>NC_058043.1:27251686-28546686 GCF_020085105.1 Siniperca chuatsi | reverse complement strand
AATTATTCATTTATATTTTAGTGTTGGTTGCTATTACACCATCAACAAATGAAGCCTAATTTTTGCTCAAATTAAAGCATTTCTTTTTTAATTTACCCACGTTTGATCCCTTCAACTTTTCACAATACAAGCACGTCATAACTAACGGAAATATTAATTTAAAATATTCCGGTTGGAAGCATTACTTTTGTTATCCATCTAACTCATTTCACATTTCACATTTTTCCCTCACCACTGTTAGAACATATCAATTATTATAGTAAACTACTATTGTCAGTGGGTAGCTAAAGTTATCAGCACTAAAGACACGATTTGTTTGAACACAGCTGTACAAAACAAGAGAGCAACATGTGCTTTTTATATGTAAAAAGCAGAACATCTTTGAAGTACCTTCTAATGTATGTTGCAACAGATTTATACTGGCAGTATTAACAACTGACATGGGCTGACACGAGCTCAGGGTCCAATTCAATTATAATTTCTTAGTGAAAATGTAACTTTGTGAGAATATTTCTTTTAATGTCCAAAAACTTCTACTTCTACTCCTAAACTGATAACAGAAATGATAGCTTAAATAAAATACATGTTTCTTTATCATTTACAAAGGAAACTGTATGCATGTATTTACAACATGCATTTTGTAATAGTCAAAATTTGTAAATATGTTCAGTTTGCTTTATAGAATCAGTGTTCAACAGTTCAGCTTTCTAAACGGTCAGCAATAAACCATTAAACGCTTTTTAACATCAATGCAAGAAATTTGAAAGTAAAATGGAAAAATCCCAGGCTTTTCAGGCATTTCAAACATCAACATTATGCATTAACAACACTTTAAAAACAACTTGACTCTACTTTATTGTAAAACCTTGGCAATGTTAACACAAAAGCAGACAAAATACTTCCTGCCAACAACATTATAACAACATGTTTAGAGGATGCCTTTTTGTACGAGTTAAGAATGAATTTGACATTGTCAACAAATCTGCACTAAGCTGGTATATTTAGGTTCAAAAACATACTCCAAAACAGTAAACAATTTTGCACATTTGCATATTTGTTTTTGTTTATGTGGCCCTTCAAGTCCTTTAACAAAATGTTCATCATGTTGTCACAGACAGTTTAAGTCTGGTAATGACTTTTTTGATAAAACAGAAAATGAAAAACATGAAAATCATCCAGAGCTCATAATACACTTCCTAAGCTAATTACTACATATTTCCCTTATGTGCTTTGTCTCACATTTACACAGCATCTAAAGCTAGACAGCTGGTACTGATAAGGCTACAACTGGGCAAAAAGTAAACAAGGCAGGGAAAAGGGTGTACATGTCAGTGAGCAAGTGAGTGAAGCACTCCTGTGCAATGTCCATTGCATAAAAGTTGCTGGACAGTATAGTCTCCATTTCAGCTCTAAGCTCAGGATAGCTGTTATAAATTGATGACAGCTCCAAAGTTGGGCCACAAGTATGTGCAACTGGCTGCCGTGCTAACCCTTCCAAGGGGGTGAATATGACTTATTTTTCTTTAACACAGATGACATCAGACCCTGTCACAAAAATCTCCCCTGATGTACTGATGTAAAAATCGCAAAACTTTGGTTCTCTGCTGGAATAGCTGGAGAAGCAGTGATCAACCTTTCGTGTTGATGATTTAAGATCCTCGTACATCTTCTGCATATCCAGCACACTGGGGAAGAACCTCCTGAGAGTTGGTCCAGTGATTGCTGCAGTGTTATCCAGTGCATATTTTAGTTGCTGGATTATTTGCTTGTGGGCCATATGGAGAACTACAGCTTTCAAGTTCTCTTGTGTTGGTACTGTTCTTACTCCCATGCGATCCATAAGATCGAGAAGCTCATCTTCATCATCACCGACAAGAACCTATTGCAAAGCAGTGGACAAGAGATCATGCTCAGACTGACTAAGATACAACATCAGGGAGTCAAACAGTAAATCAGGTGAGACAGAATGTTCACCATAGGTGATTGCTGCTTTGAAGGCTTGAGCCAGCCAAGGAAAATATCCATGGTCCTTTAATCCCTTGGCCAATATCCTACCAACAGATTTCCATTCTCCTCTTGCCATTTTGGGGATAGTGATGGCACCCTCACATCTGCACCCTCTGCTGCACAGTCTAAAAACTCTGTCCAGAAGGCTGCTAATGAATCCCTTGACACACCATCAGCATCTGCCCCCATTTCATCAATGAAGCTGTATTTCACAGAGTAGCTCATCATTGCTTTATCCTTGTATTGGTTAATCAGTTCATCTAAGAGATTGACTCTATGAAGTTTCAAAGTCAGATGCAAAAGTTCATGGGTAGGACTTGGTGGGCCAGCAGGCACTATCTGAGAATGAATAGGTGTTGAGGTGTTGATGTTTATTTGTGCCTCTTCTAGTAGGAGGATAGGCTCATGTAAGATTGTATCATCAAGATCATCTAAAAATGTTCCACCTTGCAAAGGACCAAAAATTACTTCTGATTACACAAAGAGGTAAGATCAATCATCTCAGCACCAGTACAGACAAAAGCTGACATCTTGGTAGTACTTTGCTCATCATCTTCTGCAGTGTGTGTCTGCTGTTCACTGTTTTCTGTGTCATCATCTTCTGTTGTATTCTTTTGTTCTGCTCCTTCCAGCATCTCCATTGGTCAGGCACTCTGTGAACAAGTAAAATCTTAACATCCCCAATTTATGTGTCTCATACAGCTCTCCCACACTAACATCCTCATCAAGGTATGCTTCCTGAAAGTCAACAATGTTGTGACTGAACTCTTCCCACTTTCCCTGTCTCAATTTCTCATTAGGGAAAAATAGCTTTTTAACATGTGACAGAATGTCTGTTTTTGTGGTTGGAAATATCAAGAACTCTGGTTTCTCCAACACTGCGTTTTCTTACTTGTTTCTTGTCATGTATCCACCTTAATTCTGTTTTTCTTGTTACCTTCAAGGCCCTTTTGTTTTTTCTTAGATGTGTCTTTGTTGACTGCATAGAATACTCCTCCTCAAAATCTTGATCTTTGTCTTTGTTGCTTGTTGTGTCCATCTTTCTTCTAAGTTTTTAAAATAATGACAGGTTTTAGATCATCTCCACCTCTCGCCCAATCCAGATGATAAAAGAATGGACTATATGAGTGAAAAGGACATTTGTAGCAGGCAGTGTGCACCTATAACATAAAGGAATGAATAGGATATTATATATAATTTTACTAATATAATAGGATTTCCAAAAACAGAAAAGCCGCCACAGTTTCATACTGGTTATATTTGTTCACTGGAACATGTTGCTCCATCACTAATGCATCACTTAAACTTAATCAATAACTTGTAGTTAATTAAACCTTCTGGATAGACTTTTCATTTTACATCATGCCCAAAGTGTTCTAGTTTAATTCACTTGATTTGTCTCTTTTCTCCAAAGGGAATGAAAAGGAACTAAAACAATTAAAAATAAAGTAATTTAAAAATACAAATGTTGTCTTTATAAAAGTCTTTACAACCATAACAATGAAGTCTGAGTAAAATTATGCTTTTCATCAAAATAAGGCAGGGGGCTGATTACCTTTGTATATTTTTCTTTAATTATTTACCATTTACATCAATTACAAGAAAAGCACTTCTCCCATATATTATTGCTATTATGTTCTCTTTCTATTCCTTATTGATTCCTTACTTCAGCCCCCAACCAAGGCCTGTGCTGGCCTCTCTGTAACCCCATGTAAATAAAATTCTGCTACTCTCACACAAATTGAATGTATAAATGTTATATTGTATTGTTGTTAGTTTAACATTGTACAGTATTTCTTTTTATACCTGTTATATCATGTACATCATCTGTGTTAGCATGTAATGTATTGGGAGCTAAGTTACCACTTCAATAAAGCCAAACCATTTTTGATAAATCCAATTTGACCAATAATGCATTTGTTGCTCATTATTGTTACTCAATATAACTTTGAACAGGTACAAGGCAGGAATGCACACCGAGATTAATGAGGTGCAGACACCAGAGGATCATGTACAAACAAATGACAGTATAGGCCACACACTCCAGCTCTGATTCAAAGTCATCATGTTGATCGGAGCGTGAGTCATATCATACCTCTGCATGTCTCCTCAGGTTGCTGTTATGGCTGACTGCTGGTGAGCTTGTGGCACACTTGAAACTTGAATTCTTGGCTGTGCATTTGACAAGATGTCCACAAAGCTGTGAACAGCTCTCTCTATTAAGGAGTTCTGCTCCTGTGTGTTTGATATTAAAGAAGTTTAGCTGCTCATGAAAGAGGTGTATAATAGATGAAACAAATGTTCTCACATCATAAAAACACAAGACTGAGCATGTTTTGCTGTATTGACAGTTCACCATTGTTCTCTTTTAGATTTGAAGATTGTAATATTAGCCTCAGAATCAGAATCAGAAATACTTTATTGATCCCCGAAGGGAAACTCTTTGTTAAAGCAGCTCGCCTTTACATCACTGCACACAGGAGAAAGTACTAGCAAAAAATATAATACAATACACTATAAAAACAGGTCAGAAAATAAATTAAGTACCAGGTGGGCATAAGTATAAAAGATAATAAGTGTGAAGTACCAAGTGGGTTTACCGGTTGATGATGATAATACAGTATAATAATACTGCTACTACTACTACTGTTACTTTCCTGTTCACTTGGTTTATTTTACGTGAACATGTTACAAGTTGGATTGCAAACTGAACCTTCTCGACCTTTAGCTAACTACTTTCCTTCTCACATTAAATGCCCGCAGCATTATATCTTGAAGTGCCTGTTAAAGAATAGCCTTACTTTCCTTATTGTTAACGTTACTTGTTCAAACGGCACAACAAATGCTAGCCAACAGGCTATAGCTAGCTAAGACATTAGCTAATATGCAAATTAAGTAACTCTGGGATGCATGCACAGCTGTCTTGATATATCTTTACTGTCATGTTCTGTGCTAATTAACCCACCTGTATCCCAGAAGAGTACGCCTCTGGCTCCTCCAGGTTGACTCCAACATACTACAGATGGACGAAGTAACCAGAATGCGCTAGAACCTCTTGCCCCCTTATAGGACAGTTTGACTTCCTCTGGTCAGTGGCCAACATGCTGATTGGCTAGTCAGCACAGGAGTTAAAACAGGGCCAAAATTAGTGCTTGTAACTCGTAGTTTGTAGCTTGTAACTTCAGTGTCACATACAAAGATAGGACATTTGTGTGCCCGTCTCTCAGACTGTGTGAAACCTCACTGCTGAAAATATTCCTGCACTTATTTTAATCACACATGCACAAAATATTTCTACAACTGCAAAACATTTTTACAAAGTCACAAATTCAGATACATGCATGCACATTTTTTTCACATGCACACAAAAGGTGATATACAATAGATATAGAATGTGAAATTATTTGTGACAGTCACTTTAAGCTCACAACATCATACTGAGGTAGTTTTAGCTTCAGATCTTAACAACAGTAAACACACAACCAATAACATGGACTGCTGAGAGCTATTAAAATGTTGCATGCTAGCGCGGTAATCACGATACTAGCGCGCTAATTACAATTAGCATCACAACTTTTACAAACTGCATCGAATTGGTTGTGTTAAAAATACACACGTGTGTATTTACCGTCTGTATGCCACAGTAAGTCATCAACAAGGTGTTATTACTCTCCATTAACTGAAGTTATAGACATATTTAACCTGTCTGCCTACATCCGCTGTGTTCCCATAGCTAGCTAGCTAACTAGCTGCATCTGCTTTAGCTACATCTGACTAACGTAGCCTGCAGCAAACTATGTGGTGTTTTATCTCAAAACCTGAGCAAGTAAAACCAAAATTATCTGTATCTGAATGTATAGGCCTATGTTTTTTGTTAATTTAGGAAAGCTGACAATTGTTCCATGGACTCAACTAAAAAATTCAACTACCAAAATTCAAATTAAACTACTTGGTGTATTTAAAGTACTGAGGATCGGCAATATCTAGTGACCTAGACCAGTCAGTGTGGACCATTTGTCACATAATGTTACATTATATCGGGCAATAATTCTTTGTGTTCTATGTTTTGCTATCATGATGGAGCGTGTCCACATATTTATTAGTGCACACGTGTACAGCATGAGACTGCACTTAGCTGCTATGTGTGCATTCGCAGTTAAAGCATGATGTAATAGCAGATGTGTGGATATTTCTAATGGTTAAAAATTAACAAAATAGTATAGAGTAATCTATAATTATGTTGGTTTAAAAAACTGTGAGCATGACAATCAGGTATGGGCAGATGGTGGATGTTGCTGCTGTATGGGAATGTTTCACTTTCAAAGCCGCATCGGCAAACCCACAGAGAAACCCACACGGGATTTCTGTGGGCAAGCCCACAGTGTGTTGCCCACAGAAAATCCTGATAGGTGTTCCAGACAGAGAGGCAGGAGACACCGATGGGGAGACAGATGTAGGTTTATTAGGATTATAGCCAGAACAAACAGGTGAGCACGTATGGAGAAGGGGAAGTCTGTTGGAGTGAAGACTCGCTGGCGTGAAGACTCGCTGGAGAGGAAGATCGCTGGAGAGGGAGATGGCTGGAGAAGAATGTAGGGGTGATAAAGAATAGCATGTGGAGTCCTTAGTTTAACAAGGTTGGACAACTGGCTGAGGTTACTGCTGGGCTTTTTTCTGGCTGTGATTAGGTGCTGATGGGGAGCAGGAGAGTGATAGGGAGCAGGTGTGGGTGATTAACAGACGGTGGAGCCTGGTGTATCCGTGACATTACCCCCCCCCCTCCATGGCCAGTTCCAGATGGCTGAAAAACCCCACCGACGTGGTGGTCGTCCTCTTCCACGGGGAGCAGGTTGATCTGGACGGATGGCCCGGGGGCTGGCCTGGTGTGGAGCTTAAGACCTCTGGCGGACGACCCGGGGGCTGGCCTTGTGCAGAGTTCACCTCATGAGGTCCGTGACAAAGATCAAAACCATCTAGAGGCCTGGCGGAATGCCGGCGGCGAGTTTGGCGACCCTCTGGAGCCCGGCGGCGAAGATGGGGACCCTCTTGAGATCAGCGGCGAAGGCGGAGATCCTCTGGAGGCCAGCAGCGAAGGTGGAACCCCTCTGGAGGCCAGCAGCGAAGGTGGAACCCCTCTAGAGGCCGGAAAACCAGATCAGGAGCCGGCGGCAAGACAGCCGGACAGGGAGCCAGAGGTGGAACAGCCGGACAGGGAGCCGGTGGCGGAACAGCCGGACAGGAAGCCAGCGACGGGAAGATTGGTAGAGGAGCGGGCTGGACCAGTGATGTCCGGGAATCCGGAGCCTGCCACTCCGGCAGAGAAGGAGGGTACTGCTGCTGCTGCAATCCAGCCGACGGTTCAGCGGCGTGCTGCGACCCAGCCGACGTTTCCGTGGCGTGCTGCGACCCAGCCGACTTTTCCGCGGCGTGCTGCGATCCAACCGAGGCAGGAGATGGCTGTGATCCAGTGGCGACTAGAAATGGTTACTGCTGCGAACCAACCGGAAAAGGAGGTGGTTGCGAACCAGCGGCGGTAAGGGATTGGTGCTGCTGCGAACCGGCAGGGAGTGATGGCCGCCGCAGCAGTGCTGGAACTGGAGACAGCAGTGAAGCTAGCGGGTAGCTGTTGGGCGGCAGTACAGGCGAGCAGCTGGGCGGCGGTGCAAGCGAGCAGCTGGGCGACGGACTGGCAGACCGGAGTGCAATCTGGTGACTGCATTGACCACCTCGAGCCAGACGGGTGCCCCGGTATGGATTTGCCCTGTGGGCTGCTTATCTAGCGGCAGTGGATAAAGCCACAGGATGCTGTTGCTATCCACCTCCAAACCAAAGAAGGGTGCCGGTCTGGCCCTGGGCATGGTGTAACTGGAGGTGACGGAGCGACAAAGGGAGTGATGGTTGTAATCCTTCGGTATTGGTCCAACCTTCTGTTATGGACAGAGAGGCAGGAGACACTGATAGGGAGACAGATGTAGGTTTATTAGAATTACAGCCAGAACAGACAGGTGAGCAGGTATGGAGAAGGGGAAGTCCATTAGGGTGAAGACTCGCTGGCATGAAGATCGCTGGAGAGGAAGACCGCTGGAGAGAGAGATCGCTGGAGAGGGAGATTGCTGGAGAAGAATGTAGGGGTGGAAGAATAGCATGTGGATGCCTTAGATTAACAAAGTTGGACAACTGGCTGTGGTTAGTGCTGGGCTTCTATGCTGAGTAGTATAAAATAAAATAAGTGTGAAGTACAAAGTGGGTTTACTGGTTGATGATAATAATACGGTAAGGTAATAAGGTAATAGCGTGAACTGTCAAGTTAAGTGTAGCTTATTAAGATTATAATGAGACGGAGGATATTGCACAGCACTAATAGTATGAGTAATATTAATATCAATAAATAGGGAATTTTAAACAAAATATTGCCCAGGAGTATTACACAGAATATTGCACAATTGTGACAAGTATTGTATGATCAATGTCCAGTTTGATGACTTAGGGTCATATAGACTAACACTTAGAGGGTGGAGTTAAAGAGTTTGATGGCCACAGGCAGGAATGACTTCCTGTGGCGCTCTGTGGTACTTTTTGGGGGGATGAGTCTTCCGCTGAAGGTACTCCTTTGTTTGACCAGCACATCATGGAGTGGGTGGGAGACACTGTCCAAGATGGCATGTAGTTTGGCCAGTATCCTCCTCTCTGACACGACTGACAGAGAGTCCAGCTCCACCCCCACAATGTCGCTGGCCTTACGGATCAGTTTGTTGAGTCTGTTAGCGTCCGCTACCCTCAACCTGCTGCCCCACAATGCAACAGCATACAAGAACTGGCCACCACAGACTCATAAAACATCTTCAGCATTGTCCGGCAGATGTTGAAGGACCTCAGCCTTCTCAGAAAATAGAGGCGGCTCTGATAGAGACAGCTTGAGTGTTCTTAGCCCAGTCCAGTTTATTGTCCATGTCTACTCCCAGGTACTTGTAATCCTCTACCATGTCCACACTGACCCCCTGGATGGAAACCGGGTCACTGATGCCTTGGCCCTTTGTAGATCCACAACCAGCTCCTTAGACTTTGTCGCATTGAGCTGCAGATGGTTCTGCTCACACCATGAGACAAAGTTCCCCACCACAGCCCTGTACTCAGTCTCATCACCACCGTTGATACATCCCACCACAGCAGAGTCATCAGAAAACTTCTGAAGGTGGCATGACTCTGTGTGGTAGCTGAAGTCCGTGGTGTAGATGGTGAAGAGGAATGGAGAGAGGACAGTCCTCTGAGGGGCCCCAGTTGCTGACCATGCTGTCCGACACACAGTGTTGCAGGTCCACGCGCTGTGGTCTGCCAGTCAGATAGTCCACAATCCAGGATACGAGGGGGGCATCCACCTGCATCGCTGCCAGCTTCTCACCCAGCAGGGCTGGCCGGATGGTGTTGAAAGCACTGGAGAAGTCAAAAAACATGATCCTCACCGTGCTTGCCGGCTTGTCCAGGTAGGTGTGGATGCAGTTCAGCAGGAAGATGATGGCATCCTCAACTGCCAGCCGGGGCTGGTAGGTGAACTGAAGGGGGTCCAGGAGGGGTCTGACCATGGGCTGCAGCTGTTCCAGCACCAGTCTCTCCAGGGCCTTCATTATGTTGGTGGTCAGTGCCACTGGTCTGTAGTCCTTGGAGCCACTGGGACGTGGCGTCTTTGGCACAGGAATGAGGCAAGATGTCTTCCACAGAACAGGGACCCTTTGAAGACTCAGGCTCAGGTTGAAGACATGCTGAAGGACTCTACATAGCTGGGGGGCACAGGCTTTAAGCACCTCGGGGCTAACTCCATCGGGGCCTGCGGCCTTGTTTGAGTGGAGTTTCATCAGCTGTCCTCTCACCTGGTCAGCAGTCAGGCACACAGCAGAGGTTACAGGTGTGGGGGGGGGATGCTCTTCATCCAGATCTCTCTCATGTTGTTCTTCCTCCTGTACATCTCCTTGGCCTCCCTGATCTTCACCTTCAGGTCGGCCTGGATTGCCCTCACCTCCTCCCTATTACCATCAGTAAAGGCCCTCCTCTTGGCATTCAGGATGTCTTTGATGTCCTTTCTTACCCACGGTTTGTTATTTGGATAACAATGGACCATCTTAGTTGGGACATTGCAGTCCACACAGAAGTTAATGTAGCCAGTGATGCACTCAGTGAGCCCATCAATGTCTTCTCCATGAGGCTCACAGAGTACATCCCAGTTTGTCACCTCAAAACATTCCTGCAGTTTCTCATAGGCCTCCTCTGACCATCCCCTCACTGTCCTTGTGGTCGCAGGCTGCCTTTTAACCAGAGGCACATTGCAGGGTTTGAGGTAAACCAGGTTGTGGTCTGACCTACCCAAGGGGGGAGGGGGGAAGAGCTGTATGCGTCCTTAACATTAGCATACAGCAGGTCCAGTATCCTCTCCTCTCTAGTAGGACAACTCACATACTGGGTGAAATTAGTCAGTGTTGTTGAAACACTGACATGGTTGAAGTCACACAAGATTAATATGAGTGCACTTGGGTGTTGAGTCTGGAGTTGTACTATGGTGGTGTGAATGGCGTTGCACGCCGATGCCGGGTTAGCAGAGGGGGGGATGTAAACAGCCACAACAATGGCATGTGAGAATTCACGTGGCAGATAATATGGCCGGAGTCCCACAGCTAACAGTTCAATGTCCGGGCTACAGATACTCTGCTTGATAGTAACGTGACCAGGGTTACACCATCTGTTGTTAACCAGAACAGCAAGCCCGCTGCCTCCCGGTATGATCCCTGTCGGCCCGAACAGTCTGAAAGACGTCGATGGAAACGTTATGATCTGGGATGTCCTGGTGTAGCCATGTCTCTGAGAAGCACATCAAACTACACTCACGGAACTCCGTCTGACTCCGTTAGCTCATCCATTTTATTCGCCAGTGATCTCACGTTGCCCATTACGAGAGAAGGCAGACACGGCTTAAATCTCTTGTTCTTAAGTCTCTTTTGTTTGCACCCCTCTCTCTTCCCTCACCGCTTCTCACCGTTAACTTGCAGTGGAGTCCACTGCAAGTTAGGGTTAGGGTTAGGGTTACAGAATAAATGCACAAAATTAGGCAATAATAAGGATTCTCATAAAAACACTGCACATGAAAGGGTTTTCAACACACAAACCATTAATTTTTGCAAAGTTATGGTAAAATAAAGGCCTACAAAAAATCCTAAATTAAGAGCCGTTCAGGAGTCAAATGAAGCTCTTCTTTGCGAGCTGAGCCGAAAGAGCCGGCTCTCTGAAAAGAGCTGAACTTCCCATCAATAGTGAGATGGATGACAGAAAAACACGGCTGAAATGTCTCCTGTGTTGACACGCCATAAGACTCTAAATCCACGCTAGCAGCTCTGTGAGGCTGTACTTAAGCATACCGGTGCTTTTAGCTAAATGCCTACGTCAGCATGTTACATGCTCACAATGACAATGCTAACATGGTATAGCAGGTATAATGTTTACCATGTTCATGTCTTAGTTTACCTTGCAATTAGCACTAAATACAAAGTACAGCTGAGGCACGATGTCACATTTTCACTACCCACGGTCCAATGGGTTAGTGTAAAAGTCAGTCCAGTCAGTGAAGAGGCTGATGCACAAGGCAAAGGATAGTGAAACAGACTTCTACTAGAGCCTGCTTGTGTAATGCACAACGCCACTTGAGTGTGGTATGTCACCAGCACAGCTCCTTATGGGACGTCGCTTGGGCTCAGACCTACCCATCCAGGATAACCTGTTGAAAAGAGGGGAGAAGATTAAGAGGTTCAAGGATGCTGGCGACAAAGTGAGGTTCAAAGACGAAACTAACACATGGACACAGAAAGCAACAGCCAGCCACAGCAGATCAGAAGACTGATGCAGCCGAACAACCTCAACACACACCTGACAATCCATAACCTGAGGCACCAGCTTGAGTTTAATTACAAACCATCAAAAGAGCCTTAAGACATGTGAAGCCACCTGAGATACTAATTGAACAGATCAACAAGTACGCTTGCTTAGCTGTAAAGTCATAATCTCTCTTTAAATTTTAGTATACTTGCACACTGGAGTTGAACAGACTAAGATAAGAGAAACTTGCATTGATGGTGAAACATTACGTTGGTTAAGAGTTAAAGTTGAGTTTAATTATTATTTTTATTTTCATAAAAGTAGAATACCTTTATTTTAAGAAAGTGGGATGTAATGATAATTGCAAATAGTGATTTACCTATTCTCATTTGTATCATATGGTGCATGCTCAGAGACAGGATCTACAGTGTGAGTTAGTTGAACTTCACACATACTGTGCCTCCTGTAAATATGTTGACAACTGAGGTTATTTAGATAAAGAATGATCTCTTTCAAGTTAGACTACGGTGTCGTTATTGAAGAACCCACAGTACAAACAAAACAAACAGTAACAATTTTCTGTCTTTGTTTAAATGTGTTAATGATAATATGTACATGTTTCACCATGAATATTTTGAAGTGTATACATTCTAAACGTAATTTGCAGCTTGGCTGCTCTTCAGAACTATAAAAACTCAACTCAAATAGTGGTGTGTATAGACACAATTAGGTTAGCATGGCAGCCGTTGCTTTAGCATGCATGGGCAAACTGAAGCTGCTGGTTTCATGGGGCCAACCTGCTTCCCAATTTCCCTGTCTGATCCCATACACAAACATGGGCAGATAAAACACAGGCAAGGTATATGCCGAGCCAGAAACCCCAGCATGACATAGGAGGGAACACTGAGGCTCATTAACAGCAGCTGCCTGGATTGATCCCAGTGCTCAGTCTGGGGAATAAGAGCCAACTTGCTGCATTACAGGGAAGAGAGAGACTTCTAAAGGGCATGACCATCTGGAGCAAGCCTCACTCATTTTTTCTAAACTGCGTATGGGTAGTAGGCAGAGCCCAGATTCATCAAGCAGTTTTATAATCAGGTGCCACCGAAACTCATTCATGTTGCTCTGTATAGGGTCAATTGTGGCCGCTGGTGAAATGTAACAACTGGATGAAATGAAATGAAAAAAAGCTCTGAGATGATTGTTATGCAGGGTGGGTGTGCTCTGAAAATCTCAGCGTGGGTGAAATATTTTTGTGAGCTCGAAGCAGCCCAGTGTTCAAAGCAACATGACTATGTGAGATAGAAGTATGACAAGTTTTTAAGTAAGAATGGGTACAATCAAGTCACTTCTGTCATGTTGTTCAGTGTTCAGGAAATGTCAGTGGAATGCCGTGGGGACAGGTGAAAACTCAGTATCCAGTGCTGAGATGACATTTGTCCCCTGAGGACAAATGGCTGCATATGAAAAATTGATATGGGGCAGAAAATAGACTTCCAGTCCAATATGGAAAAAGGGTGACGATGAGACTAGTACGGTACGAATCCAAATTACAGCAGCGCAATTTACCCAAATGAATTATTAACTGAGCAGGGGCCTGGTATCAGTAGCTAGACACACAATTACAAAGACATGAGGTTGGGCTTGTTTAAGGGTACATCCAGAACAAAACTAATGAGGACTGACACACTGATTGATAGCAGAGTCCTGGAGCTATTTGTCTGTCCTCTGCATATAGCTCTTTGCTGAGAATGTGTCTGGATAAGGCTTTTCCAGTATTTGCAATATAGGAAGAATGAATGAATGCAACCATAGTCATACAGTTTTTCTATGAAATTAAAGAATGTATGTTTGAGTTTCTTTAGAAACAATCTCCCTGTGACATATTTTAAGTAGTACTTGGAGTCCTAAAAATAATTACCTCTTCAGAATTACATCACTTTATGTATATACAAGTGCCCTCAAAATGCTGTTGCAGTAACCCCATTGCTACTGAACTCAAGGGAACCGTTCAACATGCTCACAAGTGACAGTGAGCCTTAATAAGTCAGCCAGCAACCAGACTGCATGGAACACTGCTTCCATGCTTGGATCCATGCTCAGGGCAGATACATAGATAATCAAAGCATGACAGTAGGTTTTATACTTCACATAACCCACGGTGCATTACCAGCAGTTATTTACAGTGTAAGCACTGCTCATTAATTTTTAAACAGGCCCTTAAGGTCTGGTTGACAGACAAAGCTGGCAACCAAAAGCAGCAGAATGAAGTGTTGTTTTTCGACTCACAATATGAAACATAGTAATGGCACTGAGCAAAGTGCTACAGAATGCATTATTAATGCATTGATGATGCAATATGTAAAGGTCATGACCACTGTCTCTGCGCACAGTCATTCATAATACAGTGTGTCTACATGTACAATGGTATATAATATGGGCATCCAATTTTTAGATATTTATTTGTAATAGATTATCTGGAATAATATTCTTTTTTCCTACAGACCATACTTGTCTTTTCAGTGAAACCCCACAGAAGATGAAGAGACAGCTCAGCAGATGTCTTTTCTTGCCATGAACCTGACGCCACTGGGAGTAGTGGGAGTCCCAGACACCACAAATGAGATTGCACAGCTGCCATGTCTCCATCCATGCAGGCGTTGTTGTAAATGTTGGTCTGCTTGTACTTACAGGTGCGTCCCCGCTCTACTCTGCAGAAGTGAGGCTGTGATAGCGTGTACCTGGTAATCCTCTTTTCTGGCTTTCCCTGCTATGGCTTTGTAATCTAATTACCCATGCATGTCTCATTAATTCCCGTCATGGCCGAGTGGCCATCACTCCTACTGTCACCACCTCACAAGATCCTCCAGCTACCGCATGCCAACCCAAGGCCTCTAAACAAAGCAGAGGGTGAGGAGGGAAAATGGTGGCCTGTGTAGCAGCCACAAATCATTGATGAGGGTCAGTCTGTCTCAAACTGTGAGAACTCACCTTGGGCTTGGCTTCTTGCAGCCCTATAAATGAAGACTGTTGTGCTCTCTGATGGATGTACTGCAGCAAAAGAGAAGGGAATTGCAGCATTGTTGGCCATGATAAGACTGATGACTGTTTTAAATAGCTGCAGGCTCATATTATATGAGAATATATTTGTACAAATGAATGGACCATTCAATGGATTTTTAGTTGTCACTTGCTGCACTATAAATGCATAGCTGATGCTGACATGTCGACGTCAATCATACTAATTAAACTAGATGAAGCTGTGGCTTGACCATGTTATGTGTTTTGTAATGAGGGTGCTAATGATGCTTTAAAAGTGTTTATCGAAATGATCGCTACTTAGTGCTTAGTTAACTCTTTTATTACATGGTTTCATGACTAACTTCAATATCTTTAAATGACAATATTTGTCATTGTGACTGCAAAGATGGAATTCAAGCCACTGCTACTGAGTTTGCAAACACACAGGACAGTAGAGAAATTGTTACATTTAGAGAGATGATGAGAATGTTTTCTTCTTCAAAACAAATTTGAATAAGCGTTTTTCAGAATATATAAAATGTGATAGTATAATCTCAAATTGCTTATGTATAAAAAGTCAAAATAACACCACTAATCCTGTCATATGAAAACTACTAGGTACTGTGTGGAGTTTTCAGAAAATCCTTGTTATTTATGACATGATGGCCGTTAAGTGAACTGCACTGACATGTGAAACGAACCGGGACCGAACACAGCCCCCGAGACCGACGGAGGCCAGTTTGACGACAAGGAATATAGTCACGCGGTGATTTACATCAGGTCTGACCAGGACTCTACTCAACAAAGGAAAACAAAGACATGGCGGGTTCCGGCAGGAACAGGAGAGGCGTGAAGCGGGACAAGAGCAAGACGGAGGTCAAGTATCAGTCAGCGCCAACCTCCGAAGACCTGGGCAGGGGTTACAGTGGGGTCAGCCCCTGAGTGCCAGGAACCAAATCCGGCAAGAAAAGCACCTCGGTAGTGTATTCCCTGTATTCCCTGTCATCAACCTAGCCTGCGTCAGTCTCAGAGGCTGTGTTCTGTCCATTCTGTACCAGCCATGTCCACTGGGTGGCTGCTAAGCCCATTCTATTGCGCGCTCTCCCAGCTCCAGTTCTGGAGCCCATTCCAGCGGTGCTCCCTGCCAGCATTCCCCGCTGTGTCCGTGAAGGATTAATAAGGTACATGATAAGGAAAATAATAAACACAACAGATGAAATAGCAGATATTGAGTGATGAAATAAACGTGATCTTACTGGTACTAGTGAGGTGAGTCATGTGATTTTATTATAAAAACAACTGCAATATGCTAACGTAATGCTAGGGCAATTAATTTCTCTAAATAGCATATAATATATTTTATTTGACATCAACTCTTTATCACAGCAAAACTGTGGTTTAGCCTACTGTTTTGATGTGCTGGCAAAGATGAGGTGTTTCTGCCGCCTTTCCGATGTGGTGTGCAGGGATGACTCCGATGTGCAGAGGAAGGTGCCGGCATGTATGCCTGTAGCTCAGACTCTGTGATATAGGTAGCCACTCTCAGGTGACTCCATGAAGCAGTTGGTCACTGAGCTAATGAGGTCTCCTGGTCGGTCTGGCGATCTCGTTTCAGGGGCCATGGCGAAGGTCTGGGCCAAATCGCTGCTGGCACAGTTCTCTGGGAGATGCAGGATTCAAAGTTTCTTCAGTTCTAACCTTTGTTGTGTTAGAACACAGACGTTGTCCAGGCTTCTTTCAGAAGGGCTTTGCTTGTTGGCTGGCTTAGAGTGACTCAGGGAGTCTGTGGTGTGGCATGTCGAATAAAATATCTCTGGCTACACTTAATTCTTCAGTTAGGCTTGAGTAACTTTAAAAGGAAATAACATTGCAAAAATGTCAGTGAAAGTGGTTTTATCCGTTTGCCAAAGGAGGAAGAGTTTCGGGTGTGGAGGACGGCTTTCACGCAAAAAACATGTTTTCTGACTCTAGTGAATGTAATTTAAGTTTTACGTGCCAATATCACATACTCACACATCACTGTGGACATACAATCATGATTTGAGACATAAAAATAGCATAATGGTTATGAAACATTCAGAGAAAAATTATTCAACCAATAAATATTTCAGCAGATCATTCAACCAGTTAACACACATTTTTAACACTACTAATAAGTGGCATAAGGTTAAACAATACCTTTTGCTTAATACAGTATAATAACTAGAATATTATACAGATTTATAATGGCAATGGTTGCAGAGACTTTTGTCTGTTGGTCAGCAGGTGGCAATGCGGTCACCTGGTAAACAACAGGTTAACCCCCTGAATGAATAACATGTTTATTTCATGTCCTACAAAAATAAAAGTTGGGTTACACATCAAGGAAACGTGCTGATTAATATTAGCTGGATTACTGATTGATTATATAGCTAATTCATATTAATTTAGACTTGGGTTACATAGCAAGAATATCACAGTTCTTTCACTTGGATTGTACTTTCAACATTTATGATAGGTGTCTGACAAACCTTATCTCAGATCACAGGGGGTGAGAGAAGAAAGAGTGTGTTGGTTTGCATTTGTGTGTCTGTGTGTGTGACGTGTGTGTGTGTGTGCGTGTGTGAGACAGATATGGGTTGAGAAGATGTTGTTTTTAATCTCTCCTCCTTTAGTTAAACTAATCCAGAGAGTCAATTTATTGTCTTTAAATTTTGCTGTTGCTCTATTAGCATGACAAGACATGTCTTTCCTCCGGGGTGGAAAGCTCTGGTCTTGTCTGGCAAATTGACACCTTTACTTTTTGAGAGGGGAAGAAGTCAATTTGGATCAAGAAGTCTGAGCAGAGTTTATTCAGACCTTCCCCCATGGAATTCCACAGGGTTGTGAACAATGTTGCTGTGTGTTAGTGAATGTGGGAAGACATTCACCCCCTTGCTGTTCTCACTACATTAGCTATTGTTGCACACTGTTGGTGCTGTAGGGGAGCTGAAGAGAGGCAAGGCACTCAGGCGTTGGGATTCAGGTAGGGCAGGTTTGGTTATTAGCAGAAATATCAAAGATATTTATGAATATTAATCCAATTATCAATATCATAAAAATGTATTAATATAGATGAATAATTACAGGGCACCACCCTGGGATCAGGGACAAATAACCAAATGTGAAAAACAGTCTCAAAGGTGGCTGTCCACCTAAAAATGCTGATATTTAAGATACTATCATTAAAAGGGGGGGCAGCCGAGCACTGACCGTCGCAACCAGCTATTACACTGTACACACAGTAACCACAGGCAACTGCAGAACCGCAAATTTCAAACAGAGGGACAGAGCTAAAACGGGAGGACAAACTCTATTTGTTCTCAAGATAACATGCAGTTTAGCTGGCTAAGCTACCACGTTATCTGGGCCGTTTGAGATGTGTCTAAGCGTGTAAATGTACGTGTAAAGATGTGTGGGTTAGTGGAGAGAGAGAAGAGAGAGGAAAGCACACAGCGTAAGGCACAAGGAATCTCAAATGCCGTGGCAAAGCATAATAGCTGTCCCTTTATCACATAGTAATCCGGCAGTAGACCTTCGTACAATGGCCATGTTACTGGACCTTAGTCTTATAAAGCAGTTATTAGCTCCCACAGTGGCTAACACAGTTAAAACAGCGTGGTAATGATACAAAATGGAACATGCTAAACACAAAGACAGCAATTCAAATGCAGTCAGTTTTCCAAAAAGTTCACAATAATGAAACTTAGATGAAATGACACAGTTATAAAATCTATCTCTGCCCAGACACAAGCCTCTTACTTGAAATTGCTCTCAGTTAGCGATTGATGGAGTTGTCTGGCAGAGTTTCTTTCAGACTTGGACGCTGACGAAGCCGGGTCCAATGGTGAAACCGAAAACAGAGGTTGACATCGGTAGGGAGAGGGGCTCAGCGGCGATCTTGCTCTCCGTGAAGGAACGGTCAGTCCATGTCTCTTCCTTCTGCAGGCATGGGATCGTTATGGGGAGTAAACGATCAGGATCCCATAAGTGTTCAGCAAACACAAAACAGTCTGTTTCTTGTCCAGCGAGTTAAGACTCTTCCTAGGGAAATTAAAGATCACGTGAAAAGCGTCTTCTTGTGATAACGGCAGTTACAGTGGAGAGAGACGTGATGCGCCTCCTTTAGTAAACAGGTTACTGTGGAAATGGCAACGGGCAGTGTGGCTTTATAGAGTCGGTGTGCCGGGATTTCATGCGCTGTCTCACGCGTCTCATCCAATAGGAGTCCGTTGGGTTCAAACGAGCTCTCAACTTCACCTTCAGGTGTGAATTAACGATTGTGTCGGCTTGGTCTATTGTCTGTTCTTTGTTTCTCAGTCAAGCCTCTTAGTGAAGGCTTTGGCCTTTCCAGGTAGGCCTGTCTTTTGTCCCTCATACATGGTGAGGCTAGGCGAGGCCCAACATCGGATAAACGTCAAATCCATGGATTTTCGCGGAAAAAACATCCCGAGTTGGGGAAGGCCATCTGTTCACACATTGTCAATAAAAAGCGATTAATACATGTAAAAAACTCCACAAAGTACCTTTAATGGAACACTTCTGTGACTGTAAACATGAACATTTCAAGGAGAATTATGTAAAAGTATGGTATATATCCTAAAGATCCTGTGTGATTACACAAAAACTGAACTGGGTTTGAATTATACATTGTAGTTTTGGGTTGGTAGAACTTGTATTTTGTGTCTTTTTTCATAGGTTTGGCCATCATTCTTCTCAATCATAATATCATTCACATACATGTATTCACAAGGTTAATTGCTGAGATCTGGGAACTCAACTGCATCACTAAAAAGAAGTACTACAGGGCAAGAGCAGAAGAATGACCATACAGGTTTTTAACAAATCACCAGTTTAGCTAAACTTATCTGAAAAAAAGGCAAACTAATATTTTTACCCACACTGTCGTTGTAAACAATGTAAATCACAGTTTACAGACCATGCTGCAAGTCTGTCGGCAGATTAGGAAGAATTGAGTGGAAGTAAAGCAATATGCTTCATTATCCTCTCCAAATATTAAGCTGTAGGCTACGTAGAACTCGTATGTGTGTTGTATCATGATAGTAGCAGAAATAAGAAATAACCTGGAGACAATTAAAGTATTATCAAAATGCAAAACAATTATTAACACTAACAGGCACTAAAAGTAGTCTAACTATCAACCAAACTGTCTGACTCTGGTACATGACCGAATCTGGTGAGACGCGATGCCCCTTCGAGGTTTCTTTGGCATTTTTTGGCTTACAGTTAGCAATTCAGTATGTACAGTAAGTGTGGAGGGCAGCAAGTATGTACGAGAGCTGGTATCAGAAGCAGCTGTGTACGGGTTTGTAATAGTGACCAGCACTACTAACAATACAATAATTAACAGTTATTTGTGTTATGGTTAATATTGGCTTTTTTTTGGATGTAACTTCCAGTGGGTGAAAGGGGGTTGTCAGAATTTCACAATATCTTATTACAATTAAGCTCACATGAGCAGTTTTTCCCTTTTGGCTGCTTGTAATTACTGTTTGAATTATTGTGATTTTTGATTTTTTGATTTTTCTAATTTTTGTCATATTCTTTACCACAGGTGGATAATATTAACAAGTACTAACAAGACAAACGTATTTACAAAACAACATCAGAAACACAAAGAAATTAAGACAAAAACAAACAAAAATAGAGTTAGGGTTATGACGGTGTAGAGAGGAATCCGCTCAGTGTGAACTGCAGGTGTTAGATAGAATCAGATTGTCCTTGTAAACTTTTCTAGGTTTGTGTGGTCTTTTAACAAATTGAGCCAATAGTTTATTGACCATTTTGTTCTGTCTTTCCAGTTGAGTAATATAGTTTTCTTGGACACAGTTAATGCTATTAAGATAAAAGTTTGGAGATGTTGTGGGATTGTAAGTGATGACAGATTGCCTAAAAGAGAGATGAAGGGAGAGAGGGGGAGCTGAGGTTAAGAATCTCTGACAACTTTCCCATGACCTCCAACCAAAACTGCCCAACTGGTGTGTAGAGCCAGAATGCATGGAAGTGGTTGTCTATTGCAGTGGGACAGTGTGTGCAAGTGTTGCTGTCTGTGAAGCCCATATGGTACATTTTGTGAGTGGTATAGGTTCAGTATATTTGACACTGGACAAACAACTCCAATTCTGTCTGGCTTGATATTAAACACCTTTTCAGTGGCAGCTCTCTCATGACCTTTGACTTTCTCAAACAAACATACAACTTACCCCACCACTGTCACTACCAGTACATACAGTTGGAAGAGACCATAAAAAAGAAAATCCATAACATCCACAACCTTCACTCCTCCCTTAGTATTAAAAATTGAGCATAGCGTTAGTTCAGGCAGGCAACGAAGTCAAGCTCAGCTCATCACTGTTCTGTACCGAGGGAGGGGGGGTCCCAGAACAGAGCTATACTGCCAAGCATAACTTACTGCAGATCGAAATAAAAGTTTTGTTTGACTTAAGTGGTCCATGTTCATTTCAACTCAAAAAATTACCTTTACCTAAAATCACCTTCTCACTTTCTCACCATGACAATACTGTTAGACAAATAAACATCAGACTTGAATATACATCAATTAGACATCAATTGGCAAACTATATGTAACAAAAAATTCTCCATGTCATACAACTCAAAAGCTCAACTAATTCAATACAAGGTCCTACACAGAGTACACATCATGAATTAGATTATTTAAGCGTGGCATTACCTTAGTTGTTCACTCACGCATTTTTCCTGTGCAATGAGGGATTATTGCCAAGCTTAGCTCAGTTCTAGTGTTTGGGCTCTGTGTGAAGTCCAGGTAAAATATGTGTCAGCCTTTTGCATTAATTTTTCACTGCATACCAACAGTTCCAAACTTGCAGCTTGCTAACAGAAAAAAAAGAAAAACAGCAGCAGCATCAATCTGAGCAAAACCTCAGGCATTTTTTGACATCAAATCAGAATTTACATATACACCTCTTCTAGTGCCTTTTCTGTACGATAATGAGTTTTTCATGGCATGTGCAAAAGTTCAATCTACATGATGTGATAGTAAGTGTTATGTTTTGACAGTCTGTCCCTTTGCACACTCCAAAAGCTAAAAACAGATTTTTGAGCAATTCCAAAACCATGTCCCTGGTTTAAGCGTTGCCACAACTGGTGAAAGTATGTATTTGACAGTTTCAGTAGCACGAATCCCTAAAAGAAATACATTCTACTTGTAGAAGGCCCATATGGTATGTGTAAAATATGGTTTCAATATTTGAAATGATCATATGCCAGACACTCATAGTGTTATTTGTGTTAAGGTTGGATGATCTGATGACACCTCGATGACACTCCGTGAACAAAATAACAGAGATCAAACAAACAAGTTTTTAACAGTGTTGAAGGCTGACCGAAAAGCCAGACGCAAATTATAAGGCAAAAGAAAAAAAATGTTGAGTTATAGGATACTCCAATCAACTCAGCAATAGTATAAATTGTTAATGGCAATTATACTTACGTATCAAAATGACTTGAGGGTTATTTGAGGAACCATGAAAAGCTCTAAAAATGAAAACAGCCATCAAACAAATGATTAAATTGGCACATAAGTAATATTTTACTGATTACAGCCACTCAAGACTCTTTCTGCATTCTGAGCATCTCTCTGGCTCTGGTTATTGTACAATCAGTAGGGAACAGTACAAATCACAAATTAACACTTGCCAAATGCAGCTGATGTACTCTGTGGATATTTGTGGTTATAATCTGTGTGGTTATAAACATTTAACTAATAACTAAACTGGCATCCCTAGATTATGGGCAGGCAATGCTTATGACTGTGAAGGATTCTGAAGGCTGAGTCAGTGTTTAATAGTTTTCGAAATATTACAGATAATATAGCGCTCAGTAGTAACGACTTCATGAGTTTCTTCAATTCTTCACTTTCTCTCTAATATCCTTGGGAAAGCAGTCGCCAATCAGTTGTGTGACTTTCTAAATAACAATAGTTTATTTGAAGATTTCCAGTCAGGATTTAGAGTGCATCATAGCACTGAGACAGCACTGGTGAAAATTACAAATGACCTTTTAATTGCATCAGACAATGGACTTGTTTCTGTACTTGTCTTGTCAGATCTTAGTGCTGCGTTCGACACCACATGACCATCACATCCTATTACAGAGACTGGAACATGTAATTGGCATTAAAGGAGCCACACTAAGCTGGTTGAAATTTTATCTATCTGTCATGGTTAGCCACCATGCCGTGTGTCCTCTGCAATTTCCAGTGCAGTTTCCCCTCTCCCTGTGTGTCTTGTGTGTCCCCCGTTTGTATGTAGTATGTGTCTGTGTGTTTGTGCTCCGGCTTCCCAGGCTTCCACCTGCTGCTGATCACCAGTGCACCTGTCATCAATCATCATCATCAGTCTCCACAGCATAAAAACCGGGGTCTTCCTCATCTCCAGCGTCAGATTGTCTCCCTGTCACACCAGCGGTCTCCCTGCTCTGTCGGCTAACCAGCGGACTCCCTGCTCTGCTAGCTAACCAGCGGCCTCCCTGCTCGGCCAGTTAACCAGCAGTCTCTCAGCCTGGCCAGCGAACCAACGGTATCCTCGGCTCCACCTGTGAAACCCCCCATACCACTCGGAGCCAGCTCATGCGACTCTACGGATCCGTGGCTGGCCTCACATCGCCACCCTCCGTTCTTGGTTCTGAGCAGTCCATCCAGGACTGGGTTCACCGCTTCCTCAAGAGCCGTAGTGGACGGCTCTGTTTTCCCCCTCAAGAAAAGACTATATTCTTGCACTTACCTTTGTCTGAATAAATAATGACTTATCTCTTCACTCCTTGTGTTCTGCATTTGTGGGTTCTGACTCATACATTACGACAGAACGATCTGGTCACAATGGACCCAGCAGACACAAACCCGGAAGGGGCGCCATTCCACCAAGCACTCACCAGCCAAGGGATTCTCCTTGGGCAACACGAACAGGTCATTCGGGCACTCTCTGATAGCTCCCAGATCCTGGTCACCCAGATCACACAACTCACACACCAAGTTTCCAGGCTAACCACCGAGCTCTCAGCTCCGGTCCCCATGGCTTCCCCCTCGCCGACCCGGCTTCTCCTCCTGATGCAAGACCGGGGACCCAAGCCCAGACTACGGGGTCATGCCGTAACCTCCGGCACTTCCTGAATCCAAGTCCATACAGCTAGGTCAGTCCCCCCTGATGCCAGAGGAACATGCCCGCCGATGGGCGGCTGGGGACTGCATGTACTGTGGCAAAAGGGGCCACTTTCTGAGGACTTGCCCGGTGAGACCAAAAGAACAGGCTCGTCAGTCGCAGTGGGGGTTCTGACGAGCCTTAACAACCCCCGTAAGCCGGTGCCGCCTCGTTTGCAAGTCCCGGCTACCCTCTACTTTTGACAAGAGTCACTCCCCCTGTTAGCCCTCATAGACTCTGGAGCCGAGGGTAACTTTTTTGACTCAGCCTTGGTCCAACAAACTGGCCTTCCCACTGAAGCCCTAAGGTCACCTCGTACAGTGGAGGCTTTGGATGGCAGTGCCTTGGGCCAAGTTACCCATCACACTGTCCCCGTGTCTGTAGTACTCTCCGGGAATCATCGGGAGACTATTCAGTTTAAACTCATCTCGTCTCCTAACACTCTGCTGGTCCTGGGGTTTCCGTGGTTACAGCAACACAATCCACACATCGATTGGTCCACAGGGAGAATTCAGAGTTGGAGCCCCTACTGCCTCTCCACCTGCTTGCAATCGGCTCAATCTCCATCAGATGGCAGCACTACACCACCCAACTTGGAACCCCTGGATCTGTCATGGATACCAGAGGAATACCATGACCTGAAGCAAGTTTTCCACAAGGAACTCGCCTTGTCGCTGCCACCACACTGTCCCTATGACTGCGCCATAGACCTTATCCCTGGCTCCACCCTTCGAACGTGAAGTGATGGAGAGCTACATTAAGGAGTCTTTCCATGCTGGTCTCATTCGTAAATCCTCCTCACCAGTAGGGGCAGGCTTCTTTATTGTGGCCAAAAAGGACAAGACTCTGCGTCTGTGGATCGATTACAGAGGCCTCAACCAGATCACTGTCAAAAATAAATATCTCCTACCTCTCATCAATTCCGCCTTTGAACCCCATCACAGAGCCACCATCTTTTCCAAGCTCGATCTCCGGAACGCCTATCACTTGGTCAGAATACGGGAGGGAGACGAGTGGAAGGCCGCCTTCAACACCCCGCTGGGACATTTAGAATATCTGGTCATGCCTTTTGGACTCACTAACACCCCAGCCGTCTTCCAGGCCCTTAATGACGTTAATGACGTACTTCGTGACTTCCTGAACCGGTTTGTCTTTGTCTACCTAGATGACATCCTCATCTTCTTGCAGGATAAAGCCAGCCACATAACCCGTGTCCACCAGGTACTTCTGGTGGACACTGGTGGAACGTCTTCTGGAGAATAAATTGTTTGTCAAGGCCGGGAAATGTGAGTTCCACGTCAGTTCTGTGAGTTTCCTTGGTTATATCCTGGAAAGTGGCCAAGTGAGACCAGACCCTGCCAAGGTTAAAGCGGTTCTGGAGTGGCCGATCCCCACAACTTGCAAGCAACTGCTCTCCCAATACTCCGACTCCGACCAAAGGCTCCATCCCTGCGCCTTCTTCTCCCGACACCTCAACCCTGCTCAGCAGAACTACTAAGTTGGGAACCGGGAACTGTTGGCCGTAAAGCTGGCATTAGAAGAATGGCGACACTGGCTGGAGGGAGCAGAGCAGCCATTTATTGTGTGGACGGACCACAAAGACCTGGGAGTATATTCAGACTCACCTCCCGCCAAGCACGCTGGGCCCTGTTCTTCGGGCGCTTCAACTTTACCCTCACCTATTGTCCCGGCTCCAAGAATATCAATCCCAACGCCTTATCCTGCCAGGACCACCTCCTGGACCATGACCCTGAACCTGACACTATTCTCCCGTCAACATGCGTGGTGGCCGCCCTGACATGGGAGATTGAGTCTGGGGTCCGGGAGGCACAGCATGACCAACTGGACCCGGGCGATGGGCCCCCAAATCGCCTGTTTGTTCCTGATTCTGCTTGCTCCCAGGTGCTCCAATGGTCCCAATAACTCCCGCTTCGCATGCCATCCAGGCGTGGCGCTCCCTGATGAAACGCCACTTTTGGTGGGCTACCATAGAAGCGGATACCCAGGCCTTCGTGGCCAAATGTGCAGTCTGTGCCTGCGGCAGGACCATCGGCCACCGGCGGGATTACTTCAACCCCTCCTAGTTCCCAGTCATCCATGGTCCCACATCGCCGTAGATTTTGTTTCCGAGTTACCTCCCTCTCAGGGCAACACAACCATCCTCACCATTGTAGACCAGTTCTCAAAAGCTGTGCATTTCATTGCACTTCCCCAACTCCCTTCGGCTCGAGAAACTGTAGATATCCTGGTCCAACAGGTTTATCGTCTCCATGGAATACCACTAGACATCGTATCGGACCAAGGCCCTCAATTCATCTCTCAGGTATGGAAAGCTTTCTGTCTAGCCCTGGGAGCCACCGTCAGTCTCTCTTCTGGATTCCATCCCAAATCCAACGGCCAGACGGAAAGGGCCAATCAAGATCTGGAAGCTGTGTGGCTGCCACCAACCCATCCTCCTGGAGCTCCCAACTTCCCTGGGTTGAGTATGCACACAATTCTCTTACCTTTACTGCTTCTGGTCTCTCTCTTTCGAATCTTTCTTAGGGTATGAGCCCCCACTCTTCCCAGCTCAGGAACAGGAGTTAGCAGTCCCCTCAGTGCAACATCACCTCCGCCGCTGCTGCAAGATATGGAGAGAGACCAGGGCAGCGTTACTCCAATCATCGGAGAAGAACCGCCAGATCGCAGACCGACACAGGATTCCGGCACCACAATACTCACCAGGTCAGAAAGTTTGGCTATCTTCCAAAAACATTCCGTTACGCACAGAGTCTAAGAAACTGTCTCCACGCTACATTGGTCCCTTTACCATTGAACGCATCATCAATCCCTCAGCAGTGAGGCTCAAACTGCCCAGCTCCATGAGAGTCCACCCCACTTTTCACGTCTCTCAGTTAAAGCCAGTTTCTTCCTCACTCTGTGCCCTCCCCTCCACCCACCCGGGTCATTGATGACCAACCCGCCCACACTGTCAGGCGGCTACTGGATGTGTGCAGATGTGGGTTTTCAATACCTGGTGGACTGGGAGGGATACGGCCCGGAGGAGCATTCCTGGGTTCCACGCTCTCGCATCCTCGACCCGCGGTTGGTAAGGGACTTTCATCAATCCCATCCTGATAAGCCCGGAGGGTCGCCAGGAGGCTCCCGCTAAGGGGGGGTACTGTCATAGTTAGCCACCATGCCATGTGTTCTCTGCAGTTTCCAGTGCAGTTTCCCCTCTCCCTGTGTGTTTTGTGTGTCCTCCGTTTGTCTGTAGTATGTGTGTGCTCCGGCTTCCCAGCCTTTCACCTGCTGCTGATCACCGGCGCCCAGTGGACCAGTGGACTCCCTGCTCTGCTAGCTAATCAGTGGTCTCCCTCCTCTGCCAGCTAACCAGTGGTCTCCCTGCTCGGCCAGTTAACCAACGGTATCCTCGGCTACACCTGTGAAACCCCCCGTGGAGTTATCTTTGATCAAGATTTATCCTTTAACTCCCACATGAAACAAACTTCAAGGACTGCCTTCTTTCACCTACGTAACATCAGGGACATCCTGTCTCAAAATGATGCTAAAAAATTTGCACATGCATTTGTTACTTCTAGGTTGGACTACTGCAATTCCTTGTTATCAGGCTGCCCGAATAAGTCCCTTAAGACTCTCCAGTTGATCCAGAAGGCTGCGGTACGTGTGCTGACAAGAACTAGGAAAAGAGATCATATTTCTCCAATATTAGCTTCTCTGGCTAGCACTGGCTCCCTGTAAAATCCAGAATATAATTTAAAATCCTTCTCCTCACCTACAAAGCTCTTAATGGTCTGGCACCATCGTATCTTAAAGATCTCATAGTACCTTATTACCCAACTAGAACACTGCGCTCCCAGGATGCTGGGTTACTTGTGGTTCCTAGAGTCTCCAAAAGTATAATGGGAGCTTGAGCCTTCAGTTATCAAACTCCTCTCTTGTGGAGTCACATCCCAGTGTGGGTTTGGGAGGCAGACACCATCTTCAAATTTAGGAGTAGGCTTAAGACTTTCCTCTTTGATAAAGCTTATAGTTAGGGCTGGCTTGGGTGAGCCCTGAACCATCCCTTAGTTATGCTGCTATAGGCCTAGACTACCTGGAGACTTCCCATGATGCACCTCTTTCCTCTCTCCTTCTCTCCCTCTCCATCTATATGCATTTTAATCCCAATATTGCATGTTACTATCTTCTCTCTCCCGTAGTTATGTGCTTTCTCGTTTTTCTCCTCTCTCCTGTCGCTTTCAGCAGGTATTTCTGCTTCCGGAGCTGCAGAGACTGGATCTGTGGTTGTGGGCCACTTGCTGCCCCCGTGTTCCTGCTCGACAACTGCTACAATTGTTGTTATTTACTCTGTTACTAATACTGACATTAGTTTTCCTATAGCTGTCATTCCTATTATTATTAATTTATTAATATTAACACTAGAATTACATTTCTACTATTTATAAAATTCTAGGTGGTATTTGCATTGTGCCTACCTCTCCCCCATCCCCACCCCCCAAAATCTCTCTCTCTCTCTCTCTCTCTCTCTCTACAAACCCCCCTCTCTCTCTTTCTCTCTCAAAACAAAACCTAACACGGCAACCCGCCATTGAGTCCTGGTTCTGTCCAAGGTTTCTGCCTCTTAAAGGAAGTTTTTTCTTGCCACTGTCCCAATGGTGGGATTTGTTAGGTCTCTGTAAATAATATTATAAAGAGTACGGTCTAGACCTGCTCTTTAGGAAAAGTGCAATGAGATACCTTCTGTTATGAATTGGCGCTATATAAATAAATTAATTAATTGTATTGAATTGAATTAGGCAAATTACACCCATGAAGTTACATCACAAAGCTGCTCTACTGTTTTAACTTATTAAACACATCACCTGCAATTCAGCATAAGGACCTTTGCTTATTTTAACCTATGCACTCTCACCTGTTTTAAATACTGAGCTTACCGGTGTATAATGGTGAAATTGAGAGCCACTGCTTCCTCAGAGTGTTGTAAATATTAGAATATGGTAACACAAGCATATGCCTGACGTCTTTTTACATGTATAGCAGTATATACTTGTTTTCAGATACAAGACCAGCCACTATAAACACATTTAGTTCCACAACAATTTATTAATCTGCAGAAATATAAATGTGCAAAACACAGCGTTTGTGCGCTTCAACAGGAGAGATGGAACGAGGGCTGCTGGTGGTTGCAAGATTACACACTGGTGTGCAGTGTCTCACTGCAACAACATTAACAATATATCATTTTGTACAATCAATTTAGCCAGCCCTTGTCTTTAGGAACACCACAATTCTACACCATTGGCGTTAGCATGTAGCTAACATTAGCTTTTGGTTAAGGTAGCAATAGCATGACAACAGTTAGCGGTTATAGCATTTAGCAAGCAAGCATGTGGGCCGTATGTGATTTAACTTCAACCAACTGGTCGTTTCCATGTCTTCCACCATGGCTTCGGGCAGCGCACTAGCTGTGCCACTGTGCCAGAGATGGTATTTGTTGCAATTATTTAAATTATTTTATTAATTAATTTTTATCTTAAGTTCTAGATCGATTATTTGATTTTATTATATGTTTTTATTATAAAGCACTTTGTAACTTTGTTTTGAAAGGTGCTATATAAATAAAGTTATTATTATCTTGGAATATAAACATTAGCTGCATGGAAATTGTAGGGTCCCTGATAACCAATACAAAACAGTTAACAGAAGGAAACCCAAAACAATAAACATAATCATTAAAATAATAAAAATAATCAATCTTACATGGAATTATTTGAAATTTGTTTTAAAATGTCAATTATGCACACAGCACATAAACACCACACTGGGGCAGAACATGAACAAATGTACACTACCAGTCAAAGTTTGAGTACATCTGCTCGATACCTGGTTTTTCATTGTCCATTTGGGAGTATGGTGCTTAGCCTCTCCAGAAGTGCTGTAGCAATGATGTCACTGGTTGCGTTCTGCATGGTAATGAACTCGAAAAACTGCAGTTGGATGTTACTATTGGCGTTGATCAAGCTTAGCACAAGCACCAGCTGGCAGTGGATAGAAATGTCAGTTGTCTTTTCTGCTTGAATGGCGATAAAAACAACGCTCTTTACTTCCTCCAGAATAGCACTGACAGCATGCAGTCCAACAGCTCGTTTTATACTGTCTTTGACGTGCCTTTAAAAATGGTAAGTTAGCTGTGCTCCTCCAGCATGTAGACAGGCGGAGGGGACATTTGGAAAAGCATATATTTTTTGCACAGATGATTTCCTGTCATATTCTACACATATTACTGGGTGCATTCCATATTTCAAACACAAATATTGACAATTTGTATAATTTATTATTATTAATGATGTTTTTTGTGGCTCAAGGAGGGTGGCACCCTAATGCACTCTATTAACCAGCTGATAGAAATCTATATCTCTTTGCTATATATATATATATATATACCCCCAATAGATTCTCCTTATTTTGAAGAAGACATTTTTGAAACCCTCCACTCAGAAATTGCATATTTCCAGGCCCATGTAGGGAAACATGCTTCTAACTAGAGATCTGAATGGACAAACAGGAATTGAACCTGATGTCATCGACCCACAGGGCAATAACCATGTGTTTGGTCAGTCTCCCCTTTTTAGCACACCAACCATCACCCATCGGAACAACCTTGCCTCTGAAATAAATCAAAGTGGCAGAGAGGTGCATCTCTGTCGGGCCTTAAGCCTGTAATAGTTTGCGGTAGGTTCAAAGGGGACACGTACTGCCCAGCTCTTGGGTCTAGTGTAGTAGGCTATGCATTCACTGACATGGACCACTTCAACGTCAGACAGCAATCCCCCCCTTTCAGACCACAACTAAATAAATGTGTTCTTTAAACTATCAGGTCAAAAGGGAACCCAGTGAGCTGTATAAATTAAATTCTACTTACAGATGGGCCCCAGACAGTGAAGACAAATTCATCATGGCCTTGAACTCACCTGATCTGATGAATGACATATCAGTATATGACCAAAATCAATGTGTCCCTACCAGAGATGGTGTAAACAAGGCCATTGATATCAATATGATATTTCATACGGCAGCTATTAAAGCTGACCTTATAAAACAAAAATGGAAATCTGTTAAAAGGCCATCAGAAAAGACCTGAGAAAAATGAAAAAACCAAAAAGCCCAGCCATATGTATTAGGTACAATGACATTTTAAACAAATATAAACATACAAGAATAAAACAAAAAACAACAAGGAACAAAGAAACAAAAAACTAAATTATTGTCATAGTTCAGCCACATCTCTTCCCCTATCCTTGTGTGCTGTTGTGTTTCTCCCCTCCCTGTGTTCCTTGTCAGTCCCCTGTCTGTCTCGCTGGCCAAATCCCGACCCAATCTAGTATTCTAGTTTGCTAATATTTTTTTTCCCTGTCTGACTCTGTCTTTGCTTCAGATCCATTGCCTGTTGGTGATCTCAGCCTGCGTGATCTACCAGAATCTCTTCAGTCTTCAGTCAAGCTACCTTCTCCTCTCTGCCTGCCATGCTACTCAAGCCACCTCCAGCACACTCTGCTCACTGCCTTTGCCCTCTGAGTCCTGCCAGTAAGTCACGAGCCTCAGCGGAAGTCCTGCCACCGGCTTCAGCGTCCTCCACCTCCCTCGCCTACTCTGGAGCTCTCACCTACAAGTGATCACTGTATCATTGTGCAAATAAAAACTGTCTTAACTAACTTCCAGTTCTCTCTCTCCACATCCTGCTTTTGGGTCCTTTTTTAGATTATTATTTTTAGACAATTATACCTACATGAAACTTGAAGATATTGAGAACGCCATTAATCAAAATCAATTCTGGCATATATGGAACAACTTCAACACAAAGCAACCATAAGCACTACCCATCCAAAATGGTGACATCTGGAGATCACATTTTGAAAATGTGTACAAAGGCATTCCAATAAATCTAATTAATTCAGATCAGTTATGTTGTATTATAAAAGGAAAAACTCCAAACATTAGAAGAAACAAGTAAAGACAACCATAAACCCCTTGATTTTCCAATTACTTGGGAAGAATTGACCACACAGACAAAATCTCTCTGGCCAAGGAAAGCTTGTGGACCAGACATACATTTTGCATATCTCCCTCATAGCTGAATGGAACCGCTAGTTTTCTCCAAATCACTTGCTGTGCTATTCGTTTGTGTAGCTCCCATGCAGGCCAACTCGAACCACAAACGTTACCGGTAGGACGTGGCGCTATCTGAGCAGCATGATGAAAACACAACAGTAGTTATTAAGCAAGAGTTTCATCCAAGTAAAGTTGTAGCTGTTGGAGGTAACTTTCATCATCAATGTCCCCACAGTTACATTAACTTTCACATCAGGCTGTATCACTACAGCAGTCAGTGAGGCAGTGACAAACCTATGGATCATGGCTTTGACACAACTCAAAAAACACATAATTATCAAGATGAACAATATGGTCCCGATGACAGGCAAAACCAACTGTAGTATACCTGCTACCCATGATCCAAAAATATTAGTCAACCACTCATGACAGAAAGTCAGTAGGGCTGAATCTAGGATGAAGAGCAGACCAGAAAAACAGAGATAACATCTGTGAAATTATGTGTAGCATCTGGAATTAAAGTCATATAAGAACCACCAGTCAAATTTTAAAGTCGCACATAAACCTCCAGTTTTAGCTAACAGAAAATCCAAGGCTTGCTGGTGTTACAACAAGGTCAGTCTATGAAACTTTAAAGTGTCCTTAATGAGTGAGAAAACTTTCACAGTTACATTTGCAAAACACCACAGTATAAAATAGGAAACTATCTACAAGTAAAGCTAAAGCAGTTACTCCTATTTGTGGATAGAAGAAATGTATCACCTTCTCATACCAGGGGATCTGATGACCAAAAGTTGCTGAAGGTATAAAATCTGTAGGAAGAGATCTAGGCTTCCTAACAACATTGTCATTCAGACCAGTTGCTTCAGTTGGGGAAGTATCTTCCGGTTGATCTGTCATTCAAATCAAGTTTACCAGCAGTGTTAAATGAGTAGCTATTACTGGTAAATACTAACAGCATCCTGACCAATATCTAGGTAAGTAATAATAGTAATTCAATCCCTCACACATAAAAACAAGATCTATCAAAACACTTGTAGCCAAATATCCTATAGTGGGACCTCTCCCTATTTTCATGATGTCATTCCATTTACTTGAAATGTGTGGATTCCAGGGTATTTCCCTCCGTACATTCAGCCACACCCATGAACACTGTACTCAACTTCTCGCTTCCAACTGCATACGGAGGACTTCCATCCTGATAACAAAAACAATAAGGTGGTTTCTCAAGCACTCACACCTCACCAACAGGTTTTGGTCTATTCCTAAAGTCTGTTGACTTATGAAAGGGGATAAAAACACTTTCATCCAATTATGAAAAGCCAAGTATATACTGTAACATGCTCTGATCATGCACTGTCCATGCACTGACATAGCCCAAACTCATGTACAAAAACATCTGGTTTCACTCACTATGAAGAAAACTAATGTCATGATTTTTCAAAAACGCCCCAGATGTTAGAACAAATACCAGTTTACTATAAATAGTCATATCATTGAACATATTATGAGTTATACCTACCTTGGTATAACCATAACAGCATCAAGGAGTTTTAATGTGACAGTAAATGCACTAAAAGAAAAAGCCCTAAGAACTCGAAATGTAATTAAGAGAGAATTTTATAATTTTTCGATTCCAATTGAAATTTGGCTCAAAATATTTGATATAGTGATGTGTCAAGCGCAAAAGATGCGGCTCTGAGAGCCGATGCTTTGTAGTGAATCAGAAGAGCCGGCTTGCATCGAGTGAGAGCCTTTCGCTGCTTACCTCAGTGCTCAGCCTGAGCTCTGCTCAAGGCAGAACTTTGTTTTTATTGGTCAGCAATGGCAACGCGGCCAATCAGATGTGAGGATATGGGATCATACCATTAAGTAAAAACAGAGAGGGGGGTGCTGAGAAGTGAGCGGCACTCCACTCAGTGTCGTTAGCTTGCGAGTGGAGTCCACTGCAAGTTAGGGTTAGGGTTAGGGTTACACAATAAATGCACAAAATTAGGCAATTATAAGGATTCTCATAAAAACACTGCACATGAAAGGGTTTTCAACACACAAACCATTATTTTTTGCAAAGTTATGGTAAAATAAAGGCCTACAAAAAATCCTAAATTAAGAGCCGTTCAGGAGTCAAAAGAACCGGCTCTTCTTTGGGAGCTGAGCCGAAAGAGCCGGCTCTCTGAAAAGAGCCGAACTTCCCATCACTAATTTGATAGTGTCGTCCAGCCCGTTGCGCTGTATAGTAGTGAAGTATGGGGTCCACTCAGTCAATATAGCTATACCTGCTGGAACAAACATCCAACAGAATCTTTACATGCAGAATTCTGCAGATACATTTTACACGTACAAAGAAAAACACCAACAAATGAATGAAGAGCGGAATTAGGCAGATACCCACTGATAATTAACATTCAAAAGAGAGCACTAAAATGTTTTAATCACCTTAAATCCAGCCCTCTAGACACCCTCCATTCCAAAGCCCTCCAAACCCAAGAGCTGAGCCCAGAAAAAGAGTCCCCTATGTCAGTTGGTGCCAACCAAATTATGTAAAGAAATCTATTTGGAACATTGGAAAGAAGAAACTAAAAGCCAAAGTAGATGTTATACAAATGTATAACGTATAATGTAAAATGTTATCTGGCCCTAAAAAAAGAGATTATGAATTGGCAGAATATCTCTCTACTGTCAGAGATTGAAAACAGAGACAGATCCTAACCAAGTACAGGCTCAGTGAGATGCACTTCCTCCTACAATGTAAAACATTCAATGAAATAAGGAACATTTACTTTAACAAAGTTCAACTCTGTAATCTCAGATTTCAATGAGCTAAATGACCTCTCAAAATTAAAAATACTCCCAGGAGCATCTTGCTGCCCAATATGTATCAACATGCCACAACCTGAGGGACAGTGAGTGACCTAGACACACACAGCACCCATATGCATTCACACACACACACACACACACACACACACACACACACACACACACACACACACACACACACACACACACATTAAAATTCATTAAAAAAAAGTTTCAGTAATTATATAATTTGTATTGTATATTTGTATTTTTTGACTGTAAGTCTGCATTTATTATTGTTATTATTTTTCTTATTTTACTTATCTGTGTATATTTTTAATAGCACAATTCTTCTGTTTATGTACATGTTTTTATTTCATACTTGCTTTGGCAATGTAAACATCTGTTTCCCATGCCAATAAAGCCCCACTGAATTGAGAGAGAGAGAGAGAGAGAGAGAGAGAGAGAGAGAGAGAGAGAGAGAGAGAGAGAGAGAGAGACGGCAAGAGAGATGTTCTGAAGTTCTGGGTCTATTTAGATTTGAGTCATTTTTACTCAGTTAAACATGATGTGGGATCCCAGACCTTGACGTTATAGCCAGGTGGTGATGTTGCTGTTTTGGTAAAGTTGGCCATCTATGTATAGTCAACCGTCAGTGAAACTTCCCTTTTTACGGTACTGTCTGAGAACTGGGAGTAGCTTCTTTCGCCTGTCTTGGATTTCCCGCTGGTATTGGTTATTCATCCCGTTATTTGTTCCTTTAAAGTTCCCTTCCTCTGCTTTTAACAAGTTCCTTTTTTGAAATGTTCAAATTTGGCAATAGGTCTTGGTCTGCTGAATTTTGGCTCCATTGTGATGAACACGGTGAAAGGTTATGTTATTGATGTGTCTTTTATTGCTTGTTCTGGGTTGTCTGAGGTTGTTCTGTTATTCCTGTGAATATAAGATTGCCGCGCATGCTGCAGCCCTGGAAGTATATATATATATATTTTTTTTACTTCACTTGGGTATTGAGTATGTATTGATGATGATGGTCCACCTGTAAAGTTTCGATTTGTGACTGGGTGTATTTTAGTTCTAAAATTATCTAGGATTGAGAGTTTATTGTTAATGGATTCTAGCACACCTCTATAGATGTGGTCCCGTTGTCAGTTTCGGTGGACCAGTCTCATCGTGGTTATTTTTGTGGTGAACACATGACGAACAGCTTGTAGAAGTACTTGTCCACTTGTCTTCTAAGCTAAATGGACTGTACTTTCTAGTCTTTCCAACTACTCAAAGGTGGTGAGTGGGAGTGTGGTGCTTCACACTACATATCACATTCACCCCATTCAAAGGAAGTTCATAGGAACTAACTCATTCACACACACACGCATAGCCCTCAGGAGCAATTTGGGATTTGGGGTTTAGTGCCTTGCCCAAGGACACTTCGACATGTGGGCTGGGAGAAGTCGGGATCAAACTGCTGACCTTCTGATTGGTGGACGACCCGCTCTACTGACCCGCTCTACCACTAAGCCACCCGCTCTAGGGTATCCAGAGTTTTGAGTGCTAATCCAGGGAAGATAGCCTGGTCTGCTTTATTTGGTTTGTCTAGCAGCAGTGTGCAACCATGATGGATCCCCAGTTTCGCAATGTTTTCTCAGCCTCACAGCATCATCTCACCTAGAGACCAGTATGCTGTCAAAAAAGCTCCCCACATTGACGTTTCCTGTCTGGATCTCTCCTAAAACTATCAAATAAAGGTAAAAGGCTGAAAAATAAACCATGCAATGCATCTTTAAACCTACATTAAACAACTTTTTTTCCCACTCGGGCTTAGCAGAAAAAGCTGTAAACACAACATTGCCAGGGCAGCTGAATGTAAGGTCTGACACGTGTGCCCAGGGGCCATGCAATTCTTGGTCAATCAAGCTGTGGCTATTTTTACTCCATTTTTCATTGCTGGAAAATACATCACAGCAGTGATTGAGCATTGAAGCTTTCACATTTGTTGCTGTAAACATTTGGCATCTTTCCTGTAAAAAATCTTGTGATGCACAAGAAGTGAAGAGTCCAACAAGAGGAACAAAGATTCAGTTTGGAATAAAGTGGGTAGTTTTCATACCTGAATGACAAAAGAGGAGTATGTAAATATGACTATTCCAATGGAAGGTGAGTGAGCTGCCCACTTTCCTTTAAAGAAATTGGTTCTTCAAAAGATCTGACAATGTGTTGTACTCTTTCCTTTCTTGTAAAAGACAAATTAAAAATAGATTTTCTCCACATGCTGAAAAGAGAATAGACACAATTCAGGGTAAATATCTTTGATCCTCTTTCTACCTTCCTTTACCCTCTGCCATCTGAAAGAGGGTCAGAGATTACATTTGAAAATGCAGAAAGCCACTGGGGCTTTTCACAAGACACAGTTGAACTATAAAAGCTGCATTATATATCCACACTTGATAGAAACTGTCAGAGATGATTTGGAAAAACTAACAGGATTTACAGGCGTTCATACTGCGATGAAAAAGGCTGTGTTGTTACACATACTGTAAGTGAAGAGACAGTGGATAAGAAATAGCTGCCTATATATCACAAACCCCATTTTGCAGATGACACTGGCAATTGCTTTTTTCTGCTTTTATCAAGTGGTTCAGGCTTACTTAGATGTGCAGAATTCAAAACTGTGAAAATTGTCAGCGAAAGAAAAATCCCACCACACAGCAAATAAGGCGTTGCCCATTTCCCCAGTGTCAGTCGCATAAAAACAGTGAACATCCCTGACGAAAAAAAAATTATATTTCCTCAAATCGACTGTCAACAGATCCTGAAGAATTTCAATTGTATGACATTTGCGGGCAAGCAATTCAAAGTCTAGACACTGTTGAGAAAAAGCATTGATATCTGCAGAGATTCTGAGAAAATGCTATAACATTTCCCCACAACAGAAAACTTGCAGTTGGAAGTTTCAGAGAGGAGGCAATGGCCTCAGAGACAGCTCAAAGACATGGTTACTGGACTGTTCAATACTAAACGAAGACTTTTTCTCTGGAGACCACTGAAGCCTTCCTGGAGCGCAGCACTGCAGACTTCTCCTCTCTGGCAGCCTTCAAGGTGCAGAAGATAAGAAAAATGAAAAATGACACTGGGGAACCTGAGGACTCTTAATCTGAAAAAGTTGACATGCTCTCTCCAAAGCATTGTTTATTTAGACTTTTTGTCCTCAGTCTTTTATACTCCTGATACCTCGCAAAGCTATTCACGATGCCTTTATGTCCAACCTTATGTCTTATTTACATATTTAAAAAGTTTCTATTTAAGGTTTGAAATGTCTCAAAAATACTTCTGTATGATGATCATTATCATTATTGATGATTGATTATATTGCGATTATACAACAGTTACACACATACACACACATACAAACATATATATATATATATATATATATATATATATATATATATATATATATGGGGGCAATTCACTCTCAAAATAAAGTGTTATCACCATTTCCCTGGAAACACATGGGGTCTGACTGGAAAACTAATAACTGGAAAACAATCACGTCACATCAGTAGAATCTGATGCAATGAAACCTAGTTTACTGCTCCAGCAGGTAGGCTGACCCTTAGTAACGACCTAGCAACAGAGACTATTTCCAGTCCCTGTTGAGTCAGCCAGCCAACTAGCTAATGCTTTCTAGAGATCGTGGGATTTCCCAAACAGAATAAATACCACACATATAAACACAAAACTTCCTTGCTAGCTCAGTCTTGTTGTAACTAAGATATCTGCCTAAAAAATTTTTCCAAGTATTTTTAAGCTAGTAGTGCCGTGTCACTGACTCACTGGCACAGAGGATGGAGGATGCCAGAGCATCTAGAAACATGTGATACATTTCCAGTCGCTCCAGAGCGTTGTAAAGTCCAAAAGTCAAAATTTATTGAAAAAATATAATCATTTCCAAAATTCACAGCATGTTTTTATCTAACAAAATATTCTGCTTCAATCCATATTTGTTGGCGTTTAACCTTTTAAAAACCACATTTTCATTGAGGTCACAAAACTGTTTGCTCTCCAGTTTACTGCAAACAAGAGAGGCACGCACGTGGCAGACAAATATTTTTATTGATGAGCATGGTGTGCTGGTCTAGTTGACCAATCAGATTGTGAAACTACTTGTTGTATGGCACCCTTAAACCCCCCCACCCCCCCAGATTAATCAAGTCCAACAACAGACATAATCTTCCACCAAATTTCTGAATTCAGTGCTTGTCCAAAGTTTGTCAACTTTATTATTATTTATAATATTTTTATATATTTTATTATTATTCCCAACTTGCACAACATGTCATGACATGAACTTTTCTCAAGTTCTGTTATTTCATTATATATCCATTCTCCAGTGGCCTTCTAATTAACCTCATTTCATTCAACCTGCAGGCAGTGATTATCTGGTGAATACACCCGTTTAATAGGTGTATTGTAAAATTATTATTTTGTTTTATGCCTCATCTTGAGGCAATGATGCAATTATGCTTAGAATTATGTATTATTCTCGTAGAAATGTTCCACATGTCATTAGATTTGATGAATTGTGTTTTGTATGTTATACACAATGGAGCAGAGTCCACTCTAAAGGTACGGAGAGTCTGAAATAAAAGTTGCAAAATGAAAAGGATAAAACCCTTGTTTTCATCACATGGGTTCTGTTGAGTTTGTGTAGAGCAAAATTTGGGGCATGTCACCCATCGAGCAGGAGCCTGAGCTGGAATCACAGCTCTCCATTTTGAAATTGGCTTCACAGAGGGTTTGGTGCTCCCTGCCTTGGCGACCGTGAGAAGGGAACGGACAGCATCTGTGCTACCAGCTGAGTTGATTTAAGTCTCCTGGCAAGCATTTCATTTGGAGAGAGGCTGTGGTAGAGAGAACACACTTTCCCGTGTTTGTTTTTGTATTACATGGTTTGTTTCAGTCAAACTTGTGTCTGTCTCTTGCTCTCTTTTGGGTAAAATGCACAATGGTGGTTGACTTTGGAAGTGTTGCTTAGCAACAAAAGGCTGTGGTCAAGTCCAATTTATTTATAAAGCGTGTTTGTCAAAGTTAGTCAGACTGCTTTCCAGAACAAACATAAAAAAACAAGTACAAGAGAGAACACCATTATTTTCTGAGCCATATTACAGTTTTGTAGTGTTATTTCTTTATTGAACTCAGCATTTACCATTGTCACCTAAATAACTAGATTTTTCTCAAGTGGGACAACACTAATGGCAGCAGCAGCCATATGTGCAGCAATGATAAAAAAAATACTAAACAAGTTTGCACACCCAAATCTGTTAAATTGATCCATTAATTCAGTTATCAGTTTTTGAAGTTAAGCACATGGCAGCAAATGCCAGCTATTCCTTCTTCAGTGTGTAGTAGCCCTTTAGTTTCATGGTTGAGTCTTTTAACCTTTCACCAACAATGAGTGTCAATCAACCCAACCAACAAATGCACAAAGTGGCTACCTCTGGTAAGACGTGTCTGTGAAAACTTCACAGGGCCCACAACATTTAATCCTAAAAGTCCATCAACCGAAACAAAAGTTTACATACATTCACAAATCTACAGTATAAACAGATTATACAAGCAAACTAACCTACATTCATGTGAGCCATATGGGAAATTGTAAAACAATCTTTAACCAATATGGAGGAGAAAAAAAGAAAGTACTTAACTAACAGACATGTCTATATAGTACACTACAATGAAAATATCACAGTATGAGAAAAATATAAATGTTCCGGTTGTTACAGGAAAGGAGACAGGTCAAATTCATAATTTAAATATACTGGAGACATGGCATTTAATGTGAAAATCCATTACGCTTCACACTAAAATAGTAGTCTCTTGTATTGATTACCACCTCTGCCAACACTCTGGAGATGAGTCACAGAACGTTTGCTTTCTCGAACGACGAACAACAGAAGTCTGAAGACTGATTCATGTTCTTAATTGGCAGTGATGGCTTGATTGACACTAATTGTTGGTGAATGGTTTAAAAGACTCAGCCATGAAGCTGAATGACTATTGCACACTGAAGAAGGCAATGTCGGTGCTTTTTACTCCAATAAGCTTTAAAGACAGAGAACTGAATTAAAGGAGCAATTTAATTGATTTGGTTTTGCAAACCTTTTTTGTATTTTTGGATCCTGACTGTGGTTGCATGCACCCCAGCTCTCTCTTGTTTTGTCTTTGGTTGAGCACAATGTTTTTTCATCTACCTTTTAATGACAAAAAATAAATAAATTAAATATCTGTCTAAGGTATAAAGGCAAGAATGAAATAAAAATCATGTAAAATGCCAGAAACATATATATATATTCTCTAGTCCAATGTTTTAGACATCTTAATTGATGACTCCTCATAACTGTTTATCTGCTTAAAACCTACAACATTACATAATATGAACCCCTCCATATTGATATAAGGCAGGGAACTGCTGTGCACAAGGGCCATATTTCAAAAATGAGGGGAAAAAACAACTGTGTCTTGCAGCGTACAGTATGAACTATTAACGCCATCCTTATTGTGCATTCTCTACAGTTTCATCAAGCCATAAAGGAGATGAAAGATGTGTAAGGAGGACCTTTGGAAAGCTTGGCTGTGTGAAGCAGCGGCAGCTCTGGCTCTGTTTACTGTGTTTTGTAGTCACCAGGCCCACAGCCATTTGGCCAACTATTGGTGCATCGGCATCGGAGTAGAGCACACAGCCCGAGCCACTCTCTCATTCATTAAATCGAAAGCTGATGAAAGACTTTTCACTTAAATTAGACAAAACTGAATAGAGCCGTTGCTTGTCCCAGTGTGAGCATCCTTTGTTATTTCAATTCCTAATTTCAAATGACCCACATTACTATCCCAGCTGTCTGCATGCACAGAAAAAACACATGACTCAAAATTATCATTTAGATGAGATGTAGTTATGTTATTTGTAACAATATCATTATCTTCAAATATGCCAGGCATAAAATTGCAATATTATGATTTTTTGGTCTCCATCAATGCTTAAGGAAAATATTTGGGTATTTATCTTCCTTGATGCTCCACTGTGTTCATTAGCTAGTCGCCAACTTTGACAGTCTGCTATTTAGTGCTGGGCAGATAACATACATTGGGTTTATCAGAGATTTTTTTTGTTGTAAACAGCTGCTGCTGTTCTAAACAAGGTTGAAGAGAACAGTAAACAGTAAGTGTGGGCCTTAAAACCAGGGCTGAAAGACGCTAAAATGTTTTGTAGCACTAAGGAGAACTTCAGAGGAACCTGTAATTTTCTGTAGGTTTGTAACTACAAGCAACTCTCCTGACATTATATATAATAATTTTATCCATTGTTTAAAGCAAAATATTTGTTGGTGCAGTCCATGAATAGATGAGTTTACAATAAATTACAATCTTCCTCAGTATTGAGGAGCTGTATAGCCGACTGTACATCCATGTTTGGTCTGTGGCGTTCTTCTGGTAACACTTGTCACAGAATGTTTTGTTTGTATGCCCCTGGTGTTTTGGAGAATAATGCAATGGATAGGGAGCTGAGCATAAACACCTCTGTGTAGCTCACGCGGGACTATGCATGACAGTAAGCATGATCAGTCCGCATACAGTTAGGGCTGGGCAATACGGCTTATAACATGTTAAAATAATAATATCTAATAATATTTTCTCAAGTATAACATGCCGTAAATTCTGAAAACATATGATGATCTTGTAGAACATCATGCATTGTTGTATATTAAACTACCCAACAGTATATAAAATAGTTCAAATTAGCCCAACCTTAAACATCTACAGCAGTAAATGCAACATACACATTAATACAGCAGTACTATTAATCCAAAAACATCATATATAATAGTAAAACACTGACAGGGACCATTTTTACTGTGCAGTAGGTACTCAAAGTAAATGTTGCTATAATTCTTAAACACTTTGACCCTAGTAAGGTTTAGAATGCATAACTTTTACTTGTAGTGGAGTATTTTCAAAGTTGGTATTAATATTTTTGCTTAAGTAATGGACCTGAATACTTCTTCCACCTCTGGCTAGCACACCCACAGTCTGACTGCACCTGTGTGTTACCAGACAAGTCTTCCCCTTTAAGAAAGGTGGTCTTGTGGGTAACCTGTGTGTGTGACAGAGTGTAGCTGGTTTGTTGTGGGAAATGAGTCTTTCCCGGTGTGTGAGGGGTAGTTATGTTACTTTAGTCAGCCATAAAGTGTCCAGATAAGCTCAGGTTGCAGTATAATTATGAAAGCATATAGGGGACTACATTAAAATGATAATGTAGCACAGGAGCTTTGGACCACTGAGAGGAGGAGGTTTTCAGGCATGGGGCAGGGGGCATGCAACATGGAATGCTGGCGTGGAGCGGCGCCGGAGAGAACCAGAACCAGAGCCAGCCACACGGGCACTAGGAGGCTCAGCAGCCCTCGAGACTGACAGAGTTTGGTTTTCTCGCCGGGTTTGGCTCCTGGCACCCTGTTCAGGCCTCTGGAGGTGGCCGCTGACTGATGCTCGACCTCCCTCTCACTCCTCTCCTGCTCCACGCCTCTCCTCTCTCCGCCATGTCTTTGTCATCCCTGAAGTCACAGTCCTGGTCAGAGCCACTGTAAATTACCTCAGTACTGTATTCCCTGTCAGGCCTGAAAACCTCCTCCTCGTGCCGGTCCAAAGCTCCTGTGCTAACGGTGTAAGCAAACATTCCCCGGAGCTCAGAGCTCCCAGTCTGGGGCAGAGTCAGCTAATAGGACCACTAGCTGAATGGCTAACTGAGTTAACTAGCTAAGCAGCAGCACAGATGCTCTATCTATCTTTCTAACCATCTCTGGCCACAGTTACCAGTTACTTTAGCAACAAGTCTGTCTGTTGTAAATCTGTAAATCACAAAGAGATGAGGCAGAGCAGCCGGATGACATCAAGGGAAAACTATATAAAATATTTTCTCCATAAAATATGATCCAGTTTCACCAAAATCAGCAAATAAAGTTATAAAGTTGTGTTTTTGTACAGTAAACAGCATGGACGCTGGAAGTCAGTCACTGTTGGGGGTGCTGAGTGAAGGTAAGTCTATATGTGACAAAGACGGTGTAGTCCCTCATTCGTCCAGGAGTGTTCTATCATAGAAAAGGTTTCAGTCGTAGTCATCTGGACACTGTTTTCAGAATCAAGACGTTTCGGCTCTCATCCGGATAGGTGATATACACTCAGAGTGATAATACACTCTGAGTGTATTATCACCTTGGTCACGCCAATCACATGCTAATCAGGTACTTAACAGTGATGAAGTAGATGCAGCCAGAAAACAATAGGCCTGATTACTGATTACTGGGCCATCTTGGAAACTATTAGGTCAGTTTCAGGTGAAACTAGCTATTAACAGATACTCAGGCAAATTCCTTCCTGAGGGCAGGGCTTATGTAACACAGAGAAGCTTAAATTTCTAATTCCCGTCCCATTTTTTCACAATTGAGAATGACTTCCGGATGGGAGCTGAAACGTCTTGATTCTGAAAACAGTGTCCAGATGACTACGACTGAAACCTTTTCTATGATATACAGTATATGACAAACTAAATGGTGCACGATTGAGTCTCCCCTCCTGGACCCCCTTCAGTTCGCCTACCAGCCCCAGCTGGGAGTTGAGGACGCCATCATCTTCCTACTGAATCACATCTACACCCACCTGGACAAGCCGGCAAGCATGGTGAGGATCATGTTTTTTGACGTCTCCAGTGCTTTCAACACCATCTGGCCAGCCCTGCTGGGTGAGAAGCTGGCAGCGATGCAGGTGGATGCCCCCCATGTCCTAGATTGTTGACTACCTGACTGGCAGACCACAGCATGTGCATCTGCAGCACTGTGTGTTGGACAGCATGGTCAGCAACACTGGGGCCCCTCAGGGCACTGTCCTCTCTCCCTTCCTCTTCATCATCTACACCACAGACTTCAGCTACCACACAGAGTCCTGCCACCTTTAGAAGTTTTGATGAGACTGAGTACAGGGCTGTGGTGGGTAGAACAGAACCCTCTGCAGCTCAATCCGACAGAGTCAAAGGAGTTGGTTGTAGATCTACGAAGGACCAAGGCACCTGTGACCCCAGTTTCCATCCAGGGGGTCAGTGTGGACATTGTAGTACCTGGGATGGGAGTACAAATGGACAATAAACTGGACTGGGCTAAGTACACTCAAGCTCTTTACAGGAAGGGCCAGAGCCACCTATATTTCTTTTTTAGGAGACTGAGGTCCTTCAACATCTGCCGGACAATGCTGAGGATGAGTCTGTGGTGGCCAGTGCTATCCTGTATGCTGTTGCAGCCGCTACCCTCAACCTGCTGCCCCAGGTTGACGCTAACAGGCTCAACAAACTGAGCTGGACTCTCTGTTGGTGGTGTCAGAGAGGAGGATGCTGGCCAAACTACATGCCATCTTGGACAATGTCTCCCACCCACTCCATGACGTGCTGGTCAAACAAAGGAGTACCTTCAGCGAAAGACTCATCCCCCCAAAATGCACCACAGAGCGCCACAGGAAGTCATTCCTGCCTGTGGCCATCAAACTCTTTAACTCCTCCCTCTAAGTGTCAGTCTATATGACCCTTAGTCCCTATACTGGACATTGGATCATTAACATCACTGCAATACTTGACATAATGTGCAATATTCTCTGTTTAATACTCCTGTGCAATATACTGTTTTCAGTTTAATATACCCTGTTTATTGATATTTATTAATACTTATGTTACTGCTGTGCAATATCCACCGTCTAATAATCAGGTTAATCTGCCACACTTAAGTAAGTACTCATTATTGCACTATTACTTATTACTTATATTATTACACTGTGTTATACCGTACTATACTTATCAACCTTATCCACTTTTGTACTTAATTTATCTTAGCTGTATTATAGTGTATTATATTTTGATTTGCACATTTCACACATTTCTTACTAGAAATAATTGTCTCATTACGGACCTTTTTATTATTTCTATTTCTATTCTATTAGTACTTCTTGAAGGTAGAGGTGGCAAAGGCCAAACAAAGAGCATATGAGGACTTGTATACTAGGTTGGACACTAAAGAGGGAGAGGTGGATTTGTACAGGTTGGCCAGACAAAGAGATAGAGATGGGAAGGATGTGCAGCAGGTCAGGGTGATTAAAGATAAGGATGGAAATGTATTGGCAGGTGCCAGGAGTGTGATGGGAAGATGGAAGGAGTACTTTGAAGAGTTGATGAATGAGGAAAATGAAAGGGAACGAAGAGTAGAAGAGGTGACTGGTGTGGAGCAGGAAGTAGCAAAGATTAGCAAGAGTGAAGTGAGGAGGACGTTGAAGAGGATGAAGAGTGGAAAGGCAGTTGGTCCTGATGACATACCTGTGGAGGTGTGGAAGTGTCTAGGAGAGGTGGCAGTAGAGTTTCTGACTAGTTTGTTTAACAAGATCTTGGAGAGTGAGAGGATGCCCGAGGAATGGAGGAGAAGTGTACTGGTGCCAATTTTTAAGAACAAGGGAGATGTGCTAACTACATAGGAATAAAGCTGATGAGCCGTACAATGAAGTTGTGGGAAAGAGTAGTGGAAGCAAGGCTAAGGGCAGAGGTGAGCATTTGTGAGCAGCAATATGGTTTCATGCCTAGAAAGAGTACAACAGATGCAGTATTTGCTTTGAGGATGCTGATGGAGAAGTGCAGAGAAGGTCATAGGGAGTTGCATTATGTCTTTGTAGATTTAGAGAAAGCGTATGGCAGGGTGCCGAGAAAGGAGCTGTGGTATTGTATGAGGAAGTCTGGAGTGGCAGAGAAGTATGTTAGAGTGGTGCAGGACATGTATGAGAGCTGTAAGACCGTGGTGAGATGTGCTGTAGGTGTGACAGAGGAGTTCGAGGTGGAGGTGGGTCTGCATCAAGGATCGGCTCTGAGCCCCTTCTTGTTTGCTCTGGTGATGGACAGGCTGACAGATGAGGTTAGACAGGAATCTCCATGGACTGTGATGTTTGCGGATGACATTGTGCTTGGAGTGAGAGCAGGGAGCAGGTGGAGGAAAATCTAGAGAAATGGAGGTCTGCTCTGGAAAACAGAGGAATGAAGCTTAGCTGCAGTAAGACGGAATACATGTGTGTCAATGAGAGGGACCCAGGTGGAACGGTGAGGTTACAGGGAGCAGAGGTGAAGAAGGTGCAGGACTTTAAGTACTTAGGGTCAATGGTTCAGAGCAATGGAGACTGTGGAAAAGAGGTGAAGAGGCGAGTGCAAGCAGGTTGGAACGGATGGAGAAAAGTGTCAGGTGTGTTGTGTGATAAAAAAGTATCAGCAAGAATGAAAGGAAAAGTGTTCAAGACGGTGGTGAGACTAGCGATGTTGTACAGCTTAGAGACAGTGGCACTGAAGAAAAGACAAGAGGCAGAGCTGGAGGTAGCAGAGCTTAAGATGTTGAGGTTCTCTTTGGGAGTGACAAGGATGGACAGGATCAGGAATGAGTACATCAGAGGGACAGCTCATGTTAGATGTTTTGGAGATAAAGTCAGAGAGGCCAGATTGAGGTGGTTTGGACATGTTCAGAGGAGAGACTGTGAATATATTGGTAGAAGGATGCTGAGGTTGGAGCTGCCAGGCAGGAGGTCTAGAGGAAGACCAAAGAGGAGATTTATGGATGTAGTGAGAGAGGACATGAAGTTAATTGGTGTGAGTGAAGAGGATGCAGAGGACAGGGTTAGATGGAAGCACATGATTCGCTGTGGCAACCCCTGAAAGGGAACAGCCGAAAGGAAAAGAAGAAGAATTCTATTAGTACTTCTATTCCTGTGTGCATTGATGTGATAGTGAGCAGCTGTAACGAAAGAGTTTACCCTCTGGGATCAATAAAGTATTTCTGATTCTGATTCTGATATTCGTGTTTTTTGTATTAATTTGAATGGCCAGTATATATCTAATAGTTATTAACAACAATTTACAACACTTTGAGAACGTTTTATACTACAGCAAACAGCAAACTTGAATACTAACATGCTGTATGTCAAAGCAGCCACAGTCAACAACACAGAACTAATGCATGAGAACTGGAAGGAGATGAAGAGGGAGAGACAGCACATGGACGTGGGCGAGAGATGTGACCCACGACCAGTTCATCATAGTTTATAATAATGCAGCGCAGTGATACAGGCATCTCTTAGAAGAGACGAGCCTATATAACACGGGTCTATCTGTCTGCTTACTGTAGAGACTCCATTCTGCAGTGTAGTTCACACACTTTACTGATAAACCACAGCAACATTAGGCTTCTTGATCAAAGAAACACACACCTGATTCGGGTTGCTAACATTTAGCTGCAATAATTCAACAACATTGGTCTTGGACTGCAATATATAAAATTTTTTAGATATATAGTTTATGGATTCGCTAACATTTAACACACACACACACAGACACATAACCTTACTGCAGGCCTATTCAATTGGCTGCCCGGGGGCGACATCTGGCCCAGAAGCAAACCCCAAGTGGCCCGGCATACATAAATCTGATATATGAAAAAAATAAGTAAACTACATATATAGTATGTGGTAATAGCTAATGAGTGAGCCATCTCGCTTCCTTATCATCTCTGTTGAGAGTTCCACATGCGCAGTACCGATCGGGCAGGATGTTTACGGATGTAGCGATACCGCCAATCATATCTTTCACAAATCAACCTTTTCTTACGTGAGTTCCGACCACATTTAGTAGCTTTTCAAACCATCTGGCTATTGACAGTCACAAGTAGGGAAGTGCTCTACTGAAAATATGTCTCTGGCAACCCTGAAACGTAAATTTGACAATGAAAACTGTCAGTTTAACCCTGCCTGGACTGGCAAGTATTTGTTTATTTTAACGCCCTCTCCAAATGCCTGCTATTTTTTATTACATACATTTGCATTTGTTTAAAATTTGTCATTACCAAAAAGAGAAAAAAAGGTTTAAAATAGGATGCTTAGAATGTCTGGCCCATCTGCATTTCCTGCATTTAAAATCTGGCCCAGTTGAATTTGTAATTGAATAGCCCGGCCTCACTGTTTTGAAAAGAGGACAGCTAGAAGGATACAATCACTGAACGGAGCGTATGAGTGTCTGTGAACGTTTTTGTTACCTCTTGGGGACCTTTTCCAGTGTAAACACCGTGTGTGTGTGTGTTAGTGTTGTTTACAATGCATAATGTAAAACCTGCAATATGAAAAACGAGACTGTCTTAGATCCTTTCCCTGCAAAGGAACGGTGCATGTTCACTGAACACAGTTTAGTGAGTGGGACTATGCATTTGGAGCTCCGGTCAAGCAGTGAACGATTCGGTGAACAAATCTTTTGAAATAATCTTTTTAATGAACTATTCTAATGATTCTAGTACACTGAAAAGAACTGCTTTGCCCATCACTATTCGTGACTATTTCACAAATTGCCATGAGACTGGGTTGCAATACCAGCCTTATCCTTTAAGATATTGTGTACAACATTTCATGACACCGAACTGCTACTTGTTCACACCTGACTAACATCACACATGTGATGTCACATGAGCCAGCGTCATATACATTAGATGGTAAGATAAGTGAACATTGAGTTGAGAATATTTTATTACACTTCGTGTCTTTGCTTCACTTGGCTCTAATTTGACATATTATTTTAAAACTTCTTATACAGTTATCTCTGACACCAATCATATTGGTTATCATTATTATCCAATAGTTAACATCTACAGTAACATTCTGTGTAGGGTATCGCACAAAGAAGCAACTGGCCTGCTGGCTGTGATGTTGTGGCACACTGCCAACTTGTGCACTGTGGTTGTCTTTGAAATTAACTAAAAAATTATTTGAACAGATGGGCAGCAGGAACTGTGTTTACCCAGATGGCATTTGAATTGACAAAAGAACAAACACCTTAAGCAATGACTAATACGATGTTTGTTATGAGTTAAATCATTTTTACTTGAAGACTTGTATGTTTTCTTTATCCTCAGGTTTAAGATGCCAAATCGTATTAAAGGCTTAGTAACATCAAAAAAGGTAATGCCAACCCAGTTGCAGTTATGGAGGACCGGAACTGCCAAAATCCAAATTAAATAAAGAAATAACTCAATAAATGAATTAATATGCCATTAAATGCACCAAAAATAATATTAAAATTAAGTTAGGCATTAAATAATTTATAAAATGTGACACAAATTGATATTTCTCTTTTAATTTGTTTCTGTATAATTTACATTTGTATTAATTCCCATATTAATTTCCTTTCCCATTAAATTTTCCATTTTATTTATGAATTTGTTCATTTATTTATCAATTTTCATATTATTTTTGGTGCTCTTAATGGCATATTAATTTATTTATTGTGACATTTATTTACGTTTGATTTTGGCAGTTCCGGTCCTCCATACGCAGCAACATGACAGCAACGCAAACTCAATATCTCCACACACACTCTCTGCAATGCGGTGCGTACCTGCTGGGCAAACACATGGCATTCTCCCTTGGAATTTTGACACCTTACCTGTCATCCTAGTGAAGTATTTTTTACTTTGCCAGTTAGTGAAAATTGAGTTTGGGGGTTTGGGGTATTACTCTGTAAAATAGATGCAGTCAGAGTCTTATTTGTATTACTGCTTTATCCTTTCTGGGATTGTAATTATTGTGGCAGACACTAAACATGTAACTGTAGGAGTCACTACAGGATTGTGTAGTTGTAGCTGATACAAATTTAGCCATATGCTGTGGATTATTAGACCAGGCTTTCAAACATAGAAATTCAAGTTTCATCCCAACAGTAGCAGGATGGATTAACTGTACAGCAATACAACTTCAACATTAAAATTGTAATACTTCAGACTGCTAACCTCAGTGACAAATACATTGTTTTTATTGAATGTAAAGCAGCAATTGGAAATGTTCTGTTAGCATTAGCAGTAACGTCATACAGCTCTGACATGGTGTAACAAGAGTAAACAGTAAACAGCTGCGCTACTATATAAATCAAATAAAAGTAAAAACAGTATTGCTGGATTCCACGCTTCATTGTTTCCTCTGAATCCCTCTTGCATGTGAAGGCAATTTAATCCATGGAGGGAATGGCGGACTCCGCCAATAACAAAAAAACCCTACTATATAGAGAGGTAATTACATAATGCGAATACATGTCGACCATAAACAGTATAAAAAACACGGTATGATATCATTAAAATATTTAGGATTTTAACATACTGTACAAGGTCATAAAATATAAATAGTATACCATCAAAGAAGAGAAAGGGTCTTGCTGATGTAGGTCCAGGCTGTCTTTCATCTCAGTGGTAGGAAGTCCAAGTCTAATAAATATGCTCAGATTGCTACCTTTTTTATGTGTCCATGGCCATAATTTCTCTGTGGGGGTCTCCATGTGTAGTATTCTGATTGACATTTTAGCTGCAATATTAAACCCTCACCTGGCAAACAGGAGTTGGGAAAAATAGGAACATATGATTCAAAGTCTGATCCAGAGGCTAAACAGTAGGATCCACCATTTGAAAATCCTCAATGAGACTTGTAGGAAGTCTGCCCATTAACTGCTACCAAGTCGTAAACTTAAATTTTGCACTTTTTGCAGGTTTCTAGTTTCTATGCATGGCATGCAAATTTCACAAGGATAAAGAGGGTGAATTTTATCATATACTACTGCTCCTAAATAAGATAATTACAGTCACTTACATGCCCCCCTGGGCCTGTTTTATGCTCTTCTATTCTCGCATCTTAGTTTTTTTATTGCTTTTATGTGCATTGTTTATCATTTACTGGTGCCCCTTATGTACTGTACCCTAGCTGATGTAACACACCAAATCCCCTTTTCGGATTATTATGGTATCCTGTCCTGTTCTGTCCCATTATGTCCTGTCCTGTCCTACAGAAGCTTTGTAGTCCTCCTTGGTGATTTAGGCAAATAGGATGGGTGTAAAAGAATAAGGCAAGAAGGTTTTTGTATCTCTAAAAATACAGTAATTTTAGATGCTAATGCTGGTGGTCAAACTGCATGGAGTGCTAGAAAATCTTCGGTTCGGTTATCATCTTTGTTTGGTTGAATGCTCGTTCAATTTCATAGACTTTTTCTTGTGCACTCTTGTGTTCTAATGTGTATACTAGTGAGCAGAATAATGTAAGATGTTTGAAAAATCCCAGAACACAATTGAAATTTCTCTTGATTATACACCTTGTATAGTTAGTTATAGTGTAGTTTGTATTTAAGGACCTTCTTCAGTGTTCAGAAGATAGAGGCATTGAGATATTGCAAACCTTTTAACCCATTTAAAAACAAAAGGCATCAACCTCAGGAGGCAGGAGTTACCTTGAGTTTGGTAAAACGGAGGCTGTACAATCTGCATTTTCATTTGGTGTTTTGACACCTACATGACCTCTTCTGTTCATCCCCAAGAATGTAAACACATCAATGTCACAGTCCTGATTGAAAAATATAACTCCAGATTCATTTTTATAGTAGATAACTATGGATGTTTTTATTGGACTTTAATAGTTGTAACCCACAGAAGACAATCCAAAAATGTGTACCATGATCCACAAATATATCACTATCCACAAACATGGATTTTTTATTTGTGTTGTGTAAAGTCATATCCACATAAATACAGAGCAATTTGAAAATAGGCATAACTTACTCTGTAAAAATGTATTTTAATTTTACATAAAAATGTTATAGGTTTTACAAATGTAAATTGCAAGCAGCACTGTGGTCTCATCTCTCCTGTCCCAGCTTTTACCATCACTGGACTCCAAGCCACCATCAACACTGCATTCTACTGCTGCTGGCTAGTTGGACTGTTCTCTTATTTTATTGTGCGGAGATCTGGGTGAGCGACAAAAGGAAAGTGTGTATGTTTCTTTGTACTGCCTCCGTATGTCTAGTGTGCACAAGCATGAACCCACATGGTCAGAAACAAAGGAACATCTGAAGCAGGAGCTTTCTCCCCGCCGGGTGTGTGGTTATGTTTGAGTCAAATTAGTGGTTTATGTGTATGATCTGTTTAGGATAACAGTGCCAAGTTAAAAGGAATTAGTTAGCATGCAAAGACTCTGTTTGTGTCTTTTGCTGTGCAGTGTCCGCTTGTAGAGGTCAGAGGAAGCCAGTCGCTCCGCTTGTGTTTGTCCTTACAGAGTTAACAGCTAGATGTCAACTTGCTTCGTGCTCCTGTTAGGATTTGAAGTTAGCTGGCAGGCTTTGTGTGTGGCAGCCGTTTGCGCTAAACTTTGTTGCAGAGATCTAAGAGGCATTCGCAACGCTTTGGTAGATCAGGACACTTTGGTTCTGTTGTGTGTTTCTGCTCCGAGCAGATTACACGGCGAAGCCAGGCGGAGAGAGTTCAGGTGGGTGTCTACTGGTGAGCAGACCACACTGAGAGGGAGCTGGCCACAGCCATCCGCTGCAGTGAAGACTTCCAGGAGAAAGAGAGTTAGGACAAAGCATCTCTGTCCTTTTTATTGACCTGGTTACATCCGGGTCACAGGTCAGACTGACCAATGGTGCGTTCAATGGCTCTCAGGATTGTGGGACAAAAAAGAATGCAGTTAACAATCACCTAAATGAATGAATTCATCTGTGGAGTCCCAACACCACTCAGGAACACTGCATTTCAATTAACTTATAACATACTTTGATATAAAATGATTAAAGCATATTGACACACTTGTAATGACTACATTAAATTGCAACTCATACTAGCCTACTGCATATTGAATTACTAAGTGCAAATTAATACTACGTGATTAAAATTCACTTTTAGTTTATTCAAACTGTGTATTTAATAGTGTATCACAATAAATTCCATGTCGAGAAGTCGGGAAAGTAGACGCCATGCTGCTCAAAGAACGACACCAATACTCAATCGGATGTGGCGTATTCAGGTCTGTCCTCCTCTGTGTTTGTGTGTGTGCATGTATCATGTATTGAGTATTTGCAAATTGTATTTCTCTGTATTTCTGTGTATGTGACTTTACACAACACAATTTAAAAAATATTAAATTAATATCATTAAATGCTGGCATCACACACTATGTAGCCATAAGGGCCACACCTCCTACATTCAAGCTCCCTCGCTCCTCTGTTGCATTTTTGGCTGGACAGCAGAAAAGCGGGGTCCAGCCCTATAAACATGAAAGTCTGTCCCTGACTGAGTTATGAAGTTACACCTTTGGTCGGTCGAGTGTTGAAGTTTCCCCACTGGCTGTTGCTCTTTAAAAATTAATAGACGTGAACAGTCTTCAATTACGTCCTCAGGAGGCTTTTAAGCTTTGTTCATGCTCGCACAAGACACCTCACAGAGGTGCTCAACGTGCAATCCAATACAGTATTCTCCAAAACGCTACGGGGCGTACAAACAAAACATTCTGTGACAAGTGTTACCAGAAGAACACCACAGACCAAACACGGCTGCACACTCTGCTACACAGCCCTTCAATGCCGAGGAAGAATTAAATTAATTGTAAACTCAAGTATGTCCATATCATATCTATTCATGGACGACGTCAAAGTTAATAAACAAAGCTTTACGGTGAGGCACGGACAGTGCTACAGCACATTGACCATACATGGTCCAGCCATATACTAGACTTCGACCTAGTTTTGTTTAAATATACTGGGAGAGAGGGTTCTAGTTGAATTTGAGGGAGTAGTTACCCTTTAAAGGGGTTGAAAAAAAACTTGATCGGGACATCCCTAATACAATATGCATTAGATGGTCCAACCACATTCTGTCAGTTAAAGTCTGCACATCACATTCTCAACACAAGCTCATGCACATTCACTTATGCATATTCACTTAAGACGGAGCCTTGTAAAGACTGCAAAGGCTAATGGTGAGCACTGGTCAAGAATCCAGCAGAACATGGAGGCCTCCCTTTGAAAACAGACTTTTGAAAACAAAGCATTTATATTCAATTGAAATGAAATACTCTTTTTTTATCTATGGCAATAAGCTATTTGTCTAGTCATCTTGGTCATCTCATCTCATGTTTGCTGGCTCAGCAAACATGAGATGATAAAAGGATGGCTGATGCACATTTGATTCTGAAATCCCCGCTATAAAAGAGGATAAAGTGATTCTAAATCAACCATAAAATTGCAGCTGGTAATCTAGTGTATGCCACTAAATATGTTAAATGACTATCATCATTATCGCCTCTCCCTGCCTGACCCATGGCATACATCATTACCTTATCAATGAGATGGAACTTCATCTTTCTTGGAGGAAAGGGTTTTATTTGATTTTTCACAACAAAGCAGGCATTGTAATATTATTTTGACTTGTGGCATGATTTTTTCTTTGTTTTGTTACAAATACAACTCATATTTAATATTCCCAATATTGTTGGACCAAGAAAGCATCCAAGTAATATATTATTGCTCTGATGATGCTGTAAAATCATATCTCCTCCGTCATCAGCGAAGTTTAGGCTATACTTTTATGGATTAACCTTTTACATTTGCGAGAACATTCTCAAGGCACAAAAATAAACACAAAGCCTCAAATTGATTTATACACCGAGATCAAGTTAAGATATGTGAGCTCTGCAGAAGCAAAACAGTAGCAGCAGGATTCCGGTCAGTTAGACAATGAAATCAGATAATCTGCTCCAACATCAGATAAGCATCACCTGTTAGCTTCTTTCATCTCCTCTCGTATAGAGAAGATCAATGTCAACGAGGTCATCATTCCTGAAAATAGTCTTTCCTATGGCACTGCTGGTGTAGTTTTTGGCTGTCCACTGCAGTGCAAAGTCAGGCTCACTGTGGACCCAACACAGTATCGCTATGAGCTCCTGCATACAAATCCATGTGCAAACCACCCCATTTGTCAATACTTTTAGCCACGTTTCCTCTGGAGCTACAAGACATATTTTTTTCTCCTGTCAAATGTATTATTACAGGGAGTTATCCGTTTTGCTGCCTAAATGCAATGTCACACAATATTTGCAGTAGTGGCATTATTGTGCACATAGATGTGTTTCCATATACTAGACCCAACCCCTCTAATCCTTAAAGTAAAGCTTTTTGGAATACACATTTTATGATAGATGGAGTGAGTGAAAAAAAGAGAGGATGGACTTTTCTCATATTTTGGGAGTCTCTAGACACACAGACAGGGACACATATTTATGTTGAAGAGCCATGAAAAAGTGTATTTTGCATAATACGTGACCATTAAAGCATGACCAAGATAGTGCAAACCCTTAATCACATTTATTATTGTAAACTTAACAATGTAGTCATTTTAACTCAAACCATGATCTTTCCCTCAACCTAACCAAGGTGTTTTTGTACCTAAACCTAACCAAACCAAAACTTAAATTAGTGTTGTCACATTATAAAACTGATTTCTTTTTCAGCAGTGTTTTGTAACAGTGTTGAAAGGTACTGACAAATGATGTCGTCCTGATAATAAGGGTGTCACATGAGAAAACGCTTCATTGTGTCATTCTAGAGGGCATGGACAAATACGTATTTTGTCGTTTAATCTAGATAACTTGTTGGTTTCAAGCCAACTCCTGAAGAAATGATCTGACTCTTTAGCTGCATACAGTGGGTTTATTGGAGCTCTTTCACTGAAAATAGCTGCCTGCTGCTGCTGGAAACAAAGTTAAAGAGAGTGGAGTTTGTAAGCTGGAAAAACAAAACAATAAGCTAAAAGAGGCTAAAAACCTTTGCAGACGGCAAGAGTTGGGCGGAAATTCTCTGTGGTTTAATCACTAGGGGGACACTGTTCATATTACACAGTAAGTAATTTGATCCATTGCTAATATAAAAATATTGATTAGTGCAGTTTTTTAAATAGCTCTTAAGTTATGTATAATAACTAGTTAGTACAAATGACATTGTCATATTATAATATATGTGTTCTGTATCTGCTTGTTCCCACATGTAAATGAAGATAGATAGATGAAGATTTATGATGCTGACATTGCCGAATTTAATATTCTAACCCAAGATGCCTACATAATATGAAAACGTCATAGATGTCATAGAGGACATTTTGTACACATTCCCCCATAGTTCAGCGTGACATATTTGGTATCTTTATAAAACCTTGGCATCTTGTCTGGAATCTTTCTGTGAGTTTGAACAATACTTATATGCTCAACACGCATTTGCATTTGTTCTTCGGTTCTGGCATAATGGAAGAAAATATTGGTGGAGGAGACGCTGTGCATGACAAATTTTTGGCCAGAGCAGCATGTTAATGTCAGGAGGAAAGGATGCCACTACCTGAGGACATTTTACTCTGAAACAGAGAGAGTAAAGGACATATCCCCCTTCTGTTCTCTGCAGATTTATTATGGCCATTTTGTGGTTCATGTGTCAGCAAAAATAAAATCGTATTTGTTATTTCTTTGCTTACTGTTTCATCTTTTCCTCCTGAAGGTCAGACGCAACAGAGCCTACATTTCTATGAGTGATCCTAATCCTCTCAAAATAGGAGCGCATTTTAGGAGCCATATTAGGGGCTCGTTTCAGAGCCTCTATAGGCCGCAGCCCCCAGTGTGGCAGTCCATGCAGCTGGTTGGCAGCACAGGTGAACTCGTAGCAGATAGCACAAGTCCTCACCTGATTGGATCAGGGCAGAGGAGCCTTCTCGTCGGTACTGCAGCAGCTGGGTGCCAGAGGTAAGGGCCACAGCAAGGCTCAGGCCACTAAAGCCAGAGAGTCATTAGTCTTACCCTGAGCTGAGACCGGGGCCCAGGGGGAAACACCTCGCCTCATTCCAAGCAGAGTGTCAGAAAGAGGCTTTGTCTGATTGATTACACAGGAGTTTTTGCAGGATAACATTACATTACTAAAATTAAAAGGACCATTCTATAGCCATATTCATCTGATGGGAATAGAATTAGCCACATAGTGCAGTAGGTATGTTGACAGTGAAACTGCAGCAGCCGACCACATGCGCTGGAGAAGATGCTGGATTGATTTCTTGTTTAAAAAGACTGTTCTGCACAATTAGCTCTGTTTATTTGAACATCAGTATTTTCACCCTATCATTAGACCTTCCATTTTCCCAGTATTCCTTGCTGCACTGCAATTTGAAGGATGTATGCATCAAAACTCCACATATTCTAATCTGGCTACTGCATTATACTTCCCCAAATGGCCTGTAAATTAAACTGCTAATACACTGAACTACTTATGACAACAGATATAGTATATTAACATACGTATTGCCATACACATACACTGAGAAGTGTCCTATGCAGATGACATTGTATCCAGGGTAATAATTGTCAAACCAAAATACAGTGAAGCTGGATTTGCAAGGAGCCATTTGGACAATAAAGAAAATTTGTTCAGTGCCCTTAACAGCACTTATATAAATAATAGAAGCAGCTCTGAAATTGCATTGTTATTGAATATAAACTGTGGGCAATTCCTGGATTACCCTTTCCCTCTGTGTATCAGGTCACATTACACAGATATGGGAAGTATTTACTGTGGAGGAACTTTATGGGATATACTCATCCTTTGAACTTTTGACTTTCTGTATCTACTAATCTAGCCATTACATGTAATAAGTGCAGAGGCAGTGTTTTAGCTGGTTAAGCTGCAGAAACCAGTTGATAACACAACATTTATATATCACCTTTTAAGTTGATATGGGGAAAGCAAACAGTGACTTATTTACACATCCAGCAGTTACGGAGCAACACTATCATTCATTTGGAGTTGTGTTTTTGGCGACTCGATGAATGTAAGTCCAATATGCACTTATTCATGCGATTTGTAAATTGTGAGAACAGCAAAAAAAAGTTTATGAATATTCAAGGGCACTTTTGGTCCAAGCTCTGTTCATTTCTGACCCGGCTTCTGTCATGCTGCTGCCGCACTTCTTCTTTCCCCTCGTCTGCTGTAGAGAATATCGATAAATTGTTGAGATTTATTTTATTTTGACAGAGCGTTTCTATTTTAACCGGTGCAGCGTTTTTAGAGACGAGATGAGTCTGAGAAATAATTTCACATGGCGTGCTCTAAAAAGAGAAAAGTAGACAGCGGAAACAGAGCTTTTAATCAAGAATGGACAGACTCTTACATGTTCAATCTTCCCAAAGGCAGTTCGAAACCAGTATGTCTCATATGTTCCGAGACCATTGCGATTATTAAAAGCGGCAATGTGAAGCATCACTACAAAACAAAGCACAGAGCATCTTTTGAGCAAGTTAACAAGGGGGACGGATTTTTGTCATTTTGCCAACAAGGGATCATCCCCCCTTAAATCGCTACTGACTCTATCAACTCCTTGCTCTTATCTGATAAACGACGCTATGAGAGCGGTGAGAGTGAACCAAAACAGTAACGTTGTGGGTGGGACAGCTAAACAATGAGCTGAAACTCGCTAAAATCTCCTTTAAGGAGGAAAAAGGGGAGCTGCAGATTCAGGTGATGATTTTCGGTAGGTTCATCACTATGAGCGACCCTATTGTTTTCACATTGTCATTTGCATTTGCACCATTTACATGGTTATTGTAAAAATATTGACTATAGCCACTTTAATATGTGTAATTATTTTTTGTTAACATGCATGTTAACAGCTTATTGCTGTGGGGGTTATTTTGTTTTTTTGCACTCTAGTGTTGTTTTTTTCTGACATGATTGCCCTCATAGCTGACAGAAAGTACCCAGACTATTAAATATAATAACTAAATGCACAACTTCCTGTAGTCTACACATTTACACATTTGCAAATCTTCTCAAATCTCAAATCTCACAGATTTGGAGTTTTTTTTTTACACACACACAGATTTAGATACAGTTGTAGAACTCTCCACTCACATTTGTGAATAGTTCTGCTATCATACAGTCCCTCCTCTGTTGCTCTTTCTGAGGTTCCTTTCTTTTTTCACTGTAAAAGGGTTTTTTCTGAATGGTCTAAGGATAGAGTGTGTTGTATGCTGTTCAGATTGTAAAGCCCCTTGAGGCAAATTTGTGATTTGTGATATTGGGCTATTGGATATTGGTATGACTAGTTACTTATGGTGGCTAATGTTAGATAATGTTTACCATTATCCTGTAACTATGTTGTCACTGTAGTCCATCCAAAAATGAATACATTATTGAACCAAAATCAAAAAGTATCACTTAGCTTTCCTGCAAGAAGAAAAAGCAGGTGTCTCTTCAGTTTGCTCGTCAATACAGTGCAGAAAGAGGCGTGAACACGTGGCTGCAGATGAATGGAGAAGTGAGGGCCAACATGGAGCCACCTGGATCTGTAGAGGCCGATGCTTCACTCTCTGACCTGAAAGTGTTGGGCTGTGTCCAGGGAGAAGCAAAGCTATCTGACATGTCTAATATAGGCCCATCTGCCTGCCTCCCCTGGGTCCCCTGCTACCTTTGCCCTGCCATGTGTTCCCCCATAGCCTACATTCCCAAATTGGTGGCATCCAAGCCCACACTCAGCATCTGTCTGTGCTAGATACATCAGTCTGTGCTGGCCCACTCACAGCCCCTCTCAAATACTGAGAGGATATTCTTGCACTCCAGGCTTCCCACACCTCTCCAGTAAATTATCACCTCCCCAGAAAGAAAGTGTTGTGTTGCCTGAGAGTTTGGATTACACATCATCAAGTGCTGGGCCCAGACAGTTGACGTTGCTGTGTAATCATCATTACCCTCACAACTGCTTCTCAAGCAGGGTCACAAGGAAGTCAACGCTCAAGTATCATACAATAAATGCTATGTAAATGCTTGAATGTTCAAACTGCTCCTTGTCTGAAGAAGTGTATATTTAGGTGCCTGTTTAACTGAGCTCTAAAAATTTGGATACATTTCAGTGATTAAAGCAGCTTGATGGCGGCATTGAAAAGAAAAGACTTTTACCCTGCACGGCAAAAATCGTCTTATCTAGTTATTTGTGACTACTATTTTCTTTAGAAAATAAAATATTTCAGTGCAATGAGATGAATTCAAACTGCTTCCAATAATTTCAATAATTTTCTAGAATCAAATGTAAATTTTCTTTATTTCTAGTGGAGTGATTTGCCTTATTCTGTATTCTGTTCTTGAGAACAATTCTGAGAACGCTGCCGTCAGCGGGGAACCCCCATTCTCTGTCACTGAGAGCTACGTGAGGAAGGTCCTAAGGAGGCCAAAAAGCAGAAAAGCTGCTAGACCCAAAGGCATCTCTGGCAGGGTCCTGAAATCTAACCTGCGCTAACCAGCTATCCCCTGTGTTTAAAAACATTTTCAACACATCCTTGGCCCAAGCCATCGTCCCCTCATGCTTCAAGCAGTCCATCATCATCCCTGTGCCAAAGAACAACAGCCATCATGCCCTAATAGACTATCACCCGGTGGTCCTGACATCAGTGGTGATGACATGCTTTGAGGGGCTGGTGAAGGACTTCATCTGCTCATCCCTGCCCAGCTCATTCGACCCCCTCCAGTTCGCCTACAGAGCCAACAGGTGTCCCTGTGCTTGTGACAAATAGAGAAATAGAGAAAATAAAGACAGTCTTCAACAGGTACACTTCCAATTAAATAATTCAAATGAATGGCTAACACAACAAGTTTTTTAGTCAGTGCACAGCAGATCAGCTTTACATGCAAAAAAATGTGAGGTAGACAATTCAATATAATAAAACTCTACATAACGTTTCCAATTGGTTTTAAATGGTGCTTCTCCTTCAGTGAAATGAATATTTACCTTATAATTAGTACCAAATTGCACAGTTCTTTCCAGGAAATTAACAACACATAAAATAAAGTCTTACCCAGTGTACATAACCAAATGCATCTTTCTTCTTAAACTTGACAGACTTCTAAACTGTAAAATCATCAAACTGGCAAAACATATATGTCAATGCAAATTAAGTAAATTTTGCATGGGGCCTAATATATGGGTATTATACCTTGCCTGCGAAAATATAGAAACCGGCATCAGGCATCAGTTAATGATTTAGCTCAACAAATGTTCCATAATGCCACATGGATATTCAGCAAGCCAAAAAAGGACGTCCTAAAAAAAAAGTTTTTCTACATTTCTTTCCTACTTTTTTTTCAAAAGTTGCTGCTCACAGGGAAAAATGTGTTGATGAATGAAGCTCTCATATAATGTGAGTTGCTGACAGCTCTGGAGACCTGGGGGACCAATTCATTTGCAGCGTAAGTGTGATATGTTGAGATCAGTCCCTCAGATGTCCCAGATGCCTGAGCACTTTGAAAGAGTCACAGGCCTGTGCTGGCACTGGAAATTCAGCGGTGCTCCAAATGAATCAGTGCTTTAGAGCGCAGAGCCCTTGCTGCCACTGTAACGCAGGATTTCTCATTACCTGACTGTATGAATCAGATCTCCACTGGTTGAATTTCCACTTATAATTTCTGATGTAGACTACAATAGGCCAGTAAGAGGCCTGCCTACTGAAGAAAGAGATTGTAATATGTCTTGCTTTATCAAGGAATATGAAGTCATCTGGCATGAGGCAACAGCATGCAGACGTTTTATCACTCCTACACTGTGAAATGATAATTGGATCCACTGTTTCATTTGCTTTTGTGATATCGGCCTTATGGCGTTTTTTGGCAACATGGGAAGAAATTTATGTGGTAGTGGAAGGAGTCCATTTTTCCTCTTTACTTAATGCAGCAATTTTTTCCAGTGCGGGACCTTCGAGGCAATTCTGACATTCATTTGAGTCTTGTATTATTTATAATTCTGATTTCGATGAAACACTGTTGGAGTGCTTTGTCTGAAAAAAGGCTTCACGTCATTGGAGCTCTTAAAAGTCCACCTTGTGCTTTAAGTCATTGACCCTCCCTCTCCTCTATTCATCACTCAACAAATGGCATGCCCATAGAGAGGCTCGCTTCTGTTCCCCACTGTGAATTCCATTAGAGGTACGGACACACAATAGAGCATTTTTTAAGTCTTTGACATTGCCATTTTAATGGACTGGGGTCATGGAATGATATGTAGGGTATAATGCATAAAAGACTGGTTAAATATATGCTACTGTACTTTATGGCTTTCACATTATAGTCAAATCCTCTTACACCTAACCTAAGTGCTACTGCTTCAGGGGTGTCACATGAGTTAACCTGAATACATCAGACAAAATGTATTATATGACCCCATGCACACAACACAATGGAATGGACAATGTGTGTTGATTTGATAGTAACATTCACATATCATCAGGTTCTCCTGGTACTGCAAGGCTTGTAAATACAAAAACAGTGAGAAGATACAATTTTAGAAACCCCAGTTGGCCTTAAACTCTACCTAATGAATTACACTTGGTCTTAAGCATTATCAATGGTTTAGTTGATTAGACAAAACTTTTGGAAAATGTTTAGACTAAAGCTGTCATATTTGACATGATTTTGTTTGTTGTTTTTATCGTTTCCCAAAAAGTTTTTTTGAATGTTTTTTGTGAAATAAAATAGTTGCGTGGGAGTTGCATGCTGTAACTATTTCTTGGTTAACAACAGCCAGGTGCAGTGACTGTGCTTCCTGGAGTCTTGTGTCACAGTGAGGTTGCATGTTTGGTACCATTGTGCCTTTACAGAAATGAAAACTTAAACTGTGCTCATTAACCAAATCTGGCAATCTGCACAAAAGTGCTGAGTAGATAGATACACAGTTGTCTGTCAAGAAATAACACTTACCTAAAACCACAAATTGTCTTTTACATTTCTGTTTGTGTCAGGATACAAAGGGTTTGCGTGCTTTAGGAGGTGTTTATGGTCTATTTTCGAACTTTAAGGAAAGCCAGACTACCTTTTTCCCCTTGCTTCCAGTCTTTGTGCTAAGCTAACTATATCCTGACTCCAGCTCCGTACTTAATGCATAGACATGGACTTGATATTGATTTTCGCATCTACCTGTAGGAAAATAAATAAACTGCTCCACTACCAATGAACGTGTAGCCTGTTGAAGCTGAAACATTTAATGGTAGAATTCAAGATTAATCCTAATTTCTCATGAAAAAGACCTAGTTTTGCATAGATTTGAGGGTTAGTGATTGCTGATGCAAAGTTAAACATTCGAAGTGGAAGAACCGTCTTCTCCTTAGATAATACATAATACAAAATGCTATTTATTAGTGTTATTTATCGTCACTGTCACAGATTGTCAAACAGGGTAACCGGTAACACAGGAGAATAGGACCCAAATGCAGACACAGTCGCAGAGCTGGTGAAGTTCAGTGATTTAATGGCTAAGTGTTAACACAAAGAGGCTTACTGAAAGTCAGGCAGGCAAGGTCTAAACCAGGGAAAACTGTCCAAAAATCCAAAAGGGCAGGCAGGAAATCCAGAGTCCAAAAAACGAGCAGAAAGTCCAAAAACCACTGGGAAATGGCTAGGACACTTGCACCTGGGACAAAGACAACCTAGATTGAAACACACAAACTAAATACTCTAGTGAATGAAGATAACAAGACACAGGTGAAACTAATCAGGGCAGGGCAAACAATTAAAACTGGCAGGAAAATACACAAAGGCAGGAAGTGAAGTTAGATGAGGAAGAACGCTTACCAAAATAAAACAGGAAATAACTAACAAAAACCCCAAACTATGACAGTCATGTCTTATGTGGACTATTTTCCCCATAAAATTCCTGTGTATCATTAAACTATCTTCTATCTATTTATTTATTGTTCATTCTCATCACCAAACCCAGGAATATCTATAAACAGTAATTATTTACCAGCAAGTGATGTGGAGCAGGTGGTGAAAAATTGCTATGTCAATTCTTCAGTCATGGATTTAAAAGAAAAATGTAGCCGCAAGCAGCAATGATCGTGGTCCAAGCAGATTGCGAGCATTTGGAAGCTTGTTTCTCATTTAACTGACGAAGAAGCAAAACTCTTGATTTTCTTAAAAAAAATAATCGTGGTCATCACTATATGCTAATGCTCTGTTGAAGTATATAAATCTACTTTCAGAAACATTGGATGTAGCTTATGACCTTCGGTGAAGACGTGTTTCACATGAATACATTTGTTGCTATTTTGATAAAAATTAATTGGCTTGTATGATTGAAACAGATTGACGTATTGAAAAAGATCAGTGAAGTCTGTAGATGATCCTGACTAAGTCTTGGGACGATTGGCCCAGAGGTTTCTGACAAGATGTCGAAAATAGGATTTAGTGAATATTGAGAAAAAGTTTAACATTTTTAAAGCAGAAGACCATTGGAGCAAAGATGCAGATGAATTGAGAGATTAAAATGATGAAAGAATTTTGACTCTAAGTCAAACCGATTTCGAGATAATTGTGAAAATACAAATTGGATTGTTACAGCGCCACCTTGAGGTCAGTGAGTGTCATTTTATATGCCTGAGTAGTGGGTGGCATTTGCAAGAAAGAATAATGAGAACAAAAACAATAGGGCTCCAGCAGCGAGATTCGCTGCTTGGACCCCTAAAAAGCCGTGGTTGAAAAAGACTTGGCCTGTGTTCAGCCCTGACAAAATGTAGCAAAACATTTAAACGGAAATGGTGGTGCCTTGAATACCCTGTTGTGTATGCAAGTGCACTGCCTTAATACGGATTGGTTTATATACACATCGCAGCTGATTGGGTAACACCTCTGTGACACACCCACCAAACGAAAGAAAATGTACCTCAAGGAACATGTTTCGAGGAAACATGTTGTTCAACCCAGAAACCGTAGCAAAACGGTGCACATCAAATACTCAATATTGCTTAAATAGTAAATACAGCTTTACTTCATGTATTTAGAGCTGCTTCTTCCATGTTTGCATGTACCTACATTTGTGAGGTGGCATAACTATAACAACTGTCTTTGTTGCCTGTATAAATAATACAGAAAACGCTTCAGTGCACTTAAATAACATGGTCAGATAAAACAGGTCAATTTAAAGAAAAATAAAATTGTAATTACAGATTAAAAAACCCCAATATAGTGTAAATGTATTAATACACATAAAAGACACTGGTTATCACTTAAAATATGTACAGTTTTTCTGAGGTGATATAATACAAAACCAGACCACTGAGGTGTGTTTCTCAAGGCATAATGCAGATGAAACAGAGACTGTGGGAACGATCTAAAACTGAATCAATCATGAAACAGAAAAGCAGAAGATTCCTGGTGCAATGGCTGCCAATCAGAGATGTCTGATGTAACACACTCTTATACTCCTGACACTTTGCAGACAAAGCAAGGCAAACTTAATTCATACAGCACATTTTATTCACAAGACAGAACTCAGTGTGCTTCACATTAACATTAAAAAAAAGAACAAAGTGCTTACAATTAAAGAAATTGATGCTATAAACAGAACAATACACTTATTATAATTCACTTTGGATTAAAGCATCAACTAAATAAATATAATATAATGTAATGTAAAAGAAGCAATATATAGTTGACTATATGAGTGCTTGGAACATGCTGTGCAGATGGACAGTAGATACATGGATTATGCTGCAGTGGTTTTAACACTTTCTATGGATATTTGGTTTCTTTTCCCCTCTGTGAAAACTTGACACTGCTAGAATATGTTGTAACTGCTGTGAATCTGTTCGTTGTGTAGCCACAAACTACCAACATTTAACTGACAGCTTTTACACAGGAGGCCTGTAGGGAGTGAATGCTGAATACTAAAAACTGTTGGTGTTGGTGATTTTACGTCTGAAATTTAAGTGGACCCGAGCTCCATTTTCACCATTTCCTTCTTGCCACTACTCTTTTCTGGCTTCCCACAACCCACAACAAGTTTCTGTCTGTAGACATCCACCAAGCTGAATGAGACGTAATTTTGCTTGTGAAGGTTGCTGCTAATGGAAAAGCACTGGGTGGCCTCCTGTGTGAATGATGCCTAACCTCCCCGACCACCTGAGGAAGAAGAAGTTTTCAAGAGTTCCACTGACAAAATATTTTCTGCATCTGCATTTTAATTTTTTAGCATTGCAACATCTTTCTGCGCAGCAGTTGCAGTCCATAATTTTTGGTGCTGAACCTGAGCTTGAATGTACGCAATATCAATCATAAGTGAATAGTGAGATATTAACTTAACTGTATCCACAAATCCTAGCATACTGTTATTTCATGTATCTAGCTGCTCAGTGCAATATCCCCAGCTGGACTTGTAGATTCTGGAGCACAGTTGTCTGAATGATGGTCACTAAAATCAAGCTGACATTCCTTGCAGGTATCCATGTCAGAATGCTTAATAAAGAAGAAAGCACAATTTGCAAAAAGATTTTAGCTGGCTTGTGGGTTTACGCCTGGGCCACACCGCCTACCTCTTCCTGTGCGTGACGGCTACCTCGCTGAACTGAACTGCTGCGGCTGTCATGCTGTGGCACTGCTACTTTCTACATTGAATTTGCCTTTGATAATGGCCATCAATAATAGAATGTTTCATTTCATTGTAAATTTCATTTATATTTAGTTTAGATATAAAAAGGTTAAGAATCGTGTGCTTAATTGTAAAAAATACATAATTATAATAAAAATAAATAAATAAAAAATATACAGCAATCCCTCTTCACTTGGCCTGCAGTTTAAAAGCCACTTCCAGGGGCGTTTTCAGGTTTCTGTTTTACATGTTTCCAGGGTTGAGCTTATTGAAAAATCAAATTTACATCAAGAGCGGGACCTTAATTTGCAATATAGGTGCCAAATCAACCGTATAAGGAGATGTTCTGGTTTCAATAACTGAAACTATAGTGGAAGGTGTAATGTTGCTGGTATGATGTTAACATGACTATCAACAGATAATTTTTACTGTCTACTTTTGCTGTGAACTGCACGCATCACGCGGAAAAAATAGGCGACACGGCAAATCTCTAGATGACAAGCAGCTGCTGCCACGCCTGAGCCGCGCTGCTCACGTGGGCTGTGTTGCTGGACTGTTTGTATTTATTAGCCCCAACTAGCCAAATGTATCAACTGTACAGACGTTAGCTGTGTAAGCTAGCTAGCAACGTACACACCAACCATGTCTGTATGAGTAGGCTATGCCTGTGTGTTTGTCTTCAGCTCAGCCTCTGACTGAACTCAGAACTCAGCAGAAACTCCAGTTCTTTCTTTTATTTCCCTCCAGTTTCTTCTCGTTATCCTCTTGTTTCTGTATGTTCATGTATGCAATCGCGCTGCCTAAAATTCGCTTTGCGCTCTGTCTGAACACAATAGTGGGAATCATCAAAAATACTAATAATAGTAATAAAGTTGAACAGGTTTTGATTTTTTCAAGTCTAACTTAAAACAATGAGTTTAGTTTCAGTTGAACTTTAGAATACATTTCTACAAAGAATTTTGTCCCCCACCTCAAGTTGTGCTAGAAAGTAAGCACTTCACAGCCAGTATGGACAGCAGGAATTATTACAGTGACCAATAACTCTTTCAATGTACATGTGGCCACGTCAGTGTTGTAAGATAGAATGGCAAATCCAACAAATCCTTTTAACTTTGTAGCCTATTACAGATTTTTGTATCATATTGTCTTTTTCAAAGTATTTTCTCTAAGAAACTTAGAGATACAATCTGTATTTCTCTAGTTGTGATGTAATTCGGTTTCTCTCCAGAGAGAAGTAATTGTTATGTTGCAGAATTAATTATCTGTAAGTAGCTTCCCCCAACACTGATTGCATGTGTAGAGACACGTCCAGCTGTTCACATTGTTGCCAAAGAGCTGAGGACCTTCAACATGGCTACCAGAGGGTCCATTAACAACACCTGAAGGTCGTATATGTGAAAGCTGAAGCCTCTAACTGCTGCAGCTAAGGCAAACCTGGCTGAGTGATGACAGAGTATCTGAGGCAGATGTGACCCACACAGTGAGAACCCTCACACTGACACTTTCCACTCCCTACTATCAACCATCAGACATGATTACAGCTCTCACTCCATGATCCAGTGCCTGTCTGAGCCCACTCCTTTGATTTCTCATGATTCTCTCCTGCAGCCAAAGTAATCACACAAGATGTTCAACTCAGACAGAGACTTGACCCTGGCATGACATTTGTTAAAGTCATATTGCAAATGGGAACAACCTGTCAAACATCTTCTATTTTATTCAGAGGGAATGAGGATGTTTCACCAGGTACTGCTTTCTCTCAAGTCATATTTCACTGCTGACTAGAGGTAAAGGCAGAGATTTGTAAGTCATCTATTCATCTGTTGGGGCATACAAACAGTACTGTAGGTATCAAGAACATAAATTATCTTCTGTAAGTGATGACTGTGACCAAACAGGTAACCAGACCATTACCAGGACGTAAGAAAGTAAAGCAATTTAATGACATCAAAAAACACCAATTAACATTCTTAACATGCAATGGCTGAATTTTTACAAACAATTGCAATTTTTCTGAATATGCTGCTAATGTTAACGCTGAATAACATAATGATTGTGTTTTGACTGGCAGTATATTGAAATTAACAGAGTAAGGCTTGTTAATTTTTTGCCTCTGGGGGCCAATGTTTTGGGGCTTCTGGTGTAGCCAGCGGACATCCGGATAACGGATATCTGGGCCAAGACTTCGTCTTCTGTGCGCCGGTCATTGTTTACAGACTGAGTCTGTAGCAGTCTCAAAACCTGACGACGATTTGAATGCAGATACATTTAGAAAAAGCTTTTCTCTAGGGTTCCAAGATTGATAAAAAGCTAAATCGTCATTAGATGATAGCCGATGGCTTCCAAGATTGCATTTCGGCCAATGTGTTCCGCCAGTTTTGCTCTCCACACGGACTGTTTACCAGCATGCAGCCAAAGCCCGCTCAAACGCGACTGGGGGTATGGAATTTGAAAGACTTGGGCGTTTACCTGATAGGATCTTTCTAATGATAGGCCTATGAATCATGGGAAGTGTAGTTTCTAGTATTTTTGGAGCTTGACCCACACTTGGGACTAAAAGTCAGGATAGTTTGGCCTCTGCTGCAGCAATTTTTACCATTATTTTTTTTTTATCATGTCTCTGTACAATTCCTCCAACATTATGGAAGTACAACACTAAATCACTGGATTACCACTAAAAGAATAGTTTGATATTTTGACAAATTATTATAAGATTGATACCACTCTCATGTATGTATGCTAATATAAGCTACAGGTAGCAGTCAAGTTACAAGGGAATTTGTGAATTGTCGTTTTTTTATACTTCATATATCATGTTAATTAGTGAGCTGTAGAGGTGCTTTTAGGCAGATTTTGTTACCATTGGAAACAGACAGACTAGTTGTTTCCCTGTTTCTAGTTTTTCTGCTAAACTAACCAACAGGGTCTTAAAAAGTATCAAAAGTTGATAAATCAATTTAGCTACAATTAAGGCCCTTAAAAAGTCTTAAACGCCATTTTCAGAGGTATTAAATTTTGTAGCTTTTTTTCAGTATGTATCAGGGATGTGATTTTTTTTTTTATTATGGTCGCACACGCACACACAAACACACCCAGTGGACAGCAGAGCAGAGAGTCCACCGTGGAGACAGTGAACCAGGGAAGTGAAGGTAACATTACTCGAGTAAAGAGTAGAAAAAGTCGAAAAGCTATTTTTCCACCTGCTTTGTCCGCAGTTGTCGCAACCACAGCGTGCTTGTTAATTAATAGCTAATTGTTACGAACAAGCTAAATTGAAAGTTACCTGTATGTAGCCTAACTGTGTTTGCCACATCTTAAAATTTGGCAAATTCTTGTAAACTTAGCTGCTGGCTGAGACGGTAGTCCCCCCCAGTGAGATATTGAGTGTATATAGTGACTTTGCTGTTGTGAACTTTACTGTTACTGCTCTAGAAACAATATTTAGTTATATTTAAAATATAAATCAATTCTAATCGTGTTATGTATTTATTCTTTTAAAAAAATGCTAATTAAAAAAACCCAATTTATTAATTTAGTAATGAAAAAGAACCAGTAAGAGTAATGATAAATAACCGGGCCGATAAAAATACAATCCTAATGATACCCGCCCCTACAGCTGGTTATGGATTCACCCTCACATTGGGAGGATGAGCAAATCGTAGTTCAGATCCCTTCACTATAAACCTTGTTTAACAAATGTTATTTTGTGATTATTATTTGTTATAGCACACAAAAATATGAAAGATAACTTCAGGACATTACATTTACTTCATCAGTGAGCATATTTGTTTCACTTTTTTCGTGCAAATGTAGTGTAATGTGACTACAACCTCTTTTTTTAAAACAATATTGTAATGATAATGAAAAATGATTAGTTTTTAGTCAAACGATCAAATTTACTGATATTCTAATAAACCTTGCATTGGGTTAGTCACTCAATTCATTCAACTCAAAGTGACGATGAGGTCTTAAAATGTATGAAAAGGATCTTAAACGGTATTAAATTTAACTTCAGGATTCCTGCATATACCCTGTGTTAGCTGTAGCTTCATACTTACCATACCGACATGAAAGTTGTATCAATTTTCTCATCAAACTCTTGGAAAGACTATGTGGCTATTCGCATAACTCAATCATGTTTTCAGAGAAACTTCATTTGAAACACCAGCTATAGGCAACAGTAGCATTGTGAAATATTTAGTCTATAAACGGGATTCAACTGTAATTGTCCTTGTAGTTTTAATACAATTTCTGTGTAATGGACTGTTACAGTAAGCACAGACTGAAGTTTGTAATTTATACTATCCAATGGATCTAAATGCTAAACAAGACATTATAACTAAATTATATTTTCTTCTAACATCACAGGGAGATGCAATACTCAAGAATCAATGTTTATGATATGTAAATGTCCTTGTTATTTTGTCAGATATAAAACCACTGAAAAAAATAAGTTGATAAGCAACCTTTATACACATCTTACATCATATTTAATGAATCCAATTCAAATATAAAATGTCAGTAATGTTTGCTCCAATTGAAAAATATCTTGATATCCCCACTTAATCTGTGGTCTGCTACAAGATGGCATCAGAGGCAAAGCTGCATACTGTATAATGATGTGCAATGAAGAGTAAAATTGTCCTAACATTTGTACAAACAGTACTGCAGCTGAAGTAATGGAGATACAAAAAAAGAAAATCCAAGCCCTCTAAATTTTTTTGTGTAATAATAATTATAAAAAAAAGACACTCCGCACAAACAATATACACTATATATACACAGTATTTAGTAATGGTCATTCTGTTGCAACTTGACAAAACAGAGCTTTATAAAATGAGGGTGGCAGTGTGCAGTTGGCAATGACGCATTACATTTGACACAAAACTTGTGCTCGGTATGGATAATGTCTGTTTCCTCTTTCATTTGTTCCTCCCAGCAGGTTTAATGAAAATGTTGTCCGGGGGAGGATGGATGGCGGTTCTGCTCCTCATGCTGGGGTCTGAACGGTGGCTTTGATCTCAGCGGACACTCTCTTCTCTTTTCGCCCAGCGTACTCGCCGATAAAGGAACCATCCTCGTTGAACTGAGCGTCCTCGTCGCCGTAGTCCACCAGACTGTCCCCGCTGTCCCCCGCTTTGATCTCTCTGCTCAGCGAGTGTTGGCTGCCCTTCAGTGGCTTCTCGTCGTTGTCACTGCAAGAGAGGCACAGTGGATTTAGAATTACCTCATTTCACCCATGGCTTCACTCTATGGCTTACTGGAGAGGACGAGAGGGTGGAGGCTGGAGTTATCACTGCCTTTACGATGAGTCTCTGTGACTGACATTAGCATTTACCTCTGGCTGACCAATGGAAAATAATCACACAGACGCACATGTTGAGACAATTTTAATCATTATGCTATACATGTATCAATGCATATGACAAAGTGAGGTCTGGAAGAGACATGAGATATTGAGGGGGACATTAAAACGGTGCTCATTATTGAGGCTGCACATGCTGGCACCCTTTGATGCATTTTAACTGTGAGACTATTAAATATCATGTGCTTTTATGTAATTAGGTTCATAAGTAAGTTACTTTTTTATTTCCTGGTGACATTAGAGCCTTTGACATAAACTTGGTTGTACCACGTGATCTTCTGAAGTTCTAACTTAGCCTAGTTATAATGCAAGTGTTTATTATGTGGTGATTTATGCATCACTAAATTTAAACAGGTTGAACCATATAAACTTACATGGATATTAGTTACTGACGTGTAACTGTTGCGTTGCTAACTGAACCCCTTCAAAAATAACACAACATACTTCAAATGACAAAAATTAGACTAAATGACCAAATGATGTCTGTTAAGTTAGCGGAACTGGATATTAACCACCGAATTTATACTGTAAAAGGACTAGGTGACGTTAAGAATTACTGTTACAAGTGTCACAGTGTTCAGAGAGGTTAGTTCATTTAGAGCGCTAAGGATAAAAAGGACTGTTTAAGTGCTGCTACTGTTATTTCCAGGGTGTCAGTAAACCTTGTGGAGTCTGTCAGTCATTTCAGCTAGCTATGACAGTGATTTGTGTGAGAAAGCCTAACTGTGAATGGTAGAGTTTGTTGTTTTTCCTGCTAGTGTGGGGAGTTAGTCTTTGTGCGAGAGCTTTAGTGAGTGGCTAGTTCAGAGCTAACAGCACGGTTAAATGTTTCGTTGCTTTGGTGTTGGCTGCAGTACTGTTCTCTACTAAGCTGTCAGCGAGTCTTGTCGTCTTCTTACTAAGGGACGCTACAATACTTTAAAACAAACATATTTCTCCATGTACGCATACATAAATAAAACAAAGTCATACCTACATTTATAAAGTATAGTCAGTTAAAGGAATAGGTCGACATTTTTGGAAATAAGCTTGAATTCACTTTCTTGCCGACAGTTATATGAGAAGTTTGATACCACTCTTCATATTTACCATACAGACATGAGCGTAGTGTGGATTTTCTCTTCAAACACTCAGCAAGAATAATCAGCAAATAAGAGTATTTCCCAAAATGTTGAACTATCCCTTCAACATTAATATATTGTTTGTCCCCCTAAATATGGGGGGAAGTATCTTTGGAAGTCATGTTACAAGCTAAAGTGACTTCCTGTTTACATTGTTGTTTTTGATTTTTTATATGTTTCCTAGCAACGGGTTTATACATTACTGAATTCTTTACTGGCTAAGACATTTCTTAAGTTTTAATGGTGCAACCGAACATAGTAAATCACTAGTTTAAAACAAGCTAGTAGTTACTAAAAACTTTTAGTTGGAGAGCCCACTGATTGGAGAATTACACTGGGGCTCATTCTGCGGTTTTGAATTGGACAACTAAAGGATTAATGAAACGTGCCCAGATATTACTTCCCTGGAGATGAGCTGCTTTCAGTTACACTGATTGGTTTTAGCCTCCTACTGTGTGCTGGACAGTCAGCGTTTAGCTCCATCCGGACAAAAAATGGCAACATCTGAACGGCACTGTGGCTCCGTTTATGATGCAGTGTCTATCACAAACACCAACACAACACTGTATCTAAGATCACACGGCCCTACAAAGGGATTTTACCACCCTGACACACACTGATGTGTAAACAGCTCAGGGATGCTACTGCTGTTTATCACATACTTTCCAGTTACTCAGTCCATCAAATGTCTTGAACAGAAGAAGTGTAAGGCTCCATGTGAACCTCGTGCATGCTGGGTTGTCTTTTCAGCAAGAGGAGGAATACAGAGAGAATTACTGAGAGAAGAGGATGGAAATGACCGATAGCAGAAGAAAAATTCATAGAATGTTGCACGTGAATTGCAGTGAGGTGGTGAAATAGTTACACTTACCTATATTCACAAAATGTGTCGTCATTCATGCCCTGGGACTCCACGTCTGGGTGAAGGTCCTCTTTTTCTTTTACTGCTCACAAAATGAAGAGAAAAAAATCAGTGATTTCCACAAGAGACAGCTGCCAGTGAAGCTCACTGTGTCCCCTGACTGTTACCTTGTTTGAATAAGTTTGAGTCTCAGTCCCTGATTCTCTGCACTTGTTCACTGAATGAAAGATCAGTGCAAGCCTTACCAAATATTGCAAAATGTCAAATATATGGTTAAAGAAGCTCAAATACATTTTTATATAATTGTTCTAAATATAAATCTTATTTTATATAAAAAATCAAACTTTACCTTGTATAAAATATTTTTATCTACGTTATTTTTTATATAAATGTTAAATTCATGATAAAAATATTAAATACAGTACAAATCAAAATGTATAGTTCTATATGTGATGTAGCAGAAACAAAAATCATGGTTTGGGCAAATGAAAGAAAGGTTTTTGGAGCTATGGGTGATAATGAGAACTTAATGAGAAAACAAAGGAGAGAGCTGCGTCTCGCTCTTTTTTCTGCTGACGAGTGAAGCGATCGCTGCCCAGGCGACAACCTGATGGTCATTAGCTGTGAATAATAAAGCCGATAAGGACTCTCATGTCCCCAATAGGAGGAATAACATTGAGATACCACAGAGCTTATGTCATCATTCCCTGCGCAGCCATCCCGTGCACAGCATTTGCATTTTGTCTCGCTGTGGGCTGCACTTTGTTTAGATTGTTGCTGGAAAAAGCAGCTTGCCTAAATAATGCAAAATACTAATGCTGGACATACAGTAGAAATGCTAATTTCCCTATCAATGCACAAGCCAATTTTCTGTATAAATTTGCATTAAAATAATTGTGTGGCCTGAATAAAAAAAAAACACATCAGCTTACATATTCCTGTAATGGCTTCTAGGATGATTGGTAATTTCTTTCGTAGCAACAAACAACCAAATGGAAATACAATGATGCTCAAAGCGGCAATTAGTATTCAAACAAGGACGTGTGTGCATGTAAGTGAGCACCTACCGGAATACTTCCCTCCTTTATTTCTGTTGACAAAGCAGGCGATCAACACAATGAGTGTGAGGAGAGCAATGGCACACATTAGGCCGATAAACCAGCCCTGGGTGGATATTCCTCCGTGGATGCTGGCCAGACCTGAGGAGAACAATACGCAGTGACTTTGACACCCCTTGGCCTTTTCATCAGGACACTTGATTGAATGTTTACATTGACAAAGCCTATCTGATGCAAAGGCAGGGCACACTGCTGATGGAAACGGTCCAATATTAATACTAAACAGCTAATCTTGCTTGTCTAATTAATCAAGTAGGGAACGCTGTACAAATGTAATTCCTCTCAGTGAGTCCGTGTGGCTAAATGAAATCCTAGTGACACTGCAAAGGACCACACATTATGTCTTGAGTCACTGCTCAAGGACACGCTGGGTGCACCTGCACTCTATAAATGAGAGGTCAAATAGTTTCGCCTGCTTTTCTTTCTTTTTTCGAGTTATTTTGGTTTCCCTCCTCACCTGTAGACCCGGTCGTGAAAACATCTTCAAATATACTAGAATTATCAACCCAGCTGTTAGGAATAAGGCGCACAGTGTACTCAGTCCCAGGTTCGAGCCCGTCAATGATGTGGAAAGTCTTAGAGGTGTTTAAGGGCTCTGATATCTTCCAGAAACCCTCACCTGTGCAGAGGGTGAATGATCAGGATGGGTTAGTACTCATGAAAAAAAACAACTATTGAATTTAGTGAAGATATGAATGAAAATACATGAATGACCATTTCAGACACACCACATCTAAAATTATTAAATGTTTCACCTACAAAGTCTACTTAAAATCCCTCTAACAACGTCCAGAAACTAACAGAGAAAAAGGGTAATATGAGCTTACGGTTGTTCATATATGCAATATAAAACTCAGTGTGCTCTCCTCCACATATCCAGCTGATATTTGCAAAGTTGTCACTAACAGCTGAGCTAACATTCAACAGGGCCGGGACTGACAGAGAAATGAGAGAAGATGAGAAAAAACAGAAATGGCAGAGAAGGATTAGTAAAGGACAATGCAGATCAAAGCAAAATCATGAGTGTTGTCATTATGCGATGAAGGATGTTGCTCTTCACCGTCTATGAAAGAAGCGAGCGTGCTCTTATGTTTCCTAACACTAGTGTAAGGAGGCATCAAACATCTGCCAGAGAGGGACATAGGGTGAATACCTCAACAGCAAAAATAATAAGAGTAATGTGGATATGGAAATGGAATCACAGGTGGAGCCCGCAAAGCTAAATGGAGATCTACAGAGATCTTAAAGGAGATGAACTGATTAATCATTTAGTCTATGAAATGTCAGAATATAGTGAAAAATGCCCAGCACCTGTTCCCAGGTCCAAAGGTCAGGCCTACAAATGTCTTGTTTTGTCCAACTGAACTCAAAAACGTGTATATATATATATATATATATATATATATATATATATATATATACAGTATCTACTATCCATAATGATATAAAATAGATAAAAGCAACAAATCGTTACATTTGAGAAGCTGAAACCAGAAAATGTTACTAATTACTAAACGATTACAGCTCTAATATTTACAACAAAAAAAATAAAACAAAAAACAACAAAAAATCAGAATCAGCCCTTGAAACCAACAATATGTAATTTAATTCCCAGAAGCAACACAGAGGACGTTACCTCAGTCTCAGCGGTACTGTAGCTGCAGCCCTGGTTTTACTCTTTTTCTTTGAGTTATCTAATTATAAGTGGTCTTTAATAATCATTTTGTCTATGTTATTTGCTTTGAAAGCAAGAGCAAATTTAATCTGTACCTTAGCTTTAGACATATCATGTAATGTAGCCTTATATTAGACATTTCTAATAATGTAGTGAGAGATGTGTATCATTAGTGGGAAAAGTATTCTTTGACAGCAGCTGTCTAAGCTAGTCAACAAAGCACAATCCACTTCATTTCCCCATGGCAAACATGCAAATCTTCTGCTGTGTCTCCAGCTCAGGTGCATTATTTGCTCAGGTGATAATTTAGCAGACAAGGACACCTGTGTCTGTGCTGCCCATCCCAACCACTGCAAATGACACTCTCTGACTAATGTTGATGGATTAGTCTGCAACTATGGTAATTCCAGTCATTGGGACTGCGCGATGACTTCAAATGAGATAGGCCCCTGAACTAAAAATATCTCAAGGCTGGCTGCCGTGTGTTGTCACCGCGCTCCTCAGCTTGCTATTAAATGCTGCAGAAAGCAGCTGCTAACCCAGCAGGGAGCTGATGCCCTGGAAGATGCCCCTTCAAAGTCAGGAGGCTTTTTTATAAGGAGAGGCCAGAAAATATTCTGATATAGGAGCTTTCAACAGCTTCCGCTTATCTACTTATCTCAGTGTCCTGTAAATATCACCCTCCCAGTATGAGCTCACACCTCCTCGGCATCGCCCAGGAGGATGTTTCTCCTCACTATTTTCTCTCAGCTCACATGCTGCTCCGGACAACTTCTTGACCCAGAGCGGTGTTGCTATTTACCCAGTTGAAGATTACATGGAAATGTCAGGTGACTGTTGGGTCAATACACTGACGTGTTCTGGGGGTGGCTGGGGCCCAACAAATCAATCACTGACAATTAGACATATTTGTCCCCTTCGAGTGACTGCGCTCTACAGCACCACTGTTGGGTCTGGATATAGATCTAGTATCCTAAATTTCCCCTGTGGTACAGAATAGAAATTAAAACCAGCTTTTTCATCAGTATGCACATAGCTTATAACAAACAATAAAATGGGGCTGTTACTCTACATTCCAACCCTCGTTTCCACTGGAAACAATACAAACTACAGAAAAACAACAACCCTGAAATAGCTAATTAGTCTACATAATATAGAGCCGTTTTGTATGTTTTTTTGTTTTAGTGTTATCACTTTACTTTGAGGAAACGACAGAACCGTCACCTAGCGACAGCAAAATGTCCTGACAAAACATGAACATGTATTTGGTTTCATAGTTTTACATATTTATCTCACAGTTTTTGTTTGTCTCTGTGGTTTGATGCTTGTTGTGTCAGAATGTGCTGCAGCTCTACCTATGGTGGAACGAGTGGGTTTGGTCACTGGGGACTTTGGAGTGCTTGGAGGTGAGGGGGAAGCTGACTTGCCTGAAAAGAAAGACAGACCTTGTGGTTATCAATTGGGATAGTGCTCGGGGCGCTACGTTCTACTGTTAGCACGCATGTTATTTTCAGCTAAACTCTAAAATGAGTAACTAATCATGATGACTACATGTCTACAGTGAAACATAATGTAGAATCAATACATACACAATATACACAAGGTGAGGTGTTGTGATTTTTAATTTGACTTGATCTTGCCTTTTAAAGGTGAAAAGTGAATTCATTTTCTTTGTGCACATCATTAAAAAGGAAGAAAGATGAATGCGTGGCGTGTCTGATGCTCTTCCTGGGTTTGGCTCTTAAAGCATCATTTATTTTCTCAGCTTGAGTTAGACAAGTTGCACTGACTCTCCTGTTGCTAGGATAAAAGTCAATATTCGTTTACAGTCACTAATGAGCCGAGATTAATATGAATTTATAATTAGGTTACTTATTATCATTGCTATTTGAGAGGAAGCCACAAACTTTATCTAAGAAGAAGTTGACATTTTTCTAATGAAAGGAGACATCAGCGTGCTCTCTGCTAATGGCAAGGGCAAACAACAGACAAGGTCAATTATGTGCAGAGGAGCCGAGTGTTTGGAGCTTTTTGATTCTGTACAGGCAAAATAAAATGTGTCGAACAGTTTGAGACTCAAAACCTGATGATTTATTCAGGCCTGTAACATCCACACCTGTCCACATTTCTAAATCTAAAGCATGCATCCACTACCTAAAATAATAATCATGACTGTTAAACATGTCATACCAACATACAGCAAATTTAGAAATATATAATTCCAAAATGAAGTATTAATGTTATCAACAGTATGTCAGAGCAGTGTGAGATTGTATGTGTAGGTATGACGTGTCACAGTTTCTACATTAACACAGATCTACATACTGAGGCCAACAGTGGGAGCCAAAGTGGAAGCTGCAGGGGAAAAAAAAAAGAAAAGAAAGAAAGAAAAAGACAGAAGGGGCAAGCAATGTATCGGCAAGCAGACGTTTACACAGTCATTCACATTAACAATACACACAGCATGATCAAAGGTAACACTCAATGCAATGCACTGTTTAGTGGCATAAGAGAAAGCAGGCAGAGGATAATTAACAGAAACGACACTGATATATACACACAGTGATAGTACAATTGCCACAAATAACTTACATGCTCAAATCATTAGAGTCTCCCACACACGTATGTAATAGCTTACAAAAGCTTACAAAATTGCAATTCAATACATAAAAAATGTGTCCTTCTCCCTGGCTTTTCAGCATGCAAATAAACAACACCTAAGAGCCAATTAAGTTTCTTTCTGTGATTGTAAGGATTCTTCAAGTAAATGCTAAGTAATAGCTTGCATAATCAACACCTGCAGTGTCTTTCAGTGTGTTTTTGCATAACACAACTTGAATGACATTCATTTCTTTGGGGTGCATTTGTATTAAAAACGCCACCCAATTATTTATGCTGACAGTATCTGTTGCTGCAGTCCATTTTTACTGACACTCAGGTGAATCCAAGTACAGTTTCCTGTTTAATTTCCCATCCAATCATTCATACCACCGCCCGTAATCTCACAGAAGCTTGACTTGAGTTTGAGCCAGCTGAAGTATGGCATGCTGTCCTCAACAAATGATATGTAATTGAAAAGAAAAGATTACATGCTACAAGCCGGCTCATTATGATTACTTACCCACCAACTCTTTCATGATTACACAATTCAGAATCAAAACCTTCAGTTTCCCTCCTGCTCATAGCAATTTTGTTTCTTAGCTGATTGTTTCATAGCTCACGCTCTCCGTCCAGTCAATAAGCACTTGCTCTCTCATGACAGTGACAAATGAAAACCTCCACTACACCCATATGAAATTGTTTATCCACAAAAATTACTTACATGGAGATATGAAAAGCTTGGCTGCCCAGGCATATATCATACTCCACTAGTTCAATGCCATTTGAAATAGTGGAATGGCTTTGTCACCAGAATTCTGCCCAGCCAATTCTGCACCTCAAAGCTCGTCTATGTTCTCATTGTCTCTAACAGGAAGCAACACACTCACCCTCCCACTCACCCACACCCACAAGCTTTTCCACACATACACCACCTAGTCAATTGCTTTCTGAACCCTCCATTACTCACTTGTTTCCAGGGTAGTGGTGCACTCCTCGCTGACAACAGGCCCGCAGCCCACCGTGGTGCAGGAGCGCAGGTAGAACTTGTATTTGCTCACAGGTTCCAAGTCGCGCAGGATCCACTTGGTGGTATCAGGTTTGCTGATGTCTACTGTCTGCAGTGGCCCCACTTCCTCTGTGTCATTGACTAGATGTAAAACATAGTAAAAAAAAGAGTTAATGCTTTAGATTACAGTCCATAAATACCCGTGTAAATATTTTGTACGTAAGGGGTATCATACTGGGAACCTACCGGTAGGTAAAGGAAGAAGTACAGGGATCAAGGGGGTAACAAATTGCATTTAGGAAGGACCTAGAACTTACTTTGTAATTACATTGAAAAACAAGGAACATTTTACAGTCCTTATAACCGTTCTTATACTGTAAAAAGGGAGCCTTCTCTGTCACTTTACTGTCACTGAAAGGGAGCGCCTATTGGCTCCTACCCTAGCTCATACCCTGTTACTAGATTGTAAATACATTGAAAAAGGGGAAAAGAAGGGACTGTTTCATTTTACACACTGCATATCCCGTACACATTGTAATAAGGGAACTTCCTCCCTTGTTTTCAACCCCTTGTCCTTAAAGAGTAACATTAAATCCACTTGAGTTAGTAAATTCCATGTATAGTCACTTTATTACACTATCTATTGATCCTGGTCCCATTTTATAGTGTTTATTGCAATAGAAGTTATTTAAGAGGTAACGGCCTTTAGCTCAGCTAGAATTACTCATACATGCTTTTCAAAAAAGGTTGATAAAAACAGAGAGAAACTTGACATGTGATTTGTAAGTGATGAATAGCTCGCTACACTATTCTTTATGCTGCATGTTGTCCAATAAATGTCAATAATGTGTTTGACTTCTTTATCGTTCATGATATAATGATATGACAGGACATTAAAGCTGGTTCTATTCTAACATCGGTTTTTATTAATGGATTCCAAGACTAAATTTCTGTTTGCCAGTATTTTATCATCATTTCACAAATATACACCTAACAGCAACATAGTTACAGCTATCAAGGAACACCCTTCCAGTTTTATACTATTTTATTCCCCAGTAACAATAATACTGTAAACTTTATTTAATCAGTAATTATTGCATATTTAAAAATGTTTTACAATGTCATTTCCCAAAGTTATTTTTTGAAAAGAAAAGAAAATTTCGAAATAAATGACACCATAAAATTGTCACTCCCTTATACCCTAACCTGTTGTCTTCATCCTTTGTACCTACAAAGTTTTGTTGGTACAGTATGAGGTTGTTGTAAATTATTTTTTACTAGTGACTGAGTGATTCCTGTACACACTGAGATATTGAACTTTCAGCTTGCATTCTGTTTTGGAGCAAAAAACTAAAACTAAAATACTGACAATCGCACGACATTTCAGCGATGCCAAAGACAGCAAATATCACTTGTCATTTTGGCTTGCGCATTTGCTTTTTTGGCTTTAGAAAAAGACAACTTGTCATTTGCTTGTTTGACTTAATACCCCCTTTAAAATGTTATTTGCATTTAACAAACAGATTGTTGTCCTGTGCATGCACATCTAGAATGTATTTGTGTTGTGTCTGTCTACATTGTGATGAGATCTCATTTTTCACTACGTAAAGCAGCTCAGTAGGTAGGGAGGTGGCATTTATGTTCTTTGTAACAAAAACAAACACGGCAGGTGTTGATGTGACCTTTGCTGTGAAAGAGGTGCTACATCTCTCTGGTAGGAGGCAACAGAAACAATGACAAGAATGTATTGGTCTGCTTCTCTTTTTGCCAGGACACCGCCCACTGTTATCTGACATGACAATTTATTTATTTTTTTTTTGTTTTGTTTTGTCTCTAGGGATAAAAAAACGGTCCATTTTTGGTAAATTATTCAATCCAGACTGTTACAGAGAAGCATAAGCATCATGTTTCTATCCTGTGGATGGATAGTTTCTCACTTATCCGGAAACACTCAGGCCTGACAGCTGGTGCACATGATCTTATGGATTGAAATGGCTGAAGGCTGCAGACTTTGGTTCTTTCACTGACTTCAGACAACAATATTTCCAAATATTCTTCAGCCCTATTGGGCCAAATATAGTTGGCCTTGAGTAGTATGAAACAGACCATCACTGAAATCTGAGAATGACCCGACAGTTAATGAGTTCAGCTCAAATGGGAAGAAAAACAGAATGAATTGAAGTCAAGGTCATTTTTAACTCCCACTCATGTAGATATTTCAGATAACTGGAGTGCAAACTTCACTTGGCCCACTCTTAATAAGTTGCTCTACAGTAACTCTAGAACAAGCAAGCCCAATGTGCCAAGAAATGTGTTGAGATCAATCTGCACAAATATACTATTGCAAATGAAGAATCCTTACATTCATTCTTCAGTGTTTCATTTTAAAATACATTTGTAGTGTAAATGTAAACTGTAGCAACTCTGCCACACAGCAAAAAATAATGCAACATGTAATTTAAGTGTATAACAGTAAACTCATCTGAACAAATAGGAAATATTTGTGACCGAATGGATCGAGTGTGAGCCCTCACTTCACATTTGTGACACACTTATCTTTGCCTCGTCAAGTGGTGTGACTAGCTTCCTGAGAGGCAGGCTTGTAGTTGTTTAGTGTCTACTGGCCTACTCTTCCCATTTTTAAGTAAGTAAAAGACAATTAAAGAAAATTAAAACTCAAGTAAAACATTAATGGAATTTATTTAGTGATTTAGAAAAGAATACTGACAAAAGTTTTCTATGAACAGCTATCATCACTACAAAATGTACTGTTAAAGGACACACCTCTATCGTGTTCACATCTACTAGACGGATTGCTCCCCATCTATCAGCAGGCCGGTGTACTGATAAACTCACTAATGCAATGATCAAATGAGGTTTCGCTCAAATGTGCCATTTCAAAGCCAGTTAGTTTAACCATTTAAACACCCTCGTATTCCTGCATGCTCAGTGTGTTAAATGTTGTTACAACAGGCCTTCCTGTGAAACCTGTGAGATGTGAAGCTATTACAGACTGCGCTGCAGCTTGAGATTCCCTTTGTGTCACTGATGATACCCTGACAGCTGGCTACATTATCCTCAACATTTCGCACATGACTTCCTTCGAGGGAACTTCAAAAAAAAGTCACACTTCAAAGTCCATCAGCTTTATTGCTGTGGCACGATGAAAACGTCCTCTCTTGAAATAGTGTATGACACTTGGCCCTCTTGTGCAGCTGCAAAATCAAACTCAATTGGCCGGGAAATGGGGCACTAAGATGTTGTTGGAAGTTACTCATTGGCTTCGTTATGACTTTTGTTTAAGGACAGCAAAGTGTGTGCACACGTGGGATGTGTTCAGTGATGGCATCCCGTGGGACTGTGAGCTATGGTGAAAATGTCCCCTGCGGAGAGGATGGGGGTCAGTAAAACTGGACCTTAACAGACTATGACACAGTGGCTTTGGTCAGCACTAGCTGAGCCATGATTGTGACACACAGGTCATCACCCTGACATGTTTCCTATACACACACTCTGATCTCACTATGACCCTGGCCCCATTAGAGCAGCACAATGATTTTACTTTCCTTGCTGAGAATCATAGGTTAGACAATCACCAGCAAGCCAAAGATCCTCCCTTCTTTTACCAATACACTCCTGTACTGTACATACTTGTCTGTATCAATACAATACAATATGGAGGTAGAGGCTCTGCATTTAAAACAGTGAGGTCTCTGATATGCAGTCACTGTTTCCAAATTGAAATATATGGCCTGTGTGTTTTTGTATATACTCAATTTATTTTTTCATAAGAGGATACAAGCTGAAAGGGAACCGAGGGATCAAACACAAGGAAAAAACGTTTCATCAACATTTTATCTGAGTTAGTTAAATATCAATCTCAGAAGCCATTGGCTATCGTCTGACGACGATTTAGCATTTATGTGCAGATATTTGTCTATAGAGACTAGTTAAAGGAGCAGTGTGTAGGATTTAGTGGCATCTAGCGATGGAATTGTAGTTTACAACCATTTGAATACTCCTCGCCTCACTCTCCCCTTCCAAGCATGTAGAAGAAACTACGGTGGACCTATCTAGAGCCAGTGTTTGGTTTGTCCATTCTGGGCTACTGTAGAAACATGGCAGTGCAACATGGTGGACTCCGTGGAAGGGGACCCGCTCCACTCTGTAGATAAAAATTGCTTATTCTAAGGTAATGAAAACACAACATTCTTATTTTCAGGTGATTATACACTAATGAAAACATACTTATGAATATTATATTCCAATTCTGCCAATAGATCCTCCTAAATGTTACACACTGGACCTTTAAGTATAAGCATGAGGTGTAGGGATACATACTGAGCTGATACTCGAGGAGATACCCGGTGAGAATCCCATTAGGCTCCAATGGCGGGGCCCAGACCAGAGAGACAGTATGCTTCTGTACATCTGTGACCCTGAAAACAGGATTTTTCTCTGGGACTGTGGGGGCAAAGAAGGTAATACACATAGTAAGCAACCCAGTTTCCTTGGCTATTATTAGATTTTCCCTTCAGTAGTTGTGAATCAATACACTCCATGCTGTTTTTCCACAATCCTACCTCCCTCTGGGGTTTTGAAGTTGACGGGATGGCTGCCGGGGCCGTTGCCACGCCCGTTGAAGGTCATGACGATGAGGCTGTACTCAGAGAAGGGTGTTAGTCCCGGTACTGAAGCATTGTTTCGGTCCCCGGGGAATGTTAGTGTGTGTTTGTCTCCGTGGCTTTTCTTTGAGTCCCTCAGACTGCGCAGACGCCACCAGTTTATCTAAATTGGGAAAGAGACACACAGAGCCATCCTCAGCAGCGGCTGCAAGACATCAAACTTTGTACATCATACATATGCATATGTGTGAAAAAATGCCGAATAAGATATTGTGTTTTTTTCTGGTGGTCTGTGCAGGAAAACACTGAGCTGGCCAAGTAAAGGAGACAGAGTAGGGTGAGAGAAGCAAACGTTTAGAGCAAGGTCAGGGCCATTCCTTTTAAGCTGTGTCTAAAAGCAAAGGTGTGTATTTGAGGTATTACCCTGTAGCCTCCCAGATGTCCATGTAACTTGTCCTTGTGTACACGTGTCCAGCTAACCTTGACCACTGAGCTGTTCATCACCTCCACAGCTACATCATCAGGCGCAGCAGAGGGAACTGCAAAGGCAAACGCACATTAAAATCTACAGTAAGCTGAAAGTAAGTCAAGGAAAAACAGAGCAGTCAGGGAAGACCTGTAACAATGATAAATGAGTTTGAGTTATCCTAAAAACAACTAAAAGCTACATCAGAAATGAACGAACAAAAGACAAAAAATACTATACAACTACTAGCTACATTTAGTGATCACCTATTTACAGGAACACCTATTAAGGACTGAGATCAGTGGACTCTACCTACACTCACATAAGCTAATTCAATAATTAAACCACTGAGATAAAGGGCATAAATACTGCATTTAATAACACCACATTTGAGTGAGGACACAACAAGGGAAGGGTCATGACCTGAGGTGACTTCCTGGGGGCAAGTCCAGAAGAAAGCTAAACACAGGAAATACAGTAAACTTCTGTACAGACCGCTTTTCTCTTGAGAAGCTGTAATTGCTATAGTACACAACCGTGAAACTGAAAGTCAAACTCCAAGTCTAAAATATTTCAACAAAATTACAAAGCTTATAAATAAATAATTTCACAAAGTCCACCTGAATACTGCAGCTGAAAATATCGAGTTAAGCAGAAAGAGAGGGGAAAAAATCTTTCTCCACAAACCACATCTTTCTCCATAATTTCACATATCCTAAAGCTACACTTGCTACTGGCAGATACAAATGGCAGCAAGAGGTGAGTGGAAAGTTTGTAAACTTCAATACCCAGAAACCATGCAAGTTCAAGTCAGTAAACTCTAGACGCATAATCCACCAGGACTATCTGTAATCTCTTTTCACTGAAAATGGCAACAAGAAAAAAGATTCAAATATTCAAAGGTCTAGCTTTCTCTAGACGGTGCACTTGCTCTTCAGGAAACACTTTGTATTTTAACTTGATTTGATATACAGGCATCTTTTAGTGCATCTTTTGTCAAATGTATTTTAATTACATTCCTAAAGAACAATGTTATATTATTAAAAAGTTGTTATGGCCAATGTTGCCTACTTAGCGACTTTCTTGTTTAAAACACCTGGCGACAAATCCAGGCAACTTTTACAGAAGACCATAAAGTCCGTAAAGACTTAGTATTATTATTTTTTCTCAAAATACACAAAGTTTACAAGAGAAAGCTTATTCCAGTGTCTGGGTCCTCTCTATTCATGACACTTAAGTTCAGCTGTCTAGACAAAAGCCTTCATTAAAGGTTTTTCAAATCAGAGGTAGATTTGGATGCATATTGATGAGATGATAGCAGCTTGAATAATAATAACAATGATAATAATAATTATAGCTAATGAAAAAGCTACAATCAGTTAAGTTTAGGTTGACTTATTTGTTTCTTTAATTGTTTTAAAATCCTGTGTATATATATATATATATATTTGCGTGATGATGTCAACGTTGGCCATCATAAGCTATTGGTCATAACAGAGCAAGTCATTTTTAGTGGAAAATTGTGTTATTTATTTTTTCACAAGTTACATTGTCTCACTTTAATATTCATTTGGAGTTGTGTTTCTTGGCATCTGATGAATGTAAGTCCAATATTCACTCTCCTTTTAGTTTGAGTCTATTCCAGCTTCTGTGGAAAATATCTGGCTCTTTAGATGCAAAATGCTCCACTATGTTCACCAGCTAGTCGCTAACTTTGTCTGCCACTCGGTGCTTGGCTGGTAATGGGTTTATAAGAGCTTTTTTGCTGAAAATAGTTGCGCTTTAGCGTCTCTCGTGTTGTTTTCCCATCCGCCACTCTGCTCTCATCAACCTCTGTGGCTGGAAATGAGGTTGATGAGAGCAGCGTTGCTGATGGGAAAACAAAACAATGAGTTGAAAGATGCTAAAAACTGTATATATATATATATATATATATATATATATATATATATATATATATATCGCACCTCGCCCATTTCGATGCGAACAGGACTCTAAGGGACTTCATTGCGAACTCGATGAGGCTGTGGAAAACCACCCTTGAGGCCAATGGTAAGCCACTTGCACAAGTATCCATCAAATGTGGCATATACCAAGGAGATGCTCTGTCCCCACTGCTGTTCTGCATAGGTCTGAACCCCCTCAGCCAAATAATCAACAAGACTGGCTATGGATACCGACTCAGGAACGGGGCCACCATCAGTCACCTCCTCTACATGGATGACATCAAGCTATACGCTAAGAGCGAGCGGGACATCGACTCACTGATCCACACCACCAGGATCTACAGCTCTGACATTGGGATGTCATTCGGGCTTGAGAAGTGCAGTCGAATGGTGACAAAGAGAGGGAAGGTAGTCCACACAGAAGGGGTCTCACTCCCAGAAGGAACAATAGCAGACATTGAGGATGGTTACAAGTACCTTGGAATACCACAGGCAAATGGCAACCTCGAAGAGGCAACAAGGAAGACGGCAACGGCCAAATACCTTCAACGAGTAAGGCAAGTCCTAAGAAGTCAGCTCAATGGCAAGAACAAAGCCCAGGCAATAAACAGCTACGCCCTGCCAGTGATCAGATACCCTGCAGGAATAATAAGGTGGCCAAAGGAGGAGATACAGACCACAGACGTTAAGACGCGAAAGCTCCTCACCATGCATGGAGGGTTCCATCCCAAATCCAGCACCCTGAGACTGTACGCTAGCCGTAAGGAAGGCGGCCGTGGACTAGTGAGTGTGAGAGCCACTATCCAGGATGAAACATCCAAGATCCACAAGTACATCAAAGATAAGGCCCCAACAGATGACGTGCTCAGTGAATGTCTCAGGCAATGGGGAACAGAGGAAGACGTGCTGGAGGAAGGACCATCATGGGAGGACAAACCCCTACATGGGATGTACCACCGAACATAACTGAAGTGGCTGATATCAAGAAGTCCTACCAATGGCTAGAGCGGGCTGGATTGAAGGACAGCACAGAGGCACTCATCATGGCTGCACAGGAGCAGGCCCTGAGCACCAGAGCAATAGAGGCCCAGATCTACCGCACCAGACAAGACCCAAGGTGTAGGCTGTGCAAAGAGGCCCCTGAGACAATCCAGCACATAACTGCAGGGTGTAAGATGCTGGCAGGAAAAGCATACATGGAGCGCCATAACCAAGTAGCTGGCATAGTGTACAGGAACATCTGCACTGAGTATGGACTGGAAACCCCGAGGTCAAAGTGGGAAACACCTCCAAAGGTGGTAGAGAATGACCGAGCCAAGATCCTGTGGGACTTCCAGATCCAGACTGACAGAATGGTAATGGCGAACCAGCCTGACATCGTGGTGGTTGACAAACAACAGAGGAAAGCCGTTGTGGTTGATGTGGCGATACCAAGCGATGGCAACATCAGGAAAAAGGAACATGAGAAACTAGAGAAGTACCAAGGGCTTAGAGAAGAGCTGGAGAAGGCCTGGAAGGTGAAGGCAACAGTGGTGCCCGTGGTCATCGGAGCACTCGGGGCAGTGACCCCCAAACTGGAGGAGTGGCTACAGCAGATCCCTGGAAGAACACCAGACATCTCGGTCCAGAAGAGCGCAGTACTGGGAACAGCAAAGATACTGCGCAGAACCCTCAAGCTCCCAGGCCTCTGGTAGAGGACCCGAGCTCGAAGGACGAGACCACCCGCGGGGGGTGAAGGACAAAGTTATATATATATATATATATATATATATATATATATATATATAACTAATAACTTCAGTTATATTTCTTTGCTGGTTCATCACTATGAGCGACGCCTTTCACATTTCTCATAGCCATTTGATCCATTGCTAATATAAAAAATATTAACTAGTGCAGCTTTACATAAAATCACATCAGGTCAACAAACATCACTACTCACAGTCCTCTCCTGAGTAGCCAGTGACTATCTTGGGCTCGGGGCCCCAGCCCTGATGGTTCCTGGCTTGGATCTTGATCTCATAGGGCACAAAGGTAGGAGTGTTCTTCACCACAAACGAGTGTCTCTTCACCATGTGTTCCTTCCAGTCCTCCTCTACATCCTGTCTCCTGTAACTCACCTTATACTCCAGACCGGGACCATTGTGCTCAATGGGTAACAAGGGCTGAATAATGGAAGGAAAAGAAACCAAAAATAAAAAGGAATAACAATGGTGTGAAGGGTTTCATAGAGACTTCCACAGTTGCATAAGACGCTTCTTGTATTTCACCGCTCAATGTCACTGCCTCCGTGGGATTAAAATGACAAGCTAGCCCAGTGAACTGTGCTTGGAACACTGGTGTTTTATCCTGCTATCTAATAAAACAATGGAACAATTGACCTGTTCCAGCAGCATGGCTCTTCTTTGATAAAGTGCTTGCTAAGACATCATAGATGAAAAGATTTATCTCTTCACAGAAGTTGGACGGTGAGAAATAGAATGAGATACCATTATCCACAAAAGCAAATCATTAACAGTGGGAGAACTCATGAATGCAGTATTCAGGGGCTATGTTACCATGACAGAGCAACCAGATAATAAGTGAAGGTGAGATTTCTCTTTCTACAATAAAGCTGAATATATTACTGTATACGCCAAGACAAATTCTTTGTCATAGCTCTCCTTTCTTTTTCTAATCAAAGAAAAGGAGCAGCTTTCAATGGAAGATCATTCAGAGTGATCCCAGAAAATGGCTTTTCTAAAGATCTGAACTAAAGAATGAAATATCAAAAGTGGGCCATTTCCTATTAAATAAATAAATTAAGTAAATTCCTATTGGTAATTGCCTATGAAACACTGATAAAAGCTCATCTCTGTTCTCTTTAAAAAACTGAAACAAATGTGAAAAATTCAGTATGTAAAGGTTGCCAACATTACATCATTTGCAGTAAGAGGACAATAAAGACCAAACTCTATGTCTTACCCCCCAGTTGATATCCATTTCATGTGGCAAATGACCTTCGATTTTGATATTTTCAGGGTTCTTGTCAGGGGCTGTAGAAAAGAAGGAATATAGATTTTGTCGACATTGTTAGTGGAAGAAATCTTCAGTGAAATAAGCACACAAGAGAGCAGATTTTCAACAAAAATGGAATCAATTATGTAGCAGGTCTGAGTGTTTTATAGTTCACAGAGCAGCAGTGTTGGCAGCTCAAGTGGCCTGGATGACCTTATCAAAAAGTATAATAAACAATGAAAGGAGGATGCCTCAGACCTGTTGGGGGAGTTTTGTATCTCTCTGTGGACTTGCTGTGAGGACCCCTCCCCACAGTGTTAACACCAGAGACACGGAAGCGATAGTCGACGTGGCCATGGAGTTTGAGGACAGCCGAGTTGTGGTTCCCAGGTACTCGGAGCAGCTCCTTCCAGTTTCCCGGCTCCCACTGGCTTTCCTCGTACTCGATAATAAACTCTGTTGACAGGCAGAAAGACAATCAGAGCGGTCCCTCACTGCTATGGTTCGTGCCAAAGGATTGCTTATCTAACCACCAGCTGTGCAGAAAACTCCCCAAACCCTGCTCTGAGCTTGTGTATTCCTCAGGGAGACTAATCATAATTCATGCTTGGATGAATCAATAATAGATTCATATTGTAGAAGATGGTATCAAACAAATAATTTCCATACAGAATGATGCCCAAAAAGTGTGTATGTCATATTAATATTGTTCACTGAGAGAGACACTGATTCAGTATGTACTATACTGTATGTACTGACACCTGTAGAGTACGGTCTAGACCTGCTCTATATGACCTGCTCTATATGAAAAGTGCAATGAGATAACTAATGTTATGAATTGGTGCTATATAAACAAAATTGATTTGGATTGAACTGAACTGTACACACAGATGCTCATTTTACCTGTGGTTGAGCTGTTGTGATCATCCCCAGGGATCCATTTCAGTTTCACACTTTTGCTCTTGTGTTCAGACAGTACCAAGTACTCAGGTGCATCAGGGACATCTGAAAACCATCACAACAACATGGCTTTAGAAAATCACAGGCACATCAATCTCTGCAGCAAAAAAGACCAAGGGAACTAATGTTCAATCAAATCATCCTGAGACCCAGAGGATGTGGAATGAGCTGCATCGCTGCATAGGCCACCACTCTTTCTTTTTGACTTTAAGATGTCAACAAGGGTGATTGTCAGACACAGCACTGCACTAACAAAGCCACGATCTGCATGTTAATGCTCTGCTTTGGCCTCCTGACATACTGATCCGTTCATAAATGTGTCATATATTAATGCAGCAGTAGGGGTCTCTGATCCTTTGGCCTGGCGAAGAAATATTGTTAATATGTTAGCTCACCTAACACCATGAGCAGCGCTGAGGCCGTGTGTTGGTCCACTGGAGTTCGTGCCACACATGTGTACACACCCTGGTCCCTATGGCTTACATTGATAATCTGAAGAATACCATCCTCCATAAAGTATCTGTTGACAGGAAGATGGAGACACAATATTGATTGACAAAACTGAAACGTAAAATGACTTTCCAGCTGGGATAAAGTCTGCAATGCTGTAAAAAACATTTCATTCAGTATGCTACCTTGAATTCTCAGTGTAGTTGAGGGCTATCTCCATATCATCTTTTTCCCACAGGAGCTCAAAGTCGTTGCTGAAGGACTTGTCGTACTCTGCGAGGCATGAGAGCTGTGCCGTGGTACCTATTAAGATCTGCATGTCCTCCGGGGCTACAACTATTGTAGTGGGATCTTCCATAGACACAACCGTATTAATTACATTTCAAGGACTGGGAGCCACTGCAAACACTTTTACAGGTAAAACTTTTTACCTTTCACATAGAGCATGGCATCGATGGCAGATGATCCCTCTGTGTTTTTAGCTAAACATGTGTACTGCCCAATGTCGTCTTTCTCTACGCTGTAGATCTCCATCGACCCATTGTCATGAACGGTAAACCTCAGTCCCTCCACAGACTCAGAGGAGTCGTCTTTGCTCCTGGAAAACATTCAGAACAAACACAGAATAAAGTCTCAAAGTTCTCTCAGGCCAAATTAAACATGGACACCGCAGCAGTTTAAAAGGATAAATACTGCACTGTGGCAGCAAAGAAGACATAAAAGTTGCTGATTAGATTGACAGGGTTACTTTGGCGTGTTTTAAAGAAACAGCAGGTCACTCATAAAGAAACACACTGCATACAGGACTCTATCTATCAACCAGTTGAGACGTACTGCTCTCTGCTGGTGTATGGGAGACAAGAGCAAACTGCACACTTACCAAGTGATAGTAGAAGGAGGAGAGCTGAAGACCTTGCAGTGCATCATCACTCCCTTCCCCTCCACAGCAGAGTAATCCTCCCCCTCCTTGGTCAAAATCATGGGGGGCAGATCTGTAAAGACCATGCAGCAGAATCTAATCATCAATCTACAGCTGATAGAAAATCAGGATGCCCTATTTTGGATATTCCACCATGGAGGAACTTAGGTGTGGCCCTTAACTACTGTACTTTCAGGACTTTAAGGCAGTAAATACAACACTGAGTAAGATCAGGTTTGGAGTTTAGCAGATTTAAAAAACAGACAAAACAGGAAGGAATGAGGCAGGGCTGGTGAAATGAGGCGACAACACTGTTGCCTTCCCTATGCATTAATTGTAGGCTCCTTTGTGTCAAAAAATTCTTCAGCTGTCAGGTTGTCAGACATGTGTCAATGTGAAAATGAAATCAAAGAAGAAAACAATGGAATAATGAGTTAGCCGAGCGCATGTACCTTATCAGTTGTAGCCAAAGCCTCCCATTAAAATGGTCTGTCTCTCCTAATTGTTTACAAAGGCAGCAGCTGGGACTTAGCATTCAGAGACTGTCCAGCTTTATTAACTCCTGTGTCACCGAGAACAAACTCCCCACAACATTCTGTCTTTTCGTTTTTTTATCTGCACTTGTAAACCAGCACATGTTTGTCTTATGGCCCTGAAATCAGTATGGAATTGCGGGGGAACTTGTTAGCATATAAATGGCAGGGAACTGGGCTTGTTGCTCCACAGGGAGAACCACTAGCCAGAATGAAGGAGTACAGCTTGTCGACAGCCCTCCTTCCCTGGGCTTCTAACTGCTTTATGGGCATATGCCAACATCAGCACCAGCTCTCTAGCTTGACATATCAGTCGGCAGTCTCCCAATGACTCACTGCAAGGTCTGACACTTAGTCACAAACACTTTTTATAAAAAAATATTTAGATTGTGTTGTGTCATGTGCTTGATAAAAACAAGGGGAAACTAAACTGATGAAAACAGTGGCTCACGGAACTAAAAGCTGTCGTACTTACTCATAATCATGATGTTTGCATTGGACAGAAGGGTTCCATGTCTGTTGGAGGCCTCACACTGATAGACTGCACTGTCAGAGGCTTTGGCATTATGTAAAACTATGGTATCATCTAACACCTTCCTGTTGGCTGCAGGGGCCTCTGTAATAGAACAAAGATGCATTCAGCAAACACAAAAGTTTTAGATCATCACCATTCATGTTGCAACACTGTATGTAGATTAAAGACAGGTAATAGTTAAGGGTAACTGAACTCAAAATCTCAGTTTAAATTCCCCTCTTCTTATCTATACTTCACTGGCTACCAGTGGTTCAGTCATCTTCAGATCATTCAACCCCACACTTGGCAACTGCTGGTCAACTGCCACTCCCTTGCCTGCGTCAGTCTGGCCATCTCTCTGCCCCGTACTGACTCTTCGCCCTCCTGACACGCACATGGTGGAGTAATTGTCCTGACTGTTCAATTTTCCCCTGAGAGTTTGTATCTTGCATATTCAATTCAATTCAATTTTTTTTATATATCACCAAATCATAACAGAAGTTATCTCAGGGCACTTTTCATATAGAGCAGACTATGTCTAGACCGTACTCTTTATAATATTATTTACAGAGACCCAACAATTCCCACCATGAGCAAGGACTTGGCGACAGTGGCAAGGAAAAACTCCCTTTTAACAGGCAGAAACCTCGAGCAGAAACAGGCTCTGGGTGGGCGGCCATCTGCCACAACCGGTTGGGTTGAGAGAGAAAGAGAGAGTGGGGAGAGACAGAGAGATATTCCCCAAAACACACACAATAAAGGCAGCTGCTGGGGTTGTTACTCTATTATAGTTCATTTAATAACTTGTTGAATGATGTTTTCACAACAATCTAAACTGTCTGATTATTTAGCCTGTCAATAGTGAAGAACAGTCCATCTACAGTGCACTTACTGAATGTTGCAGTTGCAGGTTGTCTGCTAAATATCTAAACTGTAAACTGTATTTTATCCCCTCTCACAGTCTTAATCACAGAGAACTGAATCTTTTCAAGCTTGTTGCTGAAGCTAATACTCCATATCGTGTTTTATGTTTAAAAGAGTACTCCACCGATTTAGCATTGTAATACTATAACATTGTCGGACTCACGATGGATAGTTTTAATAAAAAAGGATCAAAGTCGATGCAGCAGAACAAGAGATAAAGTTAATTGTATTCCATGCATTCTTCCTCAAAATCTGATGCCTATTTTTTTTTATTTTATTTATTATATTTATTTATTATTTTTCAAACTTTGCCCTAACCGACGCTGACTCCCTCGGGAGCCACGAAAGGTTTTGTACAACTTGTTTCAAATAGTAGCAGTAGTATTCTTCAAGACCTGTAAACAAAGAGTTCCTCTTTAATAAAATATGCTAAAAGTATTTTTCTCTTCATAATTTTACATCAAAATCTACTTTCAGATAAGACTTTATTGATCACTAGTAGGAGAATTCACACTAACAGCCCTCCTCTAGAATTTGAACCCAGGACCTCTCACAGCTGAAGAATAATACCCCTAGTCCAACAAGCTAGGGCTATCTCTCCCACCCACTTTTAAACGCACTCTCCCCATGTTATAAGTTATGTAATATGTTGTATTACAAAAAGACAAGCAAGGCAAAACAACATTTAGCCTTTGTGTTAATTTAAAATAGCCCAGTCATCAGGACTAGCCCTCAGGAGAAAGGTTTCAAATAGCGAAGTGGACTTTTCGGACTGACCCCGCAGAGGTACCCCGTTCACCCTCCATGTTATAGTCGGCTGAGGAGTCCCACTGGCAGAGCACCTGATGAGCACGTCTGAGCCGATCATACTGAGCTGACTCTCAGGCTCAGAGACCCACTCTGGAGGCTCTGCGAAGACACAGTCAGCATGGTATTATCAAACTGATGAGTGTCATTATAAGAAAGACGCTAAATATTTACAGAGAGTGGACACAATCACAGCTATGCAATATATGTGTATTCAAGACAAGAGTCCTGCTACAATAAATGCTACATTTACAGGTCTACCCATGACAGACAGACATTGAGGTACAAGAGACACTAGCCTACTGTCTCACCAGAATCATTGTTGGCATATAATAGGCATTATTATATATATATTATACATTTGTATAACATTGTGATTATTCACATGCATGTATATATATGTAGATATCTGATAAGAAAACTAAACACCTGCACAATGACTCCAAGTTTACTCAGGAGACAATGTTTCACTCCTAGCTGCATCATCATCAGGTACTGGAGGTGTGTATTAGGCACTATGTTTCATCAAATGATGATTTATAATAGCTTTGCATCTGTAGTGATGTGCATATAACTATGGTCCTTTCTATTTATTGACAGAACATCCTATTTAACAGCTACAGTACACATACAATGTGTTCTAAACTTAATTAGTGGTGGAAAGTGAAGTGCATTTAAAGTTTAAAATAAATAGAAAGTACATTTACTCAAGTACTGTATTTAAGGACATTGTGTACTTCCATTACATTCCAAAAGGAAATATTGTACTATATTTAGTTACTAGAAATTAAGATTTTACATACAACACCTTGGATAAGCTTATAAAATGCAACACATTGTTAATGATTAAATAACTTTTTGAGGCCCAAATTATCCAGTATTTCATACAAAAGCAAATAAAGGAAAGTCCAAAATATGAATACAAATTTGTGTATCAAAATGTTTTTTTTCTTCTTTCTTATATATCACTCACATTTTATGCAGGATGAGTACTTTAAATTGTACATTTAGCTGACAATACTTACATTGTTGTATTTGTAATTTTACTGAAGTAAAGGATCTGAGTACTTCTTTCACCACTGAACTGAATCTTGCTCCTTTTAAAGGATAGTCAAATACCATTTTATTAGAGCTACTAATTCTGCTCTATATGTTTCTTTAAAAAAAAGTGAAGGATCAGTCTATTATTCAAATGACAACTATTAAATGATCTCAAATAAGTTAGATGTGATAACACCACTGTAACGTCACAGCACGCTGTAGTTACCTTCTACTGTCACTGTGAAGTAATGTACAGTTTCTCCAAGCGCGTTCTTTGCCTTGCACATGTACTTCCCACTGTCTTCCTGTTCAACTCTCGGAACAATCAGCAATTTCCCATGATTCTCCAGTTTTGCTTTAATGGGAAGTCGATGACCAATCTTCACCCACTCAACCTGTGGAGTTGGACTATCGGAAAGGGGACAAAGAGTGAGTCTAAAAAAGGACGTTATTGACTATAAATGACAGAAAATGTTTTTTTTTATGAATAGAGTAAATCTAAAATCTACAAAGTTGAAAGCAAATTAGCTTTACATTCACGTCAGTTTTAAAAATAGTCAAAATCCTAAAATGTATAAGAAACTCAGGCAGTATTACTTACAATCCCTCAGCAATACACTCCAATTTCAAGTCCTCTCCTTTGACCAGCTGTGTCTCTGATCTGTCACCAGAGGGCGTCAGAAGAGAGGGTCTTCTCTCAGGGATTGCATTAGCTAAGGAAGTATAGCAGAGAATTAGACAACATAATAGAAATCAGACATGTAATGCAGTTTCCCAAAGGCTGCACTTATATATTTTATACATTTATATTCACACGTCTGCCTTGTACCCACAGCTGTTTATAGATGATGCACAGCACAATTGTGTTTTACTCTAAAAACTTAAAACTTACCGGTTTCAGGACTCATGTCACTTTTTTCTGAAATGGAGGTGGTTGAAACAAAAAAAAAAATGAACATGAGAACAGTATGAAAACGTGACAAACATCACCAAGATCAAAATCACAACACAAAACCAAGGAGATGCACATAAACAAGACAGCATGACACTTGGATGGCTTTTGAAGTGCAGCTATGAATATGGACATCAATGAACATGTTGGAAATGATCAACATGTTCTGAAAACAAATCAAAATTTACACCATGCTGATTTGAAGAAGGACAACAGCACGTAAGTGAAGACAAAGAAAGCTGGAGTGACACCTACTTGTCTTGACAATGACAGACATGGCGGTCTTCTGAACGATGGTTCTTATTCTTGGGAAGGCAGCGAAACAGCAGTAGTCTCTCCTGCTGTCCCTCTCCACCGCGTGAGAGAAGTAAAGGTCTCCGTTCAAGCCCATAGACACCCTCTCATCCTGTTCTATGTGCTGAAGATCTGAGCACAGAAAGAGCATATAGATCATAGCCTCTGTTTTTGGTAATTTGTCTTAAAACCAAACATTTCTGAGCCATGAGAAAGTCTGACATAACTGACCTCTTTTTTAACACCTTAACATAAAGTTTTTTTTCCCAATTAAACAGTGGTAGAATGTAACTACAACTACTAAGTACATTTACACAAGTACTATAGTACAATTTTCAAGTAATTTTTACTCCACTACATTTATCTGACAACTATAGGTACCAGTTACTTTTCAGATTAAGATTTTACATACGAATAGTTATATTAATAGCTAAGTTTATAAAATACAATGCATTTTTATATATTAAACCTTTCCCAATCTTTATGGCTTGTGACTGTTCATAAAACAGTCAATTTGTTCAAACAAATATATGAATTTGTGTAGCAGAATTTAGCTTTTTCTTCTTTCGTACCTTAATGATCTCACGACCCCTCACATTAATCTTGTGACCATTTGGAGGGGGTCACAAGGTTGAAAATCGTTGGACTAAATTACCTTTGTGTATATAAAGTTGTTCAAACTGGCTCCATCTCAACCTGCTATAACATCGTTGCATCAGTATAGATCTAATAATGTCACATATAATACATATCAGTCATAGGGGACAGTTTTCTGCAGAAAGGGTATGTTTACTTTGATACTTTAAGTACATTTTGCTGATAATACATCCACACTTTTACTTAAGTATGTTTTTGAATGAAGGACTTTTACTTGTAATGGAGTACATTGTTGTATAATACTTTTACTTAAGTAAAGGATTTGAATACTTCTTCCATCACTGCCATTAGGTGGCTTTACATTTGGAAAAAACGGTATTCCGCACATATACAGTATATTTTGTTTCAGCTTGTTCCAGCTCTTCATTGAAGCTATATGATGTTTAAGAGTGAAATATTCAAAACCAAGACTTCACGTTATACACATTTCCACAGAATTCAGCCTGATATATTTAGTACCTGTGGGAACTTTGGGATCTTCAACTGAATTTAAAATTAAGTTATGTGGGTCTGAACAATGTTTGTCTGCACAGAATGAGTTTGTAATGGCCGACCCACCTTCAGATCAGTGAGGTTTAAGGGGTTAATCAGTTCAGGAGGTGAGGAGAATTCTAAATATACCTATATACAGCATTTCATGGGTGAGAATAAAAGTTGTATTGTTAAAATATGTTTACATTTGTATTTTGAACTTAACTGCATATTAATTTATCATAAATAAGAGGTATCACTTACTGATAGTCATCCAGTAGATCTGCAGAGGAGGTATTCCTTTAGGTGGGTCACATTTTAAGGTAAAAGGCTGGCCTTCCTCCACCACAACAGGCTCAAGTGTCTCTTTAGGAAACTTTGGAACATCTAGAAAAAAAAAGTCAGAACCTACAGTGAGTAAATGAAGCCAGACATGAATGAAAAAAATAAATGATGCAGTTCTCTTCCTCTCCAGAAGATGGCAGTAATATTATTTCTGAATTTCGTGGTAGGCATAGCATGTGCTTTCTGAGCTCTGATTGAATTCTATGGGATTTTTTTTTCAGTTCTTGGCCTGCAGAAACAAAACAGACATCACTACTACTACAATTGTGTGTGGCTTGTCACCACTGCTGAGTGGTTGAAGCCTAGCCAAATTTAAGTCCACGTTGGAGAGGATTTTCTCTGAGAATTTATGTACTGTGTTTGGGAACAAAATGAAAAATGCAGCGAAGGAAATGATGGAAAGGCTAGATCACATTCGATGCTTTCTCCAATACAGAGCTATAGATGTGATGCTGCGAAGGGTGCAGTGTTCGGGAGCCTCAATGACTTTCTGCCACGTCCAATACAATGAAAAAGCTCATAATGGAGAGGTGCAGTCATTACATAGGACTGCTGGCCCTGAATCACTCTGAAAGCAATGTAACAGAGCACCCCACACACACATGCACACACTCACAGATGTATGTTACTCACAGGGCACAATGAACTCAATCTCCTTCGATATGGCGGTCCCCAGTTTGTTTGAGGCGTAACAGCGATAGGTCCCCTGGTATTCTGTAAGGTTCCCATTATTGGGTATCACAAAGGTCCCAGAATTCTCCTCTTTCATGAGCCGGGGGTCTAGAAAGGGGTCGAATTCCTGGCCATTCTTCGTCCATCTGAATCTACATAAAGAAAGCCAGTATTAAAATGTCAGGTCCTTCAGCTAAGACTGCAACATGCACATTTTCCAAAGTTCTAAACCAAAGCACCACATGTTAATGGCAAACTGTTGTTGTTGTTTGTTACTGGTGTCTTGTCTGGCTGCAAACAAGCTCTCCATCCTCTCCTCCTCCCATCTGAAGTGATGCAGCAAGGCTCGGTACTCACTCTGGCTCGGGATTCCCTTTGGCTTCACACGTCAGGGGGAAGCTTTCATCAAAAGGGAAGGCGATGAGAGAGCTGGGCGACTGTGCTGTGATGGTGGGCAGCTGCTCAACTGGGCAACAAACGAACAAGCATGAAAATGTGAGAACACAACAGAGGCCTTAATACAGAGCTTTATTCAGAAGTATCACATATTAAACATCATACTAAGGCAGTGGTTCCCAACCTTTGTGGCTTATGACCCCTTCAAACAAAGCAATGTCTACTTCTGACCCCTCATCGCAGGTTATATGACCTTACATACTGTACCTGTGAGAAGTTCAACTCACGAGTAGTTTTTACTTCTCAGATTGTTTCATTTGAAGGATTTTAAGAAGCCTGAAGTATTAAAAGTGTGCAGTATTTCAAAAGAAAAAAGCAAAAAAAATGTCTTTCTTTCTTATCCCTTTAATCATCTTGTGACCACCAAGAGTCATCTTGGGGCCCTTTGGGGTCTTGACCCCCAGGTTGGGAACTACTGCACTATGATGTTACTTATTGAATGTCTCTATATGAAGAGTTCTATCCCAAAACAATATTAAAATATTGACAAAATAACTACATTTAATTATTTTGTCTATAGAGTTGGTTTACCATTTAAATGAATCAATCATTTTGTTAGATTGGTTTTATTTTGGCATAAAACTCTCTTTCATTTGGTCTCGTATGATCGTATGATGACAGAGTTGTGACATGTGCTAAGCATGGAAAAACACAATACAATGAGTATTAATAGTACTGAGTGACCAAGTGTAAAGGAAAATGAGGACATGCCGTGAATCCTAAAAGCTAGAATACCAGTATTATGGAGTCATGCCTGATGACACATGAGATTCAGATCCAACACATATGGCTGTAAGTAAAGCTGCTGCTGTGCTCAACAGCGAGCCAGGAGATTAACAGAAGAGAGCCGAGGATGTTACTAATACCAGCTACAGTATGGCAGAGTGAACTTACTGTTTACATGACCTAAAACTACAAAATCCATGGCAGCCAGGGGAAAATAAACAAAACAAAAACAGTCAGCAGTTTGGGAATAATCCCTTTAATGTCACAAGCCATTTCTATACAATCCCTTATAAATACACATGAGTAATGCAAAACAGAAGATTCAATCAAAAAGATATTCTGACATCAGTGAGCCCAAAAATGCTTTTGCCTTTTCATAAAACCTGTTTGAAGTGTTCTTTATCAAGCCCTTAAGAGATATTTCTGAATAATTTAGAGGGAGAGGTTTGATATGCGTTTCCAAGGAAACTGGGATACACGCAGATCCAACACAAAAGAAACAATAAATCTGATTCAAACAAGATAATAGCTGTAAATATATTCCAGTCACAGAATGCTTGATGATTGTAACAGTTCTCTATGGTGTGATTTATTAGCCTCTAAATTATTCACACTTTTTTCTGATAAATGCACTTCAAGTTAAACCAAGGACAAGTTCTCTGTAGATGAGCATAAACAATTGTAAGACTGTTTATACATAACATCTCCTTGTTTATATACCCTGCTGTGTCTTCTTGCTTCATCTACAACTGTCCTGAAGAACAGTAAGTACAGTTAAGTGTCTATTATGTCAAAATTTAGCCCATTCGTGTTGAATTGACTGTAAAACATCAAACAGCAATTCAGTGGATACAACTAATCTTTATATAAATACACAGGTTTTACTTATTTCAAGTTTAGAATTTACTTACTACTTTATTTTAATTTAATTACATTTTCAGAGCCATTTTAATATGAGAACTTTTAAACATGAGGTCTTCTGACTTGAGTCTTGTGACTGTGAAATGAGGATTTGAAAGAACGTACTGTTGAGTTCTGTTCACTAAACTCGTCAAATTTAGTTTCTAAACAAACCTGATCAGCATATTAGCAGGCTTCCTAGCATGCATTGTTTGAGGGTTAAAATTCTCCAGAAACCTTCTTTATGTATCTTGTAATTTAAAGGAAACATACATGATGGAAACTTGGCGTGTGTCTTTTAATACATGTATATACATACAAGTGCGTGTATTAAAAGACGTGTTAAGTTACTAGAACGTGTTTTTCTCAAGTTCAGTAAATTTAATTCAGTTGGTTTTAACATTTTCACAACTCATGAGCTGAGTGAACAAGTTATTCAAGTTCAGTTAACACATTTTGAAGGCAGGGAGGGAGCTTACATTTTTAAGTTGAACTAGTTTACAATGTTTTAAAGGGCAATGATTTAAAGGGCTGGTTCACTCTGTTTCATACATACCTCTAACAGTATCACTCCATCTATCCAGATAGTTTTGGTTTAATTTACCCAGATTTTGAGATTGATGCCTCCACCGTAACATAATGGAAGTTAATTTTGTTTGTGGTGCTTACAGCATTGAAAATTTCCATTTAAAACCTATACAGTAAAGTTGTCTTTTCAGAAACAATGTCCCTGTTTCTCTGGATATTCAACAAAATGGTGTCATTCTTGTTTTAATAGGGACTTAGTTGGGAAAGTAGTCGTTATGAGAAATGCTGACAGCAGCAACATTGAAACAACTGTGTACCCTCCTGCATAGTACAAATCAGCACTCACCCTCCAGGGGGATGTCAAGGGCTGTAGTCATATAAAAGGCACAAATACAGGTGATCAAGCATAGCACGGCGACTAATCCTAGGCTCCTCTGCAACCTCATGGCTTCACGGTAAATCTTGGACGTCCTCAAGAAACGAGTGCTCTCTCCTGCGTCCTCAGTTCATTTCTCTGCCGCGCTGAAGATGCAGTACCTGTGAAAGCAGCACAGACAGAGAAGGCCCCGTGAATCCACCCACGCGCTGGCAGACAGAAAGGCAAACCCCAAACACAACAAATCCCCCGTGACTGGGAGGCCGACTACTCTCTGCTCAGCCAGGCATAACCAGGCACACTGCACTTTTTCATTTGCATCAACAGAGTTGATAGCTAGTTCAAATTTTGGTGTGACAGAGAAATATTCACATTAAAGCCTCCTATCATCCCCTCCCCCTGGGATTCAAATTGTTTTATAGTTTGATGTCTGTGGAAGTGTGTAGCAGAAAGTGTATTTTGCATGTGACAATGGAAATAAGCCTGCAGATTTATTAATGCATGGCAGATGTTCAGAATTACTGGAAGAAAAGGCATTTATTCCAAAACTAAGCCAAGATTGAAATCAAAATTATCATCAAAGTTATACTATTTAGCCGATTTAATCACTGTGCTGTTTTAATCTGTGCCTGCATGTTTCTGATAACAATGACGCAAAGAGATTAACAATGCAGCTACACGTTTATCTATTATTGCAGCAAATATTGCTGCCTGAGGGGTGTTAGGCATGAATAGCAGACATAGTTAACAGTCAGAGAGAGTAAGCTGTCTGCACTCACACAGTAACAGGCTGCAGAGTACAGGGCACTGGATCATTTTCCAGCTAACAGACCAGAGTCTGGACCATAATGAGCACATCAGTCCAGAGTGCAGAAGGAGGAAGGAAAAGAGCGATGTATTGGAATTTTAGTGTCTGTAGCAGTGCTCTGTAAACCCTCTGGGGGATCAGTTCATTAGTCTTTCTCGTGTTGGCTGTCACCCAACTCGGTAGGTCATGCTGGAGTAATTAGCTGAACAACTAACACACGCCATAACAAAATCAAAAATAACAGCAAAACATTAGAGTTTTAGAGAAATGTGAAATCATAAGGCCATTGATCTACTGGGAGTTTGCTGGTGTTTATGTAAAACAGAACTGGTTTAACAAGCAATGAGCTCCAGTAATTGCAATTACTGCATCAGTGTTGATAGGGCATCCAATTGATGTCAAAGGAGGTGTGTGTGTGTTGTTAGGCAGTAGTAACCAAGACATGAGGTGTACAGTAACTAGTGAATGCTCAACCAGCTGTGCAATGTCTAGAAAATAGCTCACTTTTCACAATCTTGCTTGAATCCAACTCTGGCTCTTTTGTAATCTTCTTGCTGCCTTAACAAATTCTATAGGAAACACTTAGGTCAAACTCTTGTTCAAGTGATGTAATTGAATAACCGATCAGGGAACAAAAGAGTCCATTTCATTCATTCGGCACGGTCTGTTTTCAGATGAACGTGCACTTTGATCTTTTCAACCATGTCACATGGTAATGGTATTAACTCTGCCTGTGACTCAATACTGGCCTTTCTGAACCAACTTGTGACCCCTGCCCCACCCACCTACAGCATCAGTAACATGGTTCAAGAGTGTGCTATACATCCACCCCACTCAATCCCAATTCAGGCCTATTGATTTTATATCCAACTGAAGACTGGTGTTTAAGAGTTATAAGTCATCCAGCAAAAATGCCTTAGGATCCTTTGTTTCAGTCTTTCCCAGACATGCTGATTTATGTTGCAAAACACAGATTAAAATCAAAAGGTAAGGGATTTGTGCTAATTGGCTTGTGCTTTGTTGGTAGGTTGATTGGCCTGGTTAAGAGGAAAGGGAGGGGGGTTACAATCCCCACAAGACAATGTATTCCCATCGTCCTATTGTGCTGGCCAAAATCCTTTACTAACACCACCTTAGATGGATTACACTTTGTTCAAACTGTGCTTGATCATTTGCCTTCTGATTTAATTTGTTCTCCCCTCGTTAAACATTTATTGAGAACCAGCTTGACCATCTGGTTGAGGGAGGTCCGCTCTTAGGGCTTAATTGCTGGGAGGGTTGATGTCTACACTGAAGTTATAGGGTATGGTGCCTATTGGACCTATATGGTGCACATGAGAGGGGCCCCCTCAAGCTCGTCTGATTTACAGACCGCAGGCTGTTCTTAATCCCCGCCCCTTTCAGCAGCGATCACACCAGCCTGAGATTGATGAAGCTGGCAGGAGGTTAAAAGCTGCTCACTGTGGGAAGGCCAATATGAACCCTAACCTTACTTAGCCAAGGCTCAGAGGGGAGAGAAGCTCCGCGGTGGAGGGGGTACGGACAGGGAAATGAAGAGATGTGGGCCAAGTGAAATCTGCCTCTGTACTTTAAAGCTCTCTCTGAGTGACAGATGTAGAGCACACTCTGACAAACTTTCTCCTTGTCAACAAGACCAAATCACTTTAATATAGACCAATTTCATACAAAGACATTGCAACCTAATTCTTCCCATCATCATTAATTCACCCAGCCAGTATTCAGGAGTTTCAGGAGTTCAGGAGCTACATGCAAAGTTTTAAAAATATCCACACAGTACATCATGACATAAATTCAATCGCTATTTATGTTGAGCTTAAATATTTTCTTAATCTTGTCAGTCTGAAACCCACAGTGTGATATGTTTACAGCCAGGAAGCTTGTATCTTGGGAGAGTTTTGCATCAGTTAAAATCCCTCATTTTCTACAGTATCTATCGGCACCATGTCATTTGCCATTAAAACAGCAGAAACGTTTGATGTGTCCATTAGAGGTGAAAGCACATTGTTAGGCCTGTCACGATAACTACTTTTGTTGGACGATATATTGTCACAGCAATAATTGCGATAAACTATTTTATAGTAATTTTAAGGGCATTGATTTGCATCGCATTCCATCGCATTGATTTGCATAAAGCATAGGGGTTGTTGGTTGCAGCAATGGAGAGATAAGGTAGAGAAATTATTAGCAAAATAATCACAAACTCACTACAGGGACATTGTATATTTGTAAAGAAGTTTTTGAAAAATCTACACAGGGCGGGAGAAGATCAAACGAACTATTTAAATATTTACAAGATCAAACAAACTATATTTAAGCTATAGGACAACTCTAATCTCATCTCTCTCCCGTGTCAGATTTTTGATACCGGAACAATAGTATGTGGTGTGTTTAGCTGACTAAACCAACCACGCTGTGTTTATTTGGGGAAGTGGGCTGTCAGTTCCTAAAAAAATGCCATTTAATTGGTTGGAAATAGCTTCATTTCTGAGTGATAGGATGTGATAGGTTGTTTGTATGTTGTTAAGAATGTAACTTTAACTGGCATTTTTCTAAGTTTCTTATCAAGAAAATTCTCTATGGCGAACAGTGAATAAAAAATACCAAAATATAATCCCACGCTGTAAGGATCATATGAGTAAAATTTCAAGGAAAAAAGTACCACAACAACAAGTAGTTTCCTAGAGCATTCTCCACACTTGTGGGTGCGTTGTTTAGTAACGTGGTGGGGTCCAAGCGCAACCATTCAAAGTTCACTACAGTAGGCTCTTGAGCTGGCACCATCTGCTTCTTTCTCACACAAAGACAACAGGCAGGGAAGTGTGGGCCTACTGTAGTTTATATACAAGCCTGTAATAGGATTAAGCAGATCCTCGTCTTGTCAGGCTGGATTAAAATATTCTCTTCACTAAAGACCTGAGACGGGAAGACAGCAGCTCCACACTCCCCTCTCACAGTCCTGATAATGCCTCCACACTGATTCCCATTTGATCATTCAAGAACAATTAAAACAAAGGCCGAGCTGATTAACACTAAGCGGCAATTGACTCGCGTTGCTTCTGATGTGTGTAATGAGTGTTCAGCTTTTTCTGTTGCAGTTTTATTCTTTTTGTCCTATCAGTTGCTAATTTAGTTTGCAAATCTAACACTCTGTCAAGCTCTTGGTGAAAAACAAAGCTTGTATAAGTGGTATAACTTTTTTATGTGGAATTACTTTTCCTCTGTGTTCAGAGATTTTGTTTTTCCTCTTTGCTCTTTACAATTTGAAATACATTGTATTCTGACCTTTGACAATGACTATCCGTATTCTACTACAATCTTTGCCATGCAATTCATTTATTATTAATATGTTAGTAGCAGTAGAAAAAAGACACTAAATGAGATTAGGAAGTGGGAGCAATATTGGATAATATGCTTGTCTAATTGAGATTTGGCTCGATTTTACTGCACTTCAGAAAGCATGACAGTTCAATTATCCCGCCATTAATATTTCAGGGGTCTGTTGCTTTAGCAGGATGAGGGGACTGGAGGCTAGAGCTGGGCAGAGGAGTGACAGGAGAAGGATGGAGGAGGCTGAGGGTGGAGGAATAAGGAGAGGCTCTCAAGTGTGGAGGAATGGAGCTCAATTTGATCAAGATACAGAGCGGATGCACTGATGAACTGTGTTGTTTGTAACCCCCTGTGGTCTATATGAAATAATGAAGAATGACCCTCATGAACTCTCCTCACCTGGGAGAGAGTGGGATACTCCACATATAACCTGCAGTGACCCTGCAGAGCGATATGTAACTACATACAGTACTACAGCAGGATGATAATGTCCCCACCTGGGATTGGACATCCTGGAACAAGTGAATGAGTTGTATACTTCTCATTCTTCATCTATAAATTGATTTTTAATTAGTATTGTATCTAAATGTATGTACAGTGTTGACTGGCTTCGAATTGTATATGAATGTAAGTTTTGATGCACTTGTATGTGTATGTATGATGTAATTCATTTGAAAAAAGAAAAAATTGAAGAGGTTTCCAACCACTAGAGGTTTTCATCTTGTCAGTGATGTGCATTTTTCTAAAAGCTTTCAATTTTTTCATGAACAAAGAGCGTGAAGGCTTTCCCCAGCATCTAATTAGCTGCTCTTTTGTGTGTCTGAAAGCTGTTTGTCTCAGTGAAATATGAAGTTCTACTCAGAATATTCAGGCAAAACAAGAATAAAAACTGTACTGAATAAAACCTTAAGTAGTACCTCCCTATAAAAGCTAACCATTATTTTTGCTTTGGATTATGACTTTTAATTCTAGTCTGTTGCCTCATGTAAATGCTGAATGAAAACTCTTAAACTGATCAACCAGAGCACATGAGATGACAATAAATCGTACAGAATGTATGTGTTATGTAAACTAAAACTATACAACCAATGCTGTCAGAGTCCTCACTTTGAACCTGTTAATATGTTTAGTGCAAAAGAAAAGGTTTCAAAAAGTGCACTGCACCTGTGTGCATCACAGCTTACAAATTTTTTTTTCATTTTCCCTCTGATCTGCTCTCTTTGAAGTCCCACAGGCGTGCGGCTTGCCCAGGACAATAATCACATTAGTGTGTGATCCTTGCAGAGTAGCCGGCAGAGAGATGAATTCACAAGTTAGACTGCAGGGACTGGAATATTATTTTGTGTGAACTAACACAGCGTGCTCCTCTCCACATTCATTCACTTCGTCTGACTGATGCTGGCAATTTCCCCAGACGAAACTGTGCCACAGCAAGACATGATCGATGGCTCTTATATCCCAAATCCTTACCTCCATCAGACCCCAAAGCAATTTATTTCTGTCAACAACCAAGAATTTCTGATGTCCCTACAGCACAAAGAGCAGCAGCAAAACCACATTTTTACAGTAATACCTTTGCTGCTTCATCCATTTTTTAATCCCTTCAGGTGTTCAATATACATATAGTCAAAATCATAATTTCAGCCTGTGAAATGAGGGGTTCTCTGCTGACTGTAATTCAGCATTTGAATTTCCTGTTCCGTGCTCGAGCCGAGCATCTGGACAGTGTTACTCTGGGTAAGCTGTTTGACACAGCTGTCGGATATGTGGCCCAGTTCCTGTGCCTCTCCATCACTTAATAGGGTTGAGCTGACATTGTGTTGAGACAAATCGAATGGAATGAGCTCAAGACCAAAACTCTAGATTTAAGATTTTAAAATATGACAAGGCAGAATCTCACTATTCACATTGGATGCTCACAGTCTACACACAATAAGAATAAACCCATCATAATAAGTCATTTAATCTACTAGAGCAGTGTTTACCAAAATGGGTCACGGACCTGTTTTTATTGGGTTGCCAATTGGTAAATGCATACCGTATTTCCTCAGATAGGGCTTTTATTTACCACAACTGCAGAAGGCCTTTATTTGAAGCAGGCTTGTATTGGAGGCAGGCATTTATTTCTAATTACCTCTGTTTGATAAGTGTAATTGGTCATATTGTAGGGGTGGGTGGATCAATACCAAAATATCGATACTACAGATACTACGTCTCGTTTTGAAGATCGATTCTAGTTACTATTGACTATGGTATTTATATACCATATAGGTATAATAAAAACTAGTAAAAAAGTTTTTCTCTTGCATTTAATCAAGTGTAGAACTGTCTTTGCAAACAACATTCCGTTTTTTATCTTAGTGCATGGATTCTTTGCTTCTCCTCTGCTGTCGTATTGTGTGCACTCTAACAACATACATACCGCGCACCTGCAGTGTGCCGTGACTAGTTTAATCATATAATTGCAGAGATGGCTGAACAAAAGACGATCATTGTTTGGCGCTATTTCACAGCTGTGAATGAAAATGTTGCTAACTGCAATGTGTGTACCAAACCCGGGTCTCACAGGTGGCAGGTGAAAATTCTTCCACTCAGCTAACCTTCAATTCAGTTCAGTTTAATTTTATTTATATAGCGCCAATTCATAACAGAAGTTATCACATTGCACTTTTCCTATAGAGCAGATCTAGACCGTACTCTTTATAATATTATTTACAGAGATCCAACAAATCCCACCATGAGCAAGCACTTGGCGAAAAACTTCCTTTTTAAGAGGCAGAAACCTTGAGCAGAACCAGACTCAATGGTGGGCAGCCATCTGCCGCTGCTGTGTTAGGTTTTGAGAGAGAGAGGGAGAGAGAGAGAGAAAGAGAGAGAGAAGGGGGGTGGGGGAGAGGGAAGGGGGGAGGTGAGAGGGAAGCATAATGCAAATACCACCTAGAATTTTAAAAGAATAATAATGTAATGTAATTGTAGTGGTAATCGTAAAATTAATAAGTTAATAACCTTAAAGTTAATAATAAAAATGACCTTACAATTATTGCTAACCTAAGCTGGCAAATCATTTAGTGGTCATGAAAATGTATTCAGTTTTAGCCTATTGATGATGCATTCAACTCATAAATCATGACACACTGCTCTCCCCTACATGAAAGTACATAGCCGCTTTTAGTAAAAAGTATTGATATTGGTATTGATATTGGTGATTCTGGCCCTGTATTACTTGGTATCAGATCGAAACCAAACCTGTATTGCCCACCCCTATCATATTGTGGCAGGCAGAATGAGAAAGAGAAAGCAGCTCTCTGTGACGTCAACCATTTAATGATATTCAACATCATACAAATTTAATTGAAATATACTGTATGTGTCTGTATCGAGTTGTGCAATTATTTATTAACCATACTATTTCATTAGTAGTAGTTACTCTTGACATATCCCACTTTTTAACACTCATGTGACAGAAAATTTCAATGTATTGCAGATGAAGGATCTCACATATATATGTCTTGCTAAAAATAAAAAAGTAATTTAAGCAACGACCAGTAGAAGTGACGTTAATTAAGGGCAGCATGGGAGCCAAAAGAGCCAATACTGAGAAAAGAAAGGACTCAGCTCTTTCCCATCACCATTCAATACATGTGGCTACAAAACTTTTAAACACAATAGAAAAATTACAACTGGGGTCAGGAAATGTACCAGCCACCTCACTATTGGTTAAAACTATTAACCAGCATGAAAATGACAACATAAACATAAACCACCATGTTGAATAGACACATTACAAACACTCACAAAAAGTAGCATTTGCAACATAAAACAGCTAACTTAACAAACATGATGGCATGATGGGAAATGTGGGCCGTCACTACAACATTTTAGTACGAAGCCTAGTTTTGATCCACTCCCGTTTGCCTTGTTAAAAGTTACTGCATTAAGCTGTTAATACAAACTCAACACCTGTATCCGTTTCAAATTAAAAGCCCTTTAGCGTTTCAGTGGACAGTGCGGGTTCATTAAGAGGTGGTGAAAAACTTAACATTACACTCAGCAAATTCGATTTTTGCTGTGATGTACTTTTATAATGAATTTTATATTCACAGTTTGGTGTGTTCTTTATCAGTAGTTTATAAATGTAGATGTTATGGCAATTCATGATGTATTTTTGTAAGTCTGGGTCCCGGGGAGACACCAAATCTCTCTTTTGTGTCTCGAGCTGAAAAAGTTTGGGAACCCCTGTACTAGTCTAATGGTGTTTTTCTTAAAATGTGATATAACTGCCAATTGTAACAATTTTAAAGCTATTGTTTAGAGTAATTTCTAGAATCCAGTGTCAATGACTCAAAATGATGCTTATCAAAGTTGCATCACATGCTACCAGGTTAAAAACGTATAGACTCAGTTGCCAGTTTATTAGGTACACCTAGCCAAAACTAGTGCAGTCTAATACAACAGTCCTGCAATAAACCCTACCTTCATTAAGGTTGTAATGTTCTGTTTTTGTTTAAATTGTTTTAGACAGGTGCTGATTCAAATATATGATTGTTTTGGAGGCTGGAGTTTGAGGTGCTGTTGAATTGCATTGTGTTATACTGACAGGTGTTTCTATTATCATCATTTATATCAACAGCCTCCAAAATGATCACACAGTTGAATCAACACCTCTCTAAAACAGTTTCAACAAAAACTGAACATCATAAACCTTTATTTTGGAGGATGCAGTTAGGTGTACATAATAAAGTTCACTCACTGGTTGATAACATCATCAATCTCAGACAAGACAGGTGACATGGGGCATCATTCTTCTGCTTTCTGCTTCTCTGTGTTTTCCTCTCTAAATTAAAACTAATAAAATGTTTAACTAACAGCTAACTTTGACACAATTCTCTTAAGGCAGTAAACCAATGAAAGCAAAATGCCAATTCCAAGACCAACATTTCTAACTGAAACAAATTAATTTGGTTACACTTACAGATACAGTAACTACAGTACAATTCAAAGCTATAGTAGCTCATAGCTTAGAAACTATCTAACATTAACATTAATGACTCTGAAATAAGTTATCTCATAATAAAAATATTATACATTTTATATATCATCATACTATAAATATTCAGTCCAAAATAAATGTACTGTTACTGTTCAGTGTCAGTAAATTTGCTTTGGCAAGAGGCAGAATGTATTTAAGTAAACATGGATATAGTCTGTATTTGTTTAGTGAGTGTTCCAGAAATTATCCTGACATACTGTACTGTATTGTATGTTTAGTCTGTTGTACAGTGCAATACACCCAGTCCAGTTGAACATGACTTTAGAATTTTTTTGAATCTGATCTAAACCCTGATTCATCCTGTGAAACAAAAGATGAGCTTTAGAGCTTTGAGATCACTGAACTGGTGTATTTATTTTGTATGTTTGTTTGTTTAGTCAATATACAGAAGTACCTTATTTATTATTATAACTTACTTACTAAAGGAACTATTATTTTAGCATGCTTTGCATACTCCTTACATTCAGTCTTATTTAATTGGCAGAATTCCAAATTTACGGCTGAAAATACTACAAATGCTACTTTTAACTTGTCACATACTCTATCTCCCATGAAACACTTGTGAATGTTCCACAATTCAAGTATCAACATACTCAGATGTGTATCAGACATCGTAAAATATTGTCATTTCTACTAATAATAAAACAATTATTAATAAAAACCTGTAATAGCAGATTGTTCTACTATATGCTACAAAGCTCAGTTTTCACATTAAAGTAGATTACATTTAGAAAATGCAAGAAAACAACCTAATGTAGCTATGGCAAGTCAACTCATTCACAATGTGACTCATAAGCCCGTGATTTTCGTCAGCGTTTTTGTAGAAAGAAAATCTACTGAATGTCTCCCAGAGTATCTCCTGCACATGGAAAGACCAAAACATGCTTAACCCAAATGTGCTGCAACAGCTTTATAGACATCCCTTGATACTATCCGATACTTACAAGATTTTACTTCATTCTCAGCTCTGGTCCCCATGAGATGAGTAGCTATTCCGTTCCAGGTAATAACATCCACAAGAAAAGGAAACCAAGAGTAAAAAAAATCTGATTCACAGAAAAATGGAGTGTTGAGCCCATACTGTGTTGTGTCATACAGACTAGAGACACAGAGGAACAGAGGCACTGTAGTCACATATGTTGCCAAAGCCTCTAGCTTGGCAAAGACGCTCATTAAGCCACTGACAATCATTCTCACAAAGCCCAATCTAAAGGCTATTCACCGGGTGTGTACAAAGGAGAGTGGAGGAATGCAAGTTCCATCTAGCCCCCTTCAATGTCATGAAAGATGTTTGCTGCACCTGAAAGCTCAATGAAAAGTGTTTATTTGCAATGATCAACTGAAGGAAAACTATGAAAATTATACTAGGTGGGATCACAGATCACCTGCTGTGTGAAAATCTGTTGAGTTTTGCTCCTGCTGCAATCTTCCTCTGTCAGCCAGTGACAATCTCCTTAATTGCTAATACCACTGAAGATCACCCAGCATTAGTCCAGCATTGTTGGATCTTTGAAGCATGCTCCTCTCTTACTACTGTAAAACGACATTTGATTTAATGAATCGTTGTTAGATTTTTTTTTTTTGGTATGTGACTGGATTCATTTGGACCTTATTGTTCCACGCTGGTGAACAGGGACCACACTCCACGACTTTACAGATGGACTTGAGTAGAGGCTGGGTGACATGTCAGGAGAAAGCTCAGTGCACAGAGAGTGCTGAGGCTGTCATTAAGACCCTTCCACCAGCCCAACAAAAAAAAAACACAGTCTCTCTCCCACGACACACGAGGGGGATGGGAGGAAGCACCTCCAGTCTGGATGATGTATGGTGTGGACTCTAGTCTGAGACTTGGGTTTTAACGGGAGAAAGGCAGAAAATGAAAGGGGGGAGGAGGGTCATGCTTGAATTATGCTGATGTGGGTTGTAACCGCAGTGAAAAACCAACCAAAGGCATGGCTGCTTCAACGGAACTTGCAGCCACAAATAACAAGGTTATTATCAGTCAAGCCTCACAAATGCTGACAGTTGGGAAATGGTGGAGGTGAGATTGTGTACCTTTTATAGGACTGGACAGATATATTTAGTCATTTAGCAGCTTGTTATGGGCAATTTAAATATATTAATTTGACTGGGAAAAAAAATGTATTTCAGCCAACGACAACTAATTACATTGCCTGCCTTTTCTCTTATATTGAATATAAATCATCTTGATTTAACTTGCAGATTTGCTATTATTGGACTGAAGTGAATGGACTGACTTTTAATTTTATCTAGCTTGAGGTTTTCATTTAGCAAATTGGATTTAAAAGGCAGACGGAGAAAACGATGAAGAAAATGCTGATACTGAAGACTGAGATTTGGAGCTGTGTCGGGGAGACACTGGTCTTTTCATAATGAGAGCAGTCAGCCAAAGTCAGTAACTGAGAACACTCACACGCCTCTGCAGTGCCAGCGCAAGGCCCTTAGAGCCCATAAGCACTCTTTGAGCTACAACAGGATGGAGCTGCCATTATGGCCACACAAACAGAGGGAAGCCTTATGAACTTTGCACAAATGCTTAGTGCTCCGGGGCTGGACAGCTCTGGAAGCCGGGGGAGATGGGTAGGTACCGGGGCGGGCTGCCAGTTCCGAAAAGCTTAGTGTTCATGCACTCGGGCCAGACAAACCTGACATTGTCCTGGGCACTGCCCCGGGGGAAAGCCTCTTCCCCTTTCTCTCCGCTACTCTGGCTCGTTCACACTTCCAGCCCAGTTGATTCACTGATTTGGACATGACTTACAGAGGCAAGAAAGCAAACATTTATTCACACTTTGAACCAATTGTTAAAATGCCATAAAGGAAGTCAGGGAGAAAGTGTAAGCAGATCGTGCAACTCAATAAACTCTCATAAATTTTAACGGCTTATTTTCTGCTGTCACCATGCTTCACTGGCACCTGATATGTCATTTGTCACATTTCCCAGTCTGATATGGTTTGAGCATGCACTCTGAATTCACTTGGGTGGGACTCATTCAGAAATTCAATTTAAAACGAGATAATCCATTGCGTTTTCACGGCAAATGTTTACAACATCTTTAATTTATGACACATCTCCTATCTCACTCAAGCAGCAATCGCTAAATGTTATCTGACCGCTACAAGACGGAGGTCTAGAGCCGTATTGTGTCAGGGAACAAAAATAATGCTCTCTTGACCTGCTGCCCCTCTTGGGCAAGACAAGACCAAATGAGAGGAAAGCACAAACAACACCAGGCCATTCAAAACTAAAGCCATGTTGCCCCAACTAAAACCTCAAAATGTAGCTATGTGTTTCCAAAGCGTGTGCTCACGTGATGCCTAAAAATCTCCTTCAACCTGTTCAGAAAAGATAACTGTTAAACATTAAAAGGATTTTTTAAGGTAGAGCCATCAATCTCCCTTAAGGACAACTAATGTAGATTGCTGAGGTGGCATGAAGACTCATTTACACGTTTTCCACCAATTGGCAAATATGCTGGCTACACACAGTGTGAGGCTTTTAATTGAACTTTGGGCACACAGCCCATTTCACCAAAAAGTCGTCTGTTACTCAATCTGTCAAAAACGGTCAATAAGCCTCTAACCTGGCACTGGCAGAGAAAAGCAGGGCAACCTGTCGTGGGCTGCTACCATGTGCTTTTTACTCTGAGCTCTGAATCAGTATGAAAACCAGTGCATTTCTGTGTATGGTTTTCTTATAAGTTGTCATGGTAACAGGTGTCCCTATCTTCAAACCGATCACTTAGGCACTGATGAAAAGTTGTCCTGGGTTGATGCACTGTAGAGCTGTGTAGTGCATGCTACATGAGCGTGTTTATACTTCAGGTCACAGTTTGGGAATTCCATCACAAAAATTTATTTGAACTCAGCAAGAACCCGTGGATTATTGCCAGAGATGTGACTGGTACTGTTTATGACCTGTGTCTGCAAATAAAAAACAGACAAAATTCCAGCAATGAAATTGCCCACATTTATGTGCAATTCTCCATTATCCGTGGCACTTTAACAGTCTCCTCAATTATTTCCAGATCCGCGCTGACAGCTGATTTATTCAGTGCGGCACACTACAGAGAAACTGATCAAACAACAGATCTCTAAAAACAGATAAATCAAAAACATCCAAGGGGGGCTGCACACATTCTGTGGTTTATCTGAACTATACAAATTGTTTAATATTGTCATAGTGGTGTAGATTAAGAATTGTCTGCAAGCAAGTGTTAAGAGGTTCCAGGTCTTTCATGACAAGTAAAAGAGGAGAGTGTGAAGGGAGGGCTGACTGCAGCCCTCTGAGGACAGGGAGAGCACAGGAGAGACTGTACCAGACTGTTATCCAGCTCTCTCAGCCAGACTGCCGGCCATCAGAGTATCACAGATGGTGCACTCAGTGATCATGGCAGTGATCAGGGGATCTCTACTCGTGATTAGCACACCTACTGAACACAATGTGCACAACAACGTCTGTTCCATCTCTGCGCTGCACAACACCTAAAGTAAGCAAGCAAACACAACATATAACAAACAGTGAAATTAAGCAAGCACTCTGTCACACAAGCTGCACAAATCATCATGTAAAATATTCTTGATTTAATTTAGAACTATTAAGAACATTTGCATGTCAGTAAAAGCATGTCCTTGTAATTTGACATGATTAAAGTTCCAAATTTTGCAAGATGTCAAAAGTGCAGTAAAATATGTTTAATCTTCAAGACTAATAACCATTGTTCACTGTGACAAGAGTTTCAAGATTATATGTTTAACCAAAATTGTCTAGCCCCATTTTTCACTTACAGCTACTGGAAACATCAACAAAAATGTGTCAACCTATTTCTAAAAAATTAAAAAAAGCAATTAATTTAACCACCTCAGAGCCTGGACAAAAGCAGACTGGCCCCTATACTTTCTTATCTTCTCTCATGTAGACAAGTTCAGATGAAGTGTCCACTTAGACCTCAATTTAATCATGTTTCACCCAAGAATCAATAAGCTAGGTCCCCCAGGTCACTTTTACCAATGGAAAAGGCCTCTACTCTATAGCTATTTAAAGTGTGTACACAGCTGACAGAGAATACAGAGGCAAACATAAGCTTGAAAATGAATTCATTAAGATAAATGCAGTGTCTCTTAGTAAAATGTGTAGGCATGGTAACCAGGCTTGGCTCTGTTTTGAGATACACCCTGGACACACAGCCTTCCAAATGGTTGGAGGGATCAGCATACACACATTGGCACACAATGTGCGCAAACATACACACATACACTCACACATGCACAGACCTGCTCACACGAATGCACACTCTTGCCTGAATCAAATCCCCTTCTCCAGAGAGGTTAGCTCAGTTGTAATGAGATTGAAAGGTCCTGCAGGCAGGAAGCTAAATGAGAAGATGATGATCTATATACAAGGATACAAGGTTGATTTATTCATCATTTTACAGCACAGGGGTGTAAAACGAGATTTAGTTGAAGTTCCCTTTTTTGCTACTCACAAAAACAAAAAAAACGTTATAAATAAATATGATATACAGTAGATCGGTGAATAAATAATAAGTCTTAGAAATAATAGTATTTTACATGGGGGAGTGCTGGGGATGAATTTTGCAGTCTCACAGCCTGAGGGAAGTCTGGTGGTCCGGCAGCGGATACTTCTGCATCTCTTTCCTGACGGCAGCAGGGTGAACAGGCTGTGGCTGGGGAGGGTTTTGTCTTTTAGTATCCTTTAGTATCAGTAGCAGCCCACCTGTCAGAGAAAAGGTTTCATGAGGAAACACTCAAGGCACTAGCAACATGCTCTCCTCAATATTATTATGCCAACAAGTAGGATTAATTATTTCCGGAAAACAAGCTTTTTTTCCACCTATAGTCCTATGACAAGAGAAAGCAGGGCAGATAATTTAGTTGCACGCCCACTCATAATAAGCAGTAAAGAGCTAATAGCCTTCTAAGGAGTGTCCTGCTGCCCACTCTTCACACACACATCTCGGGGTCAGCCCTTCAGGAGCACTGAGGCAGAGCAGCCCGTCGCGCTACACTGTTAATCCTGTGGTGGAAAATGTCGGTGGGATCCATCTCACATGGACGCACAGCTAAAGATGAGGAGGCAGACCAATATTTGAGGCGAATTAAAGATGTGTGTGTGTGTGTGTGTGGAGGGTTGGGGAAGTTAAGGGCAAGGCCTCGTCTGTGTGTGTGTGTGTTTTTACACAGACATGCTCGTCAATAGGCTGGCTACACAACTTTTCAAGCTTCATGCTCATGGCCATTCACTGAGCACATAAAAAGAACACTGGCAGGTCTACTTCAGTGTGTGTGTGGGCTGACAATATTGTCTAGATGATACTTTGCCTTAGCAACAGTGGAAAATCCTTGATAAAATGTGCTACCATGCAACAGTACCACACATTTCTTAGTTGTCTTTACTTTTGACTATGGGAAGCATGCAGTGGTGGGAAACCCGTAGCCCTATTATTCTAAGAGCCTCTCTTGATAGCCAATTAGCCCATGTAGAAGCCCACAGGCGCAATTCTGTAAATCACACCAGGAACCGTACTACTAGGCAAATATCCCTTCTGCCTTCACTTGATGGATCAGTGTCTAGTTATATTTTTATTAGGGATGCACCAATATATCAGCCGAACGTATCGGCCGATATGCACCTTGTTGACTGCTATCAGCATATTGGCAAATATGATGACATTCACCGATGGCAGTTTTGTGCTGGCAAAATTTTGAGTTGGTTAAATTTTGTGTTGGTTATTTGTATTTGCTGTATAGCAGGCTAAAAGGATTTTGAAGCAGTTCTTTTTTTTTTCAAAGAATATTTTTCATGCGTACGAAGGTTATATTAAAGGTTGTTTAAATTTGATAAGATAGTGTAATGGGCTGAATAACTTTAAAACAGTTCAATTATTTTTTTATAATGAACATTTCTTTGTTTCCCTGGCGCAAAAGGGGAAATAAATAACAACAAAAACGATATAAACAACATCAAAAAAAGATTGATATCGGCATTGGCTATCGGCCAAATTGAAATAATAATAAGAATTTTAAACATCGTATCTGTATCGGCCCAGAATTTCACAATCTGTGCATCCCTAATTTTTTTGCTACATATGTTGCAGGAAAATCAAGCACAGCACGGGATACTTGGGGCTCAGGGTAGTAGTGGTTCATAAAACTTCAATCAATCAATATAAATTATCCACTGTGTCTGGAAAGGCATGTTCTGGGAAAACATGGACAGCTTAGAGTACCTGAGAAATTTATGGATGAGCATAAAGCAGCACCTGGTGACTTTAGGCAAAACAGGTACAGTTTTCTTATTGGGTGTAATATTGAATGGCCAATCATAAAAATGGCTGGTTTCCATCATTATTTTACTGTTAAGTACAATGATATAACTGTGGAACAAATCATAGAACAGAAAATGTAATCACAGGACAATGTAGATATGCCGATATATCTACCCAACATCAAACCATTATGACAAATGTGGAGTGTCTCACCAAATCAAGAGCTTAAAGCTCACAATGTTTCTAAGAGCTGGTGCCACTTGAAAGGATGCTCGAACAAATGAAACAAATGCCTGCTTCAAACTAAAACATGAGGCACACCCAGAAAGTTATCTTTTCACAACTTGAAAGGACACATGGGGCATAAAAAATCCAGTGAAAGGGGCTTTTGGAGTTGGTGCCTTTGTCAAGCTAACATCAAAAGCGCTGCCAGAAGACAGAATATAGCTTTGTGTTTTCTGTGTGTGGGTGGAGGTCTGCTCTTTGTTGTACTAAAAGTCACATAGAGGAGAACTAACTGCTGCATTTTTCCCACATATTGGCATTTATTATTACACCAATTTGTGACTTAGCTTGACAACCATTTTTTAAAATCCATTTCCAGTGTTACAGTATAGAGATTGTTTTAAACAGATTTTCATCGAGATTTGATGTCCCTGCACATCCAAATGTTGGTCCTCTTGTAGCGAGGACAGCTCAGAATATTCTTCACGTAAAAGAAAGGAGAATAATAAGGTAGTAAGTACAAAGCTTTTTAACAAACATTAAAATACATTAAAATTAAATGTTTTTTGCAATGGTTTTCACCGGTTTCTATATTCAAAATACATATAGATAAACCCCCAGATTGTTTTTTGAAAAATAAAAGCACAATTTACTCAATATTAGAGAGCTCAGATAAGAATTTGGGGCAAAAAGAATTGTTTAGCACATCCTTATTAGAAAATCTTATAATGTTTTCCCCCCTCATTATAAAAAAAATAACATCTTGTTAGCACACAACATCAGCTTATAGCTCAATAACTAACAGCACAGTGAGGTTGAGCTCTGGAGGAGTCAATTATAGCACCCCTCTGTAGACCAATCAATACAATTTGTGTCCAGATTATGAGTCATGAGTGGTGACATTAGCTGCAGTTCTAATTTTTCCATTTATCAAACATTAATTTTGTTCAAGCAAGTTTTGACAGTCCAGAGCATACAAACAAATTAAGCTATGGAGCTTTGAAAAATACAGGCAAAACATGCATTTAGTTTTCAATGTTTGATGTTGCATAAAGGGTTAAGCTGTGGGTGGCTGAGAGGTAATAACAGTAAAAAGCTCTACATTTGAGCAAAGAGGGAGTTAATTCAAGTCTCGAGAGGTATCAAGTGGTTAGAGCAAAAGGAGACTGGTGTCCTCATGTTCTGGTGTATATGTTCAAGTACTGATGCAACTACAGCGTTTAGCTGCAGTCTAGCATCTGCACTGAGTGGGATTAGAATCTAATTTGCGTAATCATAAAATCGAATGTACAACAGGACAGTGTGACCAAAGGAAATGTAGTTAAAAATCATTAGTGTTGGCATGCTATTTGTATCTCTAAAATAAAGGTGTATTGTAATCATGCATGCAAACACTGGTGCAATATAGATTTGTTTTGTGGTTTGGACCCCAGTAACAGGTTAGCCGATGGCGAGCCGGGCACGCAGCTGACCTCCGTGTGTTGGTTGGATAATCAGGTTAACTGATGATTGAACACACAACATTGTGAGCTCCACAACAGGCCATACAAAGGCAAACACCACAAAAGTGAAGAGCTCTATTTGACTAAAAGGTAGCAACAACCTCAATCTTATTATTTATTTTGATGCACATGTCAGTACATTAAAAGCAATGTCAATGATGCAATGGTAAAGATGATGTGTACACTCAGTATTACATAAGAAAAGAACTGTGGATCAATGACAACAAAGGTGGTTCATCAAAAAGGATGCAGCATTGACTAAGCAATGGTAAGCAATCTTTGTCATGGCATAATAGCAGTCCATTTGTTCATGGCAGAATGCTTCATTATTTGACTAAATAGTTCTAAAAGATTGCTTTGAACAGCAGCATTTAGACAGGGTGGAAAACATGTGCACTACTGTCTTAAATTCAGAATTCCTAATGCATACTGGCTGGTTTTATAAAACAAATACTAACATTTATTGGAATTCATTTAGAATATTGGAAAATACATTTAAAATGACGAATAAAAAAATAAAAAAACTAGGGATGCATCGATCCAACTTTTTCTCTCCGATTACAATACCTTAACTCGTGGTATCTCCTGATACTGAGTAACAATCCAATACTAGTGCTGTTTTTCCCAAATTTTGAATCTGTATGTTTTACTACGATTGGAATCATTTTTATGTAAGGTAACATGAGGCAGGGATTACTGTGGCAGTAGAAACAAAGTGGGCACCCGACCGTGACAGGCGTTTTCACATTAGCCAAAAAGTAGCCTTGATGGCAGCTTGTCACTCTGTTTTCCTAGCATTGCACTGTCAATTTACGCTAATGTTTATCATGTACTTGCTATCAAAACATCAATAGCTATTGAGAGTGTAGTCTTTTGAGATTCCATCTCATTCTCTGAATAGTTCAATAATGTCAATCCAGTGTTTGTCTTGTCAACAAACGGCTGTATGCTTTGGATCATGAAATTACATATTGAAAATGGAATTAAGAGTTGAGAGAAAAGTTTGATGTACTCTGTTGTCTAATCATTCAAACTGGTCAATACAACATTGAACCAGTTCCACAGGATGACCAGAATATCACTCAAGGAATACCTTTTGAGCAATTGACATAATATCAATCCAAACTGGCGTGGAGGCTGGAGCCTGGCTCTGCAGAATGCCTTCCAGCACCCATACAGATAAGGAGTAATTACTTTCCAAAGCAATCACTAAGCCCATGCCTGCCCTTCATTTATTTGATTACAGAAAGTTTCTCCAATACAGAACCTTGTGTTACCATCATTTACATATGGGAGCACATAGTTACTGGAATTCAATATCACCCACTGGAATAGCCAACTGTTCCAATGACAGCACCTGTGGTATCGGTCACTTTATTGCCTCTTTTTTCCCTTTAACAAATCCACAAAGAGTATGTGAGGGCTGTAACAAAACCACACAATGGCAGAAACTTTTTATAGACATTTTAAATGTCAAGGGCCATGCTCGGTACAAAACAGAGGTTTCAGTGACTGTAGTCATTGTGAAGAAAAGAAACGTCAATGTTCAGTGTGATATAACTCGCTTGTGTGCATCTTCCAGAAGGAAAACAGGGGATTCAGATGCCCTGTTCCCCAGGAAACCAGCAGTCTTGTTGTCATATTTGTCATGTTCTGTAATGTGTCTGGCTTTTTCCCCAGCCACAGCCACCATTAGGGAGGACTATGCCATGTCGTGACATGGGAACCCTTATAAACGTGTTAAGAGCCGGAGGCATTAGCATTTTGGACGCTACTGAATAGGGGCATTTGTTCCTCTTCCTGTGCCTCCCTGAAAGACTCTATTAAAGGGAGGTTTAGGAATTGCTCTGTTTTGGACATTTGGGACAGCATGGAGAGAGCATTTGACAGTAGATTTTCCTAGAAAACATTTTGTTTTTATTCAGTAATTATGCAATTTTTTTACTTTTATAGTTATTAGTATGTAGACATAAAAATGCCACTGATAAAATAAAAAAATATATAGTAAAAATATTCACCCTTTTCCTGTCTTTTCACAAAGTTTCAAGAAACACTGATGTGTTTTTGCTGCCGGTGCCTGTCAAAGTTTGAAACATGGAATGGTAGCTACAAATACTGTATGCTAAATGTTGTTTGCTTACTAGAAGGTTACTGTGTGACAAATAGAACAAGTCAATAAGAGCAGACTGTGCCTCATTTATGACCTTTTCTAGCTGCCACAGAGGACAAAATCGACCACATATCCAAAAGAAAATATATGTTCCTTTAACAGACCCTAAATACACTTTAAGTGGCACTGTCTTACAGCAGTAAGATATCATAAAGACAAAAGTGCTTAACTGATTCCACCTTGTTGCTTTTTAGGAAGCTGGTGATAGACAGCAGAATGCCTCTCCACTGTTGGCTCCATTAACGAAGGCTTTGATTTATCTCTGATTCTATCTCATGCTGTGGTCACAGCAGGATCTGTGGTCAGTCAGAGGCAGGCTCTTCACTGTCTGACATATAGCTTTCAGCCTTTAACAGTTTATGTGTTACATTTAGAAGGACTACATCATCCATAATGCATATTCCTCCTCAGCCCCATCTAATGATAAACAATGGTTGGTACACTGCATCTTAGCAACATGCGTACACCTCTCAATAGAGAGATTTTCTATCACCACTTGTCTGCAGTGCCCGATTGCTCAGCTGCTAATCCACAATGAGGTTATTGAAAAACAGAATTGATCAAAATGCAAGTGAACTACAAACAGTATACCTCGCTTACAAGCAATTGTAAACCCATGTCAATACATTTAGTTTTGGAGATGTTTTGTTATGTTTTGTATGAAATTTGTGATATTTTTCTATTTTACAAGAAGCACATTCAATTCTGATACTTGTGCTGATTGATAGCAGGGGGGTAAGAAAGTGTTGTTTAAGTGTCATCAAGAGAAAAAGATTATGTTCCCATAGAACAACCTTCTACTTTTATTTCCGTACCCTAATAACAAATCCTAGCATGCCTAAAAACACATTGAATCTGTATCTTGGCAACCGTTTTGAGGCTGCATTTGTAAATAGCAAGACTATCAAAGGACACATTTTTCAGAGGACATTCAAGAGATTAAACAAAAATGTAACTACCTTGGACAAGTGACTGTAGCCTTCTGCCAGCATACCCAATTTTGTGTTTTTGGTTTTGCCATTTCCATAAGACTAATGAATTACCCTCATTGGTCAGGAATCAAAGGTAATAAGATTAAAACCAAACATTAGAGCCAGGCTGGTATATCAGAGGGCTGATATTATTGGACAGATTGGTATAACAATACATGCAAGTTGGCAGAGCAGCATATTGCAGATGAGAACATGACGAATATGTTTATTCTTTAGCTGTAAAATACCCTGCTTTTCAACCATCTTTATACACCTTGATAATCAAAACTAAAGAAATATTTTTCTATTTAATTTAATTTATATTTAATATTTTTAGTTTTTAAAATATTTTTCTCCTGGCCATTAGAAGTCCAGTTTTGGTCAGGCTCCAGCCAAAAAGCAGCACTGGGGATCCCAGCCTCTGCTCTATATGGGGGATTGATCTCCTGCAATATGAGTATTGATCGGTAGGAGAGAGCACAGCCATTGGGCTAATCATCATCAATGACACCCAGTTTGCCAGAATCACATTAGATTCAGAAGCCAAATCATAAATCATATACTATCTGGGGCAAAATCCTGATAAATCCAGTGAAACCAAGCAGAAACCCAAGTACATTTCTGCATTCTATTTGGTTAACCCTATAAGTGGCTTACACAGAATAAAATAAATAATAACAACACATACAGTCTCTGCCATGACATCAATTAACCAGCCTGTTCAGTGGCAAGGACAACAAGGATCCACACTGATTTAATTCTACTTATGATATACAGTGAATTTACCGCAAGCTCTCAGGAGCACACAGTTAAATTATTGTGAAAGCGTATTGATTTGTAAAGTGTACATTTGGAGGATGATTGTGCTTAAAACCAGAGAATGGGCCAACCAAAATGACTGCAGGCTTTTCTGTAAAGAGTTCATTTGGATGGCTGAAAATCTATACTGCCACTACAAAAACAACAGAAAGGGGGTTAGACTATGTCCGTCTTTGCATGTAATTGGAAAAAGATGGCCATGTGAAGCTTTTCACCATGACTGAAGAAATAAACAAACTTGATGAATGTGCCTTGTCATGACCCTGCATTGATTTTCAAATATTGCATTTAATACTTTCTTGAGAAATAGAGGTGATAAATCTTCATTCTACTGAAATATGCTTGGAGACATTTACTACCCCACCTTTTAATGCTGAAATATTTTCCATTTGAAGATGCTTATGTGGCTATTAACAAATTAAGATTCCAGGGATAGCACATCCATAGCACATCTATTTTACCAGCCCCATCCCCCAGCTTAACACTGCCACCACTGTTTGTCTCTCATCCCCGCTCCTCCCTTCACAATATTGAAACGAGTAAACAAGGCCATCTTTTCCAGCCTTTAAATGAAGATAAACGAGGACAAACTCCACAATTAGCCTCCTTTGAAGTGTGTTTAAAAGAGGAGAGTCACCACTAATGCACTCTTAGCTACAAAGGTTTCTACATCCTGCATCCTGCTTTAAAGCGGGAACAGTGAATTCATCTCTCTAGAATTAATTCATGTGTTCACACCCTCAAGTCTCAGATGAGCCCTCTGAATGTGCCGAGGCAGCAGAACGAGGACGGCCATTAGTGTCCACAGCAGTACAGCTCTAATGATGATGGCTGTGGACTTGCTGTGCTCTGCATTCTGGGCACCGGAGCTCCTGGCTCTGGTCAGACAAGGAAGGATTCTCCAGCATGCTCTTCTGTAGATCGCAGCCTTTCTGCATTTACTGGGCCAAGACAAGAACCAAATGGTTCAGAACAACATCCCTTTGATGCACTTAAGCACATACAGCTTTGATCAAACCCGTTTTTTTCCGTTTCGCTCTCTCTCTCTTTCATGTGAATGTTTTACACTGCTGTTTAAGTCCTCAGCCTTATATCTCTTGTTGTAAAAGTAAGCAGTCTGTGCAAAGAAAAAAAAAAACATCTACAAATTAAGCAGACTCCAGTGGCCAACCCCAGCCTTCAAACTGGGTGCTGTTTACTGATAGTGACAGAGAAGCAAAGCTATGCCATCAGTTTAATGGCCCCACCTCCTACTTTAACACAGCAGCAGGAAACCGGTGACATGCAGACTTATAAATCAGCCTCTGTGTGGGGGGTAAAAACATTTTTATACCTTATTGAGCAAAACAAATCCCCCTCTGGTTCTGGTGGGAGCCAGTGTGGGGTCTCTTCAGGCTGAGCATCATAATGGAATCCCCCACCTAGGGCTATGCTTACGGTTGGCTTGATCAGTATTGGCCCCCATTTCACAATTCACAGAAAAGAGACACAGACAGATAGACGTGACTCCACTGGCAATACACACACTCCCACCAACAGTATGCTCCTCCACCTACATACAATATGAATCACCTCACAGACAGTCTTTATACAGTAGATGAATATCCATTACTCACACCACATACAGAGTGTTTTTCCATCTCTCCGGTGTAGTAAGCATGCAGTCACAAAACGATGTAGGAGGGTCCAGACCTAGTAGATTATTATTATTATTTTTTGACTAATTCTTTCAACCACAGCTGTTCTACCATCTGTGAAACCCATGAAGAGAATATAGATTACAGCTCCAACACCAGCAAGTATGTATAAATTAGACTAATATTGTGGGGGTGGGGGGAGTCATTAACTAACCTCATAAAAACCCTCAAGTTAAGAAAAGATGTTGAGGAAAAAAATCTATATCTGAATAGCACAGCTTTACATCTCCCTGATGTAGCAGATCAAAATACCACTGCTGTGATTGTTGGAAAATCCTCCTCTCTTCACTGTGATGCTAATCCCTCTGTCTATTTACAAACTGAGCATCAGTCTCTCTTTGAGAAGACTCATTGTTTTTCCATTCTATTTGAATAGTTCTTTACACTCTGGTCATGTAGCGAATAAGAGGAAGGATGGTGTTTACTTCATGACTGAGATAGCTGAACCCAACCCAAAGGAGGGGAAGCTTTGGTCTAAACAGGGTTGAAAAATTAGGGTTGTGTAAATGGGAAGAAAGAGTGTCCACTGTTGCAAAATCAGCATGAAGGTTCTTTGAGAGCCAGCAAAGTATGTCCATGCTCACTGGAAGGAATGCAGTTTGTTCTATTATGAACAGGGGAAATGTCTGCCAGTGGACTGCCCTTCATAGAAAGGCATAATGCACAGGGTTAATAGCAGTGCTTCAGGCACACTTTCGACCCCAAGCTAAAATCCCATCACACTACAGGTGGTAAATAAAAAGAGGGGCTATTATATAAGTATTAAAGAGGCCTTCGTGTGTTAGTAATGACATTCGACACGGAACAACAGAGAAAGACCTGCCCGTAACCTTCAAACTCTCCACACCTCTTCCACTGGTGAACCACAGGAGGAAGCAAAGCCATCTGTAACTTTGGTTTGACTGCAAAGGGACTGCTCACTGCTCAGGGATATGATCCAAATGTTTCAACAGCAGGTGAGTTACACCACACAGCAGAGCCAAGGGGCCTATACAGCACCGGTTCAACAAGAACACAAGGATACACACCCTGGGGGAATCAGATTTGTGGACAGACTTTCATGAGGGCATGTTGGCGAGTGCTTCACCCACTTCACACTCTGAAAAGGGTAATCACAAATCCATGACACAGGGTGCAAACTGTGGCTCAGCTGGGGCAAGAAGCTGTAATAAAAGGGATTACTGAGGTGTAAAATGGTTTAAAAACAGGAGGTATGAATTTGTTATCTACAGTCGAGGGAAGGCACACGTGAATTCGTCAGCTGTCAGGAAACTGACAGACCTCAAGGCTAATGGTGTCAATTAGACGTGCTTTCTGAGGTGATCTCTGCGAACATCCTGTGTCAAACTGTCATCGCATGAGCACCATGGCCCCTTAAATTATCATGACCCGTGCAGAGCTGGCAGTCTCTTGTTCGACTATTTTTGTTACGTGGATAAATCACAGAAGTGACATCAACATGACTTGAAAGAGCTTCAGATTAATAAATGTATTTTTCAAATGAAAACATAGCACTAAACAGGTGTTATTCCCTTTTAGTGACACTGGAGCTACAGGGTATATTGAAGCCCATCTTAGTGTAGGAGCACATGTAAAAAATTGTCAGCCTGCATTAAAAGTCAGTCTGCAATCTAGCGTCAAAAGGGCCCCATACTGTATAGTGTCAGAGCTCTATTGTAGTGAGGTATTCACCTTGGTTGTAGAAATGTAAGTAAAATGTTCAAAATTCAAAAGGTACACATTCTGTATTTTCTTTGTTTAATTTTCTCTCCACTATGAAGAAATATTTTTTTCTTTACTACAATTAATTCATGAGAAAAGCCATCACGCATGACTGACTAGAATTTAATCTGCAGTTTTGAGAGAATTTGTGAGACACAAGTGGTCCGTGGCTGGTGTGTGGCTATAGTACACTATGAAACAAAGTTAGACTACCATTTCACTGAATAATAATCCTGCTTCTGTTATCGTACTTGTGGCAGATGCAAGAGAATTAGAGGCAAAGCCGTCGACAAAACTCTTGTCACTCTCAAGAAAATAAATCAAGAAGTCAATTTAAATGCAAATGTCAATGTTTGAGACAACAAACTGTCTACAGTGCTGTATCTCAAGGACTTGTGGTGCTGAAGTTGAATCATACAATGGAAGGCCACCCTGACGTCCTTACCGGGAAGATGACACACTGCCTCTGGCTTGTGACACACCACAGGAAACCGAAAGGGTCAGCAGAAAGCTACAGAGAAGTGAGCATCCTTCCAGACAAAAAAAAGCCTGTTACATGTCACATGAAGACTGATGGGAGCATTTCCAGGCTGAAGCCCAGGATATCAAAGTAGGATTTCTCTAGGATCACCTCTATTGATCTGTTTTTGTTTCTCAAAGCCATTGCTTCAAGCCTTTAAGCCATTTCAAATTGGCAAAGCTCTCAAACTGAAATGGTGTAGGGTTTGTTCACACACAGACTTAAGAATTTTGGCTCAAAAATTCTGGCTCAGACCGATGTGAATTCTGTTTTAACCTGACCAGAGCGTGAACTACTGCAGAATGTAATGAGCCCAAACTAGATGTCGGCTGTTGTACAAGCACCAGAGGTAATTTTATTTTCTCTGCTGAGGAAAAATCAGTCTGTCCTATTCTTATTTGTTGTTTTGACATTTTCGTCAAGCTCTTTGTTAATGTTTTCTAAGCATAAAATAAGTGTAAAGTCTCCCTAAAACAATTTGAAAGGAAGAAAGGAAGTGCAACCCTAGATAAGAGGATTCTACACTGATGAATGTAAGAACTTATTACTGAGCTGCAGGGCACTATTTTTACGTATAGAGTAATATCAGCAGGATTAAACTGAAACAAACATCTATTACTTCCCCCCAACATATCTGTAATTATCCAACATAGCAAATTAGCATTTGGCTGTTAATCATACATTGCCTCTACGACAGAACAATGTCATCATTATTTTCCTGCACCCCTCCCTTTAGGAGATTTTCTTCTTAGGTTGTGCATTTTGTTAAGTTTTATGTACTAGTTTATTACCAATATTCTCTATTTGTCTTTCTGCTGTGGAGAAACACATAGTTTGCACAACACACAATGTACAAAAATGTTTTCTCACTCTTGGGATCATGGCCGATAGAAAGACCCTGCAGCTGTATTTCTGTAAAGGAACAAAGCATGGATGCTATTTCGAGAAAACCTTGAAAGACTTGTAGGAAGAACTTTGGGTCAGTCTAACTGTGAAACTAAACATTTTACTATTGTAATCTATTTTCTACTATACAACAAAAGAAAAACAAGGTTCAAACAAACAAGGGCATATACAACATTCACAAATACAAAGTAAAAGCATATTGTAATCTACCTACTACACCAAGATGCTACGTTACAGTGTTTGCATGTTATTTTCTAAAAGGAAAATAATTAAAATGGATGCTAAAATGGTTGGCGTTTCATAATGAGCACTACACTCAGATTTAGCCTTCCTCTATTAGTTGTGTTCAGGAGAGCCTGCATTACACTGATTAGCTAATGCAATTAAACAGTATTTACCCCTACCACTGCCCTCTTGTGTGTTCGAATGAGTCAATTTGTGACTAAAATGCTTAGCAATTTAGCACCAAGCTATTTTTTTTTAGCCTCAACATCATAATAGCTCTACCTAACCAGAATGAAACATCATGACTGGTCTCGTTTTGCCAGAAAAACCATCCCCCGATACTCAGTAGAACTCTGCTGTAAACCGAAAGAAAATGTTACAAGGTGAGATCATTTGCAATCTGATATGAGGCCATAAAGACGTGCTCTGAAAGAAGTCTTGGTTTCTACCAAAAAAATCTGAAGCTGTAACAATAATGAGGTCAAGAAGGTCTGTAGTTCATAGCTGGTGATCTGCGGGTCACGCTTGTAAAAATGGAGAGTGGAGCTCCCCCAAGCTGATGAATTAATTTGGATACGTACCAGCTTGGCAAGATTCTTTCACTCAACATTTGCTCTATCTGGGGGTGAGTACAATAAGAAATAGACATGCTGAGTTCTGGCTCTTTGTAGAAGACCCTAAAGGACGACTGCAAAGCCTTTCACAAACTATCACAACATTAAAAAACTGCTGAAAATGTTAATTATGAGGAAAATAATTAAGTTCTGACACATAAAAAAGGGCCGCTATGTACTTGCAGCAAAATACGCAAATCTCTTGTCAAGTTTTATACTGTGAATAAAATCTTGTATCCCCATTAGGATGAAAAGGTAATTTGTTGTCTGCACATTCTCCAGCTATGATGGATCCTAAATGACAAATTGGGACAAATGCATCAATGGTACTGCTGCAACAGAAAACAAAAAAGGGCTATACTTCTTGCTCATGTGTTAGCCCACTTAGCAAATTGACCACTCAGCAGCACATCCTCTTTGTTTCATGATTCTAATCATGCTTGATCTGCTCTCTAATCTTCTATTTGGAGGATAGTGCTGTGCTTGACGCCAGGCCTCGCTGAGCCAGTAAACAGGCTCTTACTATGCAAAGCAGACAGGCTCGCATGTTCACACCAAATCAACATACATGGAGCTGCACTGGCTTGTTGGGGCTCCCAGCAGTCCACTTAAAGCACCCAACGGAGCCCAACACGGTGTAATGAGGTCCCAGAGGAAGCCTCTGGACATAGAGCACTGCTGCCCTCACTGCATATTCTGTCACACTGACACATACTACTCGCCTACTTCTAGACAGACTACTACAGCACTTTAGGTACAATACAGTGATTGTTCTATAAATTCAATTAAGAAATGGTTTAAAATAATCATACCGTACCATACTTCATCACATTTGATTATTTTCTTCGCTTATTTGGTACTTCCATACAAACAAAAACAACTCCTCCTGCTCTGTAATTTTCAATTTCACTCTCCTCCTCCATGTTTTCTTGCCACTGTCTTCTTCTCCAACGGTTGGCAAACCAGCTTAGAGGTGCATTACCACCACCAACTGTTGCTCTCACGTCACGTGAGAACGTGGTAAGCAGTCCTGCTGCCCAAATCACGTTACCTTGTGAGGCAGGTGGATTCGCGAGATCACAGGAGAATCGCAATATCAGGAGATCACACGAAAATAAAGCCCTGATTTGTTACATGGCCTGTCCGAATAAATAGCAGAGACACTAAGGGATAGCTCCTGCGGTGGAAACGGTATTGCCAAATCTTTACTGGTGAACACATTTCTACTGTTGCACAGTATTTACCGTCATATCCCCCCCAGCACTTAAGGGATACATTATCTCAAGTACAGATTTGTACAGTACCACATCACATTTTTTAAACCGTACATGTCAGTGGCTTTAATTGACAAGCAATAATTTTGCAGACATTTTGACATGTCATAACACAGAGAGCACAGGTGTAATTAATAACACTGCATGACTGCAATCGATCAATCTATTTAGGTGAGCGAGTTCAAGTAAAAATTTCCATTGTGAAAAAGGTCTATTTGCCATCCAACTTTAAGTACCAATTCCGATTCATTACATATACAGTATATTTCAGCCTTGCTAGCAGAGTGGCTCAGTGGATGGCAATGTCAGTCTGTCGGTCCACCACTTTGGTCCAGACTGAAATTTGATGAATAGACATTGATGGTCCCCAGATGATAAAGCCTACTGACATCCCTGATCCCCTGACTTTTCCTCTAGCACCAATTTGATCCTACTCTCTCTTTTGTCCACCACATGAAAGAAATCAACAAGATGGCCTTTTTCCACCTTCACAACATAGCTAAAATTAGGTATTTTCTGTCCTTGACTCATGCAGATATCCTAATTCACGCCTTTGTTTCATCCAGATGTCATTATTGTAACGTCTTGTTGTCAGGCCTGCTGCATGCCAGTACTAAAAGGCTACAAATGGTTCTGAATGCTGCAGCGAGAATAATTAAAACTACAACATTTGATCATATCACTCCAATTTTAGATTATCTGCATTGGCTCCTTATCCATGTCAGATCATACTTTAAGGTGCTTCTGATGACTTATAAAATTGTAAATGGTCAAGCCCCTTCATATCTGTCCGATCTCCTTATACCTTATATTCCGTCCTATCCTAAGTCAGCTAACTGCAGGGCCTTTTCTTATTGTGCCCCCTCCTCTGGAATAACTTCCCTGTTGACATTAGACAGTGTGATAGTGTTGGGGCCTTTAAATCGTAACTTAGAACTCAACTTTTCCCCTTAACTTTCAGTTAGCTGCTTATTTTTGATTACCTTGTACCTGTTACTATTATCCTTTCTTTTTTACTCAGGCTTCTCTGTGCTGGACCATCAGCATCCTAGGACCTCCCTCTCTCCTGGCTGTTGGTGCCTCTTTCCAGATGTTTTGGATCTGGATCTGCATCTTCCAGGAGATTCAGCCTCTCCTCTTGTCTCTCTCCCCCTTGTGTGTGTCTGTTACCTGTGTGAATGGTGTGCTTGGGTTTTGCCTCCTTTGTGTTTGTGTAGTCTGTCCTCTTCCGGGTTTCCATGGTGGAGACGAGGTTGTGTAGCTCAGGTCTTATCTGTTTGCTCAACGTCCTCCCAGATCTATTAATCAATTAATCAACTGACCTTAAATTCATCAATAAGAATTTTGAGAATCTATTAACATCTAAGTCATTCATCAAGTCAAGATGCAAAACATTTACTGGTTCCAGCTTATCAAACATGAGAATCTGCTGCTGTTTTATATGATAGTAAATTGAATGAGGTTTGAACTGCTATTTGGACAAAACAAGCAATTTGGGGTGTGAGAAACTGAGATGGACAATTCCATCAAATTAACTGGTAAATAGTACCAGCATCGCAGCATCATAGTATGAGGCGTGTTTCACTTCTGTCCCGGTACGTCCTCTGTGTCCCCTGCTTGTCACATGTGTCCTCCCTCATCCTCTGTGCCCTTCACTTCAATGTCCCAGGGGTCCCCTTGCAACCTTATCCATGCAGCCAAACACAATACCCTTCATGGGACACAAAGGCAATGATACTGCGCTCCTCTGTTCCATTCTCTACATTTGTCACTTTTATTCCTACATTCTTTGTTCGTCTTACCTCTGTATGCATGAGTTATCCCAAATTGAGCACGCGATTGAAATGGAAATCATCCCTGTATCCCAGTGATTTAAAGGTCCAATGTGTAACATTTAGGAGGAGCTATTGGCAGTAACGGAATATAATATATAAAGTATGTTAGTAAGGGGAGGGTGATGCGAGCGGTATTCCAATGGTTGCAAACTGCAATTTCACCGCTATAATAACTTTTTACTCTTTGAGGCATAGCTGTCATGTTTGTTGTTCCTCGGAGAATCTTATGGTTGTGTTGCCCTTTTCACCAAGGTTTTTAACATAAACATTGAATTTAAAGGATATGTACCCTGTGATTTAACATTATAAGCATTATAGTATTATAAATCTGAATGGGCATGCAAGAATCAGGACAATATCAATTGGAAAATGAGTTTGAAGCTGACAGCAATGCACAGTTGGATTAGAATTCTTCTCATCAAATATCCCCATATTCATTCTCTTTATTGGTTATGGTTTTCATGCGAGAATAATCTAAACTGATTAATTAAACATAAAAATTACAATTCTAAAGCCATATGAGGCAGAATAACAGTACATATCAATGTCTTTGCAATGAATCCAAAAGAGGATATAAAATTCCCATGAAAAACACCTTCACAAACAGTCTGGAGGAACGGATAACACAACAAGCGGAAGATGTCTGTAAATGTTGTCGCTTGGACATAATAATGAGACATTCTTATTTTTTCTGAATGATGACATGTAAACACAAGACATCATAAGACATGAAAAGCTTGCAAGTCCTGTAGCTGGCAGAAAATAACAACATGTCTAGGTAAAATGTTCCAGCTTTGAGAAAACAGCCTCGGTACCACAGAAAAAGGACAATGACAGGCCAATCTATACCTTCAGGTGGGGACGTGTGCATAGCACATCGGCAGTGTTGGCTACTGACCTCTCATCCCCTCCTGCTGGGAAAAGACACACTGAACATTTGAGATAACACTGAGCTCACTGCAGGTTTGTCCATTACTGATTATTTGTCCGTGCAGCACGAGAAGCCATTGATCATGTTCTCCCAGTGGCCCCAATAATGCTGTGGCCTGTTAAATAAGAAGTAAGCCTTAATTCTGACGATCAGCTCTTATCTTTGCATCTCCTCTCCTCCTCCATCCCCCATCAGAGGCTGCATGGAGGGAATCATTTCCAACACTCCACTCTATCTTTTCTCTGAACTGATCACAGGTATCATAAAAAATCTGGTAAATAAATATGCACACTGCCAGAGAGCAGGCAAGGAAATTAATATTTCATGTAACCAAACACATTTCCAGAACATACTGGCTAGAATGTGCCTTTCCGGTTGTCATTGTGACAAACATGAAAGAGGAGGGCTCAGGTACTGCGGCGCTGCAGCTCTCTCAACTCTGCCTGCAGCATGGGGAGCATGAGTTGTCACTGTAATTGCTTGTAGTGCTGGAGCCTGAGCTGAACCTCAATTAGGGCCTGGGTACTTGTTAGGCTCCACACCTTCCCGTCGAATCTGCAAGCCACTCCGGGAAACACCCTCACACACACACACACATCTCAACACATGTGCAATGTTTGTCATTATCAGAGTATAGGTTTACACTTTGTATCCATGGATTAGCCTACCTGTTCACACAACTGTAAGAGACTCTTCCTAGAGATCACCACTAACAATACACTCTAAACAGGGTGATAACAGAGCAGCTTATATGGACATTTAGTCTGCTACAGTTCTGCTCACTGTTGTTCGGCTGCTTTTTCTAATCTCCAATAGCCATCTGATACTCCAGATTCCATCCAACAGACAGAATTACAGCCAGAAATTACATTGCTAATGCTGATAAGAGATGCATCTACTACAGATGCAGGTATAAGACACAGACAAACAATTTAGAGTGGTTTAAATGCACAAATTTGCAGACAGAATGTATCAGATACCTTCTATATCAAACATGGAAAATTCAGGTTCCAGTCTTCCCTGACTCAACTTGCACTCACGTATCACTGAGGCTGGGGGCCTCCGCCACACTGAATCTTGATACATCTTTCTGTCTGCACTGTTAAAGGCCAGGTGTATACAGCACAGGCACAAAGAAAGGGCTCTCTGTGTCTCTCTTTTTCACTCTCAACCCCTACCTTTCTCATGTAGACAAGACAATAGAGTGCACACACATACTGTAAGTGCAAACATGTCTGTTGCAAGGCAAACACACACCAATGAACAGGTAAAGATGAAATCAGTCTGCCTCTATCTTTCATATCTTCAATGCACTTCCAACCTCTGAACATATTGCCAGTTTGTGATGCTTGCACAGAAGATGAAAACAACACAGCAAGGTGTAAGCTCAGGTGTTTTTATCACTTGTCTGTGTAACTGAGTTTCAATCTGTGTGCTGTAAAGAGAGCCAGATACCTTACTGCGTAATGCCTCATTGATGTGCTGGTGGGAGTTTGATCTCAACAGTGTGGAATATGGAAGCTGGATCTCAACATTGTAGTTCCAAGATATTGTGAATTTATCACTAGTGACTGACACTGTCCCCACTATCTTTAAGACTGCTATTGTTAAACCTCTACTTAAGAAACGAGACATTGATCCAGGGTCTCTAAATAATTACCGACTAGTGTCTAACCTTCCATTCTTTTCAAAAGTACTAGAAAGAGTTGTGTCTCAGCAACTTTTGCCCCGCATAACAGTAATCTTTTTGAACTTTTTCAGTCTGCTTTCAGGGCCTGTCACTCCACTGAAACTGCACTTACTAAAGTGGTAAATGATCTTCTGCTTACTATGGATTTGGATTCCACCTCGTGCTTCTATTACTGTATCTTAGTGCAGCTTTTGACAGTATAGCTCAGTGTATACTTCTAGCTCTTGCGTGATTAAAGTCTTACTTATCTGAAAGAGCACAGTGTGTTTCCTATAGTAATACTACATCAAAATATTCTGATGTAAAATATGGAGTACCTCAGGACTCTGTTCTCGGCCCTCTGCTTTTCTTTCTTATAGTTCACCTCTTGGCTAAAAATTTCCACTGCTTCGCTGATGATACTCAGCTGTATGTGCGTGTAAAGGCGGATGATCATTCCCAAATTATTAAATTTGCTGTGAAAAACTGGAACTCCTACTTCAACTTCAGAGTAGGTACTCTCCCAGCACAACAATTTGTTATGGGTGTAATGATCCATCAATGTATCGATTCAGTGATCAACGACCCATTATCATCAATGCAAAGTGAAAACAAAATTTCCATTGCATGTCTGTGTCACCGTTTCTGTCCAAGCGCACCTCCTTCAAACAGTGCTAGCACCAGGCAGATAATGGCAAGCAGCCAAGAAAAAGACGATGAGGATATTTACTCTCCTCTCAGGAATAAATCAGCAACGACGAACCTAGCCAGGCACCTAAATTGACCTATTGACCTTCATTCTAGCAGAAATGTGTCAGATGCTGCCTGCTCACCAGCTTTGACCAGCTTTTTTCCGCAAAAACTGATCCACAACTCTAAAAGAGCGATGAGTATCACAGCTGCCATTTCATATTTCATTTCCAAAGACAGACCTACAGTGTTGTCAAGAACGGCGGTTTTCCTGAACTACTGCATACTCTGGAGCCGAAATATGAGACAGCAGAATTATGTTCTTCAGACACGTATTTTGAATGATGCACACACACAGGAGCAAATCTTGGGACAGTTTTGAAAGAAGTATGTGTTTACATTTGCTTTGTTCAAACAACTGAAATATCTTATTTTGATGTGGATTAGAAAAATGTATATCCCATAGCTTTGATGCAGGAAGACTGTACTGCATTTGCACTTAAAAGTATAGGTTAGTGATGACCTTATTACTAAGTTCTAACTGACAAAAACGAGTTAATGTTAAAAATATATTGCTTATGAGACACTAAATATGAGTGAAGGTATACACAAAAATCCTGCTTTAATGTATAAAAAATGGGAAATCAAATTACTAAGATATAAATGTAACTGTTAATTGGGCATATATCGTCTCATATCGATATATCAAATATCGTATCGATATAATATCGTATCGTGATGAAACTTGTGATTTACACCCCTAGTATTTATAGTCCATTTTTGTCCGACCGACGAAAACACTGTAAACCTTCTGACAACCACTGCATCTCTCTGTTTGTTTGTTGTCCCACAAGCACAGCTGTGTGTCTCTCTCTCTCTCTCTCCCTCTCTCTCTCTCTCTCTTTCTATCTCTTCTCCTTCTCTCTCTCCTTAGTTTCTCATCCTTGTCCTCTTTTTCACTCAGGCTTCTCTCTGCCTTATCTGAACCGAGGGGCGAAGGATAGTGGGTGTCGTATGCTGTTCAGATTGTAAAGCCCCTTGAGGCAAACTTGTGATATTGAGTATCACAAAACTGACTTGGCTAAACAGTTACAGTTACCTTAACTAGATGGTTCTCAACATATGAGCAAACATTTGTTAGTGGCTGAGTATGCCAGCCACTAACATATGAAGAATGAGTCTGTCTGCAGCTACAAAGGATGTTCTGTTTACTGCATTTTGTAATCTAAATGATTAAAAGAATGAAAAAGGTCCATGAAATGCGTCAGGTCGGAGCTGCATATTAAGTGGTGAGAGGGCTGGCTGACATGGACCGGCTGGGAGATGGTCGACACTTTGCTTGTCCAATTACTGGCTCTCACTCAAATTGTTTGGTGAGAAGCATTCGACCTACTTCTGGACACAAAGCCCCACTGCCCTGAATACAGAGAGGCTGGGGACCACATGTGATGACAAGTGCCATTAGAGGCTTTTGTCTTTGGCCGAGAAATTAATATCAGGCAACTTACCTGATATGGGATAATTTTGGCTATGAACACTGGAGAACCTATGTGCTCATGGCTTGGATTGATGGGATGTACAGGAGGCAACATAAATAGGATCTGCTCTTCTTGAAGAGCAGCTTGAGTTGATTACATTCACTAATGGCAGCCTGACCTTCAGAAGGTCTTTGTGTTTAACATTAGGCAACAGCAGGATCAGTATTAGGAGTAGCAGCACTGCTAGTACTAACAGAAGTACTATTAGGAGTGGTAGTGGGAGTGTGTTTACCACAATCTTCATTTTTAGAAAATGTACCACAAACTGTGTTACAGACAATATAGGCCAAGTTGATTGTGTTGTGAACAATAAGAAAAGCATCAAAAGGAATACAAATATCAAATTATGGGTAAACTATGAAACATTTCTGTTTTCTTGGGATTCCCTCAAAGGCATAATATGTAATGAGACACTACACAACAACACTGAGGAAACCAGCATTTGAATTTGCAGCACTTCCAAATAGTGTGTGAAAAATTTGCATAGCTTGTAAATATTCATATTGAGGGAATCACTAACCGTGTGAGATATATCTGGTGTATAAATACAACACATCAAGCACATAAGTGTAGTGCACAACTATTCCATCCACATCCCCATCAATTACCAAAGCTATAGGTAACAACCACAATACCAAACTTTAAATGTCACTATAATGTAATTTTAATTGCACTTATTGAAGCCTCATCAATCATTCTAATCTTGTGTCATGCATGCTTTACTCTTGTGCTACAGAAATGCATGTAATAAAGAGCAGTGTGGAGAAGGATTAAAGAAAGAGGATGTAATTTGTCTGTGAAAACAAACACATTTTTTCTCTCTAAAATGCATTGTTAGTGCTTTGTCAGAGGTGTCAGCTGAGATGGAAAAAAATGTATCAAAAATTCTCTTTTACTTATTCTCTAGAGCAAAACAACCTTTCACAGACTTTCAAGGCTGTTTCTAGTGCCACATGACACCACTTACCTTTTCACAGTACAAGAATAAATCTGCTGAAATGGCATTTGCAGTTTCTGTACATTACAGTCTGCACACAAAATATTACTGCAGTTCAACCATCAGCAGGTCTTTTACACAGATATCTCTCATAATAATCCCTCTGCCTGTCACATCACATGCAAGATGAAATGTATGCATAGAGAATAATACAATGCTTTTCACCACATTGGAAGACAAGGTGTGATTCAGTTCTGCGGTTCAGTATTCAGCATGAGAGCCAGTGATAAGCAGGCTGAGTGTAGTGATAAATAAGGATGGAAGAGTGTGATCTCCAGTCTGTGATTATTATCAGGCATCACAGGCAGTCATATAAAAAGGAAAAATTAACTATTTTATCAGAATGACATTAATTCATACTTATCAACTCTAATACATCGTGTAGTTAATTTAAAACAGTCTGAAACCATCATGATAACCTGTTCTGCTAAAGAGTGGGATAATTCTGCCTCTGCAAGGTGGGTAAACCTGGTTAAGCTAGGTTAGCCCTCCACTGGTTCATTTCCCACATCACTGGTTATGACTAAACTGTACATCTAGTTAGTATTCCACACGTGAAGAACTTAAGACATTCGAACAGCAGTCGTGACTACATTTCCTTGTACCAAATTCCCCTCTTTTCACCCCCTTTTTTTAATTTCAATTCTAAACCACCTGCCGTACAGGTGTCGGTAACACCGGCTCAAATCATGAGAGCTCTGTGTTCAAAGCCAACTAAAATTTGTAACAAGTGCAACAATTAACAACTCACACAGGGAGGAGATGTGAAAACAGACTTTTTTTTTTTCTCAAGCGATATAAACACACAGAAATTGTGGAAACTCACCTTCAGGTGCGACTCATGTCGCGGCAACCGTGCAGAAAGTTGAATTTTCTCCACCGCTGGAAGAGGGCAGAGGGAGGTTTACTGTTAACGTAACGCCGCTTTCCTTAGCAGTGGGTCTGAACCGGAGTACCTCCCTCCTCCCTTGGATGCTACTATTGCTCCCCCCCACCCCCCACCCTCCGCCTCTGTAAAGAAAAAGTAATAGCGGTTTCTTCCTCCTCCTCCACAAAGACAGACTCAAAGAAAAGAAGGGACCCTATCGCAGTCAATAGGTTTTACATAACCCCATGGCAACGCAGAAAAACTGTGAGCAACTTCCCCACGTTGTGATCGGGTTAAAGCGCTTCCCAGCCCCCAAAGCAGTGACAGCGACATTATTCCCAAGCTTCAGAATGAGCAGGTTTTAGTGGGAGGCGGAGGAGAAGGGAGCACTAAACTACTCCACTGGTGAGGATGCTGTTCAAGTATGGATGAGAGGAAATAACATGTATATTTCTTGTGTGTCCAGTAGATTGTTGGCGTGATGTACACGTGTTTAGTTATTCTCAGTAGTGAACTTGAGATCCTAGCTGATGTTGTTGATCTTGTGTGGTGTAGTAGCCTAATACTCTGTAATAGGCCTATGCCTATTGGGGGGAAGCCTATAGGCTGGTTATTAATTTATTATTAGTTTTGGTTTAAGTTATTTTTTAATTTCTGTTATTTCTATTCAATATTTAGATTGTATTACAATGTATTTATTTATTTTACTAGGAAAAGTCAACCAAAGCACTATCCTGTCTAAGGCCTATTGTGGTCCAGTAGGCATCTTACACAAGTGTGATTCCGAAACTTGAAACCTCCAGTGCACATACACTGAGAATGGACTTTACATTGAAGTAGTAGACATCTTGGGTCCAGTAGTAAGAGCGGACTTTTAAGAATCTCTCTCTGCAACTTTTTTGTTGATACAAATCAGACACAGATGAGTGTTTATACATTTATATATATTGTATATTTTGGTCCTGATGGACCACAGCCTCCTGCCGGAGGGGAGTGTCTGAAAGAGTTTGTGTCCGGGGTGGGAGGAATCAGCCACAATCTTTCCTGCACACCTCAGGGTCCTGGATGCGTACAGCTCCTGGAGGGATGGTAGATTGCAGCCAATCACCTTCTCTGCGGAGCGAATGATACACAGCAGTCTGCCCATGTCCTTGGCAGTGGCAGCAGCGAGCCAGATGGTGATGGAGGAGGTGAGGATGGACTCAATGATGGCGGTGTAGAAGTGCACCATCATTCCCTTTGGCAGGTTAAATTTCTTCAGCTGCCGCAGGAAGTACATCCTGGATGATGATGGTGCCCAGGAAGCGGAAGGACTCCACAGTGTCGACTAGGGAGTCACACAGGGTGATGGGGGCAGGCGCGTCTGGATTCTTCCTGTAATCCACAACCATCTCCACTGTTTTGAGAGCGTGGAGCTCCAGGTTGTTCTGATTGCGCCAGGTCACCAGGTGGTCAATCTCCCACCTGTAGACAGACTCATCTCCATCAGAGATGAGCCAAATGAGGGTGGAGTCATCCGCAAACTTCGGGAGCTTGATGGACTGGTGACTGGAGGTGCAGCTGTTGGTGCACAGGGAGAAGAGCAGCCTTGGGGGGAACCGGTGGTCCGGGAGTCAGAGACATGTTTCCAAGGTGATCTTTAAACATTTTTTTACAGGGATCCCTTGAATTTGGACACATAAGAGTTGTGACAGAGATATGTACTGACCTTGAACTGAAAAATAAACTTGGCAAAAACACACCAACACTAACAGTGTAAAACATTTCATTTTAAAGAGTAAACTTCACTGCAAATAATGTTTTGATTAAAACAACACAGATATTACAAAAATATTAACAAAAGATGAAATGAGTAAAATGTGTTTTTGATATATAGAAATGAAGCCTATAAATCTCTCAAAAATCATAACTATAATAAATTATGGTAAACTGATTAGTAGAGAAGCCTGTGTTATTAACATATCTCTATGTACTCCAGTTTCTTGTTACTTATCTGTTGCCATACCTTTATATCTGTGAGAAGCTGAAATTGGCCAATAAAATTTCCACTCTATACACATTTTTGAGGCCATAGTTTATGGTGATGTTGTATTAGATTACATTACCAAAAAAAAAAAAACATGAACATGTTCATGTCCATGAACAGTAGAAACATCTTACAATGTAATGTAGACAACATTAAAAATTACAACTTCAAAGGTTCATAAGGATTAATCAACATCATTCTGAGGTCTATACAAAACTGAACATTTCAAGCTTCACCAACATAGTATTCACTGCATGGCTGTTGTATTGGATTACATTAACAAGTGTTTATATTGTTGTGTCAACCACTTGTATATCAACACTGTTCTCTCCTTTCATCATAATGTCAGCCTGTGTATTAGAGACTAATAGTCTCTGTAGGGATCTGTGATTTCAGCACCTCTGACAGCACAAGATCATTAAGAACTCTTTGCATCAGAGGAGCGGGCAGTAAAGGTCAGCTAGAAATCAATTTATCCAGTAACATCAGACCCACAGACAGAAATAGAGTGGATTTCCAACGTGGAAATGACGAGGTGGAAAGGGCCTTTGACCATTTACAGTCATGTTCAGAGACTCACATTCAGTCATTTCTGACTCATTGGGTCATTTTGAATTTGAATCTGTCAGATAACTGAGGTACCAAGTGACTGGATTGAGGGTCAAAAATTAATAGTGTCAGCAGACAGCTTTCGCTTGTGCTGTGGTCTGTGAAGCGTTTCAGTCTGTCCAGCCTTGTTTTCATCCCACAGAGCTACATTGTGGTATAATTTATTCGACTGTTAATTTTTAATTTGAGTACACTACTGCTTCTTATAATCTATGCAGGGCCGTAGCCAGGATTTTAGAAATAATGAGCCTTCTCCACACTGCCAGTAATAAAGTTTTGGTAGAGAAATAATTGATTGATTGTTTAGTTAGTTGATTAGTTTGTTATATTTGCTGGCCTACAAGTAGTCAAATTCAAATGTTTTGAGTCCAAAAATACTACTGAATACTATGAAATACTACTAATACTATGAAATACCAACCTTTTAATGATTTTGCATAACCTTGGATTATGTCTAATGCTAACATTTTCTCACGTCCAAAGCCAACATTTTTCAAATTCTCACTTTGCACAACATCTGCTCATAGCAACTACGGTATGGTTAAGCTTAGGAAAAGGAAATTTTGGTTAGGCAAGTAAAACACAAGATTGTGGTGACGGTTAAAAAAAAAGGCAAACATTATAACATTCTGTGACAGGACGCAAACTCTCCTGAAAGCTCGGACACCCTTACATTCCACCTTGCTACAATTAAAGCACACTACTTGCATTTTCACTAAACTTTGGCATTTGACCGAAATTGTGAGGAATCATCCAATATGGACGAATATGAACGTAATTCCGAGGATACAGGGCTGGTATGTTTTTAATTGTATAATGTAAACTCTCTCCAAGTTGCTAAAACCATACTGAGTACATAACCTTGCTGACGGCCCTGAATACATGCCTTGAGATGGTTTCATTCTAAACAGTTTGGAGTTGAATATACTGTAGCTCAGGTGAAAGAGTTTTCCTTGCAAATATCTCCCAAAAACAAAAAGAACAGGGTCTCTCCCATGGTTAACTGGGTCACATATGCAGGACACCTGAACAGGGAGGGGTCATAATAGGGCTACGGGTAACAGAGTCATAGAGTACAGAGCCAGGTCGTTTTCCTGTTCTGTCTGCAGTGGATTCATCTTCATCCAACTGGCACCACAGAGGAAAGACTAAGACCTCTCTGTTAGACAAACAAGGGAAATGAACAGATTGACTTGAATCCAAATAACCTGATTTAGGGTATTATAATCACACTGAACAGATTACACAATGGCTTGACTGAGCAATAAATGTAACAAGATATCTTTGTGAGGTGCTCCGTGTTACAGTGAGTGCTCTTATCAAATCAAATTAGATTTGGTGGAACATCTGCCTCACTTTTTTCAGCAGGATGTGCCTCATCTTTAAGCGGTAAATGTGATGCCGTAGCTTAAGGCCCAGTTCTCAGCTGACCCTGCAGAGGCCCAGGTTAAAAGAATTATGTGTAAATTGATTCACTGTGTACCTATTTTACAGATGGTGCCATCCTGAAAATTCTTTCTTAAAGGCCCCGAAAACCTATTTATCTCAATTCTTACTCTGATGGGGCATTCATGATGTTGTCCTACACACAATTTTCTACCAAAACTAGTTTTAGTTATTACACGTGAGAGATTTCTATATTATTGTCTTTTATCTTTAACTGCGCTCACAGGTTCTAAGTGGGTGGGCTTGTCACATACTTCCTTCCTTCCTTCCACCAATCAGGAATCAGAATCTGATGACAATTGATGGGTTGTTTGCTCATGTTGCCAGGTCCCTGTCAATCAAATCTAATCAAACCACACCCACACAATCTTGACTGAGCAAGTTAGCTGAGTGCTTGGAGTGTTGACCTCTAAATAAATAATGCCTAAGAAGATTTTTACAAAGTTAAAGTTACAATCTTCAAGATTTTCAAGACATCAAACCATTTTTTATGGTCTGCATGTTTCAGCAATAGCCAGTCAGTGTATTTAAATTCTGTAATTACTTCTTTATAAATTGTTAGTGGCCATTCCTGCGCTAGATTCACAGGAAACCAGGCATGCAGACAATCCAGCATAATTTGATCACATTGTTATCAGTGTCACAGTTTTCTGTTCACTCTTTACAGCCGTATCAGAACTGCAATAAGTCACTGCTAATGCAACCTGCCGCTGCGTGACGTTAAATACATTCAACTAATGAAACACGGGGACAGCTTTTATTGTGAAGCAGTCATAGGAAACTTGATGCGAAAGCGATCATTCATCAAAAATGCATCTACAAAACAAGACAGTGTTAATTTAAAAATTTTACAAAGGAGTACTGGAACAAGAAGGAGCAGCTATGTGAGCTGATGGATGAAGAGTTGCTGGCGACAGGGTAAACCTCCAACTGCTCAGCAAGGTTGTTGTGAGGAAAAGTACTTCACATCGCATTTGCAATTATTATTGACCGATTTCTTTATTAAAACAACATGAGTTTGTTTGGTTGCACTGTAAACACATACATCCTCTGTTGTGTTTCTGACAAAGTAGCTTCTCAAGGAGTATTATGCTATATGCTACAGTATTAAACGGAATTGAATGTAACCACAAGTGTTGCCAAATCAGCCAGGACTTAAATCGTAAGGATTACAACTTTAAGCAGACAAATACTTAAGATTTGAAACCATGTTTTTAGCAGCTGTAATGCAAACTATATTAAAACAAATTTGTGATTTCTGATCAGTGAGCTCATGGCAGTATGGGTAAAGAAAAATTGTTCTACTACACTGCTTATTTTTCAGCCGGTACCAGCTAAAAAGAAAGGTCTCACATGTTATTTTTTTTAAGCTTTTCACACATCTATTAAATTGTTATGCATACACATTATGGTTGGAGGACAACCCACACTTTTGTAATGCATGTTATAAAATACCCTGTAAAAATAGTTTCTCTCTTCCGATATTTTCCTTCCTATAGAAATAATATGTTCAGACTTCATTATTTCTCAGGTGACATGTTGTTGGCCATATAAACCATAATTACTGGAGGGAAGTAAACCCAAGATATGAAATCATGGCAGCTCCCCAGCTAGACAGGGCAGGGCCTCATTACATCACAGTGAAAGTGAAATTTCCAATGGAGACTGAGCGGGGGGAAAGAATGAGCTGGTGCCGTCAACGTAGGGTCTGAAAACAGACCCTACGTTGTCAAAGGTGTCAAAGTTCATAGGCAGAGCATGAATGAATGCACCCCCCCCATCGCCCCGCTTCCGTCTTGTTTTTCCTCATGTGTTGCCCCATCTCTCTCTACTTCTCTCCTTCTGTGGAATATCACTGTGGGGCAGAAATCCCCTCATTGACGTCTGCAGGGCTGCATAATGAGAATAAATGAGCTGGAAGTAAATATGCAGGCTGTGTGCTGTTTGCCCCTCTATACCAGTCAAGCCATAGGCTTTCATCAAAAATTAAGATGGATTGTGTTGCCAGCAGCCCATAACAATGCTGCACAGTGTTTTATTTATCTAAAGCGGAATACAAAGGCCATTTCAAAGGTTTTAACATGTACATTAATTCCCACTTGGAACATTAGTTTATATGTTTTTATCCTTGTTGCTAATATTTACTTTAAGAGAATAAGATGGTGATGATCCAATATGTTAATTTGCATTTGCAGTGTCATTTCACACAAACAAACAGTTAACGCGTTTTTTTTTTTTTCACAATGGAGGCAACGGTACTGAACCTTGTACAGCTGTGGTGGTCTACTGATGTGAATCATCAACTCCTTCAGTTGCTCCTCCCCTAGCCTCTTGTAGCACATTTTGTGGCTTCATTATATGACTGGCCACACAGGCACTTTTTAAGTCATCAGTTTCTCCTGTGAAGGCAATGCAAAGTGGAAAATTTACAGTAAATTCAACACAAGACCCCACCCTTGAAATATTCATGAATATCATGAAGGCAAAGAGTTATGACATTATGCGTTGCTCTGTTAGTCTGACTACAAACTCCAAACACAAAATAAATTCTCAGCTTTCTCCATAAAAATTTAAACCGAACAACATAGCACAGGCCAAAATGCACACGCCGCTTGTCAGCTCTGGAGCCACTGGAGAGGAAACCAAATCTCTTTTTGAAAGATTGTGTTATCAAATGTGTGTGCGTCGAGCTGCAAGTTGTTTACCCACAGCTGCTGGTCCACAAATACAAATATGTATACTGCACTGATAAAAACATGCAGAAAAATGTAGTTGTTCAATCACTTACGCACACAGATAAATAAAAAAGGGCTTTCAATGGTTAATTAGGTTGAAGTAAAAGGTAGTTAATGATAATTTATGTGCTGACTTATGTTGTAGGCGTTGTGTATAAAAAAAATTCTGTATAACTGTAGCCTATATTTTGAGAATCAAAACATGTCTTCAATCCATCATACAGAATGCTTACCACCACTAAAGTCCTTTTTTCACAGAAGACACTTAACACGTCACAGTAGGAAAAGTGCAGGTGTAAATAATAAAAATAATGATGGGTGAATTCCATTTAGCTGCCTCAATTTTAGGGTCCTGGTATTGTGCATGCTGGTTCACTGTCACGGCTTACTGAAACACATGAATACTGATCATATGACATATGATCATATCTGGCAATTTTAACCTTGTAGGCATTAGACTGTGCTATTGCACACACACTGTAAAGATGCTCCTACAGGAACCAGTCGTACAACTGATGAAGGATTTGAGCAATGTTTTTAATTTACAGTATGCTGTAGGCTATATTGCAGGAATACATCATGGGAGTCGACACAGATGAATTTGCCTGAGCACATGCTGTATGATCATCGAGGGCAGCTGTGATTTATTGCACGAAGGCTTTCTGTCCAGACTTCCAGAGGCTCGGCTCTTGCCAATCCACCTGCAGCAAAGAGATCAGCATAAAGCAAGAGCCTCTCCCACTTTCTACTATAAGAATGTGTGAGCAACATCTGTAGCTTCCCTGTGGATGCCAGCCTCATAGCCCCTCCCAGCATCACACAGGAAGCACTGGAGGCACAGCCGTAGCTTTCGATTCGTAATTAATATCAGCAGCAGGTTGGGAGAAGGCGTTTTCCTGTGGCAGATTGCTTTGTGCGTAGGCGCTCTCCCCAGAGACAATGTATTGCTGTGCTTGTAGAGCTTCATCATATGCCTTCGTGGAATCATTTACTCTTTATGAGAGCGTCAAGGAGCATCCTCTCACCCAATAAAGACTGGGAGATACCGTGGTGTCTGGATGTAGGGGGGTGGGGGAGGTGGGGGCTCACAGTATGAAAGCTGTTTCCATAGCAATCCAAATATTACTGCTATGAAATCTGAGCTGAAATGGGAGACTGGTGCCAACCGGCTGTCAATCATTTAACAAAGGAGGAAATGGGGAATAAGTTTTCCCTCTCTTCCTACAGTAATATAACTGCTGGATGACTTGATAAAGATGGAGTGTAATCATTGTATGTAAGCATGTGTGGTTTTTACGAGCATGCATGAGTGTGGTTGTTTGTTGCAGCTTAACATTTTTGTGACCACTGAAATGGGACTATTGATTTGACTGTGGTCCAGGGTCCGTAATGCATATCTATTATCAAATGTATTATCCTTTATTGTTGAAAATCAGAGACAACTCAGCACAGGAGAAGCTGAGCACTTCAAAGCTGTGCACTAAACATTAATACAATTTAACCACCAAGCTAAGACCCGAGTTTCCAGCCTGAATTTCACACGTGGAGCAGCTTATCTTCATACACAGGATTTGGAAATCCAACTGACCATGCTGTGCGGTGAAAGAAATAAAGCACTGCAGCAAGAAAAGATGGGCCAGAGTCACCACTCTTCTCCTGTGAAAGAATTTACCATGAGATAATTAAATTTCTGTGTGGTTGGATGCAACACAATGACTGTGTGATCATGCAAATAATTGCCTTTCCGCTTGTACTCAGGCAGATAGGTCGACAGGCATGGCCATATCAGATCTCTGGAAACACAATCGGGAGCTCACATTTACACACAGCGATGTTTGTATATTAATTCATTATTGTGTGAATGGATGGTGAGGATAAACAACATCATTAGGTTTCTGATAAGGAAGATGTCATACAGCAGCTTTATTACAATGGGAAAACATCTCTCATGCTCTGACCAGCTCTGCAGGCAGTATGATCATTCCAAGATGAGATTTAAAGGTGTGAATGACGCACCGGTGTTGGTTTGCGGCTGCTCTCAGGGGAGGTGCATAAGAAGGTAATAGAATTGGGCCCACGGGATAACAGGGGTGTTATTTTGTCTGTTTCAATTAAATGTCTTCGGGAGCCATGCAAGGGGGTGACTACATGTTCTGAAGAGTGACAAAGACTGCCCACAGGGGAGCGGGAAGGATTGGTAATAACCAGCAGAGTGGCTTTAAAGGAGTCTACCAACAAATCAATAACTTTAGATCCAGAACCCCATCTAATCAAGGCTTAAGCCCTGGGGCTAATTAAAAAGAAACAATGGAAATCAATAGAAATAATCCTTCACATTTACTTCAGTGTCTTCACACTTTTCCACACATATTTACAATATCTGGAGCATTAATCAAGAGTAAAAATTCACACAATCTCTTATTATCTGCTAAGATAATAAAACAAATAAATACAGAACATGTTGGCATAAATACACATGCACTTTATATTTGCTCAAGTATTTCCTCCTCATCTGTTTGTAATCACATGCAGCTGTCTGTATGTTATGTGAATACATTGGCATTAGATATTGCACATGACATGACATAATGATCATTGTGTTATCCTGACATTATAAGTGTGACAAGTAACATTTTCAGCCAGTGGCAAAATAAATTCAGCAATTAGAAGACATTGCATCTGCCTTTTCTGGACAATGACCCTGTTTTACGTTCCAAAATTCCCCAAAAGACCCCCACAGTTAAAGGGTTGTCATGTGAATTTAAGACATCTTTTGTATTCCATTCCATAACAGCATGGAAGAAGCTCCATATACATTTCCTGTATATTAACATGGTGCTCTATGGTAAACCCATTTTAAAGTGAGTTTACTAGTCATGGGGAGTACTACTCAGCTTGTGTTAATTTTGACCCCTGATTTTGTTAGTTTTTTGGTTAGTGGTTAGTTTTAGTCACATTTTAGTCATTTGACTATTGTTTGTTTTAGTCCAGTTTTAGTCAACAAAAACTAAAGACATTTTAGCTTAGTTTTCATCAGTGAAATTTTTGTCAAATTTTTGTCAAGCATTTTTTAATTTTCTGTCTTCTACGCATTCTGAGGCTACAGCTGTTGCCATCTATGATGTGTATAGTTAACATGGCTACAAGTGTAGTTCTTTACCTGTTTACCAGTAGTCATTCAAGAACTGGATTCACTTTACTGAAATATTGTTCACTGTCTGGGTTTAGCATGAGACAAACAGCTAACTAACAGGTAACTTTAATGCAGTAATGCGACTCTAGCCAACATTTAGTGGAAGATTTAAGTGGTTGACAACCTACATTTATCCTGCATTCATTTCTATTAGCATATAAACATGAAAGATAGCCTTAACTTGTTTTCACACAGGACAAGAATCCCTGTCTCCTGGGTGAAAGTTCTGTGTCAAGAAGTCCCTCCTATGTCTTTTCCTAAGCACTTCTCCTTGAACCAATGATATTTTTTATTGAGATGTGTAGGAGAATTCATGAGGACTTAGGAAAAGCCTACATTAGTGCGACGTAATTATGCAATGGTGGATGTTATCGACATGGGTCTGCCATGGTGAAACTACAATGTTCCGAAGGACTACAAAAAGCATGTCTTATTTCGCCTTGTACATTCTTACGTGTTTTTTTATGCAAGCAATATACCTGATAACCCGGAGAAAAATGTTACTGCATTAATAAGGTTGGAATGGAAATATAAACAGAAATACAGGCATGGATGCTGGAGGTCAGTCACAGTTGGGGGTAATGAGAAAAGGTCAGTCTATATAATGACATCATACTAAATGGTGAGCGATATTCATGTTTTTTGTATTAATTTGAATACCAGGATAACTTATATCTAATAGTTTTTAACAACAATTTACAACAATGTGAGAACGTTTTACACTACAGCAGACAGTAAACTTGAACACCAACATACTGTATGTCAAACAGCCACAGCAACTACCCAGACTCCAGTCTGCAGTGTAGTTCATACACTTCACTGATAAACCACAGAACTGTATAGTAACATTTGGCTTCATGATAAAAGAAAGTTTTCATATCACGTCCACACTTCTATCCATATTCACTCGCTCTTTCTCTGCTGCAAGTCTGCTTTACGCTAAGGGCCAAATGGTGTATCGCTTTAAATGTTGCTACCGCAAGGAATCGTGGGACGGCATTACCTCCTTTCCTTTCGTGGTCCAGTGAATCCTATGCTAAAGGAGAGACGAAAGGAAGCATTGAAGCACCTTTCCTTAGCATTTAGAGAATTCAAACAGCTCTTATCATGGCTGCCACTTATACACTTCCGGGTCATTTCAGTCAGTTAGGAACCTTCCTAAGCAAAAAAGACTATTCGACCACAACCCTGTTGCATTTTTCATGTACAGACGCACATGGTACTCTTTAGCATCTGTAGGAGACGCCTTCAGAAACTACTTTAGCGTCTACTACTAGTAGACGTTGTTGTAATAAAAAACAGTTGTAATATAGGAAAAGTAGGATCCAACATTTTTGGAGCTTGACTCGTACTCTGACTAAAAGTCAGGATATCTTAACTTTTCCTGATTCAATTTTGATCATTTGATCATTCTTATTTTAATGTGTAGTTTGTCAGTCCCCCAATAATATATATACGTCTTTAATCTTCTAAAAACCCAACTGCTTAAATGTTTTGACCCTACAGAGGGTTCAGACACCAGGGTTGAAAAACTTTGCATGAAATATAATATGTATTTTTAAAATACAAGTTTACACTGATGTCATCATCCAACATGAGCAGAGGAAGCCAAGCTTAGCAAACCAAAAACAAATCAAGAGTTTGTTTGGAGGAGCTGGTGTCTGCAGCGTGTTCTTGTGCAATTTACAGCATGTTTCTGCAAAGCTTATTTCCTGTGTCCCTCTAGTAGGACGAGACATCCTGGATCTTGTTACCCGTCTGATGTGGACACATGATCTGAGCTATGGGGGGTCAGTGTGTCAGTGAGGGAGAGGGATTCACAGAGGCGCCACCAGGAGGCCGGCAGTAGTGATTCAGTACTGGTTCATGTCACTTTGACAGAGAACAGAGGGGGTCATGTTGGTGTTAGCGGGGAGCCAGACACTATGACGAGCCCTCCTCCTCCTCCCTCTCCCTCCACTGCTATCTCTCTTTTAATGGCCTTGCCTCACAGTCTCTTCCTTTCACAGCCCTGCCTTGTACATCTGAGTCATTAATACTCATGCTCCTAACAGATCCTAATCTGTGTAATCATGTGTTGCACTGATTAAACCTCATTATTTCTCTCGTAACATTAGCAGTTAATAGTTTGGAATGAGTATAGAGTTGAAATGTAATCATCAATGTATTATTCGGCAAAGAAAAGAGAACAGAATGAATGGAGGCTTAAAAAAACTTTTCTCTATTTCCTACGAGTATGAAAAGAGATGGCTGGTTTAGTTGCCATGGAGATATTGGGTACATGGAATTCAGGAAGTCAATTAGCAATCTGGCTGCATCTCATTAAATGTTGTCTGGCAGCGGTGAGTGGTTGTGTTTTGGATTTATTTTTATCAGGGAGAATTTCTCTCATAAGCATTCATGCGGTTTACTTTAACGAGCAGCGGGCAGTTAACAATCCTTGCATCTGTGACCTGTCACCGGTGTGAAGGTTGACGACTCAGGACTCCATTTAAATGCTCTAATGCGGCTATTGTAGATCTCAAATGAGGTATAATCTGGATAGACCACGTATTTGTCTCCACTCCCTCTGCTGGAGCAAAAGGTGCTGGAGGCTGGGGACGGTCACAAAAGGCCCTGCTGATAAATCTGTCTTTGCAACAAAGTCCTCAAAAGACACACACACACACTTAGCCTGGTGTGATTTGCATGAGCCTCCAAAAACGTAACTCTGAAGAAGTTGCCTGCTTTTCTGTTTTGCAGCTCCATTGTGTCTCTGAGGATCAAGGGTGGAGCAAAAGCAATGAGCAACACCACCACCAAACCAACCTCCAGATGCACTGAAGAGCAGCTTCTGATAATGCAATGTGAATTCCAAACAGCATCACACCAGCACTAATGAAAAGCAATATGGATTTGAAGGCAGTGCAGAGCTTATTGTCAGCACAGGATATATCACAGCACATATCAGGTCACAAGTAGGCCCTGTCTGGGAAAATGCTAATGCATTCTCTGTCCATTATCACAACCTTGACCAATTTCATTTTAGGACCTGATGAATCCACCAGCAGCAGCAGTCCATTCATTTGTTCATTTACAGACAGCTCCCGGCAGCAGCGAGGCTTCCTGTCATTGTGTCTGACAGGCAGATGACATCAGTATGCCCTCGGGCAGCATTGGGGATGCAGCATCTCTTCCTCATCAAGCAAAATAAAGGAGGACTTTGATGGTATCACCTCTGAGTCGTAGTCACCCCACACTGTCACTGTCACACGACAGGAGACTTCCATCTCCCGGTAATCGAGTTTCTTTCTCATCTCTTTGTGTTCAGATGAAAATCTGATGAAGTCCGCCCTCCACAAAACCTCGTCCCCCCTTCTCCGTATAGAAAACCACCCCCCTGTGTTTGTGTCTACTTATTTCCCACTTCAGTACACATAATGAATAATTATTACAAAACTTAGCAGTTAGAATCCTTGTATTTGCAAAGCTGGCTGGACTATTTTCCCAATAAAATCATGTAAATTCTGAATATTTAATTATGAGCATGTTTATTTAATTTACTAATGGGTTTAGGTAACCTACATATTTCTATCAGTCAAAAGTACAATTTTAATTTTCAGTATGTGTAATAATCACGATTCAATCTGGCCTCTCACCTTTCAGTCAATCACATGCCCTCTGCCTCTTAAACAAGCAAGATCAACTGCTACGAGATTTAGCCAGTTAGCACCTGTTAGCTAGAGCAACAATAATGTCAAAGTAATCCTGAATCAACTATCTAGCTGCTGCTGTAAATAAACATAGTATACACACACAGAAACTAACATCTCCTTTTATTTACTTTGCTTAACAAGGCTGGACATGCTACCTACCGAGCTGCCTAACAAGCCTATCCAGGATTGTGAGCTTGGATTATTACTCAGCATCAAAGTGAAGAGAAAGTGTTAGCGTTGTTAGCTAGCTCATTTTGGTTAGAGCTTTTTGCTGTTGTGTGTCTTTCTCTGAAGAAGATCTTTAGATTCAAAATGTAGCGGAAGTAATTAACCAGCTGCTGTTAACAATAACTTTGGGATTGTTCTTGTTCTAGCTAAGAGGAGCAAGCTGACTAAATTTGATGTGATTGACTGAAAGGTGAGGGGGCTGTGACGATCACTGTCATGAAAAGTGACATGAAATAAAGGGAAAATGTCATTATGAGGCAAACTGTTTCACAAATTGTTCATTTATTTATATATTTTACAAAATGTATTCATATGCTTATTTATTTTGTAATGTCTTTTTTATTAATGTAATGCTGAACACTTTGGGGTTCCATAGATGTGGCCTGGGAGTCACTTTCAAAACAGAAAAAAATGACTTTTCGTGCTCTTTTTAGATCTTTTTTTTGTTGCTTTTTTTACTTAGACATGTGCTCTGGTGTGTTGAATAGTTGATAGGCTGATGTAACAAGTTGCAAACTTTGATAAGTGGATTTGTATCCACCCTGTGCTAATATTTTGTGTCACAGTGTGACCTTGCATCAGTGGTTAGATCAGTGATGTGCTTAGGGATTAATGTTTAGCAGTCTACTTTGTCAAACATCATCTTAATCCTTAGAAGATAATGGGAATTTGAAGGTGAATTGCTGTGAAAAAATACCCCCACATGTCTCCTCAGTGGTCAGTGACTGACACAAATTGGATTCATGGACTAAGATCCACTGAAACTATCAAAGATGTCAAAGTGCAGGCAATTTTTGGCAACATAAGCCTGCTGGTAAAAGTTGTGCTCTGCTTCCCTCTGTTGGTTGTATCAAGAATTTGCAGCAAAACCTACTTACCTTTCATTGTTGATGTCTCAGTCGCCCTCCTATGGCTGTATTTGTTCCTACACAGTTGAAACCAGTCCTCTTGCAAATCCAGCATCTTCAAAACCCATGGGATTAAATTTTATATGTACTCACAGTGTTGAAATGGCTGTTTTTACAGTTCTCTTTAACATCCACATCTCATCATGCAAAATTATATCACCCAGTGTCAATTTGGTCAAATCCCTGAAAATGATCAAGCATCATAATTTAACACCTGCCCACAGAGGGGTAGAGGGTACCTCACCATCAAAAAATATGATGTTTGATTCAATATTCTTTTCAAGCTCCTCTTGACTTTGAGATCCCCTTGCCACTGGGGTATCCCATTATTTCCCCAACCATTTTCTCTTGAATATATAATTAAAGTCCTTTTCTACTGTGTCAGCAGGGAGTATTATACAAGGTCAATAACCTAGTGATTTAACACCGGAGAGATGAATCCAAAGAGCCACTCTTATTCATGCCCTTGAGCAAGGTTCTTGTCCTTAATTGCCCCAGTAAAAATACAGTTGTTCCAATGTATGTATAAAGCACATCATATTTCTTAAAGAGTTATGGGCAGGGCTTATTATTAATGAACTCCAGCAGCAGCATCATCCTACTTTATGGTAGCAATAACATAAAGAAGTGTATTTTTCCCAGCGCAGTCATATGCAAAGTAGGGCTGGTCAGTGATTACTTAGTAATTCATTCTGTTATATATAAACTTCTGGCACACAGTTCAGTCCAGAGGGAGAAATGGAGCATAAAAAGCATACAGTATTCTGTGCTGACTGTTTGGATTCTTTTAAGAGAAAAAAAATGCTGCATTTAACATTCTTTCCCTGAGGTGCCGGAGAAACACTGTCTGAAGCTGAGCTGGTGATACAGACACGTATGTAAATCTACTCCTCCTCAACGCTACTGCTAATTCCCATGGAGAAGATCTCTGAACTCCACTCTCACCCACAGCAACTTCACACCAACACAGCCTCCTGCCATGTGTCAATGCCAGTCTAATCTCACACCCCACACCATCTGCCGCCAGCCCCCCAATTTGGCATCCCTCGCTCTGCAGGGAGAGACCAAACATGTAATTCACGCCTCTGCACATATTGACCACTTTTACTGATGCTGACTGGAGCATCCAGGTTATCAACCAAGACACAGGCAGCTCTTCTTACAAAAAAACCACCAGACTATAAAGCTTTAAAGCTCTTATGGCTATCATGAATTAATGAGTTAAGCGGCACAGCATAAATGTTTTGACCAAAGAGGTTTCATATTATTTTGGTAGATCCGGTTTGACCTGGTATGTGCCCATTCTGACTGTATATGACAGAAACTATATTGTTTGTAATACTTGCCTTTTTTCAGCAGCTTTTCTAGATCTGTTGCTCTTTTTCTCTATTTGTAGTTGTGCTTCTTCAAAATTAAGACACACACTGGCTCCCACTATCAGCCCTAGAGACTGTGTTGCTCTTTACACCCTGTGTTGCCAAAGTGGTTTGAACAGACCAACAGACAGTGCTGTCCTCACTCTCACACTGTGGTCGTGAACCATTAACCACTTGCTTAAGGAGTTGTTGACGCTGCACTTTTAGTGTCGATGCATAGACTTTACCTTGTTGGAATTTTGTATTTTGTGCAAACAGCCATTTTAACCTAACAGTAGCGGTAGACTACCACAACTTTAGTCATTTGTATGTAATTATTTGTTGTATTATTTGTATGTGTAATTATGAAATTGTTTTATACCCATATGTTTCAATCTACTAGTACTAATAAACCATTGGCTATAATTCTTAGTTCCTCAGTGACACTCACAATCTAATCAGCACTGGAGTTAAACCGTGAAAGTGAATAGAACTTAATTTCAAGTGAATGCTTTAATGATATATAGTGAAGACACAATTGATTTAGCCAACATGCAGTTACCCGGTATCACAGGTATCCACAGAAACAAAATGCGTGGCTACTAATATGATATTTTTGATATGGGATTTTTGATGGCATTATTTTTGCTGAGTACAACAGCTTATGTTGTTGAAGTGGAATTAATTGAGTGGGGGATATAGCTCTAAAGAAACACTCCACTGAGTTGAGTAATAAACTCTCACTGCCTGTAGGCTTGAAAGGTGGGTCTGAAAGAAATGTGTCAAAACGAATCAAAACATCCATGGAAAGTCCTACAGTGCAATACATTTCTCCACCCCAATAACTTCTCTTTATTGCTAGCGTTGTTAGCTGTTTAGGTTTTTCGTTAATGACCAACAGAAGGAAATGCAGTTGTGTTGTCCTCCATTTCAAGTAAAAACAAGTTGTGAACACAACATTGACATACCGTCTCCTTTTAAGTTGAGATGGCTAACGTGTTAGCAAATAGTAAGATTTTTTCATTTACACATCCAGCAGTTATGGAGCAACATTATTCATTTGGAGTTGTGTTTCTGGCCACCTAAAGAAAACAAAAGTCCAATATTCAATTTTAGCTCTGTTTTTGGTCTCTACAACTCCTGAGGGAAATATCAGGCTCTTTACTAAACACTCCACCATGTTCACCAGCTAGTCACTAACTGTGTCTGCCTGCCATGCAGCCCATGCTGTATTTTGCATTGCACTTAAAGGTTATATTGATAACATTTTTATGTAGACCAATATAAAAAAAAACATCCACAGAGCTTTTAAAAAGGTGCAGAGTAAAAGTATAACTTTTCCCCCAAAATATTATGATTATGAAATAATCATTTAAATAAATTTGACGGGTCCAAAATTTATGTTTTGGTTATCTCTGTGTGAGATGTCTGACGTTTGGTTCCTGTTTCTGACAAGGCTTGTGAGCCAACAGTATAACAACGTTGGTATCACTTGGTATAGTTGCCAGTTAGTGTGGAAAAAACAGACCCTCACGTTAGCACATATTAGCCATCTTAGTTTAATAGTCCGAACAACAATAACCCACAAAATTACAGTTCTGCATATTTAAACAAAATAAACAGCAACTACCGACATGGGATCCCAATATATTACCAATGTGTCATGTCAAAGGTAAATTAAAGTTCAGAACTACTGTAAATCTGCTCATTATACTGTTTAGACCCAAAATGTGACTGTTATTGAGGGTGTCATCTCATATAGCAGTCTAACGTTAGCCCTATTATGAAACATTTTGCTGAGGTACTTGTGGCTAGCTAGCCATGTAGCCAGCTGCGTTGTGCTCAACAGCTACTCTCATTAATATAAAAATGTGAAAATACTGACATGATCATACAGTCGTCCTTTCTCCCTGTAGCCATTGTTGCTGTGTAGCGCTCAGCAATTTTTTTATAATCAGAGCTCTATGAGATTTGTTTTCAGCAAAAAAACACTAATGTTAAGTCAACACTACGCTAACACTAACGCTAGCTAATGTCAACTTTTACTATAGCTGTCTGTCTAATGTCGAGCACTGTGGGTTTTAATAGCATCCCTACAATGTACCGTAAAGTACTCTTTGATTAGATTAAAATGTAAATATTTATCTAATGCCTTATAGTGTAAGGATGATTTAAATGTCATTTTAAGTAAGTGTTGCAATATAGGGCCCCTATCATTATTAAATGATGGGGGAAAAAGGGTTACCTAAAGCTAGCTAGCCATATCCTTAGATTACCAAAGATAACGTTACATGAAACATCACCACATAAAGTAACCTAAATCTAAAAATGTTGCAAAATGAAGACAGACAGGAATGTGGGAGAGAGAGTGGGGGAATGGGAGCCAGAGCCTTCAGTTATCAAGCTCCTCTCCTGTGGAATCAGGTCCCAGTTTGGGTTCGGGAGGCAGACACCATCTCCACATTTAAGAGTAGGCTAAAGACTTTCCGCTTTGATAACACTTATAGTTAGGGCTGGCTTGGGTGAGCCCTGAACCATCCCTTAGTTATGCTGCAATAGGCCTAGACTGCCGGGAGACTTTACATGATGCACCTCTTTTCTCTCTCCTTCTCTCCCTCTCCATCCGTATGCATTTTTATGCATACAGATGGAGATATTACTGCATGTTACTAACTCAACATCTTCTCTCTCCCGTAGTTTTGTGCTTTCTCGTTTCTCTCCTCTCTCCTTCTGTCACTTTCAGCAGGTATTTCTGCTTCCAGAGCTGCAGAGACTGGATCTGTGGTTGGGGCCACCTGCTGCCCCTGTGTTCCTGCTCAACAACTGCTACAGTTGTTGTTATTGGCTCTGTTACTGATGCTGACATTATTCTTCCTGTAGCTGTCATTCTTATTATTACTAATTTATTAATATTAAAACGACAATTACTCTTCTAATATAAATATATATATAAAAATTCTACGTGGTCCTCTCTCTTAATATTATAAAGAGTACGGTCTAGACCTGCTCTATAGGAAAAGCACAATGAGATAACTTCTGTTATGAATTAGTGCTATATAAATAAAATTGAATTGAATTGAATTGAGAGAGGGAATGACATGCAGCAAAGGGCCCCGGCCACTGCAGTAAGGACTCAGCTTTGTACATGGGGCGTGCACTCTACTAGGTGAACTGCCGGGGTGCCCCATCATCACCTTTTAAGTGGATTGCAGTTAAGAGATCAATTATCTGCACGGTGATATCTTTTTCCTTGGATTTTCTGTTGGTGCAGTTTGAGATGGTGTTGGTGGTGCTTATTACAAATAAATTACTTATTACTGTTTCTGCAGCAGGAAACATAAAAAATATATCATCTTATGGTCCAAGTGGACTCGTGTGAATTGTGAACAGAAAACTAGACACGCATATTCTGGCTTTATGAGATTGACTTAACTTGCTTGTGCGCTGAGGCCATGTGAGAATGAGAGCATCTGTTCCTTTGGACTAATTGAAAACAGCTTGTTTGGCTGGAGGGTTATTTGTAAAATCTGTACAGTCAGTAGTGACTGGCAGCTAAAATATTTGTGCTGTAACCACATACCTCAAATTATTTGAAAAATCAATCAGTTGTTGTTCAGTTGGAGCTATAGGGCCAATACAGAAGAAATCGGGCTTTTTCATGGTGGATAAGATTAACTGCACTGGGATTAAATGTGAGTAAAATGAACGCTTGTCACCAGTCTTGGATCATTCTCAGACAAAATACAGCTACAGTAAATAACAATACTTATTATAAAGACATGTTTTGAATTCAAATCTATACATTTAACATGCAGTGAGAACTTCTTGGTCCTCGCTTCATCCAGGAACAAATGGAATTTAACAAAATTGCTCGTACAGAAGTCTGGCTCTTAGTGTTAAGCATACACGCAACTAGGAGGATGTAGGCTGTAGGATGTGGTCTGTAACGAAAGATGGCTCAGTCAGCCTTGTAAAATAAATGTGTCTTGATAACAGCATGTGTCCATAATCTGCATGTGCACAAACACTGCTGCTGCTGCAAATATTTAATTACAGCATTGGAGCACATTCGCCACCCTACTTTAGTCTCGCTAACAAGGCCAGCAGAGTTCCCAATTATTACAACCGTCAAGATCACTTCTCAAGGGCTACAAGCTTTAAAATAAAAAAAAAATGCTAAAGTGAGCAGCAGAAGGCCTTATTTGATTAATCGGTGCAGCCAGTGTAAAGTGTGTGGCAGGCCCAGAGGGAGCAGGGCAGTGGGTAGGGAGCAAGCACCCCGAAACACTAGCTGTTGACAGTCGCCAACCTCATTAGAGGGCTAGTCAGAGGCGGCTTGCTGCAGTGCAGTCTGCTGGAATGTGTCTCTACTGAAACACTGGAAGGGCTCTGAAACCTGCTGATGCGTTGTAGCCATGTCAGGCCGAGAGTGGAGCCAAAGTCTGTTTGTACCACTGTGCTGTTTTGACATTAATTATCCTCCCACAGCCTGCAGGCAGGAGCTCATAGCCAGCTATTGAGAACTTGCTGTATGCGGTCTTCCGATGTTAGTTGTAAGATGTTGCTTGGAATTATTTTTATGTAGGGGCTAGGCATTTTTGTCTATCTCTGGAAGTTTTGTTGTCCTATTTCCCTGTCAAGACACCCTTTGTCTTTGGGTTGCATAATTTTCAGTTAAATTTAAAAAAAATGTATAGTGCGAATTTTAAAAAAATGTATAGCGCAAAGTTATCTCATTGCACTTTTCAAATATAGCAGGTTTAGACCGTACTCTTTATAATATTATTTACAGAGACCCAACAATTCCCACCATGGGCAAGCTTGGCGACGGAGGCAAGATAAAACTCCCTTTTAACAGAAACCTTGAACAGAACCTAGGCTCTAAGTGGGCAGCCATCTGCCTTGACCGGTTTGATTTAATATATGTGTCAAAATATGTCTATAAAATATCTACAGTATGTAATGCAACAGTATCTTCACCAGCCAAGTGCAGATCCTGCTAGTATTCATGCAGTGATGCAATGCAGATTGACGCATCCCTTTAAAAAGGGTTTAGAAAAATGAATGTCTGAGCAAAACAGACATTAATTAGCAGCTGTACTGAAGAACAGTGGCATGGCTCCAGTGTCCCAGAACTGGGTTGAGACTCTGCACCGCTGTTAAGATCCTGCAGCTCAGGTAATGTGAGATAAAATTGACAGAGCAATAACATTTCTACCCTACGTAAACGGCTGCAATGGGAGCGAGGTAAATCCAGAGGAGCAAACGGGGTGGTGAAAGCGGCACTTGGGTACTTATTTATCGCAGAGTCAGCCACGCCTACCTCATATCTTCTGTTCAACTGCAGCAAAACAAATTAATGCAGCTTGACCTGAGAGAAGACATATCACCGGTGAATAACCTGTTGCAGGATGAAAGTAATGTAAAAACGAAGCAAGCCGGGGGTTCATTCTTTTTGTTTTTTCAAGTGAAAAATAGTGTTGTGATGCTCCCAGATTGCAAGAGCGAATACAACAATACTTCAGTGCTCCCTGGAGAGAGAAACATTACACTATTTACAGCCCTGCTCTGTCCCAAGAAGCAGCTTGAAAAACAACCTGTGTCACCCGCCGATGGGATCTGGGGCCAAAGCGATTGCAATGCAAGGCCCAATTATCAGAGCAGGGCGACATGCAGAGGCAGCGTGGCAGTTACAGCAAACTGCTCTCCACAGCCTCTTCACTGCTGCATGAACATCACAGCATCATACCAGTGATGTAGAGGTGTATAAAAACAATGAACTCCAATTGGTAGCATGACAACATGAACAAGTATATATATAACAAATATTAACCATAACTTATTCCACTAAATTAACTCAACTGAAATTAAGTGGGTACAATGTACAGATTTAATTTATTCTAAATTGGATTAAAGTTGACAAATGAGACTATAAAGTTGTTACAATGTAAAATTAGAGGGGTTGAGTTATCAGATGTAAGAATTCAAAGTTGAGCAAACTCAAGATGTCACAATAGATGATTGACAGGCGCTCTCCTTCCCTGAAACACAACAGGAAACACTTCCTGGCTGCACCTGATTGGACGAACGCTTTCACTTGTGTGCTGTCTGCTCCCGGATTTCAAACCGGACCAACACTCGTTTGGAAACTTCCTCTGATATTACTTATAACAAATCAACAGATAATTATTATCCAACTTTACAGTTCCCCTTAGCTCTACTGAGTATTTTAACCTTTTTTAGCTCATTGTTTTGGTTCTGGTTAACACCGCTCTCATCAACCTCATTTCCATCTGAAGGAGGAATCTGTATTCAAGGAAAAACAGCAGACGGACAAAGTTAGCAACTAGCTGGTGAACGTGGAGGCTTTAGCAGCTAAAGAGCTTAATATTTTTATTAATATTTCCCCTTCATGGTGACAGCGAAAGGACACGTTTTGTAGCTGATTATCACATAATCACAGATTAGAGTATTTGGAATCACCTTAAAAATAACAGGAAAAGTTCTGCTTAACTGATTCAGTACAACACAGTTGGACAGGATTTTTGTGTCTGTGTCTCTCTGTCCAACAGCCTCTTCCACCTCACTGTGTTTTGCTGGTCCAAGAAACACAAAGAGAATAGACAAAGATGGGGGCCTCCTGGAGACTTGATGCTGCACATCGATGTTTGAACGAGGTTTTCCAGCTATGGCTGTCAAAAGTCTGGAGTGTGAAAGTGCACCTACATCACTGCACTGCACCACAATGAACAAAGAGACTGAGGTATAAGACTGTACTGTACTTGTTACACTCAACCAGGGATATTGCTCTGGAGCAATATCAGCATCCCATGATGCCCTTGGCTTAGGTCTTATGATTTACTATTGATGGAAACAGCATTATTAGCATCATTGCTCTATATTATTACTCTACCACAGGTACATGAGTGTACATACTGTACTGCAGAAAAACATGCACCTCAGGATCATGCAAGTAATATCTTAACAGAGTATCACTAGACAGCCGTTCCCTTTCACAGCAGCACTCAACGTTCTTCAGACATTGCTCTCACAGTATCTGATCATGGTTGTGTGCACATATCAATGTGTCAAGCCCTTTGTCCTTTAGTTGCACCCTGGAACTAATTTGCAGCTGGTGAGGCGCGTGCAACGGGAGCCGCAAACACACCAATTAAACTGACATTCAGCTTTCTGCTCACTTGTCTTTCAAAACACACAAGGGCTAGTGCTCCAAAGCCCAATGAGAGGAAGCTCATGAGTGAAATCCCTCGATCCCTGAGAGAGAGCAGAGGCAATAATTACTGGCCAACACATTTGATTTATTGTAGCGCTGTAGATTCCCCTGGCATGGTTATAAAATACTCCCAAGGCCTGCCTGCCTGCAAAGAAGCAGCAGCATCCCACATACATACTTTGGTGGCACAGTGTATTTCTAGCTTAATATTACACCATGAATATTTAATCGTGCTTTGGGTTTACCAAGACTGGATGACATCTGGTAGGTTTAAAAGAATATTTCAATAAATTAAAGGCCCATGCAAATTTAACTTCAGATGAACACCAAAGAGAAGGGGACATCTTGAGACAGATAGATTGACAACATCATTGGTGCACAGAGAACAAGAAAGATTGAGGACAAACGTATGATATCCCACTGAAATCTGTGATTGAGTCCCTTCTTGGTATATGCCGATGGCTAAGCCACTCACAAGCTTTAAATATCAGCCAGTCAATACGATGTTGAAATAATGAAATAAAGCGGCAACAGAATATGTATTAAGGCGGAGAAGTACAGCAATGTCATTTTGAAAATATGATACAGACTGCCTGACTCAGTCAAATTTGAGATCACTATAAAATCCTTTTACCGCAGATCAATCCCGAGCCATAAGGTCAGATCACATCTCTTTAAGAGCTGAACACAAACCTCACAGAGGCTCAGTGCTTCCCTAACAGAGCTTAAATACCACAACATACAGTATTTCCATTTATAGCTTGCTCAATGCACACACAGTGTACACACCATCACTAAGTGGCATTTATAAAACGTACATTTGCAGAAACATGTGGTTTATGAGGGTTAACAGGCTCTAATGGCTAATGCATACTGTAATCATGCAAAGGTTACAATAGACAGTCATTATCTATCATGCATCCTCACTGTTCTAGCGCTGCAGCAGCCACAGCTGCTTACCTTTTAGTTCATGATTTGGAGTAATAGCTTGAATATTTAATGGAAATTACACAATAAATTAGGCTTACACGTTTTATACCTGGAGTAAAAGCTCAGGGTCTTTTCTTTTCTCTGTCACCTACCAATATGTATTACACTGGATTATGGATAAGTAGTGTACTTTCGAATAAAGGAATGTGAGTTCTAACTTGCATATTTTAAATGTGAAAGCACTTAATATGAGGTGTAAAAACAGAGAATCTCTCCCATCTCTATTAGCCATTATGTCTTACAGTTAATTATGTGTGTGCAGTAAGTTTAATTTCAGCGTATGATCATGCTGTAAACCGCCGCTGTTTCTCTTAATATAATGAAAAATATCTTTATTATGACAAGATCAAAACTGCTGGGTTATCTCTGCACTTGTACTGTGAACTTAACAGTTGCCATGATGGCTTCATGACAGTTTCTATGTATTTTGTTTTTGTTAGCGTGTCAGTGGCAATGGATATTGGGAAGTGGTTTGTGTCGCGTTAGCTAGTGTCCTGTTTGCTCACATCGTTTGCTTAAAGTAGTATTGTATTGTATTTGTATTGTAATCAAACATCAGCCCCCACATAAAAAATGTATTGATGGCCCCTGTTTAGTTTGTTTAGAGACAACTTTTTTCATGAACATACGGAGATAAGATAAGGGGTTTGGAGTAAATAACAGAAAGAGGTGGAATTCCTGGTTAGATTTTGAGATCAGAGGCTGAGCTGTGACACAAACAAACACACACACGGTTGGTGCAGTTGAAAAAAGGTTCAAAAATATCCTTTGGCCAGATGAAAAAATAAAAATTACAGTGCAGTTTCAATCTACATTTTATGAAGTATGAAGTTACATCTACAAAGCCTTCAAATTATGGCTTTATAATTCAATTAAATTCTCAATCATAAACACAACTTAATTGTCAATTTCTCTGATGTTCATAGGGTACAAATGTTTTTATGGTTAGTAAAACTTTCTTGTTATGACATACCAACTTATGTTGTTATCATGAAAAAATGCTATCAAAAGATTGCATGTCATTTTAACGAGAAAAGTTTCTTTTTATGATGAAATGTTATGGTTTGTCTCAATAATGAGACAAATATGTCCTTATAACTGTATTGTGTTATGATGGGGGAAAAAGATCTTGATATAACAAGATTTTTTTGTTGAGGATAAGTCTTCTGTGACAATATCTTCTTGAGGAAATGTCAAGGATTAAAAGGGAGTGTGATCGCTGTGCCTTTTCGTTCCTTATACTACCCACTCGAACAACAAACACCCCAAGTAAAAAAAAAAGGCAAATGGCATATTGTGTGTTTGTTTCCAGAATTTTCAACTTTTCATCACAGTGTGTCATTTTAGGCAGAAGGGCTTGAGCCATCCCTTACTAACAAGGAAGCAATAGCCACGGTGCAGCAATAAGCATTTGTTGTAGGGCAAAAGGCTTGAAGCTCTGCACAATTTTGAATTCATTCAACTCTACAATATAATTCAGCTTTCATGGTGACTTAAGGTATTGAAGCGTGTACATTTCAGACAGAGCTCATGTGAGGTTATTCTGACAATATGGGTTTTTTGTTTTGGAGTTTCAGAGCAGACTGTTCTCTTTTTCTTTTATCTTGGCTTCATGTTACAGATGACAAATTCTCTGGCACCTGTTTCCTTTTGTGCTATCTCAGGTTTACAGAGAATAATAACAGCTGTCATCCTTTACAGCAGAACCATTACAGCAGAGCAACTTCACATCTCGAGACAGTGAATGTCCTTGATTGAGTGAGAGTAAAGATACAGTGATACAATGGTTCACTATGTTCAGTTGTAGAAAATTAATGGTCAACACAAACTTCTGTATTACATTGTCTGGAAGCTCTGAGATCAATCAAAGGGCTCATAAATGAATGGGTATCATGATATTATCGTATCTTTTTTATCACCAACACCAAATGGAAGGTGTCCTTACTGCAGCTTTGACCATTGCCACCCTTGTCACAAGATGTGTCTATTGTGCAATTTTTCACCCTATTGATGGCTCCTCTACCATCCAACTCAATCTTTTCAGTGTGCCTGCCTTTAGTGCTCTCCATCTTGATAAAATAGATGACATCTTAATAAAGGCTAGATGACCTTTCCCTCGCAGCATGGAATGTATCATGTACACTCCTCACCGTCTGGTGGAGGACCATACAGTGCTGTGGTCTGTTTTATTATGAGGATGCTTTATTTGCCTCGGATTGGGTAGGAAAACAAAGGATCCATGCAAATGCATTGGCCTGTTTTTAACACAAGCGCACAACTCTCCCCTGCAGGTGTGTTGTGCTTGATGCAATAAATTTAATGTCATATAGCCTGTGTATAAGCTTAAGTGCAAGCTACGGAAATAACATTACTGTGCATATTTTATAAGCACATATGTGCATCTTCTGGTATTTGTAGTCTACTTTCCAGAGAAAGTGTTTAATCTAATACAGAATATCCAGTGTGGGGGACCACAGGAAAGGGCTTGCCTAATAAACCAAAACTGATTTTGTGACTATACATTTAAATGTATAATTAGGAACCCTTCTAATTTTAGCTCAAAGGTGTTTTTAATGCTGAATGAAACATACTGTATCAAAATGCATCAATACTGCATTTCTTTGACTCTTAGTGCCTGTTCAAAATACTAAAACTAAATCTTTCAAATCAAGAATGGTTTTGAATCATTGGAAATTCAATAGTTCACTATTTACTACCCGATCCGTGCCGAAAAGGGCTGCCCGATCTGTTCTGCACATGCGCATACATATTACTGCCCGATTTGTACCACGCATGTGCGAACATTTTACGACAGCCCATGGATGTATAAAGAGACAGCCAGCGAGTTGTTTTTTATTTTTTTTACTTTATTAACAACACAATATTATAGTAATTAATTAATAATAGAGAACTATATAACAGAGGATTACAATGTGATTTCAAAATAATACTAATAATTTTTTATATGATATACTCCTTACAACTTTTACAACTTTGTACTCTATACAGCTTCCATAATGACATGCTATCTGGAATATGTATTTGTCAAGTAACTGTTTGAATGAACACCAAATTAAAATTCAATCCAGGACGGGTGGAAATCTGTTTGAATGGGAGGGGGGCTACATATCTGCCAGAGCAAATGCAACATGAGCTTGGCAGATTCGTCTGCTTCCAGGCTACAGAGTATAAGTACAACGAAATGCAGTTTAGCATCATAAAGCAGTAAAGTGCATAGTAATGTACATATGTATAGAGGTAATAAATAGAATAAACAGTAAGGGTAGATATGGATATGCTAAGATATAGGTATAAGTACAATTATGGCAATAGTGAGACATTTTATACAGAATAGACAGCTGGAGGTATGATGAATACATTGTATACACTATAGATCAGATACAGTATAGACAGAAGTATAAATATGAATAAATTATAGATCAGATATATACAGTATGTATAAATATGTATGGGCATGTGAGAGCATATACAGTACAGGTAAGGGACTGTTCGTTATTTATGAGTGGGTGCAAAATGGGGGAGGCATGTCAAATGATTCTTTTAAACACTGTGGAGGAACTTGTGTTTTTTTTTTATTTTGGCAATTAAATTGTTGCATTTTGCTTTATTTTAAATACATTTTTTCTTTTCAAAATACTCGTTTTACCACTGTTTGGTGACAGGACTGACTCATCAGTACGGATATGTGCTCTCGGTGGACAGCCACAGGTGAGCGAGGGGAACCGTCAGGGCCTGTGATATTCTAAAAAAAGAGTTCTGATTTTATTTTTACAGTTTATTTGGGAAAACAATCATTAATATGCACATGTCACTAATGTTCGCTGTGTGTGCACTATGTGAGTGTGTGTGTGTGTGTGTGTGTGTGTGTGTGATGTATATGCTGCCATGATGCACCCATATACCGGTATTTATATTCTGCTGAAGTGCACACACAGCTTGTGTGATGATGTGATTATTTGCAAGGAAGATTTGCATTTTGTTTTAGAAATTAGCTATTTTTTTTTTGGTAACAGCTCTCACTCCCTCTGTGCTGTTTGCTCGTTTTTTCCGACGAGGGAAGGGGGGCTGAGGGCCAAGGTTTAAGAGTCACAGCTCGCTATTAAATGTAATGGTTGGAAAACGTCAGCCTTTGCTTTTTATTTTCTTCAATACTACCTACCTTTGGTGTGATGTAATAAAATACGGTTATTTATGGTGGAGGGAGGGTCAAGGAAAAATATTTGTAGCTTCGGTTAGGGTCAAGATAAAAAAAAAAAACGAAGTCACAACGAAGAGTGTAACAGGGCGGAAGTCGTTTAGGCTCACGTAAAAAAGTGATGATATGTCAACTTGTTTGCACTGCCCCCATGTGGCCAAAATTGCTAAAAATCAGCAGGTTTAAGGATTTATCGTCCATGTTTGCGAGTTCATTCTTCACCGTAGAAACTCTAAAACTTAATTTTCTTTATTTTTCACTTTGAAACTCAACTTTTTGTTGCATTGTTGGATTTGTTGGGTCTCTGTAAATAATATTATAAAGAGTACGGTCTAGACCTGCTCCATAGGAAAAGTGCAATGAAATAACTTTGCTATTTACTTAACTACAATTGAATTGAATTGAATTGTTCAGAATAAATAGAAATTTAAACATCTACAATTCCATGACAACTGGACAAAATCTGTCTGCTGATTATCATCTTACATGATCAATAGCTCCAGAACAGCTTTTAAATGGACCTTGAGGTAAGTTTGTTTTGTCAACTGCTGTTTCAAAGGTCACGGTGAACACTGAAACTCAACCTGTGCAATTTTTTTTTGTTTGCTAATTTTACCTATCCAGTGTTTGCTTTTCACTCCCGACTTTCTCAAATTTCTATTAAACTTGAGCAATAAAGATTGTAAAGTTTATTGTTTAGCATTGGCTTGAAGCTGTTTTGTTGGTTTAACAGGCAAAAAAAAAAGCTTAGCTTGTACAAATGACCTGATGACACTTGAGCAAGACTGATAAAACAGCAGTCCTCTTCACCTTAAAAGTTAGGTTTCAAGTTTTTTACTGTACAACAATTTTATTGTCCAGCATTCCTTATAAATAAGTTTTTAAAGGTCCAGTGTGTAATATTTAGGAGGGGCTATTAGCAGAAATGAAATATAATATTCATAAGTACGTTTTCATTAGTGTATTATCACTTGAAAATAAGAATTGTTGTGTTTTCATTACCTTAGAATAAGCCCTTTATATCTACAGAGGGAGCGGGTTCCCTTCCACGGAGGCTGCCATGTTGCACTGCCATGTTTCTACAGTAATCCAGAATGGACAAACCAAACACTGACTCTAGACAGGCATTTTTTTGTGAGTTTCGCGGCCACTGTAGTTTCTCCTACATGCTTGGAAGGTGAGGGTGAGGCGAGGTGTATTCAAATAGTTTCAAACTGGAATTTCACCACTAGATGCCACTAAATCCTACACACTGCTCCTTTAACACAAACTATATCTCTCAGTCTGTGTGTGATAAACAGGTAATTGCATATCACTTATATTTCTGCTTTTTTTAGATAGACTTAATAATACTACTACTAATAGATATGATTTAATAAACATAGGCAGCAGTGTTGTCATGATACATTCACATCTTCTGAATCAATTAAGATACAAGTTTTCAACATCCATTAGCAGAGAAAAGGCTTGTGATATAGTAAACAAGATGTCCACTTTTAATCAGCATGTTTGAAATACCATCATAAACATGTGATTAAACACAGTGGTTTGAAAATGGGCACAGATCTAGCTTGGTGTGAAGTTTATATCTCAGTTTCACTGAAGAAATCTCCATTGATTGAATTCATAATAGTGCTTGGGTTGCTGTTTACATATTAGCCACTGTAGTTAGGAGGACAAAATGTGTCCCTGCTTTTATGATAATTATTAGTCCTTTATTTCTCTCGTCAGAAAAAATTGCCTGCACTCAGTATGGTCTGTCAAAGGCTGGCAATAACCAAGCTTGTTGATTATTTTAAAAATGACTGATAATAAAGCACTTTGTAACTTTGTTTTGAAAAGTGATGCATAAATAAAGTTTATTATTATTATTATTATTGTTGTTATTATTATGCCACAAGGAAGGTTGTTATGTGAAGAATGGGGACTTTTCATTTCAAAATCATGACATTAAAGCTCAGATTCTTTAACATTATAGTACACTAAATATAATAAGGGTACACTATACATCAGTCTTAGGCTTTTCACTGATGTTGGGGTCATATGCTGTAGCTGTAGTAACAGTAACAGCGATAGGGCTGTGGCTTTAAAGGCATCAACATAAGGACATAAACACAACACCAATCTAAAAAAGCAGCAAGAAACAGAAGAGCTGTTCTCCATCTAGTTCTCTTTTGCCTTCTTTCCAAACAGGTAACCTGGCTGCTGTTTCAAGGCAGACAGCTTATCAAGATGAGTGAAGTATTGGGGCAGGAACTTATCCACATTGGGGGGGGGGGCTTAGAGCTTAGGGCTTAGAGCACACTTCCTGTCTTAAAAAAGGATCTATGAGAATAGAATCAGACAATGTAATGTAAACAGAACATGTACAGACTTACATTGCCTCTAATCCATTTTATACGATCCTGCATGAACCCTTATTGTCATTTTGAGATACAATCATACATGACTACATGATAACTTTTATTGTGTCTGAAAATGTTCTAACATTAATAAATTAGGTTGTTTGGCCTTTGTGCAGGTTTGTCCAAGAGTACAAAGATAAAAACTTAAATATAATAATGACAGTTACACAGTTTATGCTATAGTCAGCTGCACCATCATTAAACACCACTGCTTTTTAAAACAGATCATTTTTTCTTTGGTATTTCCTCTTGTTTTCTTTCTGGTACCTCCCCTGTGAGCTGCTTGATTGCCTTCAGCACTGGAACTGGGGGTTTGTGAAGTCTGGACAGGGCTTTAATCAGGGTACCAAAAAAACTTGATGAGTTGCTGATGATGCAGTGGTGGCCTGGCAGTCTGCTTCTCTGGCTAAGTGGAGCAGGAGGAGCAACAGCTGCAGCCCACAGACTGGGGTCAAACTGATGGAGTCTGAGATGTCTGAAAAAGTCAAGCTGTTCTGGCCGCAAAGTCCTGAAGTCCTGACCTCGAGCCAAAGATTTGACCCTGCTCAGTTGTCGCCCATCAGCCAGGCTGCAGATGCTAATGGCTCTATAATGATATACTGTATCTGTTAGTTAAGACCACCAGTATCTACTGATGCTGAGGCTTTTAAGTGTCCTAATGGACATACAGCTATAACATTAAATAATGGTATTACTGAAGTTGTCAGCGGTCTCTCTGGGTCACTCTGAAACAGATCCCAAAATTATGCCTATGCCTATGCAGCACAAACGCTGCTGGCAAGCTACCGTGATGAATTGGTGGGCTATTTTCAGCTACGATCCCTGCAGTGTGGCTGGCGCCGTGCCACGGAGGGGTTGGCCTGACAACTTCAGATGAGGCCCCGGGGCAGGAGGGACGGCCAGGCAGGGTGCTGGGCTTGCACTGGGTCTCGGCCAGCTCTCTGAAGTGGTTCTTCCAGGACGGCAGATGGAGGACTATGTGAGCTGGAGCTGCGTTCCCACAGCTCAGTCAGCCCCTCCAGAGGAATCAACCAGCTGGGCTTTGAATCATCCCAAATCATCTGGCTTCTGTCGCTGCAGGTCCCACCAGTGAAATCAAAACTTGCTCTTCCAGATGGAAAGACAGACAATGCACAATATGTCCTGGTGCACTCCATGTGACAGACTCGTGTCTACCACAAATGAAGCAGCAGGAGTAGACTGCAGATATAGAACAGTAGTGAGCGCGGTAGTCCTTTAACTTTCTTGGCATCTAATGCACTGTAATTACTTTCCTGTAACACGTCAGCACGTACAGCATGATTTATTTGACAGCATGTCCTCAAATATCTCTCTACAGTCACACCGGGATCAAACTGGCCTCTTAAAGTGTGCAGTTAGTGAACAGCAATAATTAATGTCCATAAATGAATCCTCTACTGTGAGAATGCAGTGACAGTCCTGATGTTAGGAATTCCAGTGAGTCCCCTCCCTGCCTCTCTCAGTACCTGTCACCAGCTAGTCAAGGGCAGCACACACTTCACACCATACCTGACATGCTGTGTATCTCTGTGTGTGTGTGGGTGTGTTTTGGCAATAGAGCCCAGATTTAATGAGACACACCTGGCCCTCATTCATAATGGAAGGCAGATTTCATATTAATTTGGTGGCAGTCACAGTGTCCAGGGTGATGTCGAACAGCTGTAGAAATCCAGTTACTGCTGCATAATGTATGATATCTCACATTTATTTAAAACCAAAGGAGTGAAGTCTTCATTGTTCAAGCAGTAAACAACACAAAGGCAAATGATTCACTATTAATTAAAGTCTTAATGAAACAAAAAACATTTGAAAAGAGAGACAGCCTGAAAGAAGTTTTTGCAAAGTATTTTTTTTCTTCCACTAAAGCATCTGGTGGGTGGCAGGTTGAGTGTCAGTGTAGGTGCAGACTGCAGGTATCATGTGTCCCTAGTGTGAGCATGTACATAGATCATGTTTGGTACTCGGTAAAGGAAGTTACTGCTCCCAGCCAAGAAATAGTCTGGCACATAACTATTTGTAAAACCACAACTTGACGTTTTTACACTTTTTGTACGGATTAAACACAAGATATAACTAGTTGAATTAGTGAACTTTAGAGGTGATGTGGGCAGATTTTGTAACCAGTGGATAAGGGTAGCTGTTTCTCCCTGTTTCCAGCTAAGCTAAACTAAGCTGAGCGGCTGCTGGCAATAGTTTGCTGGTATATTTACTGTACCGATATGAGAGTGGTATTAATCTTCTCATCTAAAACTCTGCAAGAATGCAAATTTCCCAAAATGTCAAACAACTCCTTTAATATCACTAAAAAAGACAACAAATCAACGTTTCCTGTCTGGAAGCTGTAAATTAAGTCTATCAAGGTTTTCATTTGGTAAAATACAGAAATACTAAAAGTCCTCCTGAATTTGCTTGTACAATGAATGCCCTTTCCCTCACAGTCTGCCCTTGGTTATGGTCACTTGGGTCTTTGTGAGGTGCAGTCATGTCTAGACAGATAGCATAAAGTGTCTGCAATGGAAAATTTAGGTGGAATTAAAAAGAATTTAACAGAACACAGAAAATAAGCAGATGAGCGTTTAGTGAAAATACTCAACATTTTTTTCTGTAAGTTTTTCCATCTTTAAGAAGGTAAGTCTATAATTCTGGTAATATTCTATATTTTTCTTATTGTCAACAAATTCCTTGAAAAGACCGACAATGAATTGATCTAACTAGTATTGTGTGTGTGTATCCAAAGCCTGATATAGATTATTTATTTGCCATAGAGCTCCGTTGTTCCAAAAACTATTAAAAACACATCAATGAGCCACGCTGTTACACTGTGTGACATGTAGGGATGTAAACAAATATGAATACATTATTCTGAGATGAACAGTGCACTCTAAACAGATAAGAACAGCATTATAGAATGCACTGATTGGCCATTGCAGAAAAAAATCCAGACCAAACCACAAATTAGGTTTGATATCATGAAATCTTCTTCCTAAGAAAACAAAAACAATATTAGTTGATCAGGTTAATTCATGTGGAACTAATAAAATTAATAATGCATTCCATTTAGGTGAGCCAGTTAACTGTATGCTAAACTCCTCCCCAAAACAGCGATTATCCAATCATAGCTTAGCAACTGTAACTAGGAACGACGGCCTGTCAAGCTTTGGATTTCTCTGCACGATGAAGCCACATGCATGGAGCTGTAGTAAGAGTGATATACTCAGTATTTAAAGAGTTTGGGTGGTGGTGTCTATTGTTAGCCTTTCCAAAGCCAAGAATATAAGGGTGGGTTCACACCAGCCTTGTTTAGTCCGGTTGAACTGAACCCTGGAGCGTTTACCCCCTTGGTGTGGTTTGTTTGGGTTGGTGTGAACACCGGACTCGAACTCTAGTGCAGACCAAACAATTGCTCTCTGGTTCGCCTCGAAGAGGTGGTTTCGGACTGCTGTTAAGTGAACTCTGGAGCAGTTAATTTCTGGTGTGAACACCATTCGAACTAATCACACCAGCGTACCATTGTATGTGTCAATTAACATAGTACCTATTTATTATTACTGTACTATTAAATGTATTATTGTTATAATATTTCATATTTATCAGAATCAGAACAAGTTTTATTACCAAGTAGGTTTTCACTTACAAGGAATTTGCCTTGGTGTTTGGTACATACAATAAAATATTAAGAGGAAATAGAAATAAAGACAGTCTGATGGCAGAACGTAGTCCTCGAAATGCCTGCAATATTAAATTATTTATTACCCACTGTCTTACAAGACATTCATTTGCGTGGTCCAATACATTCTGCTGATATTCACTCCAAATTAACACCAACATGGACAGAACCTGACAGTGCTTCATGATGTATGATATCCAGGTAGACATTTGGAGGGGTTTGTTGTCTTTTTACCCACCAACCACAACATTTCCACCACATTGCTTTTGTTTACAATTTCTGGACCTTTGAGTTTTGCCTTTGCCTTTGCAAACGCAAACTGGACCAGTTGGAAAACTGAAACAATGTATCATTCTTGCATTGGTTCGATTCAGATACCAGAGAGTAAAAGGAATGAATTAAACTGTGTATTCATCGGCTTTTACTGAAGCTGCAATCGCTAGCATGTCTGGCTAACAAGCTTACAACCTACAGCAGTAGCCAAGTGTTACTTCCATGGACATGGAGCACATTATTAACTAACTACATTAGTTTGTGGGGTTACAGGTTACGAAAAAAAAGTCCTGTTCACGACTAACACATCCACTGTGTAGTATTTCCCCATTGTCCTCGATGCTATCAGAGTGTAGGGTAACATAAGCAGCTCTGTCCTGCTCTTTATTGGATTTGGGGAACTTTACCCTCCAACAACCCCAGCCAAACTTGCTATCCAAGATAGCTTTAGTTCATCCAAAACATTGGTTAAAAGTGCAATGAGATAACTTCTGTTATGAATTGGCACTATATAAATAAAATTGAATTGAACTGAATTAACTTAGTCCTCATCCTCAGCCTTTTTTCTTGTAATGTGTAAAAAGTGATAACATACTGATTGAAAGTATGAACAAGTAAGCTAAGCAGCCAAACAGGGTTATGTTAGAATGAATCAACAGTCTGATCTTACATATTTCCTTATCATACTTATAATACTAGATCATAAATATAATACTAGGACTAACTAACACTGCACCAACTATACTGTAATACAAGAACAATAGTCTTTCTTTATTTCCCAGTCTTCAACAGGGTATATCAACTGGACTTTGTGCCTTTGACATGTTAGCTTTAGCCTAAGTTTTTTAGCCTGATATCATGTATGTAGTCTGCATATTTAAGACCCATTTGATAATAATAATCTTGATTTAAGAAAAAGGCTGATAAAATCTGCTAGCAACAGTTTGACCCTGAAATTCGACTGTTGCCAGCTAGAAATGAGAGGCTGCTTTTGTCTGCCTCTGTTTGACATCAAGGACCCATTGTTTCAAAAATATCTAAGAATTACAAGTGGTAAATCAACCCCCAATAATCATTGTAAACTGCATATGTGCCGTGCGAGAACGGAAAGTTTGACAGGCAAAGCAACAGTAACTAAGGTGGGCGAGGCATAGTGAATGATCAATTCCAAGGTCCTGGTGTCCTACATGCTGGCTTACAATGGTTAGTTGCACCTGTGCTTTTCTTATGACATGTCAAAATGTCGACTGTGACTTCCTCTAATATCTTCATCAATTAGGTTTGCACATGCAGAGATTAATGTTAATGCAAGCCCAAATTGTTGTGCTCTGAGATTTGGCTAGTGCCCCAGCTCATGGCCAATGAAATGCCAGATGAGAAAAATCATTACCCAGCAGTCCCAGGACCTCCCACTTCCTCCACCTTGTAGCCATCACTAATAATTCTCTACTGACTTAGTATCCTTTGGGCACATAGGAGAAGTTGATGCATTGCATAGTGTCACATAACAGGTCAAATATTTATTTTGTTGGTTTCGCGCTCAGCTTCTGCTGCCAGGGAAGGTTGATGTATTATACAAAAGACTCCACAGAAGCAATGCATGACAGTGTGCAACAAAACGCTTTATGTCTCAAAGTGAAATATGATATTGATTGATCCTGTGGTGTGTTCACCTGACAGTGTGCCATATGGCTGAATAGGAGAGGGCATCTTCTGTCAGAAGAATGGTAACCATAACAGATTTCGAGTCAACAAACACAAACTAACTAACTCGACATCTTCTCTGACCGGTAGTTTTGTGCTTTCTTGTCTCTCTCCTCTCTCCTTCTGTCGCTTTCAGCAGGTATTTCTGCCTCAGGAGCAGCAGGGTTTGGATCTATCGGGCCTCCTGCTGCTCTGATGTTCCTGCTCACACTACAATTATTATTAATGAATCCACTACTATAATTATTATTACTATTATTATAATTATTATTCCTATCATTATTATTACTATTATTGTTTTATTAATATTTATACTACCACTACTGCTTTATAGGAAAAGTGCAATTAATCTATTATGAATTGGCACTATATAAATATAACTGAATTGAATTAAACTTGCTACTAGTTATGTATAGCATCAATGTGTAGTATATTGCAGAGAGCTATTACCTTCAGGGTTATATGAGGCTGGAGTCTCTCCCAGCATGCACTGGGTGAAATCAGGAGAATCCAGAGGAAACTCACAGAAATGGCCACTGGGCTGGGAGTTGAGCCCAGGCCCTTTATGCTGTAAGGAAACAGTGCAAACCACTGAGCCACACTGTGGCACCTCTGGACATTTTTTTGATTTAGTAATTAGCTTTTCTTCATGTCTTGTACCGTGGCCCACTTACCACAATTATAAACACAGTGCCATGAAATACAGAATCAGCTTTATTGCCAAGCAGGTTTACACATACAAGGAATTTGCTTTGGTATTTTGGTGCAAAACAATAAACATAGAAGAAATATAAAGAAAGATAAAGCCATACTGCAGGTCAAGAATCATAAATATAAAATATGAAATTGACAATAAAATATTAAAGAATATTAAAAAGTACAGTAGATCATAACACAATCCTCCCATAAAGCAGCTATTTTGGTCTATTTATGCTACAAAATCTAATTAAAGTCATGTTGGAGGTGACAGTCGAAGTGTTCATTTACAGTTGCATTTCTGATGTTTTGGCTTGAAGCTGCAATAATACATTTCTGCTGCTTCACTACACAAACTGACCGGGATACTATTTGTTTTAGGTTAAGTAATGCTGACCAATCCCTCTGACTAAATGATTACTTTGTCAGGTGCTGAGACTTCTGGTTTAAAAAATGCACTTCCTGCTTTAGATCAAACTTTCAAAATTTCCCAATCCACCACCGCCCACCATTCTGGCATTTGCTCAGTGATTGAGGCACTACATTGTTGCACTGCAAACAAGGCTAAAATGCCTTGTTCTCGAGCCAACAAAGCAGATCACAAGCAATATTATGATTACTTATCTCATTAATGCATGTTACTAACTCAACAACTTCTCTCTCCCGTAGTATTGTGCTTTCTCGTCTCTCTCCTCTCTCCTTCTGTAACTTTCAGCAGGTATTTCTGCCTCCGGAGTTTGGATCTATGATTGCAAGACACCTTCTGTTCCTGCCCGACAACCGCTACTACAATTATTATTATTACTCTCATCACTATTTTCATTATTATTACTATCATTATTATTGCTATTATTATTTTATGAATATTAATATTACCACTGCCATCACATCATTATTATTGTAAAATTCTATGTGGAATTTGCATTGTGCTAATGCTCTCTTACCTCCTGCTTTCTATCTCTTTCTCTCTCTTTCTCTCTCTCTCTCTCTCAACCCAAACATTCGAGGCAGATGGCCGTGCAGATGGCAGAATCTGGTTCTGCTCGAGGTTTTTGCCTCTTAAAAGGAAGTTTTTCCTTGCCACTGTCTCCAAGTGCTTGCTCATGGTAGGAATTGTTACGTCTCTGTAAATCATATTATGAGTGAATACGGTCTAGACCTGCTCTATAGGAAAAGTGCAATGAGATAACTTCTGTTATGAATTGGCGCTATATAAATAAATTGAAAATAATAATGAATTGCCTTACCTTTGCCACTGTGAAGCAGCAGAAACAAGCTGTAAACACAACACTGATATATTACCTTTTTAAGTTGATATGGCATATGTGTTAGCAAACAGTTGCCTACTTTCACTAGTAATGGAGCAACATTAGCATTCATTTGGAGTTATGTTTCTTTATACCTGATGAATGTAAGTCCACTCCCCTTTTTAGCTGTGGTTTGCTCTACACCAGCCTTCGAGGATAATATTTGGATCTTTAGCTGCTAAATGATCCGAGTTAAGCTGCTGTTTGTTGTTGATTATGTAGCGTACAGTGAGTTTTTATAACTTTTTCACTGATGACAGTGGTAAGAGTGAAAAGAAACATTAAAGTTGCAGGCCATAAAACCAAAACAACTGACTAAAAGATGCTGAAATGCTGAAGGGAACTGCAGAGTCGGGTGATAATGTTCTGTCGGTTCATTACTACGAGCGACCCTTTTCACACACAGTCATTCATCTATTTTTAATACGAACTTATTGATTATAGCAGCTTTAACCATCCTGTAGATGCCATGTGCAGATATTGTAAAAAATTGGATGTTAAAAACACTGATATTGAAAGAAATCTGTGTTTTAAATCATCATTGGCATAAATGTTCTGTATGGCAATAAGGCTTTTTTTTGTCATAATCTTATACAATACTGTGTATAGTTGATGGTGCAATTGATCACAAATTTTATCCGGGTTTATCCGGGCAGTTTAGCGCCATACAAGAATAGAGATTTATAACAGCATAAATCCCAATGTAAAGTGAACAATCAGGCTGTGATTTAGGCAAAAACAGCCACTGGCTCCATTGCAAGAGGACATCATGGCAGTAATATGTGTCTAAATCCCGCTCTAACTTCTAGAAGGAGTGTAAATTCTAGTTGGACAGTACCTCTGTGGCTCAGCGCTGGGCCCAGGACGTCCTGGCGCTGTTTGACAGTGTCAGTGGTGCTTATTCAGCATCCAGAGACCAGTAAATCAATGATCCTTTAACTGTTAATCAATCACAACTCACTGCTATTCTCATAAGACCACTGTAGCTTCATTACTGTTCAACAGTTAACACTGCCAGGAGAGTGATTGGTACACTGACTGCCATGATTAATGTGACTATAAAATGGAAGGGGGTCCAATGAATTAAAATTTATATGTTAATTAATTACAGGATTTTCATTAATTAATTATAGGATAAGGTTATAGTGTTTGGTTGCTTCCTCATAACACGTATCAACATGACTTAGACCGACAGCAGCAGGGTAAAATAAAGAGGGTCATCCAGTATTATGCAAAATTTAATTTTTTTATTTAAAATACTACTTTACTACTACAGAGGAAGCTGTCTGTCTTTTTTGTTTTTTTGAAGTTGCTTGGCCTCTGCAAAGACTCGAAAATCACAATAGTGCTGGGTCTGTCCTTTTCCGTCCTAAATCTTGTTAAAGTCTGTCACAAATCAGTGAGCCTGGTAATTGCTATTTGTACTCTCCCGTGTCTAGTATCAAACTGTTTTCAAGCCATACACTTTTGGAGGCCCTGGACAGTAGCAATTGATTTTTTAGTAATCAGTTGTTTATAACCAAACAAATGTAAATGAGATCCTAATTGAAAATGATTACTAGAATGATTGAAGAATAGCAGGTAGAAGGCAAATTGTGTCCCAAAGCTGAGATGACTCAAGACGAGTTCACAGCACCTCCTACACCCTGATGGCACATTTACAGTAGGCCTTTGCAAATACAATGAAATAAAACATGTAATCCCTGCCTTACCCCTGCACTGTCCCTTGTGCTATATTTTAGTATTTGCTGTGTTCTATGTTTTCTCTATTTATCTATGTATTTATTTGCAGGATGTGTCTTGCTAGTCACTGAGGTTAGCATTACAGTACCTTTAGACTTCAGAGTGATCTGACAACAAAACAGCCAATAAAATAAAGTATTATCAGCTGTCATGTCTAACTGTAATGAGTGAGACTTTCTGTTTTTTTGGAAAGAAGGCTGTGAAGGACAACACTGTGAAGTCTACAAGTCTGGCTCTGCTTTCATATCCTTTTGCATCCAGCCTCAGTTCACTGGCACATTGCTTACTCAATTTTGGTCATTTGCATCATTCTCTCCAAAGTGCTAATCACATGGGATCCTGTGTGGCCCAGCAAAAAAAACAAACATTGATTCAATTTTAATACATCAACCTGCAACCACACTGAAAATGTATTTAAAGGCAAATGCCAAAATGAAACAACATCCATAGTCATCCCATAGCTGCTACATGCCATGTTTTAAATAAGAGCCTAAACATGTTTCTGATAAGTTTGTTAGATGCATTTTCACCATGCCACAATACTGTAACATACTGTAACTGAAAATGTTGTGCTTGTTTGAGTTGCTGTTAAACCTATATATCATTATAAAATATTGAACAAAAAGCACTGGGGACTTTTGTGAAGTCTGGAGTTGGGTTTAAACTTGGCTATCTTGTCTGTTGTTGAAACCAAAAATACTGAGGCAAGGAGCAAGTGCAACTACCACAGATGAATTTGATATCCCAGGGACCTATTAGTTTAAGCAGAGAAACCTCCAAATATACTGAAACTTTAAAGCCCCAGAAAACTTGGTTTAAAAAAGTATTCCCCTATAACATTAAATATGTATGACTAAATAAGCAACAATCAGTTGAAGTTTGAAAAAAACAAAACATCCGAGGTCTTATTGGTTTAGAGTTAAACACTCAAAAACTGAAGTAAAACAGTTAAAAAACAAAAGTAAAAGTAAAACAAAACATAAGTAAACTGCTTCATTAGGACTTTGTGGGTGTGGTTTTATCAGGTTTGATTGACACCAGCTGACAACACAAGCAAACAACCCCACAACTGTCATCAGATTTTGTAACGGGTGTTGGCAAGCTGGGAACAGGGAAAGGACCCAAACGCAGACAGAGGAGGCAGAACGATGACTTGACGATGAGCAGTTTATTAAGCGCTTAATGGCATATACAGGGAGGCAGACCAGTAGGCAGGCTGGCAGGCAGGCACAGGCAGACATAAATCCAAAGGCGGACAAGATAGAGCCAACATAGCAATAGGAAGGAAGGACACACACTTAAATACACACACACTTAGGTGAGGAAGCAAAACTAAAAGACACTTGAGGGAAGGAGACTATTTCAAAATAAAACAGGAAATGACTGAACACAAACCCCAAAACCATGACAGATTTTGATGCAAATGTTGCTAAATCCTGATTGGTGCACCAAAGAACATGACAAAACCTTTCCCAACTGAGCCCCAGCCAATTAAATCAGTAAAAAACACAAATACAGAAAATGTGAAATAACTGATTTTTATTTTTAACTTCAGCAGTGTTCGTGTTGTAGCCTATCGCGTAGTAAGAGGCTGAAATTTTATTTGCAAAATCGATGCAGAAGACGCTGAGATGTTTTAACCCTTTTATCAGTCAAGCTCCAAAACCACTGGACTACATTTCCCATAATGCAATACTGTCTTTTATTAGACCCTCCCTGCATTGTAAACACCCACGTCTTTGAATCTCCATGCCCCCAGTTTGTAAAAAAGGCTCTCTGTTCTAAATTTGTAGAAGCTCCGAAGTCTAAGAGAAGTTAGAGGCAGTCTAGAGGACTGCAAAGTAACTAAGATTCACAATCACTCACAATCAGTCAGCTGCTGCAGGTAATGCACCTTCTCGAGCCAATGTTTTGAGTAATACAATGATAAATAACTTTTAAAAGCATATTTAGATGGCGGCCTAATAAGGATTCAGTTGACTCACAAACATATTGTCTGTCAGAATTATTCATCAAACCAAAATTACGCTCTTCAGATCCCAATTTGTTTGCACATTAAATTATCACCAATTGCTATAAATACATAAATATGGGCAATTTCAAGTAAGATGACTTGTTTTGTCAGCTGGATTTATAAAATATTTAAAATATTTTCATTCTTATTTTTTTCTACCTACCTACCCAGACACCCATCCATCCATCTGTCCATTCATCCATCCAGACAGACTGTCACCTGTCAAACACTAATCACTGTGGCCATAGCGAGTAAGTTCATTCATGAATCATGATGCCATTCATAGCAACGGGGTGTCAACCCCTCCCCTTCACTTAGCTGAGGAGTTCTCTTTGTTCCTTACTAAAAGTTTCGGTCGCAATTTATTTTACCATACACTAATAAGACGTAATAAGCTGTATTTTGTATCAAATTAGACCGAAACTAGAAATAATATGTTCTTTATTAGACAGTAAACAAACACAGTTATACCCTAATCAGACACCATACACCTAAATTATGCTGTAATTAGAAACCACATATAATACTGTATTAGACCCAAAATACACTACTTAGACACTATTATACCCAATTATACTCTAATTAGAAACCAAATAGGAGATCATGATACACAATTAGACAGCATTTTATGAGATCATAGTCTAATTAAATCAAATACAATACCATGTCAGATTGAAAATACGCTACATTTAGACTCTATTCTATCCTTACTACCAAATACCAAATTATGCTATATTAGACACCACATTTAATCCTGCCAACATGGGCCTGTTGTAATTCAGCCACATTTTGTTCTTCTTCAGCCATTCAGAGGTGGACTTGCTGGTGTGTTTTGGATCATGGTCCTGCTGCAGAACCCAAGTTTGCTTCAGCTTGAGGTCACGAACAGATGGCCGGACATTCTCCTTTAGGAGTTGTTGGTAGACAGAAGAATTCATTCATCACAGTAAGTCTTCCAGGTCCTGAAGCAGCAAAACAGCCCCGGACCATCACACTACCACCACCATATTTTACTGTTGGTATGATGTTCTTTTTCTGAAATGCAGTGTTACTTTTCCGCCAGATGTAATGGGACACACACCTTCCAAAATGTTCAACTTTTGTCTCGTTAGTCCACAGAGAGACTTTTTCCCAAAAGTCTTGGGGATCATCAAGATGTTTTCTGGCAAAAATGAGACGAGCCTTAATGTTCTTTTTGCTCAGCAGTGGTTTTCGTCTTGGAACTCTGCCATGCAGGCCATTTTTGCACAGTCTCTTACTTATGGTGGAGTCATGAACACTGATCTTAACTGAGGCAAGTGAGGCCTGCAGTTCTTTGGATGTTGTTGTGCGGTCTCTGAATGGCTGAAGAAGAACAAAATGAAGACTTTGGAGTGGCCTAGTGGAGATAAGTTGAGCAAACTGTTTGCGAATGTTTATTCAACATCTGTTGCATAATAGCCAAACCTTATATGGATTCAGATGTGAATTTGATACACCATTCTAGTGAGGCTGACAGACTTTGGAGTGGCCTAGTCAAAGTCCTGACCTGAATCCTATTGAGATGCTGTGGCATGACCTTAAAAAGGCAGTTCATGCTCGAAAACCCTTCAATGTGGCTGAATTACAACAATTCTGCAAAGATGAGTGGGCCAAAATTTCTCCACAGCGCTGTAAAAGACTCATTGCAAGTTATCGCAGACGCTTGATTGCAGTTGTTGCTGCGAAGGTTGGCCCAACCAGTTATTAGGTTTATTTGTTTCAAACAGGGCCATGTAGGTTCATGGCTTCATTTAAAAACTGCATTTTGTGTTTACTTGTGTTATCTTTGAAAAAAGAAAAGAAATCAGGAAGGGGTAAACTGGTAATCCACTATGTACTTTACACTTATTTTTATACTTATTTTAATTTTATACTTATACCCACTTGGTACTTAATTTATCTTACCTGTATTATAGTGTATTATATTTTTTGCTTAGTACTTCTATTCCTGTGTGCACTAACGTGATAGTGAGCAGCTGTAACAAAAGAATTTCCCCTCGGGGATCAATAAAGTATTTCTGATTCTGATTCTGATAATTAGACAGATTTAATGCCATATTATATTGGACACAGTCAGACAAAACACAGAGAGCTCAGAGGACAGTTTTACTTTCTTACAGGGTCATTTGTTGCTCATTAGAAGAAAACTGTACCGTAAACTAAAGTCAAACCACATCTGGTCGCTACTTCACACGTCCCTCGTAAGATATGGAGTTTGAAGGTAGAAACACATAGTAATACATGCTTCCTCGATGGATGCGCTACTCCCATACCAGTTAAGACATCATTCCATTTAATGCCGTGTCACTATCTAACCCCAGTAACATTATGGAAGCTGCCAGGACATTGCATCTTTATTTCCCACTGTTAGATCTTAGACTTTCTTAGAAGCTAACACATTACAACAGAACTGTACCGTAAACTATTTTTTACATTTTTTTATTTAATTTATATAGCGCCAATTCATAACAGAAGTTATCTCATTGCACTTAGCCTATAGAGCAGGTCTAGACCATACTCTTTAAACTAAAGTGAAATCATATATCTAACCCTAACCACACATTAAAGCTGTATTGGTGTAAATAAACACATGTGGTATTTTAACAAATTCATACTTAAATTAATTCATACTCATTTATTGATTGTTTGTGTATTGCACTTCGCTTGAGTCTGGTGTTTCACAGCTGGGCTGTTCCACCTTGCCTGCGAACGAGCAAGTAATGTGCATTGATTTATGAAGCTATCAAAATATTTGTTAATTGAGCAGTATAATGTAAGACTCGTGCTAAGCTAATTGTAATAGTAAATTTAAATCTCTCTGACTCATGTACAAACTTACTTCTGCCTGTTCTCTTTCTCCCAGGTTGTTTGGGCACAAAAATTCCCCCGGGGGCTCGCACACTTATTATTAGTTCCTAGAGGATAACAACAAATGGAAAGTGGGTAGAGGGGAGTTTACACATCCAAATATAAACCTAATAAATACCAATAAATATCATATATAATAAATAAATACATTCATACATACAGTACAACCAAACTCCCCTATACCCACGTCCCACTTGTTGTTACCCTCCCAGAACTATTAATATGTGTGCGATATAATATGGCACAAATCTGTCTAATTACAGCCTGTGTAGTCTAATCAAGCTATCATAAGCCCATGTTATAGAAAAGGTTTCAGTCGTAGTCATCTGGACACTGTTTTCAGAATCAAGACGTTTCGGCTCCCATCCGGAAGTCATTCTTAATTGTGAAAAAATTGGGTGGGAACTGGAAATTTAAGCTACTCTGTGTTACATAAGCCCTGTCCTCAGGAAGGAATCTGCCTGAGTATCTGTTAATAGCTAGTTTCACCTGAAACTGACCTAATGGTTTCCAAGATGGCCCAGTAATCAGTAATCAGGCCTATTGTTTTCTGGCTGCATCTACTTCATCACTGTTAAGTACATAATTAGCATGTGATTGGCCTGACCAAGGTGATAATACACTCTGATAGACTTTGGGCAGATTAAATCTAAGACCACCATTTCTGTTCAAAGAGGGGTTCTCTTCTTTCACAAAAATGGCTTCCTTGACGCCCCGTTCAAACCAATTCTTCTCTCTAGTTAGAATCTTCACCTCGCTGTCTTCAAATGTGTGGTTTGTAGATTTTAGATGCAAATGCACAGCGCTCTGCAAAGAGAAGAATTTTTTTCCAATTTTTTCACAATTTAGAATGACTTCCGGATGGGAGCCGAAACGTCTTGATTCTGAAAACAGTGTCCAGATGACTACAACTGAAACCTTTTCTATGATAGAACACTCTTGGACAAATGAGGGACTACACCATTTTATAAGCCCATGTTGGCAGTATTAAATGCGGTGTCTATTTTAGCATAATTTGGTAGTAAGGTAAGTAAGAGTAGAATAGAATAGAATGTCTATTTTTTTCTGCTATAGAAAGAATATAGCCTTCTTGTCAAACTGAAGCAGAGTGATTTAAAATAGCATAATTTGGTAGTAAGGGTAGAACAGAGTCTAACTGTAGCATATTTTGGATCTGATATGGTATTGTATTTGATTTAATTAGACTATGATCTTGTAAAATGGTGTGTAATTTTGTATAACTATGCTTGTTTACTGTCTAATAAAAAACATATTATTTCTAATTTCGGTCTAATTTAATACAAAGTATGTCTTCTTCTTTTCCTTTTTTTTTTCGGCTGTTCCCTTTCAGGGGTCGCCACGGCGAATCATGTGCTTCCATCTAACCCTGTCCTCTGCATCCTCTTCACTCACACCAATTAACTTCCTTAATGTCCTCTCTCACTACATCCATAAATCTCCTCTTTGGTCGTCCTCTAGACCTCCTGCCTGGCAGCTCCAACCTCAGCATCCTTCTACCAATATATTCACAGTCTCTCCTCTGAACATGTCCAAACCACCTCAATCTGGCCTCTCTGACTTTATCTCCAAAACATATAACATGAGCTGTCCCTCTGATGTACTCATTCCTGATCCTGTCCATCCTCGTCACTCCCAAAGAGAACCTCAACATCTTAAGCTCTGCTACCTCCAGCTCTGCCTCTTGTCTTTTCTTCAGTGCCACTGTCTCTAAGTTGTACAGCATCGCTGGTTTCACCACCGTCTTGAACACTTTTCCTTTCATTCTTGCTGATACTCTTTTATCACACAACACACCTGACACTTTTCTCCACCCGTTCCAACCTGCTTGCACTCGTCTCTTCACCTCTTTTCCACAGTCTCCATTGCTCTGAACCGTTGACCCTATGTACTTAATGTCCTGCACCTTCTTCACCTCTGCTCCCTGTAACCTCACCGTTCCACCTCGGTCCCTCTCGTTGACACACATGTATTCTGTCTTACTGCTGCTAAGCTTCATTCCTCTGTTTTCCAGAGCAGATCTCCATCTCTCTAGATTTTCCTCCACCTGCTCCCTGCTCTCACTACAAATCACAATGTCATCCGCAAACATCGTAGTCCATGGAGATTCCTGTCTAACCTCATCTGTCAGCCTGTCCATCACCAGAGCAAACAAGAAGGGGCTCAGAGCCGATCCTTGATGCAGACCCACCTCCACCTTGAACTCCTCTGTCACACCTACAGCACATCTCACCACGGTCTTACAGCTCTCATACATGTCCTGCACCACTCTAACATACTTCTTTGCCACTCCAGACTTCCTCATACAATACCACAGCTCCTCTCTCGGCACCCTGTCATACGCTTTCTCTAAATCTACGAAGACACAATGCAACTCCCTATGACCTTCTCTGTACTTCTCCATCAGCATCCTCAAAGCAAATACTGCATCTGTTGTACTCTTTCTAGGCATGAAACCATATTGCTGCTCACAAATGCTCACCTCTGCCCTTAGCCTTCCTTCCACTACTCTTTCCCACAACTTCATTGTATGGCTCATCAGCTTTATTCCTCTGTAGTTGCCACAGCTCTGCACATCTCCCTTGTTCTTAAAAAGGGAGATGTTAAACAAACTAGTCAGAAACTCTACTGCCACCTCTCCTAGACACTTCCACACCTCCACAGGTATGTCATCAGGACCAACTGCCTTTCCACTCTTCATCCTCTTCAACGTCCTCCTCACTTCACTCTTGCTAATCTTTGCTACTTCCTGCTCCACACCAGTCACCTCTTCTACTCCCTTTCATTTTCCTCATTCCTCAACTCTTCAAAGTACTCCTTCCATCTTCCCATCACACTCCTTACACCTGTCAATACATTTCCATCCTTATCTTTAATCACCCTAACCTGCTGCACATCCTTCCCATCTCTATCTCTTTGTCTGGCCAACCTGTACAAATCCACCTCTCCCTCTTTAGTGTCCAACCTAGCATACAAGTCCTCATATGCTCTTTGTTTGGCCTTTGCCACCTCTACCTTCACCTTACGCTGCATCTCCCTGTACTCCTGTCTACTCTCTTCAGTCCTCTCAGTGTCCCACTTCTTCTTAGCTAACCTCTTTCTCTGTATAGAGTCCTGAACTTCCTCGTTCCACCACCAAGTCTCCTTGTCCGCTTTCCTCTTTCCAGATGACACACCGAGTACCCTCCTACCTGTCTCCCTGATCACATTAGCTGTAGTGGTCCAGTCATCTGGGAGCACTTCCTGACCACCCAGAGTCTGTCTCAGCTCCTCCTTGAAAACTACACGACATTCTTCCTTTTTCAACTTCCACCACTTCGTCCTCTGCTCTGCCCTTGTCCTCTTCATCTTCCTCACCACCAGAGACATTTTGCACTCTACCACAACCTGTGTTGTCTGGCTACACTCTCCCCTACTACTACTTTACAGTCACTGGTCTCTTTCAGATTACAACGTCTACACAAGATGTAGTCCACCTGAGTGCTTCTACCTCCGCTCTTATTTGTCACCCCATGTTCCTGCCTCTTCTGGAAGAAAGTGTTCACTACAGCCATTTCCATCCTCTTTGCAAAGTCTACCACCATCTGTCCTTCTGCATTCCTGTCCTGAAGACCAAACCTGCCCATCACATTCTCATCACCTCTGTTCCCTTCACCTACATGCCCATTAAAATCTGCACCAATCACCACTCTCTCACCTCTGGGGATGCTCTGCATCACTCCAGAATTTCTCCTTCTCTTCTAACTCACATCCTACCTGTGGGGCATAACCACTCACAACATTGAACATCACCCCTTCAATTTCCAGCTTCAGACTCATCAACCTGTCTGATACTCTTTTCACCTCTAGAACATTCCTCACAAACTCCTCTTTCAGGATAACTCCTACTCCGTTTCTCTTCCTATCTGCCCCATGGTAGAACAACTTGAACCCTGCTCCTAAGCTTCTAGCCTTGCTACCTTTCTACCTGGTCTCCTGGACACACAGTATATCCACCTTCCTTCTCTGCATCATGTCAATCAACTCTCTAGCCTTCCCTGTCATAGTCCCAACATTCAAAGTCCCTACTGTCAGTCCTACATTGTTAGCTTTCCTCTTCTCTTTCTGCCTACGAACACACCTTCCTCCTCTCCTTCTTCGTCTTTGATCAACAGTAGTCCAATTTCCACTGGTACCCTGTAGGTCAACAGCACCGGTGGCGGTCGTTGTTAACCCGGGCCCCGACCGATTCGGTATGGATGTCATTTTCACGATTCGCATTTTTAATTTGGCATGTGTTTTACGTCGGATGCCCTTCCTGACACAACCCTCTGCATTTATCCAGACTTGGGACTGGCACAAGAAGACACTGGCTTGTGCCCCCTTGCGGTTGCATTGCCCCCTTGTGGTTGCATTTGCCTTGTGTACTGTAAAATAAAGTGTGACCAAAGTTGCTAAGAAAACAATTAGCTCGGAACTTTTATTGTCATTTAGGAAGACTCCTAGTGATAAGATAATATCCTTTGTGAATACGACCACTGATGGAGTTCACTTTAATGTCCTTTGATGGAACAATAAAATCACCAACATTACAGAAATTAAGAGGTGAAAAGACTTTCACTGTGTGTAGAAGAAAAATTATTGGTTTTGTACATTAAAAAAAGGATTTGGATCCTTTCCTATTGACCTCCCTGTAGCCAAAGTCATTTTTGGAGACAGCATCCAGCAGCCATTAGCCATTTATAGCAAATTACTGGTCATTCTCATAGTGTTAATCAGTTATATTTTGCACCAATATGACTAGTTTGCATTGTACATTGCCTCTATGGCGGGGAGTTTGCTCCTGGTATTGCTTTACAACAGTCCCCTGTGGACATTGAACACTCTTTTATCCCTTCACCGCAAGTCGCAATCAGATAATTGTTTCTCAGAGCAACCATTTGAGGCTACAAAACCATGTAATCTCCAGTGCTGCTCTGATGGTGCTACAATAGCAAGAGAATGCTAGAAACTCTATGGGTCTCATTGTGAGCTTGTTTCTGAAAAGGAATGCTTTTCAGAATTGTTTAGGTTAAGGTAGGAACCGCAAATACTTAAGTCATAGTGAACTTTTACAAAGACAAGAAGGGTTTTTACAAAGGTTGCACTTTCTTTCGATCCTGAAGGATGTTTCTGTGGAAAGAAGGAATTGTATCTGTCAGCTTTTGTTGTTGCTATAGTAGCTTAAAATGGATGAAAAGCCTAATTTCTTCAATTAGGACCCTAAATCTGCTTTTGCTACTATTTGAAATCCTGGTTTTGCATCATGCACATTTGCAATCCTACACTGAGAGTCCCCCTGGAATTTATCATTACTATATTACCTGTCAGCTCTCTGCCTCTGTCATGTCCGTTTTATGCCATATGGGGATTTCTGTATGCATGCTCTACTCAACCAAGACAGTGTTTTCCTCTGTGGGCTTCTTTAAAGATACAACTGTAACACTGCTGCAGATAGAGCACTAGGATCCCCAGCAATATTGTGGCATTTCTCAGGGAGGAGTATGTGTTACTTGAAAATGTGAAAATCTGGGGAAAAAAAGAAATGAAGAGAAGTGACGAGGAGAGCAAAGCAAAGAGCCTTTACATTGACCTTTGGCGGCAGACACTGAAATCACAGCCATGGCATTTCAACTAAGCCAAATTATATTTAGAAATGAAATGACTAATTGCAATAGAGAGCTCCAATTCCCACCTCTCATTATTTATTTCAGCTAAATCATTACTCAGAGTAAAGAATTGATTGAAATGTATCAAAGACTTTTTTCTTCTCTAAGAAATAACCTCCCCAATATATTCTGTTTAGTAACAGGTTATCACTCCCTGAATGCCTCTATTGTATGATTAAGGAGGAAAAAGAACAGCGAGAGTTTGCATTCAGGTGTAATTTTCTATCTGTCTTCTTGTATGGTGAATAGTTTATTTATAAACCAAACGAACATACTGGCTACTTTTCAGCTTTTTTAAAGTGTTGTTATTCCCTATGGGCAATCAATTTTTCATGAGGGCTTTTGGTTGCATTCCTTAATGCTTTTAAAAGCATAGAGGGACAAAAAGCTTTCCTGCAGATTGCTTTTGTTTTTCTAATTTAAAATGTAATTTAAAAGAGGAGAATTTGCTGACTACTTGCAAAACAAATATTTAAAATGGTGAGAAGTGTTAGCAGTGAAATGCAAACACCGCTGGCATACAAATTGTTTTAGAGTACTTCTTTCCAAATCAGTATCTATTTCATTCAAATTTACAAAGCTAAAGCTCCATTGTCTCCTCAATGCAACAATGCAATGCAATGTTTTTTCTGCTACAGACAGACTATAGCCTTCATGTCAAACTGAAGCAGAGTGATTTCGAACTCACCATTTTCTGTGGAAATCAGCCAAGGCCACTGCATGCAGCCTGCAGGTGTTGGTCTGTTCAACAGCAATGATGAGTCGTGCAGTGCTGTGTGCTCGTCTCCAAGGTGTCAGTCATGTTAGAAAAGAACCACTGTCTGTGTGACACCCATTGACAGCCTGGAAGCCTTGGGCCCTGTTTCATGCAAGGTTGACAGACAGGTGCTCTGCACATGGAGCCAACTTGAAAGAATGCTACTGAATTTGACAAAAGATAGGAGTTCTACTAAGGGAGGTAAAATGGCCTCTCCAAACCCCATACACCAATAATCCTTCAGGATCATTTTAATCTAAAAAAAAATAAATATTTATCAATCGGAAAGGAGGCCAAACCTATGAAAGTAAGACCAAACTTGTAATAAATCTAAATTTCCCTTTAAATATGGTTGGGCGTAGGTGGAGTAACAGAACTTCCTTCTATTATAAATAAATATATATTGGCGATATTACCACTTCTTTTTAATGGAAAAGACACTTATTTTTGTGAGGCAGTGTTTTATATCCACCTCAAAACTGATGTCACATAAGGGAGAATGGCCAAGTTAGGTCAAGTTTAACAAAATCAAATATGGATTGTAAAGCTAGTTTTGACACTGATGAGGGTGAAAGTACATATTCATATGCATATGATGGACAGTCTTATAATTTTGAGCCTACTAGGCTTTCAAGGTACTGTAAACAGGTAAGAATGATGAGAATTAAGGGTCAGCAGAGACAAATTGAGTTGTGTTGTGAGGAGAAACAATGGAGAACTGAACAGGTGCTTGGTAGGGACCAGCGTTAGGCATTGTTTGCTGTGTGTTCTTTCACTTCACAGTGTTGTGATGTTTGCAACACCTATCAGGCATTAAAACCAGTAAAGACTGTCTTCGTGGACCAATCTGTAGAAATTATTAATAAGTTTTCCATATTACGTTGTGGTGAGAAATGTAATTCCTGCCTGAAGTATGTTCCCAGGCAACAATTTTTTGAGTGATTCAATTGCTACATTTATGTACCGCACAGGAATCATAAGGAGTTGGTAGAGGCACATGATGAAAGTGCCTAACTTTCACACCGGAGACCAGGGTTCGCATCCTGAGTCCCATCTGTGCTTAGGTTTAGGCAACACAAGGACTTTGGTTAAGGTTAGGGAAAGATTGTGGTTTCGTTTAAATGTTCATAAAGTTCAGAATCGGAAATACTTTATTGATCCCCGAAGGGAAACTCTGTGTTACAGCAGCTCGCCTTTACGTCAGTGCACACAGGATTAGTTAGTGCCTGAATATAACCACAAGAAAGTTTAACCATGCTTTATTTGCTGCAAGTGGATATTGTATTGCAATCGATTATTTTAATGGAAAACAAATGAAATACGTTGTCAGTGAACATTTTACATACATTCAGTATCAACAATTTGTAACTTGCCAGATATGTGAAGTAAGTAAATAAGTAAAAACATATCTTTATTATTCCAAATTTACTGTGGCAAACTAATTGTATATAAATGTAATTTATATACAACAGGGTTGAACTAGCAGTATAAGATACTTATCCACAACAGGAACTACTGTGTGAGGATCAGCTTGCCAGGTCAGTCACATCTCACGTTGCCAGACAAAACTCCACACTACGATTACAGTGTTGTTCTGCAGGGGAAAGAGAGACAGAGACAGAGAGACAGAAAGAGAGAGACTGGCTGAGAGAGAGAGAGAGATAAATGAGACAGAGGGAGTCTCCTCAGTGGTACAGCAGTGAAGTTCTGTCTCTTCCCCTGCACAAAATGCACCCAGGCAGCAAAACACCATAACATCATATATTAAAAGCATGTAAACTTGCTTGTAAAATGTATACATTAAGTAAGAAATTCAACTTACAAGTTCTTTAACCAGCTGTTTCTTTGACTTGTGGCCTAATGCAGGAATTCTAGTGTCTGTGAATTTATACTGTGACTGTGAAAACCATTTTGAGTGGGCTATGATTTGTATCATTTAAAAATGCCAACAGCACTATAGCACCCTGTGATTTATATCACAGAAACATCTTGCGATGAAAGTGGCGGTAACACCGACAACACTGCGATGTGAGATACCAACATTTGATCAAAAGTGTGGAGGCTCTGAAATGTTTATTTGGAGTTTCGTGTGGGTGTGATATTTGAAATCCCACTGCAAAAATGAGTTTTGTGTCGTGCTTGTGAATCATTCCAGGCAGGCATTTTTATTCAAATCTGCCTATTGAGGCAGTCATATTCAAATGCTAAAATAAATCTGCCTTGATAACATAAAACAGCATGTAACCATCATGAACATGTCAGTGAAAGAGATTTGGCTCCAGGAAAAAGAATCACAGGTGTTTAATTTTTCAGGAATCGTGTCAGGTCTGGAGTATCTATATTGCATGGGCTGTGCCTGATTCATATCTGAAGTACACTGTCAAATGATTAATACAGCAGAGTCAGTTGTGATTTGTGCACATTGTAAAAGATACAGAGGAATGGTACCATGCTAATCTTTCAAAAAAGACATGAATAATGACAAAGCAATGTGGTGTAAGTAGGCATGGTATGTGGTTTAATTTACAAGTGCTTATATAGATCTGTCATTCTATTCTCTCTATTGTCTCTTCCCTCCATCTCCTCACTTTTGCTGTGAAAAGGAAGACAGCTCTGCAGCAAATGAAGTAAACCAGTGCGTGCTACCCAATACATTTTTTCCTGCCATCCAGCTGAAATTGCAGAGCTGTTCCTCTATTTCGGCATTCACTGTAAATTCATGTGCATAGATCAGAAGGCTATCTGGCCCTGGCTCTGTGGGCTAAGATTGTTGTCCAGGCCCGCCAATCTAATCCGGGACACACTACTTGTTGTATGGGAAGAATAATGAGCAGATTCTTGGCTGATGCTGTGAGCATGCCAGAGGCAAATCTGCCCTCCATGTGTCTCTCCAAGCATGAACACTGTGAACAGGGAGAAGCCACAAGTTTACAAAGTGCACAGAGGGATCATGGACATAAAGGAATATGATTAAATACAGTTTGATGTATGTTGGAATACAGTAAGAGGTTATAACTAGTATCTTGCTGTATTATGTGAGCCTCTTGGGGTGAGCATAAAATATACAGTTTAACAGAGGAGCAACTTACAGTATATGAATGTGCCTTTAAAAGCTGAAGCTAATACTGACATATTTTGTATTATGGCAGATATGATATGGTAATATTTAAAATATGAAAATTCTCATGAAATACCAAAATATTTATAAAGTGTCACAGTGTTTATTATCAAACCTTCGTAATCCATTGTTTCCCCAATGCTGTATTGAAATGTACACCATTATGGGATATTAAAACTCACGTGAGAGTCATATTGATTGACTTGTTTTAGCAGCTCTCTTTAAAGGTACCCTGTGGAGGTTTTGCCCACTAGTGACACTATAGAGCAATGTTGTGATGATAGGGCCCCCATCTTATTTGTTGTGTGCGCGTACAAGGATGCATACAGTATGTAGGCACACGAGCATGCAGGTGACGCGATATACATTCCTGTCGATGGTTTCAATAAATTCCGCTGATTGACAGTTGGTTGTGGTAACACAAGAAACTTAGCAATGCACCAGCAAAAGGAAGTGAAGAAGAGGACTGCTAGCTAGCAAACAGAATTGGTAACAAATCAGGTTTCAAAAGATTCCAAAAAATCCACTGCAAATGTTTTATGAGGAAAAAAATGCATTTAAAACAAGCCCTCAAAACTAAATGACAAATTGGTCTGTTATTGCCTTTCGAAACGGCCCTTATCAGTGTTTTCTGATCTGATATCTCTATGGTTAAAATTTGATTAGGTTTAGGCATGAAAACTACTTTAATAAAAAACAAAACAAAACACCAAGTTAAACCTGCATCGATTTTTTGGACCACTTGGGGGCATTGCAATAAGCTGTAAACACAAAAGTGACATATTATCACCTCATAAAATTGATAAAGCTGATGTTGCTTTATAGCTGCTGTATCTGCTGGAACAGTTGCTTCCAGCAGATACGGAGATACATTAACATTAATTTAAATATGTTTCTGGCCAGCTGATGACCAATATTCACTCTTTTTCTGGCTTAGTTTTGGTCTCCACCAACTACTGACAAAATATCTGGCTCTTTAGCTGCTAAATGCTCCATTATGTTCACCAGCTAGCCGCTAACTTTCCTATGGTCATAATAAAAAAAAGCAATGCTGACTGATAGCAAATGGGATGCTAACGGCGATCTGCCATAACAAAGTCACATTTTGTTGGCCCATCCGTCAACCGTGTTGCAGCTGAAAAAAACATCTACTTCCACCTTTGCTCCCAATAGTCAATATTCCCACAATCACATGAGGTGGACCTCAAGGATACAGACAAGGAATTTCGGTGTGAATCACAGAATGTTAACAAAACTGTCTGACCTTTAAAGACCCTGAAAGCAAATTTCCTTAAGTAGGTTCTTTTTAGGAGTAATGTGGTCACACATAAACACACAATTTTAGAACAGTTAGAACAGTTTTGGTTATTTTACATAAGAGATTTCTGTCTCTTTTCTTCTCAAAAAAAGTGGGCGGGAGTAAGGTGATGTCACAAACTTCTGTTGTTATCAGACCACTGTCAATAACTGACAGATTAGGTTTTTGTGTGGTAAATTTAAAAAAATACATACTTATGTATGTTTTTTTCCCCAAACCTTAACTTTGATTGTTGCTTAATTAATTTCATAGAAAAATACTCCAAGTAGTTGAATCCAAGTTTTCAGGGGCTTTAAGATACTGTATGGTGACCCACCACACCTCAATATAATAGGACAAATTAATTAAAAAAACCTTTACTGAACAATAAAATAAATTGAAAATGTAAAATACATAGCATTGACTGGCTGTCAAACAAAATGTGATTACATAACAGTAACAGCTTGTTCTTGAATAACCCCCTAGATAGACACTGTAGATAGATATTAACATATAAAGATTGCAGGGCTGTATATGCCCTCAAACATATAATAAAACCAGTCGCTCCCACAGTAAGATATGATGACAGTGTTGCGATCATGTGAACGTGGGAATATGTTTTGAATGCACTGCTGGGGAGCCTGGGGTTGGATTTGACGTGCGCTGGATGTGATTGATTGTGTTGTTATTGCTAAGGACTCTCTTCCGGCTGCCTCCGGGACCCTTTTCGATCCATCCACTGTTTGTTTGTACTGCTGCTCATAAATTTTACTGCCCATGCTGGAACCTACTGGGAGCTTAAACAATTGCTTTATTGATGTATTTCTCTCATACAAGGAAGAGCACCACACCAGGCTGGCATGGGACTTTTCATTACACCAAAATTAATATTGCTGTTTTTTTTATTTTATTTAAATCTGATACGTGTGGGGTGGTTGTGTAGGTGAGGATTGCCCTTGAAAATGTTTTACTGGTGTTCTTAATTTACTGCTTTTTTTCTGGTCTCTAAAAACTAAATGTATCCTTAGATGGAGAGGTGAAATTATGGTTTATGTTTTTTGCAAGGTCTAAGTTGTTTCATTAGCTTCCCTGTGGAGAAATAAATGTAAAACTGTAACATTAAACAAGGACAGCCTTTGGAATTAGCATTAGAGGCTCAAGATTGTTCACTATAAAAATAACCTCAGACTTTACATACTCTACATTGTTCTGTAGAAGACATAAATTAATTACTGGGAGAGTGCTACTGTGATAGGTAGGTGTTGTATGTGAGTGAGAAAGAGAGAGAAGCACAGTTTAAAGTGTATGTGATACTATTTATAGGTACAGAAAGGCAGTGGGGGGATATTATGTTAGTGGGAGAATTATTGGTGTTATTAGTCTTGTGCTACTAACCTACACAAGAGAGAGCTGGGGAGATATATTCCATCATTAAAGTAAGCATCTTTAAATGGACGTCAGATCAAGCTTAGTCAAAGTAACCTCTTGAAATCAGTGAGGTACTCGCTGTTTGTAAAGAATAAATATTGCAAGGAAAACATGTTTAATTCTTGCCAGGATCAGCTCTAGGTTCCTGGTGAGTCAACTGGGGGTTGGGGAAATGGAGTACTGAAATATTTATCAGAGCGTTGCATATTCAGCTGAGGGTCCTTTGTGTGTGCTCATGTGATCTTTCACAACCCGTTCACAAATTAAATATTTATCACATTTAAATAAAAAGGCGAATACCGGGTCTCGCCAAGTGGGAGTGTATGTGTGTGTGTGTCTGAGTGCATGAGGGGAGAAGTGAGTGCGCTATCAGGGATGGTTGGTGTGGAGTCCTGGGAGGCGGGGGTGTGTTGAGCCTGTCAGGATGGAGATATGAGACTCACCTTCCTATCTACTCATTCACAGAGACTGGAATCAGCCTCAGCTTAACCAGTGCGCTGTGGCTACTGAAGGGGTTGCAACAGACAAAAAGAACACTGTGCCTGACCTGATGCTGCAGTATACTGCTACATACACAGTTATATATGGAAACAAATGGCTTCCCAAAAGCAAAATATATGTACGTTTATCACATTTGTGTTGACTTGTAATTTCTGATTCTCTGATTGGCTGATTGGATACAACACATTATACATATCTCTTTTCTCATTAGTGTTGATTTAACAAAGGAAATCAGTTGTGGCTTCTTCTGGACTCTCTCGATCAACTTACTACTGTGAAGAAAGGTAGTATTCCTAATTTCTGTACATTAATGTATAGTGTCTTGATTTTGCTCCAGATTCAACAAAAAAAGGGTTATTTAAGATTATCTAGCTGTTGACGGTCATTATGTGCTTCATACAGAGCAGTATGGCAATGTAAAAGTTTCATTTGTAAGCAATAAAATACATGCAAATGTTTGCTAAAGTAGTGGACTGTACTTATATAGCACCTTTCTAGTCTTTTCCAGCTAGTCAAAGCATATCACATTTACACGCTGATGGAAGGTGCCAACTGCTCATCAGTTTAAAGAAAGTAACTCATTCACACAATTTGATGTTCAGTGGCCCAAGGACACTTTGACATGTGGCCTGGGGAATCGAACCGCCAATCTTCCAAGTGGTGAACAACCCATTCTACCACTGAGCCACATGCCCCATCATCAGTGAGATGCATGTTGCTGCATGTCAAGTTTTGCTGATGAGATTGATGAGTGTGTAGAGTTTCAGTCTGGGACTTTGTGACAGCTATAGAGGTGTATACAGTTGGCTTTGGATGCTTTGTTAGAATTTTTCAGAGAAAAAAAATCCAAGTCTTTTCATGTTCCTGTTTGGCAAATTAATAATAATTATTAAATCCTGTATTGACACAATTTCTTATGAGTGAAGCTTTGCCTGTATACACTACAGTTATCTACAATGATTTTTTTTTACAATAATGCATCTGGCATATATGAAATTCTTTATACTAACAATACATGTGTGAGGGGGCTTCTTCTAACCTTCTAACCTGTGCTGCCAGCAGTCACATGATTGGGTGAGAAGTGGGGTACACCGACAGCCAACAGGTTCGAACCCTTCGAGCCTTCTTACTGTGAGGTGACAGTGGAGTTTCCCACTTAAGGGAAATAAAGTCTGCCATTATGTCTTAATTGCCACAGTTAGTGGGCAGAAGCTATAAAAAATAAGGTGTGAAACAAATATTGGATTCCTAAATCCTGTTTAGAGCCAGTGAGAGTTCCTTAGGTAAATAAGGTTAGTACATACTGAGTTGGTAGCTGTTTCTCCCCAGCTTGCTGCTAATTTCTAAAGGCCAAATGTCAGTGTACTACCTCCTTGCTAATGACACAACCAGGGATCAGTTTAAATGCTTTAAAACACATTCAAAAGTCCAACAGCAGCAGGGACATTTTAATCACAGCATGTTCAGATTGCATCCTTTCTAATGTGGCAGATATTATATTTAGTTTTCAAACATATGCACATTCGAGTCAGGTCTGGAAGTTACCTTCAAAGCATAACAAATCATGAACATGGCTTTTCACCGTTCCTGGGGTGAACCTGAAGTATGGGTCAGCACGTGCTGTGAGGAGACAAGCTTGATAGAAAAGGCTCAGGTTCTGCTTTAACAGAGGCACTGTGAGCGGAGCCGACCCACTGCGACAGAGACATCAAAAATGAGCCAAACATAATTAGCATTGAAATAGTCAGCATGTGGGGGTGTTTTATGTGCAAAATAATACCTCATCAACATCAGCAACAGCTATTACAACATGACGGAATGCCTCTATTGATGAGCGCAGCCCAGCACAGAGCACACTGTAAATCACTGTATGATCCCTCTGAGGCTTAAATTGGCTGCTCTTTTCTGAGAATACTGCATGGTTCTGAATAAAACTTAACAATCAGTGTAAACTCAGGTACATTTTCTTTCCATATCCAAAAGCAGCTCGTTAACTCTATTACTGATATAGTGTCAGACAAAATTCTTGTTGACAAGGACAGCCTAGTGAGAGGAAATTGACTTCCTGGGAAGGGGAGTTTCAGAACAGCTTTGTCTTGAAAATGTAGCACCAGTTCATTAAAGGTTAATGGTGCATTGATGATAAGTTTTATCCACCTACTCTCTTCTGGACTAATGGTGCTCTGCTCGGATGTTGACATCTTTCAGATAGCATGGATGTTTGAGTCATTGGCCAAGGTGCAAAGGGTTTTCTAGTAGCCAATGCAGTAATACGGTTCTTTGCAGGGAAATGCTAGATGTTCTCAGAGACAGGAGTTACAACTCAAGGCACCTATATTCTCACCTCACCAGACATGTCAGTAAATCTTCTTGAATTGAAAGGATAAATCTAAGACACTATGATATGTTTATAACTCTGTGTCTCAGCTTGCTCTAGGCAATAGCACTGGGTGTCATATGATGTTGCAATACTGAGTCTTAGACATTCTTGAACTGAGAAATATGTCCAAAAAATGCAAGTAAGATTATAAACGTCAGCTTTCCCACTGGGCATTAGACATGTGGTGGGAGGATGTACCTTTCATATTTCTACAACTGCACTGGCAGTGATTACAAAGAAAAACTGTAAGAACTTAAATGAATTTGTAATGTCTAACTGTAGTTGGGGCCACTGCACCATTTATTTTCAAGCATTTAAAAAAAATAGAAAGTGGTCAGAGTTTGCAGTGCTTATGTATTAGCTCTGGAGGGAAGTGAATGCAGTTAACATTCTTGGCCACCCGCCAGTGTGATCTAACTTGGGTTAGACTAAGGTTTGGATTATTTGATACAGGGAAAAAATATATATGCATAAATATTAACTCCAGCCATGGACGTATTAAACAATATATGCTCTATTAAAATAATGTATCCAATGAAGGTATACCCAAAGTGCAATACACTTAAATAGTTTCTACTACGTCCTGCCCAACGACATGCATTAATGTCTTTCATTGGCTCTGCATGGTTGACAACACATGAATTGCACAAAAACAATATCTTGTTTTTGCTTCAATGCTTGAAATTCCGTTACTTGAAAGACTAGTTTTTGATTGTGTCTTAGGGCATCACTAGCCATTTTGTTTAACTTCATACACGCAGTCTGATATCATGCCCACGCCAATTTCTTGTTGGGGTTGGTTTGTTTTGTTTGCCCTAACCAATCAGCAGCGAGTGACATATCTTTCCCACTGACGTTATTTTCAGTTGACACGAAAGCTGTGGTAGCAGTCAACAATCAAAATAATATTTTCAATTCTTTACATTACAGGTGGGGTATGCGATTCTAATCCAATACATGTCTTTATGTCAAATTCAGCAAATATCTCCTCACAGTCCGCTAACTGTCCGTTCTGTGTGTGTGCTGAAAAAAAATCTGGGGGCAATCACTATTTCACACAGGGCCATGGAGGTTTGGATTTTGTTTTCCTTTAATAATAACAACCTTCATTTAAAAACTGCATTTTGCTGCATCAAATTTGTTTGATGATCTGAAACATTTAAGTGTGACAAACATGCAAAAAAATAAGAAATCAGGAAGGGGGCAAACACTTTTGCACACCACTGTATATGGGAAGATGTCTCCATTATTAAACCTGTCTAGTAAACTCTGATTGGTTGACAGTTTCTCCAACAGGCGTCATCACGTGAGCATAACACCAGACCAATTTGCATCACTGAACAAATCAGAGATGTGCAGTGATTCTGGAACTAGACTAGGACATCACAAAAAATAGCCACTACAACACAATCAGCACACGCCAGTGTGACCAGTGTTTTAGGGTTTCAAGGTGACTGATAATGGGGCCATAAAACAAAAACATTTAAAGCCCCAACAAGGACATTGTAACCATCTAAAACATTGTACAAAACTTCAGTTTCTGCTTTCTGCTCAGTGAAAGATGCAGTCAGCTTGGGACTGTTTCGCTCTGTGGCATCTAAATTTTCAAGGATATCTGTGAGGATTTTGTTTGTAGACTTTACATCTGGATTTAATGCTGCAGATTTAATAGCTGCTCTAAGCTTTCCCAGCTGACCATACTATCAGGGACCCAACACAGACACCACAAGCTCCACCCACTGCAATCAACAGATCTCACTCACCTGAGTACTGATCACACACCTGGCACCAATCACCAACCCCACACTATAAACCCACAGTCCCCCAGTTCACTCACTGTCTGGTCTCAAACATACTATGAGATTCAACCCGACCGCATCACCTTCTGAAGACTCCCCTTGGACTTTGGACTCCCCTCAGCCTATGTGTGTGACTTTGTCTCCTGGCTCTCCTGCTCCTCATCTCCTCCAAAGAATGAACTACACCTAACCAGATAAGACTCTTAGACTTTCCTAGCTCCAGGCCATCGTATTCACTGCACTTTACTTTACATATACTTCTGTCTTGTATTACAATAAACTCCTTCGTCACTGTACTTACCTCTGTCTCCCGTGTCTGCCTGCTGACACATACCTGGTGCAGATTTACATTTGCACTTGTATTGCAGACTGTTCTTTCAAAGCTGAGTTTACAACACCCACTTTTCAGAGCACCAGGCTCTGCTCAGCTAATATGTCCAAGCTAGTCATCTGCAGGCATCTGTTAGCAAAAAAATATTAAATAAAAACCTTCTTTTTCTGTTTGCTCATACCTACTGTATATTACTCAATGCCAGTAGCACTTTACAGTGATTCTGACTGTTGGGGGAAAAAACTTCAGTGTTACATTTAAAAAGAGACAGCGCATGTAGTCCACATGATTCAAGAATGGGCTTCAATTTACTCTGGGTATACCTTGAATAGGCATTTTTGGTTTATTTTACAGGAATGCTAACTGTCAGCGTGTTTGTTTAATTGTGGAAGAACAGTCCAGAGAACGTTTATTTGTCATTTATTAAAGCATTGGAGGATCAAAAGCATCAGGTACAAGGATCTTTTCTGTTCAGTAAACTACAGTCAGCAAGCTGTTAGTCTGTAGCCAACATCCTAGAAAAGAGTACTCTTCTTAACGTTACACAGTGTTTTATAATAGAAATGTGCAGTTATCCACTTCTGGTTGTAAAAAGAAGTGGGGGAGCCGTGATTTAAACTTGGCTTTCCCTTGTTGGTGCACAGGCTGATCCCATCCTCTTGGCACACGATTCCATCCATCTTGAGGTGACAGTACCCTAGGGGAGGAACCCTACACTTCTGAAACAGCACACCAGCTTATGTCCCTTTTGCTCATAGAGATATGGATGGATTGATGGGGAAACTGCCTCCTCTAGCTGGAGGAGCAGCAGACTGGATTGCAATGTTGGAAAGCCTCACAACTGAAGAAACTCTTTGTACTGGAGATATGAGAGCCCTCCTGGGAAGAGCAGAGGGGGTACGGGTTGCAAAGAAGTTACTTAAGATGGCAGGAATACAATCTGTGGATCCTGATCACAGGCCATTCAACACCTTCAGGAACCTACTGTGGGATGCCTTAAGACAAAAATATCCAACTGACAGAAACATAGATGGAGTAGGAGATATCAAGATGAACCGTGGAGAAGGAATGCTGGACTATTTGAAGAGAGCAGCCAAACTGTGGGCACAACATACTGGTACCAGACATGATTCCAGTGAAGCTATACAGGCCCTGTGGAAAATACAGTGTGTCAGGGGCTCCCCGATGAAGTACAAAAGGCTCTGGTGGCCATGGTAAGTCTCCAGAAGATGTACATCAGACTACCACAAGGCTACCGGGACAGCCCTGGATGGTTCAACGCTGTACTAAAACAACATCATACTGTACATGGACAACATTCTCTTGGCTGCACCTACAGCTGAAGCATGCCTGATTGCTACACACTCCCTGCTCACAATGCTCGCAGAACAAGCGGACAACGTCAAGACGGACAAAGTGCAAGTTTGCAAGCAATTGGTGGTGTTTCTACGTTGTGAGATCTCTCATGAGGGACACACCTTCACCGCCTCACAGAAGTCATCCATCCTGTCACATAGAAAACCAGCCACAGTCCAACAAATGCTAGCCTTTTTAGGCCTGACAGGGTATAGCCATAACCATGTTCCTGCATATGTGGAGTTCAAAATGCATACTTTATAATAAAAGTTATCTCATTGCACTTTTCCTGTAGAGCAGGTCTAGACCGTACTCTTTATAATATTATTTACCGAGACCCAACAAATCCCACCATGAGCAAGCATTTGGCAACAGTGGCAAGAAAAAACTTCATTTAAGAGGCAGAAACCTTGGACAGAACCAAACTCCATGGTGGGCAGCCTTCCACCGCTGCCGTGCTACAGAGGAGACAGGGGAAATGTGGTCTCCTATGCTGTAGTAAAACAGGATCCACACACAAAGACGCATCTCACAATAGACCAAGGTCTCATACCACAACCAGCCTCAGCACAGCTGGCTGAAATAGTGGCCTTAACAAGAGCCCTGGAAAAAGAGTGAACATCTACACAGATCCAGCCTATGGACATGGAGCTGTACATGTGGATGGGCTGCAGTGGGTCAGAAGGAACTTGACTACAGCCAACACTCCAGTAAAGCACAGAGCACAGCTAGAAAAACTGGTAAGAGCAGTACTACTGCCTACAGCTCTGGCCATGATGAAATGCAAAGGAAACCAGCATAGCAGAAGGAAATGATGCTGCCAACTCTGCGGCCAAGAAGGCAGGACGATATGAACCAAGACAAATGTCTGTCACATTGAACAACTACCAGAACTAACAGAAAAAGACATCATTGACATGCAAGAACAAGCAGGAGTATACGAGCAAAGTGAATGGCATCAGAAAGGAGCAACAAAGAAAGAAGGCCTGTGGAGAGCACACAATGGAAGAATAGTGGCTCCAGACAAACTTTGTCAGCTACTACTCAAACAAGCACACGGACCAGCTCATGAGAACAAGAAGAAAACACAGAAGAACATTGAAGGATGCTGGTGGCATCCCCACATGACAGCCTTAGTGGAAAACTATGTGACAGACTGCTACATTTGCAATGGACACAACCCTAAGCAGGCTTACAAGTGCCCAATGGGAAGGGTTCCAGTACCAGAAGCACCATTCCAAGACATCACAATCGACTTTACCGATATGGGTGTGGAAAACAGAACAAAAGGCTACTGAGTCAGCAGATGTAGTGGTAAAATGGTTGAAAAATGAGCTAATACCGAGATATGGGGTTCCACGTAATGTACACTCAGATAACGGCTCACATTTCAGTAACAAACAGCTGGGGGAGGTGGAAAAAGCACTGGGAATAACACATAGATTTGGAGCAGTGTAACATCCTGTGTCACAAGGTTTGGTGGAAAGAGCCAACCAGACTCTGAAAAGAAAGATCACTAAAATCTGTTTTGGCACAAAGCTCAGTTGGGTGGATGCATTTCTTTGGTGCTAATGTCCATGAGAACCTCCCCAGGGGCCAAGACACACTTGACACCCCATCAGTTGCTGACAGGCAGGCCAATGCCAGGGCCACCCAGGGAGAGAGGTCATATGCCCCCTCTGGATGTCTGGCAGATTGACATTGACGAATACATGACTGCATTGACTAACTTGACCCGAGATTTGTGTAAACAGGTAGAGCTGGCCGAACCCAAAGTACCCATCACCAAGACTCTAGCAGTACAGGTAGGGGAATGGGTACGAGTGAAAGTTCACAAGAGAAAGTGGCCTGGTCCTGGATGGACAGGACCTTATGAAGTGGTTGATTGTACCTCCAGCACAGTCCAGGTAAAAGGAAAAGCTGGAGCAATTTGGCACCACCTGACACACTGTGTACCAGCCCCACCCCCCTTACATTAGCGGAGGTTAGAACTGAATTGGCTGAACACGAGTAAGGGCTCTAAAAAATAAAACTGAGAACCGGACCCAAAGAGTTGAGAAGCCCTAACTGTCATGGCCGAACCTAGGGGTCGACCATGGCACCCTTTTTGCCAACCAGGCCTCTGTGGCCTAAGAGGAACAATTGGGACCAACTTCTCTTATGGCCTGGCCGAATAGGATGGCTTTAGATATGCTATTGGCAGAAAAGGGCGGAGTCTGCAAAATGTTTGGGGACTTCTGCTGTACATTCATTCCCAATAATACTGCCCTTGATGGAAGCATTACCAAGGCTCTAGCTGGCCTTACTTTCCTTTCTGAAGAGTTAGCTGAAAATTCAGGCATCAACGATCCATTTAGTAATTGGGAAGATCATTATTTTGGTAAATATAAGGCTCTGTTCATGTCACTAATTGTTTCCATTACTTGTTTTGCAGCCATTTTAGTGTGCTGTGGCTGTTGCTGCATCCCCTGCTTATGTGCATTGATCAACCGTCTCATTACCACTGCCCTTACCAAAGAGAAAGACAAATACCATGTTGAAACTTTTGTACACACATACACACATGCAGGGCATGAGGCTTAACAATTCAAAGTGTGGTCCTGCAGACTAGCCGACTGCAGGGAAAAATTGATTAGCTGTTGCAAACAGGCTTACATTTATACAAAGAAACAGGGATATCAGAAAGAACATCATGTACTGAGATACAGTATGTATTGAGAGGAAAAGTAACAGTTGTGGGGAATGAAGCAGAGACTTTAGAAACTTAGAAACAGAGGAAATGTAGGATTCCTCCACTAGAGTCTCCACACGAAGGGTGTAATCATGTGCCAAGAGGATGGGACCAGCCTGTGCACTAACGAAGGGAGAGCTAAGTCTAAATCACAGCTCCTCCCCACCTCTGTAGAAACCTATCAGATAGTTGTACATTCTCATTTAAAACTCTGCGTAATGCTAAAGAGAGGACTCTTTCCTAGGATGTTGGCTACAGACTAACAGCTTGCTGACTGTGGTTTACTGAATAGAAAAGATCCTTGGACAAGATGCTTTTGATCCTCCAATGCTTTAATTAAGAAACAAATTAAGAAATAGCTTCTCTCCAGACTTTTCTTTTGCAAATAAACGAACATGCTGACATAAACCTGAGCATTTCTGAAGCTCAAGCAGCAGAGCTTTCTCCTGCAGTCTTAAATAAAAATGCTAAGGATTGGTAAGTGACGCCACCGTCATACACAGACATGAATGTGTAGCCGACAGAAGCACTTCCGTATGACAGTGACATCACGTACCAATCCTTGGGCTGATGCCTATGACATCTCTGCTGCAGAGACACACGATCTTGAGTTTACACCTATGTTTTACACATTGTGTGATTCCCGAATAAGCTAACACAACCATTGCCGACCAAGATAACCATCACATTTCAGTGCAGTCTGCAAACACCAGCCAGCAACACGTCAACAGCTACTCACTAGCTTGCTACAATTTTTTGCAATTTCTGTTGACAGAAAGTGAATAAAATTAATAAGCGTGGTTGGTTTTGGAACTGTGAGAGCAGAGAGCATAGCTTATTGACAGTTTCATTAATCACTGAGATAGCACTGACTTGGAATGAAGTTGGTTCAATGTAAAAACAAAAAGATTTTATCTAGTAAGCTACTTTTGCCATGTTGCTGTAGCTTAGCTTGCTATATTTCTCTGGGGGGTAGCTTCAGTGCGGATTTGCCAACTTGGTGACTTGTCACTAGATTTAGCGACTTTTCAGACCCTCTTAGCAACTTTATTTCTTAAAAGCGACTAGATTTAGCGACTTATTCAGAACATCAGGGATAAGGCGAGAAAGATATTAAAATATATGATATTCTCATATAAATTTCCATGCATGCTGTGGCTCTTCTGCCAACAGTGTCTCTCTTTCTCTCGCGCAGTCAGTGTGTGACATGTGGGACAGCTTCACTCTTTCTCTCGGGATCTCTGGATTAGGATGTTATAGCTTGTAAATTTTCAAACAGTTTGTTTGTCTTTCTCTCTCACTCTTTCTCTCTGGATTAAGATGTTGCTACAGGTTTTTTACTTTTTTTAACTTCAAATACACAATGTCCCCGTAATTTGTGATTATTTGGCCAAAGATTTCTCTATCTACGTTTTATGTCTTAAATAAAGGTGATCTCTCCCTTACTGCACTAAGCTTTATGAAAATGAGCACGTTATCTGGCGACTTTTAGCGACCTTTGGAGCTAGTGCCAGCTATTTTCATTGGAAAAGAGTTGGCCAATGGCTTCAGTGTAGTGAAGCTTCATTTAATGTAGATTAACTGGTAGCTTAGCTCACTACAATTTCCAAATAGCTTGCCTAACATGTTAAATGTGGTGTGTGTGGTACCCTACTTGGCGTTAACTAACTAGCAAGGCTACATATTGAGAAACGTTATGCCAATTACAGTAATGCGTTGGATTACGGCCCGCAACAAACAGTGTACGTTAATTCTTCCCAATTTACAATGTGTTTTTTTTTTTGTACTGACAGCGTACCAGTACAGTACATACTGGTACATCCATGTAGGTACAAGGAAACGAGCTGTGAGGTTAAGGAGTAAGGAGGTAACAATCAGGGTATAATCATATACTGTTTGTATTTTTTTTAACTATTCTGTTATAACTAGATACAGTATGACAATTACTGAGCAACAAAGCTATTTAAGTTTTGGGGGGTGGGGTGGGGTAATGAGTTCTATGTAGTATTTTAGAAATCTGCTGTGATTTATTTCAATTTCACAATATCAAAATTAAAATATGATACAGTGAGCTATGGGTCATTGCATAACTTTCAAACTCAGTGATGTCACATCTCTTCTAACGGTAAACTAACTTCAAACAATCAACTTGCATCCAAACCAGAGCAGACCTAATGCCAAAACCACAGGCAAGCATCTCTCTAGCATCCCTTAACAACAGCTCCATGGAAGACAGTCACAGGTGCCACTCACTTGTGACCTGTGCACAGCTCTCAAGGATGGCAAGGCTCATATTAGAATGGCTATATGGATAGTTAAAAATACTTAACAGTAAATTATTTTTAAATTCCTTCCTTTTAAAGGTCATACTGTACCTTCATATGTTCCCTTGTACCTACATCAGTATGAACTGTACTAGTACACCGTTATATTGTTAATTTAGGAAGAATTAAGCTGTCTGTCGTGTGCTGTGATAAGTAAAGCGTTACCTCGATACTGGCAACAGAGCTGTAACGATAGTAATCCACATAAAATGAAGGGGGAGGGGGGTCCACTAACAAGGCGTATGGTTTTTATTTACCCACAGGCAATGCAGGAAGAGGGAGACAAGGGAAGCTGCAGGGAATTCACTCTGAGAACTTGCACCCTGGCTTCTGCCGTCAGTTCTGACAGTTATGTGCAAGGTTTTTTAAACAAATGGGTTTTAGATTGGTGGGTGAGCATTTTTCTCCCAATAAAATAAATGTTTAAAGTATGTATTGGTTGTCTTGGTTTCTTTACCTTAATGCTGACTGAAAAAAATTTGTAGTCAAGCGTCTTTATTGTGTAACATACCATATATACTATATGTGCGATAATTAGTGCTGAGTTGTACGAAAAAGTTAACTTACCACTCTATAATCTACCACTATAAAATAATTACGTTTTTCAGAGTTTCTCAGTTGCTGTAGCAGGATCCTCAAATGAAATTCATTATTTTAAAAGCACTGTGTGAAATTTTCACATCTATAGCCAGTGGTGGATAAAATACTCAGATCATTTACTTAAATAAAAGTAGTAATACCACAGTAGAAATACTCAAGTAAAAGGCTTGCATTCAAAATTTTACTTAAGTAGGCTAAAAGTACCAAAGTGTTAGCATCAAAGTATACTTAAAGTACCAAAAGTAAAATTACTCATTATGTAGAATGTATTTTAGAATAATGTATATTGTATTACAGTTATTGATGCATTAATGTGTACATTACTTAATGTTTCAGCTAGTTAAGGTGGAGCTTTTAATTACTTTCTATACTGCTGGGTAGCTTGTAAATTTACCTCCAGGATCAATAAAGTCCTATCTTAAAGTAACTAGCAACAAAAGCTTTAAAATCAATGTAATGGAGTAAAAAAGTGCAATATTTCTCTCTGAAATGCTGTGGAGTAGTAGTATAAAGCAGCAGAAAATGGAAATACTCGTGTAAAGTACCTCAAACTTGTACTAAACTACAGTAGTTGAGTAAATGTACTTAGTGACTTTCCACCACTGTCTATAGCTAATTTTGTCACAACAATGTCTGCATTTCTTGTTTACTGTTTCAGATTTTCAGAATGATAAATAAAAATGATATCATATAATGGGATAATATTTGGTAAAAGTTGAATTTTGAAATTCAATTAGAAGCAAGTTCATCCTCATATTTAGCTATCATGAAGTAATGGGATGAGAATGCGTACAGATGGAGAGGGAGAGGAGGAGAGAGGTGCATAATGGGAAGTCAACCGACAGTCTAGTCCTATAGCAGCATAACTAATGGATGGTTCAAGGTTCACCTGAGCCAGTCCTAACCACAAGCTTTATCAAAGAGGAAAGTCTTAAGCCTACTCTTAAAAGTGGAGATGGTGTCTGCCTCCCAAACCCAAACTGGGACCTGATTCCACAGGAGAGGACCTTGATAAGGACCTTGAGAGCAACAGTCCACTTGGGAAGGAAGTACAGCAGGACAATGGCATTTCTATAGTTGGACTTTCTGTAATTATATAATTGTGTTGTATTTGAACATTTGTTGTTAATGTACAATTCTATAACAGCTTAGTTTTTATTTTAATGTACTATTAATATTACAATACTGACTGTGAATAGTGGAAATACTGCAAAGTTTTGTGACAGCAAGAAAGCAGAGGATGTAGACTTTGTTAAAATTGGTGTTTGTACGCCAATGAATTTTAATGGATACTATCCAGTTGGTGTTCTGGTGCAAATTATTTGCTATACTGCTCAATATAAACTGCTGTGGTGATTGCACTTAATGCTTTGAGAACTGTATGTCATAGTGTACAATTTCTTGAACCCACACATGCAGAACACATTAGAAGTTTTACAAATCAAGTCACTCTTTATTTGAATGTATGCAGTTTCAGTGGGAAAGGGTGTAGTTCTCCTGAGTGAAAGTAGCGATGGTTCCGGAGTGGAGACTGAAGCAGTGGTTACCCATCTGACTCAGGTTGGATGCCGTGTGGATCTGGACAGGCAGACAGGTCCGTGAAGTGAGGAACCGGTGGTGCAGTGTAGTCCTGGACTGGCCGCGATGTGGAGTTGGCGGTGAGGTGTGGAGACTGACGGTCAGCGGAACCAGTAGCATGGAGCAGGTCGGGTCCAAAAGGTCTGGCTCAGTGGTGGAGTTATTGGAAACAGGCAAAGCAGTGTGTTTGGAGAGGCAGGTAGACAGGCTGGCAGGAATCCAGACGGAGACAGAAAACTGCGATCACCGGCACAGGATAATCCTGAGGCAAAGTAGAACAGGATCAAACACAAGGTAACAAAACAACACTAGCAAATGGTACTTAACTTTCAAGTTAGGAGCCTTGACGTTGTAGTCGTACAAGTGTACGGAGACGATCTGGCATTGGTGTTGTGGGAGAGCCTGGTATTTGAGCTGTGGAGACTGATGGTAGATTGAGGACAGGTGTCCTGGTGATCAGCAGCAGGCGGGAAACCACAAAGCCAGACTGGAAGACAGACACACACATGCGCACACACACACACACACACGCACATCCAGAGACGAGTCGGGGACATACAAGACACACCAGAGAAGGGGAGTACAAAAGAGAACACAGGGCTGGGGAGGATAAGGTGGCTGACTGCCACACTGTAACAGTGTTTCAGAAAATGTGTTTAAGCAAATGAGGAAAAGAGTAATCTGGCATTTAGGCCTACTCTTTTTTTATTTGGATGGAATAATGATGTATGCGTATTTCCAAATACAAATTAATTTGACTTGGTTTTGTCTGATATAATTCTAGATTTGCCATTTAGTTTTATACGTGACAACATTTGTGTAAAGGACATGCTTAGGTTTTAACACTTTACCCTGGTGACTGCCTAATAGCTGTTTTATAACGACAATGCAGACCTCAAAAATACATGCTAGAACGAAATACTACAGTTCGCAGGTGTCGTAAATGCAGAAAATACATATGACATTGGTAAGCATCCAAAGTTCCCACTTGTCCTGAACGAAGCATGGTTGACTTTCTGGATGTGGGCGGGGCTGGACGTCCAATCCTGCCTTCCTGCTGGCCACAGCCGGTACTACTTGCCAGGATCCTGGCTTTTTTCTTTTTTCAGATAGTCTGTATTGGAGTTTCAGACCACAGCGAGACCAAGGTGGGTGTTGTAAAGTCAGCTCTGAAAAAACAGTCTGCAATACGAGTGCAAATGTACAGCCGCAAAAGTTTCAAAATAAAGATTCGTCCTTTCGAAACTCAAGTTTCAAGGTTTCTAAACTTTTTACCCTACATATATGCACCAGTTTTCAGATCACCATTTACAAGGTTTCAAACCTGGAAAACTAATACACCGGCAGAACAGTGAGGGGTTTATTTTGTGGTGTGTCACCCCAGCCTGCTAACCTTCAGTCTGCACCTCATCATGCTTCTCAGCTAGTTAGTTTCTGGCATGCTAGCCTCCAGCCTTCACCCTTGCCTGCTAGCCTCCAGCATGCTAGCCACCAGCATGCTAGCCTTCGGTCTGCACTTCAGCCTGCATCTCAACCTGCACTCCAGTCGTTCCAGTCAGCCACCAAGCCTAGTCACCATCCCCACCGAAGCCCTGCCTGAACCATCCTTGGCCATTTCTACCAACGGCCAACATTGTTTCTGGTCCCCAGTCGACCCACAACCAGACCTCCAGATGGCCGTCTCCACTGAACCACAGCCAGACTTCATAGATCATCAGTCGGCTGTCTTCGCCAACACCCAGCCAGACCGTCAGCTGCCTGCCTCCTTCTCTGCACTCTAGTGGTCTGCCTGTCCTGCACCATGCCCTTACTCTCAGCTGTCGATTAAGAAGCAGGTCCTGCACTTCGTCGCTGACCTCCAAAGCGGTCCCGCCTACGTCGCCTCCAGGTCTGGTCATCCTTCTGCCGTCCTCCTGACTGCCTTCTCTGGTTTTGACCCTTGTCTGCCTCACCATGCCGTGAGCCTTTGTACCTCAATTTTTGTGCATCAAATTATTGAATTGCATCAACTCTATCTCAGTCGCCTGCATTTGGGTCCAATTACAATTACAATTTACAAACTTGATTTCTGTGGCAATGGGGCAAAATCATCTGTGACTCGTCAAACCCTCTGAACTCCTCCAGGTCCTCCAGTGGCCAGCACCTCCAGACAGAACCACAACATTTAGGCACATTCCAGAATAGTTTGAAAAATTGAGTACCTGTGTTCAGGGATGCTTGGAGCTGGGTGCGGGACGAGAACAATATGAAGGGATGAAGGTTGGGGTAGTAGTACTGGAAAGAACTTCAATCTACTTTCACCCCTGTTCTACACCTATACTTTTTTTACACATCACTGGAGACATATTTTTTGTGTGTATTTGTGGTAAGCTGCACACAGTTTGTTGTGCCAAAAGTTCAAATGTTCTGAACTTTGAACTTGCCATGGGCTGATGTCTTTAAGAGTACAGTCAATTACTGAAGGCTACTGCTTCCATAAATAATGCCCTGCTCTCAATAATGGAAGTGAAATTAGTAGTCTGAAGGGTTTTTGTGCTATATTGTGCTGTGTCACGATAATGGTTTTGAAAGGAAATCCAAGTAGAAAGATTTATTTTCATTATTGATTTTTACTGTTTTTGATTAGATTTTTTCAAGCTTATGTTATTGTTTAGATTTCGCTCATACAGTGTATACATTACAATTTGTCAGTTATTTACATAGTGTAAATTGCTTTTTGATCGATTTCTTTTTTTAATGGAGTTTCGGGTAACACGGCTGGAAGACATTTGCCACTGATTTAAGTTTTGCCCAATTTTAAGATAATAAATTACCAGTTTTGCAAACATATACAGATACTAGTAATAATAAACTCCCTTCAGAAGACATTTTTCAAGTTGCATAACATGGTCTAGTGGTATCTCCAGAATAATAAATAAATAAATAAAAACACAAGTCCTCCAATTTCCATGCCCTCTAGAACGACACATAGAAGTGTTTTCTAATGTGAAGTTCCTGTCGGCAGGATGACATTTGTCTGTGCCTTCTACAACCATTACAAATCACTGTTGTAAAAATGTATCCATTTATTGATGTGACAACACTATGGTTAAGGTTTGGCTAGGTTAAGGGAAAGATCATGGTTTGAGTTAAAATCAGTAGGAGTTAAAATGAGTACTAGGTACTACTACTAAAGGGGAGGCTCTGGCTCAGGAGGTAGAGCGAGTTGTCTACTGATCACAGGGTTGGCAGTTCAGTCCCCACCTCATGTTCCTGACACTGAACCCCAAATTGCTCCTGATGGTTAGCTAGCGCCCTGCGTGGTAGTTTGCTGCCATCAGTGTGTGAATGGATGAATGAGCAAAAACCTTGAAAAACGCTTTGGATAAAATAGCTGCTGTCATTAACCTGTATTTATGTTTATTTTGTCTGACAATGTTGTCACAATAATGAGAAATACTTAGAACAACATAACCACTGAATAGGCAGGAGTAGTGGCAGAGAGAAGAGGCAGCAACAAGGACAAAGGAGTAAAAAAACATGGTGCCTTACAGGAAAATTGAACAATGAGAGTATTTTGACATTTAACAGTTCCTTTGGAGGCTCAAAATTCTCCTCAGTAATTTTATTTTCCTGAAATTGTGTAACCTGAGAAGAAACCAACAAGAAGACAAGTTGTTTGGCAGCTAATTGAGGAGCTGTAAGGTTGGGCCAGAGCTGTGTTGAGATACTCATTCTGGTTTTAATTAATATCAGTGGACCTCCAAAAGCCTTTGAGTGAGAAGTCATGGAAGACAGGTGCTCATTCAACCATAGAGTTACAGAGGTCTGCACACACCAGATAATTGTATTGATGTTTTGGTAGAATATACTGTATATATTTGTGTGAGTATACTGTGTTGATGTTTGGGTATTAGAACAGGATTTTGTTGTTGTTGGTCTTTTAGCATTCTTACACTGTCCTCTGTCAAACACGTGTTTGCTATCTTTTGATGAATTGCATAATTGAACACTATTATTTCAATTGCTGCTGAGCCCAAACCATTTAGCAGTTGAGCTCCACATTTGGTTTTTGTTGGTTCCATGTGGTTTCTTAACTGACAAATGTGCTGTTTCCAGCATGTTCCATGTTCTACTGTTATTGAGATTAATGTTGTTGTGATTGGTATTACAGTACCTGTAACATTGTTACAGGCTGAGAGAGGACTAAGGTGGATAGGCAATGAAGAAAGCAATGCTACAATTTACTGCTAAGCCTGCGGGAGGTTTTGTAAGACTGGCACTGTTCACTTGTTAACCCCGATTGCTGACCCTGACACCCATGCTGCGTCTTCCAACATGCAAGCCAGGTTTCTACATTTGTACACCACTGGAGAACCCAGTGACAGAAGGAATAATTAGTTAGATTGATCCTTTGTGTCCAGCTTTGTGATATTGTCTTGGCTGACTTTGGCCTAGATCAGTCAGCTTTGCTAAAGGAAAATGTGGTGTAATGACTGTCTGATCAGTTTTTCTTCTTCTCTCCTACAGTTGGACACCCAAATTATACTTTTAATTAGAATTTATTTCAGTGACTGATTAGAAACAAGATCATTTAATTGCCACTATGTTAGAATGCTGCCTGCTGCTTCTCTATAAATGAGAGTGATGTATTGGATTCTTGCAAGTTACTCTTTGAATTCTTGTTTTTCAAACTTTCTTGCTGAAGCTACACATACCAAGCCAAGCAGAGATCGTGGATAAATCGCTATCCTCAGCTCACAGAGAGCACTGAGGCCCGGGGGTGAGTGTGTGCCTTAATAGATGGGTAGTGATATACATAATATTTCAGTTTTGACAGCAAATCTGTTCTTAAGTTGCTGTGACAGCCACTCAAATTCATGCCAGAGAGCTATCAAATGGAATGGATTATTCCCTGTGTTCCCTGTCTACAAACCAAACTGAGTGGGGCATGACACAGTTCCTCTGGCAGTGGTTTATGCGGTGGCATGCTGCCAAGGAACAAAGGCCCCAGCTTGGCAGGGCCATGTGACGGAACAACGGGAACATCTTCATAGCCCCGGCTCAACCTTCAAAATCGTACAGGTAAAGAAAAACAGCTGTGCACAGTCGCAGCCGCAGAGGATCTCAGTCTCACTCCAATGTGAAAACACAGCTGCTTCTATTGCCCAGCACTGGAGTGAATCATATCCAATTAATGTCCTCATGATCCTTCCTTCCTGGCAAATTTGGATAAATGCCGCCATCGGTTCTCTTTCTGAATCGCTTACAGTACATCTCCGAATATTAGTGTATCAACATCTGCAGAAAAGGCCATGTGTGATCACTGAGAGGCTCTCAGCTTCATGCACTATTTATATTTCCCCCTAAGAGGTCTCTGCTCTTCCTTACCATTCATGGAAATAAACATCCAGTTCATACTGTTATGTGTTTCTGTGCTGTAGTCATGATTTGACATGTTCTATCATTGCCTGTACAAGACAGTTTCATTAACATATGACAAGATTGTGGACAAGACTTCGGTTTCAATTCAATTCAATTCAATCTCAAAGTTGATAGCCTGCCAAAGAAAGTTTGCAGACAGAATTTACAGCACACATGAGCAGAAAAAAACCCAATGATAAAAACACGGACCAAATGCGAGTCAAAAAGATTAACCAAAAATACATCACTCATTAATGTGAAATGCCACATACTTAAAAAACAAGTATGGAAAACCACATCCCTGCATGTTAGAATGAAGCATTCTACAAGGGTCTTTTAGTCCTGTATTAACACCTAAATTGGCACCCAGGGACTGTCAGTGTATAAGAGAATACCATTAGGTTTCCTCACCACCACCATGCTCCTTGAAGACTTACTCACACCAGTAAACATAACTGACTATTTTCACCAAGTTTCCCAATTTGTTTGTTAGTGTCTCTAAGTGAAAGCAGCCATAACAGAAGACACTGCTACTTAACAAATGCATATACAAATAATTTCCTCATTGTCCCTTTCCTGCAAGGATGTAGGAATCATAACATTAACCACAAATGTCTATCTAAATATTAAAATATGCAAGCATGTGGAAAGAGCACAACCCAGAGGAGAGGCCGTAGATTAAATGAGCCACTGAGAGGACACCACTGACCCAGATACAGTGAAATCTGTCAGTACAGAACCCTAATATCCTGCCCATGATGATCATATCTAACTTGACATCTTTCTGATTTATTACTTGAAATAACATGTGGCATCTGATTTATTTTATCCTGAACACTTTTTATTTATCCCTCAGAATTTTCTCAGCTCTCCATAAAATGTGCTCTTGTAAATGTCCAACTCTAAAAGCTCTTTTCCAAACTTCAGTGATATTTTCTTCATGCATTCCATCTTTACAATCTCCCTCCTCTAATTCCATTGTCTGCCTGCAGTGAATTAGTTTGTCAAAGGCTGCTTGGAAGTGTATAATGGCTGATGTTTTCCAGACAGTCTAATTTGTTCACATTTTATCTCTGTCTTTATGCCTCCCTAACCTCCCTCTGTAACCTTCCAGCCAATTTCTTTCTACTTCTTGCTCTTTTTGCACTTATTAGGGATGCAGCGTTTGATAGGCATGACTCTGCAGCACTTCATCAGTTCACTGGTTATAACATGGCACTGAAGTTCATGTACAGGTCAGTGAAAGCAGCAATATTACTGAATTAGAGTTGAACATGAGTATATTTTAGATTAGAGGTTGAGATAGAGACAGCACTCAGCTTATTGTCTCTACTGTTCTGGCTGTGCAATACTATTGTTTATTGTTAGAAATGTGAAATCTAATGAATTATTATTATTATTATTATTATTATCGTCTACAAAGGAAAAATGCAGTAACACATTTGCTATTAATTAAGACCAGAATCTAACTTTGATATTGCTTTTACCATATAAAAAATGGTGACGCTAAATGTATAATGTTTTGTGAAAATAGCATGTAAAATTTGCAGTAACAACAAAACAGAGCCAAAAAAAACAAAAAAAAAACAACCCACAGTAAATACACTCTGGCTTGGTAATCTTGGTAAACCTACCTACTAGGTAGGTTTCTGTAAAAAAGGCCATGCCTCTGTGCATGCACCTCCCACCCACCCATTTCCCATGTCTGATCATGCTCTGTGGATTTGAACTCAGTGTGAGACAGGCAGATGACCGCAGAATTAAACTCGGATCACGGTGATGCCGATGAACATTATTTAGTTTGCTGTTTGTTACTATGAAAACCGTGAGTTGAATATTCTTTCATGTTTATGTTATACACTGTTGGTGTTTGGATTCAGCCACAAGTGCATTATTCTATTCAGAGTTAGCTGCCAGCTTGTCATAATCTGAGAGTTGTATTGCTACTTTTGCTATCTAGTGTTTCTGTGCATTCCAGTTACTATTCTGTCTGTTGATTAATGCTTATTTTGTGCTGGCTAGATTATTATGCCGTTATTGGCCTTTAGCTCTGTATGCTGGTTGCTGTTTGTAGAAGCCTATAGCTTGTTTTACATTTGCTGTATATGCCAGAGTTTCCAGTGTTAATCAGCCTGTACTGGCTGTACAACTCATCTGTGATGGACCTTTGCATTTTTACACTTATATTTTCTCATTAGGCTCACATCACAGACCTTCTTTGTGTACCTTCATTTGAGCCAGATAAGCAGCCTAATCTGTATACCTGGATTTTGCATCTCCTTTCTTTCACCCTCACCTAAACATCAATATAGTGTTCTGATCCGACATCCTGAAGTGATTGAAGTGATTATAGATCCATATACCTTCTCCATCCACCGTTTTTAGGAGCATTTTCAATTTGCACATAAAAAACTCAAAATATTGAAAAAAAAAGTATGCTTGGCTAAGGTGGAATAGTTGGTGTATTGATAAAAGCAAATTGCAACAAAGTGTAATGGAAACAGACTTACAATAAATAAATCATGACGTACATTAAGCATGTGACTTAAACATCCACTGACGCTTCTGCTTCACCGAGGAGACTAAAAATAGCGGCAGCCGGCAGACAAAAATATTAAATCTGTGTGGCGCGATGAGGATTCTGACATTCCTCAAATTAATACATGAAACTAACAGAAATGCCATATTTCTATCACATTTTCTACATAGTTTTTCAACGTTTGAGGTTTGACTTGCGCTCTGTTAATTCATCTTGTTGCACCCTCTTCATGGGCAATGGATTAATGGCACCTGACTGGAGAACTGTTTGACAGTTATGGATGGAAACGCACATTAATTAGCATTTTTTGCCGATTTTCTGTAAAGTCGGTTAAAATTTGCGTTACATTTGGATGGAAACCTGGCTATAGTCACACTTACTGTACTCTGTCACTTAGAGAGCAAAAAGGCTGTATCAAGTGTAAGCTAGCTGTAAGATAACTCCGGCTAGCCTATATCTAAAGCTAAAGCAAAGTTTACATACTGATTTTTTCCTAACTGTAATTGAAAAATATAAATTTTGATTAACTGACATCTTGGTACTGTAATGCAGTTTGTTAACAAAATGAGGCAGACGCTAAATCCAATCATGATGGAGAAAAACACCCAGCTAAATGTCTGCTAAAGATAAGAGGAGTAGCAGTAACTGCTGTCTGAGTTCTTGACTCCAGTCAAATTCATGCAATTTGTTTGGTAAAGCTTCCTCTAAATCACATATTTAAATACATTAAACTGTAAATTAATTTATTATCAATATAATTATTGTAGCATACATTATATAGTATGTAGTATAGTAGGTGGACAGACAGACGTTTAGCAAAACAGAGATAAGAAGACAAGAACACATTTTGTTTGTAGATACTCCATTTTCCCCTTGCCTTCTGTTGAAAATGATCCAAAGGCAGAGTGCAGTATCTGCATTTTTTTAGGAATTATGGAGATTCTATGGCAATATATAAATAATAATGAAATGATGGCATTTCAGCCTCTCTATCTCACACAGTTTGCCGGCCAGCCTTAGAACTCTAAATTATTTTTTCTCAACATCACTGGTTTGCAGTTATTGCTGCCTTTGTAGTGCAGTATGGTAAAGCATGATTTATGAAATCATTTGTAAAGCTGCAACATTATATGACTGAGTAATATTTTGCCATAATCACATAAATAAGTAGTTGCTACATGTAGGGAGCATTATATAATAAAAAATAAGACTGTGTAATTAAAACAATTAACATATTAACTGCCCAGGGACATCAAAAACATATGAATTAACAAGCTTCAAAATGGTCAATGACTCAATGCAGCAATTTCAACCTGTACATTTATATGTTCCTGTAACAGGAATTGAGTCTACATAGATTTTGATTCACTTTCTCTATCTATTGTATGTAGATGTTCAGAATTCCTAAAGCTCACTACTGTATTGTACACATTACTAAATACAATTTGCATGACTAGGACATGTTCAGCATCTATTGAGCAATTGTTGGCTAGTAGTGATGGATAAGTAATGACAATTAAGCTGCCTGTATAGTATAGTGTTATTTTACAGTCTGGCATAGCCTGTTTCAAAATGATGAAGATGAGGTTGCATGTCACACAGTTCCTTATGTTGATTTGACTTTCACATTTTTAACAGAGGTCATAATGAGTAGTCAAAAAAAATCATTGGCAATAATCACATGATCAGGGTCTGGTGATAGTCTAGGGACTGTAGTGTCCCAGATATCGCAGTTGTTTCTATCTTTAAAAGGCTGGTAGGTCATATGCCTCTTTTAGGGGGAAAGCTTGAATCTTGTGACACAAAGTGGAGTCATGTAACAAAAAAATTAAAGTTTACAGGGTTTTTGGGGGGCAGTATTTCTTTGCTGGGAGCAGCAAAGAAGTGTCCATTGGTTGCCAGGCAACCGCAAGGCAACAACAAGACCCCAAGAACTCACTGCGCCCAGAGAGAAACCATACCAACATGTAACTCCTCGTAAAACCACAAATTGTTGTTTATTACACTTTGTTTGGTTTTTGTACGGATTAGACAAATGAGATATATTGTGTTAATTAATGAGCTTTGGAGGTGCTGGTATGCAGCTTCCTTTGCTTCCAGTTATTGTGCTAAACTAAACTAATTGTCTGCTGGTTGTTGCTTTATGTTTTAGCGAATGGAAATTTGTGTGGTATCAATCCTCTCATCAACTCTCAGGAAGAAACTGAATAAGTTTATTTCTCAAAATGTCAACCTATTCCTTTAACACGATCATGATGTTGGGTCTACAGTTGAGTCCCAAAGCATTAGAGAATATGGATCTTCTATACCTGCTTGCTTTTTAAATGATAAATTGCATCAGTGGGCAGCAGACTGCTCAGCCCAAAATCGGCTTTCCGTTTATTCACTTCAGGAAATGAAAACAAAACATCTAACAATTATACAGAGAAGCAGAGGTGTCTCACAGGATCACATTCAGAGATGAAAATATTCAGCTGAACTCGAAGAACTAATAAATATGCACTAGTTCAGAACTAACAATGTTTAACAAGGTTTAACAGAAAGTGGCACAATACCTCAAGCACTAACTGCCATTGTTTATGCAAACTGAAATAACACAAAACACATTCTCAAATCTACATACTCACTGACAGTCAATGCAATACAATATGTGGAAATACAATGTGAGCATTCAGGGTATTGCAACACCAAACAGACTAGATTTTCTACTAGAGGCAAAAACCCAATGAGAGGTATTGCCACAGGTGGGGTGTTAATGACACGGATCGTGACAAATCCTGGTGGTTTCAGGCTTATTCTGGGCTAACTAACAATATGACATCTTATTGCAGCCTGAGCTGATAGAGCTGTGCACTTGCAGTCTCTCTGTCTTTACATACAAACACAAACACATTATATGTTGGAGAATAAATGAGTGACCCCTCTCTAAAATGGACCTTCCAAAAGTCAGCAACTAATCAATTTTGGCAGTATTCTATGCATGACAGTGAAGAGCTAAACAACAGGAAGGAATAGAAGAAAGATAGCCTATAGAAAAAGAAGATATTGATTAAAAAGAAAAGAAAAACAAAACACTGCAGCAAGATGCAGACAAGTACTCTTTAATACCAGATTTATTTTTGTATTTACAATGTCCACAAATACAATATCATGTCACAACTGACTAATATCAAGGCTGCTCCATACCTCCTCTACTGAATGGGCAGTGTCTTAAATTCAAGTGCAGATATTTAAGCCATTTTAAATAGTTGACATTTTATTTACCTGAATCACTATAAACAAACTCAGAAACATTTATCAATGATCATAGCGAGTGTATTATATATAACTAAACTAATATCAGCTATGGCCAATATGTTTTGTATGCTGTTAAAGAAAAGGCTGTTAGCTAAGTAGGTCTTTATCACATTATGTATGTATTCTATGTACAATTACTGTATATCTTTATACGTATAAATTGTGATTACATTTACCTAAAGTATTGTATACATTTAGATTTTCTTCCTAAGCATTCTTTGCATTGCATGGGAAACATCATACAGTATGTAGCAATGTTGATTTCTTTTTCTTTGTGTTATTATTTTTTCCCTACTTTTTACACTTGTTCCACCTTTGACAAGTTCACAGTGAGGTGTTACCCACATCTCTTGGTTTTTCTTTGCAGCACAGACCCAAAGTGCACCAATAAAACATAAAGTATTATTCTCGCCAGTGGATGTTGTTATACCTCCAACTTTAGAGAACTGGCAGTAACAACAATGAGAGCAGTATTGTATGCTGCCAAGCCTCAAGCTCAAAAAACTCACCAGTCTCTTAGTCGAAGCTGTATATTTTACTGGAAAGCACTGTACACCTTCAGGTGAATTTCATCTTTCTGATCACTTTCCACTTGTTTTCTTTTCCTCTAACTTCTCTGCTCATACAGTGTCCTTTCAGTAGAACAAGTTCAGTCCTAAGTATGAAAAGAGATAGAACGTGCAATGTAGCATGAGCCTTTAATAATTAGACCATGTGCACTCCCTGCTCAGGGGGGTCAGGGGAGCCAGTCAGCTACAGAGCAGCATGGGATTCAGTGTTGAATTTAAGAGCAGCAAGCTTAAAGCTTCCCAGCCTCATGACCTCTTTTTAAGAGTTTTTTTTAATTTAACTAATTTGCATATGCTTATGCCAACATGTGGCTTCTTAAACAATCCCTCAATTTGGCCATTATCAACCCAACAGTTTGTACAGAAGTTAGAAACACATATGTCTTGGCAATACACAGCAGAGGAACCCGACTGTAAAATTTGCATCAAAAATCCAATTCCTTTTTGTCAGAATCATAACTCAGTCAAACCAGAACACACATCATACACATACTACTAGAATCAGTGATATTCAGTGATCCCTGTTTCTCTAAAGTCCACTAAGTCTGTTATCCTCTTAAGAAATAATTTAAAAAGACGCTCCATGTAACTTCTGATCTTGCCTCATGATCATCAAATGTACACCTTTACTGTACTATCAAGCATCAGCTGTAACCCAGGTGATTATTGTACCTCCATTGTTGCAGTTTTATATAATATTATTTATCATTAGGGTAAAAAATGGGGCTACCCACACCCACACACAGTATTTACCAGTGGTCAAGTACCTACTTGTGTGATGTATTTCCAGTTAATGCCAGCAGTGCCCAAGAGGTTAGTAGGCTGTGGCTTGGAGGTAGAGTGGGTCGTCCACTAAACGTGGGCATTACAGGGCCGTAGTTTGCCCATGTCTGGTGTAAATAGATTTATGTCCCCACAACATTAGTAATATCCGCCCACACACACACACACACACACACACACACACACACACACTGACACTGTTCATAGGCCTGAGAAAACAGGAAGGTTTTGAGCTTAGCTTTAAATGTAGATGAAGTTTTTATAAATCGCAGCTCATCAGGCAGAGCATCCAGAGGGCAGGTCGACACTAACTAAAAGCACCTTTACCAGCTCCTGATCTTATTCTGGGTACAACCAGAAAGCCACTGTCTGAAGACCTGAGAGGTCTGATGGGTGTATAGTCAGTGAGCAGGTCAGAGATATACTGGGGAGCTGTTTTTGTTTTCTTCTACCGATAAGAACTCTGGCGGCTGAATTCTGTATGAGTTGAAGTCTTCCTATCGTTGTTTCTCTCCTCTTTCCTTCTGTCGCTTCTTGCAGGTATTTCTGCCTCCGAAACCGAAGAGTCTGGATCGATGATTGGAAGCCACCTACTGCCCCCATGTTCCTGCTTGACAAACGCAACTACAAATATTATTATTAGTCTTATTATTATTATCATTATTATTCCTATCAATATTATTACTATTGTTATTTTATTAATATTAATATTACCACTGGTTCCGCTCGAGGTTTCTGCCTCTTAAAAGGAAGTTTTTCATTGCCACTGGCGCCAAGTGCTTGCTCTTGGTGGGAAATGTTGGGTCTCTGTAAATACTATTATAAAGAGTATGGTCTAGACCTATAGGAAAAGTGCAGTGAGATAACTTGTTATGAATTGGAGCTATATAAATAAAATTGAATTGATCTGAATGTTTTGATAATCCAGTGAAAATTCCAGTAATTTAACCTGTTCAAAATGAATGCATGAATCTGTGCAAAAGGAATGTTTTGTGATATGAATCTTTTTACTTTTGATATATTTCTCAGGTAGTAGAATGATCTTGTATTATTTGATATGTGATTTTCGAAGTTAAGGTCAGCGTCCAACATGACACCCAGGTTCCTGACCTGCTCACTGGCTTTTAGGGTGCATGATAAAAGGTATGAGGTTATTTTCCTGTTTTTTGGAGCCAGCAAAAATAATTTAATTTTAAAGTTTAGCTGTAAGAAGTTTTTTACCATCCAATACTCTATGTCTGTAATGCATTTTATCAGGCTGCTAATTGGGCTAAGGTCATTGGGAGAATGAGGGATATAGAGATTTGTGTCGTCTGCGTATGAATGATATGTTATGATTCTTAATGATATTACTAAGTGGGATCACGTATATATTAAAAAGTAGTGGGCCAAGGATTGTCCCTTGTGGTACTCCAGAGAGAATTTGGAATTCTTATGATTTAAAATTGTGAATGGACACAAAGAAACTCCTGTATTTGAGGTAGGAGGAGAACCAGTTTAAAATGGAGCCTGATAATCTGATGGTGTCATGGAGCCTGTGAATTAAGATTTCATGTTACATGGTGTCGAAGGCAGGTGTGAGGTCACTGGCTGCTTTAACTAGAGCTGTTTCACTGCTATGATGTTATCTAAGACCTGATTGGTACATATCAAAGATATTGTAATAGCTTAGAAATCAGAGGAATTTACACATTAAAAAATTTGTCCTACATTGTTTAAGAGGTGAAGATGAAATGTTGTGTGAAGTTAAAGTACTATTTCTAATCTGAGAGACTTTGGCCTGAAAGAAAACAACAAATTCATTACATTTGGTTGAGCAAACAAATTCTGAGGGAAGTGATCTTGTGGGATTAATCAGTTTATCAATAATGAAAAACAGAAAGAAGTCCTATTTGGATTATTGGAAATTAACTGTGAAATATAAGACTGTCTGGAACATTTTATTTCATTGCTATAAGAGTAGATTGCATTTTTATACATTTCAAGATCAACCTACAGATTGGTTTTTCGCCACCTGTGCTCAGCTCTCTGACAGATTCTCTTCTGTGATTTATAGGGCCGACATATCCATTTGGTTTTCACAGGTGCAAGTCCAAAATTTGAGATAATGTAGCAGAAAATGCGTTTACCATGTCATCACAGGAAGACAAGGGGTTTAAGGTACACTGGAAATACCCTTGGATAAACATGTTAGCAGTATTTTCATTAATGTGACGCTTCTGAACCAATTTGTTCATTTTGCTCGTTCACAGTTACAGCACACGTTAAAAAAGATACAATAATAATCAGAGATCGCAACAACAAGCACAGCTGTTATGGTGACATCAGAACCTTTGGAAAGCACTAAATCTAATGTATGACCCAATTTGTGAGTAGAACAGGAGACATGTTTGATAACATAGTTGATGCTGTTGTCAATATGTATGTTAAAGTCACATGTGATAACTATGCTGTCATAGTCAGTTCTGATTTTAGATAGCAGCTCCCCTAGTTCTTCTAAAAAACCCTGGCTCATTTTAGGAGGGTGGTATACCATGAGAGTAAGAGTTACAGGAGATGTAGAATTTACTGCAAGATATTCAAAGGATGGAAAGTGACCAAAAGAAAGAGGTTTACATTCATACAGTCATTATATAAAACTGCAACCCCTCCACCTTTTCCAGTAGACCTAGGAAAATGAAGGAAGCTGTAGTTAGGGGGTGAGTAAGTTCCTTACACCCAGTTTGATTGAGCCAAGTTTCTGTTAGTAGGACGCAATCCAATTTGTGAGAGGAAATTTGCGATGGCATCGGCTGCGCATATAGATGCAGCGGCCAAGTAGCTCCTTTAATCTGTTACTTTTTTTCGGCTTTATTGCTGAAACATAATTGAATGATGTCTGATTGGATTTGATTTAAAGGGCTACCCAAAATTGTTCAAATCGACTGGATCAGAAGATTTTGACTATGGCAACAGCTGCGCGTGTAGATGCTGCGGGCTGTAGCTCCTTTAAACTCTGCTAACAAAATTTTTGTTTTTCATCTGTAATTTTTTTTTTCGGCTTTATTGCTGAAACATGTAGCACATATGACACTAATACATCATCATTGTCATCAGAAAAGGAAGCCGGGGTTTGGATTAAAGAGCAGCGGACCTTGAGTCTGATTGACCGGACCAGGCAGGCACCACGGTGGCTGTTGTGAATGCCCAAGTGGATAGGAAAGACAGCCACGATAGGCTTGGACTTAAGGGTAGGACTAAAGGCTGCTCCTGGCTAATGTCCGGTCTGGACAAAATGGGACTGCCAGTAACGGGAACGTTTTATGGCGGTTGGCATCCATAATTGTGCATTACCGCCAACTACTGGATTGTAACAGCTTCACAGTGTAGCCTATTTACAGTGTCCACCCAAAGTGATCCCATGACATTAGTCCATTCTATAACCCAGACCCAGTTGTCTGAGTTGGTGCAACTCCTTCCCTCAATGTATCTAGATCCTCTCCAGATATGTCCACAGCATTCAAGAACCTTCTTGCAGCACCCAGCACCATATTAATCCTTTCTGTCTTCCCCTTTATTTCAGCAGCACAATTAATAACCATGGCAATGAATGCCTGAAATCATCTCCATTCCCTTTCTCCTCCTTTTCCTTTTGCAAAGGACCATTTCATCGTTTCTCTCCATACTCTTAGCAGCTTCAGCATATGACAATCCCTTTTCTGCTCTGATTTTATTAACTTTTACTTCCTTAATTCTTTACACTGTGCTGATCCCGTATGGTGATTTTCCTCACAGTGCAGGCACTTTGCTTGCTCTTTCTCCACTTTGCACTCCTCCACATTACAGTTATCCTTTCCACATCTCCCACATCTTCTGCCTCCTCTACATAGTGCAGCAACATGTCCATATTCTTGACAGGAGAAACATCTGAGAGGAGCTCTCTCACATGGCCTCGCCCTGTAACACACATAATCTAGATACGCTCTTTCCGGCAATTCCCCCTCGAACGTCAAACACACTGAGTTACTCACCCCCTTCTCCCCTTTTCTGAATCTTGTAAGCCTTCTTGCCTCACACACATCTTTAACCTCCCAAAATGACTCGGCCTCTACTGTCAGTGGTACGCCGCTTACTGCTCCCTTCTTCTTCACTTCTGATCCAAGTAGGAAGCAATTCACACTGCTATGATCTCTAAATGCACAAATCTTCAGGGCTATATCTCTCTGATGCTTTGATACACAGTCAATGATAACCATCCCACTTGTTATCCTGACCGATCTTACGTCTCCAAGCTTTCCTCCTACAAACTTTCCGACCTCATGTGCATCCTTGAAAATGCTGTCTGTTTGTGTCACAGCTACCATCCCGACAAGATACTTCTCCTCTTTCTTCATTGTCTGACTGGAATCACTTGCATTACTCTTCTTCCTTTTCTTTTTATTTTCAAATCCTCTCGAGTCCTCGTTTCCAATTCCGCGCTCCGATTCCTCCTCTGACTCCATTGCCGCCACCCTGAAGCTCCTTCCGGTCTCAGTAAACATCCTCCTGCATAACTAACATATAAGAAAACTGCATTAAAGGGCTTTCTTCCGCTGTGTGTTGTTACGACTTTCCCGTGCCGGAAAAATCCCCAGCTTTACAGAGACCTGCTCCATCAACATCCCGGCTCCAGCACTCGAAGGATCAGCTCGGAACACGGCAAGATTCCGGCAAGCTGAAAAGAGGAGGACTCTGTGTTTACATCAATGATGCTTGGTGCTGAAACGCAGGCAATGGTGGATGGACACCATATTATCATCACTATCTCTGTTTGCTGTTTACATTCCACCAGATGCAAATGAAAAAAATGCGCAGATTTTTGCAGATTTTTTTCCCGGGTGTATACATGTAGACTATGTATAGTGGTGTGCAAAAGTGTTTGCCCCCTTCCTGATTTCTTATTTTTTTGCATGTTTGTCAAACTTTAATGTTTCAGATCATCAAACAAATTTAAATATTAGTCAGATAACACAAATAAACACAAAATGCAGTTTTTAAATGAAGGTTGTTATTATTAAGGGAAAACAAAATCCAAACCTACATGGCACTGTGTGAAAAAGTGATTGCCCCCTAAACCTAATAACTGGTTGGGCCACCCTTAGGAGCAACAACTGCAATCAAGCGTTTGCAATAACTTGCAATGAGTCTTTTACAGCGCTGTGGAGGAATTTTGGCCCACTCATCTTTGCAGAATTGTTGTAATTCAGCCACATTGGACGGTTTTCGAGCATGAACTGCCTTTTTAAGGTCATGCCACAGCATCTTAATAGGATTCAGGTCAGGACTTTGACTATGCCACTCCAAACTCTTCATTTTGTTCTTCTTCAGCCATTCAGAGGTGGACTTGCTGGTGTGTTTTGGATCATTGTCCTGCTGCAGAACCCAAGTTCGCTTCTGCTTGAGGTCACGAACAGATGGCCGGACATTCTCCTTTAGGAGTTGTTGGTAGACAGCAGAATTCATGGTTCCATTTATCACAGCAAGTCTTCCAGGTCCTGAAGCAGCAAAACAGCCCCAGACCATCACACTACCTCCACCATATTTTACTGTTGGTATGATGTTCTTTTTGAAATGTGGTGTTACTTTTATGCCAGATGTAATGGGACACACACCTTCCAAAAAGTTCAACTTTTGTCTCGTCAGTCCACAGAGTATTTTCCCAAAAGTCATCAAGATGTTTTCTGGCAAAAATGAGTGGGCCAAAATTCCTCCACAGCGCTGTAAAAGACTCATTGCAATACTTGCTAAGGGTGGCCCAACCAGTTATTAGGTTTAGGGGGCAATCATTATTTCACACAGGGCCATGTAGGTTTGGATTTTGTTTTCCCTTAATAATAACAACCTTCATTTAAAAACTGCATTTTGTGTTTACTTGTGTTATCTCTGACTAATATTTAAATTTGTTTGATGATCTGAAACATTTAAGTGTGACAAAGATACAAAAAAATAAGAAATCAGGAAGGGGGCAAACACTTTTGCACACCACTGTACATATGTATATAAATAATAACTGTATATTGTTTCATGTATTTTATATGTTACCCTATTTTAATATGAATTTAATTGTCTGTTATATTCTATGTGTATAGCATGAAGGGACTACAAACTTTTATTTCATCAACCTTGTGTGTTGTAAAATGATAAATAAATTACCTTGTACCTTGTTTATAATTAAGTATATAAGTTTTTTTAGCTAATGATTAGGGCAGCACAATTAATCGAAATATTATCAAAATCAAAAAGTGCAATATCCAAATCAAAATTTTTGATAAAGGTAAAATGTGTGACAAAACAGCATTATAATACTGTAGTGCTGCAGAGATGCCCAGGCCTACAAATCTTGTTCTCCAGATGTAAGAAAACATTTTTGTTTGGTAAAGACCCCAAAAAATGTCACATCATCATGATTTTAATAGTTTTTCAGTGAAAATTAAAATTGTGATGCAAAAATTATCATTCCCACTAATTGCGAATCATATCGCAATCGTAATATCTGTCAAAATAATCACAATATCATTTTGTTTTTTTATCGCGCAGCCCTTCTAATACTGAATAAGGCCACCTTTTAAAGTAGAAGGAGATGTCACAGTGGTGGGCTGAAATTTAGAGGGCTTTATGTCTATGAGACATCTGACTGGTCTCTTACATTTAATTATATGTGTGGTGTTGTAACTAGTTCTATGATTCACTACTACGCTAATGGGAATTGTTAATGAACTTTTGATATCAATAGGGGTTGAACTCACAGTCTGTCAGGAGATGATGCCTTTGCCAGACTGCAGAGTCAGTTCAATGTTCATGGATAATAGGCGTGATCCCGCAATGTTTGGATGCAGAAGGTCATGCCTGAAAAGTTCACTCCTGTTCAGGAAGGTCACAAAGTTGTCTAAAAGGGGATGTCCATAGTTTACATTAACCTTTAAACCATATGTGAATTTGTATCACATGGCTAAATTTGACATCACCAAAACATGTTTGCCAGTGTCAAGTAGTGTGTCCACAAGATTGATGATATCCCTCTTCAGTGTTTCTGATTCCTGGTGTTTTGAATTGTTTATCCCTGCATGTAAAACCACAGCAGAAGCTGCACGATTGTGTTACAGCAATTTTGCTGAACAGTTCTTAATGTCCTTAACCTTTGCACCAGGATAGTCACCAGCAAGTCAATGTGCCTTTTTTCCATTTTTTTGTTTTTGGTATGAAACAAAAAAACAAACTATCAAAACATACACGGACCAAAATTGGTTAAAAGTAGTTAAGATCTATCTAAAACCAAAGTTTCTTAAAAAAGTAAAATCCTAGTGGATTGTAAAGCATTATCTGGGGTATGTGGTGTCTTCCTTTCATCAGCGCGGGACAACCCTAAGAGCCTTCATTTTAGAAAGTAAAACTAACTCCTACACAAAAGGTGAGCTTAGACACTTAAAATAGGTTTAGGGACAAAACATAGACATACTGTGGCAAAATGGTTTAGGCTGGTTTGTTGATATGTGACCCTCGCATTTGATGTCTTAATTGTACCAAAAAATGATTGTGCTCATCTGTATGTGATGGGTAACTTTAACCATTGGTTATTGTCATCACTCTGCAGAGTATATTGTGCCCTGCTTTAGTTAGCCGTATTGTATCATACTTGTTTGATTTTGATACCAATGTGGAAGTTTTATATGGTCATTAACTGATTATTCTAAATCAGATGCATCAAAGCAAGTAGGCCGACATGCTTGCAGCTATGAATGTTAGTTTGCAATAAGAGTCACAGTCAGTCCGCGAAAGCACCCCCCCACCCCCGTAAATACAGTGAACTCCCCCAAAAGCAATGCTATTGGACATGGACCTTGAACTGTCATTTTTCCAAACACAAACACCCACTCCTACACACCTCTCCACAACCAATAAGAAACCAAATGACCTTAATTAATGGCATTTCACCTCTTCTGTATTTTCCATCAGTCTTTCTGAAAACCCCCTGGAGTTCTCATTTGCCCAGAAACATTAAATATTCATATCTCCATCATTTTAATATTTAAGTCAATCAAATCAATCGCCCCAAATAAAACAGCAATTATCTATGCAGTGATAAGAGATTTATTTAGTGTGATGAGTGACTGTTGGTGAAACATGAGGCTAAATGTCTGCCACTCTCCCTCTTCTTTGCCTATTTTTTATTTTTTTGACGTGCGTCTTTCAAGGCTCCCCTTCACTTGAAAGAGAATCGCTGGCATGGCTCATGAAGAGTTTTGAAAGTGAGATATCCACTTTTAGCAAAAAGTGACAGACCTTTTCACAATGGCTGACAACATAAGAATTACAAACTGTAGTGCCATCCAGTAGATTGTTGTGAGTAAAATGGCTAAAAGTATTTTAGTAAAATATTTTGATTGAGATTTAATGCTAATGAGCCTCACGTTTGATTCCATTATTGTTTGGGCTACTTGGATACAGAAATCAAAGTCAGTCATTTTAATTGTGTGTACTTCTTCTTCTATGAGACGATGTAATATATCTCCATTGGGAGGAAATCTTGGTCAGTTTTATCAAGTGGCCCCGAAAATAACGGCCTAAATCAATTATTCAGTATAATGATGAATTATACATATTGGTTATCAGCATCAGATGTATTTCAGTATCTGTATTGATGGTGAAAAGTCTTGTTCACTTCCTTACAGCTATAAATCAGGGATATACATGACATATCATGTTGGATTAAATAAGGAACCTACAGAATGTGATGTTTTTGCAGGACGTACTGATCATTGAGATTATTTGGCATTTATGTTCACTAAACCTATTACATACATTTTTTAGATACAGTTAAAGCAGCAATATTTTTTTGGCCACTTGGAGCAGCACAACAAGCTGTAAACACAATATTGATATATTATCATATCAGTATTGTTGCTTCTGCTGCTGGAAACAACACTGATAAGACTGGTGAACAGTGACGTGGTACAAAAATCTTAGCCCTTTATATATGTATGTAGCCTCAGGCCCCCTTCCCCTTTTAATACATCCATTGTCATGCCTGTACAAATAACTGAATCAACAGGTAAACACTAGGGCTGGACCCGAACAGTCGACTATTCAAATATTCGTTCATTAGGTATGTATTCGATTTTCAATTTGGGATTCAGATATTTGGACACACACACACACACACACCGGCTGTATCATACAGGGACAGACACATCCAAGCTGTTGACTTTATTTGTCAGCAGCATGTTTTATAAAGTCGCCCAAAAAGCACAACTCGCGTTTTGGATTTTTTCAACCACATTTCTGTTTTCACAACTGCAGGTGAGCTGCGTATGGAGATGTTGAGGAGGCTTGTTGTTAATGACGTAGCGTATTGAAACTAACCACTAACGTGGTACTAAAGACATCTGCACCAACCAGGTGTGTTCACTGTTATACCTGGTCCGTACTTGTAAAATATCCACTGTGTCTGCGTAATACCAGAGAAAGTCTCACTCTCTCTCTGTTTCTCTGCAGAGCATGTGTGATTGTCAGTATACCTGTGTGGGAGGGGTAGAGCGAGGGGAGATTGTCCACTAGATCATGGATGCCGTCGGTCTCTTATAGATAATAAAAAAAAAAAGTCAGATCCCAACCCCCACCGCCGCCGCTATAGCTTCGTATTGCTATGGACAGGCAGGAGACACCGATATGGAGACAGATGGTTCTTTATTAGGTTACAGAAGGTGAGGACAGGTGTTCAGGTATGGAGATGGTGAAGACTCACTGGCGGGAAGACTCGCGGCGGGAAGACTCGCTGGCGGGAAGACTTGCTGGTGTGGAGATCGCTGGAGAGGGAGACGTAGGGACTATGCAGTGTCGCATGGGGAGTCCTTGTACCAAACGAGGTCGGGCAACTGGCTGAGGTGAGTGCTGGGCTTCTTATGCTAGCTGTGATCAGGGGCTTATGGGGAGCAGGAGTGTGATAATGAGCAGGTGTGCTTCATTAGCAGCCGGTGGAGCCTGGCGTATCCGTGACACGTATATTCGCTGTTGATTACTACCAAAGCTTCAAAGCCCAAAAAATGGTATTCGGGACAGCCCTAGTATAGACATATTACTGTATTTCATAATAAAAGACAACAAAATAAGACCTCACTGGAATCATGTTTTACTGGCAGAATTAACTGCTAGCCTTATATTGCGTAGAAAAATTGCACGTGTGTGGTCTGTATATAGATAAAAATATAGAGAGCTGTGTGCCTCTGTGTCTCTTTTGGATCTGGATCTTCATCCTCCAGGAGATTCCACCATCATCTTGTCTCTCTCTCTCCTTCTGTGTGTGTCTATTCCTTTCTCCTGTCTGTGTGAATGGTGTGCTTGAGCTTTGCCTCGCCTGTTTGTGTAGTTTGTCCTTTATCAGGTTCCATGATGGAGAGCAGGTTGAGTGGCTCAGCTCTCTTTGGTGACACCTGAAGTTGTTCAACGTCTTCTTGGATCATGCCAATTTACAGTTCTTTCTTTTGTCAACAGTTGCTTTCCCTCTGATTGCTTTCCTTCTCGCACCTGTCTTTCCTTTCTCTTTTAGAAGCTTGATTTTACTAATTACCTACTGCAGGAGTGGATTAAACCATGTGCACTTTTCAGAGGGGGGAGGCCCTCTGACAGGCTCTAATATTGTTTTCGATACAAGAAATAGTCAGTCAAACTATTTATTTAGCCAATAGAGGTACTCATATTAATAATGTAAATTTTCAAAATTATAGATAAAAATAAACTTTTAAATCCAGGCTTTTTAAGGGCCCTGGGTAGTTAGATCCTCTATTCCCCTCACTACAAACAGTAAAGTTGTGGCCATAAAAACCAAAACAAGGAGCTGAAAGGTGCTAAAACGCAATTCTCTGTGGGTTCGTCACTACAAGCAACTTTCACGTTAAACATATAGTAATTTGATCCACTGTTAATATGAAAATATTGATAAGTGCATCTCTAAGAGGACCCGATAACAGTTTTAAATGGATCAAAAATACATATTTTCTATCTCACCTGTAGTGCTACTTATCTAGCTAGATTGTTTTAGTGTGAGTTGCCAAGTTTTGGAGATATCGGCCGTAGAGATGTCTGCCTTCTTGCAAATATAATAGAATACTAGATGGCACTCGGTATGTGGCGCTCAAAGCGCCAAAAAATTACATTAAAAAAACTTAGCAGCAATGTCTCTTTCCAGAAATCATGACCCTGTTACTCAAGATAATCCATAGACCTTGTTGTGAGCAGTTTCATGTAGGAGATATTTTCTTTCTACCTAACTACACCCAGTGGATAAATAGCACTACAGGTAAGACAAAAAATATGGATTTTTGATTTTGGGGTGAACTGTCCCTTTAAGGTGCATGGCCATCACAATAATCTACTAGCCCAAACAGTTACAAAAATCCCATATTATATGCCCATTTGTTTATAATACAGTGGTGTTCATAAGTGTTTGCCCCCTTCCTGATTTCTTATTTTTTTGCATGTTTGTCACACTTAAATGTTTCAGATCATCAAACAAATTTAAATATTTGTCAAAGATAACGCAAGTGAACACAAAATGCAGTTTTTAAATGAAAGTTGTTTTTATTAAGGGAAAACAAAATCCAAACCTACATGGCCCTGTGTTAAAAAGTGATTGCCCCCTAAACCTAATAACTGGTTGGGCCTCCCTTAGCAGCAACAACTGCAATCAAGCATTTGTGATAACTTGCAATGAGTCTTTTACAGTGCTGTGGAGAAATTTTGGCCCACTCATCCTTGCAGAATTGTTGTAATTCAACCACATTGGAGGGTTTTCGAGCATGAACTGCCTTTTTAAGGTCATGCCACAGCATCTCAATAGGATTCAGGTCAGGACTTTGACTAGGCCACTCCAAAGTCTGTCAGCCTCACTAGAATGCTGTATCAAATTCACAACTGAATCCATATAAGGTTCGGCTATTATGCAACAGATGTTAAATAAACATTCGCAAACAATTGTCACTAGGCCACTCCAAAATCTTCATTTTGTTCTTCTCCAGCCATTCGGAGACCCCACAACAACATCCAAAGAACTGCAGGCCTCACTTGCCTCAGTTAAGGTCAGTGTTCATGACTCCACCATAAGAAAGAGAAAATGGCCTGCATGGCAGAGTTCCAAGACGAAAACCACTGCTGAGCAAAAAGAACATTAAGGCTCGTCTCATTTTTGCCAGAAAACATCTTGATGATCCCCAAGACTTTTGGAAAATACTCTGTGGACTGACGAGACAAAAGTTGAACTTTTTGGAAGGTGTGTGTCCCATTACATCTGGCATAAAAGTAACACCGCATTTCAGAAAGAACATCATACCAACAGTAAAATATGGTGGAGGTAGTGTGATGGTCTGGGGCTGTTTTGCTGCTTCAGGACATGGAATCATGCTGTGATAAATGGAACCATGAATTCTGCTGTCTACCAACAACTCCTAAAGGAGAATGTCCGGCCATCTATTCGTGACCTCAAGCAGAAGCGAACTTGGGTTCTGCAGCAGGACAATGATCCAAAACACACCAGCAAGTCCACCTCTGAATGGCTGAAGAAGAACAAAATGGAGACTTTGGAGTGGCCTAGTCAACGTCCTGACCTGAATCCTATTGAGGTGCTGTGGCATGACCTTAAAAAGGCATGCTCGAAAACTCTCCAATGTGGCTGAATTACAACAATTCTGCAAAGATGAGTGGGCCAAAATTCCTTCACAGCGCTGTAAAAGACTCATTCCAAGTTATCGCAAACACTTGATTGCAGTTGTTGCTGCTAAGGGTGGCCCAACCAGTTATTAGGTTTAGAGGGCAATCATTTTTTCACACAGGGCCATGTAGGTTTGGATTTTGTTTTCCCTTAATAATAACAACCTTCATTTAAAAACTGCATTTTGTGTTTATTTGTGTTATCTTTGACTAATATTTAAATTTGTTTGATGATCTGAAACATTGACAAACATGCAAAAAAATAAGAAATCAGGAAGGGGGTAAACACTTTTGCACACCACTGTAAGTATGTGGTTGAATGCCCTTGCAGAGCCACGCTTAAGACTTCACAAAGAGCTGTGAAGAAAAATCCCCCAAAAAACTGTATGATTTCAGATGGTTGCATCATGAAAATGAAATTTCAATTATGTGCCACCATACATATAGATCAAAAGGCACTAAAACACCTGTCTGTGTGGTCTTCTACCGCAGATCTACTTTGTAGCTAGTAGTAGTAGTGCTTCAGGACGAAACCCTTTCAAAGGCTCTGGCTGAAAAATATACTATGTGGGCTCATTCCAAATCTAATAAAGATGATTATTGATTTCTTGTGGGTCAGTTTCACTAATGCACATCACTTTTTTTGGTAACACTTTACAATACACAAAATTGTGAGTAGTTACTCAGAAACTAATCTACTAATAATGAATAGTTAATAAGTAGTTAGTGAATAACTCTATATAGACTATATAGTAGATAATGATGATTTACTAGAGAACTGATTGAGAGATACTACATTAATGAATCATCAGGTAATGACTAATTAATAAATATCTGTAAATCGACATACAGACCACTTTCTTCATGAGTCATTTATGATTAACTCTGAACCAACCGGTGAACGGCACAAAACCAGTAATGACTCATTCATTACTAAATACTTAAACATTAGTTTCCCTTTCTGTGTCCCTTCAAGTAAAGTATACTGAGTGGTTACTGAGAACTGAATCATTACTTAATTATTACCTGCCCATTAGTTAAACATTTCAGCAATAAGAGCAACAGTGTCCAGGAGTTCTTCATTGTTTTCAGATACGAGAACAGCGACTATTTGGTTCCACAACCATTTATTTATCTGCAGAAATATAAATGTACATATGAATATGATCATGTTATGAAACTGATGATAAAGGCTATTAATTATATTCGCTCCAAAGCCCTGTGCCACCGCCAGTTTCAACAGTTTCTACTTGACATCCAGGCTGAATACGGAGATGTTGTGTATCACAACGACGTAAGATGGCTCAGTCGGGGGTCTGCACTGCAGCGCTTCTACTCTCTTAGGGAGGAAATCAGACAATTCTTGGCGAAAAAGGGACAACTGATGCCAGAACTATCTGATCCTGTTTGGCTGGCTGATTTTGGATTTTTAGTTGACATAACACGACATCTGAACGCGCTGAACACGAACCTTCAGGGGCAAAATGCACTGGTAAGCCAACTGTATTCACACATCAAAGCCTTTGGAACCAAGCTACTACTTTTCCAAAGGCACCTGTCACAAAGGCAGCCCAACACCACACACTTCCCATCGCTGCAGGAAATAATGACCAGTTTTCCACAGAACAACATCAGTGCGCAAATGAGGAGGTATGCAGCAGACATCTCATCTCTGGCTGAGGAGCTTTCGGGATTTTGCAGCTATTGAAAAGGAGATCACGCCTGATGACGCTCCAGACCTCCTGCAGCTGGAGCTCATTGAGCTGTAGTGTGACGTTGAGTGTCGCAGTCGGCATCAACAGCTCCCTCTTGTCAATTTTTACCACCAGCTGGATAAAGGTAGGTTCCAAGAGATTCGAACATTTGCTAAGAAAACGCTGAGCTTGTTTGGCTCAACATACTTGTGCGAGAAAACATTCTCGGTTATTAACAAGAACCACGTGAGGATGAGACTAAGTGACTCTCACCTGCGTGACATCTTGCGCCAGACCTGGCCTATTTACTGCAGTCAAGATCCCAGTATCACCCTTAACTTTAGTGCAGGCAAGTTATTTGTAGGTGAATAAATTCTAAAATCTCAGTGAATTGATTTTTTTTTTGTGATGATCAAAACCACAGTTTTGAATATGTACTGAGTCTTTTCAATCCGTGTATCATTTGTTCTTTTGTTTTTCAATTGACAATCAAATCGGGTCTCGTAAACCTGACAAATTAAATACTAAAATCAATGTTTTGTACTTCTGAATAAGATAACTGTTAGTGTTATTTTCACATATAGTGTTATAGTGTTCACATGTTTTGAATTTAGAAGTTTACAGTGAGCATTTAATAGTGAATAATATGTAATGTTTCAAATGAACCTAGATATGTTTAATCTTCCCAAAAGTTTTTTTTCCAGACAGACTTTTTCTTCATTTTATGTGGTCTTGAAATATAAAAGGCAGAGTGATTTTGGTAAAAACTTTAATTTGTGTTCTGTGTGAAGAAATGAAAAGTATGCCATTTGCAATAAAAATTTCACAAAATAGTTAATTTGTTCAAAGAATGTCAGGCTGAATGGTCGGCCCCCACACATTTTCACCTCACCAAATCTGGCTCTCTTTGCAAAAAGTTTGGACACCCTTGCCCTAGCACTACACCTGTCTTCTCTGGCGCAGCGGCAACAACAAAAGACTCAGCTCCTGCACTGTTGGAAGCCATGGTTGAAGACACGGAAACAGATGACCAGTCGGTTGAAGGCAAATCACATATGGCCCACATGATGCTTGTTAAATGGTATAATGCTAACTGATGTCATACTATTGTTACCCTAGCTAAAAGCTAATGTTAGCTACATGTTAACGTCAACCACTAATGCTAACCGCTGCAGGCTGCAGACACTAGTGTGTTTACTTCTGCAACCACCAGCAGCCCATGTCTCCTGCTGACACTGTATTTTGCACATAAAAAAATAGTTGTGGAACCAAAAGCGTGTATAATGGCTGTTCTTTTATCTGAAGACAATAAAAAGAACTCCCACACACTGTCTTGTTTATTGGTGTAATGTTTAACTAATGGACAGGTAATATTTAAGTAGGGGTGAGCCGGGACGAAAGAATCAGGGGGACGACTGCAACATGGACCTTTTCTCTTGTAACACGGAAGTCAAGAACATGCCATGAAGTCCACAGGAGGTATACCCATGGATGTATTATTAGATAACTAATTATTATATTAACTGGATACCGCACCCCAAGATGGCACCTATTCAGTCCAATGAGAATTGCTCACCTGACACATACGCCAAAAAGTTTCTAGCTTCCAGGTTTACTTCCAGGGTATGTGGCCCACTGAATATGCACAGTAGTAATTCTCCCAGTGGCCCCGCCCACAAGTTTCTACTCGGCTCATAGACTTTACATTGTGATGACGTCGCAGATTTTTAAATCGATTTTCTCGGCTCAAAGAACCTCCATGGATCAAAAATTCACAATAGAAAGAGTCAGAATTTACCTTGTTTTTAGTTTGAGGTGTCCTGTCAAAAGTTTTACAGATGTCTCTTTTATAATGGTGATCTATGGGGAAAATGCTAGTGAAAATGCTACTCTTGGCTATTTGCAGGAAATACTCAAGGTTAGGGTGAGGAAGACCGACAGAGGGCTCACCAGTCCAGATGTGTATGCTAGAGCATGCCAGGCTGTTTTATCTGAGGGACTGTCTAAAAGAGGCATGCATTGTACCAATTTCATACAACTGACACATTTAACACTATAAATTGATTTGAGAGTAACGTTGTCATTTGCTTGGCAACCCAGTATCACCAATCTGCATACAAATAACACGGGTTTACACTTTCAAATTGTGTGCAGATGATAGCCAAAGTCCGATTTTGTGTGAATATGATACGCCAATCCTTCCCATTGACTTCTGTGGAGAGCAGATGTGTCCAGATACCACGCATCACCTTGAATGGTCATGACGTCACCAGCGGCGAGGCAACACGAGCAATCAGTGCACCTGCGCTAGCCCCTGCAGCGCAGGACCTCAGGTAAGACGATTTAAACAAGGCATTTAAAGTGTGATTATTTAGTCAACAACTGAAAACAATACAGAAAAATAGTTTTAAGGTGACATGACATGAGTGTTGACATGAGATAACCATTTTGCAATTGCATTTGCTAGATATTAGCTACATTCTTAACCGATCTTTTGCGGTGCTAGCTTGAAGTGAAGTTACTGCAAAAAGGTGAGCCTGTATCATAGCTAAGCAGTTAGCATTAAAGTTACTAATTAGCATGTTATAATGTGTTTGCTTTGAGGTTTTCAGTGATGTTAGGTTGATGTTATTACAGAAATTGTTGTGACATTCAGTCTGACATGTTTGGTATCTTTGGAAACCTTTAGATCTTGACTAGAAAGTAAAATAAAGTTCTGTGCGTTTGAACAAAGCCTGGCTGAATTTGATCCCACATGAGGAAACATAGGGTAAGTTAGAAGTTTAGTTTGGCTGCTCCTCTAGTAGTACACCTGTCACCTGTGAGTGAAAGCTAGTAGCTTACAATGACATTATATTACTGCAAAAGATGAACACTGCCAAATTATTAGAAATACCTTAGCTTGTTTAGCTATATGGTGATATCAGGGCTGTAGTATTTTTGCAAGTGAGCAATGACGTAGGCTAACATAAACATTCATTGCTGTCCTCAACTTGAACTTGAAAAATAAAACCCAAAGGTGCAGGTCTGTATGTCTGTCACTGTCTGTCTGCATAATATCTCTTTACCTGACTTTTCATCTTCCTTTACAGCTCCAATTCCCAGTTGTGTCCCTGTCAGTTCCAGGACTGTGGTAAGTCAGTTATATTTCATACCATGCACTATGTCTATGTTGAACAATGCTTTATCTAGTAATTGTCAAATATTTTGATTTTAGATATGGTATCAGTTAAGCTTCAGGAGCATTAAGATAAAGATGGTGAGGACTCAGGAGGTGTATTGCTGGCTGTGCAAAGGTAACTTAGTCAAGGCCTTCCCCAGCCCACCTCCAGACAGACAGGCCCTTCGGACCCTTCCACATTTATTACACCTCAACAGGCTGAACATTATGATGTGGCACTGAGCTGTAGTTCATGTTCTGATACTGCATATAGTAAGAAGCAACGAAGAGACTACCAACCTAATTATTCTTGGGGCTCTAAAAGGTTGAGAACCACTGGCCTAGAACATGCTGATTATAGGTGCTTGGAGTGCAGCACCACTGCAGTCTTTTGTGAGGCTTGTCTGAAGAGGACTCGAAAAATTCACTCGACCTTCCTGATAAGTGGAATGTAAGAACAATATCATGTACTCATCCATACAGACATAGCAAGCTCACAGTTATTTTAAATAGATTCATTAGATTCTTCATATTATATTAGCACTATGTAGTATTAACTGTTGGTGTCCTCTTAAGTTTGTTGTTTTAAAAACATTGTTAGGGCAAGCAATTTTTCTTACAGAATGCCTACTGCAAGCCATCTTCTTGGGGGTTATTCTTAGAACCTGAAGGTCATGAGACCTGTGTACATGAAGGACATGAAGGTCATTGTCAACACAGGTTTGTCATTTTACATTGAAAAAATATTTTCTTTACAGGTTAAGGAATCATATTTAAGTAATTCATCAAATTTGTGATGTATTTTCGAAAATTCTTTTCTGTGCCTGTTTGCTGATTCCAATAATAAACATTAGGTTATAGGTGACACACTCAAGTAATTTTGCCTGTTTTGATATGGTAGTCTCTCTAGTAGTCTTTGGTTATGTTTTTATTTGGCGTAAGTAATTAAGTAAGCTCTATCTGTCTGTTATCACTCACTAACCACCTGCCAACCACTTACTAACCACCTGGCAACTACCTGCCAATCATTTTAGAAACCACCTGGTAACATGACAAAGCACTCTATCTTCTTTTGTCCTCCTCCTGACTGAAGATTTATTTCCGATGAGTCTGAAAAGGTGTGGGATTGATACCTTACATATGAAGACTCGGGCAGCTGAGGAAAAGCTCATGCTTTACCAGAAAATGACCACCTCCATCAGCAGCATGCCTTTGTGTTCTCTGCCATCAATGACACAGAGCAGCCTGGTGCAAAGGCTGCGCTCATCCAACATCTTAAACAGCAGGAAAAAAGCTACACCATGCCACTGTGATGTTTCACCAACATGTACCAGACTGTTCCTCAACGCATGGTTACATCACCCCAGACAACCCCTGCCTGTCTCAGGCCCTCCCCATGTCAAGCATACAGACACTGATATACAATGATGATGATGATAAGGATGACAATGATAGCAACTAGGACTGTAAGCACTCATGACGGGGCTGGTTTGCTGCTTCCTGATTTTTAATGATTACTTTAAGCAAGCTTGTATTTTTTGTTATTTATCATTCAAAATCTCTCCTTAATTCAGTGCTAACCACAATTCATCAAACTCAGACAGTTCAGCTTCTGTGTGTGTTTTTATTGTAACTGGTCAGGATCTAATTAATGCTGTGTTGCTGATCAGTTGATTAGTCTAACCACAACAAGGTTCATGTTTGTTTTTCTTGAGCTGTGAACTGTCCTGTCAATCTAAATCAAAAAACTTGGTTTCAACTTGCTCTTTTTGTCCAACAAACACTGTTTTTATAGACGTTGTTGTCCCGGTAACTTTCTTGTAGCACTCAGGGTTTAACCAGCTTTGGTGAATAACCTTACAATTAACACTAACCATATTATTGTATCTGTACACCGTGTTTTTGTAAAAAGGACACATTTGTAAAAGAGGGCTTGCCCTCTATGTTTTCCATGTGTAAATGAAGGTTACTGCTACTCAATTTCAGTTTAGAAAGATGAACAAGAACATACAGGTGGACTGACTCTACAATACAGCTTTCTCATTATAGCCATGTTTTCTGCCATTGTCACAGCACACTTGAGAAATCAATAACAGAGTAAATTACTTAATAAATTAATCATTATACAATGATTTTACAGTCATAACTGGCCAGACATACATAGTTTGTTACAGAGGCCTTTTTGCCATGAAATGCTACCTCATCCAACCCTTCAAACATGCAACTGAGGTCAAGGTTCAAAGGTCAGTATCTCAAAGCAGGAGCCTTGAAGAATCATTATACTGACATATGTTACTCTACAGGTTTAGACCTTTTCAGCGATGTATTTGGTTTAGCTCTAAGCCAGATTTAAAATTTTATGGACATAAGACTTTGAATGCCCAATATTTAAAATGAAGCTTTTTGTTTATTTGTCGTTTCTTCTTTCTTTAGAGATTACAATAGGCTACTGGTGACAATCTAGGGCATTTACAGGCATGGAGGAGGCATGGAGATTTTTTGTATCTTTATGATTCTTGGTTTTGGGATTATATGTCAGCATGACATAGCCCATTCAATCAGAATCTGTTTTAATAGCCAATGCAAGTATACAAAGAATGTCTCTTGGCGTTTTCTTCCAAAAAATGCAACACATAAAAATAAGAATAGACAAAAGTAAGGTAATAATAATAATAATAATGAAATAAACAAAGTAATATTAAAGCTGGCGTGCAGAACTTTTGTCTCCCCCTTCTGGCAGTGAGAGTAATTACACAAACACTGTCAAAGCCTGCTTATGATGTATGCCTACAGGCACGTGTTCAGAAGTAGTTACAAAAATTTCCACAGTTCCAAGACAATCCATTATTTAGGTAGAGTAAATGTAATAGCTACATAGCCTACTCCAAGTATTTTACCAACCTGTCCAAGAGTAGTAACATGACATCTGTGTCTGCCCTCAGGGACTTCTCTCAGCGCTCTCCAACAAGGAAAAGCTAAAGCTACACCAATCGTTATCCGTGTTTGTCCTCGCCGTCAATCGCTTTCTTTTTCTGACTGTATCGTGCAGCTCTCCACGTGGCTCTCGGTTGCTCCCTGCTTCCGCTCTGGCAAACCAAATCAAATCAAAACCAAACCAATCTTTGCTGGTTGGTGAAGTGCATCATTACCAGTGCACCAAAAACTCATAGATTTATTGCGGTGATAGGCTTAGTCACCATTGTGTGAACTCGTTTGGCAAGGGCTTGAATGTAAAGGATGTTCATTTATATGTAAACGTCCCGCACTCTAGCTTTAAAATTAAACTGACGTTTTAAAATCTATTTACAGAATGGAATACTAACAGTTTTGAAATGGGATATAAAACTTGAAATTGAATATTGACTGTACAAAAGGAAATATGGACTGTGCTATGAGCAAAGAAATTAAGAGTATGAACTATATGAAGGTGACAAGAGCAAAAATTAAATGAGAAGTGCATAAATAATTAAATTATGTAAAAGTGGAGATTGAATGCACCCGTCTTCAAGTTGGAGTGTTTTATTGGTTGATGTGGCTCAAGATTAGGCTAATTTTGGAAGACTATGAAATAATTAAATATCCTCAGCCACATGTTCTTGGAAATAGAAAATTAAATGAGCAACTTCACATTTTACAATCACAGGCTATAAAACGCCATTTTTTAACGAAGATAGTGGCGTTTGGATTCAGGTTATGGCTGATCAGCAGAAATTTGAAATGGAATGAAGCCCACTGACGGCAGACAGCGCAAAAGAGGAGTCGAATGCGCCAAGTCCACCCACATCATTACGTGCATTGTTACCTGCCGCCCTACACAATTTGCCTTTTGGATGAAAGCTTAAGTTTAATATGTAGCCCTACAGGTGGTGCATGCATCCTCCAGCTATATCATAGTCTCAACAAATCACATCAATATTATCCCAAAACTAAGCTTTCCTGTTTCTTTACCATGACTTTAGGCTTACTATTATAATTTTAGTCTTCAACTGTATGCCAAAGTTTTCACTACTGTTATGACATAAACCGTCTTTTCAATAATCACTTAGCCAAATACCTACCAGTGACAATCCAAGAAGGAAATTTTAACCATCTGAACAGTGGGACTGTGTGAAAAAGTTATGTTGTTGTTGTTTACATTAAAAAGATTTGTGTCTCAGAAATAAACATAATTCTGCACAGTTTTCACAATTAAACATGTCAATTATAGCTCAGTCATTGCTTAGCAAACCCAGTCAAACTTTAGCAAAATCCCACTAAGACAACAGTAGATGTAGGTTGTAGATGTGACAAAGCTTAATCTCTCTGTAGGCAAAAACAGATTCCCCATGTGGAGATGTCTCAGTCCATCCTAATCAAGTGACACGTCTGATTTCCCAAAAAGAAATTTAACACTGGTCCAGGTGCTTATTACATAAACTTGAATAACTTCCAATTCATGATAAATCAGACAGGCTTCTTAATTAGGGTGAACTGAAATTTCAATTTTCTTACAGTTGACAGTAAAAAACAATTCAAAATATAAACCCTGCAATGCAGTAAATGCTACATGTTTCCTAACACTGATGTTAGGATGATGTTTCAGGGTGTTGTGACACTGGCAGTGAAGGCAACTGTTGCTTTTAAAACCACATGCAGTGTGTAACCATGACCAGCACCATGAAAGCCACTTCTTTGTAGCGTTCTTCTTGTCATCAAAATGGATCCGGCAACACAGCACAAATTGCCTTGATCTACCAAAGGAAAAACAAAAATATTTTGGAGGTGAAGCCAGTTAGGTGAAATCATCAACATAATCAAAGCAATGTCTCAAAGGCAGCTTATTCAGTTAGAAATGTTGCCAAATGAAATTAATTTTTATATACATAAGTGTTATCCTTAATACTAATATTACATATATATTATTGAATTAATCTGGGTTAAGGTCAGCCATTTTGATTTCTGATATTCATTTAATACAATCATTTTCAGACTAAGACTCTGATCTTTGGCACAAGTAATGATTAAGATACAAGGAATCCAAACCGCCAAACGCCCCATATTAAGCCCCTGAGCCCCACAGTTTCAATATTTCACAGGACAGTAGCAAATATAATTTCACTATCTGCCAAGATGTACAGAGCTGAACTTCTCAAATTGATGCAATTGATTTATTATTAGTTATTAATTGTAAAGCCTTAATTCACCACTGAGTTACACAGTCAGGTAGGTTGGCCTGCTCTAGCCACCTTTGGGCTTGTTCACTGGTACATATTTATTTATAAAGCAATTCTTGGCACGCTCCCCTCCTATCTCTGTGTTATATTTCAAAGAAAACTAGAGGACAATTCTCTTTGCGCTCTCAAGATGTTTTTATGTTTTTGGCCCCAAATTTGCGTACAGAGGTTGGAAGAGGGATGTTTATGTATTCTACACCTTCTGCCTGGAATCTGCTCCTGGAAGACTTCAAATTGAACTGGAGGCTGATTCATTGGAATGTCACGGTTTATAATTAACAACTTTCTCAACAGTGTAGTGGATTTTTTTTTCTTTTAAAATGTTTGTTAGTCTATGCTTCAGTTCACATATAGAGTTCTTATTGCAGTATTGTCCTTTGCCGTGTCAGTGAGGTTGATGCTGCATCTGATTGATGTGTAAAGGCAAAAATGGAACACATGAAGGCTCAGGCTCCCATTCTACTTTTGGAGACTATAAGAACCACAAGTAAGCCTGCATTCTGGGAGTGCAGTGTTCTAATGGGTTAATAAGGTATTATGAGATCTTTAAGATACGATCGTGCCTGACTATTAAGAGCTTTGTAGGTGAGAAGAAGTATTTAAAATTCTATTCTGGATTTTAGGGAGTCAGTGCAGAGAAGCTAATATTGGAGAAATATGATCTCTTGTCCTAGTTCTTGTCAGTACACGTGCCACAGCATTCTGGATCAACTGGAGAGTCTTAAGGGACTTATTCGGGCAGCCTGATAATAAGGAATTGCAATAGTCCAGCCTAGAAGTAAATGCATGGACTAGTTTTTTGGTATCATTTTGAGACAGGATGTGCCTGATTTTTGCAATGTTACATAGGTGAAAGAAGGCAGTCCTTTAAGAGTGTAAAGGATAAATTCTGATCAAAGATAACTCCGAGGTTCCTTACGGTGGTGCTGGAGGCAAGGGCAATGTCATCTAGAGTAACTATATCTTTAGATAATGTGTCTTGGAGGTGTTTGGGACCAAGTACAATAACTTCAGTTTTGTCCGAGTTTAACATCAGAAAATTGCAGGTCATCCAGGTGTTTATGTCCTTGAGGCATGCTTGAAGTTGAACTGATTAGTTTCATCTGGCTTTATCAATAGATATAATTGGGTATCGTCCGCATAACAATGACAGTTTATGGAGTGTTTCCTAATAATATTTTGTGAATAGAATCGGTCCAAGCACAGAACCTTGTGGAACTCTGTGACTAACTTTGGCGTGCACTGAGGACTCACCGTTAACATGTACAAACTGAGATCGATCTAATAGATAGGATTTAAACCAGCGTAGTGCGGTTCCTTTAATGCCAATTAAATGATCCAGTCTCTGTAATAGGATGTGATGGTCAATGTTGTCAAATGCAGCACTAAGATCTAACAAGACAAGTGCAGAGACAAGTCCATTGTCTGATGCAATTAAAAGATAATTTGTAATTTTCACTAGTGCTGTCTCTGTGCTATGATGCACTCTAAATCCTAACTGAAAATCCTCAAATAAACTATTATTTAGAAAGTCACACAACTGATTGGCGACTGCTTTCACAAGGATCTTAGAGAGAAAGTGAAGGTTAGATATAGGTCTATAGTTGGCTAAAACCCATGGATCAAGAGTGGGCTTTTTAAGAGGAGGTTTAATCACAGCTATTTTAAAAGACTGTGGGACATAGCCAGTTAATAAAGGCAGATTGATCATATCCAGTAAAGAAGTGCCAACTAAGGCACTAACTTCTTTAAGCAGCCTAGTGGCTAGATACATCGGTACCAGTTGAGGGCACGATGTGATGAATTTTTTCTCTAATAGTTAGAACTGTGACTCTCTGTCAGCCTGACTACAGTGCTGAAAAGAAACCTGGGGTTGTTTTTATTATCCTCTATTAATGATGAGTAGTAAGCTGCTCTGGCATTACGGAGGGCTTTCCTATATGTTTTAAGACTATCTTGCCAGGCTAAACAAAATTGTTCCAGATTGGTGGAATGCCATTTCCTTTCAAGTTTTAGCGATGTTTGCTTTAATTTGTGGGTTTGGGGGTTATACCATGGAGCTAACCTTCTTTGTTTTATTATCTTCTTTTATAGAGGGGAAATAGAATCAAGTGTTGTTCGCAGTGAGCCTGCAGCACTATCAACAAGATGGTCAATTGTGGAGTGGCTGAAATTAGCATAGGAGAAATGCAGATGGAATCGTTCCTTAAATTTAGCTACAGCACTATCAGATAGACATCTAGAGTAGGAGTTTTGGCATGTAGTCCAGTAATAGGACAAGTTATTAAATAATGACAAATAGAATTGGCTGTCGTGTTTTTCAGGTTGGGTGTGAAAGACTAAGAACAAGGCTTTCGAAATGATTTATAATTTAGTTTAGGTTTAGAGTTGATTAATATGCTTGAGTCGAAGATGGCTGCAACTCCACCTCCTTGGCCGAGGAATGTGAGTACTAATATGACTGGGCGGAGTGGATTCATTTAGGCTAACATATTCTTCTTGACCCAGCCAGGTTTCAGTAAGCCAAAGTAAGTCAATGATGCTCTGATATTATCGTTCACTAGTACAGCTTTAGATGACAGAGATCTGATGTTTAAGAATCCACATTTAATTCTTCCTATTTAGCTGTGCTATTTCAGCGGTGGTAATTTTGTTTAGGTTTGTATGTATAACTCCTCTTCAGTTAACTTTTGATTTTATTAATTTAAGTGGTTGGGGGGCAGGAGTTTTGGGTGGGTAACCGCTCTGGAAGCGCAGAGAAGTGTGTAGGACTTCAACTCTGCCCCCTGGTCTCAACTCTGAGTTATCATGGTTTTGGTCCACTAATAAACTAGATATGAGAGCTGCTCCATCCAAAGTGGAATGAATGCTGTCTCTCCTAATCAGAACAGGTCTTCCCCAGAAAGTCCGGCAATTATCTACAAAGCCCACATCGTTTGCTGGACACCACCTGAACAGGCAGCGGCGGAATGAAGACATGCGGCTAAACATGTCATCACTGGTCAGATTTGGCAGGGGCCCAGAGAAAACTACAGAGTCCGACATTGTCTTTGCATATGTACACACAGACAAGGCATACCTGAAGGCACCAAAAGTCTCGGTCAATTAGTTAAGTTCAGACAGTGAAGAGAGCTTGTGGTCGGTCAGTGTGCGTTCACAATTGCTGTCAGTCATCCTTATATGTAATACTATAATGATACCACTAAAGCTTCTTTCCAAACCTGTAACGTCAGCTGCTTCTGAGCTTTTTAATTTTTGAGGTCCCTGATCTGCATGTCCTCAGTGCTGCTGCCTCTTGAAATTATTTCTGCTTCTGGCCTTCCCCTAATGTGGACCACTTGCCCTTAATATTGTTCATTTGTGCATGAGAAGAAAAAAAAATAGATGCACAGAAAACTTTACTGACTAACACTTTAGAGTCTGCACTTGTTTTAAGTACATTCACACACAGACAATCTGTCCAACACACTGGTTATCACTAAATAAATGTAAAAATGTGAAAATTCTGTAAAAACAACATAACATGTAAATGACCTGATTCTTTTCAACAGAGACAGCAGTCTTACACTGATGAATGCAAGTTCAGTGTGTGAACTACTTGCCAAATACTATTCTGAAAATCTGTTTCACCCTTGTGAACCTCTAATGTAAACAGACGAAAAGTCAGGTAAAGAGGTATTATGCAGACAGACAATACAGACCTGCAACTTTGGGTTTTATTTTTCAAGTTCAAGGTTGAGGACAGTGTCAGTGCATCCGTTTATTTGCAAAATAAAAGTCTGGAGAGAAGTTATTCCTTAATTTGGCATTTATTAAAACAGAGGATCAAAACATCTTGTACAAGGATCTTTTCTATTCAGAAAACCACAGTCAGCAAGCTGTTAAGCTGTAGTCAACATCCTAGGAAAAAGTGCTCTTCTTAACATTACGCAGAGTTTTAAATGAGAATGTACAACTATCTGATAGGTTTCTACAGAGGTGGGGAGGAGTTGTGGTTTAGACTTAGCTCTCCCTTCGGTGGTGCACAGGCTGGTCCCAGCCTCTTGGCACACGATTCCACCCTTCGTGTGGAGACAGCGCCCTAGTGGAGGAATCCTACACTCCCTCTGTTTGTAAGTTCCTAAAGTCTCCGCTTCGTTCCCCACAACTGATACTTCTCCTCTCATGGCCATTACAATACATGCTGTCCTCAGTACATGATGTTCTTTCTGATATCCCTGTTTCTTTGTATAAATGTAAGCCTGTTTGCAACAGCTAATCAACTTTTCCCTGCAGTCAGCAGGACAACACTTTGAATTGTTAAGCCTCATGCCCTGCGTATGTATGTGTGTACAATAGTTTCAACATGGTATTTAATATAAAAGGCAAGCAACCTTTGTTTAAATTATTAATTCTCACAAAAGCAATGAATGTTTGTTAGCCTACATCATTGCTCACTTGCAAAAATGCAACAGAGCCACTACAGCCCTGATATCACCATATAGTTAAACAAGCTAAGGTATTTCTAATAATTTGACAGTGTTCGTCTTTTGCAGTAATGTCATTGTAAGCTACTAGCTTACACTCACAGGTGATAGGTGTGCTACTTGAGGAGCAGCCAAACTAAACTTCTAACTTACCCTATGGTTCCTCATGCGGGATCAAATTCAGCCAGGCTTTGTTCAAACGCACAAAACTTTATCATCAACCGAACATCACTGAAAACCTCAACGCAAACACGTAAAAACATGCTAATTAGTAACTTTAATGCTAACCGCTTAGCTACGCTATAGGCTCACCTTTTTGCAGTAACTTCACTTCAAGCTAGCACCGCAAAAGATCGGTAAATAATGTAATATCTAGCAAATGCAAAACGGTTATCTCATGTCAACACTCATATCATGTCACCTTAAAACTATTTTTCTGTATTGTTTTCAGTTGTTGACTAAATAATCACACTTTAAATGCCTCGTTTAAATCGTCTTACCTGAGGTCCTGCGCTGCAGGGGCTAGCGCAGGTGCACTGATTGCTCGTGTTGCCTCGCCGCTGGTGACGTCATGACCATTCAAGGTGATGCGTGGTATCTGGACACATCTGCTCTCCACAGAAGTCAATGGGAAGGATTGGCGTATCATATTCACGCAAAATCGGACTTTGGCTATCATCTGCACGCAGTTTGAAAGTGTAAACCCGTGTTATTTGTACGCAGATTGGTGATACTGGGTTGTGCTTGGAGGATAAACTGAAGTATTAATGAGCGTTTTTTCCCAGAAATATCAAGTAGTTACTTGTTTTAGGGTTGATTTTTCCAACCGTTACTTTCGTCCCGACAGAGAGGTGCGAAAGTAACAAAGCCCACCCTCAATTTCCGTTCTGATTGCGTCCGACTCATTCATCCAAAATTTAAAAAAACGATTGGTATTGCTTGAAGACATGTGTATGTTGTTCACAATACACTATGGTTACTCTAAATATCATCTCTGTGCAAATAGAGAAATACAAAAAAAGTTATACTTTCGTCCCTGCTCTCCCCTAATGATCAGTACTCAGTAACCACTCAATGTGTTGCACTACTTTACTTTAGGGGACACAAAAACAGTAACTAATGAATGAATCGTTAGTTTTGTGCCGTTCACCGGTTGGTTCAGAGGTAATCAGGAACGACTCATGAACAAAGTGGTCAGTAGGCCTATTTCGATTCACAGATATTTATGAAGTAATTGTTACCTGATGATTCATTAATATACTGTCTCCCCGTCAGCATGATTATGTATAGTCCTCCATGCGGAGTAATTCACTAATTACTTATTAATGATTCATTAATTATCAGTTCGTTCCTGATCCGTTCCTCACTCGTTCCTTAGTAAATACTCAATTTTTTGTTTACATATTGTAAAGTGTTACCCTTTTTTACTCTCTCTCTCTTTCTCTTCTTCCAACGATCAGCAGCGGCTGATCAGTAGATGCCGCAATTCACTACATCTACTGCAAAATCCCTGCATCAATTTACCACCAAAACATAATAAAAACGTTTACTGACCAACATCGGACATTAGGCTGTTTGGTTATTGTGACAGGCTAAATGATCAGTTTTAGTTTATTTTCAGAATGTTCTCCTATTCTTCTATTTTCTAAGCCGAATAGCTTTTGATTCACCAACATATTTCTGGAAATGTCCACTTGATCTCTGCTCTTCATAACGATAAATATCCCGAGATCAAATGTGCACTCACTTAAGCAGAGGAATGGCAGGTGCCCCTTACACTGGTGGCGCATTACTGTGCTGCGATGGGTGTTTTCACGCGTCACCAGTGGGCGCTTCTTCCTGCACACAAAGAGAGCAGAGCCCCGGGATGCGCACAATGTGAGTCTCCGCTCAGAGGCACCGCTGTCCTCTCTGCTTCGTGGCAGCGCTTTGTGGAGTGTAATACGAGGAGGTCGAGGATCATCCCGGTGTAGCGCGTATCATCCTCAGCCAGCAAACTCACATTGTGGAATTAACCGAGGTAGAGGATATTGTTAGTCCCGACCTTAAAGATCGAGAGACGCACTTAGACGGAGCAGAATTAAGTGCAGAGCGCAAACACTGCTGGAGCAGAGAACAACCTCTTCTTTGGCTTCCGAGAGGACAAGAGTTGCTGTGAGACCTCACTAGAGCCAGAAAAAAACACAGCAAACGGATACTGGAATTACAATCAAAGCAGTTTAATGAAGAGGAACATTTTGCATCCTAGATCAAGTAAGTATCCGTCAGAAATCATCACTGGCATGTTTGCACGTTAATTTCCTGCCTTTTAATATTAATAGGTAAGGAACTGTGTGCTGCTAAGTTTGTTGCCTTTAATACAACTTAATTTGACTCGGAGCAAAATAAAATCACCTAAAAAGCCATATCCCTGTGGTCAGATATCTTTATCTAATATTCTAAAATCGGAGAAAGGGACACTGAGACAGTGTGCATGCTGATTGTGGTCGCACATGCATGATGCTGATGATTGCGTTTCTAGATGAGCCTCAAATGGTTTGCATGGTCCTACTGGGATTTCTACTGTTGGGGCTCATTTCCCTCATCTAGGACAAAGTCCATATGGCGCTGCTCTGCTCAGTCACACAGAGAAACAGCATCAGGAATGTCCGCCTGGAGAAAAGCTCTCTCTCTAACTTGTTTAAGGCATTTATTTCTGTTCCTGCAGAGGAAAATAATCTGAGCTCATGTGGATTTTCTAAATTGTGATTTTATGTTGCTGAATTGTATCTGTATGTCCTCTAACATCATACTATTCTGATAGCATTTTTCTAAAACAATCTCACAGGATTATGATAGTTCCAGCCTACGGAGGTATTATTAGAGAAATTAATGCAACAGCTCAACTTCACTCTCATTTTTCTTGAAAACCAAATATTTGGTCACCAGTGGTCTGTACATAAGTATTCTTTTTTCCCACCCAGACTGCAAAAAGACAGACCCAACAGTGAGAGAAAAATGCTCAGCCTGCTCCATCTTCAAAGTATCCTACTATTCAGCAGGGATTGTAGTCATTCTCCCCTTTATTCACGTTTATTTATAGATCCTTTGCACATATTTTGAGCAATAGCCAAATGAGAGGTGAAACATGTCTTTGAAGCCATGCAGTCATTATTCTATAATGAAGCAATGTCCAGCATGGCATTGCAGGGTTGAGATGTAGCACCATTTGCTTCGAAAACCCCTTTTGATTAAACCAGAGTGGCAATTACATTGAACAGGCAGTTGCTTTTCCGAAAAGGCTGTGAAATGGATTGAATAGCATAAAAAAAATATATGTAAAAAGCCTGCCTGAGTGTTTCCTGCTCCCCATCCTTGACCTTCTGTCATGTGTTTGTGGCTGTATCTAGGATGAGGGTCTGGGGATATGCCTGGCTGATGATGGGGTTGAGAAATGGATCGCTGCTCCCCTTTCTTTTAAGTGCACTTACTCTCCTGCCCCTGCGTTAGGCAGCAGTTGAGGGATGCAGCCGTGTTTAATGTTGGAGGGAGTCACTGGGGGCGTCCTGCTGTCTTCCAGGGATTCAGTGATTTTTCGCATGAAAATACACAGCTGTATAATGTCTACAGAGCGTCCTGCCCAGATGTTTAGTTCTACTGTGGTAAACAGATATATAATATGTAAAAAATAAAAAAATAAAAAAATCATCAGAAGAGATTATAAGTGAATGTGAAATTCCAGTTTTTATGTTTTGTGTGAAAACCTTCACATTGGGCATGAAGTGCCTGTCACTTGAGTGACATTTCACAAGCAGACATATTTATTCACATGGAACTCCCTCTTTTATTCATTGCTATATGTTGTCCTCCAGCATTCAAATGTGACATTAGCCACAGTTCTAATCATGCTTTCTTATTCATACATGCACAGTGTGACACACACGTGTGAAGTGGCTACTCTTTTTTTTTTTTTTGCCTGCAAGGCTGTGTTTGAAATGAAATGGAAGAAACATCTCAGAAGAATACGCAATCAACCAATTCTTTCATGAATGTTAATGTACAGCTGTTGAGATTGAGTTGGGAGGCAATTACATGAAATGTCTTTTTATTTGAAACCTTAATGCATAATTTGCAATGGGACACATTACTCACTCACCTTAGATAATGCAGAGTTATGGCACAATCAATACCGAACAATTACTCCTACTTGAAATACAGACATTAAGATCTGCCCATATTTGTTAATGACTTCGCTTATTTTTTTTTTTTTTAATCTCCCCTGGCTCATGTGAAATAGACATGTGCAGGTATTCAATCAATCAGAGTAAATTAGGAGGCATCAGTGCAAAGTTGATTGTAAATATTTCATTCATTTGCAAAAGCACAGAGCAGCTGTGTATTCAGATGGAGTCCGTCCCTGGTGGTGGATCCTTGTCTCCCAGGTTCTCTTGCTGAGTGATTTAATGGAGATGGCAGCAGATAGTCATAAAGACATTAACTTAGTGGAAATGAATGCATCATATATTGTGGTGAATTCATACCCATTGTGCCAATGGTGTTCAATTTTGAGAGAGGTTTTTGCATGATCTGATATATCTGGATCACCCGGCTCTGTGTTGCTTCTCTACCGCATGTGATCTGAATACAGACCTTGAGCGTGCACACCCCTATGATAGAAACTCTGTCCTTTCCTCTCTTCCTTATTAGATTTTTTTGTAATTATGCTGCCCTCAGGGGGGAAATGGATGCCTTTAACCACCTTTCCTATCAATTATGTGCCAAACAAAAGCCCCACTAACCAAGAAGTCATCTAATTTACTCTGGAATGCGTTTAGCCAATGACTTCCATTAGGTCTAGCTTCTGTGGAGGTGAAAGTGTGATGCCTCATTACATTTAGCAGAGCAATCTTTTGCTCATCATTTCAGTTGAGAGAGCTGACGAAAGAAAATGCCCTCTCATCTTTAGAAGCCCAGAAGAAGTTTTTGTTTGTTTTCTCTGTGTCCAGAGTTTATTTTGTTCTTTTTCTTTTGGATTTGCTAAAGCTTCAGCTTATATGCAGCTCTTCATGGTTAGACACTGGTGCAGCTTTTTGAAGGTCAAAAGTGATACAATTCTTTCTTCAATTTTAGCAGCTCTGAAATGGCTTTTGGAGCATCATGAGATATTCAAGCTCTCTACTGAGAGTCACAGAAAAGCTGTCCACTGAAAATGAAATTCTTCAAGGCAGGGTGACACACCCTTCTCATACAATGGCTGAAACTGGCCATAATGAACCATTAATTCAGAAACAAATCAACAAAGAAGTAAACGCCAAAAAAATGAAAAGCACTGCAGGTTTTACAGACTGCAGAATGAAGCTGTGTTCAAGAACAAACATCCATCATATCCGCAGAGACACTGTGCCATGAACTGTGTAACACCCAACTTGCAAAGAAAGTCTTTTCGAGGAGATTTTCCTCTCAGGATCTTGAAGCTTTTTGGACTGATGGGTTGGGATGATGAGGTTGGATCCTCCAGAAAGCGCATGGCAGTTAATACTGCACTCAAACTGAAAAACGCAGCACACATTTTTTTTTTTGCTCCAGTAGAATCTCAAACCATGTAATCCAATGTGATGGGTTGTTAGAGTGGCAAAACGCCCCCTAAATTTTGAAAGACACCAGGAAATCCACTCTGAATCTCACTGTGCCTGCAATTACACCAGATGAGGAACAATTACTGGCACCAGGACAGTTGAGCTAAGCCAGCACTGGCCATTAAGTTATGATCAGGCAAATGGGATGATTCCATCCTCTGTAGCTTCTACTGCATGTCTGCTCAGTACCATGATGCTGCGTCATACTCCTCCGTAAAATATGTAGCCATGCTTTTCACGCCAAACTACAGCCACAATCCTACAGTTACAAGTTGGTGAAACAAGTGAGTGGTTAGTATTTAGGTCTGTTTCAAGAATTCCAAAGATAGCCCAGGGTTAATCCACATAACAGGGTTGTGTTGTAAGGATGAGGGGTTGGGTTGAATTCTTAATCCTGAGAGGCGTATCAGTTTCCACTTACTGTGATGTAGGTCAGAGCTTGAGCAAAGCCCCTCCTGTACCGCTGATACTACAATTACAGTCTTAGGGCTCTTCATTCCACCGCCACATCAGAAAAGTTTAATAGCCATTTAGATCATTGATCACTGGTTAGATGGGATATCTGATGCAGCAATTTGTGAATGATCAGCCTTTAAGTGTAGGTCCGTGTGACACTAATGATGGGGGTGGGAGATACCTAAAAGGATAATGATAAAAAGATTGCAATGTCTGTTTTTGGATAGTCCAGGGAATTAAGTATCTGATAACTCAAGGCACGGCATTATATTGATTCACAAGTCTAATATTACTATAAAGCAGTTCTACTCATTTCTTTGCAACATTGCCAGCAATGGCCTAATACATCCAGAGATATCAAAGGGATATATCAGTGTCGGGGAAGTTACTTGAAATGTGTAATTAATTTCTTCTTACTTACTATTCATTGAAAAAGTAATTACATCACTTACTTACTAATTACTCAACAGCAAAAGTAGTTAGTTACTTTCCTTTCCTTTACTCAGCCCAGCTCCTTCAACAACTCTGTGACTTCCAACAGCTCCAAAACCACCACATCCACACATCTTCTGTATTTAGTGCATTCAGAGAAAAAATACTAACTAACATATAATTTGTTTGAATTAATTTGAACGCAACCAAAGTAGCCTAATAGTATACGTTGTAGAATTTATGTTCAATTTATTTACGGTGCGTCTGTTGCCTTACTTGAGTGAGCTCGAGCTTTCTCACTTCTCAGATGTTTTAGTATCATGATTATCGGCTCAGCACGGCCTGCTAGTTTTCTCCATTTAGTCTCACCGAAGAGAACACTAGCCTAGTTTACTGAAAGAGAAAAAGGGCCTGCAATGGGTCTCAATGAGTGCATTTTATGAATGCAAGAATACAAGGCACAGCTTTTTTTGAATTTGAACAGAATTCACAGAACAGTGACATTAGCCTTGGTCACTGCACGTAGCACTTTAAGTTCCGTTCTCACAATGAAGCTGTTGGAGGGTTTACACACCCTCCAGCTCTGAACAAATCCAGGTAATTCCTGAATTTAGGCTTTCTAGAGGCTTGACTCAAAATGTAAATAAACAATTTTGGACTTATGTACCTCAAGGTGTATTCCTCCCCTTTTGGCAGAGGCTGGCTGCCTCCCTACCTCCAGCCCCTGCCCTAAGCTAACGCGTCCCAGACCAGTCTCGAAAATTATATCAACTGTCCAGACCAACCTCCTGCTGAACAGCAAACAAGCACACCCCTAAATTTTAAAGAATAATAACCGAAGAACAGAATAACTGAAATAAGTAACTGCAATGTAATTACTGAATTTCAATATGTAGCCTCTTACACTACATGTTACTGACCAAAGTAATAACAGTGCTGTAATGCATTAGTCACGAAAGCGTTAATGCCCGACACGATATTCTCCTGATGACAATAATGCTAATGATATAGTCAGAGTCATTGTCTCAGACTTAACAAAGCTCCTCCAGAGCCACAGAGGACATACAACTGTTTTCACAGGCTGAGTAGTACTTCCAGCGACTGGTGAACTGATCTTGATGTGTAAAATTGTTAGAGTTTCCCTTTAAAGGGATAAATACCTTGGTAGTAAAGGTATAGGTTGAATATAGTATATCGTTATGTCAGTCAACGCTAATAGTGGACAATAAAATGTACCATTTTTATTGTTTTAGTATGTGGCCTTCTTGTATTTTCTGTTGATCTAAGGGAATGATGCATGTATATAAAAATGAAAACAGTCAGTTTGCTTACATTCAGTCGGCCACCAAACCCTTTGTTAAAGTATGAAGTGGCATTTTGTGGAGTGCTGGTACACAGTCTGCCAGCTCCTATTAATAGTCAAATAGGGAGAGAGAAGTATCTTTTGAGGTCAATCATTTCCCTCATCACTTCTCTTTAAAGCTGCAGAATTGAGCTTGTTAGGCGGGATGAGAAACATGCACGGTAGAAGAAAACATACCCATTTAGCAGCTGTTTCTTCTTCTGTGCCACCTGAAAATCACACTGCCGGGTTGCTGGGTATCCTGTTTTCCCCGCATCGCTTCTCACTTCCTCAAGATTCACTTTCTCTTCACTTACAGTAACTCCCAAATAATAAGAACCAATTATGTTGCAGTGCTATAATCATGTTTTTTTGCTGATGAATGCTTGTCGTATTTGGATCAAAATGTCATATTTTAATCATATCCATAATTACTTTCCCTTCAGATTAAAATTCTTGTATTCAAGGGAGAGCATTCCATTCACAAGCAATTGGATGAGAGTCTTATTAGCCCTCGGCAACTAAAGATGATGTTACCATGGAAACAAATTGTTCTGCTATCAATCACTGGATGCCTTGCAGGTAAGATATTATATTTGAGTCTCACTGCACTTGTTATGGTTTATGTCACAACAACATCTCACCTAATAAAGTTGTGTTTTCTATTGCCTATTCATTACAGAAGAATGTTAATGTTGTTTTTTTTTTGTGTGTTATTCTTCAATCTCACAGACTAAATGCATGTATGTCTGTAAGGTTAGAGGTTATAAATAGCATTTCATTCTTCATAAGCAGTGTTTATATAAAATACAGAGTTTCATCCATTAGTGAGGAAAAGACAGAATCAGAACGGTTATAAATTACCTCAGAAAAGCTCTTCTTCATGACCAAAAAGGTTATACTGATTAAGTTGCAGTCATTACATGTACAGCGTTCCAGCATGATGTCCTTCACCGCTCCCTACTGCACATTTACAGTACACTGTCAGGGACAACCGGGTGTCCGATCCCATTCCTGTTTATGGCCTGTCCAGATCATTATCAGAATCCATGCAATGAATCCAATCCAATCTACTTGCCAGCGTGCCTCATTCTGCCCTTGTGTGGCCGCCTGGGATTTGAGCAGGAGAAGCAGACACTCTACCAGAATGTCAACCCTTGTTCAAATGACATTGTAAATCCCAATGAATGTTATTCAAATTGGCTCATGGGTAATTCACACCCAGTACTCAAGGGAGCAAGATCCAAGCAGTCTCACCTTCCAGGTGTTCCAAATGTTTTTAACAGGCTGTGGTTGCTACCTATAGGTGCTTATTCAGTGTTGTGATCATACCCTTTGAAACCCTCGAGAATCACTTCACCTGATAACAATCATTATGACATCTGAAGTGACATGTTGTCTGGCTCTATCACTGGGACTTTCAAAATCCTCTGACACCTTCGATCAGGTCCATTTAATTGCCGGCCCGCGGGCCACATCCGGCCCAGAAGCAACCTCCAAGTTTCTCAGCATACATAAATCTGATATATGACAAAATAAGTAAACTACATATATAGTGTGTGGAAGTAGCTTACGAGTGAGCCATCTCGCTTCCTTCGCATCTCAGAGTTCCACATGCGCAGTACCAATCGGGCAGGATGTTTACGGATGTAAGGACACCGCCAATCATATCTTTCACAAATCAGCCTTTTCTTATGTGAGTTCCAACCACGCTTAGTAGCTTTTCAAAACATCAAGCTATTGACAGTCACAAGTAGGGAAGTGCTCTACTGAAAATATGTCTCTGTCAACCCTGAAACGTAAATTTGACAATGAAAACCGTCAGTTTAACCCTGCCTGGACTGGCACGTATTTGTTTATTTTACCGCCATATCCAAATGCCTGCTATTTTTTATTACATTCTTTTGCATTTATTTAAAATTTGTCATTACCAAAAACAGAAAAAAAAAGGTTTTAAATAGGCTGCTGAAAATGTCTGGCCCATCTACATTTCCTGCTTTTAAAATCTGGCCCAATTGAATTTGTAATTGAATAGTCCTGCCTTAGATGCTAGCCTGCATGGCATTTTATTCAAATTCACATTATGGAACCAAACTGTGAGGTGAATGAATCTGATGTGATTTTGCTGCTGTTTGGTTTGAAACTAATTCCATTTTCTCCATATTTCTGAACAACCACCAAGAGGTGCTGTGATTCATTGTCATATCTTGTTTCTCACACATTGAAATATATGTTGATTCCTTGACATATTATTACCAGTTAAAACCATGTGTAGAACTGCTGGCCACATGCTGCAATCTGTTAGCAGTAGGATATTAATTAGGCCTACTCTGGCCGTCTGTTGACTGCTTTCATTTAGTACCAGATTGTGTTCCACATCCTTTCCTTTTAAGCTGCTGGCAGATGAGTGCATCCTTATGGCTTCAATTAACTGGTGCATGCGAAGTATGACATAGATGTTCTGAAAATAGATCACTCTGCTTTATTTATCAACCCTGTCACTTTCAGGGAATCATTAATTACTGAGGAAATATGTGAAAACTGGCTTTCTACATCAGCAGTCAACTATTAAACTTTAGCGCTCAGCTACAGTCCTCAAATATCATTATCTATCATTATGTTATTGTTACTTGCTAGTAATTAACACTGAACATCTCAGTTTAGTTCTATCACTGTGTATGTGAGCTCTGCAACTCCATTAAACTCTCTCAAACCCCTTAACCAGCTAAATATTTACATAGTAATCAAAGCATTATATGACATATTTTAACCCAGGAAATTAATTATATCTTGGACAGCAGCAACAATATGATGATTTATCACGATGAAAAAGTGACAGAATGAGGCCTGGCACTATGTATAACAGGCCCTGCATGCAAAATTAGAGTAAATACACATAAGTGCCATGGTCAGTGTTTTTTCTTCACTATTCCAAGTGTCAGGTCCATCTAAAAAAATGCAGTAGCATACAGTGAAACTGATACCAAATATGTCAGCATTAGGACTTAATGCCAAACAAGGGTAAGTGGGATTTACTCTTCTTAATGCATGATAAGCAAAGGGTGTACACAACACATCTTGGGGATTGTCTTAATGTATTTCTTTGTAACACTGTTTGGAGAATAGGACACAGTATATGAAGTATATTAGTGATATACACTGAGTGTCAGAAAGTTGCTACATTTCAGCAAGATTAACTATTTTTCCTCACAGTGTCTGTGTGTTTGCTGTATTCTTCCAGTATTTTCTCTTAAGGTCAAAGAGACAATTTTTCTGGCTTGTACTACTATAGACTTTCTCCCCTTTCCCCAGCCTGTACAGAGGATGTCATATTTCAAGGGCCAAGATGGAGGACGGAGCCAAGTGACCTCATTTTACCGATCAACTCCCCAGACCAGCAGGCTACCATCACGTGCGAGGCAGAAGGGAGCCCTCCTCTGCAGTACAGGTAAATTACCACATCAAAGTTACATTCCCCACAAGCCTCGACTCAACTGTCTACCCGCTTTGGCTCCACATCCACATCACATGGTGAAAATCTATTGCTGCTTAATTGCTTGTAAATCTTCATTGCTGCTTCCATGGAAATCAGAGAGGGTACCAATGGCGTTGATTGCTATTGATTTGTTAAAGAACAACGTTTTCTGGACATAAATGTTCGAGAGAGATTATGCACCATCCAACAAAAAGATGGGCTTCAAAGAGCAACTGCTTAATTGAGCATCCATTTCTAATTGAAGAAAGCGTATCTATTTTCAGCCTGAGCTATGATGTAGAGTTAAAGTCAGTGAGCCGTCACTGTGGTTGATGAATATGCCAACACCTTACATATGAGTGAGGTTAACTTTATTAATGACAAGATTTAAGCCACTGTACGGCTAAAGCTAATGATTTATAATATGGTGCACGGCTTAAGAAATCATTAGGGCAGAAAAGGAGATTCCAGCGACTCATTTGCACCACAGATCCTTTGATATCTCCCCGGCTATTCCCTGGTGGTGCAGGGAGCCTGCCTGAAAATGGCAGCTGGCAGCTGGTTTTTTTGTGGTAGATTGTGTTTCGGAGCTTGGTCAGCACCATGTAGATGCACTGCAAGCAGGGGAGAAAGGCAATAACCTTGTGAGTGACATTCTGTTAAATGCTTACATTTCCTATAATGTGTCTGCGCTGAAAACATGGTCCAGGCACAGCAGCTGGGGGTATCATTATACTTGTTGTGCAACCTGATCTATTCCAGGATAAAGCCGAAACCATCACTTGCATTATTTCACCCATAACTTAAAGCATTCTGACGTTCACTTGTGTTGTTGAAGAGGTTTTCTCTTTCAGGTTCTTTGGGGTGTTAATGCTATAGTGGGAAATGGTGTTGTTGTCAGTATGATCTGCAACTTTTTCTACAGCTGAGCAAGCACAGGCCGGGCGTAATGTTACAAAAGCAGTTATGCACAGATTATCTCTATCACTATTATAACATTTTATCCACATATAAAAGCTGCACTAATCAAAATTTTATACAAACAATGGATCAGATGTGACAAACCCACAGAGATTTATGACCAACTCTGCAGTTTCCTTAGCTTTATGGAGTGTTTTAGTGTCTTCCAGCTCATTGTTTTGGTTTTATGGCCGCAACTTCACGGTTTTGGTTTAGTCTCACTGCTTTCATCAACCCTGAGTCTGGCAGCAGAAGGCAGCTGTTTTTTGCAAAAAAATCTAAATTACTTTAGGCTACTTGCCCTGCATCAAACAGCAGACAAACAATATTAGCAACTAGCTTCCATCCTGGAAGAGGGATCCTTTCTCTGTCGCTCATCATGGGGTTTCTTCCATTTTTTCCCCCTTATTCCAATCAAGGGTCTAAGGATAGAGGGTGTCTTATGCTGTTCAGATCATAAAGCCCCTTGAGGCAAATTGTGATCTGTGATATTGGGCTATATAAATAAAACTGACCTGACTTGACTAGTGGAGCATTTAGCAGCTAAAGTGCCAGATATATTTGTCAGGAGTAGGTGAAAAACAAACAAACAAAGCTAAAAGGCTGGATAATATTAGATTTAAATGTATCAGGTCACAGAAATACAATTTCGAAGGAATGCTAATGTTGTTCCATGTCTGCTGGATGTGTAAATCAGCAATAGTTTGCTAACACATTTGGCATATCATCTTCATAAGGCAATAATTGATCAAATGTGTGACTTTTAGCTTTTTGTGGAGTTCTGACCCCAAGTGGTCATAAGCAAACAAACAAACAAAAAACTGATGCAGCTTTAAGTTAAGTTGATTTAAATACAATAAAAAATATATACCACCCACATCTTAAGGAGAACTGGTGATAAAGCTATTTTTATTATCCTTTTTATTCCTCGGACTGTATATAAAGCTATTGTTTAACTTCACTCTGGTTCTCTAGTGAGCCTTGTGTAGCTTCTGTCTTATTTCGTCCATTTTTAGTATTTTCTCAGAGCTTTAGTACCTAGAGTTCACTAATTCTCCACCATTTTGGAGCACTCTTGTTTGTAGCACAAAAGAACACACATACAGTGTCCCACTCTAGTGAGATATACAGTACTGTTTAGAGTCAGTGCCCTCAATTATGAATAAAAAATATGGATGACATTTCTGGTAATGCTTTTAAAGACACTAGATTTTTACCCTTAATTTTACTTTGAGGAAGGAGTCATTTTTTAATCTTTATTTGGGGTGCATCAGTATTTCTGACACTGATCGTCCTTGACTTGTTTCCCTTCGGGCAAGGAGAGGACTTTTGTGTCCTGATGATAAAATAGAAAGCATAAATTCTTGGCAATTTATTTCAGTAACACTGAAATTAGAACCTCAAAATGTCCTGAGCAGACTGAAAAAAAATGCCTTCAGGAATTGGTCATGCTGTGACTTTCACCAGAGTCTGCAAACTATGTATGGGCCTAGACCCTGCAAATGAACAGTATTTGTATAATTAGATATGCCAAACGAGAGGGTATTACATTCAGAGCTCCACACTTAATTTCCTCAGTTACTGCAGCTATTAAGAAAAATTCATCCATTTGGTTTAATATCCATAGAAAAAAATTGGGTCACCAACATTGAATTTGTCAGAGAAGATGATGTTAACCCTTGTCAGGGACCCACTGTAGCATTAAATATGTCAGCTCTCTTGCAATCGGGTGTTTCAGTTTTAGTACATATCCTCTAGTGATAAAATGTAGGTAAGGTATTGAAATTATTAGTAAGATATTACCTGAATCCAGTGGACAGTGGCCAACAGCTGCAATGAACTAAAGCAATGTATGTGGTAATATCAGGTACAATTTAGTATGGTATAGTAGCTGTTTATTTGTGTCATAAACATAAAACTGCCTAGCCCACATGGACTTAATTTTTTTAATAAAACTATATATTGGTAATGTAAGTTACCATACATCAACAGACCTTCTTTCTTTATATATAAAGAATAAATGCTGAGCGCCATTGAATATTATACTACTACCTGTTTTGAAAAATAAAAGTCAAAAACAAAACCAAAAAAACAATATATAAAATAAAGATTTTACCTCAGTAGTCCAGGAATGCCCATGCTAAAAAAATTTTATTAATTACGGTTCTTAATGAAGATGTAAATATTTTAAAATGGCTCACAAATATATAGTTTCATTTGTAAATAAAAAAAACGCTCATTAATTTCCTAAAACAGCTAGGCACTGTAGTTTTTAGCAAACATTAGGCAAACAGGAGTAAATAGTGCATTTCTTGGGGAGTATTTTCAGCTGCGGATTAATATAGATTTGGTGCTCTGTGAGTATTTACAGCAGCAGGACAGTGTATGTGTGATTTAGTCAAAATAAACTACAGTGCTCATACTCAAACTAATGAAGGAACATGTCACCTAGTTTAACGGTGTGGCTTACTGATGTGTTTTTAATGAACAACAATCTAGCACAGGAATTTAACTATATCTGGATTTGGCTACACAAAACATACTTGTTAGTAGGATCAATTAATTTTTGGTTTTGGTCAAGTGATTAACAATAAAAAAATATATAGTATCATCAGCCTTATCCTTTAATTGGGGTAAATCATTACCACTAACTGTGTCAGAGTTGGACTGTCAATCAAAGAACAAGTGCTTTACAGACTCATCATTTTGCCCTGATGGTCAGCAATCATGGAAAAATCCATCATAGAAATAGACACGGTAGTATGTAATGCAGACTTGCATTTTTGAAAATGCAGGAAAACACCAACTGAAAAACGCAGGACGAGGGAGAGTGGAAAGATCCAAAAAGGGGGAAAAAAGTTCCTCACATAATTGCTCCTGAAATATACTGAGCATTTCAGATTGGTGATTTTTAACAGTGATATGGAGGTAGACACATCATTTAATAGGCTGTTTGACAAGTTTGAAACTCTGTATCGAAACAGATAGCAGATATGATATCCCGAGTTAGTTAGCTTCATACCATCTCATTGTGTTTCCAACACTTGCACACACACTTCCACACGCCAATGCTCCGCTACACCTCGCCCACTCGGTGATACTGTGAATATACGAACGGGAACCCTGACACTTCTTCAGTTGACAAATAGTCCAGTGTAGCGCCAGAGCACACTCCAGGGCTCAGAACTGTGCTTTATGAATACACCTGTCACTGTGTTTACTATGAATCTGCTGTAACACAGGATCAAGGGCACAGCAGTGATTGGAAAAGGGGAATAAAAAAGTACTCTGCCTGGTGTCTGCTATCATGTAATGTGACTTCAGGCAGATGTATGACTGTACCTTTGTTTACGGGTCAGTACAAGGTAACAGGGACATAAATAGAACTGGGAGGGTGTGATTAGAAAATTTTTTCGTTATGAAAAAACTGTTGCAGCATAGTGCCAGATAACAGGGCTGAATCTAGAAATTGTTTCTAGTCAAGTCGATTTTTATCCTTTTAAAGAATGAGCTTATGAGATCATATCAAAAGCAATGGGATAAACTGGAAGAATGCAGACCTGTGGTCTTAAATAAAGGCTATATTTTTGAATTTCTAGAAGGTAGATATATGGACTTTAAATTATTTACTGTGTTGGTGCTTGATCAATATACATTTATTTACTTATTTCACTTTTAATTTGAATAAAAACCTCATATGTCCAGACTACAAATTGTAAGTGTGTAAACTGTAAATGGTATTACAGTATGTCTGCTGATAAGGGTGTATAACTGTACTGTATATCTGTTAATATTTAATTAATTCCATAGGATTTTTCAAGCTGATACATACACAAACCCACACATACACAGACAAAAACACTCACACAGGGTTGTTTTAGGAATATTAATCGCGTTACATTTGCCATACATTTGAAAGCCAAATGAACATCAATTTATTAAAAAGCAGTAGCAATAACCTACTAAACATAATTGTAGAGAGTACCCTGGTCAGCAGTTGAATTTCTATTATCAGCTCTAAGCTCTGCTTGTGTGTGTATGTGCAAACAGTATGTGGTCTGTGTGGTCACGGCCGTCTCTGTGGGTGTCTGGCCTGAAGGAAAGCCAGGTGAGCCAGTGCTGCAGTACAATCCCCAGTCTATTTGATGAGGAGACCTCATGCAAAATTGATGTGAACTTCAAGGTCACGGGGAGTTCATTCAGAGCATGCTCAGATCAGCCCGCGCCTGCAGCACACGGCAGTAAATAGGACTGTTCTCCTGGACTCTGTTGGATTTAACTGCAAGCTCCTCTCGGCCTGATGTGGTGTTAGATTCAATATGATTCAGTTTGGGCTGTACTACCTCTGCTCTGCCTTGGTCACCTTTCTGTTTTTACTGATGCAGTTATGTGTTTGAGAGCGAATTATAATGGAGGAGGAAGGGTACAATTTTTGGTGGTTTGTAAACATTTCAGTGTCTTCAGAAGAGAAGCACTCATACCCTGTGTCTGAAATTGTTCACCTTTCATTATAAGTTTTTTCTTTTAGTTTTGTAGTGTAGTTTGAATGTCTAGTGAGAATTATTATACTCTATATAGTAGGCTCAAATAATCCCAAAAGGTGGTGTACAATCAAAAGTCACTAACCAACAAAATAAGATGCATCTTGTAAATTGTTTAGAAATGGCTTTATTAATGATTAATAAATAATTTACCATTTACTATTGTTCTGAGATCAGTTGTACAAACATTTACAACTGCAAACTTAGATTATTTAAGAACCCTTTATGAATGATTAACTAATATTTATAACTGCATACTTGATGGTTTATTACCCTTTATTAATTACTTATTAACATTTATAATTACAGATAACCTACTGACTTTTGCTGTCAGCTTACTTGAAAGTGAGAAACTCTTCATATTTTATTACTGACGTATAAACATTTCCAACTGCTTATGTGAGGTTTATTACCCTTCATTAATGACTTATTAACATTTATAATTAAAGATGACTTACCATTTTTTGCTGCTGGCTATTAAAAAGTTATTAAAGATTATTAACCTTTTATTAATAACTTAGTAACATTTGTAATTGCTTACTTGATGGTTTATTACCCTTCATTAATGACTTACTAACATTTATAACTGCAGACTCGATAGCTCATTAAAAAGTGAGAAACTCTTTACCCTTTAAAATAAAGTCAGATTTAGACTGCTACAAGATGACAGAAATGGCCTGAGTAGTGTCCAAAATAATTTTTTGTGACACACAATATAGTGTTCTACATAGAATGCCCTATATAGTTAGTGAATAGAGAATTAGTAAATGATTTTGGATACAGCTACAATCATGATTGATCAGTGACATTTTGTAACTATACTGATTATCAGGTGGTGGATGTCAGACACAAAGTAGCAACAGATGAGACTAAGGCTCATAATCATCCTATTTTCTCAAATTAAATCATGGTGCTGTGTGTTTTATCACTGGTGGGAGAACATTTCCACCTGGTGGAAGAGGAAGTGGCAAAATTGAACATATGCACAAAGTCCCCCAAACAGTAGTGAAAGAGCACTCCATTAAGAGAAGGTTGCATTTCTCACTTGTGTTTTGTCCCTTTGGAATAAAGAGATTACAGCCCAGCTGGGTTTATAAAGATGCAGTGTACAGTGTGTTGTGCTGATGTTTCTTCATGTGATCTGAGTGTAACGGTTCACATTTTTTTCACTTGCCTTTCACTGTCACCATGTTAGAAATTGCAAGTACTTTAAATAATTCAGAAGTATGAGGCTATCTACTTTACCCCTTATAACAAAATGACAGCAGCCCATTTGCTCTTTTTGATCTTTCTTTATCTTTAAATCACATCCACCTTTTCTGTGTTCACACGGCAAAGAGGAGCTCTCTGATTCCCTCAGGTTCCCCATGGCTCATAATATCAGAGCCTGTCTCAGGTGTTTCTGCCGGAAGGGTAGCTAGGTGGCTTACTGATTGTGTCTGTGGTGCATAGACAACATCACACCTGGCCAGCTGTCTGCTCCAGGGGTGTGTGATCTGTCCAGGCTGCCCAACTTCCTACCTCTCCCATTAAGTTCAATCATGCTGTGTGGATGCAAGTCTAACTAGCTTCCCATCCTTTTCCATTTAACCTCCTCCCCTCTTCCACATACAATAATCATCCCTTTGACAAAAACAAAGGAGCAAAAGGACAGTGGAGAATCAAATGGAGAAATACAAGGACATAAAATGTAATAGTAGAGTGTGTGTTTTATTTAAAATGCCCAAATTATGTATCAGCGTGTGTTTTCATATATATTCTTAGAAACATAAGCTTTGTCATGACAAGTATACAGCATGTAAAAGTAACACCATTGCTGGCACAGTGACAAAATCAGTCAGATTAAGTGACTGGCACAGACTGTTGGATGAATAATGCAAGCTACAAGATGAAAGACAGTTTTGTCTTTTGTAGTCTGTCAGGCAGGAGACTGGGGAGAGCCATGACTGGCTTTAAGACTGCATGAAGCATCATTCTAACTGCCTGTTAGTTTGCCTGGGAGGGAAAAAAATATATTAATTTTTTTTTCTCCTTATCATTGAAATTGTCATTTCACAGTACACACGGTATTCCAATAATTCTTTGTTTCTCAAATTCTATAAGGAACGGGAAAAGTAATTTATCATTTTGTGTTAATGTTCTGAGATAAAGTCCTGTTACTCTCCATCCTCTTATACAGTAGGTATCACTCAGTTTCAATATATGTTGCTATCAGACTGACAGACTGTAGATTTCAGTGAATAACATGTGAAGTGTTTTTATTGTTCAGCATGAACATTATTCAACGTTTTGTCTCTGTTGGTAGCTGTGATTAATAGCTGTCACTTCCTGAACTGTGCTTGCATGACAGAGTATCTGGTGACCTTTCCTTGAAGGAAATGGTCTGTAGACAATGCAATATGAAGGTGTCAGAAAGCAATAAGTCAGAGACACAAAAGCACAAACATAAACTAATTAGAGAGCACTCAGAGGACACATAACTCTGCCAAGGCTGCGCAGTCCTTAGACTTGTAATTTTAATAACACAAAATGTTAAGGCATTTTTAATCTGCATCTGGATACAAATCAGCGTCAAAATGTCCATAGAGATATACAATCATGGGATGCTTTTGCCATATTTTTTCATTTTTTTATTCAAGTAAGTGCAGTAATTCATGAATAAATAGTAACAAGAGAGTCTACAGCCATGCTAGCAGCTCTGTGAGGCTGTTCTTTGGCACAGTGGTGCTTTGACCTAAAGTCAGCATGCTAACATGCTCACACTGACAATGCTAACATGCTAATGTTTAGCATGTATAATGTTTACCATGTTAGTTTTATGTGTTAGCAGTGGTGGAACGCAAGGACATTTACTCAAGTGCTGTACTTAAGTACAGTTCCGAGTTACTTTTGTATTTTAATTGTATGCTACTTTATACTTTTGCTTCACTACGTTTCAGAGGGAAATTATTCAGTTTTTACTCCCCACATTTATTTGGCAGCTATAGTTACTAGTTACTTTGCAGATGGAGATTTTATAAATCTATAATGAGCATATAAAATACAATGCATTGTTATTGTAATTAAACCACCCAACAGTATATAAAATGAGTAAAATTAGCTCTACCACAGCCAGCTAAATCATTAAAATGCATCTTAAATGTTACTGCATCAACAAGAATACTCCAATAGTATAATATATGATAATGTAACACTGACAGAGGCCATTTTGACTGCATAGGGAGTACTATTGCTTTTATACTTGAAGTACATATTTACAATAATACTTTTATTATTTAATATTATTAAAGGACCAGTGTGTAGGATTTAGTGGCATCTAGTGGTGAAGTTGCAGATTGCAACCAACTAAATACCGCACGCCTTACGAGCGTGTAGGAAAAACTACGGTGGCCACGAGAAACGCAAAAGGCCCAATCTAGAGCCAGTGTTTGGTTTGTCCTTTCTGGGCTACTGTAGAAACATGGTGGTAGAAGGGGACCCCTCCCTCTGTAGGTAAAACCGGCTCATTGTAAGGTAACGAAAACATGGTGATTATACACATTGAAACATACCTATGAATATTATATTGCATTTCTGCCGGTAGATCCTCCTAAATGTTATACAATGGACCTTTAATGCTACCCTTGTAAATACTTATTATTAATAACTTTTACTTTTGTAAGATTTTGAATGCAGGACTTTTACTTCAGAGTATTTATTAAAATTGTGATATTACTACTTTTACTTGAGTAAAAGATCCTATTACTTCTTCCACTGCTGTGTTTTGCTAATTAGCACAAAATATGGTTAAGGCTGATGGGGATCATCATTAGTTCTGCAGATATTTCATAAACCAAAGTATTGGACAAAGGGAAATTTTAATCTGAAAAGTCAGGGGATCACAAGTTATTACAATTTATCCTGAGGGGGACATGCATGTGTATACAAAATTTCATGGCAATCCATCTAAAAAATGTTGAGACATTTCACTCAAAACCACAAATATGAACCTCATGGCGGTAGAAGAAAAGTCAGGGGATCACCAAAGTCTGTAGGATTCATCCTCTGGGGACCATGAATGTCCAGAATGTACAGAATTGTATGTCAGTTCATCCAATAGTTGTAGATTGACCAACAGACCAACTTTGCCACATCTCTAGCGTGGTTAAAAACAGAAAAAACCTTCAAAATGCTCTATCTCACTATGCTAAGAAACATAATTTTGTGTATTTTTACCTGCACAAAAACACTTGTTCCTTGGCCCATGGCCTAAATTTTGATCAAATGTCAATGAAATCTGTTAACGTTTTTCAGATATTTTGCTGGCAGTCTTACAAACTGGAACAAAAACAACCTCCCTAGTGGAAGTAATTAAAACTTAGATGAAATATAATCTACTTCACCATACAAGTAGAAGAAAATCAATACTCATCCCAGCAGATTTGCAATTTTGGAATTTTGCCTAAAATAATAGCAAAACAAAATACTTAAATGAAGGCAAACTGTTGAAAACTGGGAGCTATTGCTGTCCTCGATGTCAAGAAATATTTTCTTTCTTCCAAACTTGCTGTAAGGTATATTCACAACATTCAGATTTCTCTGTTAATAAAACAAAACCCTACCCTTATTACTCACCTTTTATCTTCTCAGCAGGATGTGGGTAGACTGATCAAATCGATCTCTGTGATAAACACTGTGAGCGTGCATCCTCAGGGGGATCAGCTACTGATTGTGTTTGCGTTTTTCCAGATGGTCACTAAACGGAACACTCATTGATCTGGGGAATGACTACCGGCGTCACATGTCTGGGGGCAGCCTGATCATTAGCAACCTGGACAAGGACCAAGACACTGGGGTATACCAGTGCACAGCCTTCAACACGTGGGGGTCGATCCTCAGCCGCAGAACTAGCCTGCAATTTGCATGTAAGTGATCCTACAATTGCTAACACGTTTCTGGAATGGCTCTGACAGAGTTATGACATTCTGGCATTGTATCTACTGTATATCAGTCTGACATGTGTGTTATATGGTTGTGGCCCGGGCCTTCTTTTTTTCATTTACTTTTCCGATTTCTCATTTAGATTGCCTGGGAATAGATTTTTGAGAGGGGAAATGGTAATCCAATGAAATGTCAGATGCAACAAACACTGTGGGTGAGGCAGCTTCTGACTGCCTCTGAACTCCATTGATTCTCATTAGTGGTTCCAACTCTGACAGCATCTCTTCTCAGTCCGAATTGACTCATATTTTGCCAAGTGATATGCCAGCCCCTGTGATCCAGACTTTAAAGGAGACGAACACAAATAATGTTTAAGAAGTGTTTGCATCTTTGTAATCACCAGCCACTTCTTTTTTGTATAATATATACAGCAGATTGCGAGTGGATCAGACAGTGACAGGCTGTCTGCTGCTCTATCAGCCTTCTGCTTAAAAGACAAAAGGTGGGTTGGAAAGTGATGCTGTGGAGTGGGGTCCTACCTTCCAGACAGGCACTGTAAAGGTACCTCTCCTCTCTTGATCAAGCCTGCTGACTATTGATCATGTCCCAAGGATAGAGAGCCTTTCACTTCCTCTCAGGAGATGGACTGCTATTATCCCTGTAGCCCAGTAATGAATCTCACTTGTGGGGACCGCGTGAAGAGCAGAGCTGCTTGACATTTATTGTCTTGCCTAATGCACAGTGAGGGAGGTTTAGCAGATCAGCATGGCTGATACTCTGTTTTTCCATGTAATGAGGCCACTGCCCTAAGATGGAAATGTCATGCCTTCTTTGCTGCTTTGCTTGCCTTCACAATTGAGCTGCAACCACTATGAGCTAACATGTCCTCCCACAGCTTACATTTGCAATAAAAACAACTGAAATCATGCGTAGAATTATACACAAAATTGCAATCTACAGCATCAACATATACACTGTATTACTGATGAGTTCATCCTTTTCATACTGCCTTAAAGAGAAATTCTGGTTTCTTACAATATAGGTTTATTTTTCATAGTTTTGGCCATCATCAACGGTTATGATAACATTATACTCATCAAGTTAATTGCTGAGATCTGGGAATGTGGCAACATTGGCCTACTGCACATGCACATTAATGTTTCTCTCCTGGCCCCATCCTCTCAGTCCTGCTTTACATTGGGATAACACACACACATAAAAATAGCTTTTCTCTCTGGGAAAGTTTTACCAATATAATACTTTCATGGTTAAAAAAAGCTCATAACATTAAGAGTAAAATTGACCTTGTTTGCCATTGGAGGTGTCCTGTCATCATCTTGTTTTATAACGGCGGTTTATGTGGTTGTGTTTTGTGTAGTACCACAATTGGCCACTGGGGCAAATTAGCAGCAAAACTATGTTGCCGCGCCATATCCAGCTCTCTCAATACATCCATGCATCTGTCTGTAAGACCGAGTTCTTGGTTCAACTTTGATATGCCGCACTTACAATAGTTTTGCGTGTCCACAGTTTGTCGGTGTATTGAGGAATCATAAACAAGATGTTGGGTGCGCTGGCATGAAGTATTACCTCCAAATAAATGGGTTGAAAGCTGCACTAATCCGTTTTTATATTAACAATGGGTCAAATGACTATGTGTATTGTGAAGGGTGTCCCTCATACTGACAAACCCACAGAACATTACGCATCACCTGACTCTGTAGTTCACCTCAGTTCTATATAGCCATTTAGCGTCTTTCACCTCACTATTTGATTTGGTTTTATGGCCCTCTACTGTCCTGTTTGGTTCATTCTTAGCGCTTTCATCAATGTCACCATCTCACCTTCCTACCATATCAAACGCCATATCAACTTTTGCAAGGTGATAATATGCCAGTGTTGTGTTTACAGCTTGTGCCCAAGCGGTCAAAAAATGAATGAATACTGCTTTAAATTCACTACACTGTTGGCTTGTTTACAGTCTGTCTGATCGTCTGACTGCTCACATTTCTTGCCCTTGTTGAATTTTGTTGTAATGATGACTTCCTGTTTCCAATTCTTCGCAATTGCTTAGGTGAGTACAATGTTATCATAGCTGACAGAAGCAATGGCCAAAGCTGCAAAAAAAAGTTGTAATAAATCAGATTTTTTGTTTAAAATAGCAACCAAGCATTGAGACAACTGTATTGTGTTGCCTCTGGAGCAGGTAAAAGTAGCTTTACTCACAAACACTGTTGGACACAATATATAACAAGAAATGTCTATATGGCGGCCCCATTGCCCAGACCAATCATCTTCGAGCTGTAATGGTGGCTCTCTGTAATCTCTATGCCAGCCATTCTTGTATGGCAGAGACTGATTTTGCTTACAAAGGAATCACTGCAGCTACAGTGAGTTTGGCCTCTAGCTCTCAGAGTTACAGTGTGTGGTCAGTTCACTTCAGTGAAACCCATTATTCTTATGCTCAGAGGCCAGAGAAGAGAGAAGTGTATCCCCTCCAGCACTGAGCCCAGCTACATCTCTACCCTCTTCTGTGCCATTTTGCGCAATCTTGGTGGAGTCATTCTTTCCTCGTCCACTAAGTAATTATCAGTAGCTCTCTGATTCACCTCCCGCTGTTTCCAAAAGCATTTTTGTTATAATTATCAACTGCTGTTATGCAGCGCTTTTTCAATCAAACCAGGTATATGAATCTTGCTCCAGCACAGCTCCTCAGAATCGTAAATGTCTTTAGGAGATGGACTGTATTTACTAAGGCAGTCTGGTGAAATCAGAAGGACATCGCCTCTGTCTGTATTTCAAGTCAGCCATCTCCTCCTGTGGCCTCCTCGGTGTCCTGCCGTGACTTGGCTCTGTTTGATTCCACTGCGGTCATCAGAGCACTGCTCATTAATCTTACCAACACTCTGTCCCACTTCTCTCCATAATCTTCCTTCTCCTAATTTCCCTTATCGGTCACACTGACTTTCTTTTGTTTGTGTTTGGAAGGCTTACTCTAGGCTGTTAGCCAGAGGGTGCAGACAGAGTATAGAGCGGACTGCGGCAGCTTCCCTCCATCAGTCATGAAGCCAGGGGTGGTTTATCATCCCAGGTTTAGGTTTTGTCTGCCAGCAACTGTGCATTCATTTGCAGGGGATAGATTGTGCTGAGAGTATTGATGGGGAAGCTAATGCTTTTAAGTGCAAGATTACACCACATTTAATAATGATGTTACTTATTGCTGCTGGCACAGCAAACTGTCATTTGTCATGCACGCTCCCCTGTGTTTGTTCAGTCCAAGCACTCATTTTATCCCATTTCAGCCTAATCTCTTCCTTGTGCTAAAGTGTAGTGTTGCAGGGTAAACGTCACCAAGTCAGGTCCATCTATTTCATCAGCACACCAGATGCCTTTGAAAGTGTCAGAGGCTGTCAGGAGGTGTCCCAGGGCAATTAATGATGCCCTATTAAAGTCCCAGTGCTCAAAATTTAACATCAAAAACATGCCTCAGTGAATCAGTGAAGGGAGTTTGGGAAAACTTATGTCCCCTATTTTCAGAACTATCCTTTTCAAAGAAACCCTTGAGAATATAGACTATATAAAATACACTTTTTGGCTGTCTCATATTCAGTTCTATGCTGTTAATGATTTAACTTTTTTTCAGCTGCTGTCTAATTCTATTTTGATCTTATTTTACTCATCAGATCTTGATAACTTCAAAACTCAAACGGCGAGGAGTGCTGTCAACGTCCGTGAAGGTCAAGGAGTGGTTCTGCTATGTGGTCCACCTGCACATTCTGGAGGTAAGTTTACGATATCTGGGTATGCCGCTTTTATGCCTGCTGTCTCTTATTTAAACATGACTCATAGGAATTAGCTCTCTTTTCACATGGCAACCTTTGATAAAGGATTACTCCTTTACTCCTAACTTAATCTGTTTTTACACCCATTTAAGTGCAGACATGGTCTTAATAATCACTCTTTTATGTATTTCATACTGAATACTTTAAACAAATCCCTACTTGGGTGTTTCTTTCTATTTTTCAAATTAATGCAATATGTTGTTCAAATATGTCTTAAAAGAATAGTTCAATATTTTGGGAAATATGCTTATTCGCTTTCTTGCTGAGGGCTTGATGAGAAGTTCGATACCACTCTCTGTCCGTTAAATATGAAGCTACAGCTAGCAGCCTGTTAGCTTAACTTAGCACAGAGACTGGAAACAGGGGAAACAGCTAGCCTGGCTCAACCCAAAGGTGACAATATCTGCATACCAGACCCTAATTAACATGGGATATTTCATTTGTTTAACCCGTACATTAAAACCGAAGTATAAAAACAAGTGTGGTTTTATGAGAGATGATGTGCTACTGACTTTTTGGCCCCCGTAAGTAGGGGGTAAACTAAAGAGATATAACGTGTTAATTTGTGAGCTTTAGAGGTGCTAATAGGTGGATTTGGAAACCTTCAGATAGAGCCAGGCTAGCTGTTTCCAGTCTTTATGCTAAACTAACTAGCTGCTGGCTGTAGCCTTATGTACCTCCACACATTCAAAAAAGATGCTTTAATTGTTCAACTGAGAAGCTAAAAATGTATTCTTTAAATGAGAGGCCACAAATGGGAGATAAAGATGCAGACCCACCTCTCTGAGTATCTGTAGAAAACTGAGGACATGGACAATGGCTGCTGCCTAGCTTGTCTCCCTCTAGATATAGTAGCTTGCACATTGGAACAACCAATTTCCTTCACAAGAGAACAGTTTGAAGCGCAGTGCATTGTACAGCTGGTCTATGGGATAATGGGTCAGAGTACTCTGTGTGAAATACAGTTTGACAGCTTTCCTCTCTGACATAGGCTTATACGTGGTTGGCTGCTGTAACCGTAGCGTTATTGTGTTTTCTCACATTTTCAGAAGTGAATGAAAGTAAAGCGGTGCAAGTCTGCTGTCCCTTTCTTCCTTTCTCACCCTGTTGCCCCCTCTCTGGCTCTCCCTCCTCTCTCTTCCACCGCCCCCCACCCCCTTTTTTTCTCTCTTTAATTTTGAATCTAACACCTTTAAGTCATCCCTTCTGGTTTTCATTTCACTTAAGTGACACTGAATTCTGCAAAAACTTTTCCCTCCACTACCTCATTCATTTTCACATCACTCAGATATGATGAATTAAATACAATATTGTCACAAGCAATTGTGTCACTTTTGTACTCCATTGTAGGCATTTGTTTACTCAAAGGCCTTTTTAAAGTCACTTTTTCTGTTGCGTAAAAGCCCATGTGTTGTATTACCACTCCTCACTTGACTTACAGTTTTTGGCAAAATTCTATCACTGCTCATTACAGCCACATAGTTCAGATGGAGGTTATGACCTGAACTATGTGGCTCATGCTTGCCTAATCAGAAGGAGTATTGTATCTACATCGCTGCACCCTGCTCGGATGCTCGATCCCATCAAAAGTCGGGAGGCTTGCTCCCTTGGGGGGCATCGGATATGATTGACAGTCATTGCGTACACCTTTTAAGTCAGAGCCCCTCACCTACGAAGTGGTAGATTATACAGAGCATCTCCTCGTTCTTGCAAATATGTGCTTCTCAAAATGACACAGTAATTCATCATGGCAGGTCTTTCCTTTCTTATGGTAGACCTGCTGCTTGTGAAGGGGCAACATATTTCTACTTTCATACGACAATCCATCCATCCCTCTCTCAAATTCGTTTCTTGCCTCCCATGAACCAACCAAGTCACTCAGGGAAGAGGAATAGAGGCCATGTGTCAGAGGAGGGCCACTGACGCGCTGTAATCCATTTTGTTTCGCTCCCTTTCCTCAGGTCTCCCATTTCTTCTGCACTGATAGCTATTACATTTGCCATGTCTTCCCAAGGAAACTGAGATAAGGGAAGGAAAATTACGTGATATTTCCTGATTTTACTTGATTTTCATTGACGGCCCTTTTGCTAGTTTTATTTGCTTTGATTTTTACTGACTGTCCTTTTGCTGATTTTATTTGTTATTATTATATGCTAACACTTTTAGGCCACAGAGGGGTATGTTTCTTTCGGTTCAGCCGTCCCAGCCATAGAGGTTGTGGTATCTAATACTACATGTGTGGAATCAGTCGTGCTCTGAATGAGCGATGACAGTGGACCAACGCTGCACTAAGATTAATTGTTTTCCTTTCCAATCCAGAGCTGACATTTGCGTGGATCTTCAATGAATACCCGTACTTCGTCCAACAAGACAGTCGTCGATTCATCTCTCAAGAGACCGGTAGTCTGTACATCGCAAAAGTGGAGCCCTCAGATGTTGGCAACTACACCTGTGTGGTTAACAACACTGTCACCAGGGAGAAGGTGCTCAGCTCACCTACACCACTGGTCCTCAGAAGTGACGGTAAATGCCTTAAACTACAGGAAACTTTTAGTTTATCCCAGCATCCACTAAAATTCAGTCAAAAGGTAGATTCGAACAGTAATCTATGCTGAGTTTTGTTAGACTGGTATTGGAAGCAATCCATGTTTGTTACATCTTTATTTTAACATATTCCCATCTGTGGTTGTGAGGGGCCATTGCCCAGTAAACTACACATCAATTTGGTGTTTCATCTAGGTTAAAACTGGGTTTTTTCAGACCTCTGGGTTACGTATTATTATAATATAATTACGATTTTTATGACCAATATTGCTATGGCGATTGAAATTGTGATTATTTTCTATAAATTAAACTACAGGCCTGTATTTGTGGTCTATTAAACACCCAAGCATAATCACAAACTTAACTTGTTTCTACTTGAATAGTACAAGATAAGATAATGCAATTGCTTGGTGTTCAAACTAGTCAGAAAAGTTGTCTTCTAAGTAAACTTATCTAATGTTCTATAGAAATGTTTTAGACCCCATTTCTTGAATATTACATTAGGGGTTTACTTGATATTATATATAATATTCAAATATGATTATGAAATTCTAAAAGTGGCATTACATTCATTGATAACAGATAAATACAGTCATAGTAATGATGAAAAACTGTTGGTAAGTCACACGTGACAATGTTTTGATATCAGACTGATGACACCTTATGCCACTGTTCTGCAATTAAGCTGCTTGAGCTAACGTTAATGTTAGCTTCACACGCTGACGGGATAAGCTGCTTTACAGCTCTGAATATTAGACGTCTGAATTCAGAACTTTTAAAGTATAAGCTTAAAACGATCATATGATATGGTTTCGAATTGGACTGGGACATTCTGACAACTCTGTTCACCAGCTGTCTGACATTTACACTTTACAAGCTAACTGCTAGCTACCTGTCTGAGATTGACATGAAGCAATCACCTAGATTGTTTATGTAGAAAAAGATGTGCGTGTCTTTTATGAACAGTAAAAAGACACAATCCAGTCTTTATTATTTTAAGAATGATACAGAGTGGTGTTTCTTCTTCCACAAAACCATCTTTTGGCAGAGCGTAAATGCATAGGCACTAGCATGCAGAGAGCATATTAACCGTGGGCCACAATGGAAAAAAGCCTTTGGGTTTTATTGTGTTTTCATCCTCTGTGATTTTTAATGTATGTAGTGACTGCAGTGCAGTGTTATATGTGTTTTTTAATCATCAAATAAAATAATTCATTCATTCATTCATTCATTCATTTACTTAACCTGACAACCTGGCTTAACCATTCACTTGCGACAACTTGTTGAGACATTGTTACATTGTTAAATGTAAGTTATAAATAAAATAGCTGCTCTTGCGATTTGAAAATGTCTCTCTTTTAAATAGAGATTTTGATATAAAAACACTTAATTGCTTAGCCTTATTATCAGGATTTCATTTAATATATTTCAACAAGATGGTAGCACCTGCTTTACATGTACACTCATTTATATTCTGTTGTTTGGTACTGCTTTCTATAAGGCACCCTTTATACTGTTATATAAAGGGTGCCTTATATTTTTATCTGGACCACAATCTGTTTATTAATGACTGACTAACAAAACTAAAAGTGAGACATCATGACCATTTAACCTTGGATTGGATTTAATCAGAGATGTTTCTATGCAGGAAAATGTCCCAGTCTATCACCAACTAAAAACTGAGATGATCAGGGTATGAAGTGTGTGCTTAAGAAGATGCAATTCTATATTCTGCATGTTTTCCACACTGTGTGTACGATGCTAGCACTTATCACAGCTCTTCAAAGTCTTTAGTGACCTTTAATCTGAAAACATGCACAGGACACCAAATCAGCTCTTGCTGCCAGGCTGTGGGGTTGCAGCGAGCATACTACTATCTCTGCAAAGAAGTCTTTGACCCATTCTACTCATGTGAATATAAATAGTCATAAATTAAGTCACATTTCCACAGGTGATACATTTCTACTAAGCAAATCTTTTTCCTGATGTGTTCTCTGAATCGTTTATAAGCCACCTCTGATTTTTTTCTCCTCTTTACTAGCCCTTCAGTAGTCACTGTACTGCTCTGTACACATAACAACTTTTGTGTTAGCTGTCCCACTATATTACTGCTCTCTCTTTGACCCAATACGTGTGTAATGTGTGCTGTTAATCATTGATGTAAAAAGCTTGTCATCTATTGTCTCCCTTATGCAGGAGTAATGGGTGAATATGAACCCAAAATAGAAGTTCATTTCCCTGATTCAGTTCCAGCTGCGAAGGAATCGGTGGTGAAACTGGAATGCTTCGCTCTGGGAAAGTAAGTCAGCCTTATTGTGTGTGTGTGTGTGTGTGTGTGTGTGTGTGTGTGACATAAGATGCAGGCTCGTCCATGCATGAATTTGTGCTACTCAAGATGATTTAAGGACGCACAAGTGTAACATTACTCATTCTCAGATTCATCAATCCATAGGAGAGCAGGGGCCGCAGCATGAAAAGACAAGAGAGCAGAAATCAAAGTTCTTTTAAGAGCTTCTGAAATCTTAGCAATCACAGTTTGATTTGTAGGGAACAGTCATTCACAAGGCTCTTGCTTCAATTACTTTTCTTCTGTGCTTAATCACACTTTGATCACTGTGACTGACAGGTGCCATCATGGGAACTTTTTGTTCGTCTTTTGCAGCCCTGTCCCAGAAATAAGCTGGAGGAGAACCAGCGGCATCCCTTTCCCTAGCAAAGTCAAAATGAAGAATTCAAACGCCGTCCTTGAAATCTCCAATTTCCAGCAGGAAGACGCGGGGATGTACGAATGTATGGCAGAGAATCGGCGAGGCAAAAATGCAGCACGGGGTCGTATTTCATTCCATGGTTAGTGAATCATTTTAAATTGAATGACAGTGAGACGCAGGAATGAATGTCTCTGTAACAGATATCCACAGTTGTATAGGAAACATGTATGTGACCAGCAGCTTTAATCTCATTTGTGTGAAAGAAAACCTTTTGTCTATAATGTGTGGGGCATAATGTTGCCATGAAATTACAGCACATGCTATGCATCCAGACTCGAAAAGTAGAGTGAATATTATTTTAGACACTCCAAATTAATTTCCAGTCAATATTCAAATCTGATGACCAACCTGTATTCCTCGTTATGCTGATAATCCACTTGTTGAGTGAACTTTAACAGATGTCTGATTTCTGATACCACTCTTTACTAATACACCGCTTTTAAAAACACATGTTTGAAAAAGTAATCCTCTCATTTATTCCAAGCTAAACCTCATTGGCTCCAGATAATGACGGACACAGCTCTGTCCATCGAGGAAAACCTCTTCTGGGAGTGTAAGGCCAATGGAAAGCCTAAACCATCCTACAACTGGCTGAAGAATGGGGAGCAAGTGATGGCTGAGGTATGGAGATCTGTTAGATTTCTCACTGTAATACAGATTGGATTGAAAAGGAAAAACCTAAATGAATGTGTGGATAAACAATGAATGCAGATTTTTCCATACAATCCAACTGAACATTTTATTTAGTTTTTTCCATGACATTGTCACTCAAAGCTAAAGCTCAACTTGTGTCTATGTTTGTAGCTACAAAATTTTTAACAAACCTAGAATATCTTTTTCACAGCTTTAGTGTAAATAAAATGTGTAATGAAGTAAAGCAGCAAGTTAGATCTGCTAATTAGTTACACTGAATCAAAAATATACAGAAACAGTTTAAAAGATTAATTGTGAACAAACCTGTTCTGGATGAATGCATGTTCTTTATCAGAACTGGCTTTTGATGGCTATAATCAACCTCTCATCCATTTTCTACTTAAAATTCATGGGGTACTCCAGCGATTTATTACTGTGCTTTCATAGTCAAGTCAGTTTTATTTACATAACCCTATATCACAAATTTGCCTCAAGGGGCTTCACAATCTGTACAGCACCTGTAAAGATGAGTTTTAAGTCTGGATTTAAAGGCCCAAATGGAGTCAAACTGTCTGAAATCAGCAGGGGCATAGGAAGGAGCCAGCTGACTTCTTTTTAACTCTGGGGACAGGCAGGAGCCCTGTATTCTGAGAGGGAAGAGCACATAATGGAATATAAGGAGATCAGACAGGTATGAAGGGGCTTGCCCATTTACAATTTTGTAAGTCATCAGAAGAACCTGAAAGCCTGATCTGACATGGATAGGGAGCCAATAAAGGAAAGCTAAAATTGGTGTAATATGGTCAAATTTTCTCGTTTTAGTTACGATTCTAGCTGCAGTATTTTGAATCATTTGAAGACTTTCTGTGCTATAGCATGCGGTAGGCCTGACAACAAGACGTTACAATAATCAAGTCTGGATGAAACAAAGGTGTGAATTAGGATCTCTGCATCAGCCAAGGACAGAAAATAGTTTTTTTCTTCTAATTTTAGCTATGTTGCGTAGGTGAAAAAACGTGGTCTTGTTGACGTCTTTAATGTGCTGATCAAAAGAGAGGGTACCATCCACCAAGATTCTTGGCTGTCAAGAAATCACACAGTTATTGAGAGTTACTGTTACTTGATCAAACTGGTGTCTATGTCGAGCAGGTCCAATGATCAGCATCTCAGTGTTAAGGCAGAATAAGTAGGATTTTCTTAAAAAACAATGTATAGACTCATACAAAAATAATCCCTCTCAATCATCACTTATTACCCACTAGAAGTGTGTGGTGGTGTCTGTATCTGCAGAGGCCAAGCCCTCTGCCTGTATTTTGTTAGTTTTTTATTAGTTTGCTGTGTTCGGGATGTTTCTGGGCGTCGACCTTTGGCCAGTGGTGTGTAGCCCCCAGCCAATAACAGCGCGCAGGCTGTGAGGTCAGGACTTTATAAAAACGTCGCTGTCTCCGTCTCTCCTCTGCTCTGGCTGTGTGCAGGGCTGCGTGTCTGTTTGACCGAGGGCGGGGCTGAGCTACACTCACACCCAGTGCAGAGAGGCCACAGAGCAGACAGGATGAAGCCTGGTTTCGGCTGCATTCAGTGTGGCTCCTTCCTCGCTGGGTTGTGTGGAGGTGTGGGCGATTTTATTTGTGAAACGATCAGACAACAACGTTTTATTTCCCTGATTCACTGCGTTGTTCTCACCAACGCCGCCGCTGCCTCTCTTTGTTCATTCTCTAGCTCGTGCTCTCTCTCTAGCTCGCTCGTTGAGATGGGGAGGAGGGGCCAACTTTGAACTGTGTGTTTGCAGACAGCAACCGAAACATCCTACTTGTTCTGCCTTTAAAGTTCATAATGTTGCAGACAGATTTTAAAAAAGATCACAGGTATCCTGTGGGCCATTTACACCTGATATAGCCACATGCTATCTGTATCTGTATTTGTTATCTAGGTAATGATATCTGATCCACGGGACTTTGCATTTACACCTGGTTTTAATAAATGTTCGAATCACTATGCAGGTAGTATTAGTATAATGTGATCTTAATATGCATTCATTTTTAAATCACTTTTTGCGAAACAAACCTTGCTAGCTACTGCTACAACTTGTAGCTTTTGCCGGGATTGCTTCAGCTAGCAGGAAGAGGCGGAGTTAGTTGACCTTTCAAGTTGAAAAGTCACCTGGGTGGATTTCTTTCTTAAGAATGTGGTCACACTGTATGGATTGAATCAACACCCAGCTGAGATCCGATCACAATGTAAGCCAGATCACATCTGGAGGTGATCTGCAAAGAGGTGCAAGAGGAGTTGAAATTGTTTCACCTTGAGTGAAAAGTTTGCGGGCTTTATGAAAAAGCTTCATAAATGTACAGGGACAAGAGCCAAGCCCAATATGACACCCTCTGGGTTTTCTAAAACTTGAACAAACTCCGTTCAGATCCACAGAAGACACTATGCAACTGTTTTCACCCCTCATGACTGCTAAACATACCAATATTTGTAAAATTGGTGGAGTGCCCCTTTAAAACAACAAAAGAAGCAAACATTAGCAAAAATGTTGTCTGTAAATTATCTGTAGAAAAAGCTACAAATACAAGTTTGATTTGGTTCACTCTGAAGGCTAGCAGTGTTTATGTGGTAGGTGTCTTTGTACCTCATTAATATGTTCTAATTTACTAAGCTCCAGCTTTCTATATGCATCTTTAATTAAGATAGCATTGTAAGAAGCCACTCCCCCTGCAATATTAAGCATGTCTGACTAACTCATTGGGTTAAAAATCACTCTATGATCACTCATCTGAGCTGTCATCATTGTTTTTCCAATTGAACAACCACAGAAAATAAATGACTTTTTAATATGCTGCCAGTGCTATTGTCAACATTGCTTCTTTTCTGTGTATCTAAGATGCAGTTTTCGCCACTGCTTCCTAATCTCTTCCCCCATTACAAGCTGAACATACATAAAATGCCACAAGGCTCTTTAGGTTTTTTTTCTCTTTCTCCTCTCCTGCCGTCCTCCCCCCTTATGGTGCGCCAGTAATTGCTGCTGTGCTTTTGGACATAATAGGCTGGCTTTGCAATGGATATGCATAACTGTTTCTCTTTCCTCCGCAGGGCCGGGTACAAATCGAAAATGGGGCCCTTTCTATAGCTGAGTTAAACCTGTCAGATTCCGGGATGTACCAGTGTGTGGCTGAAAACAAACATGGCATTATTTATTCCAGTGCCCAACTAATGGTGTTAGGTAAGATTGCATCCCTCCCTCTGCTTTTATCCTGCTTATCTGTGTGTGCATTTGATCATGTCCGAAGATAAAAACCAGCAGCCTGATATAGCTCTCCTCAGCAATCAGTCTGCAGATTCATTTGATGTCACTATGGGCTCTACCAGCAAAAAAATGAATCTGATGGAGTGTCTCATTTTACTTTCAGTCGTTTCATCATATTGATTTGGATACTACAAACGCATTGCTTTGTGCCATTGTACATGCTTTCTCATGTAGATTAGGTATTGATTTATTTGCAAAGCTTTGATGACTTCCATCTGACTGGCTCGATGAGAAATTCAATTATGTCTTGATACATGTGATGACACTTGGGGGTCCAAATGATGGCAGAGAAAATGTGATGATGAGTGTGGACAACAGCTGAAACCTATGCAGGTTGGAAGCTTGAGGGTGGATTTTGTGTGTGTAGTTGAAGGGTGGTGTGGCAGGTAGGTCCATAGCCTTGAGCCCAATAGGCATTTCTGCTGAGTTTGTGCTGATATTTCAAGCTGCTGTCACTGAAAGCTGAAGGAGAGTCGATCTCAATACAGTACGGCTGATCTGCAAAGGTTCAGGTTGCCTTTATTTTTTAATCTCACTCTCCTCCACCCCAACCCCCAACCCTCCCCACCCCCCACCCCCACCTCCCCAGCTTCACCTCCCAGTTTCTCCAAAAGTCCATTAAGGGCCTTGCTAAAAGCTCGCTCAGGCAGCGAAGTCACTCTTGAATGCAAGCCTCAAGCCTCGCCCCCAGCAATTAGCCTGTGGAAGAAAGGGAATGAGATCCTGCAGCGAACTGAAAGGTAGGATAAAAGTCCAAGTGCATATTCCTAGTCGCTTTTATTCACATTCACTGCAAGCTGACTTGTTTGAATAGTGTATTAGGCATTTATGCAGGTGTATAGAAGGAAAGACTAATGAGGAGAATGAGAGCAGGGCACCCACCAGGAAAATTGCACATGGCTAATATACTGCGTGCACCCTCATGTGCAAATAGCTTGGTGTGAGGGATGAAGATGCTAGCTGGTCGTATCAACACTGCATGCTTGAAATATTCAAGAAGATGAAAGATTAACAAATGGAGAAACAAACTCTGTCTGCTTTTAGATAGAGGAAGGAATTAAAAAATAAAACTGACGTTGTTGCACCTGTAATTATCCAAGGTAAAAGTGCTGTGCTTTATCATGACATACGAATAAAGTTTGATTCACTGGCGCTGCAAACACAAAAGCCTTGCTGCAGATTTGAGTGCAGAGACATCTCAATTGACTAGAAACTCCACACACAGATGTGATGCACACAATGAGCAAACTTCAAGCACCACTTTAAGCAGCATAAAGTGGCGCTTAATTGAGTTTGTTGTCCTTCTGTGTCTGATTTCTTACTCAATACACCAGGAGATGAATTTGAGCACTGAAAAGATTTCACATAATACTAAAGAACCAATTAAAAGATGGAGAAATCCAAAAGCAAATCAGAGGCAAGAAATGACACATTTGAGTAATCCATCCGCAGACTTTTCATCATCCCGATTGGAGGGAGAAGAAAAGCTTAGACGGCGACTAAACCCTGCTGCAAGTTGGCACCAGACATCAAGAATTCTTAGCGCGCACACACACACACACACCCACAACAGGCAGGATAGACTGAATAAGAACAACTCAAACACAGGCATCGCACTGCACTGAAGAAATGCTTAACTTTGTGTTGTTTGAATCACTCCCATGCTGCTTATTCAAAAGGTCTGAAAAAGAACAATACGAGCAAAGCATCTTGTCAAAACAGCACTGAGGCTCCTTAGTTGGCTCCAGATGGAGAACTGCATCTATACCTGCAGTTTATTGGTAAAATTCCCAAGCTGACTGACATTTAGCACACTGTTTGTAGAGCCCACACAGTCTTTCAAGGTGCACAACATTGGATGTATGCAGACACAGGATGAGAAATGTTTTGTCATATATGGAGCAGTGTTTAGAAAATGAATTGTGTAGGCCTACACATTTCGTCACTAAATACCACATCAGTTAAGGTTAGTTTCACCCAAATTATGAAAAACATTCACAATTATCTCTTGTGGTCTCAAGCCATGCAGATTTAAGTTCATTTACCCAGGTTTTGGGATGTCTATCTTTGAAATATCTGCCTCCACCCTGCTGTCCCCGTGATAATCTACAGAACTCATCACTCTTTTTTAGATAGATTAGATATATAGCTCCAATAACAACTTTACAGTCAGGTATGTGATTTATCCTGACACTGTTTCTAGAAAGACACATTGCTGTAAATTTTTTTGTATTTAGTTTTTTCAATCTTTGAGCACCACAAACAAAATTCTATTCACCTTCATTGCATTGGGGATGGAGGCAGAGCTCTTAGAAGCAGATATCTTATTCCAAAACCTGGGCAATTAAAAAAAATCTCCTTGGCTAGATACTACATGAGGTAAGTGTGAAAAGATTATTATTATTCCTCTAGACTCTACAACTTTTGAAAGATACATTCTTCACACATTCTTCCTCTTACAAATGAAAAGTTTGATTCATTAGCAATAAAACGTACCCTTGCTCAATTCAATTTACACAGGAGTTTTGCTGCTACAGCCTTATACTCTGGTATGACGAGTAGCTTATGGTGGCTAATGTTAGCAAGGTTTAGGAAGATGTTGCTGTATACCTGACATTACTGAGCCAATTAATTGACATGATGATGAGGTTTTAGCATTATCACATAATTGTCACTAGTGGCTGCAGTATTGCTGCTTAACAAAAACTACATAGTCTTGCTTTTTTATATGCCAGATCTGTTTTCAAAAGATGGCTATTTCAAAGCAAAACATTACATTGTCATTGTATTTATTGATATTATAAATAGTTACAATACAATATATGGTATTTGTTATAATTCAGTTCAACTTGATTTAACTGATATGTTTTAATCTTAAGTCTTTAATCTTTAATCACTTATGTATGTTTATTTCTTTTACTTTTTTTGATGAATTGTCTTGAACACTTTTTGCTGGTTATTATAAACATTTCAGTGCACTATTTTGTGGGCAATACTTGTGCTTATATAGCACTGTATTATATCATATCTTTTATAGAGATATAATGGGCTTTTATTAAATATCCAGCCAATCAGTGACTCCCAGCGTGATAGTGAGTTTCCTCACTGACCTTAGCAACATAAAGCCTCTTAAGCACATTTTATTTATTCATTGAGTTATTCAGTGTTGCTGAATACTTCATTTAGTAATGTGTGCCATAATTTAGCCCACCACTCAGTCAGGGTGGTAGGTCACCCTTCCTGTTGCTAACCCACGTAATTTCATTTTTGTGGGCTTCAGAGGAGAGTTTTACAGTACCATATGCTTCAGAGGCTTTTCCATTTTGACAAGAATACAATTCGGTAGAACCACCACACAGTTGACTTACTACATGGAAATAAATATATGGTCTCATGTGAAGATATTGAATACCAGCACAAAATTATGACTACAGACAGATGCAATACAAAGCTCAGCAATTGAGTCTAACTGTATCTCCACTTTAGTCAATACAGTAAAAAAGCTGTTCCGCTTCCCTCAGGATTACTTTGCTTCCCAATGGGACATTAAAGATTGCCAATGTAACCAGAAGAGATGCAGCCAGCTACACGTGTGTCGCTAAGAATCAGTTTGGGACAGCAAGCACAACTGGGAGGCTTCTTATCACTGGTGAGTCCTGCTCTTCTCCATAAACAATTCACCCTTAATTGACATTCACTACACTCTGCCCTCCTTTGTTAATATTATGCCTGTTAAGCTTTCCATTCAAGCATTTGATGGCTACATACATGATATCATGCTAATTCAGGGCACTAATAATGCAAAAAAGACTGAGGCTAAAGTTTACAGGTCTTGGTAAAATGTTAGCATCTCAGCAGTTAACATGTTGTTTACATGGAAATAAAGGAGCAGCATTGTTTTTGTAGTGCAAGGTAGAGCCTGTCAGCCCTAGTATTAAAGTACAGTATCATGAGAAAAAAATTAATATTACATATGTAACAACATATATAACGCAGTTCAGATGTTTACTTTAGAAATGCATAATGGGTTGCTTTCACAAACACAAAGATTAGAAATATGCTTTATTGTTAATATTATAAAACAATATGCTTTATTTTGGACTTGAAGATATAGATAAATAGATGAGTTTTACAAAGTCATCTCAGACAGAGCCACTCGTTACTCTGAACTTTGATACAGCAGTTAGCAGAATCCAGGGCCGGTGTTACACCAGCTTTCACGTAGTCAATGTGTCAGTCATGAACAGGCCTTTTTCTCTCTTGACCTTGAAAGTAACGTTAGGTTACTACTGTAGGTTACACGCTAGTTAGGCAGCCATGCTAATGTTTGCGGCTTAAATTAGTGCAGATAAACCCAAACATACTGTTTAATCCATTCTTTACACTTTTGCTCTTGTATTTTTGGTTTTGAAAAGGCAATACAAAAGAATATAATACACCACCCTCTGAACTCTTTAGATGCCAAATATTGCTCTTTCTTCAGCCCAATGTACACAGTTTCGGGATGTAAAGTAATCCAAAGCGTTATCAGGCTCGCTGTGCCTAGTTATGGTTGAAAAGTTATGATTGGACAATTGCTTATCGAGGGAGGGGTTTAGAAAATGGTCAATTTCCTATCAGTTCTTCCAAAATATAGGTCAACCATTTCTTGTCAATTTATTGCTTGAGAATACCATAATTTCTATTCATTTCTATTCAAGTTATATTGCATTTGTAACGTTAACAATCATGGTTATTTTCAAATTATTATGGCTGGTATACATTATGCTAAATAGCAGTTAAGTAAGCAACAAAACATTATCCTTGATTTAGTTAAAGTTATTATTTATGAATGCAGTGACTAAACACATGCATGTAGTCCTCCAGTTTAATCTGTTGTGTGTGTAGCCACCTGACTTATTTTTCTCATTAGCTTTTATTCTTCTCATACATTGACAGCTGAACCATTTAATGTCATAAAATTTAATTACTCTGACCTTTCCACAACATACTCTGAGGCCTCCAATCCACTACAGTCACCAGTGGGAATGTGCTCCCATCTCTCTAATCCTGTTTCAAACATTTTCTTCCAAATTGATTCTGGAACATAAAGTGCGAACCTGAGATGTCATTAAATGTTGCTAATGGACAGGCTTGGAATTTAAGTGCTTATTAAAATCAGGAAAAGCACACATCCATGGGTAACTTAATGATGGTGACTTGATTTAGCCATGAATTGAAGTGAGATGGCAGTTGTGGGGGTCACAGTGGTGTTAAAGTTTCCCGTGGCAGAGATATTAACATGCTACGCTGTCGTCTGTTGTCTGGCCAGAGCCCACCAGAATCACCATGAGGCCTACTAACATGGAGATTATTGTTGGCGAGAGCATCGTGTTACCCTGCCAGATTGCCTGCGATCCAGCTCTGGATGTCTCTTTCTCGTGGGCATTCAACGGCCAGCTCATCGACTTCCAACGAGACAGCGATCATTTCGAAAGAGTGGGTGGGGTGAGTCATCTCAAGCATTAAACTCAGCTACTTTCTGGCTATTCTAGGATTAATTGGGACATACTGTGTGATGTGCAAGGGTATGCTCCACTGCCCTGCTGAGGGCTTTTTAGACACCAATAATACCAAGCAGAAAAATGTATGCCAAGACTCGTCCATTTGAAAGTTTCCCAGTTGTCAGTGGTGGATGGAATATCAAAAAGATAGAGATATCTGTTAAGAATCAGTTACATTCTTTCATTCATATGCCGTTAAAGCCTCAATGAACGGCACTATGAGGTCAGTAATCGGGATCCTTACCTTTCGAATTGGCTGTGTGAGCTGCCATGTGTTATACTTCTAAAGATATATTGGTGAAATGCCATTTCAGTCATATAGAGGTTCTTCATTAATAAAGCCTTTACACTTTTCATCCCTTCAACTTCTAATTCCCTTACCTCAAGGGAGAACATTTTCTTATCATCTCCCTCTGCCATAATTCAATTTGCATACCTATTTATGAATCTTGAGCCCCAAAATAATTAAGTAATGAGCTGGCTGGCATTCACCAAGGGCAGGCCTGGCACAAGTAAATGTTCATTTGAAATCCTTATGCTCTGAAATAATAATATGTGACAACTCTTTGTTGAATATTTGTTCCGTTTGATGAAGGACAAAGTTAATTGTTCAGAGATTGTCAGTAGTAAATTACTTTACAAACTTTTTTGCTTTTTATAGTACCATTTATCATCCAAGGTCAGCAGTCTGATCACTGCCATTCACGTGTTAAAGGTTGACATCATATCTGAATGCCCTCACAGTGTTGTGGACATGCCAAATTCATATTCTCATGAATACAAATAGCAATTACTAATGACATTGAACTGTGCATAGGCATATAATGAGATATAGTTTTCACAGAATAGGTTTCCCCTGTCCAGAGAGATTACCAGCCCCCGGCTCAACAGCTTCTGATGAATTAATTAACATAATTAAAGCAAATCTGCCTGATCACCTCCTTCCTGCCAAGGCAGGACGCATTGCTCTAGATTGCAAGCTTTCAGGTCGGCCAGGTGGCGACTGACATTGGAGAGCGAATTAGACATCGCACTGTCAGGTAAAAGGAGAGGAGATGGAAGGAAGGGGAAAAGAGAAAAGAGAGCAGGAGAGGTAGTCTCTTTAGCCCGTGGCTGCACAGAAGTGCCATTTGGGTCGGCTCTGCTTTGTCAGGTGCTTCAGAGAGCTGAAGATGCACAGGGGTTCTTGCCCAGTTGCTGCAGAGTGGAGCTATGATCAGTGGTCGCTGGATGTGATGAAATCTGCGATGACTGCAGCAAGTCTTACCTGTTAGGTGACTCGTTTCTAAAGCAACACACTACTTTTCACAGGCTGGCATGCTTTGTGACAGGCCACTTCAAGAGGTGACTTTCAGAAGGTGGTTTCCCATGCACAATCAAAATGATAACAGAATAATAGCGTCTGGATAAAAGTGTTAATACAACATTGTAAATTGCTTACTTCATTTACATGTTGACAACAATATTATGATATACAATTGTAGAAATAAAGAAAATGTCATGAAAAGGTCTGGTTTCTTGTAGTTAATTAGTGCAACATTGTTTCAATATATCAAAATCAAGCAGACAGCTGCACATTCCTTGTCAGAGACTCCTGAAAACCAGATCGGTTAGGCTACAACATGATTGACATGACTTTGATTTTTCTCCAATGAGGGGGTGAAGGGAGCAGGATAGCTCCAAGTGGGGATTTGTGGGAAGGTGAATTACACTACAGCAATGATATTATTTGTGAGGCTGTGAGCAGACAGTGTCAAACAGACCAATGTAGCGGGGGAGACAGTCTTTTTGACTCGGGCATCCTGCGGGCATCCTGTAACGGTCTGCGATCTGACGATTCTTCTCGGTCGACCGGAGAAGTGCTGCTCGGGTCTCTCTCCAGATTTTCTGGCAACGGCAGAGGTGGTGCTGCACAGACGGGACTGCGAGCTTACTCTCCTGGGATGGGAACAGAGGTAGCTGGTATCCTAGTGAAGACTCAAATGGGGAGAGACCAGAAGCAGCACAGGTAAGAGAATTGTGTGCATGTTCATATCCCAGGGGAGTTGGGAACTCCAAGAGGATGGATTGGAGGTGGCTACGCAGTGGAGCTGCCTTGAGGTCCTGCTTCGCTCTCTCCGTCTGACTGTTAGACTGAGGGTGGAAGCCGGAGGAAAGGCTGATGGTGGCTCCCAGAGCTTGAAAGAAGGATTTCCAAACCTGAGAGATAAATTGGGGCCCCTGGTCCGAGACAATGTCCAAAGACTTGTTGGGTCAGGGTTTGGGTAAGGCACCGCCTTGGAGAACCGATCCACGATGGTAAGGATGGTGGTGTTACCCTGTGACGGGGGTAGTCCGGTAACAAAATCTAGTGCGATGTGGGGACCATGGGCGACTGGGGACCGGGAATGGTTGAAGCAGACCGGCCGATGGCACAAGCAGAAACAAAGGCCTGGGTATCTGCCTCCATGGTTGCCCACCAAAAGTGACGCCGGAGGAGTAATTCAAGTAATTCCAGGGTGACAGGTGAAGTTGGAATTGTGGACCCACTGAAGCACTTGGGAGCAAGTAACATCCGGGACAAACATGCGGTTAGGAGGTCCATCACCTGGGTCTGGCTGGTCTCTCTGGGCCTCCCTCACCACGGCCTCTTTCTCCCACGTTAAGGCGGCCACCACGCAGGTGGGAGGCAGTATAGTGTCTGATCAAGGGTCATTGTCCGGGGAAAGATCTTGGCAGGATAGCGCATCGTGCCTGGCGAGTCTTTTAGCTGATTGGATGTACTTAAGATATTTGTGGTCCATCCAGACTATGAATGGTTGCTCCGCTCCTTCCAGCCAATGTCGCCACTCCTCTAATGCAATCTTTACCCTGTTGCCCACATCGTAGTTCCGTTTGGTAGGGGTGAGTCGTCGGGAGAAGAAGGCAGAAGGATGGAGTCTCTGGTCGGTGTTGGAATACTGGGAGAGTACGGCTCCGACTCCCACGTCTGAAGCATCCACCTCTACCGTGAATTGACGTGCTGGATCGGGTTGGATCAGGATAGGAGCTGAGGTAAACAGGCCCTTAAGTTTAGCTAAGGCGGCATCTGCTTCGGTGTTCCGGGAGAAGCGAACCTTGGAGGAGGTGAGCTTGGTGAGCGGAGCCACCACACGACTGTAATCTCAGATGAATCTCCGGTAAAAGTTTGCAAATCCCAGGAAGCGTTGTAGCTGTTTGCAAGTGGCGGAGACGTGGGCCACTCCAAGACGGCTTTTACCTTGGCTGGATCCATCCTCATCTGTCCACTCTGTAGAATGTACCCCAGGAAGCTCACCGAGTAAGCGTGGAATTCGCACTTTTTGGCCTTGACGAAGTGCCTGTTTACCAGGAATTGCTGTAAGACCTGACTGATGTGTATGACGTGACTGGCTGGGTTTTGGGAGAAGATGAGAATGTCGTCAAGATATACAAACACAAAACGGTTCAAGAAATTGCGGAGGACATAATTGACCAGTGCTTGGAAAACCGCGGTGCATTGGTGAGCCCGAATGGCAAAACTATGTATTCAAAGTGGCCTAGGGGCATGTTGAAGGCAGTCTTCCATTCGTCCCCTTCCCGTATCCGAACCAGGTGAAAGGCATTGCGGAGATCCAGTTTAGTGAAAATGGTGGCTCCATGGAGCGGTTCGAAGGCTGAGTTGATGAGAGGCAGAGGATACTTGTTTTTCACAGTGAGCTTTTTTTGGCCACAAAGAAAAAGCCCGCCCCCACAGGTGAGGAGGAAGCCTGAGGCCTGCCTGCAACGAGTCTTTTATATAGGTCTCCATGGCCTCCTGTTCGGGTTGAGACAAGTTGTAGAGGCGGCTGGACGGTAGAGGAGTTCCGGGAAGGAGATCGATGGGGCATGTGGTGGTAGAGACAGGGCCAAGTCTTTGCTAAAAACCTCTCTCGTCGTGATATCCCTCCAGAATCGAGGTTAGGTCCGGGGGTGCTGGTTTGGGTGGTGGTGTACTGACCTCTGAGGGAGACCGGGCGGACTGGAGACAGGTGGAGAGGCAGTAGGACTCCTGCTCAGGATTCTTCCCGTCTTCCAGTCGATGTGTGGGTTGTGTCGACGCAGCCAGGGTTAGCCCAGAACTAGGGGTGTATGAGGTGACGAGATGAGCTAGAAGTGGATCTCTTCATGGTGGTTGCGCAGGCGGTGGAGTGTTGGCCTGGGCTGGCAGCAGATCCGCGGTGCAGAGTTGGCGGTGAGGTGTGGAACTGGACAAACAGCGGTCCTGAGGCGAGGAACAGGTGGTGCAGTGTAGACTTGAACTGGCTGCGGTGTGGAGTTGGCAGTGAGGTGTGGAGACTGACCGTCAGCAGAACCAGTAGCATGGAGCAGGTCGGGTCCAAAAGGTTTGGCTCAGTGATGTAGTTTCTGGAGACAGGCAAGGCGGTGTGGCTGGAGAGACAGGTAGACAGGCTGGCAGGAATCCAGACGGAGGCAGAAGCTGCGATCACCGGCACAGGATAATCCTGAGGCAAAGTAGAACAGGATCAAAACGAGGTAACAAAACAATGCTAGCAAATAGTACTTAACTTTCTTAAGTTAGGAGTCTTGATGTAGTAGTCGTACAAGTGTACGGAGACGATCTGGCACTGGTGTTGTGGGAGAGCCTGGTATTTAAGCTGTGGAGACTGATGGTAGATTGAGGACAGGTGTGCAGGTGATCAGCAGCAGGCGGAAAACCACAGAGCCAGACCAGAAGATATACACACACATACACACACACACATCCAGAGACGAGTCGGAGACATACAAGACACACCAGGGAAGGAGAGTACAAAAGAGAACACAGGGATGGGAAGGATAGGGTGGCTGGCTACCACATAGAGACGTGTCTTACATCTTTCAGCAAACGAGATTCAGCTCAACAGCAAGCAAAACTTTTGGGTTTAAAAGCAAGACTTTTGGATTGAAAAGCAAAACTTGGATTGAAAAGCAAAGCTTTTGGGTTAGAAAACAAACTTTTGGATTCGCATTAATACATTTTTAATCACAAATAAATTTTACTTGCAATAAAACATTTTAAAATTGCAGTGTCGATAGTTTTACTCTCAAATAAATTTTTTGATTGCAGTGTATAAAATTTCGCTCTCAAACCTATTCTGTTTGATTGCATAATAAAGACACAAAAGAAACCCCATACCCTTTACACTGTGCGATATCAGCGATCTTAAAGGTACAGTGCATGTCACACTATGCAAGATAATAAGTGCAAGTGCAAGTCTAATAATATCTTGTTTGCAAACTGTGTCTGACTGTATAATACCAATTTTTAGACATACCAGATTGTGCGATAAATGTCTATTGAATTGTAACGTTATGATGTCTCATGGTTTGAAAATGCAGCCAAGTACAAACTTTGCCGATAGTGCTAGCAATGTATACTTTGTTTAAGTGACGCCAATGTGGTATCTACATGTATATGTGTCCATGGGGACTTGCAATGTCGTGTTGGCCAATGTATTCTGTGTCATTTAATGCCGCATATTGATCAGTTGGTTTATATATGTGGGTTGTACTCACAATTACATTGTGAGAGGTCCTAAATTTCAGACATTGTGATAATTTTCCAGAATTCCACAAAATGCTCAAAATTAGCAGTAAATGGACGCGTTTCACAGTGCGATTTAGGACCACCATTTTGGATTGACAACCAAAGCTTCTGCCACATATCTCAACTGATGACAATGTGTTGTCTGGAACAGCCAAAAATTGCACAGTGTAGGGGGCTATAACAAGTTATAACTTTGTATCCAAAGCCTTTTATAGCGTATTCCTTTGTGTTGTAAAGCTCCATTGTTGTCCAAAAACTATTAAAAAAGCATCAATGAGCCACTGGATGACGTGTACCTTCATTACGATGAAGATGGGCTGTCCCCACTGTCCTGCTGTTGTAGATACTAGAGTAGACACGAGGGCACCAAATTTGTATTAATCCTCGGCTAAAAATAGTCCCCAACAAATGAACTATTTATTCCTGTTTTAGTAACATTTGCTAAAAACTACATGCCCCAGCTGAGAAAGAACACATTTTTTATTTAACTATAAACACCAGCCTAATCCTTTAAAAATTGTCCTTCATGCTGCTATAAATAATACAACTTTCCTTATACAGATGAGAAAGTTGATTCAAAATTTGTTGATGTTTTGTTGTGTTCCCTCATGGCATCCAGCTTATGTAAAATAATATTTGCTCTTTACACTGGGAGTTATACTCATATCTTACTTGAGCTTATGTAATTACAAATAATTAGGATTGTCTTGCCAATTAACTAGACTATGTTTGTTTTGTGTGTCCTGTGTATAGCTGGTAGCTGTTTGTAGGGGGTTGGGGGGCTGGTTGGTTGGGTAGCGCCTGAAGGGCAGCCAATAGCATTATTTGTGTAGAGTACATCTGCCATGTCTGTTGTTTGTGTTTGAAGAGATGCAAAAATCAGTGGCCTGAAGACGATGCGCAAAGCATTATAAATGTTTTATCCCAACATCCCAGAGCCAAAACCTGAGTCATGAAATATCACTACATCTCTTACTTAGCCTTATTTTTTCAACAATCATATTCCCTTTTAGAGTATATCAGGGGATCTGATGATTCGTAACATCCAGCTGAACCATGGAGGGAAATATGTCTGCGTTATTGACACTGATGTGGAGAGCCTGTCCACCTCTGCCATCTTAGTTGTCAAAGGTAAGAGAACCAACTAATTTTCAAGAGCTTGTTTTGTATGCTAGTGTATGAATACCCTAGTATATTTACTATAATGATGTGGCATTGAAGCAGCTGCAGAAGTATTCAAGGAGAAAGAAGTCTGACTTGTGAGAAAGATGAAAAAGAAAGAGAAATCCCTGAGGCTTCCTGTAAATATACAGTAATATACAGTACAGCAAAGCAAAAATGGAGTCCTACCTCAGTCAGAGTTATGTCACCATCTGTTTACATTACATATGTGTTGCTTAAATTTTAAAATGGCACACACGTTCACACTGGCATGTGTGACTTCAGGCCAAACTGAGGTAGCTTCTTTGATATGTGCTCGGCTTATCTCTGGTAATTTACATTGGTATTCATGCCCTTAACAAACTGTAATAGCTGTCCCAGGTGCTTTGAGAAGGCAATGTTTATCACAGAAAATGACTATAATTGGCTCATTTATACATCAGCAAAATATCATGGAAAGCATTTGAATAATTGAGCAGCAGAGCAAAAAACAGCAACATGGTAAAGCCAGAGCGTGTAACAGTCACACTGTAACACTTGCTTTTCTCTCTCTGTATTAACTCTTCTTTTATCCTTCTCACTAGTGTCTGCTTCCATGTAGCCCCTCTTTCCTTTTCTCATAAATGATCCCATCCAGTGTCTCTTTCAGCTGGTTCCGCTCTTCCCATGTTCAGTAATCACTTCGTAGTCTTGCACAACACACAGTGAATGAAAAGTCCCTACATGCACACACCAAGCACGTAGCCCTTAATGAAAGGGAGCGCGATGGCCTTGATATGTAAGAAGGTGCAGAAATCTGATGAGGGGAGGCTTCATGGAATGGGTGATCACTTCAGGTTCACCCTTCTCATTGTCTGATTGATTTAGGTCCGCCAGGTCCTCCGGACAAGGTAGCAGTGGAGGAGATCACAGACAGCACGGCCCAGCTTTCCTGGACTCCTGGAAGGGATAACGGCAGCCCCATCACCGGCTACATCCTTCAGGCCCGGACGCCTTTTACTGTGGGCTGGCAGGCTGTTGACACAGGTACCATGAAACACTCCTCCTGTCCACTTGTAGTATTTATCTGGGTTCTTATGTGGGTTTTTATTCATTTATCATTAAATTTGAGTCCAGTTGTGCAGCAGCCTAATTTTCTAAAGAACTAATTTCCACTTTACAGTGCCAGAGGTGGTCAGTGGCAATATGCTGACAGCCACAGTGGTGGGTCTGAACGCCTGGGTGGAGTACGAGTTCAGGGTGGTGGCCCGAAATATCGTAGGCCTGGGAGAGCCCAGCCCGGCCTCAGTCAAGACCAGGACAGAGGATGCCAGTATGTGAAACACTTCACTGCGCACACACACTTACACATAGACAACAGTGTTGAAGGATTTGCCGTGATTTTAAAATTATTACATACTGGGAATATATCATACTTTTCCCGGGATTTCTTATTACCGTATTTTAACTACTTTACTGCAGTTAATTACTTAAAATAGGATGTTTAATCAAATGTTTAGTTTACTATCGGTAGTAGAGCAACAATTCCTTTACACTTTCTTTGAGGTGGAAAAAACGTACTGCCAAGTGTCTGATTGTCTGCTGAAAATAAAAATGTCCCGACTCGAGATCCTGAGAACTCGATAAATTTGGAATCTGAGTGTAGTGGCTTACCGGTCTGAAGTTTAGAAAAACACTGAAGGTAAATTAACGTTAGATACTGACCATCCTTGCATTGCATTGTCAGGAGATTTAAATAATTAATCAAGTTACCAGGGCTTCACAGTCTCTCAGCACCTCTCAATTTGTATTTGTCGCATGTATTGATTCTGCTGCTGTGTGATGGCTACAGGTATTTAATAAGTTCAGAGAAAAGCATGTACATACAAACAGTTGTGGACAACAAACAGAAAGTCAGGACTGAAGTTTCTGCAGAACCCTGGATTCAGTGACATGTGATCAACATTATTGGTAAAATTGCATTTTCATTGATATCAGAATCAGAATCAGAAATACTTTATTGATCCCCGAGGGGAAACTCTTTTGCTACAGCAGCTCAATATCACGTCAGTGCACACAGGAATAGAAGTACTAAGCAAAAAAAATATACACTATAATACAGGTCAGAAAATAATTAAGTACCAAGTGGGTATAAGTATAAAATAAAATAAGTGTGAAGTACAAAGTGGGTTTATTGGTTGATGATAATAATATGGTATAAAGTAATGTGCATGAACTGCCAAGTTAAGTGTAGCTTATTTATAATGAGACAGAGGATATTGCACAGCAGTAATAGAGGTATGAATAAATATCAATATCAATAAATAGTAATATCAATAATTTTAAACTGAAAAGGGTATATTGCACAGGAGTATTAACACAGGGTATTGCACAATTATCTCAAGTATTGCATAGATGTAATAATCAATGTCCAGTTTAATGACTTAAGGTCACACAGACTACACTTGAATGATTCCTGTGGCACTCTGTGGTGCTTTTTGGGGGGATGAGTCTTCTGCTGAAGGTACTCCTTTGTTTGACCAGCACATCATGGAGTGGGTGGGAAACACTGTCCAAGATGGCATTTGGCTAGCATCCTCCTCTCTGACACCACTGCCAGAGAGTCTAGCTCCACCTCCACAATGTCACTGGCCTTACAGATCAGTTTGTTGAGTCTGTTAGCGTCCGCTACTCTCAACCTGCTGTCCCAGAATGCAACAGCATACAGGATAGTACTGGCCACCACAGACTCATAAAACATCCTCAGCATTGTCCGGCAGATGTTGAAGGACCTCAGCCTCCTCCGAAAATAGAGGTGGCTCTGGCCCTTCCTGTAAACAACTTGAGTGTTCTTAGCCCAATTCAGTTTATTGTCCATGGTGTGGATGCGGTTTAGCAGGAAGATGATGGCATCCTCAACTCCCAGCTGGGGCTGGTAGGCGAACTGAAAGGGGTCCAGGAGGGGTCCGACCATGGGCCGCAGCTGTTCCAGCAGTAGTCTCTCCAGGGTCTTCATTATGTGGGAGGTCAGTGCCACCGGTCTGTAGTCTTTGGAGCCACTGGGACGCGGCGTCTTCGGCACAGGAACGAGGCAAGATGTCTTCCACAGAACAGGGACCCTTTGAAGACTCAGGCTCAGGTTGAAGACATGTTGAAGGACTCCACATAGCTGGGGGGCACAGGCTTTTAGCACCCCGGGGCTAACTCCATCGAGGCCTGCAGCCTTGTTTGTGTGGAGTTTCATCAGCTGTCCTCTCACCTGGTCAGTAGTCAGGCACACAGCAGAGGTTACAGGCGGGGGAGGGGGGAGTCATTAGTGTGACGAGGGCCTTGAGGGCCAATAGCAGCTGATTTAGAGGGGGGATGAGCAGGAGCCGGTGTGTTGAATCTGTTAAAGAACAGATTAAGTTTGTTGGCCCTGTCCAAGCTGCCTTCAACTCTTCTGCTGCCAGTCGGTCTGAAGCCAGTGATGCTCTTCATGCCACTCCAGACCTCTCTCATGTTGTTCTGCTGGAATTTCCACTCCAGCTTCCTCCTGTACTTCTCCTTGGCCTCCCTGATCTTCACCTTCAGGTCGGCCTGGATTGCCCTCACCTCCTCCCTATTACCATCAGTAAAGGCCCTCCTCTTGGCATTCAGGATGTCTTTGATGTCCTTTGTTACCCACGGTTTGTTATTTGGATAACAATGGACCATCTTAGTTGGGACATTGCAGTCCACACAGAAGTTAATGTAGCCAGTAATGCATCAATGTCCTCTCCATGAGGCTCACAGAGTGCATCCCAGTTTGTCACCTCAAAACATTCCTGCATTGTCCCATAGGCCTCCTCCGACCTCACTGTCCTTGTGGTCGCAGGCTGCCTTTTAACCAGAGGCACATAGCAGGGTTTGAGGTGAACCAGGTTGTGGTCTGACCTACCCGGGGGGGAGGGGGGAAGAGCTGTATGCGTCCTTAACGTTAGCATACAGGTCCAGTGTCCTCTCCTCTCTAGTAGGACAACTAAACTAACATACTGGGTGAAATTAGTCAGTGTTGTTGAAACACTGACATGGTTGAAGTCACCCGAGATTAATATGAGTGCACTCGGGTGTTGAGTCTGGAGTTGTGCTATGGCGGTGTGAATGGCGTTGCACGCCGATGCCGGGTTAGCAGAGGGGGGGATGTAAACAACCACAACAATGGCATGTGAGAATTCACGTGGCAGATAATATGGCTGGAGTCCCACAGCTAACAGTTCAATGTCCGGGCTACAGATACTCTGCTTGATAGTAACGTGACCAGGGTTACACCATCTGTTGTTAACTAGAACAGCAAGCCCACCGCCTTTCCGCTTACTGCTCCCGGTGTGATCCCTGTCGGCCCGAACAGTCTGAAAACCGTCGATGAAAACGTTATGATCCGGGATATCCTGGTGGAGCCATGTCTCTGAGAAGCACATCAAACTACACTCACGGAACTCCATCTGACTCCAGGCTAACGCCGTTAGCTTGTCTATTTTATTTGCCTCACGATCTCACGTTGCCCATGACGAGAGAAGGCAGACACGGGTTAAATCTCTTGTTCTTAATTCTCTTGTCTGGACCCCTCTCTCTTCCCTCGCCGCTTCGTTCCACCTCTGCATCCTCAGTGTGTCCTCCTCCAGATCTCAGTGGGGACATCGGTTGTCCTGGGCGCCATGCCGCTTGGCTTCAGCGCGATCAGCTGTTCCCTGGTGTAAACAATGCGGCCAAACAGCTGATCTGCAGCGGTGCCCTGACTGAGTAGCAGGAGAAGAAGTTCCACAGCGAAAAAAAGTACTAAAACACTTTCTACTCTCATTCTCGTAAAGAGCGTAGTTTAAATTATACTTACACACAAGTTAAGTTTGGAAGAAAAAGGAAAGCTAAAAGTTGCCGACGAGACGGAGCTATGGCAACAGGCAGCATGCATGTTGACGCATGCACACTAACTCCAAGCTGTAAGATATGCAAAATTGTAGAGAAAAGGAAAAGAAGTAAAACTCAACATATGTGAAAGGTTTTGCGATTTTGGTGTGTGTGTGCGCACCTCTGTCAATGAAAGCCATGAAAATTATTGCTTTTTGCTTTCCTTGAAATGTTTGTAGACCAATCTTGGTACAGAGATGTGGAGTAAAGCCGGACATTTAGATGTTGTCCTATGTGTGAAGATTGCTTATATAACTTTTATAGATATATTTTTCATCAAGGAGCTGCATTGTCGCTTCCTCTTATTTGGTGTCACACAGCGTAAGAGAACTTGAGAGTTGGCGGCCCTGGAATATTTCAACATAATATTTAGGAGTTATATTACCGTACTGATGGCATTTCAAGGTCAGAATATAACTATAAAAATAATGCGTTACTGTTAGTGAGTGAAAAAGCGTTCAGTCCGTAATCTTCAATTAATTAATACACAGCCACACACGCATGCAGAAGCACACACACACACGCAAAAAATCCAGGTTCCCACAGGTATTTTTCCCAGGAAACGGGAGCAGAGTTTGGCGAGAATTCCCAGGAAGTAACAGGATCTCAGTTCCCAACTTTTAACCCGAATAGACAACTATACATGGGCATCAGACATAAATGCTGCAACAACCATTTGCTGATATGACACATTAAATGTGATGCTCAACTTACTAAAGGATACTATAAGGAGGTGGAGTTCTCCTCCACCTACACGATCAGCTTTGTCATCACACTGCAGTGTACAAACAGCTGAGTGGGAATAGGAATGGAGTGGGTTGAGTCGAATGTCATTTGCAAAATACTACAGATCTTGCCTTGGTGTTTATGCATGGTGACATTTGGGCAATATGAGTAATTCACTATTCTCTGAAATGTTTGTGTTTGCACAGAGTGAGGGATTTGTGGGGTATAAAATAGAAGACAGTATCTGCAGCAGGTAGCCTTGTCATGAGGCTACAAGTATAGTTTAGGCTTGTCGTTGAGCTTTGTAAACTGTGTTCTAATTGCTCCCCTCTGGGCTTTACTTCTCAGTTCCTGATACAGCTCCCACTGATGTCGGAGGTGGAGGCGGCACAAAGTCTGAATTAGTGATAACATGGGAGGTAAGTCATCTGTCACATTTTACTCTTCTCTCCATGGCCGAGTAATGGTTTTGCTTAATTGTGCAGAATTGAACGGAGCAATTTTATGACCCACATTAGAGCGAGACACCTCTCCTCCAGCTCAGCCTCCGAGTGCCATTTCTCCCTCCAAAGGCAGGGACAGAGAGCACTTCCTCTGAAGAGTTTTGCACTTTAGCCATAATTACATAGCCATGCAAGAGGAAAAGATAAGGCAAAAGGTGATTGTGGAGTGTTCTGGGCGGTAACGACAAAGGAAGAGGCTCTGTCTAATCACAGAAGCCCTTGTCGAGGTACAACGCAGAGATGGGCCTGTCTGTTTCTTTGTCTGTATGCATTTTAATATCACTATAGTTTTGTGTTTTGCTCCCAGCCTGTTCCTGAGGAACTGCAGAACGGAGAGGGCTTCGGCTACATCATCGCCTTCAGGCCTGTGGGCACAGTCACATGGACGCGAGCGGTTATCTCCACACCCGGTGTGGCACGTTACGTCTTCCGCAACGACACAATTCCACCTTTTGCGCCTTTTGATGTGAAAGTGGGGGCTTACAACAACCGAGGGGAGGGGCCCTTCAGCTCTATTGCCACCGTGTACTCAGCAGAGGAAGGTACAGACTTCACAGCCCGGCAGCAGAGAGTGATGCTTAAATAAGCTATAATCTCTCTCCTTACAACTATGACCTTGAATAGTAATGATGAAATGCATTTTTCCCCCAGTGATGTTATTTCCCACCCTCTCAAGCTGGGATTGTCAACTTGATATTAGTTATTGTGCTGGTAGATTACAGGAAATCCTAGCAGACACTTACCACACGGCGCTGTCAGGGAGGTATTTTGTTAATTGAATTTGCTGGGCAGATAGTCTTCCTTTATGTCAGTCACAGATCCCATTAAAAGAGAGCGGGGGAAATAGCTTTTCAGTGAAACTACAGGTCTATTCTCTGCCTTTCCTCTTATTGCTATTAGTGTGTGTGATGGCGTTGAATGAGTCTCCGGGATTCTCACCAGCGCTCTATTTCTGCAGTCCCCAGTGTGGCTCCTAAGAGGGTTAGGACTAGAGGTGTGTCTGCAGTGCAAATTGAAGTGATCTGGGAAGCTCTCCCTGCCATCCCTGAAAGAGTGCTTGGATATGAGGTACATTATATCTCTCTGCAAAATATTTTCTTTTTTCCTTAAATAACATGTTAATTGAGCTTTTCCCTGTGGCTTGTTTATCATATCATAACCATCCTTTCATTGTTCTTGAAATTAGTTTTTTCTCTTTTTTTTTTAAACTTATAATATTCTACTGTCTTCTCACGTATCTCTGCAAAGATTTTATTTTAAGCGTAATAACATCATGAAATGACCTCAACACTATGGTGCACAAACAGCAAACCCACAAGAGGAAAATAAATCCCCCATCCTCTCAAGAATGCAAAGAGGGCTTTGCTGTTTTTTTCTCCCCCTGTGCTCTTTCAATATCTGTCACCTCTGGCCCTCAGCACAAAGCTCTCCAGTTGCCATAGCAGTGGCCACATTGTCCTTTTAGAACAGAGCTCATTTCTCCAAATGTGGTCCTGAAGTGGATTTAAGATGCTGAATCTCAATAGGCCACCAACAGTATGGATCCAGAGCTGTGGACTGCACATACTGTATACTGAAGATGACCCAAAGCAAAAAGCGTTTGCTTTATCAAATATTACTTCACCTGCACCCTTAATTGGAGGCTAATAGCCTGAAGGAAAGCAAACTCTGCATCTTGTTTAGTAGAGAATCCTGCTTTGTTGTAGAAATTGGTGATTTGTTAGTACCTATAAAGCATTTAGAAATATTTGTAAGATTTATTCATAACCTCTTCACTTTTAATATCCAGTTTCCTTAGACACAAGTAAGAGCTGAGGTTGTTTTGATGAACAAAACAGGCAATAATCATGAATTTATCTTCCTAGGTCAGTTATCATATGACCCACTAATGCCCTATTTATGTGGCGAGGATGGTTGAGAGGATGTGCATCCGTAATTGAGACTCTACTAGTGATAAATGTATTATTCATCATCGCTCCCTCCCTCCCCTTCTAATACAAACAGCATTTCAGATTTCACGATGGAATATGAATTTCAATAATGCAGTGAAATACACCACTAGAATCTGGCTGTTTTTTTTTTGCCCAACAGGTCGTGTACTGGGAAGACGACACCAAGCCTGACACTGTTGGCAAAGTACGCATATCTGGAAACTACACACTGGTTAACATCACGGGGCTGAAAGCGAACACAGTGTACTACCTCTCTGTGGCTGCTTTCAATACGGCTGGCCCCGGGCCACAGTCAGCACCCATCAACACCACCACAAAGAAACCACGTGAGTCCATCCCCGAGGGGCACTGAAATCATTTCTAAATGGCCATCGTTCATGAACCATGTCAGCACCCTGGATGACGTCGAACTGTCCTCAACATGATAGGCGTAGCATTTCTTCAGCTTCATTGGTTGAGCTCATAAAATTAAATCTGACGAGAGCTTTCCATTTACCTTGGAAAAAACACAAAGTGAAAAAGATAAATCAGTGGGTTGAGTGGAAAATAGCAGTGAAAATTTAGGTATTTTAAATGGACGTGATTGCCAGGTGGTGTTAAGTGATTTTAAAGCTAAATTAGACAACTGCTGCGCAAGCTAGATTCCAGCTCACCGACTTTCTGCAGTATAAGTGAAAAGTAACCATAGCATGCTCATGTTTCATGACCCTAGGCCATATCTCATTTTAATTACCTAGATTGGCTGCAAGTTACCTTACAGTACTTGACACTACAATTTTATTTTGGAAAATAGTGAGAATTCTATGGTGGCTGTAAAAGTACTACAATGTAAAAAAAACACAAGCAAATGAAGAAAACGTCTTCACCAATTTCAAAACACGTGCAGCATTTAAAAAAAAAAGTTGCAAATTGAGAAAACACAATGAAATGCAGAAACAAACAGCAAAAACAGAAAGCACAACTGAATACAGAATCTCGCAACAAAACCAGAAAACACAACCAAATACAGAAATGCTCAACAAACACAATGAAAATTAGTTTCGAAAACAGGATTTTCCAGGCAACATTAAAAAGTGACGAACACGCTCAGACTGAACTTTTGGGGGGGCATTTTATGCCTTTATTAGATAGCAATAGGGAAGAGATAACGGGAAACAAGGGAGAGAGAGATGTAACAAAGGTACCACTTTGCTTGTTTCTAAATGCTGCACATAGTCAAATTGTTGAAAATGTTTTCTTCATTTGCTTTTATTTTATCCACTGTAGAATTCTTAATTTGTGAGGGTGCTTCTGCTGCAGCCTCAATTTTTCTATCTATTATTCAGTCTGACAAGATGAGTTTTTTTATATCAAAATTGTTCTATAAACATGCATTGCTTTAGAAAAAAAATCACAGGAAATAGTTGCATATCCTGTAGTACATCTATACCTCTGGTTCTTTTTCTAGCTCCAGATCGGGCTCCACTCAACATACAATGGACCATGATTGGCTCCACACTCACTCTGCACTGGGATCCTGTAGTAGCTATGGAGACAGAGTCAAAGGTCATTGGATATTTGGTACGTCCCAATTCACTGCAGAGCTCTGATTTATCTCCAGAATCCAGGATGACGGTTTTTGCATTAGCTCATTGTTCTGCATCACCCTTTCCTGCCTCAGGTGCTGCTGAAGAGACATCGCTACAATGACATCAACACTATCTTGACCAACAAAACCACTGTGGAGATCAGCTTCTCCACCAATGACAACTATCTCATTCAGATCAAGGCCATGAGTGAGGGCGGTGAAGGTGTGGGCAGTGAACCCATCCACATCCATAAATTAAGTGAGTTTACTGTTGTCTTTCCTTCTTCATATCATTTCCTTTTTGACCACGGATGAATCTTTAATGAGGATTCAATAATTTAGAGACAACATTTAATTTGGCTTCATTGCATCCCTTTCCAACCATGTGTAATAGACTTATTTCGAGTGCGAGAAAAGCAACCTTTTTAGAAATGTGTGCGCGGTGTCATCCATCTCTGCCATTGGGTTATTATTCCTTGTTGACTGGCTGCACAGCGCTGCAGCATATAAAGCAGTTCTGTGGTCCCATCCCGATGCTGTGCAAAATTGTGAGGCTGCTCAGTTTGCCGCTCTCCTCTTTAGTGTAATACGAACTTATATCTTCTCAGGATACTTAAATAGCCTCTTCTGTTGAAAGCCAGTAATAATGTAGATATGGAAAAAATCATACTTTGCTTTTGATTTATGATGACTTGTCAGAAATTTAGAGGATAGCACAGCAGAGTGCAGGTTTTCTTCTTTTGATTAGAGGGGTATTTCTGGTTCTTCACAAGCTGCTCTGCTGGTTTTTGTTGCAGGCATGGGAGCACGGGGTTCAGGAGCAATCCGCCTCAGCCCATTGTACCTCTCTGCAGTCCTCATCAGTGCACTGCTCTGCTCCGTCTGGTGATGTCTAATCAGAACCTACGGAGCGCCCTCCCTCCCCCTCCATCCCTTCAGTCAGCCTGTCCTATGTAAACCCTCCACTGGACTGGCACAAGGCCCGGGCTTCAGTGACAGGGCTGGGAAGACTAGAAAGGACTGGACTGCGCCGAACTCTTAAAGGGACCACGCCACTTTCTTTTAAAGGACCATCAGATAGAGACGTGATGATTTGTGTGCATGATATGTTTCGGCATTTTTTCCAGTGTCATAAGTGCCACCGTGCTCTAGGTTTCATTTTAGAAGTTATGATGTCTACATGACTTATCTTCTTAGTATCTTTGGAGATACTACTGCCTTAAAACCCATTTTACACATACAATCCATACCAAAGTAGGTGACAGAGCTTGCTTTATGGTTTCTTTCACCCTATATAAAACATATTTGCAAAAAAAGAATTTCACAAGAATTTATCTTCAAGGTCAACTTCTCAGCAGGTGATTAGCCCATATTTATTGGTTGTATCAATATTTTATTGTCTCAAAAAGGATCTTAGAACATCAATAGATCTTAGAACATCAACTAATATCCACACTTATCACATTTTTTGCAGCTTTTGCCAAAAGCAACATCCATTGCAGGCTTTTACCAGGCTTTTGTAAATGAAAGATGCACAGCAAATTGATCAACTGTGCCTCAAACCCACTTATCTCTGCGTAATTAAATAATATTAGGTCTGTCTGAGAGCCACAGGCTCCTGAGCTTAAGGCCCTCCCCGCAATACTGTGATAGATCCTGGCATTTTGCTCTCTATCTCATGCTCCTCTAAATAATAAATGCCTATCACACTCTGCATTCTCAGTCTAGCGAAAAAGCTGGGATTGCAGAGAATAGAGACGTGTGGTGTTACTAAGTCAAGCAGATCCCTTGTGTACTGTTCCTTCTCTACATTTAGACGACCCGTGTTCTAGATACGTATATCATATCACAGAACATGTACCATCTACACCCCAGATGACCAACTGGCCCAGTGCACAATGGACTACAGGATAACAGTGCCTTCACTAGAGCTCATTCATATTTTTTTTCCTTTCTTTCCTTTTCAATAGCTTAGGAGAAGGATTCATTTTGCAGAAGAGGCATTGTTTGCTTTTCTTTCCGAAGAAATTAGTTAGAAAGGACAGGAAACTCAGAATGTAGAGGGAGCCCATTATTGGAAATGGTATGTTGATTAAATTTTCATTGAGACTAGTACACCAGAGCACCTAAAACAAAAAGGGTTTGAGGCTTTTGGAAAACCGCAATAGATTGAGATATATGGCGGAGATTTTGGTCCCAGTATTTATGGTCTGTGGTATAATAAATGTATGACTCCATCCGTGGCATAATTTATGGGCTATTAAGGCATCAGAATAATTGATTTCCATACCACAGTGAAAGAGCCCTGACTGGAAATGGAGCGAAAGGCATGGCTGTCATTTTACCCCCACCCTATCACCGTCTGTTGGACACACACCAGACTGAAAGTAACAAAAGAACATTGCTACTGTGCTGAGGGAGCTACTTTTCACGCCCTTTTATCATGTGGATGAGTCTGTCAAAAGCCACCCAAGTAAGAGCCGGTGTGTGATTACTCGGGTCCTGACAGTGTTCGTGTGGATGTGGAAGGATACAGTCAACTGAACTGCTACACATTACTGTGCCTTTGCCGAACATGGGGCTGTGTAGATCATTAGCTCGGAGGCGGTCGTCGTCTGTATTTTTGCACTCTCTATACACCCACCCCCCCAAAGTCGAATGAAAGCACAAGGAATTGATGCAAGGTGACTGGATGTCCTCACTTAGCCGTCTGAACAGGTGTGCAGACCCCAGAGGCCTCGTAAAAAGTCCAAACGGCCGACATAATCAGGCTGTCCTATCTGCTCCTTGACTGGTTTTATAAAGCTCTGTGCTCGTTGATTAGACTGCTGCAGACCAGTCAATGGGATATTGATTTTCCTGCCCCATTATTACAGCTGTCACAATCAGCCGCTTGATTGACTGATGCTGCTTTCTTATTGCACTCGTTCTGTTGTGTTACAGTCAATGTTTCAGATGTCCTCCACTACTTTACTCCCTATCAGACAACTTCAAATGCATTCTTTTTCTGTTGTGTTTTGTTTGCTTTTACTAGAAATCTCACTGTATTTTCTCAATTTTTCACATATTTTACAAGTATTTTGTGGTGTAGTGGTAGATTGTGACTTTGAATTGGAGCAGTGACCTGAAATAAATTGGCTGGTTGATTCTTTTGAGTTACATGTCGAACACAACCACTGTTGGGCTGTCGTGCTCCATCAGTAGTACTACTGTATTTTTCTTTCCAACAGCATAAAAGCCCAGTCACACCAGCATTTAAAATGGTAAAATTTCATGGCAAAATCAGTTCATTTAAATAAAATTGCTGAGATTAGTGGATTCACTTGTGGGGCAAATTAAATCACTAATATTTTTTGCTTGGATTTTGGTGAACTTTTTTGTGCAAACCGTCTTGACATCGCTTATGTTTGAGGGAACCAGAGAATCTAAAATGGAGGAAGGTAACGTAGCTTATTTGCTGTGTTGCACCATCCATTTCAATTTACCCTTCCTCTGTTGGGGTTTAACCTGCTCCACAAAAGAGGCATGGTTTTTAGACAAGTTATGAGACCGGTTTTGATGGATGAAACTGCGTGAACTTAATGTCTTGTTATTTACCAAGCTAATAGGCTTGCTAACTGACAGTGAGCAAGCTAGCTAGGAGAGTTTTTAAAAAATTATGTACAATCCTGTGAACAAAAAGACTGACTAGCACTAGCATGTTCTCAGCTGTCTAGCGTGTTTAGGCGTTAGCTCGACAGCTACAGTAGTTCACAAACTAGCCCTGCGAGTATTTACTATGTCACCAAGCCTCTAGCAACGCCTATTTCACAAAGAAGTGCGGATGAATATGGCTGTGCCACTTTCTGGTGTGACCGGGCCTCAAAGCAGCTTGTGTGTGCAAATACGTGATCTAAGTGGTGTTAAAATTTCTGTTAATATCCAAATAAGGTAATCTCATAGGTTATTAATTTACAGTGCTTAAATGTGTGGCAGTTTCTCTGAGCTTTATTATTTACATTGTTGTAATTCAGGCTAATGTTTCTTACCTCTGCAGTGCTCATGCTCACATACAGTAAGAATAGAAAACTATTGTTTCTGGCCTTGTGCTTTAATAAATATTACAATTTACCATCTAAAGGAATTTAAGGGAGTGATCAGAGCCACACGGAACAACATATCTATTTATATCTACAAGGTCTGTTTGGTTAGATTGGTTTCTGTGGTTGTTGCTAGAAAGGAGTGTACCTGGTGCAGTGTAAATAGCTTGCATATATTTTTTAAACATGGCCATCAAAGACAACCTTATTGCTTTTATATAGTGTGTTCTCCGACCTTAATACTGGTGTATTAATCAATGATCTCCATGAGATACTGACATGTAGAATGGTATTTTCATATTGAAAAGTAACTGTTTTGTCTTGTATACTAAAATTGTGCATGTTAATCATTGTTTGTGAATTTGTGTTGGATTTTTTTCTAAAACTAGAACTTAATAAAAATGTTTATTCCAGCCAGTGGGCTGTTTGCCTGCTTCTGCCTAACTCCTAGACACACAAACAGCTTTCATCCATTTAAAAAAATAAAACCCACCCAAGATCCAAATCCCCAGGGGATAAAGCCCCAAGTTCAGTTAAGTGTCAATTGAATTTTGATTACTTGATTAATTGCAAATTTGTAGAAATTTGAGAATTTGCACCTTTAAAAGTACAATAATCAACTAATACAGATCTGTCATCTTAAACTCTTGGCTTTTACTTGGGCCCTGTGTCAAAATCTAGTTTTAGAGTTTTATTATTTTTCTTTATTGTTCTCATAGTGCATATTCCTAAATTGTGTTTTATCAAAATTACCACAAACTGACACACAGAAAACCTGGGGCCAGAGTGTATTATTCCAGCTAGGAGCCCAGCAAGCAATTTTGCATTTAAAAGTCTAATAGCGGTCTGTCCATGGCTAAATTTGGGCTGTCGTGAAAATTTAGTAGACGCATAACCATAGCCTTGTCGTATGTGATGTAGTATGTGGACCCAAATGCAGATGACCAGGAAGCGGTATGAGTATGAAGTAGCCAGATGGCTACGGTGTTTATTGAGGTGCAGTGGCTTATAGACAGGTACAGGCAGACAGACAGACAGGCCATAAACATTTAACAGGCAGATACAGGTCCAGAGAAAATGGGTTACCGGCTGTAGTAGTGGAAACAAGGAATTGAGTCCAGTGAGACTAAACAAATCCAATAGGGAGCAGGCAAAGTTCAAAGTCCAGAATAGAGGCATGGTCCAAGGGAGACAAAGAATCCAAACAGAACTCACGGTAAGAATGCCGAGGAACTGGCACAGGAACACGATACAACAAAAAGTGCAGGAACAACAATGATCCAACAGTGAACAGCAGAAAAGACCTGGGCTAAATACTCTAAGGGAGGTGAGACAACGAGACACAGGTGCAAATAATCAAGGAAGAGCCAACAATCAAAACTCGAGGGAAAGCAAACAAAGACAGGAAGTAAAACCACAAGACAGACAAGGAGAGGAACACACTACAAAATAAAATAGAAAATGACAAAACCTCAAACTATAACAAGCCTAGCCTGGACGGTGTTGGGATTTACAATGGTTAAAGGGACATCAAATTGTGTAGGTGCAATCAATTAACTATGGCAGAATTATCAGAATTATCAAAGACAATCATAAATAATAACTTTAATAAATAGAGTCCTCAGGGGGACCATCCTTAAACAAAGGAAAAGGATAGCTAATGAATTGATTTAGTCTCATAAAATACACTCAACTAGCCATTTGGAACTCAGATTAATAATTACATAAATAACTATAACCAAAATTACTATTAATAGCTAGTAGGTTGAAGGAAGTTCAGCATAGAGGAGGTTGGCAAATTATTCACTCTTGAGCATCATTAAAGAAACCAGCATAATTACACACAAGCATTTATTAAAAAATAATAAAAGCAAAAATACACAAACAAAAGTCTAACTCTAAATGCGCTAAACTACGGAACAAAAGGGGGTGTGTGTGTCTGTGTCTGTGTGTGATCCAAAATGGCTGCTTGGGTCCAAAATGGCATCAAACTAAAGAAAGGAAATTTAAAATGGCAGCAAGACCATATATGTTAAAGAGTGTGGCTCTGTTCAAGGGCCAAATTGAAGTGTACGTGTGAACTGTGTAGGATAAATGGTGCCAGGTTAGAAAAGAGGATAGTTAATTGCATGCAAGACCCTGTGTCTGTGTGAACATCACTAACATCAACTTAGCATGTGGCTACCAAACAGTGAAAACACATCACAACATTACAACTCAATTAACCAAATCAATACAGATACATTCACAAAAGTAACACAGTCCTGTGCTTAGCCGTGTACTCTGCTATGCTATGTCCAGTTATATGTCCAGTGGTTACGTTATCAGTCCATAAAGGAAGAAGTTGCTTTGCGGTCCTCCTTGTTATCTAGCGGTTCCATTGGATTAGCCAGGTAGGGAAGAATGTTGGTTCCAATTGAAGAAAGTCCTTGCTGTGCAGTCCATCTGCAGATGGAGGAACCGGTCACTGTGTTTGTTGCTCTTCTTACAGTTACTGTAACTTTGTGTAGCAGCCATAGGCGCTAACTATAATTGCAGAAATCGTACGCAGACCCTTGAGTCGCTGCTGTAAGAGAGAGCGTTCAGTTCTGCTGTGCGTCTGCTCCAAGCAAGAGAGGGCAGCTGCTGCTGAGCAGTGCTGTACATGAAGCCAGGAGGAAAAGAGAAAAAGAACAATGGCCGCTGACCCTTTTAATGACCTGGTGACATTACGGGTCACAGGAAGCTGGGTCCATGGGGGGAGTTCACATCTACGTGTGAGTACCTGGAGGACCTGGAGGATTGTGGGAAACTGAATTCAATGGCTCTCCTTTGTTTACAGAACAAAAGAGCATGCGGTCTACTATTAAAAGTTCAGTCCCACAAATGAATTAATTTATATGGTGGAGTGCCAGTGGTCCCAACAATGGCTATTGAATGACTATGTCGGACACCAAAATAATGACACATTTAACTGGTTCTGGTAACAAATGCTATCTACCAACTGGGCTACAGAGGGAATTGTCTTATGCACATCTATTTGCTGTCTATCCTCAGACTAGTCTAAAACACGGCTAAATTTGGGCTGTCAGTGAAAGTTTAGTAGACGTCTAAGTATAGCCTAGCCATCAATTAGACGGCTATTGGCCAACTACATATAGATAACAAATGGCTAAAGGATTACTCAAATATAACGTGTTCTGGTAATAAATGTCAGTCCATCAAAACAAATTAAGAATTTATTACAAAAATTACAAACAGGAACATTTTAAACAACTTAACATATAAAAACATGATAAATAAATGAAAAAGATGAAAAAAACCAAGAGGAGTTAAGTTCATAGGATGCAGGAAAGTTCTCCAGACAAATGTTCGTCCCTCTTCATTTCGCCCATGACCAAGCTCAATCCAAGTATGTCAGCACTGTGAACACGAGAAATTTGAATCAATAAATGTAAATAAGAATATTAGCCTACATCATCATACTATTTTTTCGGCAACTGTTCATCCGCTGAGGACCCAAGGAAGTGCAGTGTCGTGTATGAAGTGTTTTGGATGAGTTGGTTCTCAAGAAAGTGGCAAACGTGCTAGGCACGGCGCTAACCGCTAACGTTAATGTTAACGCTAACAGGCACGTTTTGAATGGGCACTGCACAAGTTTTAAGAAATACAGAAACAGATGCAACTTGAATACACAGCGTCTGCTGCTGTGACATGTGCATGAATAGTGTGCCAGCACATGTGCTTTATAGTTTTTGTAAATATTTTATTTCTTAAAGACAAATGGTGATATTGAATTGTCATCCAGCCATAATCTGAAAAAGTCCAAGTCAGTGCCAAGATTGGGCCAGTGAAGCTGGAGACCAGACCAGGTCTAAAGGGCATCAAGACTGAGACCAACTCAAGACTTTGCTCTAAAAGTGTACTTATCAAATGTAACAATAAAAGAGGAAACAGAGATATAGATATATTTGCAGGATCCCATTATGCATAGAAATTGACTAATTAATGCATATAAGCTTGGGCACAACAACGCACAGGATTTTCTACAGGTGAAAACCCTTACAGTGTTTATGGTTCTCGGTAGAAATAACACCTAACATCAATAATATGACCCATTTTTAAGCACTACATACTACATTTTAAAGTACTAAAAGACCTATTGATCTAAAGACCCTGCTTTTGAATAATTCAAAACAGTTAATTGACCACAGATATCAATTGAAATCCGAAGTGTAAATGAGATGTATCAAATTTTAACATAAATGGTGACATCATAGCAATGCTAGATTGAACTAAAGGTGCCTCCTTCCATAATCTGAGGCAAGAACGGGAGAAAGCTTCTGCTTGTGGGATTCACACATCAATGGCAAGCATGCCTTTTTAGTCAGTGAGCTCTAAACAGAATTACTTTATGCCAAAGCAGTTTGTAGAGCAAAGGAGTGTTTCAGAATATAATCACCCGATTCATCAAAGCACAGCTTTGCACTGCCTTCTCCGCTGTGCATTTTACCCATCATTAGCCCCACACAGGCACAGTATCTATGAAGAATAGATGTTTCTTTATTTCTGACCAGAGGTTGTCTCTAAGTAATGTAGCCATGTGATTTCAACTCGTGCTTATGTGTCAGAAAAGGTTGCTTATTTGCTTTCACCCCTTATTGACCTCCTTGTTCGGTTTTTACAGTATCTGTGAAGAGATACAACCTATTATGCATGCAAATGATCACCATGTTCTGTTGTAATGAGAAATATATGAAGCACCACTGTCATGTTCTTGAGGTTTATTCTAGTTTTGAAAAGTGATATTTCCTTCAGTGTGGGGAAATATTTTTTAAATATAGTGACAAGCACAACAGGAGGAATGTTAAGTCATAGGTTTCACAAAATACTCACATAAAAATGATTTCAAAATTAAAGTTCACTTAACGTTTTTCTTATAAAATGTTGCAGCAATAATTGCGAGATGAGATGTTCATGAATAACTCAATGTCACTTCATACTTTCTTATTTACGCCTAATACAGTATGTGTATCAAGGTTTTATAATTCAAGTCTTCTGATCTTTTCACATAGAGCACTGATGGGCTATTCAAACTGATTACAAAATTCAATATAAAATGTGCATTTAGATGACAAAAAGAGGACTAATTTCATTTGTATGTTATCTCAACAGTTTATTTTCCCCAAAAATGCTTCAATTTTCATTTAAATAAATGAAAACGACCTTCCTCCCATGCACTCGTTACTTTATTTAAAAGGATTAGAAAGACTGAATACTGAATAAGTGGAAAAATATCAAAGCAGTCATTATTGACATTAAGTCCATCAGCCTTTCTCTTACTTGCTAGAAAAAACAAATTAAGTAGCAAGTAGCAAATTAAGTTACATTAATTCAGAAATTTTATTGCTATAAGACAGCCGTGGCTGTCTCCCTCTCAGTGTGGCCTGTTCGCCTGCAGACACCCACCTGAACTCTCTCCTCCTGGCTTCTCCGTGTAATCTGCTCGGAGCAGAAGCACGCAGCAGAATCGAAGTCTTTGAACTTACTGCAGTGACACAAGGGCCTGCTAGATCTCTGCAAAGGTTAGCGCAAACGGCTGCCACACACAAAGCCTGCCAGCTAACTTCACATACTAACAGGAGCACAAAGCAAGGGTAATGCCAAGCTGTTAATTCTGTAAGGACAACCACAGGCAGAGCAATCAGCTTCCGCCGATCTCTACAAGCGGACACTGCACAGAAGAAGATGCTTCCACAGCGGAACCACAATTCTTCTCAGCTTGGCTCATCTACAACAGACTGACCGCCAGCTAACAGCAGCACCAAAACCACCTCTTTCCCTCCCATGAACGGGTAACATAACAACTGGGCATAGTATAGAGTAACATATAATATACTGTAGCTAAGCACAGCACTCTTCAACTTTTGTACAAGACATATGGTGGCAGAACATACATGCATTCCTTTTGGCTCGCACCGAGACCTGTCCGTGCGTGCGCGCGCACACACACACACACACACACTCTTTGTTCTGTAGTATTTAGAGTTGGACTTCACAGTGGACCCAAATGCAGATGACCAGGAAGTGGTGTGAGGTGAAGTAGCCAGATGGCTACAGTGTTTATTGGGGTTGATGGTTTACAGGCAGGTACAGGCAGACAGACCGGTAGGCAGACAGTGCAACAAACAGGCAAAAGGCAGATAGGTTAGCGGCTGGTAGTGATGGAAGCAGGGAATGAGTCCAAGGTGACAAAACAGTTCAAATAGGGACCAGGCAAGTAAGTTGCTAAAGTCTCTGCTTCGTTCCCTAAAACTGATACTTTTCCTCTCATGGTCATTACAATACATGCTGTCCTCAGTACATGATGTTCTTTCTGATATCCCTGTTTCTTTGTATAAATGTAAGCCTGTTTGCAACAGCTAATCAACTTTTCCCTGCAGTCAGCAAGTCTGCAGGACAACACTTTGAATTGTTAAGCCTCATGCCCTGTGTGTGTGTATATGTGTACAAACGTTTCAACATGGTATTAATATAATAGGCAAGCAACCTTCATTTAAATTTTTAATTCTCACACCAGTCAGAGGCTTACAATCTAGTGTAAGTCAAAAAATAATTTCACCAATACGCCGCCTGAACCAGTTGCCAGTCACTTTTTAATTCAGCGAATCACTTCACAGTATTATAAGGGGGGCAGACAAACACTCATGCTCTCTCCATACTGTTTTGTACGGACAACTATTCACCTACCTAGCGCTAGCTAATGCAGTCTGCTTGCAATGGGGTTTGATCATGCATAGTAGGGTTCTGTTGTATGAAGTAGGCTATGTAAACTTTCACTTATTTCACCTTAGCAGTCCACCAAAATCTGTTTCTGAATAAATTTGAGATGAGAAATAAGCAATTCAGTTACTAAAACGTCACTCATATTAGATCTACAAAGCCTAATTTTAAAGTTTGTTCCGACTTTCATAAGGCAAGGGCACTACTGCACTTTCGGTTTCCACTGCTTTTTTAGCCTGTTAGCTTACTACTAGCCTATCATTTCCCATAGAGGCTAGCGAGTTAGCTAACATTAGCTTACAGTTTACTCCATATAGCCTGTGGTAGCTCATTAGCCGCCAGAGTCTGGCTTTCCAACAAAACTTGCGTCGTGTGATTTCTAAAATGAGCAGTGGTGAAAGTTACTATATTTTGTTATGATCAAAAGTTCTCTACTTCCACTTTAGATTAGATTAGATTCAACTTTATTGTCATTACACATGTACAAGTACAAGGCAACGAAATGCAGTTTAGGTCTAACCAGAAGTGCAATAAGCAAGTGCAGGATATGAAGTATGTGCATAAATGCAGGATAGAGCAATATTATGAAAATATTTTACAAGTGGTACTATAGACATTATATACAGATGGCATTACTATAAACAGAAGTATATTGATGGATATTTAAAATGTTGATTACAAACGTTGCTGTCTGTTGATACTTTGATCCTTTGACTAAAGCTGAAAACCTGAAAACATTGAGAAACGAGGTAAATTTGTTTCTTTGTGTCGAACACCCTTCTCTTAGGAGAAAGATGATTAGCTGAATTAAACAGTGATTGACAACTGGTTCAGGTGGCATATTGGTGAAATTAGTTTTTGATTGACAGATGGTTGTAAGCCTCTGATTGGCCAAAGTAAAAAAATGACCCCCTCCCATTCAAAGTCTCCGGTCTCCAAGATACCCTACTCGCTGAAGCAGCTTTGTTTTGGATCACACTACCTTGCTCATCAAGACCCACCCTACTCTGCCTCTGATTGGCTAGTAGTCCTTACCTAGGTACTGTGCATGTGCAACTCCCAACAAAGATTGGGTAGAAGTGAAATACCTCACTCGGTAGCTAAAACAAGAACGTTCAAGACACAGAGGTGTTGCAGCAATGTGCAGTATGAGAAAAAAATATGGTGCTTTTTGAAAATTAAACCATGTAAACCTCTTATGGTACAACCCCAAAATAAAATTATGAACCTGAAAATTAGCATAATATGACCACTTTAAGTCCAAAGGCCATTCAAATTAAAAATTCTTATGAAAACTTGAGGAAGACTTAAGGTACAAGCTCTGCCACAGTGAGTAGGCTATTCATATATTTCTTTTCAACAGCACTGCTCCTTACCTTTGTCCCTGGGCATTAGATGCTCCATCAGTGTTCACTAATTAGGAAGGAGCCTTTTTTACAGACGACAAGGGAGGTGATACAAGAGGGAGGTTTGGAAATTAATCACTGAGGTTTATTAATGAGCGGGTATCTGCCCTGTGTGGCCAGAGAACAATATGAGAAGGAGCGTTCAGAGGCAAGCTCCATCCATCACTCTGGAAACTGTGTGGAGACACCAACTGAGCAAAGCTTTTAGAGGCAATCTTCAATGTGGGCACAAGTGAAGAAAAGAAAATCATCATCTCAAATAGCATATAATTATTTAGACCCAATATGGATCTCAAATACAAATGTTTGCTAAATGTTGCTGTTTAAAAACTGTTTTTACCCTGAGGATTCCTGATTTCTTATTTTTTTAACACAGCATGTTTGTCACACTTAAATGTTTCAGATCATCAAACAGTCAAAGTGTACACCAAATTTAAATATTAGTCAAAGATAATACAGTGGTGTGAAAAGTGTTTTCCCCCTTCCTGATTTCTTATTTTTTGCATGTTTGTCAGTAAACAAAAAATGCAGTTTTTAAATGAAGGTTGTTATTATTAAGGAAAAACAAAATCCAAACCTACATGGCCCTGTGTGAAATAGTGAACTGTGGTTTATCACACCTGAGTTCAATTTCTCTAGCCACACCCAGGCCTGATTACTGCCACACCTGTTCTCAATCAAGAAATCACTTAAGTAGGACCTGCTTGACAAAATGAAGTAGACCAAAAGATCTTTAAAAGCTAGACATCATGCTGATATCCAAAGAAATTCAGGAACAAATGAGTAATTGAGATCTATCAGTCTGGAAAAGGTTATAAAGCCATTTCCAAAGCTTTTGGGACTCCAGCGAACCACAGTGAGAGCCATTATCCACAAATGGCGAAAACATGGAACAGTGGTGAACATGGTGAAAATTCCTCCACAGCGCTGTAAAAGACTCATTGCAAGTTATCGCAAATGCTTCATTGCAGTTGTTGCTGCTAAAGGTGCCCCAACCAGTTATTAGGTTTAAGGGACAATCACTTTTTCACACAGGGCCATGTAGGTTTGGATTTTGTTTTCCCTTAATAACAACAACACCCCCAGTCGTTCACTCGTCTTCCAGTCAAAACAGGCCAACGCAGACATTCACTATGACCCCAAGACCATCCAAGAGGTGCATCTTTAATGGACTAGCAAACTGCGGCCGTGCAGGCAACCCACTCAAAGACTCCACCTATCCAAACAGTAGGCCAGCCCCAGGCACACCCTTCTCCTACATCTATTCCCAGCAAAGTGCCTCCTCCCACACCAGGCCAGCTCTCAAACCCAAGGAAGGATAAAACACCCAGCTGTACCAACTGTTTACACCAGGGCTCAGAGAACTGTAACCACTGTTTTGTGTGTGGAGATCCAATCTGGCTGTTGGCTGTATAAAAACAACCAGGCAGCAGGGAAAAAGGAGTCGGTCTCTGCTGGGGGACAATCAGAGGCCATTCCACAGTTCCCACCCAGTAACCCCAACATTTAAGCAGCAACACTCAAAACGAAAAAAGCACTGTGAAACAACTTGTGACCCCTGTTCTCAAGAGGCACTAATAACCCCTGAAAATAACATCCACACAGCACCACTGATTGGTAGAAAGAGTCTGCTTGAATGTTTCATCAGTGGTTATGCAGCAACAGTGCTATTTGACTCTGGCTCACAAGTAAGCATCATTGACAGCTCCTGGAGAGAGACATTTATCTCCAGTCACCCAGTACGACCACTCCAAGAGCTTCTTGACCCAGGGGAAAGCCTTGATCTGTATGCTGCAAATGGACAGCCAATCCCATATGAAGAATGGGTGGAGCTGATGGTGAACCTCACAGGAAATGACAATCCCAACCTTGCAATACAGGTCCCCTTGCTGGTCAGCCAGCTTCCCCTCCTTCAGCCACTACTATTGGCTAATGTTCACCATGAGATGATTAATGGGCAAGAGTCCTCTGCTACTGCCAAGGTTATTAGCCTCCTCCGAAAAGCACTTGCCATGGAAGAAGAACAAGCAAAAGCTATAATTAACTTCATCCAGGTCCGAAAGACACCAAATACAGCATGGCCACAATCAGAGTGGGTAAAAAGGATGTGAGCATTCCAGTGCGAAAGACATGTACGGTGCGGAGTACCACCTAGCTTTGACATGTCTGTTCCTGTTGTCTTATATGAACCTTCAGAAGAGGATACAACCTTTGAACAACTGAGCATCGGGGAGGGCCTCTTATAGATCAGCAAGAGCAGGTGGTCACTTGTCAATGTGCCCATTTCCAATCACATTTAGCATGAAATCATTTCCCCTAAGAGACTGTTGGTCTCGATCCAGCACATAGCCAAAGTCATTGAGATGGGAAAAACAGAGACATAGCAGGTTGAGGCACCACACGCTACAACAGTTAGGGCTGAAGTCAACAATGTTATCACTCCTCAGACTCCCCCGACTGAGCCTTGGTGACCACCTGTTAACCTCTGTCATCTTAATCCAGAGCAACAACAGATAGTTGAGGAAATACTTTATTAGGAGTCTGCAGCGTTCGCCCAGTGATATTGCGTGTATCCCCTCTCTCCAGATGTCAATCAGGCACGAAGATGACATCCCTGTTTAGAAGGCTTATGCTTCCATTCCAAAGCCTCTGTACAAGGAAGTAGAAGAGTACATCCAGGAGTTGTTAGTGAAAGGATGGATCGTAAAGTCCCAGTCACCATATGCCGTACCTATTGTTTGTGTGAGGAAAAAAGATGGGTCATTGCGCCCTTGTACTGACTGCTCAACAAAAAGACAAATATCCCCTCCCCTGTATTCAGGACTTGATTAACTTGCTTGGAGGCTATAGCTGGTTTTCTATCTTAGACCATGGCAAAGCCTATCACCAAGGCTTCATTGCCGAGGGCTCCAGGCACCCGACTGCCTTCACAATCCCTTGGGTGTGAATGGGTCAGAATACCCTTCAAGTTGTTCAAACACGCCAGCAGCCTTCCAAAGAAGTATGGAGGAAATGCTTGACACACTGAGGGATGAGTGTTGCATCCCTTACCTAGACAATGTCCTGTGCTTCTCAAGGTCCTTTGAAGACTATGTTGAGGTGCTGCGCCATGTACTCCAAGCCCTGCAGCACCATGGGGTGAAGTTGAGACCAGAATAGTGTGAATTATTTCGCAAGAAGGTTAGGTATGTTGGTTGCTGGGTGTCTGAAGAAGGGGTGAGAGTGGATCCAAAAGATGTAGAGGCAGTGCAGGCATTGAAAGAGAAAACTCCTCAGACAGTCAGGGATGTGTTTCCTGAGCCATTACAGAGCATACATGCAAGATTTGTCACGCATAGCAAGACCGCTATATGAGCTGCTTCAGGTAAAGTGCAGTTCACCACAGCCTAAGCCTACAAGGGGAAAAACAAAGGGGCCCCAACTGCCTTCACGCACCGCAGTAGAGGGGAAAAGCGAGCACCAACAGATCCTCGAGCACCTCATAAACATCCCAACCAACCCGCCAGTGCTGGGGTACCCAGACTTCTGAAACGGAATATTGATGCAGACACTCTTTCTCATTGTCCCCTTGACATCAACACCTACATGAGCCAGTGCTCAGAGAGATTGTCAGAGGTGGCATTGTGCGCCACCTGAGAAGGTAGCAGAACAGCCCATCAGGGGGAAGTAGCATGGGTGACAGCCCTTACCATTGTGTCTCAACAACAGACTCACACAGAGCCTTTCCCAGTAATTGACCACAATGAACTGTCATTGGGAAAATCTTGGAGTTAAAGGAGAATAACACTGAACTGACCGAGGACAGATGCAAGACATTGGACAAGTCTACAAGAAGCAAGGAGCAAGCTGTGTGTGGAGAAAACCCTTTGTCGCCAACAGTTAGTTTTGCCTGTCACCTATAGACAGACACACCCACCTGCACGACAATATGGGGACATGTTGGTGTTGAAAGAGTTTTGAGCCTTGCAAGAGAACGATTTTAATGGCCTTATATAAAAAGGGATATTGATGTGTACAACACCAGGAAATGTCGCTGTATAAAGCATCAACCTCAAGGTGGAACTTGTGGCATAGGAGCCGTTGCGCCCCAGGTTGTTTCAGGGGGAAACTTCCACCCACACCTCAGATGCAATCTGGATTACAAATTGAAAACTCTGTGTCTTCATTACTACTGCACTTTATCTGTATTTCACAGGTTAATAGTTGGTTACAATTACCAATGTCAACTTTGTACAGCCTAGCTTTATTTTGGTGAGGGTGTGTGTACGTCGGCAGGCTCAGACACCATTGGGTGGACATTTGCCGCACCGCAGGTATTTAGGGTTTCTTTTACCTGAGTATAGTCTTGCAGGCAAGTCGCTAGGTTTTGGTTTGTTCACTATTTACTTTTACTTTGAGTTGTATTTGGGCGCTGACATATGTAAAAGCTTACAGGAATATTGGTATATTGTTAAGTGCCAGTTAGATGCTACAGAGCTGCATTTGTTTATGGAGAATGTTAAATTAAATTAAATTGTAATGTATGCTGTTTAAAGGTAAAATATTAATGTGATATTTAGTTATAGCATAATGGTTACAGGGAAAATGTTTTTGTATTTCTCTATGAGTGACAGTTATGTTCAAATTAAGTGTGTAAGTCCAGAATTAATGCACGTTAGACGTTGTTTGCTTTAAGTACAGTTGAGTATTGCTGTAACTTACACTATATCATTATAGTAGCTCTGACTCATTTATATACAGGTGATAATGTGTACTGGAATGTTGCTTGAAGTAGAAAACTGTAAGAAGTACACTAGAAATGTGAAAATGCTACAACTGTGAATACATCTATGAATCTACAATCTATGAAATATTATAGAACTATTGGATTCATGGATGTTTTATGTTACAGTTATGGACTGAAACAGAGACTGACACTCACAAATGTTAGATATTGAGTATTTTATTGTGAATTAAAGAAAGAGATCCAATCTGGATGACAAACAGAAAACTCTTGTGTCTTCATTGCTGCTAGACTTTATCTGTATTTCACAGATTTCTCTTTGTTACTGTGGTACCAACTCTGGGGCCTGTAACACATGCACTTGCCGCATTTGCCTTTATGGAGCTGCTCTGTGGTCAACAATTGAGGACTGTGACTGTGCTGGGCAGCTTCCAGTTGTAAATGTGACTGAGTTAGTGGGAAGCATGTCATCTACCATAGATAAGGGATAACAAATTAGAAAAACAAGGTTAGCATATGCCTCTGAATGCTAACAGCGTTTAATTTTCAAAGGGGACCTAAAGGGATTAAAGGGATTAGAAACCTCTAATAACTACACCCAAAAAACAATTTTTGAGTAATAAACATCTATTTATTACTTGTCTCAAATAAAATAAAACAATATTTGTCATTTTTACATTTAAGCACATATGTGCAATAGGCACATTTTATTTTGGCAATAGGGCAAGGACATACAACTTTAAATTGTTGTATGTTGTATTTATTTTAAATACGTTTTTTTTCTTTTCAAATTAAGTCCCACCTTAATGTGCTATGATTGGCTAGTACTTATTACACACATGCATACATGACTGGATGCTAGCCTTGAGCATGGCATGTCCTTTTTTCGACACTGTCAGTGTACAAACTACTACTGACGTTGAAGATAATGTACAATAATATGTCGTAGTATATGATTACTGAACCTAAAATGCAGAACACAACAGAGCAGAGCTGGGTATAATAGCAACAGATTTATTTAGATGTTGAACTTGATATCTGTGCTGAAGTCCGACGTAGTTCACCGTTGCGTTTCACTGTCGCTTCCGGGTACTCGACCGGCCCGGGTCGAGGAAGGAGAGGCGACGTGCTAAAGGGAGACTGAATACAACAGTTTCTGGTCTGGCAGGCGTGGTGGATCTGGGCTGAGCTGTCCAGGCTGTGGATCCGATTGGCGGCAGGCTCCGGGGATGAGGTCGGCAGGGCAGGTGTGGCAGCTAGCTCGTGTAGGGTGGCGCTGGGTGCAGAGACCAATTTGGTAGAGGTCCAAGGACAGACTGTGGCTGAGATCACCGGCGGAGAGTAACTGAGATTGACAAAGACAGAGTCAAATTACTGACAGTCAAGACAGCGAAAACGAACTGATTACTTAACTGGATTCGAGGTAGGAGCCGTTACGTGGTTGTCGTACATGAGTACGGAGACGATCTGGCGCTGGTAGTGTGGGAGAGCCTGGTAGATATACAGTGGAGACTGATGCGTGATTGATCATAGGTGTGCCGGTGATCTCAGCAGGCAGGGGATCAGGAAGCCAGACCAGAACGTACACACACACACCATACACAGGAACGAACAGGGGACAGCCAGGAAACACAAGGAGGGGAAAACATATTAAAGCACACAGGGATCGGAGGGGACCTAGAGGCTGACTATAACATAATAATACAAATATAAACATGGAAAATAGTGACATGGGGCACCAAATATGATGAATTTACTGTTTATCAGAGTGTTGTTAAATAATGGGAAACGTTAATTCTGAAGGAATGAGTTAACAGTTTTCCCGGTAAACACACCAACCTCCGAATCCAGCTCCAGGCCGGTACCTGCCAAGGGCAGCGCTGGCCGGTCTGCCAGGCCTGGAGCTCACTGGAGCTCTGTCAAGTGACCGGCCTCATAGAAAAGAAGCTTTTATTTCCCTGTTGTCAGGTGGTTTAAATGTCACAACACAAATGTCCATTATAAAATGAATGGGAACCTGTGGTTATCTGCTGCCTTATTCTCCTGTGGGGTGTTTTGACAGCAAGTCAAAGTCTCTCCCCCACCAAAACAGCAGAGAGAAGCGCCACAAACAGGCGCGACAGCAAGCAAGTGCCTGCGGGGTTCGCTAACTAGCCAACTGGCCAGTCACCCTCACATACCCTGCAGTGAGTTGTAGTAGGGAGAGACTAAACTGACTGAGTGAGGGACTCAGTCACAGCACCTCACGTTTCTGTTCCCACTTGCATCTACTGGAAGTAATGTTATAGTTCATGTGAAATGCCGAAGCAAAAGTTTGTCTTGTGATATTTAAACCATCCTTCAATAAGGAAATAAAAGCCTCTTTTCTATGAGACTGGTCACTTCATATCAGCCAGCTCACAAGCATGGCAGACCCGGCAGGTACCGGTCTGGGTCTGTGTATTTACCAGCCGAACTGTCAACATAGAATTAACGTTTCCCATTACTCAACATCACTCTGATTAACAGTAAAGTAATAGTAAATTCATTAGATTCGGTGCCCTATGTTGCTATTCTCCAAGCTAGAGTAGCGGTCATATAATGGCGATCACGCTCACAGATAGCATCCAATCACAAGTACGCGTCGATGTAATGAGTATGTGCCAATCACAGCCCAATGGGGCGGGACTTGCCGAAGGGGGAAAACAGTCCTTTCCCCCAACATGAAAATGCTGGGAAAGCGCAGTTTTTAACTCACATGCTAATGTCAACAAGGTGTTATGTCTTAGAGTCCTTGCTGTCACTTGACAACATTGAAAAATTAAACAGATTCGGATCAGATTTTTGTCTATATCTCATAAAAGACTGGACGAATGATCCAACTAAATTGCCCAAAGTGTCATTGAATACCCTGTTAAAAGAGACACTATTACAGTACATTTACTATAGATATCATTAATTAAACCATAATATCAGTAATGCTACCCTACAGCCATTGACGTTACGATGTAGCGTTAATAGACTAGCATGTTGTAGTGAATTCCATGCACAGTTTCAAGACAGTAGCAGTCCTTACATTAGCTGTTGTAAAACGTGTTACGAGAAAAGTAACTCATTTTGCAAAGTTTAGGCTAAACTTGCTTCGGCCATTTCTGGCCCAAGGGGAACCATCAGGGCCTTTTATATTCTAAAAAATAAAAAGTCATCATTTCTAATTTTATTTTTATGACTGGCATTATCCATAAATCTTAAATGTAAAGCAGTTTCTATTTTCAACTTTAATTTTACATAATAACCGCATATTCTTAGCTCAGTGACATTGTTTGACAGTACAAAATAACTTGTTACCTGAGGATTCTGCCAACCAAATTGGTACATGTCAGAATTTAAATGGTTTATTAAAAACAAACCTGAGTAATACATGCAATAATAATCACTATCTTTCTTCATATGTGTTCTGATGGGATTACTGGTGTTTCATTTGAAAATTTAGATTTTAAGAGAATGTGCAGAACACCATCCTTCAGGTTTTAATGAGTTTTGGTGGTAAAAATGTGGCAATGGCAGTAACACTTGAGTTCATGTCATGGTGCGTAGCAGTCCCACCGTAGATACATCCAACTTAGGAATTGATCTGTTGTTCAACATTGGATTTCACCCATTGACAGCACCACCACTCGTGATAGGGATTGGGGATTGCAATTATTTCCCATGAACGAGGAATTCCCAGTAAGCGCGGGTCATAAGCTCGCGCTGATTAAGTCCCTGCCCTTTGTACACACCGCCCGTCACCCGCCAGCCGTCGCCCGTCTAGAAGGATGTCATATATTATCAGGCTGTATCTAACTATATATACCCCAATAATCCTGGTAAAGTAGTATCAGTTGATTTTGTTGGCCACTTGGGGGCAGCGGAACAAGCTATAAACACAAAATTGACACAATGACTCTATGAAGACGAAATGGCTAACATGTTAGCAAACAGTTGACTATTTAGACAGCCAGCAGACACGGACCAACATTAACAGTGATTTGGTCTCATATTTCTGGCCACCTGGTAAATATAAATCCAATATTCACTCTACGTTCAGCTTTGCTTTTGTCTCCACCAACTACTGAGTAAAACATCATGCTCTTTAGCTGCTAAATGCTCCACTGTGTTCACCAGCTAGTTGCTAACTCTATCTGTCTGCCGTTTGGTGTTGGACAGATGCTAAAATGCTCTGTAGAGTTGAGAGGAGCTGTGGTGTTGGGTGATAATTCTCAATAGGAGTGACCCCTCTCACAATACATATAGTCCTATTGACCTATTGTTAAAACAAAATATTTATTAGTGTAGCTTTAATATTCTTTCATTCATGTGAGATATAGGAAGGTTTTCCTTGGCTAGCTATTGAATAGCAAACTATTGCCATGCCATAATTGATAGTCGAAGTAATCACGTGTACATTATTTCATTAAGTGTGATCGTTTGCAGTGAAGATGGCTTTGCTAGATGTGTGTTACTGAAAAGGAAAGGAATTCAGACCCTGTCTTCAACTTAACGCTTAAATTTGTCCTGTCAGCAATTTTCATTGGCATGAGAAACTTGTAGAAGAAAGCCGAAGCAGCAAAGTTTACCAATCACAGTGGTCTCCACATATAGTATATCGATAGCCCTGATGCATGGATTAGAACAGCTGCTTGTTTAGGCTATAATGCTAATCCATAACCCCTTAATGCAGAAGTATAGATAAGGCTTAAATGATCCTAATGCCTAGTATATTTATATTTATTATAATTAAATATAATATAATATAATTAAATATAATTATAATTATATTATTATTATATTTATTTATATAAGTTATCTACACATCAAAAGGGATTTACTAGTCAACACAGCACATGCACATTTTTTTATACAGCACATACCGTATAGCCCTGTGAGTTGCATGTTTCATAGCAAGCCATGTACACAGTCTGCTACTGTATAACTGTTCTAAATGACAGCTTTAAGAGACGTGTACGGAGAATTTAAACAGGCATTTAATTGAGCAGCTAGCATAAAACCCTAGCCTGGCAGATGACATATGTTAATATGTCAGTTCTTTTTTTGCACTGTAATTTGTTCTTTTGCACACAAGCCTGGAGCAAATTAAATATGTATTTGAATTATTTGAATTTTACATTTGTGTCAGCAGCATGCTAAAGTAATGGATGGTGTGGTAATTAACATTCCTAAACTGCTGTTATTTTTAATCCACCCATGTCTACACAAGTGCAGTTTCATTTATATATTCTTGAACGATCATCTGTGTCCAATGATAAATATCTTCCAGGGAAATTAACATGTCTCAGCAAAGTATTGTTGTTTTTAGGTACTGGATCTCTTTCTGTAATTTCTCAGGTTGTATGTTTGGGGTCTTCAGTCTTGCTTGTAGCTTGTAGTCCTGTGAAACATAATTTTTTCAGTCTGTTCCTGGTGTTCATGTTGCCCTGAGGTTTCCTGTAGACTGAGGTGCCAATCATGGAGCCTAGTGGTAAAAATAAGGTCTGACACTGGGCACCAGAAATCTCTGAGCTGAATGTAGCATCCCCACTTCTTAATTACAGCTTAATTAAGCCACTCAAACACAGATATGGATTCTGTATGCTGATGGTGTTTAAATTCTCTGCTAAATATACTCGGAGGAATGTTTTTGTTTTAAGAGGGACATGGAGGCTTTGTTGCTTGTATGCATAATTGTTGTGAGATCCGGCTACACTCGGTTGGATGAACTCACAAGCCTCTCTAGGCTTTGGCAAAAGTACAGTGCAGTGTGATGTTGCAAAACATTACTCTAATTTAATCCGCAACAACGCTTCAGAGTGTAATTTTGATTTTTGAAATACAATTTGCTCAAGAAAAACGCAGAGAAGAAATTATTATGTGTCACAAACATGTGCTACATTCTGAATAAGCCATGAACTGAACAGATATGTCTTACTTTTCTTTTTCACAGTGAGAATTAATGCACAGGCACATACTAAACTGCTGTGGAAGGCGACATACCAATTATTGGTGCCAATATCATGTGTTGGGGAGGCAGGGCAAGTCGATCATTGCTAATATAGTTCATAGCACAGTATCCCTCCTGTGGTTTTGACATGGGGCTTCCTTGATCAAACGGCAGCGTTTCATGGCAGGACCTGGATTTAGTGAGGCCTGTCGGGGCAGGAGAATGTGAATTACAGCTCAATGTTCCTCGACAGTGCTGAGCTGGTGGCTTCATCTGTTCTGACAGGCTCTTGAATGTGTGTGATGATGAGAGACAGCTCTGGGTTGGCGCTCGGCACTGGCTCTTCAGCTGACAATGTGAATTATGGAGACCCGAAGGAGCAAGAGCATGCATAAGCAGACCCCCACTCCTATTAATCCTTCCCTCAAAGGTTCCACCACAGAGACCCCAGATGTACCTCAGTGCGGCTGGCATGCACTTCAAACACTGGCTGAAACATGATGGAGGTAATGGACCGAAGTGCTCCATTGACTTCTGTTTCAGCATCTTAAATTTCTCTCACATCTATACATTATTCTTCAATGGGTTCTCTTTTCTTTGGGATTGAAATACTTATAGTTAATAGGTGCTAAAATAATAAATGATGAGATTCGAAATATAATATTCTAAATTATTATTTTATCTACATATTAAGAATTTGAATGGTTCTTTATGCTTTTGAAGCTTTATCGTGTACATTTTTAAAATTACCCCTTTATGGAGCCCCAAAGTGTTCAATATTGATAAAATAATTGTATGAATGAATTGTGAAAAAATACATGAATTAACCAATAAATTGTGAAATAATTAAAAAAAATCTAAACGCTGCTGAAGTAACTAAAGTAACCAGCTAGCTAGCTGCTACCTTTAACACTGTCTCTTCACAGCTCACAACCCAGCCTATAGTTAGCTGGCTGGGTAGGTAGCATGTACAGCCTTGTTAAACTAAATAAAAGGAGATGTTTCGATGTCTAAGTAATGTGGTTATTTACAGTAGCAGCCTCCAGGAGCTAACTGGCTAAATGTGTTAGCATTTGTTGAGCTTGCTAGCTTAAGAGAGGCTAGGGGCATGTAATTGGCTGAAAACTGAAGGGGTGGTGACTGGTGACAACTTCATATATTTTATCATAAAATAAGAAAATATATTAGGAAGAATGTCATTATGAAATAAAATAGAATAGACTTTTAAAAAAGGGGATTTTTAAATAACATGTCTATAATTAAATAAAAATTATGAAAGGCATTTTACAGTTCATGTGATTATTTTTTTCATGATTATTTATTTAGTAATGAACACTTTAGGGTTCCATACTTTTTACATTTTATCAGTTTGAAAAAACATTTTACCACCTACAGATCACTGATGCTCAGTATCTCCATAAAAGCTCACAATTTAAAAATAATAATTTACAAGGTCAATGACTGAGTAACTGTTTTGTCAGCTAACATCAGAAATCAATGCTATCTACTGTAGCTGATTTATTCAATAACATTCATCCATTTATTAAAGAATCCATTTATTAAAGAATCCATTGATATAACAATCTTGCAATTCCGACCATTCGTTGAACCCTAACTTAAGACCTCTGTTGTAGGAGATATGAAAATTGAGCCATTCCAGAGAAAAGACAAATCCTGTTGCGTGTTCCTCGCTAATCCTCCCTTTAGACGGTAAACGCATTGCAGAGCTTAGAAACACACCACCCAGGCTGAACCGTGATGTACAATCTCCAGGAGACAATAGAATTGGTGAATGTATTTTCTCATCTCATGTCTCTGCCAAGTTCACATGCCCACACACACACACTCCAGTGCCAACTGCATCCCTACCCCCGCTAACACAACCCATCCGCCACCGCAATAAAAAACCCTAATATGACAGATATGCCTGAAGGTACTGGTAAGAATATATAGAAAACAAGCAAACTTTAGATGAAGCATCTTGCACTTAATGACGGTTTTCTCCTCAAAATGAGGTGGTAAGCAATCGTCAATTCTTAGATCCAATGACATGGAGTTTGTGCTTATCTAAAATGAATCCATTGTAAATACTGAAATGACTCTTAAGTCAAAGATAATATGAAAGCTAATCGATATTACATTACAATACTGGGAAGCCATTGGCATCTTGCAACAGTAAATCTGACCAGCATGTAGAGTTTGAGAAGAGTGTGTTGCAACAGAGACTATCCTGTTGCACATATGCTGTCAGCTAATCTCATTACTTAGAGAGAGAAGTCTCCACTGTTGGCATGTTGTCTAAGGTTAACACAACACACACACACACACACACACACAGATGTGTTGTTGTTGAATATATCCATTTCACTTTCAGTACATTTGTATGTGTCGATAGATATCTTTGCTCGACTCTAATGAAGGTTGCGATTGATTTTACATTCCAGGCATACTGTGTTTTCCTAGATGTCAGATTGGGATGTTCCAGCATCAAAATGTATATTGTTGCACTAATGAATGCATTTGTGTGAACAATTCCTAGATGACTGGAATATATATGAAGTGTATCACATCATGAAATGTATTGCATTAATGTTTTCTTTTTTACTGGCTACATATGAGTTTTGAGGTTGGAATTTAACAGTTGAAGGTGCAGCTAATGCCTTGTTTTTTCCTCCAATTCAAAGATTCAAAGTGGCTTTACACATATTATAAATGTATGCATCTCTACTCAGTTGAAAAAGCAGTAGGCATTTCTTTCATTGTTTTGTTGTATATCATTTAGAGGCCATCTTTCCTGACTCTTAGGAAATAATAAGGTAAGAAAAAGTACGATTTCTGCAGGAGAATTGTCTAGTCATGTCATCCGGTTTTAACCTCTGCTGAATTGAATAAGATTCTGCACCAGGAAAGACACATTATTGAATTGACAGCTCCATACTAGTGCAAGTCAACCCACCTTCCTTTATACAGCACTACATGCATTTGATTTCACACAATTAGATTATTTTAATATCAGTCACATTTCTTCCACTCAGTGTTTTCACACATCAGCATCATCTTTCATTATCTGCTACTACTTTGAAGGTCCTCCACTGCACTCATAAATACTGAGCATTATTCAATTGCTGTCAATCTGTCTGCTGCCTCATGAATTTACTGCCATCACATAGGGTATTGGGATTGAAGGGGAGAGCTCCTGAATCTCAGATTGATTTCTATGTAAGGGATGAGGAGTGTGGTGTACTGTATGTGAAGCACTCTCCAGCTCTAGCCCCTGATGCACTGACACAGGATTCACTTGCCCAGGGCTGTACCTGATCTGTGCTGTAGTGGTCACATAGATGCCACTGGCCTCAAACATGTAACTGTGATGAATTATTTACACTGTAGCAGTGCTGGGGGAGATACAAAAGACATGCAGTCACAACACATCTGAGCTAGTGAGCTACTCTGGTTTGACAGTGGAATAGGGTAACACATCACTAAAGCCTCCCCTATTTAGCATTTATAAGCAGTTATAATGCTTATAAATGCTGTTATAGGCACATATGCAATATAAGGACATTTTGATTGTTGCCATTGTTGACAAAGTAATGCATTTGTCAGCAAATTTCGTACATGTAGGCAAAAGGTACTTTTTTTTCTTCTGCAATTTTGTAGGGGGCGCTATGGAGTGTTATGGAGCATGTACTATAAAATAAGACGGTGTAGTCCCTCATTCGTCCAGGAGTGTTCTATCGTAGAAAAGGTTTCAGTTGTAGTCATCTGGACACTGTTTTCAGAATCAAGACGTTTCGGCTCCCATCCGGAAGTCATTCTCAATTGTGAAAAAATTGGACGGGAACTGGAAATTTAAGCTAATCTGAGTTACATAAGCCCTGCCCTCAGGAGGGAATCTGCCTGAGTATCTGTTAATAGCTAGTTTCACCTGAAACTGACCTAATAGTTTCAAGATGGCCCAGTGATCAGTAATCAGGCCTATTGTTCTCTGGCTGCATCTACTTCATCACTGTTAAGTGCCTGATTAGCATGTGATAGGCGTGACCAAGGTGATAATAGACTTTGGGCAGATTAAATCTCAGACCACCATTTCTGTTCAAAGAGGGGTTCTCTTTCTTCACAAAAATGGCTTCCTTGACGCCCCGTTCAAACCAACTCTTCTCTCTACTAAGAATCTTCACCTCGCTGTCTTCAAATGTGTGGTTTGTAGCTTTTAAATGCAAATGCACGGCGCTCTGTAATCCTGAGTTAGCGTGTCGTCTGTGCTGATAAAGTCTTTTGTGAAGTGGCTGTTTGGTTTCGCCTATGTACCGTTCTTTGCAGTTTTCCTCACTGCACTGAATGGAGTAGACAACATTGCTCTGTTTCTGTGTGGGTAACTTGTCCTTAGGGTGAACGAGTTTCTGTCTTAAAGTGTTGCCTGGTTTAAAGAAGACAGGAACATCGTGCTGTCTAAAGATCCTTTGTAGTTTTTCAGACAGTCCAGATACATAAGGAATGGAGACACCGTTCCTTCTTGGTTCAGTTACACTTTTGTCCTGTTTTTTTGGCTCTTCTCCAACTTACGAGCATGTACTATAACGCACAACATATTTTATACAGTTTTTAACGCTCCTGCAGTTTGACTATTTCCTACCACATGTCCAGACAGCCAAGAAGGCTTGACACCGGTGACTTACGGTTTTTGAGCCGACTTCCTTGAACCGCTGTCTTCATCCCATTCAGGCATAGACTCACTAGCTCCCCCTTGTGCCCAGGTGATCTCAGTGCCCATAATTCCAATTATTAGTCAGAGACCACAGTATAGAACAAGATTACGTAGACAAAATATTCTCAGAAATCCAAAGAATATTACTGCTGTACCTCACCAAATACAACTACAGACAGTCCCATCCATAACTAACATGGCCTTACTTAATGTAGGATCACTCACCACCAAGTCCTTTACGATCAATGATTTGATCTCTGATAAGCAATTAGACTTCCTATTTCTAGTAGAGACGTGGCTCAGCTCTGATGGTGCTGCTCTGTCCTTGTTGAAACCTGTCCACCCAACTACAGTCTCTTTCACTCAATTAGACAGAATTAAAGACGGGGTGGGATTGTCACTATTTTCTCAAACAAGTTCAGTTGCACTAGGGTAAGTTTTGGTGATTTCTCTACATTTGAATACATTGCATTTACTCTAAAGGCTGAGCCAGTGGAACTCTTAATTACAGTATCCTGCCCTCCTAAACTATGAACAGGTTTTCTTTCAGAGTTTTTGGAACTAATGTCACTCACTATCACTATAATAGAATAATTGTAAATGGTGATATTAATATCCATGTAAATAACCAATCTGATCCTAAAGCCACAAAATTCATCAATATCTGAGACAGCCCAGAACTTAACCAGCATGTTACAGACCCCACCAATAACAGCGGTATGACTCTAGATCTAGTTATTTCCAGAGGAATTACTGTCACTGTACTAGTGGTGTCTGATATCAATGTTTCTAATCGTTATTGTGCATCCATTAATGTTTGAGTACCATAAGAAATCATTCTGAAATCATAATTAAAAGAAGACATTTACATACCACTGCAGAACTATGATTTGCTGAGCTCACTAATTCCTTAGATCCAAATATTTTAATTTATCTTGTAGATGAAATGCTAGATGTCTTCAACAGTCAATTGGCTGACATGCTCGATAAAGTAGCTCCTATGAAAACTAAAAAAAGGTCTCACGTTAACACGAGGCCTTGGACAAAGATGTTTGTGCATTAAAGCGGTCTTGTAGGAAAGTTAAAAGAATATGGAGAAAAACTAAGTTAGAGGTAAACTGTAATATTCTGAAAGAAAACATTGCTACGTATAATAAAACAGTTTGTACTGAGAGACAGATCCACTTTTCGAAGATTTTAACTAGAATAGTGGAAACTTTTATAACTTTTATTCTCAATCATTGATAGGCTGCTACATCAGGTTACCTCTGGCTGAGATATGAGGAGTTTGCTACCTTTTTTAAAGACAGGGTTGCCTCAGTTAGGCATTAGTAGTACAGCTATTAAGCTTGGTGATGCACCCCATTGCAGTCTTCCAACTTAAATGTTTTACTGGTATTTCGCATACCGACTTGCGGGGAGATTGTAACTCCAACCTCCAACCTACCATTTATAAGCAGAGTTCTTGAGAAAGCGTTTTTTAATCAAGTTAATACCTTTCTCAATGAAAACAGTATTTTAGAGAAGTTCCAATCTGGTTTTTGATCCAACCACAGTACAGAAACTGCCCTAGTCAAGATAGTAAATGATCTCAGACGTGCTACTGATTTGAATCCATCCATCCAAGTGTCCATCCTCATCCTTTTAGATCGAAGGTCAGCATTTGACACCATCGATCATCCTATTTTATCAATCGTCTTGAAAGACAGGTCAGTCCCTCTCGCAGTGCTGTAAACTGGTTTCGAACCTATATAACTGGCAGAAAATTCTACATTAATCTGGATGATCATGTATCTGTGAAACATGACTTGGTTTGGTATTGCACAAGGAAGCTGTCTTGGTCCCCTGCTATTTTCCTTATATATGCTTCCATTAGATTACCTCATCAACAAGTTCAACAAAAATTTCCATAGCTACGCAGATGACACCCAGTTATACATTTCTGTGAATCCAAATAACCCAAATGGCCTTTTGTCTCTGACAAAACAATGGATGAGTGACAATCTTTTAAAACTTAATCAAGATAAAACAGAGATACTGCTGTTAGGTCCTAAATTTAAGAGAGAGACACAGACTTGAGAACCTGGCTCATCAGACAAAATCAGAAGTTAAAAGTCTTGGTGTCATTTTGGACTCTGATTTAAGCTTTGAAGCTCATATTTGCAACATGACCAGCTTCACATCTACAGCTTTCTTACACCTGAGAAATGTTGCCAAAGTAAGGCCATTCTTAAGAAAGCAAGATGCTGAGAAGTTGATTCATGCCTTCATTACTAGCAGGTTGGATTATTATAATGCACTCTTCACTGGCCTACCAAAAAATCTGACTGCGAAACTTCAGCTAGTTCAGGATTCTGCCGCCAGACTTTTAACAAAGACTAGGAAAAGAGTGCACGTTACTCCTGTTTTAGCTACCCTGCACTGGCTCCCTGTTTCTTTTAGAATTGATTTTAAGGTCCTTTTACTCACATACAAAGCTCTTAATGAAATAGCAGCTTTTTACATTTCAGACGTTTTAAATCTGTATAAACCAACAAAAACTCTTAGGTCCTCTGATGCTGGTATTTTAACTGTCTAAAGTCACCCACAAAACGAGCGGGGTCACTGCTTTTAGCTACTACGCTCCAAGACTGTGGAACACCCTGCCCCGTTACATTAGATAAGCAAGCTCTGTTGACATTTTTTTAAAAACAACTGAAGACCTATTTATTCAGGAAGGTGTTTAGTTAATGTAGTGCGTTTGTACCTCTTCCCACTGTCATTTTTACTACTTTTATCTCTCTGCCTTTTTATTGGATCTATTAAGTTTTGTTTTTAATGCCATACTGTAAAGTATTTGTATTTCATTTTTTTATCTATCATGTTTTGTTATTAATGCCATCCTGTAAAGCACTTTAAGCTGCATTTTATGCATGAAAGGTGCAATACAAAGTTATTATTATTATTATCATCATTGTTATTTTGTATAGATATGATTTGGTACAATTTACCAATTTAAAATTTGTTAAAGTACCCCTCCACTCAAAAATGTGTTTTCCTTATGTTTAAATCCCCTAAAATGTCAGACCTTGACTTTACTGACTATCTGTGCAAAGTTTGTCACTAGAGAGGTGTTTTCACATTCCTCTACTGAAGATGTACACTTCCCTAAAATCTGAGACTCAAACATACTCCAGGCAAGCTAGACTTCATAGACATCATAAATCTGAAAGCCAATCACGATACCACCAGCAAAGAAACCTGAAATCTCCAGCGCAGAGCAGACTTGTCAGTACAGAGAGCCAGTGTTGCCAACTTGGTGACTTTGTCGTTAGATTAAGCGACTTTTCAGACCCTCTTAGCGACTTTATTTCTAAAAAGCGACTAGGGACAAATTTTGAGACTTATTCAGACCATCAGCATGACTCTTCTGCCAACAGCTTCTGTCTTTCCCTCTTCTTTTGCGCTATGCGCAGGCAGTCAGTGTGTGGCGTGTGGGGCAGGCAGCTTCTCTCTCATTCATTTTCTCTGGATCTCTGGATTAAGATATTACTACAGGTTGTAAATATTTAAATAGTTCATTTGATCTCCCATCTCTCTCCTTTTGTTAATTTGTTTTTTAATTCAAATATACGATATCCCTGTAGTGAGTTTGTGATTATTTGGCCAATATTTCTCTACCTATGTTTTATATGGCTTAAACTATTAAGCCGATTCTATTCACCTTATATATGCTTCCTCTAGGCAATATTATTAGGAAACACTCCATAAACTTTCATTGCTATGCAGATGATACCCAATTATATCTATGGATCAAGCCAGATGAAACTAACCAGTTAACTAAACTTCAAGCATGCCTTAAAGACATAAAGACCTGGATGACCTGCAACTTTCTGATGTTAAACTCGGACAAAACTGAAGTTATTGTACTTGGTCCCAAACACCTCCGAGACACATTATCTAAAGATATAGTTACTCTAGATGGCATTGCCCTGGCCTCCAGAAGCACCGTAAGGAACCTCGGAGTTATCTTTGATCAGGATTTATCCTTTAACTCCCACATGAAACAAACTTCAAGGACTGCCTTTTTTCACCTACCTAGATTGCAAAAATCAGGCACATCCTGTCTCAAAATGATGCCGAAAAATTAGTGCATACATTTGTTACTTCTAGGCTGGACTACTGAAATTCCTTATTATCTGGCTGCCCGAATAAGTCCCTTAAGACTCTCAAGTTGATCCAGAATGCTGTGGCACGTGTACTGACAAGAACTAGGAAAAGAGATCATATTTCCCCAATATTAGCTTCTCTGCAATGGCTCCCTGTAAAATCCAGAATAGAATTTAAAATCCTTCTCCTCACCTACAAAGCTCTTAATGGTCTGGCACCATCGTATCTTAAAGATCTCATAATACCATATTATACAACTAGAACACTGCCCCCCCAAAATCTAACACGTTAACGGCGGATGGCTGCCCACCATTGAGTCTGGTTCTGTCCAAGGTTTCTGCCTCTTGAAGGAAGTTTTTCCTTGCCACTGTCACCAAATGCTTGCTCATGGTAGGATTTGTTGGGTCTCTGTAATTAATATTATAAAGAGAACAAGATGTGCAATGTGCAATGACAATATCAACATGCAAATGAGCGTATGATGTCATCTGACTTAGTGACTTTTGGAGCTACTGCTAGCTACTTTCATTGGAAAAGAGTTGGCAACACAGCAGAAAGTGAGAGTTTGCACTCAGTTTGCTTAGTGAAAATTTTGACAGCAAACATCAGAATCAGAAATGCTTTATTGATCCCCGAGGGGAAACTCTTTTGTTACAGCAGCTCACTATCACGTCAGTGCACACAGGAATAGAAGTACTAAGCAAAAAATGTAATACACTATAATACAGGTCAGATAAATTAAGTACCAAATGGGTATAAGTATAAAATTAAAATAAGTGTGAAATACAAAGTGGGTTTACCGGTTGATGATAATAATACGGTATAATAATACAATGTAATAATACAAGTAGTAAGTAATAGTGCATGAACTGTCAAGTTAAGTATAGCCTATTAAGATTATAATGAGACGGTGGATAAATGTGTGTGTGAATAAATATCAATAAAGAGGGAATTTTAAAGTGAAAAGAGTATATTGCACAGCAGTATTAACAGAATATTGCGCAGTTATGTCAAGTACTGCAGTGATGTTAATAATCAATGTCCAGTTTAATGACTTAGGGTCATATAGACTAACACTTAGAGGGAGGAGTTAAAGAGTGGGTGGGAGACACTGTCCAAGATGGCATGTAGTTTGGCCAGCATCCTGTCTGACACCACCACCAGAGAGTCCAGCTCCACCCCCACAATGTCACTGCCCTTACAGATCAGTTTGTTGAGTCTGTTAGCATCCGCTACCCTCAGCCTGCTGCCCCAGCATGCAACAGCATACAGGGTAGCACTGGCCACCACAGACTCATAAAACATCTTCAGCATTGTCCGGCAAATGTTGAAGGACCTCAGGCTCCTCAGAAAATAGAGGTGGCTCTGGCCCTTCCTGTAAAGAGCTTGAGTGTTCTTAGCCCAGTCCAGTTTATTGTCCCTGTGTACTTCCAGGTACTTGTAATCCTCTACAATGTCCACACTGACACCCTGGATGGAAACCGGGGTCACTGGTGCCTTGGCCCTTCGTATGTCTACAACCAGCTCCTTAGATTTTGTCACATTGAGCTGCAGATGGTTCTGCTCATACCATGAGACAAAGTTCCCCACCAAAGCCCTATACTCAGTCTCATCACCACCGCTGAAACAACCCACCACAGCAGAGTCATCAGAAAACTTCTGAAGGTGGCAGGACTGTGTGGTGGCTGATGTCCATGGTGTAGATGGTGAAGAGGAAGGGAGAGAGGACAGTCCCCTGAGGGGCCCCAGTGTTGCTGTCCAACACACAGTGCTGCAGACACACATGCTGTGGTCTGCCAGTCAGGTAGTCAACAATCCAGGACACAACACGAGGGGGGCATCCACCTGCATCGCTGCCAGCTTCTCACCCAGCAGGGCTGGCCGGATGGTGCTGAAAGCACTGGAGAAGTCAAAAAACATGATCCTCACCATGCTTGCCAGCTTGTCCAGGTGGGTGTGGATGCGGTTCAGCAGGAAGATGATGACATCCTCAACTCCCAGCCGGGGCTGGTAGGCTGGCCGGGGCTAACTCCATCGGGGCCTGCAGCCTTGTTTGAGTAGAGTTGTCCTTTCACCTGGTCAGTAGTCAGGCACACAGCAGAGGTTACAGGCAGGGGAGGGGGGAGTCATTAGTGTGAAGAGGGCCGTTAGCCTGAGAGCCAGTTGAGGGGGGAGTAGGACTCTCCCAGGAAGATGGAGGAGCGGGGAGCAGTGGACTGAGAGGAGCTTAAGGGCCGACAGCACCTGAGTTAGAGGAAGGATGAGCATGAGCCAGTGTCTCAAATCTGTTAAAGAACTGCTTAAGTTCGTTGGCCCTGTCCAAGCTGCCTTCAACTCCTCTGCTGCCAGTCAGTCTGAAGCCAGTGATGCTCTTCATGCCACTCCAGACCTCTCTCATGTTGTTCTGCTGGAGTTTCCGCTCCAGCTTCCTCTTGTACTTCTCCGTGGCCTCCCTGATCTTCACCTTCAGGTCAGCCTGGATTGCCCTCACCTCCTCCCTATTACCATCAGTAAAGGCCCTCCTCTTGGCATTCAGTGTGTCTTTGATGTCCTTTGTTATCCAGAGTTTGTTATTTGGATAACAATGGACCATCTTAGTTGGGACATTGCAGTCCACACAGAAGTTAATGTAGCCAGTGATGCACACAGTGAGCCCGTCAATGTCTTCTCCATGAGGCTCACAGAGTACATCCCAGTTTGTCACTTTAACATTCCTGCAGTGTCTCATAGGCCTCCTCTGACCATCTCCTCGCTGCCTTTTAACCAGAGGCACATAGCAGGGTTTGAGGTGAACCAGGTTGTGGTCTGACCTACCCAGTGGGAGGAGGGGGGAAGTCAGGGGGACGTCCTTAACGTTAGCATACAGCAGGTCCAGTGTCCTCTCCTCTCTAGTATGACAACTCACATACTAGGTGAAATTAGTCAGTGTTGTTGAAACACTGACATGGTTGAAGTCACCCAAGATTAATATGAGTGTACTCGGGTGTTGAGTCTGGAATTGTGCTATGGCCGTGTGAATGGCGTTGCATGCCAATGCAGGGTTAGCAGAGGGGGGGATGTAAACAGCCACAACAATGGCATGTGAAAATTCACGTGGTAAATAATGTGGCCGGAGTCCCACAGCTAACAATTCAATGTCCGGGCTACAGATACTCTGCTTGATAGTAACGTGACCAGAGTTACACCATCTGTTGTTGACCAGAACAGCAAACCCGCTGCCTTTCTGTTTACCGCTCCCGGTGTGATCCCTGTCGGCCTGAACAGTGTGAAAGCCGTTGATGGAAACGTTATGATCCGGGATATCCTGGTGGAGCCATGTCTCTGAGAAGCACATTAAACTACACTCACAGAACTCCGTCTGACTCCGGGCTAATGTCGTTAGCACGTCCATTTTATTTGCCAGCGATCTCACGTTGCCCATGACGAGAGAAGGCAGACACGGGTTAAATCTCTTGTTCTTAAGTCTCTTTTGTCTGGACCCCTCTCTCTTCCCTCGCCGCTTCATTCCACCTCTGCATCCTCGGTGTGTCCTCCTCCAGATCTCATAGGGGACATTGGTTGTCCTGGGCGCCATGCCGCTTGGCTTCAGCACGATCAGCTGTTCCCTGGTGTAAACAATGCGGCCAAACAGTTGATATGCAGCGGTGCCCTGACTGAGTAGCAGGAAAAGAAGTTCCACGGTGAAAAAAAGTACCAAAACACTACTCTCATTTTCGTAAAGAGCGTAGTTTAAATTATACTTACACACAAGTTACTCAAGTTTGGAAGAAAAAGGAAAGCTAAAAGTTGGAAAAAGTGAGACGACGAGACGGAGCTACGGCAACAGGCAGCATGCATGGGTGGGGCATTCATAGATCCAGAATTACTCATTGAGGGAGAAAGACTTGAGGTGCTTCCAGCCCCTTTTCAGAGTTTGTTTTACTTTTTATGTGAAAAAACCATGTTAAACTTAATCAAACATTAATCATAGCACAGTATTGAGTATTTTTACATACTTTAAAATGTGTCTGGAGGGGAACTTTAAGTATTGTACTGTATATAAAAAAGATTGTGGCAGGTTTGTTCAGAAAGAAAAAAACTCTTGTTGACCCCATGAGAAGAAACGTTTTACTCAGATCAGTTTCTGCCCTTCTGAGTAGTTTGTAGTTTTGTAAGTGCACTTTCACCTAGAAGGCAAAGATGATCAAACAGCATCGCTAATATTCACAAAGATGATGCAAAGCTTGCAGTGAGTGTCTCATGCAATTTTTCTCCTGTAAGTGTGGCAATCAAACAGATTTTACCTGCATGCAGGGGTTGTGATGGAACCACTGTGTTTTCACAAAGACTTAAACTACTTTAATAGTTTTTGTTGCAAAAGTCTGGTTACTTTCTACCTGTGAGAAAATCACTCTAGATAGACATCTTGATTTATAATGTACAATGTTAAGTGCTGGCAAAGCCAGCAGTGCTAATACTGCCTTTCTATTCTTAACTCAACAGGAAATCTGAATATCTTGGGGTGACAACTTTTTAAGAACTTGTAGTGTATAATATTCATGCTGAATGAGAAACTTAACCTTTTCTTTGAACTGCTGGTTGATAAACCCCACAGAGAGCATACATAAAACTGTATGTTACTTACTTTCTTGCATGTGGTCTCTTTTTTTAACTATACAAAACTGTAATATTATGTGTGTTTTTGGTGGAAAAGTACAGTTCTTTTGTTCTTCTGTGGGTCAATATGGGGAACAAAATTGTGGCTCAGATTGGGTTTTTAATGTCTGCTGGTCAACTGCCTCTTTCACAAAAAAGTTTCCAAGGTCAAATAAAATAGCAGCTGCAGACACAAAAGATTGTTCTGTACAGTGTTGTACTGTGATTTTGGTCTGACTTTAAAAGTCTTAGCTGCATTCATGTATAATGAAAATTTTGAACTTGCAGACATTTGAGATTATAAACTATGTGAGAAGAAATATGTGTACAATATACCTATATAATATGGCTTTTCCCCAAAATATCTAAAGCATTTTCTTTGCAGATCATTTCACCTCTAATTTCTCCTGTGCTTAGGACTTGGGCAAACAGGACCAGCTCTCAGACTTTTCCACCAGACTAAAGCAGCGTGTTTGTTTTGCTGTGGCCTCTCCCTCCTTGGCAAACACTGCTGCTGTCACATAGGGCTCCTGAACCTCCCTGAGCTCTGAATACAGACATGGCCTGTCTATCAGAATGGCTCAGTCAGCACAATTCCTGCAGTGCAAAGACACTTCGTCCCGAGGCACCACCCCCCACCCTTCCTCACCCCAAGTATTCTCTAATAGCACTCCACTTGATGTGTGAGAAGCACAGCTTGTGGTAGACCACAAAAGCATTGAATCATTGTTTGCTGATAAAACACTCAACACAGTGAATGCATACGGGGAGTCCATCTCCAGAGTGCCAGCAATGACTGCAGATGAGACGGAGTAGTCTATGCTGGTTGATTTCATTACAGGCAGATATAATAGCATTGTGTTTACTGGAGAGAGTGGCAACTTTACTGGATACTATTTCCCAGGTTTTATTTCATATTTCTTAAGCCAGCACAGGCAGGGGTCATCAGCAAATGGGATTGGGGAGGATTTTGGTTCATGACTATAAAAGGATAATCGCATGACTTCTGCAAAAGTTCTCTGTGAAGGGATCACATTTAGTCGTTGAACTAGCTTCCCAAATGAAATGCAGAAATCCAGTATGAGGTTCTATGTGTTTCAGTTTTCTCCATCTCTTGAATCACCATTGTCTAACACATTCAAGCTTAAAATAATACAGTAAATATAAACACTGACCGTATTTTATTTTACCACATCATTATTGGACAAAAAATTCCTCCTCAGTAAAAAGAAATTGGTTACAATGCCATGTGAAGCTCCCAGACTCTGATGGTAATGAGAAGAATGGTTTCAACAATTACCTATCAACAAGAGATGTGCACTCAGGTAAACATAGCATGCAATACACGCAGTGCTTGTTCTGCTGACTGAAAACCTATAGGCAAAACAGGCTGAAGTGAAGACTGACAAATTAAGCTCCGAATTATGCATTAGCAAAGGCATGGCTGGTGACTGGTGTGCTGTAAAGCAGCACAAGTGCTTTGGGAAGTGAGGTTGGAAGGTTGTCTCCTGCTGTAATGGAGCCTGACAACCCAGTAAAAGAGCAGAGAGAAAGGGAAAGCAAATCTTGTTTCCCTTTTTAAATGCCACATGCCACTGCATTAGTTAAGTTTTCCAATCCTCCAAATTTTAGCAATTATATCTACACACAACAACCACCTTATTCAATCTCCATCTACACCTAAATTTGCAAGATGTGTGATATCGTAATTAATATATTGTGGCCAAACTGATTGTCTTAATGAATGTGAATGAGTTTGCAAGGTAATAGGTGAAACTGTCCGGAATCTAGATATATTTTTTTCTAATAAGCATCCATATTATTTTCACAAACACTGTGTTGTGTATAATTATATTTTTAATTGTTGGTTGTTTTGTTGCATCATTTCTTACAAATCATACTTTAACAAGACTAAAGTAGGGCTGGCTAGTGACTGAATATTATTGTTTACTGACTTTCAATGGAATCTTATTGGGGGATATGATTATACCATTATTTTTACTGAAATCTGCTGTCCAAATTAATTACTATGATCAAAATGAGTTGTTGATTTTTGTTCTACATGAGTGAATATTATATTATATATATCTTTGTCACCTAAAGCTGTACTAGTGAATGATTGAATATCAGTCATATTGATTTTGTCTTACTGAAACTTGGCTGGGTCATGAAGAATATGTTAAATGAATCCTAAATGAATCCAGTCATTAATACTCACATTCCTCGAGGCATCGGCTGAGGAGGTGGAGTTGCAGCCATCTTCGACTCAAGTCTATTAATTAACCCTAAACCTAAACTAAATTATAACTCATTCGAAAGCCTTGTTCTTAGTCTTTCCCACCCAACCTGGAAAATATGAAAGCCAGTTTTATTTGTTATAGTGTACGGCGCTCCTGGTCCTTATTATGAATTTTTATCTGAATTCTCAGAGTTTTATCAAGTTTAGTCCTTAAAACAGATAAAGTAATTATTGTAGGTGATTTTAATATTCATGTGGATGTCAATAATGATAGTATATAATAATGATCATTATTAGATTCTATTGGCTTCTGTCAGTGTTCATGAGCCCACTCAATGTTTCAACCACACCCTCGACCTTGTTCTAGCATATGGCATTGAAATTGAACATTTATTAATCTTTCCACAGAATCCTTATTTAATTATTAAATTATTTCATTACTTTTGAACTCCTATTACTGGACTACAAGCCATTAGGCAAAAACTCCTACACTAGATGTCTATCTAATAGTACTGTAGCTAAATTTAACGAAGCGATTCAATCTGCATTTAATTCAATGCCATGTCTCAATATAACAGAGGACTCCTATGCTAATTTAAGTCTCTCCCAAATTGGTCATCTTGATGTATTATAGTGTATTATATTCTGATTTGCTTAGAACTTCAGTTCCTGTGTGCACTGACATGATAGTGAGCAGCTGTAACAAAAGAGTTTCCTCTGGGGGATCAATAAAGTATTTCTGATTCTGATTCTGATAGTGCTGCAGGCTCACTGCAAATGACACTAGACTCTTATCGCCCCTTTAAAAAAGAAGATAATAAAACAAAGGTTAGCTCCATGGTATAACCCCCAAACATGCAAATTAAAGCAAACATTGCAAAAACATGAAAGGAAATGGCATTCAACCAATCTGGAAGAATCTCTTTAGTCTGGCAAGATAGTCTTAAAACATATAGGAAAGCCTTCTGCAATGCCAGGGCAGCCTACTACTCATCATTAATAGAGGAAAATAAGAACAATCCCAGGTTTCTTTTCAGCACTGTCAGCCCAGGCTGATTGAAACAGCTGTAAAACCTGATATATATTTAAACTGCTTCACCAACTAACTTCAACGATTTCTTCATCCATCAACCTTAGACCCCATCTCAACTAGGCTGCTTAAATAAGTTTTACCCTTAGCTAGCACTTCTTTACTAGATATGGTCAATATGTCTTTATTAACAGGCTGCCTTAGTTTATATTGCATTTTGGGTAATTTTGATTAAGCATGAATATTTTACAGTATATTATAAACTTTCATTGTTATGCGGATGATACCCAATTATATCTGTCGATCAAGCCAGATGAAACTAACCAGTTAGCTAAACTTCAAGCATGCCTTAAGGACATAAAAACCTGGATGACCTGCAATTTTCTGATGTTGAACTCTGACAAAACTGAAGTTATTGTACTTGGCCCTGAACACCTCCGAGACACGTTATCTAAAGATATAGTTGCTCTAGATGGCATTGTCCTGGTCTCCAGCACCACCATAAGGAACCTCTGAGTTATCTTTGATCAGGATTTATCCTTTAACTCACACATGAAACAAACTTCAAGGACTGCCTTCTTTTACCTACATGACATTGCAAAAATCAGGCACATCCTGCCTCAAAATGATGCCGAATGAATCCTTCCTTCTCCTCACTTACAAAGCTCTTAATGGTCAGGTACCATCGTATCTTAAAAAGTTTGTAGTACCTTATTACCCGACTAGAACACTGCGCTCCCAGACTGCAGGGTTACTTGTGGTTCCTAGAGTTTCCAAAAGTAGAATGTGAGCCATAGCCTTCAGTTATCAAGCTCTCCTGTGGAATCAGATCCCAGTTTGGGTTCGGGAGGCAGACACCATCTCCACATTTAAGAGTAGGCATAAGACTTTTTGATAAAGCTTATAGTTAGGGCTGGCTTGGGTGAGTCCTGAACCATCCCTTAGTTATGCTGCTATAGGCCGAGACTGCCGAGAGACTTCCCATGATGCACCTCTTTCCTCTCTCCTCCTCTCCCTCTCCATCTGTATGCATTTTTATCCCATTAACACAATGTTAATAAAACATTCTTAAAAAAAACAAATGTATTGCTCGAGGTTTCTGCCTCCTAAAAGGAAGTTTTTCCTTGCCACTGTTGCTAAGTGCTTGTTCTTGGTGGGAATTGTTGGGTCTCTGTAAATAATATTATAAAGAGTACAGTCTAGACTTTCTCTATAGGAAAAGTGCAATGATAACTTATGTTATGAACTGGTGCTGTATAAATAAAATTGAATTGAATTACTGCTATCATGATAATGGGGTAACATTAGCATTTTTTTGTAATAATACTGAGATATGGCTAGCTGTAATGTTAGCATTAATCACACAGTACAGCTGTGACTTCCTGAAAGTCATTAGTTTAGACTAAAGAAAGACTATTAATAGTTAGTCTGGACTCAAAAGGCTAAAAATACTCTTGTATGTGCAATGAAAGCACTGATTTTATTATCACCCCCCTCATCTGTTTTCTGTGTAACTTGGTATTTATTTTTAGGTTTTGTTGTTGATGTTTTATCACTGATGTGAATGGGTATGTGTTGTGTCTGTGTTACAAAGGCAGTCTTGTTTTAAAAATTGGAAAATTAAATATATAGTGCCTCAAAACTACCATTAATACATCCATCCTTAACACACACAACCTCCATATACATACATATACAATGCTATCACTATTCTGTATCTGTGCTTTAGAAATCTTGACCATTATTTCCTACTACTGACTAATCTCTATATTGCCATTCCTCTCTAGGTGATGAATGACTTTCATTTAGTAACTAAGGTGGAAAATCCAGGTTTAGTTCTTCTAGATCTTACAGTGGGTTTTGACACAGATGATCTTTCACTCCTACTCTCTGGGTTGGCATCTCCGCCACTGCTTTAGGCTGCTTTCTCTGCTGCACATAACTTTATCTGCTGTCACTGGAGAGTTCAGGTCATCGCAGTGGTAACCTCCATGGGTCCATTGTGGGTTCAGTTCAGTCATGTGCTATGAAAGAACAGTGTGTTTTAACATGTCTTGCTCTCCACTATAATATATAACTTATGCTTATTACAAGTTAATATGTGTGTTTAATGTAATCCATCTATTTGTAGTGTCACACCTTGACTACACTACCTCACTAATCATCTGTGTGTATATACCCTATCAAGATTACAGACTTCAACAGGAGCTATGAATATGACTCCCATTTCCACTGCATTTTGACTGGACTTAAAGTTGTTGTCAGTCTGTCTCCCTGTCCCTCCTCTCCAGCCACATTTCTGTTTCCCCAGGCCCCTTTATTGCCTTTTACCTTCCCTTCACCAGGTGCCCTCAGACTTTCCCCATCACCTGCCCCACCCATCTTCAGACCTGTTCCCATATCCCTCATCTGCTCTGCAATTTCCTGGCCCACCAGCTTCCTCACCGGCATCTCATTCCCTAATCAGCCACTCTCTATACTGGCCCAGATTCTGTTCCCTTGTAAATTCGTCCTATGCCCACCTTACACTCGAAGACTTTGAAAAGACTTTTAGTCTGACACCCTCTCATGACAAGAGAGTGTCATAAGTCACAGAGTTTTTAGTAACAGACTATAAGATTTTGCAAAGACTGGGGATCCTGCAGGCTCACTATTTGCAAGACTACAACTAGAGATTATTTACCACTGAGCCAGATTATCCTTATATGTCATACATACAAGCACAACATTTTTTCTGCTTTTGACCTATTAATCAGGGAAAATACCCGCGCTGACATGCATACATGTAACCATGGTTACCAGATGAATATATATACAGTATATAGGCTAATATATAATGCATAAATATACATTACTTACACAGACAAGTTATTAGATTACTTCCTGAACAGATTTTATGATCAGCAGATTAATTTATAGGTAGTTTAACTTTTGAACTAATGCTAACATATCGGCTATCATAAAATCCTGTGGTTGGTTTGTTTCACATCACAAATGAATCGCACCAGTCCGCATGGAAATGTCTCGGCCCAGTTGTTTGGTCCGCACCAGAGTTTGATTGACAGCTTTCACACCAGCCCAAACAAAATGCACTAACCGCAATTTTAGGGGGTAAGTAGCTGCTGCTGTCACAGCATCCCTGGTGCTGAAAGACGTAACGTTACATCCTTCAGCACTGCAGCCTGTTTTAAATACATGTGAGAGGTTGGAGGGCTAACTTAAGTTAGCACTGCTATTCAGAGTTTTCCGATAGATTGTAAGGTTAAACATGGACTGACTTGTTGTGAACGCCTCAACGGAGAGGGAGACACAATGCAAAGACCACGTATCATTTTTTAAATTTAAAAAAAAAGTTATATAGTAAAATAGTAATTGTAGTATCAATATTAATAAATTAGTAATAATAGGAATGACAGCTATGGGAAGAACAATGTCAGCATCAGTAACAGAGCCAATAAGAACAACTGTAGTAGCAGTTGTCGAGCAGGATCCCTCCTACTCGGCTTGAAAATATTGAAAGTATTGCAGCCTTACAGTGTTACAAACTCAATCGTCAAAATCAATCTCTAACCCGGACATTAAACTATTAGCTGTGGTACTCGGGACATATTATCTGCCACGTGAATTCTCACATGCCATTGTTGTGGCTGTTTACATCCCCCCCTCTGCTAACCCGGCATTGGCGTGCAACGCCATTCACACCACCATAGCACAACTCCAGACTCAACACCCAAGTGCGCTCATATTAATCTCGGGTGACTTCAACCATGTCAGTGTTTCAACAACACTGACTAATTTCACCCAGTATGCGAGAGCAGAGGACACTGGACCTGCTGTATGCTAACATTAAGGATGCATACAGCTCCCCCCACTGGGATGCACTCTGTGAGCCTCATGGAGAGGACATTGATGGGCTCACTGAGTGCATCACTGGCTACATTAACTTCTGTGTGGACTGCAATGTCCCAACTAAGATGGTCCATTGTTATCCTAATAACAAGCCATGGGTAACAAAGGACATCAAAGACATCCTGAATGCCAAGAGGAGTACCTTTACTGATGGTAATAGGGAGGAGGTGAGGGCAATCCAGGCTGACCTGAAGGTGAAGATCAGGGAGGCCACGGAGAAGTACGAGAGGAAGCTGAAGCGGAAACTCCAGCAGAACAACATGAGAGAGGTCTGGAGCGGCATGAAGAGCATCACTGGCTTCAGAGCGACTGGCAGCAGAGGAGTTGAAGGCAGCTTGGACAGGGGCAACAAACTTATACTCTGTTCTTTAACAGATTCAACACACTGGCTCCTGCTCATCCCCCCTCTAACTCAGCTGCTGTCAGCCCTCAAGTTCCTCTGAGTCCACTGCTCCCCCCCTCCTCCATCTTCCTGGGAGAGTCCTACTCCCCCCTCAACTGGCTCTCAGGCTAACGGCCCTCTTCACACTAATGACTCCCCTCCTCCCCTGCCTGTAACCTCTGCTGTGTGCCTGACTATTGACCAGGTGAGAGGACAGCTGATGAAACTCTACTCAAACAAGGCTGCAGGCCCCGATGGAGTTAGCCCCGGGGTGCTAAAAGCCTGTGCCCCCCAGCTATGTGGAGTACTTGAACAGGTCTTCAACCTGAGCCTGAGTCTTCAAAGGGTCCCTGTTATGTGGAAGACATCTTGCCTTGTTCCTGTGCCGAAGACGCTGCGTCCCAGTGGCTCCAAGGACTACAGACCGGTGGCACTGACCTCCCACAAAATGAAGACCCTGGAGAGACTGGTGCTGGAACAGCTGCGGCCCATGGTCAGACCCCTCCTGGACCACCTTCAGTTTGCCTACCAGCCCCGGCTGGGAGTTGAGGATGCCATCATCTTCCTGCTGAACCACATCCACACCCACCTGGACAAGCCGGCAAGCACGGTGAGGATCATGTTTTTTGGGCCTGTCCTCTCTCCCTTCCTCTTCACCATCTACACCATGGACATCAGCCACCACACAGTCCTGCCACCTTCAGAAGTTTTCTGATGACTCTGCTGTGGTGGGATGTTTCAGTGGTGGTGATGAGAGTGAGTACAGGACTGTGGTGGGGAACTTTGTCTCATGGTGTGAGCAGAACCATCTGCAGCTCAATGCGACAAAGTCTAAGGAGCTGGTTGTAGACCAATGAAGGGCCAAGGCACCAGTGACCCTGGTTTCCATCCAGGGGGTCAGTGTGGACATTGTAGAGGATTACAAGTACCTGGGAGTTCACATGGACAATAAACTGGTCTGGGTTAAGAACACTCAAGCTCTTTACAGGAAGGGCCAGAGCCCTCAGACTCAACAAACTGATCCGTAAGGCCAGTGACATTGACAGTGACAGACAGGAGGATGCTGGCCAAACTACATGCCATCTTGGACAGTGTCTCCCACCCACTCCATGACGTGCTGGTCAAACAAAGGAGTACCCTCAGCAATAGACTCATCCCCCCAAAAAGCAACACAGAGCGCCACAGGAAGTCAGTCCTGCCTGTGGCCATCAAACTCTTTAACTCCTCCCTCTTAGTCTTAGTCTATATGACCCCAAGTCATTAAACTGGACATTGATCATTAACATCTCTGCAATACTTGACATAATTGTGCACTATTCTGTGTGAATACTCCTGTGCAATATACTCTTTTCAGTTTAAAATTCCCTATTTATTGTTATTTATTTATACTTCTATTACTGCTGTGCAATATCCTCTGTCTCATTATAATCTTAATAGGCTACATTTAACTTGACAGTTCATGCACTATTACTTTATACCGTATTATTATCATCAACCCATCAACCCATAAACCCACTTTGTACTTCACAATTATTTTAATTTTATACTTATACCCACTTGGTACTTAATTTATTTTCTGACCTGTATTATAGTGTATTGTATTTTTTGCTTGGTACTTCTCTTCCTGTGTGCACTGACGTGATATTGAGCTGCTGTAACAAAAGAGTTTCCCCTCGGGGATCAATAAAGTATTTCTGATTCTGATTCTGAGCACTGTGTGACAAAGTTTTGTTTGCTTTAAGCAACGCAAGTGGTGACGGAATTATGTTTTCCGCTGCTGAGACCATTCAGAACAACAAACCTATATACTCGACTGCTGCTGATACCTGCTCTCGCACATACTCGCTGCCCTCCAAATTTCCCATACATGCCCAACTGCACCCCTTAAGCCAAAAAATACAGAAGAGCCCACTTGGGAGCTCTGCCAGATTTGTTTATGTACCTGAGTCAGACAGTAGATTTAATACTTGTTAGCCTGTGGATACACTTTTGCATTTGCACCCACCCTGAGTCTGGTTCTGCTCGAGGTTTCTGCCTCGTAAAATGACATTTTTCCTCACCACTGTCACCAAAGTGCTTGCTCTTGGTAGGAATTGTTGGGTCTCTGTAAATAATATTATAAAGAGTACGGTCTAGACCTACTTTATAGGAAAAGTGCAATGAGATAACTTCAATGAATTGGCACTATATAAATAAAATTGAATTTAATTTTTGTGTCAGATAATGGTATATGACTTGCCCCGACATTCAGCTTACTTTCTAGTTTGCCAACATATGCTGTTTTTGTGATGTTAGCTATAGTAGCAGGAGAGTTGTGAGTATTGCTGTCTGGAGCTGGTTTGCTGACTCTGGGAAATCGTCTCATCCTCTCTGGCTGTTAGCTTCACAGTAGCAACTGTAATGACAGTTTGCTAACCCACAACCAAGCTAATGTTAGTTACATTACTTGCTGTGTCATTGTTCACTCTATATCATGGTATTTGCCATGGTATTGGATTTCTCCAGAATCACATACCCCACCTGTAAATGGGATTGTGTTTTGGAGGTGGGAATCAGAACAATATCATCGTTGCCCCTGATCTTAGCACACAAAAAGCTCAGTTAAAAAAATCTGCACTGATTTATGTGATTTTGAAAAGGTTCTGACAGTGTGCTAAAATACATAAGTTGGAACTGTACTTCAGAGGACAGGAGAAGGGATTTGCAATTACCTTTGAAAATTGATTTCTTTTTTGCCTGTAAATAATTTAATATGAGATAAGCTTCTGGGTTTGAAGTTTCCTCTGTCGGGTCTTGATATCCCCTCTGCCTGTTGAAATGCTCAGTTTGCCCCAGTGCAGTAACAACGCTTATCCAGGCACTGATGACGGTCACATTAAAATGCTCAGTGAGGGTTTAAAGTCGGCAAGTCTGGGGGGAAAAAATGCTATATCAATTTTCAGATGATTAACTACCATTTTCAGCTGCAGTGAACTGAGTAATGTGCACCCAGGAAAATAACTTGTGTTAAAATCCCATTTCTCCACCTAAAAGAGACCATTATATACAATTATCAAGACAGCATGCAAAGTGACAATAGGTAATGTGTAGGCAGCTGTAGACCATATTTTTCCTTGAAATACTAAAAACAAATTATGTTTGCTAAATAATGAATGAATGGAGTGAAGAATCTTTAACCATATTCAGAGATGAAGGGGTTAAAATGATGAACAAGCCAGAGTGCAAGTATTAGGTGTCCATGACCTATTAATGTTAGTCAATGGAATTGACTGTTCACGTTAAAGCAATACTTTTCATTACATCATCATTGCTGCTTTAACTGATTACTGTCAAACACGGTCAAGCCTTTTTTCCAAAACACTGCTTCTCCATTAGGACTGTGTAATGCTCCAGGCACTGCCTTTTCTAATCACATGTATCACCGACACCAGCACATATTTGTCATGCAGAGTGCATCATAAGCACAATGTTTAGGAATTATGCTGCCAGTTCTGGCATGCATTAGGATAACTGGTATTCCGTAAATATTAGTCTTACAACATATTTTCAGCTTGAGTGACTCTGTTCATATTAAGAGGTGACAAACAGATGGGATGTGCAAGCTACAAAAAGAGGCAGGCTTAGAGCTGTCAAATCAATTTTGGAAGAAGTTGTAGTGTTGCCTATGCTAAGCGATCCCTTAATTAAATACAAAGACTGATGCCGCTCCATCTTTTCTGCATTTAGTATCTGCGGAAAATAATCCACACTGTTCAAAAGGCTCCTTATTATCACCAATAAGCAAGCTGTGTTGGATAATATAAACTGAATTTCACTCAACCAACAATTCAAAATTGCCTTAGCCGGTGTATCAGCATAAACATTGTTTCTGATGGTTGCATTGTTAAAGCTGTAGAATTTTATAACTTTGACAACTTGAGTCCCAAGTAATAATAATAATTATTAATATAATAACTGTTTACTTTTCAAGCAAGAAGCACAAAATGGTTTTCAGAGGAAGGGGAATAAAGTGCAATTACAAAACATAAAGTACCATAGGAGCATCTGTCGCACAAAAGAAGTTAAACCAACTTTAGACACAAAGAAAGGAATCTATCAAAAAATATCTGTACAAAAGATATAAAAGCAAAACCAACAGATGGATGTGATAACATGACAAAACAAAACAGCCATTAGTTAGAAAGGAAAATCTATAAAAATATGTTTTGAAGCAAAACAGAGACAGTGCCAGCAGACTGAATACTGAATGTACTGCTGCAAAGCTAATACAGCAAAACCTCCATCGCCCCGTGACTTTAACCTGGACTCTGTGATGTCTGTTAAAAGACTTGATCTTTTAACCACTTGATCTGAGAGGCCTTTTGGGACAGGAAGGAGTAAAAAGTTCACTAAAATAATCCATTGTCAGGCCATGTAAAGTCTGGTATGTAATTTTAAAGTGGATTCAGAAAAAAAATTGACAAGTACTGCAAAGAAGTTGAGGAGAAGTATCCTGGCCCAAACTGGAAGCTGAGCTACAGCTCCAGTATTGAAGCAGGTAAGCAAGGAGTTTCATGATTCAGGCAGAAGAATACAAATGCATGAATCAGTACTGCAGGGGGACAAAAGCTGAAATATTCCTAAATTTGGTAAAACATGACTAACAAAAAACAAAACAAATTTAAAAAAACACGCAAATTATTGGAAACATACTTGATATTAGGAATAAGTGGATCAACCATTGGCATTAGTGTAGAAAGGTTGTCAGGGCCTATGATTAGCTCGTCTTGTTAGGGTTCAACTGTAGAAAGTTCAGAGACATCTGATCATTTACATCAGGTATGTAGCCTATGTATATTGAAAATTGTGTTTTGCAATTAATCTAATATGATTGAAACGCCTAGGGAAACTAGGGCTGATATAAAAAATAAACAACGTGTCATCTGTAAAACTGCATATTTACATAGTAAATACTACGATGGCAATGACAAATTATATGGGCTAATGCTAGGATGTGTATTCACTGGGACTGTTTCTTTAATAAATAAAAGTAGTGCCAATTAAAATGATCAACAGTGATGTGAGTAACCAAGACAATGTTCTGGAAAGACATGTTGCTGCTTGTTCAGTCTCTCTGAATGGCCCAAACAAAATGACATACACATTCACTGTAGTGGGGTGGTGTCTGAAATCTCAGACATGTCTAAACTTGGCCATCTAAAACCAAATCTGCATAAAATCAACTGATAACAAACTAGAACATACATTAGCTTACTTATCTTTGAAGCTGATTGTACTTAATGTGTACTGCATTGTGGGCTGTATACAATGTAGGTGCTATTATATTTCCCCCAAACTGGTTGAGCTAATGCAAATTAGTTGTATATGAATGTAATTCATATGAGAAGGTTAGAAATTACAGATTTGAGTCTATACTGTATAAGTCAGTTCCAGAAGTCAGACCCACATTCAAGGGTTCAAGGGTGAGTTTTATTGTCATTAAACAATACAGGATTGCACATTGGCATGCATTCATACTGCCCTACACCCTACATACATAAAAAATGTAGGCTATAAATAGGTTAAATATTTTAAATTGAATAAAATAGAAAAAAATAGAGAATGAAAAGTAGCACTGAAGGAAGAAACAAAGGAAAAGAAACTATATTGTACCATTTCAGAACCCTGTACTATTTAGATGTATATAGCTCTTTTAACTTCTTTTGACTAGCAGTAAAAGCACAGGTGGAACTAACAACATTAACAATGGCTCAGTTCCATTTACCTGTCTCATAATACACAAACATTGTAAATGTCCCTTTATACAATTACAAACTCTGAAAATATGGAATTCCTGACGTACAAGAAAGACATGTACATAAAGTTATGTGCATGTTAATGTCTATTGTAAAAACAACCCAACAAACAAATGACTGTGAAGAAAACATTCACATAAGCCCACTCTTCATAATTACAAATAGACCATATAGGATTTAACTGTGATCCTCTGCAGTTTGAGCCTTGCAGGTTTTAAGTGGAGCATCTAATCAGCAACTATTGTGCACCTGGGACCCCATGCGATTAAATAGATTGTAGAATATAAAGCCTGTGTTCTGAGTTCTGTGGAGCTGAATGTAATTTAAAAATAAATAAATAACTCAACATATTTACAAGTATAACCTATTTAGAACATTCAAGTGATGTCTACTGAAGTTTGTTTATGCTTCATTTAAGGTTCAAAAATAAAATTAAAAAATGTGGGTGTTCCGGCAAATTAGATACATGCATGCTCCCAAATCCAAATTATAAGTCGTTGTAAAGCTAGTGGCAAGTTGGCTTTGTGACAATAAAAGAAAACACCACCACTTGAGATTTAGAGCTGTTAAAGTTATTTCATTTTCAACTGGTAACAGCTTTAGGTGGTTGTTGATTTAATTGGATGGTCACATCATACATAAAATCGACTTTAACTTCTTGTAGGTTTATTTCACTTTGGAAATACTTGTCCTGTTCCCATTTCATTCACATGGCAAACATTTAAAACACTGATTCAAAGTAGCAGTCATTTAGCATTATTAAGAATTCAAGTTATATATCATATCACTTCCTGCATTTTCAAAAACAGGCTTTGTCTGAAATCACTACCTATTTCTTTTCACTATATTTCCCCATAGATTTTATTTGTCTGAATTGTGACACACTACATATAGTGCCCTCAAACGTTCCCACACAAACAAAAAATTGGTGTCCATGGTATGTACACTACTTTCTGCTAACAATCCTAAACTGCAATGTGTAGTATTACATAGATGTGAAAATGATTGTTGTGCTGTCAGTAATGATTCAAAATGATGATGATTAGTAAGTGATTAGTAGTGTGACACCATTACATTATGCAAGCCTTCAAAACTTGCAAAACCTTTTTTATTAGATTTCACGCTTTCAAACACTGAGTTTCAACCTTTCAGAAATCAGTGATTTCGGACACAGCCAGAGTATACAGCCACGTCTGCTGCTCTGAGAGGCTCTACTTTATGGGATGAATAAAATGCCATATTTGAAACTGGAAAAAAAGCTTTGATGGGTAAGCTCAGCGCTTGAAAGCTTGAAATCTAATAAAGAAAATTGAAACATTTTGAAGGCTTGCATAGGCTGAAAAACAATTTAAAATCTCTGCAAACATTATTTTGCATTTGAGTTTTCCTTCTTTCACCACAACACATTTTCAGAGTTTTAAATTTGTCACCATTCTCCTGATGTATTAGTTTGGTTGAAACCACGAGACGCTTCTTTCTCACTCTTTCCCTCCAAATCTCTGGATTAGGATGTTCCTATAGCTTGTACATACTGTATGTACATAGTTTGTTTGATCTTGTAAATATTTAAATAGTTTGTTTGATCTTCTCAGACCTTTTTTTTCTCTTTTTTACTTCAAATATACAATGTCCCTGTAGTGAATTTGTGATTATTTAGCTAAAGATTTCTCCATCTACCTTTTTATATGGCAGTAGGTGATCTCTCCCTCACTGCAACCGACACAACCAGTAAGTTTTATGCAAATGAATGTGTGATTACATCAACAATATGCAAATTAGCATATGATGTCATCTGGTGACTTGTAGCGACTTTTGGAGCTAGTGCTAACTACTTTCACTGGAAAAGAGCTGTCAACACTGCTTCAGCAGGAGACATGGGACGAGGGCTGCTGTTGGTCGCAGGGGTAAACACACTAGTCTCTGCAGCCTGCAGTTCAGTGTGCCCACCCATTTCATCTGAAAAACACATTGGAAAAAATAAGGTTTTCTCTCACTGAGACGACATTAACACAATTTCATTTTGTACGATCGATTAAGCCAACCCTACGAACACCACAATTCCACACCATTAGTTGTGAGCGTTAGCGATTGCCGTTAGCATATAGCTAGCGTTAGCTTTTGGCTAGGGTAACAATAGCATCACATCAGTTAGTGTTATAGCATTTAACAAGCATCATATACGGCCATCATAAAGGCCGTATGTGATACCTTCAACCGACTGGTCATGTATTTCTGTGTCTTCCACGATGGCTTCCAACAGTGCAGTAGTGCAGTCGTTCGTTGTTGCTGCTGCACCAGAGAAGGCCGGTCTTGGAACTTAATTTAGACCCTCGTCCCTGTGATGGAAACATGGCTGAAGTTGCACCTTCCCTGGTTGTTGAAACAGCATTTTCTCAATAGCAAGTATATCAGTGTGATCTATAAGGGTCGTACTCACAGTAAAAATCTTGTGTTGGGAGCTGGTATTTCTTTATCAGTTGTTTAAATAACATTAGACTAATATTTGAAAATAACTCTCCGAATTTGATTATATCTTTGTAATCCCATTGTTGGATCCAACATTCCTGGCAAAAATCCAGGATTGTTAATTATTGATGTATATGTGGAAGCTAGTTTGAACCTCCCCTCCAGACGGTAGGCTGATCACCATGTCTTCAGAGCATTGATTGTTATCGGACTGGCACAATTATCTCTTATGTTCTTAAATATTTTTTTAAATAGTAAAGCCTGTAATCTATATTTCAATAATGATGAATCAGTGTCCAGCCAAATAGAGGAGGTTTCGTTCTTTGCCCATTCAGATATAAACCTCAAGTGAGCACACAGCTGGTATACTTTGATGTTTGGCAAATCTAAGCCACCCATAGAACCTGGCAACTGCCCTGCCATTTTTAATCTAGGTCTACGTTTACTCCATATGAAGGAGCTGACTCAACTATTCAAATCGTTTAGAACCCTACTTGAAAATCCTATAGGAATCGTTTGAATGGGATAAAGAAATCTGGGTTACACATTAATTTTTATCAGGGCTATTTTTCCTAACCAAGAAACAGGAAGCGAGACCCAACGCTCTAAATCTTCTCTTATGTTACCAAATAGTGGAACAAAATTGGCTTTGCACAACTGTTAAAATGATGGTGTAACAAAACAAAAAAACAGCCTAAAAAGACAAAAGCCGAGGGAGACCATTTGAAAGGAAAGGATGGCATAGTATTAGGTATGGTAGTAAGAGAGCTGGAATTGATGTCTCAGGGTTAGATAAAAACACTTGCATGTCTTTAGCATACAGAATTATTTTATGACATATCAACCAGTAAACCATATATTGAGGACGTCATTCTAATAGCCTCAGCCAGCAGCTCAATAGCTAATGCAAATAGGAGAGGTGACAAAGGACAGCCCTGTCTAGTACCTCTATGTATAAAAATGTACTTTAATCTTAACCCATTGGTCATAACTGCAGCTTGAGGGTCATTATATATGACTTTAACCCATTTCACAAAATTATTACTGAGACCAAATCTTTCTAATGTGTAAAATAAAAAAGACTACTCAACTCGGTCGAATGCTTTCTCTACATCTAGAGAAAGCACTAGACCATCTATAGATTCTTGTTCAAAGGCCTGAATAACGACAAAGAGACATCTAACATAGTTAAATTTCAGCCTTTTATAAAACCAGTTTGATCTTCTTTAATTAGTATGGGCAAAAGGTCCTCTAAATGAATAGAATATTAGAAAGAATTTTCGGTCCACATTTAAAAGACCTATCGGTCTATAGGAGGAACAAGACTCAAGAACAAGATTTCTCTTTTTTTAATATAAGTGATATGTTAGCCTCCTTAAGAGTCTGCGGTAATTCTGCAGTAGAAAACAAATGACTAAACATTTCAATTAATGGTTCTAAAAGTAGGTCCTGAAACTCCTTATAAAATTTGCAATAGAACCCATTAGACCATGGTGATTTCCCACTCTGGAGATTTTTAATAGCATTAATTACTTCATCTCTTGTAATGGGCCATTGAGAAGACCTTTCTGTTTTTCTGACATTGTTGGGAGATTGATCTGATCAAAAAAGTCTTCCATTAATTGAGGTACATCACTTGTCAATTCAGAAGAGTACAAATTTGTGTAAAATTCCTTGAAGCTTTCATTTATCAACAATAGCTGCTATAGACTGGGTCTGGACTGTTTTTTTAGCAAGGTATGCAAGACATTTCCCTGGTTTATCTCCGTATTCGTAAAACCTCTGTTTTGTATACTTGTTTCTTTTCTTTGCATCTTTAGTAAGAAGATAATTTATAGCTGATCTGAGAGTGGATATTTCTTTCCATAAAGAAGTGACGAGAGCTAATATAAGCTTTTTCTTTATTTTTCTATATAGGCACTGCTTCAGGAAAGTGGAAGCGCACATAATGGTGAGTAGATATTGATTGCTGCTTTTGTTCTAGAAAGTGGACTAACATAATCTAGTAAGACTTGCTCAAATGGCTGTCCTATGGCGGGTATGGGGCACAACGGAGTGGGTGGAATGACCTGATTTGGTTTGCCTGCTAGCTGACAAACATGACAAGTGCAGCAATATTTACTGACGTCAGACTTTTAGACCTGGCCAGACAAAGTGTCTCAAAATGAGATGATAGGTTCTGTTAACGCCTAAATGCCCAGGCTTTCATGTGCCACACTTGCATGTGATAAACGGTGGGCATGACAATATGGCGAACGTCAGTCCAATCTAAACTTTCAGCTGTAATTAGTGACCATTTACGCATGAGAACGCCATCATCAACAAAATAACTTATGGCTTCATCATTTGGTCATTACTCACCACGGCAGCAAAGCATTTTCGTAAGCTTTGTTCCGCCTGTTGAGCAATAATGAGCCGCTCTTGAGTTAACCTTCAGTGGGGACTCAGTCAGTGGTTACTGGTTCGATTTGTGAGTCTTTGTCTCTTCACAAAGTTTTTGGGTCTGAGCACGCATAATTTCGCATGAAGGTAACAAACTGGGCTGTATTGGAAAGTCACCGTTGTCAGGGAGAGACACTTCAAGTAAAGTAGGTACTTTACTCCTGCAATATGACAGTTCTACAGACTTTTGTTTTTCCAATTTTTGACACTTCTTAGTGGCAGAATATGATCAACCCTGTTGCTTAGTCTTTGCAAGTTTCCCACAAAAGTGAGGGATTATCTGTTGATTGTAAGTTAATGGACAAAAATGCCTTAAATTCAGTGTAAAAATAAGATGTAAAAGTATTATCTTTAAAGGTCCAGTATGTAATACTTAGAGGGATCTTTTGGCAGAAAGGGAATATAATATTCATAAGTATGTTTTCATTAGTGTTAATCACCTGAAAATAAGAATTGCTGTGTTTCCATTACCTTAGAATAAGCCCTTTATATCTACATGGGAGCGGGTCCCCTTCTATGGAGGCCGCCATGTTGCACTGCCATGTTTTCTACAGTAGCCCAGAACGGACAAACCAAACACTGGCTCTATAGACGGTCTTTCACGTTTTTACGTTGAAGTGGCAGCTTGATGGTAGTGGAGTGATAGCACCAGTTGGAGTATGAAGAAGAAGAAAGTAGAGGAAAATGTGTTCGCTGGTGCTGGCTAAGCATTTTGTTTCTGTGAGAAATTTGAGAACCCACATTTCTACAAATGGAGGCTCATCCTTATTATTTAACGTGAGCAGAAGAAGAATCCTCGTTGTCAAAAAGCGAAAACATGAAGAAGCAAAACAACTGACGCTCGTGTAAGCCAACAACTAACATAACATTACACATAACATGTCACATTTTACAGTCCTGGTGGAAAATATTTATGCATGCTTACTGCTAATTATTAAATCAAAAATGTGCAGTGCCTATACCTGATAGTTGTTGAGCTATTCTTGATATATTTTGGTATGTTTGTCCAGGTGAGCCAACCCTCCCAGCACTCTAGGACGTAACAGACTGTTACAGGGGTCTGCGACTGTGCCATGAAGCACTTATTTTCTTGATGTTGTTGTTGTTTTGCCAGCTATGAGAGAGGTCCTGCAACATTGACTCTCGTGATGGGAGTCACAGCTCCTGTACAAGTTATACGGCAGAAGATACAGCGTATACGCACTGTAAACTGAAAACCTACGGTTACATCTCTGAGTTGCAAGCAAGAATTGTAAAGAGGAGAATCACAAGTGAAGTGGGGATGCCTTGAAGGAGGAGCCTTTGACTGGATGACCCCCAGGTTGCTTGGTTTGGTGCCCCCCATACCTGCACCAACCACATCAGACTTGGTGCAGACACAAGTCAGGAGTGGTAAGTGACACACATTTGTTTAACTTTATTGTAGCATATTAACTAACCCTCATACTCTTGGTGAAATAGCATTATTTTCACAAAACTGCATAAAAACCATTTTAACCTGCAGTAGTTCACCATGCTTCTTCCAACAATAAATAGCTGAATCAAGGTGCTTCTCAAGCAGGACCACAGGATTAAAGAGCTGGAGCACATCGATAAACACAGCTTTTAGCGTTCGAACAGACAAATGTTTCAACAGCTTACTCAGTCCTTATGCGAGTTGACTGAGACCGAATAAGCTGTCGAAATGTCTGTTTGTTTGTAAACTAAAAGCTGCATGTTTATCATTGTACACCAGCATTTCTCGTTTTGTTCTCAACATTGAAAAGGATGGCCAACAAAGTTTCTGAAATTACAAGGTATTTATATTAAAAGTGTCATTATTGTGTTCTTTTTTACATTAATTTTAGGTTCAAACTTGTAAAGTACAGCTGTCCCCTGTAATGAAAATATACATTACTATAGCCTGAAGTGGAAATGAAAATGTACTGACACTGCAGGGAAGTATTGTCATACTTTGTATAAGTACATGTTTATATGTATGTCATTGCAAGCACATACAGCACGTACATCTGATGATCATCTTCTATTAATTTGTTTTTGCACTTCAATGGAAAAAATACAAATAATAGACATGAATATATTAACAAAATGTAGTAATTGTAGAGAAAATATATAAATATAGAAATTATTTAGAAGAACAAGTATAATAAACAAGTATAATAAATAAAGTAAAATGGTATAAGTAAATAGCATTTGGTTTGATACCTTGATGATGAATACACAGGTGTATGAGTACTTGTATATTACTTATATTATTACATTGTACTGTACAGTTACTTAGCTTTATACTTCATACCCACTTGTACTTATTTTGATTAGGTGTATTATAGTGTATCATATTTCGATTTGCTTGGAGACTTATTTATTATTATGTCTATTTCTATTATATTAGTACTTCTCCTGTGTGACGTGATAGTGAGCAGCTGAGAGTTGGGTGGTGAGCTCCCTGTGCTCCTCCAGGCTCATCTCTCGAGGAAGTCTCGGAACAAATAAAACAGGAAAAACACATAAGGCTTGTAAGTTGCATGTTATTATGTTGGCAATATGGCAGTGGCACTGCAGATTAGGCTTTGTAGGCTGTCCAAATTTCCCCCAATACATCTTAAACAATAACATGAGCTGAAAAATTGTTGCTGCATGATACTGTTCCCAGTATTCAGTAGTCACTGACGTTTCGCAGGCAACAACTTACGTAACACTGCAATAACACATCAAACTGAAACTACAGACTACAGTAACATTGCTACGTGTAAAGCACAGAGCTAACGTACACTGTAAATACCACTTTGTGTTGTATCGGTATTGTTCATATCGTGCAGACTAGGTAGGAATATAATAAAATAACTTTAGGAATACAAACCTCTGTTACTTCTCTTCGGTCCCTTTGGAGGGCTTCCACTCTTCTTCTTTAGAAGCTGCTGCTCTGGTAACGTTAGCTCCTCTCCCTCATCTGACCCTGACTGCTCCACCATCTCTGCCTCTCCCCCCTCTACTTCTCCCTCTCCCTCTAACCTCTGTGACATTACTGGATGATCTATCAAGTCTTATGTAAAAAATAAATAAATAAATATGTATACTGCTAATGCTATCTCGCTATCAGAATAAACGAATAGAATACAATAGCTTTTTAAATTTACTAAGCTAATGATAGCTTGTATTAGCATGCAAAGCAGCTAGCTGAAATTAGCAACCAAATGCTAACACAAGTACAAGTTACATGTTGCTATGACCTATAGTTTTACAGACTGAATAACTAAATACAATTTCTAAATTGATCCATCTAAAGATACCTCATCACTTGATGGAAGACTCGTTGCTGTCGTATGTGACATCACTGGTGGGGTGAGGGATGTGCCTTCAGTTGGTTGCAATCTGCAACCTCACCGCTAGATGCCACTAAATCTTACATACTGCTCCTTTAAGAATAAAGGGGTTAAGTCTCTACTGTCAAGATTGATTTATTGAGCCTTTGACTTTTTATATCCAATCAGCTTTATTTCCAAGTTGGTTTACAGATACAAGGAATTTGCCTTGGTATTTTGGTGCAAAACAATAAGCATAGTAGAAATATAAGAAATATAAAGCAAGTACTGCAGGTCAAGAATCATAAATATATAATGTAAAATTGACAATAAGATATTAAAGAATATAAAAAAACATAAGAAAAATAAAGAATATGTACAATGTGACTTATTTAAATTACAGTTTGTACAGGGATGTGCAATGTGCAAAATATTTACATGGGAATGTTCAAAAGTTTACAGTATGAGTATAATGTCAGTGTCAATCAGTGTCAGTGGGGGTCCCAGGCCTTGTTGATGAAGCCGGCTGCAGACCGAAAGAAACTGTTTTTGTGGTGTGAGGTTTTGGTCCTGATGGACCAGGAGAGTGTCTGAAAAAGTTTGTGTCCAGGGTGGGAGGGATCTGCCGCAATCTTTCCTGCACGCCTCAGGGTCCTGAAGGCGCACAGATCCTGGAGGGAAGGTAAATTGCAGCAAATCGCCATCTCTGCAGAGTGAATGATAGACTGCAGTCTGCCCTTGTCCTTGGCAGCAGCGAACCAGATGGTGATGGAGGAGGTGAGGATGGACTCAATGATGTAGAAGTGCACCATCAATGTCTTTGGCAGGTTGAATTTCTAGAGCTGCCACAGGAAGTACATCCTCTGCTGGGCTTTCTTGGTGAGGGATGGTCAGATATAATTATACTGCCTATACTACAAGACAAAACTGAGTGTAATTCCAGGAGGTGCAGAAAAGAAAGTATACTCTTTGTTAGACAGGTGAAGACTTCTCCATACTACGTCTGGTTGTAAATAACAAAAATAATCCATGTCCAAATTTTCCCTGTTGTAACGTCAAATGTTCTGTGTCATCAAGATAGGTTTCTTGCACCAGTGCAATATCTATATTTTCTTTTTTCAAGAAGGTAAGTATTTTCCTACGTTTTATGGGGTTATGAATCCCTCGTATATTCCAGGTACAGACCCAAAGCTTATTTGTCATTAACTTAAACTGTTAATGTAGACATAGGACTGTGAATATCCTGACACACTCCATTTAAAAGACAGAGAGATACAATGGCTGAGCTGGTGTAAAGACATATAAAACAAAACAAAATACATATAAAATAAAACCTAGGGGAAATTAGGTAGTGTCCCTACTAAACATGCAGGGAACCTCAGTCTTCCTCCTACCCACGGCTGGCAGCCAATAGATCAACCAAGCACTATACTCACACCTAACCATAGAAATAAGTTCCTTTTTGCATATGGTGATATGACATTACTCCACATGGCAAATTGTAATTTAAAAAAATGATAGGATCATGTAAGTAATCACATAACATTAGTTGTCGTAGTCCGAGTCCAATAATCAGTGTAACAAAAAAAATAAAATGTTCCAATGCTGGGATTTGTGCTGACCCAGACAGTTTAACCAAGCAAGTCCACAGACGCCACGTCTCCCTCTGGTGAATCAGACCTCTTCTCTGTACCATTGACAGTCATCTTAAGCATTGTGGGATACATCAGTGTATAGTCTATATTTATCCTCTTCAACCGGCCCTTCACATCATCAAAGGCCTTGCGTTTCTTGACTACTGCCGCTTAATAATCACTGAAGAAAGAAATCCTTAGTCCAGTATGTGCAGGACGGTGGGCTGCATTCATAACACATTGCTTGTCGGTGAAGTTGTGAAACGATTGGTCTGGGGCATTGTTTGGGACCGAGGTTTGGTGCCAGGGAGCAGTGTGCAGGGTCCAATTTGTTCCTTCCTGTTTTGGTTGTCATTTTAAGATAGGTAACCACTTATCTATAAAATTCACAAGATACGTTCCTTCTGTACCTTCATGTAGCCCAACAAAGCGTGTATCGCATCTGCGTCCACAATTGTCTTAAGTCATCAATGTTTTCCAACATTTTTCTCACTTGTTTCTCTAGATTTGCCACTTTGGACTGCAACGATTCCATTGAGGTCTCCACACTAGCAATTCTGCCCACCGCTTCACCAACTCAAACTCCAAGCACCTGTATTGGGGTTGTTTTATCCCTCATAGCTGCAAGTGCTGTGTCAACTTTAGCATCGCTAATCTTTGTGATGTTATTGGTTATTCTGTCCATTACCTGGAGAACGTTCGGGTTGGTGCTACTGCTAGCTACTTCACATTCAGCCGCTTCTACAACGTTCATGTTCTGATTCTGCTCCTCGTTTTCGTGAGCAGTCTTGGTTGATATTTTTCTTGGTTCTGGTAATGTTGTTGGTATTTTTGAAAAGTAATTGTTAAGAGTCCTTATAGAGTTACTCCTTAAGCGAATGTGTAAAATAATTGGATAACTGGACAAATATCACCGGAGCTCAATGAAGCACAGTCTTTCCTCTACAACGCCCTCTTGGCCTTCTCCACAAATTGAAATTTTGACCTTATGGCATCCCTAGATGTAAAGTCATGGGATCACCAAAGTTATCCTGTGGTGACAATGAATGTCTGTACCAAATGTTGTGTCAATTCATCCAATAGTTGTCAAGACATCTCACACAAACCCAAAATGTCAATGTCATGGTAGCACTAGAGGATAAGTCAGGGGACTAAGTCATAAGGCTACAACGTCCAGGAACCATGAAATTCTGAACCAAACTTTTGCTTATCCATCTAATAAATGTGCATATGTCACTGGATAAGTGAAAGTGAACAAATGTCTGTACAAAATTTCATGGCAATCCGTCCAATATTTGTTGAGATGTTTCAGTCCTTACCAAAGTGGTGGACCAACTATCACCTGACTGTCCACCGGTAATGTGGCTACAAATTTTAGCTATTAAAAAATACCCAAAGGCAACTTGAACCATAATATATACACAATACAAGTGTCATGTGAAACCGTCTAAACTCCAGCTGTGGTAATGTTATACATTTCAATTAAAGGTTTACATGCAATTATTTTTGTGTGTGTGTGTGTAGCATTAAGGGACTACAGCTTGCATTTTGTTGTACAACTCTGTGCTGTGTAATGATAAATCAATGAACCTTTAACCTTTATTATTTAGATTTTACTGGTTCCTAAAATTTTCACCCAAAGGACTGGAAGAATAATTTACATACTTACCTACATGCTGTAGGTAAGTATGTAAATTATTCTTCCATCACATTCAAGTTATGTATGAAATACATTCTGATACTGCTATATGACTCAGTTTGGTCTATGATTCAGGCTTGAGTAGATTAGTTGACATAACGCACAGTCAAAACACATTTGGACTGGTATCAGGTTAAACTAATTGGAAACTCTAAATTACATACGTGAGACTGTGTGCGAATGTGTTTGTCACATACTGTACTGTATTAGTCCTGTGAGGAACTCCAGGGTGTAGGCTACCTTGCCAGACCAGTGCAACCCCTGAACAGGATAAGACAGTATGGATGGATAGATGTATAAGACACAATACAACCTACGAAATCCCCTTCATGTTTTCTGGTATAGGTGCTTGGTGACAGATGGAAAACACATTTAAGGTTTACACTCTTAAAACTGACACAAAGGTCCACATAAGTGAGAAAATAAAAATTTCACCCCCTTCTCCTTTTCTTGCTTCCTTCCTACAGCCATTCCAGTTCATCACCTTCTTATTCAACTGAAGTTCACTAGCAGATGTCCAACTGATAGATAAATATATAAATGACTGGGAGGTGTGAATGCCTGACCTTTGGTCCTGTCACCACAGATGTACCCTCATTCACTCATCACACTCATCTGTTTTGGCAGAGTTAGTATGGTGTTTGGAGGGACTTGGAAGTAGGGGTTGTGAGATCTGATGAGAGACAGTGTAGAGAAACAGAAAAGGGGGGCTCTTATCACTGTACTGGCAATTAATCCTTGTGTGCTGCACTCCCACATATACAGTACACTGCTCTTGTGTTGCACCCTCTAATTTACAGGCTGAGAGACAGCAGGTGTTCAGGACAAAATAAACAGAGGGGAAGTTGGAGGGAGGGATCGGTCGACCTGCTCCAGTCTGCTATTATGTGGCTACCCGCTGGACTGAAAACAAGGAGGGCACCTCTTTTGGTATGCAAAACCTGTTTAGCTTTCCCTGTCTAAGTACTAGGCCAGGGCCCAAGGTCACACTTCCAGCATAGGCTTCGCAAATGTTGTTCTACCCCTGAGGCGTCAGCCAGTGAGAAAATTAACAGACACTTTGTTTTTCAGTGTGTTCCTGTGGGAGAGATGGCTGACTGCCACACTGATCCTGTCTTGATCTCCTCAGCTAAACACTCCATTATTCAAAACAACAGTTTACCCTCTACCCAAAGTTATGTTGCAGCATAAATAACTGGTATCTCAATTAAAGCTGTACGTGAGAACTTGGCACAATATCACCTTGGACAAAAAGTCCAAATTTGTAAATAAAAAAGAAAAAAAAAAACAAGTGTTGAGCTGCCTGATCATTGCAGATCAAGAAACACATTTTTATGATTTTATTCATTATAAAAAAAAATCAGTTTCTACTGTAACCAGCGCTAAAATCCAGTCTACACCATGGATCAGACTAGGCAATTCTGAAAGGTTCTCCAGCATTTTAGGATTACATTACCATAAAGTTATTGGACTCACAAGAGACAGATTTAACAAGACAAAAGGATAGGGATGGAATATTTATGAAGGTTTGCAGCCCTTTTCTTTTCTTTTAAAAAAGGCACTCAAATTGTACTTGTCCTGTAGCTGCTGCGCGTGATTTATCGTGGCAGAGGAAATTGTGTCTGAAATAGAGATTTGAGATATTTGGTCATAAAAACCAAGTATTTAGAAAATTTTACCTTGTGATGGCAATAGATGACGAGTCAGGGGATAACAAGAATGAGTGAAATCCATCCTGGGGCGACGTGAATATCTGGACCAAATATCATGGTAATCCAGCCAATAGTTGTTGAGGTATGTCACAAAAACCAAAAATGTCAACTTGCTGGTAGTGCTAGAGGAAAAGAGGCTCACCAAAGTCATTGGGATTCATGTCTGGGAACCATGGATGTCTGTACCAAAGTTTATAGCAATCAATCCAATAGTTGTTGTTTGTCACTCAAAACCAAAACATCAGCCTCATAGTGTTGTGTTGTGGTTTGTCAAGCAGGGTACACAGAGAACACAAGGAAACAGGACCCAAATGCAGACACTGGGGCATAACTGGTGAGATTCAATAATTTATTATAGGGAGAAAGGCTTGCACTTAATCCAGGCAGGAAATGGTCACAACCAGAGCAGTAAACAAATCCGATGGGTAGCATGCAAAAAGCCAAAAGTCTATGAAACACAATTAACAAAAACAAGAAACACTGGAGGAGGTTGGAACGCTTTACACAGACTGACGAAGGCCAGGATAACTAGACACAGGTAAAACTATTTAGGGCGGGGCAAACAATCCAAACTGGAGGGAAAAGCAAAAAAAGACAGGAAGTAAAACTTCAAGACATATGAGGGGAGGAGAGTATTTCAAAATAAAACAGGAAATAACCATACACAAACCCTCAAACCATGACACATAGTGGTCGGACCAAAGTGAACCTGTAACAGACATTGAAACAGTGTGGCTAAAAGTGAAGGGTCAAAATCGATGCAGCAGAGGTCGAGATATCCTGACCTTTAATCCCTCAAGCTCCAAAAATGAACAAAAACTATACTGCAACTCACTAACGTCTTTTGTTAGACCCTTCCTGCCTGGTAAACAGCCATTCCACAAATTTGTAACATTTGTAACACTGGCTTTTCATTAACAATTTGTAGTCTCAAACATAAGCCAAGATAACCCTGATGACATCATGAGGGGTTATTTTCTCAGACATTTTACACTTTTTAGATTTGCAGGCTGAGTAGTACTCCGCTTGATGATTAAGTTGATCTTGATGTGTAAAATATGTGTTCCCCTTAACTGTCTACAAAACTGCTGTAAGAAAAGTCTTCATATAGAGCTTTAAAGTACATTTGTGAAACCCCTTGACTATGGTGGCTCCATTGTAAGCAGTACGAGAGCACTGCAGTGCTCTTGCAGCCTCAGCTGCAGCCTCAGTATAATTAGCATAGTGTCTGGTGTCATCCAGTTGGCCTCCAGACTCGTTGCAATGACCTTTAGCACTGTTTGAACTTTCTCTTACTGTTAAATATACATATTCGACATTGTTGCATGCTGCTATTTCTTTAGACACACATTGGCTGACATTTCCATCACTCAGATGTCCACTGTTATCTTATTCTGGGAAACATAGTCCTTGTTGGCATTTCCTTTCTAAGCTACAGTTGCAATGTGTCCCTGTTCAGAGAGCTTACAATGTACCATGGTAATCTACTGTCTGACTTGTGCTTCAATTTGATTTATATTTTCATGTTTTAGCCATGCTAGTGGCATGACTATAGGGATAGCAATGTCGGTCTGCTGGTCGGTCCACCAGTTTGGTCCAGACTGAAATATCTCCACAACTATTGAATAAATTGCCATGGAATTTTGTACAGACATACATGGTTCCCAGAGGATGACTCCCACAGATTTGGGTGATCCTCTGACTTATTGGATGGGTTTCCATTAGTTTTGGTACAGATACATATGTTGCATGTATCTAATTGACTTTGATGATCATCTGACTTCTGAGAGGAACCTTTCATTTATCCAATGACTTATCTCAACATTTACTAGGTGGATTAACATGAAATTTGGTGCAGACATTCATGTCCCATTGTATGGAGGGATTTAAGAGCTGAAACTAAATATATATAAATACATAAATATAATATATAATAAAATGCTTAAATAAATGAATAAATATATAAGTATATAATAAAATGCTTAAATAAATGAACAAATAATTATATAATTTAGTGCTTAATAAATCTAGAATTATATAATAAATTGCTTAAATAATGAATATTTAGTCATTAAAAATTTTGTTTGTCACAATAAATAAATCACAAATTAAATGAGACATTAAATACATAACTGTTACATTTATTGGTGTACTTATTTATTCATTTATATATATATTTATATATATACACATTTGTATATGTATTTATTCATTCGTATATTGATGTATTTACTTATTAATTTATTCACACATTCATTTATCTATTTATAATTTTTTTTATTTATATTCATTTATCCATAGTGCTGCTGCAGCAAAATAAATAAATCTGTCAACTTTGTCCCATATTTGTGTATGTGAGCATGCTAGCATTCAGACATTAGCATTGCCTAAGTACAGTCTTGCAGAGCTGCTTAGAATGGCACATGTATACACAAATGTGTCCTGGGCCACATTGAAGGACCGCCTACTCAACTGACGTCCTCTGCATAAGCTGAAGTAAAGTGCAAAACAACAAGAGGAAGCCACAACAACAACAGGCAAAATGGTTTCTTGTGAATGGAGTACACACGAAACACGCTGTCTGATGTCCTGTGGCTGCTCTGCCTCAACTCCTGGTGATTTACGGAGTTTCCTGATGGACAGATAGCTTTACTTGTTGTTAAAGTAACTGCTAGATGTACGGTTAACTGCAGCTGTTCAGCTCAGTTAGCTGTGGAGCTAGTGGTACTGTTCTGTTTTTGTACAGCAATCAGTGAGGTCCAGCCCCCAGAAACACTCCGCTCCGGTGGCGTTTATAATTTTTGTAACATAATTCTTGTCTCTTTTGTGGTAAACAGTAAATTAATCAAATTCAGGTTAAAAACAACAACGCATTTGGTCTTTGTAAAAGGAAATGATATACTACATGTTTATTGTAGAGCAGGGAAGTGAGATCCGATCACTCAAGACTGCATGCTAATGCCAGGTATGAACTGGCGTACTTGGAGCTGTCCACTTGTTATCAGATCACCAAAGACGCACCTTAATGCCAGGTGTAAACAGCCCCTTAGTTTTGTACCTATTGTATAAGCCAAAGATCTACATTTTATTTCTGTCCAGTGTTTGACCAGAGATGTCAAATCATATTACATAGTAAAAGGCCAAGAATACTTTCCAGACCAGCAGCTCTTCTTGTCCAGTCAACAGTGGCCTCATTGTCATTTTCAGCCATTGATGTTGAGGTAATTGACTGTCCAAAGTCATGGAAATAACAATGGCTGAATGGGAGCATGGGGTTGAACATGCTGTGGCCCAGAGGAGTGTAGTAAATACAATGGTAGCAGAGAGTGCTGTATGTTGCTAGCAGATGGTATGAATTGCTTTATAAATGCTTGAGTAGGGTCTCAAAATGATGTGAGCTGGCATTTAACCATTTATGATCTATGGGGGAAAAAATGTGATGTGATAACCCCAGGACAGCGCTATCTGTTCTGTGGCACTAAGCAGGAACAAAATCTGATCTAAAAGTGCAGATTTTTTTGGCAAATAATGGCTTTCACAGTGCACTAAGATAAGGCATCTCATCTTATAGATGTCATATGTTGTGATCAGTGGAGACTTCTGTATGGTATTTCCACCCAGATATGCCTTTCAGATATGAAAGGATCCATGTGCCACCTCTTAAACAAACATTTGCAAGGTTGATTTTCCAGCTCAAGGTTGCAAAATGCTGCTATGACCTCAGTCCACTTAAAATAAAGTTCAGCTAGACCATCCATTTATGAAGTGAGCTGAGCACCCTTCTTTGCTTCCTGTGCCTGGGATTTTATCAATTATCATCTCATAAGTGCTCGTGCAAACATGCCTTCCTAATATAAATTGGAGCATTAGGGATATGAAAATTCATGTTTAATGATCTTCATACTTTATAGGTCTACAATGTAATATTTTGTGTGCTATGCAAATTAAGGAAACAATACTTTTCAAGGTCAGTGAAATGCAAGATTCAGTTAATGCATGTATGACAGCAGAATATTAAACATAAGTTTGCTCTCACAGGAGGGTGTTTTAAAGGCTGGACCATGGCATGTTGTAAAAATGACAGGGTTGCTGTGTATCAGGATGACCTTAAAACCTAGCAACAAAAAAAGCTATAGTTGTGGTGTCCAAAACCTCAGCACTTGTCCCTTAGTTGGATGTCAAGGATTTTGGACAACAGATTTATGTTCTTTAAAGCTAAAGCTTCGTTTTGGAACATGACTTTGGTTCTGTTAATGTGCAGCCTGACTGCTGACATGGACTCGCCTCTAGCGTCACCACCTCCAGTCTCACCATGTCAAGCAGCTCTGCCGCTCCATGAGCCCAAACATGCACTCAATCCTTTCCACAGAGCAGCTGCACATTTTACCCGGCCGTCACTCTCTCGAATAGTCAGACTGAGACCTAAAGTAGTTTCTGAGCTCTTATGGCCACTGAGATGCATTTAAATCAGGTATGTGACAGTTGAGTGTATATGCATGCTATGAATATAAAGGCAGTGAGTGAGGCTGTTGAGGAGTGGATGAAAAACAGAGCCATAGACAGAGGTGAAATGTAAAGTACAGGGCCAGGTTTGGAAATGCTGCTGGACCAGTAACATCTGAGAAATATCTACTTGTGGCTCAACAGAAGCAGATAAATATAAATTGATTGGAAGTGAACTCCCACAGTGCACTGTGCCATAGTGTTTATAGACAGGTGGAGATGCAGAGTGAAGTGCTTTGGGCCTTAGAGAAAAGAGAAACATGGTAGCACACAATCTCTAGTGTGGCACCATTCAGCAACATTTTGGATTGCTTCCTTAGCACAGTGATGAAACAAATATGAGAGACATGATGGTCTGTATTGGCCATGACTTATGTTTGAAATAATGAATAGCTTGCAGTGATAGACAATTTGACAATGCACTGTAAAATGCTTACTGTAAAGTTCACTGGAAATCATTACAGCCTCTAATGAACTGTATCATCAATGTCATAATGTAATTTTAATCGTACAAACCACAATTTGCTTCATCATTATACATCATACAAACAGTTGTTTTTTTTAGCCGTTTTTGGTTGGCAGTAGCAAACACTACCGCAGTTGTCCACATGGGTCAGCAAGGTCAAAATCCAAAATTCCTCATGGTGGCTTCTACGAGGAAAATAATCAGCTAATGGCCAAATTAAAATATATGTGACATATACAATACATGAGACCCTGCATCCAGTTGGATTTCTCTTTAGTTTTCAGTGTGATAAAGAGAGGCGTATATATAGAAATGAGTGGTGCAGTATACAGTTAAAAGGAAAAATACTTCTTAAATACCTGTGGAATAGAGCTCAACAGTGACAACACTTTTTTAACGGCTCTTGTTCCGGAAGTGAATTTCCCATTCATTCACTCCACTGACGTTTCAGAAAATCCTTATATAAAGAGTTTTAAACCTGGAACCAAGCCCACCAACTACGAGATGAATCGTGAGCATTTCATTAACTCGCTCGCACGTTTTAATTAACTCGTGGCCACGAGATAAGTGTATATAGAGAGAACCACTTAAAGGGCTTAACCAGCTAATGCGCAAAGACAGATCTCTTTCCATAGCCTTTATGACGGAAGGAAAAGTCAGCGACCCCACACCAAAGCAAGTACACATTTGGACTGTAAAATGGAACAATTATGGCACTGCGGCACTGTCTGTGGCGCTAAAATGAAACACAGACAGACAGACAGACCGACACAATTAGTTTGGTTTCTTAGCCTGTTTGCTTTCCGTGGTTGTAAATAGAAATTTCCTTTTTCTATTTTCTCCCCACTGACAGAGAGCAGAGCTGCAAACAACGCACAGCCTCTCCTGCTGATTTTGAGTGATTATTGTGATAAATAAATTTACAAGAACATGACAGCAGCAGCTATAGGGATGGTTTGGCTGTCTGGCTGAATCCCACACATCCAAACATTGTGAGATAGGTTCACTAGGCTCCATGGTTCTCCATAAGCCCACAGGACTCTCACCAACCATATTCCCCGGTTCCCCTGATTCCTCACTTTTCAGCTGACATTCACTGAATACGGATGTGCTGCGGAAAGTCTCTTTTTTCTGGCTACATCTGCTGCCCACATATGTGGTAGGGTTGGCTGCCATATTACTTTATGGCGAGCTTTCGTTTTGGGGATTGTTTCTTCAGTTTTTGGTTTTTCACCGAGTTTGTGTAATAGGGGTAAGTGAACATCTACTGTACTACAGTAGTCTATGTAAGGGATTACCACTGCCTTTGCTGAAGCTCTTATTTATTTATGTAAACGCCACATCCAGGGGTGTGTGGACACTGGAGGACAGCCGACAGCAGACAGCCACAGCTGCTGCTGTGGAGGAAAGTTAACACAAGCGTTCCGTTAGTAGGTAGAAAATAGGATCTACCTACGTTAAAACCTAAACAAAACTGTCATCACAAGCAAAGCATTATTTATTTACATTTATTAATCAGAGCATTTATAAAAATCACTCAAAATCAGCAGGAGAGGCGCGTTGTTTCCAGCTCTGCTCTCTCTCAATGGGGAGAAAATGGAAAAAGCAAAGTTCTTTTTACAACCACAGACAGCAAAAAGGCTAAGAAACCAAACCAATTGTGTTCTGTCTGTGTCATTTCAGCACTATAGACAGTGCCACAGTGCCATTATTGTTAAATTTGACAGTCCAAATGTGTACTTGCTTTGCTGTGGGGCTTAAAGTAAGAAATAAAAAAATGATAGGCTAGATAACATAAAATATTACACTTCAAGCCCTGGCTGTGACCTTTTCCTCCCGTCATGAAGGCGAGATCTGTCTTTGTGCACCGGCTGGTTAAGCCCTTTAAGCGGTTCTCACTATATACACTTATCTCGTGGCCACAAGTTAATTAAAACGTGGGAACAAGGTAGTATCTCATGGCCATGGGTATGGGCAATAGCATTTTGTTGCCTCAAGATATATTTATCTCAATATACATCTGTGATCATTCTGGGGCTCCATAGCTACGAAATGAGTATTTATGCTCCTGAAATCTGGAATATGTTTGCTAAATTGTTTTGTTTGTGTTTTATTAACATGCTGACTGAATGTTGAGTGTTTTGGAAGCATTATTTAGATTTTTAGATTGTTAATTGGTATTCTGTTAAGCAGCTAGCTAAACTCTGTTCCCTAAGTAGCCGGCACAGAGTGGCATGAGGCCAGCATAGCTGCAACACATATTGTGTGCATTTTGATCGTGTTTAGCACACATACTCACTAGCCGTTTGCGGGTGCGCGTTCGCAGGTGCGGTAAACATTTCCATGGTAACAGCTAGCTCCACCAATCAGAGATGTCGCTGTAACACTTTAGAATTGTGGGTAGTGTAGTAGGGCAAGCTCAGGGAGGACAGAAACCTCCAGTGAAGCAGAAGGGCAAAAGCTTGCTTGATCTTGATTTTCAGTATGAATACAGACCATGAAACGACCGTGAAAGCGGGGCCTCACAATCCCTCTGACTTTTGGGGTTTTAAGCCACAGGGATAACTGGCTTGAGGCGGCCGAGCGTTCATAGTGACATAATTTTTTGATCCTTCGATGTCGGCTCTTCCTATCATTGTGAAGCAGAATTCACCAAGCGTTGGATTGTTCACCCACTAACAGTGAACGTGAGCTGGGTTTAGACTGTCGTGAGATGAGTTTTACCCTACTGATGATGTGTTGTTGCAATAGTAATTCTGTGTTTGTGTGTTCATTTCTAAAGTAACAAGGAACAAGGAATATAACAAATAGAAGAGGCATTAATAGACTATTTTCATAATTACTTACCTGTCACATTTAATTTGACCTGTTTAAGAAAGAGTGAGAAATTACAATATACTTACCTGTTTACCCTGGTGGCTGACAAGGGCAAATGCACTGCAACTTAAGAAAACACAAATTGACAAATAGACAAAACACATGCAAATTAAGAATTAATTAAGAAAACTGTTTATTTAACAACACATGCGCAAACGTGCTGCAAAGACACACAGCACGACTAAATACAGAAATACGCTGCGACAAAACAACAACAGAAGTGTTTCCAGAGGACACTAAAATGGTTTGTGACTCATGATACTGCGTATCATCCATTCATTGTTTTTCTGTTATTTTGTTTTGTACTTTTTCCCCACATGTGTCTGATCTCCAGCGTGCACTTACCTCACGGGAGCACGCAGATTCAAAGAAAACATTTGTAAAGCATTTTTGAAACTGAAAATTAAGGTAAATTTGAATGAATTTCAAAAAAATGTTGGAAAACTTCTGTTACTAGAGATAATAACCAGGTTCATCAGTGATGACAGGCGGACTGTAGCCTGTTATGAATGTTGGAGTGACCAAGTGCACATAAATAGTGTTTCCTACAGTCTGTAAGGTTGCTTGTATTAAAACCCACTGGTGAAATTTTTCGTCCTTACATATAAGTTTTTAATCATGGGAGTTTAGACAGTTATCCTGTGATGCACTATGAGGAGACAATGATGTTCCTTGATTTGACATTCTGAGGTCGTACAGTGGCATCTTGTGACCATGGTCGTCAAAGCAGCTTCATTGGCGATTTAATACCTGTAAGATAATTACTGCATGAGAGAGTATAGTGACCAACCCTAGATGTCCTTCCTAAACGTAGCCTGTCAACATTTGGTGAATCAGTTCTATTTGTGACACACAAAAACCCCACTCTCCCCCATAAAAATATTTTACTGTGTGATGTGTAGTTTTTTAAACACTGAAGCTGAGGTTATCTATTTATCATTACAATGTTCGGCCTCCTGTAGTTTATCCCTAGGGATATTTCTGGTCTAATAATGCCTATATGATTTTCATGCAGGCTACAGGTCATCTGTCAACACTGGTGGTAGGATAGTAAAGGTTAATATCTGTCATAAACACTAAATGTCCTCACAAATCATTAAAATTACTGATAGAATTCAACTTTTTCGCTCTGCAAGATCTTGCGAGGCACTTTCAGCACATGCTCAGAGTAGAGCAGTAGCAGAAGTCAGAAACCCACAATATAAACATGAACGGATGATAAATGGACCCGACTTCAATAACTTCATGAATCACAAACTGTGGTAACAAATTTGACAACAAGCTTGTCCAAGCCATGTTAAGCACTTTTTAGTGTCCTCTGGAAACACTTGTTTCTGTTGTTGTTTTGTGTTTTTGCAGCATGTTTCTATATTTGGTTGCGTTGTGTGTTTTTGCAGCATGTTTCTTTATTTGGTTGCGTTGTGTGTTTTTGCAGCGTGTTTTCTAAATGCTGTGCATGTGTAAACAAATTAATGAAGAAGTTTTTTTAATTTGCTTGTGTTTTGACTATTTGCATGTGTTTACTTAAGTTGCAATGTGTTTGCCCTTGTCAGCCACCATAGTTTACTTACTTGTAAAAGAAAAGTGACAGAAAAGAAGAAAATTTGATTGGAACCTTGACCTTGAAACGGAAAGAAAATGGATGTCATTGTTAGAATATGTTATATTAAAAGAACTTTTGTACCTATGTAAATACTTCTGAAAATAATACATTCTCAATGAAGCTGCCAGAGAGGAAGCGTCGTGTCCGAGCATCTTTATTGATTTCTCCCCTTTTCAAGACGCAACACATTCACTTTTCAGCTAGCATTCAATTACTAGCTCAGCATCAGCAGCAATAGTGCTACACAAATGCATGGGCTGAATTGGGCTGGAGCCCACCGGAGCAGAGCTCTGCCTCCTGACATCCAAATCGCACCCTGTTGGAGCTCAGCTCCATCTCCTTCAGTACCACAGCGTTGCCAACTCTCACACTTCTGGCTTAAAACATTTACTTTCAGACACTGTCTCACGCTGACCAAACAATTGTAAAATGTAAGCTCCTTTTCCTTGACTTTATTAAATAGCTGTGGCCATCACACAGCAGGATCGATACGTGTGTCCCAAAATAGAGAGAAGGGCTGTGCGCAATTTATGCATGTTGCACAGCAGCAGTAACTTCTCTAACTTATTTAAATCCTTCTGATGTCACATTGTGATCTAGCCTTGTTCACCTAAATGCTTTTCTGCACAGCAAACACGTAAGCTGTTGCACACAGATTCCAAGTCCATACAATGAAATCATTGGGAACAAAGCAGCTGTGCTCAGGATGAGTCCAGCGCCATCGAAGCTGTCGCTACATTTTAATTTTCAGCAGAAGTCCAAATATCATTTCCTCTGGTGAATCATAATATATTTTTCTGGCGTGTCAAGTGGGTAATTACAGGGAGTTTTCAGTTTTGCTGCTTAAATGCAATAATATTTGCAGTAGTGTCATTGCTGCAAACATGGAACTCATGTAATCACTTAAGTAAACATAACACAAGGCAATAGTGTATTTGGGTATAGACCTATATACAGTGGTGTAAAAAAGTGTTTGCTCCTTTCCTGATTTCTTTTTTTTTTTGCATGTTTGTCACACTTAAATGTTTCAGATCATCAAACAAATTTAAATATTAGACAAAGATAACATAAGTAAACACAAAATGCCCAGTCTCTTTCTTATGGTGGAGTCATGAACACTGACCTTAACTGAGGCAAGTGAGGCCTACAGTTCTTTGGATGTTGTTGTGGGGTCTCTGAATGGCTGAAGAAGACCAAAATGAAGACTTTGGAGTGGCCTAGTCAAAGTCCTGACCTGAATCCTATTGAGATGCTGTGGCATGACCTTAAAAAGGCAGTTCATGCTCGAAAACCCTCCAATGTGGCTGAATTACAACAATTCTGCAAAGATGAGTGGGCCAAAATTCCTCCACAGCGCTGTAAAAGACTCATTGCAAGTAATCACAAATGCGTGATTGCAGTTGGAGCGACTGTGGCTTAGTGGTAGAGCAGGTTTTCCACCAATCTGAAGGTCGGCGGTTCGATTCTAGCTTCCCCCTGGCCCACGTGTCCTTGGGCAAGACACTGAACCATAAATTGCTCCCGAGGGCTGTGCCTTTGGTGTGTAAATGATTAATTACTTTGATGAGCAGTTCTGCCATCAGTGTGAGATATGTAGCTGAAGCGCTTTGAGTAGTCAGAAAGACTACGGTTGCTGCTAAGGGTGGCCCAACCAGTTATTAGGTTTAGGGGGCAATCACTATTTCACACAGGGCCATGTAGGTTTGGATTTTGTTTTCCCTTAATAATAATAACCTTCTTTTAAAAACTGCATTTTGTGTTTACTTGTGTTATCTTTGACTAATATTTAAATTTGTTTGATGATCTGAAACATTTAAGTGTGACAAACATGCAAAAAAATAAGAAATCAGGAAGGGGGCAAACACTTTTTCACACCACTGTATTTGTGTTGTATTTCTCTGTGTCCTAGTCTACAGACCTCCTAAACTGAACCAAGATTTCATCCAGGAATTCTCTGATCTTCTGTCTCTTATTGTGCCTAGATATGACAGACTTTTAATACTTGGTGATTTTAACATCCATGTGTGTTGCCCTTCACATGCGATTGTCACTGATTTTATGCAGCTCATTGAGTCTTTTAACCTTACTCAATTTGTAAACAAACCGACTCATGCAAAGGGCCATACTCTTGACCTTATACTCTCACTGGGCTTGCCCATAAATAATCTTGAGACAAAGAATATGTGTGTGTCTGACCATAAGATAATTGTATTTGATGCTCCGCTGCTTCCTTCTATTTCAAAGCCCTCCTCTCCACGCAGTTCACGCATCTTTAACGCATCCTCTGTAACCAAATTCTCTGAAGCTTTCCTGGCAACTCACAGTGATATATCTGTCATGTCATCTCACAAGGACACTGATGAGCTAGTCACCCATGTTAACAAAACCTGTTTGGTAAGTACTTGATTCAATTGCTCAAAATCTTGAGCTCTTCCGTGGCTCAATGAGACAACTCGGGCCTCACAAAGAGAATGTGGAAAAGCTGAGTGTAAATGGAAGGCCAATAAATTACAGATCTTCCATGATATCTTGAGAAATCGAACACTTATATATCAGAAAAAGCAGTAGTACAGTAGCTCTTCTTAAAAAGCCCAGCCTTGATGCATCCAATCTTACTTATTTTAGACCCATTTCTAAACTGCCTTTTTTATCATAAGTTTTAGAAATTATTATTATAACCCAATTATTATCTTATCTGAATCATAATAATATTTTTGAAAAATTCCAGTTAGGTTTTAGAGCATTACACAGCACAGAAACAGCCCTTGTTGCAGGAGAATGCACAGTCTTAAGGCCTTTTCAGACCAAACATGAACAATCTGTGCAAATAAATCACACCACAATTTAAAAATTCGAGCCCATCTATCTCTATGAGCCTATCCACACCGAGTCCGTAACTTACGTATTTTGCCGTGCAGTTTTGTTTTTTCGCAGCTGTTTTGATTTCAGCTAATTTCAAATGACAACAAAAACGAGCAAACCAATAAAATCTTGTCTTTTGCTCACGCGATCAATAGATTCGGATGTTAATGTCATAATTCCATTCATACTCATGAAGATGGATGTTGATCGGCTCATCCATTTGGTCTCACAGCATAGTGATCTGTAGGACAAACAACATAAAGATTACAAAGACAACAGACTCAAAGACAACATCTGGGAAGGTATAGCGGTTGAACTGGCTTGTGATGATGAGTAGCCTACAAAAGAGGATTAACCATACATCGTTGTCAAGGTAACGCATAGAAAGCCATTCATTTTTAAGTGCATTAGATAACGTTATGCTATGGACATTAGCTATACGTGTCATAAAATACATCATTGTGTATTATAACGTGACCATATAGGTCAAACGATAGCGTTACATCAATTATTTCTACTTATTTATTACCAGTATGCTAGCTAGCCGCATATGTTACATCTTTGGCTGTTGTTTTGATGTAGTGCGCGTGCTGTGGTCTGCTCACTGTTTAGTGGAAGAGGTCCAGAGAAGATGGAGAAACCTCCGGGATACATACATTAAGGGGAAGGAAGATAAATCCACAAAGAGTGGACAGGCAAGAGGAAAGCCAAAAAAGCAGTGGAAGCATATGAGCTCACTGGCTTTCCTTGAGATATCCACCGAGCCCCAAAGGTAAAATAAGCTGACCATTATAGCCTTGTATTAAATGCCATGAATCACATATAATAACAGATACATATGATAAACACATTTACACTCTGTTCTAGTCCAGTCATGAATGAAGCTCAGCATTTACACTCGTTGCAATAACATTGCCGCCACCCATAGGAAATGCAATTGTATACATTGTAACTTTTCTATAGTATTGGACACTTGGAATAATGAGCCCATCTCCAGTGTGTAGAGTTGAGCGTGGGCTTATTATAGTAAAAACGTTTTTTTACACACTACTACAATTCATAACTTTTTGAATAATCCACTGCTACGCCATTTCATTCACTGCACTGTTGACACATACACACCTTTTCTTCTTCAGTTCCGTGTTCTTCTTCTTGTTGTAAGGGAGTTAAAGCTAGTTTGGAAGCATACCTGGAGCAAAAGGAGAGCAGAGAGCTGGAGAGGGAACAGCACAGGCTGGAGAGGAGGGAGGACGACATTTTGGCCAACCTTACTAGTTTGGCTCCTGCATTAAGAAGGCTGCCTCTACAGAAGCAGGTGTTTGTTAAAATTAAATTTCAGGAGATATTGTATCAATACAGTCAGGCATACTGCTCTCAACCAACTGCAGGTCCAAGTTTTTTGCAAGACCTGTACCAAATGTAGATGTAGAGACCTACCTAGGGATGCCATGTTTGATAAATTGTTATTGTTAAATTAAATGTTTGTTTGCATGTGTGCATGCCAAAAATAAAGTAGAACCATCTGCAGCCCATGGTGGTTGGTAATTATTATGTATTGCCATATGCCGGCATCTGAAGCAAGATCTTGTTGAAAATCAATCAATAAATCAATGCAATATAAATACTGATGAGACACCAATCACAAAATAATGTGAGTGTGAAGCTAGATCTTGTTGAAAATCAATCAATGCAATATAAAACCATTAGACAAAAATCACAAAAATGTGAGTGTGAAGCTAGATCTAGTCAACAATCAATCAATGCAATATAAATACAGATTGGACAAAAATCACAAAAAAAATGTGTGCGAGAGAACAGATGCCTGTGAAAACAGATGAAAAATACTTGGTCAGCAGGCCACGGTTAATGTTTTCATGCTGCCATGCTACTTGGCCAGCGGGAGCGCTTAAGTATGTTTTAGGTCTCCCTTATCTGTAGAGCCTCTACAGATGCTCGGTTTCCCTGCAGATTCCTGATTGGTGGGAGAGGGCATCACCACCATCTTCAGTGAGGTCTAGCTGCCTTTGCTGTTCCTCTGCTCCAGATGGTCTTAGGTAGTTGCAGAGAATGCAGGCAGCTTTGACCATAATGTCTGCAACAGATGGGCTAACCTGCAGATGGCAGTGAAAAACTCTCCACTGTTGACTCAGGATCCCAAAGCTATTCTCAACAATTCCGCATGCTCTGGAGAGTCTGTAATTAAAAACCTTTTGGTCCTCTGGCAGGCGTCTTCCTGGGTAGGGCCGTAGAAGATAGGGCTTCATGGGGAAGGCATATTCTGCCACGACAACATGATTCACCTGCCCCAACTCTGGTGCACCAGGGAGCTCTGTTGGTGGTTGGACATCGAGGGATCCATCATGTAGGGCTTTGGCAACAGCTGAATTTGCAAAGATTCCCCCATCACTATTGCTTCTCTAGCGTCGTTAGGAAGCAGTAGATAGCATCCACAAGGGCCAGCAGTACAATTGAAAATGATCCTTTGTAATTAAAGAATTGTGACCCAGAGTTCGCTGGAGCCTGTAGGACAATGTGTTTCCCATCTAGTGCACCCAGACAGTTAGGAAAGTTCCATTTTTCCTTGAATGCTTTTGCAACCCTTCACCAAACTTCATCAGTTGGCCGTGGCATGTATGCCTCCCTCAGACATGCCGAAATGGCATAGCATGTCTCAGTCACAATGCCTGCAACAGTGGAAATTCCCAGGCGGTAACTTTCAGCAATGGTTGTAAAGGAGTCACCCGTGCTGAGAAACCTATAGAGAACAAATGAGGCTAAACTGTATGTTAGTAAATGCTGTTTTACATATATTCAGTATTCTAACGCAGGGCCATTTGCACAGGGTCCATCTGTCAAAAAATAATCCTTTGCATTTATATTTGTAGGAAGTTCAGTGTTGAAAGGGAAAGATTGATGGACAGGATATGGTAGATATGGAAAAGGAATGGAGCATCAAAGGTCTGTTAGAGAGAGGGAACAAACTATTACAGAGTTTTAAATAAATATTTAAACAAAACTGTTTGTGGTAGTTTAGGTGTTGTCACGTCCTGTTTTATTTTGTAGTGTGTTCCTTCCCAGGTGTATCTTGTGGTTTTTACTTCCTGTCTTTGTTTTCCCTTCAGTTTTGATTGTTGGTCCTTCCTTGATTGTTTACACCTGTGTCTCGTTGTTTCACCTCCCCTAGGGTATTTAGTCCGTGTCTCTGTCTTTGTTCAGTGTTGGGTCATTGTTGTTTCGCATGGTGTTTTTCCTGCTGATGTGATTCCTGCCTTGAGTTTTTGTTCCTGTCTTGTGAGTGTTCCTGACCTTTTTTGTGTATTGCCACTTAGTGCACTTTTTGTTTTACCTGATTCCAGTGCCCAACTCCCTGGCAGTTTTACTGTGAGTTCTGTTTTTTTTTTTTTTTTTTTTATTCTTTGTCTCCTCTGGACCTTAGCTGGATCCTGAATTTTGTTGCTTGCCTGCTCCCTATTTGAACTGTTTTACCACCTTGGACTCACTTCCCTGCTTCCACCACTACCAGCCAGTAACCGATCTGACTTTTGCCTGTTTGTTTACTTGTCTGCTTACCTGTCTGCCTGTACCTGCCTGTACTTGCCTATCAACCACATCACCCTCAATAAACACTATAGCCATCCTGCTACTTCACTTCATTACGCTTCCTGGATATCTGCATTTGGGTCCATATACCACTACATACATCATACGACACTTTAAATATCAAGAATATAAATTCTTTAAAACGTTATGATGTTACACACTCCGGTACAGTAGGTGGTGGCATGCACCTTTTTTAACATTGGTTTGTACATTTGTTTGTCTGCCAATAGTCTTTAGCCGTGAAGCCTAACATCTCCTAACAGCTGTTAGGGACATCCAAATGTGGAAAAACATTTACAGGACACTGATTACATAAGTATGACTGAGCTAGCTATCATCAGCTAGTTAGCTAATGTTAACGTCCTCTTGAGTTTTGCAAAGTGAAAGAACATAGACAACTCACCTCAAACACACCAGATGCTTTTTGAGCATTTATTGGCTCTCTGTAGTTGACGTTCGGTTTCTTGGAGGGGGCCACCATCTCTAGGAGCACCTCAAACTTCCCAACAGAAGTGCCCATGGTATATTTTTAGCCATACCCAACCTCATTGGACAAGGGTTCCCCTTCCTCACAATTTAACCCCTGCACAAGTTGTTAGAGAACAACTGTTGATATCACAACTCTACCAGAGACTGACAGTTTCATTACCTTTTTGAAGAAAATGTTAGGGATTTTGGGAAATGCTGTACGCTTTGTCGAGTTAGATTACGAGCAGCCAGTTAGTTTAGGTTAGCATAAAGACTGGAACCAGTTAGAAACAGCTAGCTTTGTACCGATTTTGAATAAACAAGATATGTGTTAAATAGCAGGGCTGCCAACTTTTCAATTTAGTTTGGAGTGAGATTCGTTATCAGTGAAGTCGGTGCATTTTGAGTAGGCCTTCTGTGACATTACCCACCGCAGGGGTCGGTGTCAACGCTGCTCAACCTTCAGAAATTTAGTTTAAAATGTTCAGTAGCCAAATTCACAATTTTAATGCATGTATATATGAAAAGCTAAGTCATTCATGGTCAATGATGAATAAGTATGGTTGATCAGTATACTTGCCAACCTCCAGACATCATAGCCTAAATCGGGAGACCAAACCTAACCAGGGTATCTGGGGATCTTCCCCCAGAAAACTGTTAATTTCAGAGACTGTTTTCCTGCATTCTAGTGAATTTATGGAGTCATTTTGTTGCTGAAATGTGGTGTCAGGGGGAAGGGGGCATTGAAAAATGGCACTCACAGGAGAATCTGGAGGGTTAAATATATGAGCTAATATGATTGAATTTTGTTCACATACACTACTGTTGAAAAGTTTGGAACCACCTGTTATATTGATGCTTTCCTTCAATAATGGCTATTTTAGCATAGATAAACAGTATAATTATACACAATGTATTTACATTTGAAAGAGTTTTAGAATAATTAAATGATTTAAAACGTCCGTTTAGTCGATGTCCCCAGAGTGTTGCATGACAGTGGTTAGATTGAATAGGTTTAAACTTTGATTTGTCAGTCCATAGTATGTTCAGCTGCTATTCTGTGATCCAATTCCAATAGCTAACCCTAGACTAAGCTCCTATTTCTATTTTGAAGTTTTAAGAATAGCTTTGCTAAAGCAACACGCCTGTTATTTCCAGCTTGTTATAGGCATTATTATGCACTTGACACTGAAACAGGAACCTGTTCCTATTTAAATCTGCACAGATTTTAATGCTAAACTTCCAACTGCTTTTACCAATGACCGCTGATTTCTTATATTCTTGTTTAACTGTTGCTCAGAAGTGTCTCTTTCTGCCCTTTCATTTGTCAGTCTGGTTGAACCATTGTACAGCATTTTGTTCTCCATGTACAAAACATTACTTTTTTGCAAACCCTTCATACAAAATAAAATCTATTTGTAAAGAGGATTTTCTACAACCTAAAAGCATGAAAGACCATTCAAAAATATAGAGTATTCTTCTCAGACATCTGACTGGAGAATTTAACGGTTGCTAATGGTGATTTGATTTTCAGTTTTGTAATATTCACTTCAAGGACCCAACATTGGTTTGAAAAGTGGGGGACACACAATAAAGGGCCCACACTATTTTCTGCATTTCTAGATTCTTTCAACATATTCCCAGCTACTTAAAAGCAACACATTATGATTAAGATGGCTATTATGTTTAGTTTAATCATTCCGCCAGAAAAGTGGTAAACATATATCAGAAAAAGCTGTTAACACATAACCCTTCTGAACATCACATGCTGTGGTATTCAATTAGGGATATAAGCTATACTTTGAAGAATACGACTGGTAGATCTATGGCACATTATTTATGGCACTATCAACAGCTAATGCTCCATTTGCAACTTCAATCACGACATGAGAAATGTATCAAAATATGAAATATAGATTTTAAGAAGTCAGACACTGTCAGTATTTTTATCAAGATCACTGTAAAAACAAAACATAAAATTAACAGCACACAACACAGATTACAGAAACTTGTGAATCACAGGTTAGTGTACATACTGTATGTGAATGACTGTCACTGCAGATTGGTTTGCATGCTCATAATTTATACTCCATGACACACAAACTGTAGAAATTTTGCTCCCTAACCCTAATTAACTCATGGTGTAAAATATCAATACAATTAATTATGATGCATGAGATTGAAGTAAAATCTTCTAACTGGGGATGGTCTACACATGGACACCAACTCCTGTTTAAACAGCTGCCTTTATTTTGCTTCAGTGATGACATATATCTGAAACACTGAATGTTGGGGCTTATATCTGAAACACTAAATGCTTGGACTGTTTTCAATAGTTTTGTCATGCTTCATTGTGTCACATACAGTGTTTCCAATTAGATTTAAAATGCCATCACAACCCTTGTCTCCCCAGGCATTATGTGAATAGAAGTCTCCCAGGGCAGCACATATTATATCTCATTACTGACAGCGCTGGTCACCTGGGACTCCAGTCAGAAAATCTGAACACTTAAGCAATTGGCTTCTCTCTAGCTGCCTTGCTGAGATTGATTGGGTTTGGGCTCCCCGAGCACCACTTTAATGTCAAACACAAAATGCATTGGCCAGACTTTAGGAAGAAAACATTCAATGTTTTCATATAGTCCAGCTAATGATATTTTTACCTAAGTAGGATGCAAATTGCAATTTTTTTCATTTGTATTCTTGACTGGTTTTAAAATAACTATCAGCAGCACAACACTGAGCACCAGATGGTTTACTAATTTGGATAATCTTATCATATGTGGATAGGATAGATCTCAGTTCTAGCAGTGTAGAGTGTGACCAGAGCAATCAATAAAAAAAGGAGCAACATGGGTTGAGAAGTTAATGATCTGAAAGGGGGAACCTTAAAACCCAACTGGAGCTTAATACAACAGATTAGTTATCTGATTATAATTTAAAAAGGCATTCAATATTCTTTACTGAGATGAATTTTTAAAGGGTGGCCAAAAAATTGCCTTCCCAGTCGATGCCATAAATTGTGATAGTTAAAAAGAGTACAAAAGTCTGGCAGAGGGCAGACTGGTTGGCTATGTTTGCCCAAGCCGGCTGTGAAAACTGAAGCTGGCTTACCTCTGCACCACACTGTTGTATCTCTGTTTCTCTTGTTTCTTTATGAGAGGAGAGCACACCAAACTGTATGCTAAAAATGGGCATTTTAATGTTTCCTTGCTTGCCACGAGTCATGAATCCAGAATCAGTTCTTACTTGAAGGACTTGCTATTCCCTCTCTACTACATGCCTCTTGGTCATCCTGTTTCTACTTGTTATCATTATTTATGACATCTAAGGTCCAGTCACAGTCTCAGCTAATAATGCTCACACTCAGTTATTTCTTGTGAGCTCTTTGTGACATCAGAAACAATAAATATACCCATAAGAAGCAGTAAAGTGCAGCATGACTTGTTGTCAGTCACCAAAATGTGATTTCCCCCCATTTTGCACTGATGATGCAGAGTGACAGTCATCAAAACTGTCATCAGTGAATTACCTGTCAGTCCATATGACTTCTTGGTTCGTATATGAATCCATTTTGAACACGAAACGGACCAGAACTAAAAGGCAACAACGGATCATTTCTCTTAATGCAACCTTGTCTTACATTTTTTAAAATGTGTTTGTAGTAATTGAACCCATTGGTAGATCAGTGATCTGAGTTATCTGGTAATGTAGCATGATGCTGATGTACTGTTGCTGTGGTTACCTGCATACACCTTGTCCACTGATTTAGAACGATGGTGAAACTGTTGACCAGAAGGTGTCCTGTTACATAACTTTAACATACACTTGCCAGCCAAACAGAAACAACTAATTTCCGAGGCCATGGTATAGATCAAGTTCTCAAGGTTGAAATCATTTTTAAAAAGTGCACCAACAACAGATGTAATCCTTCAAAGATCTCACAAGGTCTCACCTAGCTTACAGGAGAGAGATTACTACCTGCCTCTCCTTGAATTTCAGGTAATTCCTCCTTAATATCTGTTTATTGGCCAAAATCTGGAAGGGTTTTCTACTTTCTTTCACTCTTTCTTAAAAACTACAAAATATTTCCTTTTTAGCAGCAACATGGGGAGGAAAATAGTGAAAGTGTAGAGGCAGAGCTCATAGTGTAGCTGGGTATTTTCTGACATCCAGCACTGACTAGCATGCAGCCTAGCTCAGTGGTGGTTTGCTTAAAATAGAAAGCTCTTCAAAATGTAGCTACAGGGGCCTTAAAGGAACTGCAGTCACTATCTTGCTGTGCACACTTACTCTCGAGGCAGACCTGCCTTGGGAGGACAAAATGCTTTTTGGTTCCAAAAATGTTGCATTATTTCTCATCGGTTAGCCGTGGCTGCGTACCTGTCAGGCAGCATGTGGCCACTAAACTTTTATACACTTATGAAGATTGCAGCAAGCATATCTCTGATGTGTATTTTATTTGGAGAGGGATATTCATTTTGCCATTTTTATATAACATCTTACAGCAAATCTATTTTTAAATTTACACTATTTTCATTTTCATGCATAATGGATGTATATGTTTGAGATGAATCCTCCCCCATGCAGTGGTCATGTTGTGAATTTCAGCATCAAAGAGATCTTTATTTTCTCCCCAAATTCCAGGTTACTGCTCCGGTATGTGACCCACATTCTAAATACTTCAAACAATAATGGCTTATGTCAAAGATCGGATACATTATCTGAGCCCTGCACTGGGGAATAAACATAAACATAAACTTAAACATAAACTACGGCTGTTTATGAAACCTCGCTACCACTAAGTAGTAAAAGCAGAAACCAAATGCTACCTTTCTAATATTGGAGAGATTTACTCACCCTCTCATTGTCTCTCTGTTTCTCCCCTGCTGTGCTGCTGCCAATAATTAGTGCAGCAAGGATATTATGCAGACACACCAACAAGAGGTGAAGATGAGAACACTTCAGTCTCATTAAATATGTATATTTACCTTTAATGAGGATTTATTCGTTTGCAAGTACATCATCCCCCCCTTGTTCTGATTTTACAGTGCACCTGCTTTTAGTTTTGTATGGAGAGCTGCTGACTGGGTTGAAGCAAATAGACTGTCAACACTCCTCACAGGGACTCTCCATTAGGCTGTCTCCTTCAGCAGCGCACAGCCCTGAGGCTATGAAGCATTTTGCTCTCTTACTGCCGCACACATCCTCTCCTTCTTTGTCCATCTAAAGAAGCAGCCCTTTCACCTTCTACAGCTCTGTCTCTGTCTTTTTATTGCTCTAGCTGTTATGGTTAGTGCCATAACCCCAGTCTTTCCTGGTGTTTCCAGTGTTTTTTCCCCTTCCTTTGTGTCTCCCGTCTTCCCCCTGTCTGTCTCTGTTTGTTTGTGTGGGCGTGGCACTCATAGCGTTACCTACACAACTGCCATCCATCAGGCCAGCAGTACTTCTACCCTTCTACCCAATGAAATCCTGTTTTTTCATCTATCTTTTGAGAACCTCTACCTTTGTTCTGCAATTAGGTTCCCTCGTTGATCATAACACTAGCTTTCTTTTTTCCCAGTAACAATATTTTTAGCCTTTTTATGATGTCAATATACTAGAATGTATTAGAATAGCAGAAGAGCTGGTACCATCAACCAAATATGTTTAGAATCTGATAGCAGCATTGTTTTTATCAGCATCTTGGTGAAATTTTTTTTAAAAGTGCCATTTGTTCAATGCATGCTGTGATAGGCAAAATAAATGAAAGAATGCAGGCTTCCTCATGACTTAGCAGTGATTCTCAACCTGAGGGTCAGGACTCCACAAGGGATCGCAATAACAAGATTAAACTGCTGAAAAAGTATAATTCTGCCGTACAAAATTGTGTTTTTTCAGACTCACCTCTTTTGTTTGTCTTTATTTTTTTTATTACTGGATAATTTTTCATCTTCAGGCCCCCAAAATTTATTCAAATAAATCAAGGGAAATAAATTATTTTTTGGTTGAACTGGCCATGACTAAAAGTACTAAATGGTTTTGCCTACTATGTTTTGGGGGTAAATGATATAACTTTTTTTTCCAGTCTAGGATGTGCAATGTTGTTGTACTGCACAAAAGTCATAGGGAGATGGTGGGGTGCACGGTGGGCATACAACGCACAAGACATTGACAAAATATTGAGATTATTTACATTCCAATGTCATCTGTGGCATCCTTATTAGCCGCTTTGTGCTGCTTTTCTTTCTGTGAACTACCTTGCGCAAACTATTCGCTCTTGCGTGTTTTGTCCATATTGTGCCATGGAGCACACCATTTGCCCCTAGATATTACTTTTTGCTTGTTTTTCAACACCTGCTGAGCACCAGTGTCAAGCTCCTGCACACTCAGTGTTGTGTTCGTCCCACATACACGGGGAGGGGGTCTTGCGTTAGCTGTCTCTTTCATGGGGCTGTAACCTCAGCACTCCATTTGTTACCTCATAGTTTGACTCACAATACACAGTATCATATCGTATGGAGTAACCTATTGTAAGGAGTACTGTAGGGAATGCGCGGATAAATCACAGATTGAAGCAATGGCTAACAATGTCGACCTCTCCAGCTGGTTAACTGCTTGTGTGGCCGTTGGAATTAAAGTGATGTAATTTTTTAGTGACTGCCCACACAGCAAACCAATCAAATTACAGTACTAACACTGTAAACTAAAATGTCTTACTTCAGTTCGATCATAAGCCAAAAAGGTAGGGGACTACTGACTTATAGGACATTATTGATGGCACAGAACTGGGATAGACAATCCTGTAAGCAGAACCCGAAAATGTATTGTTTAAGCGTAGGAGTGGGAAATGCATTTGCATAACCTGGCACATGTTTCAGACCTTTAAGTTGCAGTTGCAGTGAATGTTACTTCATGTAATTCCTCTTAATTAAATAATTAATTAAATGCAAATGAAAATAGCAGTGTTGGAAGCCATGACCTTAATGTGGGGTGGAGGTAGATCTAAATTACCCAAATCTTTTGAGGTCATTAGAGAGCTTTTGTGCTGTTGCTTGGTAATAAATCACATTTACAGCCTCTACAAAAATCAAGTATCAATAATGAATGTCCAGGTTGAAAGCACCTTCATCTTGGCTGTTAATCAATATCTTTATACCCAGCGACACACTGCACTGCAATTGTTTCTGACTTGTATCAGCTATATCTAACGGCTAGTCAGCAAAGCTCACGCAGGCTTTCAACAACAGCAAAAGCACAACTAACAAATGTGCCTCTTGAAACCTGAACAACTTAAAATAGAAGACTTTCTGCAGTGCTACCTTATATTTGTCTGCCTTTAACTTACAAGCACTGTCCTGGTTATAGAGCCGAAGGCAATGGCCAGCTAAATCCTTTCCACTTTGAGATAGAAGAAATAAATGAGATTATGAATAAATGACACAAAAAACATACTAGCGGAGTAGGTATGTTATTATATTCTACCAAAAAGGCTTTTCATCTGAGTAGTCTCTATAATAATGTAAATAAACAAATGACCCCAGCAGATTACTTTCTGTGTTGTCTTTTTTTTAAATAATGTGGAATATACGATTTTTTGTTCTGATACACAGGTTGAATTTGTTCTGAAACTCTCATGGATATAAGAGAACAAGGTAACAAAAGGACAGTAAAATCAGAGATCTGTATTTCTATGCCTTAGAGCTGTGTACCAGGAGCTTTTGTGTGATCGGTTCAGGAATTTCAAGGATTCTTTTTGATTACCCAACTGCAGGTCTGAGAGGAAGCGATCTGAGCTCACAGTCCCAACAGCACCGAGGAGCTGCTTCAAATGCCAGGAGCTGCTAGGCTTACTCAGGTGTACCGACAAAGAGGTAAAAGCAAGCAAAAAAGTAGGAATTATGGTCCCCATTATTAAAGCTCATTTAGACCTATGACTCAACTTTTATAGCATTTTATAGACCAGATTATTCTATTTTTTCTAATTTGAAAAGGAGTCAGAAAAAAATATATTTCTTTAAGAGTGTTATACCAAAAATAAACAAAATAAAAAATCTAGATGGTAGAACAAAAATCCTAAGGGAGTTTCCTTTCAGCTACCCAAAACACAGTCCCGTTTGATGTGTGAAATATGATGAAACTAGTGTTATCTTTCAAATCACCATACGTAACAAATACGTAACTTCAAAAATGAAAAAGTGATGGCAACCTCAGTTATTTTTTTTCAAAGCAAGCAATGTAGTTTGAACTTGAGTTAGTTGCTGTGGCTGGGTTTAATATTCACCCAGTGTGAAATGTCATAAGCCATATCCAGATTTATGCAAACAATCAGGGTAAGAGCTTCATTTTATGGCCGGAATGCCCAGACTTTATAGAACCTAGTAAATCAACATAATCAACTGAAAGAGAGCCTATCCAGCCGTACTATGAATTCCTTCCATATTCCTCATTTTCCTTGGTTTTTTTCCTGTCTTGTGTCATATCATATCTCTCTCTTCTCTTCATAGATAGAGTGCTGTCTGTTTCCTGATTTGTAAGGCAGCACACGTCCAACGAGAGGTGGGTCTGACTGAAATTACTCCTGAAATATCCATCACCACAAATTACATCTTTGGTAGTGCTGATTCCCTCTTTTGGGCTAATGAAGTTATATGCCCCTGCACAACTACCAAGACACCTGCTAATGTCTTTTAATTTGCAAAGATAATTACAACACGGTTCCACTTGAAAATCCATACATGCCAGCAAATGGAGCCAAATTTGACCAATCCACGGGGGTAATTATTTCTCCCTTAGCTTCCCTAATGTATAGATACATCTCAAGGGGCTAATGACACCAATCAAATGATATATGCAATAATAAAGCAGTCATGGTTGAGATGACATGTGTACAGGTTATAAAATAAGCATTTGTGTGCAACTACTTATGAATACTAATGTGCTTATCATTGTTTCTATTCAGATCCTTGTTTAGGAAATACCAACATTTGCATTTGATGCCTAAAGGTGCTAGAAAACCAGGCTACACTATGCCCCAACATTATACAATCTGCAATAAGCCAATGTAACACAGGCTGTCGAGAACAGAACATGTTGTGCGTGTTGTAATCTTAAGGTTAAAGACACACGCGCGCATGCATGCTCACTCATACGCATGCAAGGCAAGTGAGAGAAACAATGGAGGAGCAGGCTGTAGGAGACTTAGTGGCAAGGAGAGTCTGGACATAATGAGTTTAATAACGTACAATGCTCATTAAAACATAGCTCACAGCCTCTCCGGAGGTGTCATTCCTGTCAGATTAGTGGTGCTGAGATATGGCTAGTGCTGAGCGGAAGCAGCCCATATGGTCTGTCTGCTTGACAACACTGTGACCCACAACAGATGTGCTGTTTTTCTCTCCCCTGATGTTAGGATCAGCTTCTTTGTCACACCTGTGTTTTCTCCCAACCCACACAAGGATTCTGGGCAGCCACAAAATACATTTTGACTTTATTAGGAAGACTGGCTTCCTTTTAGACATATTAGAATAGTGGTAACCTAAAGAAAAAGATACATTATTCCTGTGTGATGTTTGCATGCTAATGTCCAGGTCGGGACTTTGGACTCAGTGTTTTTAAAACCAGGATGAGGATGTGACTATTTACAGCCCCATCTCTTAGAAATTTGTCAAAAGTCTATCAGATGAAAATGAGCTACTTGTGTATTTGATGTCTTTATAAATCACTGCATGTATACCAATACTTTACTCTACAAAATGCCCAAGACTGGCTGTTCCACTCTTCCAGATTAGATCATTATGGGACATATCAGAATCAGAAATGCTTTATTGATCCCCAAGGAGAAACTCTTTTGTTCCAGCAGCTCACTATCACGTCAGTGCACACAGGAATAGAAGTACTAAGCAAAAATATAATACACTATAATACAGGTCCGATAAATTAAGTACCAGGTGGGTATAAGTATAAAATTAAAATAAGTGTGAAGTACAAGTGGGTTTACCAGTTGATGATAATAATACGGTATAAAGTAATAGTGCATGAACTGTCAAGTTAAGTGTAGCTATTAAGATTGTATATGCATGTGCACAAATTATGTTCAGTGTGCACATGCATAGGCTTCTTCCAAATTTCAAGACAGCAATCATGCTTTAGTTGGACATATAGGGAATACAAATTAAATACATTATCAGTCCATGTTTTTCTGATACATTAAGTATTAACATTTTGCAACTTTGCTGATATGTTCATTAAAATAATTGTTTCCTTATTATGTTGATAAAAAATGTAATTCAGGCTCTCTCAAAACATGTATTTGCTGTTGCAAATTAGTAGTATATGAGTGTAATTTCTAGGAGACATGGTTGCTATTTGGACATGTTCTCTGGTTGTCCAGATGGTTTGCCTTCCAACAAAAATCATACTTTGTAACCAAGACAAATTATGGGGAGCTTTTGCTGCTTAAGTGTGTGTGAGTGGTAATTTATAGGGTTATCCAAGCAACTGATAAGCTGTCTGGATGGCTGGATGGAAAGCAATTTCTTCAGAACATGTAAAGCACAGATGATTAGGTTCAATATGGACACTCCCATGACAAATGCCATTCTGCATGCTGGCAGCTATAAAGCTTGAATATTAGGACATGTACTACATATGAATGCTACATTTCATTATTAAACCTCCCATCAGGGAGTATCATTCATCCTCTCATATATACATATATATATATGCGTCACAGGTATCAAGAAAAATGTGCCAAATGTGGAGCTTGACACAAGTAGGGATACTAGAGCCAATATTTCTCAGAGGTGTAGATTTCAGTCCAAATACTGAATATTGGAGGTCTGTAATACATGTCTAGTTTTTATGGATATAAGTGTCTATCTTAAGTAGCAGCTGTCTGCTCTCGCTAATCCTTCTGCTTGATTTAAATGTCAATACCTCCTTCATATGTGCACAAGCAAAAATCTGAATGGATGGAGGGGGCAGTAGTGACATCACAGGGGTCAAGGGGTGAATGGATCTTGACGGGTGCTCACTGTAGCAAAGGATGTGCTGATAGACCAGTGGCAGTAACAGCAAAGTCATAGACTTTAATGCACGTCCCCTGATGAAATGCCATCTGGAAGAAGCAGAGTTAATCACCTGGAGGTTCATTCACCATCCTCGATTATACACCCATCTTTGGCGGTCCCTCACCTGATGAAATCTTACATACCTGTGTTTCGAGAGCTTGATGTTGACTGCCTGAGAGGCACTGCCAGCATGTTTTTTAGTAAATGGCGGAGACAGAAATTGGGACGGTTAATGGATGATCCAAGGTGCGCACAGATAAATTAATGTGAGGGGAGGGAGGATGCCACTGTATTGGGGTGTTGTCTTGTGAAGCAGATAGAGGGTTGATATTGGGGTGTTGTCTTGTGAAGCAGCTAGAGGCTTGAGATTTATGATGTCTTGTTAGAAGAGTGCAGATAAACGATTGTTGCCCTGTGTATGTGGGACATAGCTGTTGGGCCAGCTCAAATTCAGTAGAGAACTAGGAAACGCATGGGTGCTCTCCTATCATTTCCTCACTGCAGAGATGTATTTTCCTCTTCCTCAAGCAGACACAGGTGGTCTATTGTTTGAGAAGGGACGAGGAGTGAGCTGTGTTTGTTTGAAGTATTATTTTTCATCAAAGTATCCCTTAACATATTCTCCACCCTCAGTTTGATGTGCCAAGTTTAAAGTAGTCTGCTGGATCCTGTAAGGATTATCAGTCACTATGCCACATTGAAAGTACGGAATAAATACCAATTAGTGTGTTTTTTGAGGAGCAACCACACTTAGAGGGTGGTTTCCAAATCAATAACCTTGTTAACTGAGCAGCAGCAGCACACTGTTGCGCCTCACTGGGCTCGGAATTAGCTATTGGTGGCATGTGTACAATCATGATGGAGAAAATAAAAAGACAGAAATCTATTCAGGCCGTGACATAGATTAACTGTATCTTGTTGTGGATGAAAGCGAGGCCGACACATGGAGCAAATGTAAATTAGCAGATTTCACTGGGAAAAATTATGTAGAAAAATGCCTTTAAAACATCAGAAGCAGAGTTTGTTGTGGCAGACCTTTTGCATCCCCTGCCTGTGGATAATAACATTAACACAAGTTCAAATGTCACACAAAGGGCGAGTTCTGGCGCCCCAGTGGTCTCAGGCACAACTCTATTACCATGTAACTGCAAAATCCTGGGCATGAATCCAGCCAAGGACCTTAATCATGGGTCATTTCCCTCTCTCTTTCCCCATATTTCCTATCTGATAATCATCTAATAAAGGTAAAACACAATTAAGTATTTTCTAATTTAGGATTTTTCCTATACATTGGCTAAGGGGTCAACAAAATTAAATGAGGTAAAAGAAGTACTCAACTTGTTTACTTATAGAGAAATTATGGTTTCTTTCAACTTGGGTCTAATTTTCATTGCTTTGGCCATCATTCTATCATTATATTCACCAGTGGGCCCTATAAGTAGCAAGGCAGAGAATAGAGTGTGAGTTTGGGGTGGCGGATAGGCGTGTAGCATCAGACTTTCAAGTTACACTTTGGATAATCCACCTACAGATAGACGGTGTAGTCCCTCATTCGTCCAGGAGTGTTCCATCGTAGAAAAGGTTTCGGTCGTAGTCATCTGGACACTGTTTTCAGAATCGAGACGTTTTGGCTCCCATCCGGAAGTCATTTTCAGTCTATTTTTTCTGTGTGGTGCGCACGGTTCTCAGCAAAAATGGCAGTGAAAATTATCTGTTCATAGTCATATTGACATCATGCCAGCAGCATACACCTTTCACTTAAGTGACATTACATATAAAAAGTATTTTTTTTTTTTTACAATACAAAATTTCTATTATTGATGGTGATTATCAAAGGAAAACTCTATGTAGAAAGATAGAGCTGGCAGAAGAAGTGCTGGACACCACACATGTGCAAGCCACAGCAGTTCAGCGAGGTAGCCGGGACGCACACGCAGAGGTAGGCAGTGTGGCCCAAGCGTAAGTGATTGGTTTAGCAAATGTACATGTGTTTAACTTCAATACATCCAATAAATGGATGAAAAGATAAAAAGGTCAATGGTAAAATTATTACCCAAACTGTCTGTTGTAAACATACATCACAGTTTGCTGACCGACTTCCTGGTTCAACTCTGACCAACCATACTTGCATTGAGGAATTATTACCAACGTTTTAGGTGTGCTTACTTTCTGTTTTGCCTCCAAATAAAGTGCTAATAATCTGGCTAAATCTTGAAATAATCTGTTGGTTTGTTAACAATCTGTCAGTACACTTATTTGGTGAGTACATGTTTTTAAAATTGATGGAAATGATGGCCAAAACTACAAATTAATTTGTTATATGTTGTAATAAACTGTAGTTTTTATTCATTATAAAATACTACAAGTGAATAATGCCCATTTCAAAGTAAAATTGTCATACAGCAGAAAACTGAGGCAGATAGAAAAGAGGAGATGAAAACAGACAAAATAGAAATAGCCAGACAGCAGCAGACGATGCTGCAGAAAACCTTGCAGGGTACCTTGAAAGGCGGGCTGGTATATAACAAACATGAGGTAAAGATGGAGCGGAAAAATCCTGACAAGATAAGTATAAGGCTGAGAGCTTTCTTTGGCTGTCAGCAGCAGCTTGAGATACAATGTACTCTATTAGCGGAGCAGCTTGCAATCAAGGAGGAGTGTGTGATTGTGAATAAAAATCGGAGAATGGAAAGTAGATCAAATCAGGCAAGAAGAGATGGAAAGCTGCAGCAGGATGAGATGTTAACATAAATGACATATCAATCACTCTCTGTTGCCGCCGTTCTTGATCCTATTCTATAGGTTCCTCTGTGAAAGCTGTATCTAGTCTAAGTCCACTAATTAAACTATGATTAGGTTCTAATCAAACTCCTTTGGATTCCTAGATGTTCAGCAAAGTCAATTACATCATATCTATGAATTACATTTTTTTCAGCTTGCAGTTTTTAAATTAAAGCGAGAGCTGAGTGCATTGAGTCTGACTTAATCAAGTGGGAACTACCAAAGCCCCGTGACTCTGCAGTAGGCAATCTCCCTGAGCCTCTCAGCCTATTGCTATGAGCCAAGGCTTCATCAGGCTTATGAGCGCTGTGTCATATCTGCATTACAGCTGATGGAAGCAGCAGTACCACTCTGAAAATACCCCCACTGTCTGACTAATGAACTAGGTAAGGTCCAATCCACAAACTCCACTACTGCTGCAAAAAACAAGCGGAAAACACATCTCAGTGCTTCCCACGACCATGATATATCTTCAGCAGTGGAAAGCTTTATGAATTATTTAAACTAGCATCTGTAGAGGCGCATCAGCTGTCAGCTGTCAGGAGATGAAAGCCTGGATTGGCTTACAGGACTTGATGAGAGACCGTAGTAGATGGGTGTTCTGGGTGTTCTGGGACAGAGAATGGAGGCATGCATGGAGACCAGCTGTCGCACTAACTGCCGGCACCACCATGCGTGGCGATAGGGGGCCCGGGGCACAGAAGGATGCTGTGACAAGAGTAGGAAGGATTCCAGTGTCTCAACCACTGTGCTCAGCATTCCTCGTGTCTTCTCTGCTCAGGATATTTTATATCTGCTTTCAAATAACCCAAAATCGATAAGGTTTCAATCTTGCTTTATCAGACCAGGCCCGGGAGAGCTTTTGGATACTTCAAAAGATAGGGGAGGAGCTCTCTCCTCACATTTTCTCAATAACTGTGCCAAAGCACTGTCGGTTTGATGTGCCCTAACTTAGCTTGTCAAAGGGTTATGAGTTATGCCCTACATTTCTGTGCTTGGACTTCATGGGGCGTGAAGGCAAGGGCAGTCATATTCTGTTATTGAAATGTGTTCACCATACACACGCCTGTACATGCTGGCATACCAATAAAGGCTGCATTCACTCTGTAGAGAAAAGTGTCCTCAATTTGGATTTTTTTCCCCTGACATATGACACTGATCTAATGATTTCTACTAGGTGTGACTACAGCAAACCTGCACTAGGGTTGCATTACATTGAAGGCTTTTTGGTTTGTACCAATTTTCACAGAAAAAAATCATGTTTTTTAAAAGGTGCATATCCAATTTCATCTGGATTTTATATCCAAAGTTGTGTGTGTGTGTGTTTCCTGCTGCAAAAAGACCGATCAATGCACTTCAGGGTTTACTTGCCACAGCCACGGCTCAGACAATCTCCTAGAGATATTAATTGAATAGAAAAATGGGGAGAAATTGCAAATGCTGTTCAAACACTGTAAATGGTGTTTCAAAATATTACATTTTCAGACAGGTTTTTGTATTATTGATTTTTTTCAAATCAGATTTTCACAAATTTTTTCATAATACAAATACAAATAAATCCTCTGATTTAAAAATTAATACTGAAAATAATGAGCAGTTCTGATCTTCATAAAACGTAGTAAAAAAAATCAGTTTCTGGGGCTAGGTTGATTTAACACTTAAATCATAATCTATCAGGTGATGATAAGTAAACTTTCATATCCACAACATATGCACAGCAAAATCAAACACCTGCTTTGAGTAATAACTTGGGGGATGTCTCAGGTTAAATCAAAGGTTGAAGGTAACCAAAATATGTTCAAACAAGCAAGAGATGTATAAGTACAAAACACATATATGACATATTTTGTCATTTTCTCCACATCGCTGTCAGTTCATATTGGTATCAGATGCATTCAAGAATAGACTGGAACAGTGATTCAAGAACATCAGATATAAGCAGCGATTCAGAACTGAGCTTGAAGGTCTGTGGTATGAATTTAGCCAAACACACCCACTCAGCCACATACAAATTCAGTTTTATTCCATTGAGCCTCTGTGCTCATCTTGTAGACAGCCCCCAACGCTGCCACTGGTTAAGAAGAAGAGAGATGAATAGTATGGCAGATGCATGGCTCAGTCCAGGAGAGGCTCTGATAAAAGCAATCTGGCATAAAATGTAAAATGGGAAGCTCAGCCATATTCTGTGTGTGTGATCAAAGGGCATTGGTAAACCAACATCATCTGGCCTCACCACAAGGGTTTCTGTATGGTCAAGGCATCACAGTGTCTCATAGATATCCAGCTGTACTTGGCTAATAGTCTAAGTCAGTGTGCTTTTGCATATACATGCATGGCAGCAGAGACGCTCATCATGCGAACGTTTAGCTCAACTCTGTTTGTTTTCGCCTTTTTCATCAGTTTCAAAACCATATTCTCAAGGGGGCACTGTGGATGAAGTATGACACTTCAAAGTTGGAAACTAGCGAGGGGAAATTACATATCATGCACTGCAGGTGTCTCACAGCCTGTGTAAACATATTTATGGACCCAGTACACAAGCAAATGGAGAATATATCGGAGGATAAAAGAATGCAGCCTCATAGGAGATTTTATCTTTTGATTATATCTTTTGAGTGTAAATCACACAGCATCTGTAGGCTTGTGGCTGTAAAACGTTAGCAGTTAGCAGTCTCTTCATGTAGAGAGCAGCTGTGGCATCATATCTGGGCTAGCCTCTGTTCCACTAGCTTCTGTAACTCACTGCAATCTCTCGTTCAGCATTTATATCATCAGCCTTTCTGAAAAAAAGAAATGTGTTTACTTTCCATATACTAAGACAAATCGACATCCACTACAGCACTTGCAATTAGAAATAGCATGCAAAAAACAACAGCTCCCATGCGTAGCAGCATGGGTACTTCTGTCATCATTGGTTTTGTCCAAATCTTCGAAAGTAATTTTTTCAATTTTGAGCTAATGGGAAATGATGTTCATTAAAGGCCACTTAAACAGAAATAATGAATAAACAGCAATATCGGACTGTTTTAAAAAATTACCACTCAACATACTGTTCAATAATGTTCCAAAAAAGGATGTTTAGTAATTTGTGTTATTACAAATGTCAATGGGATTTTGACTTCTGAACCTGCAGGTTTTTGCCTGAATGCATAGATTTTTCATTGTAAAAAAAAAATATGTTTTATGACGTAATGGATATATGTGATTTACTACAATATCTGCAAAACAGCTTTTTACAGTTCTCTCCCCCCGAGAAGCGGTGGGGGTGTAAACACCTTTGTGCACACACTCAATTTCATCTGTCTTATATACCCCTGTAACTAAGTATGGATTTTAAATCATCTCAGCCATTAAACATGTTAGTTGTAAACTGAATAGTGATGGTTCCCCCAATAACCTTGGGATGGTAATGTGAAAAACACAAAGCCTGGGCTAGTAGAATATATTTGTAAGGAGCTGAAAATGAGCTTTGTGCTCTTATCTGACGGGATCAGCTGCTCAGATGCCGGATTTTTCTACAGCAAAATTGGCCCTCAGATATCCTCTTGGCACCATTGTCAATCCGTTGTTGTTGATCTCGCCATGTTCTCTGTGTGATACACATAGCATAGCACAATAATTCCTCTGTGTGAGGCCCTAACAGAAACTAACACCGTTACAACCATTAGCTCATATTTGAGCAACCCTTGTTACGTGTATTTCTAAATCTGTCTTTGATAGAGTTTGGTCACCAAAAAATGCATGCTTTCCCATATGTGGGATCTTAATCCTCTGAATTGGGGCATGTTTGTCATTTCCCTCTACTTCAAGGGCATCAGGGTGTTATTAGGAACCACATTAGAAAAATCTGACTTGATTGCTCTGCAGCCCAATTTGCTATGATGACCAGAAAGCATTACTGCATATGCCTTATATAACAAGATTGAGCAATTTTAAAGTAGTTTTTAAAAAGACTTTTCCAATCACCCACTTGCTAGATGTGTCCTCTCACATTTTAATAGGTCATTGCTTGGACTGGGTGATCTGGGGTGATCTGCACTGCAATAGCAAACAAAAAACAAACTAGACAGCTTTGAAGGACATTTTAGTTTTGTGGGATATCACAAAAGCAATCAATGCAAACACTGTTTCAGGGTGGGAATGTACAAGGTTAGCCAAGGCTGGAGGAGAACAGTGATGCTACCTGTCAACTATATGATGCAGTCCCTTAGGGGTTGCCCACTGATGTAATGTGAATAAACAGGTGAATGACAGCAAGAAAGAAAAAAATTGTGTCAACTTGATCAGCTGTCCGCCGCTGTCAGAGCAAGGTTTTTGTGAAAGTTGAGGTTGTTCCATGTGTGACCTTTGCAAGTGTCGGCACGTGACCTGAGCTGTTGAGCAGTGTGCTGTGATTTGCACTAAAAAGGCACTCTTCCTTTTGAAGTGACAGACACAAGAACAGGCTTAAGCTTTAACTGTAAAGGTTTCAAACATGAACCCAGTTTATCCAGCAGCCCAGTTCTGACTCCTGGCTCGGGAAGCAGAGTAGTCAACTGTGTGGAATGTGATCCGGCACTCAAAACGCTTTTTTTCCTCAATTTCAAAAGATTGTCTTTTTCAGTCCTCAAATTGAGAGTTTCAGTGCAAAATGTGTTGGTATTGTAAATGGTCATTTGGCACATTTGTGATATTTCTCTATTATAAAACAATATAATTCTTGCTGCAGCCTGCTGATGGACGTTTACATCTTCTAATAGAATTACTGCTGTTACCAAAAACTGTTTTGTGTGCATGCCAATCACTGGAAAGTCTGGACAGGCAATACAGTCCTGATGAAAGATATATTCAACAGAGTATTGCATACTGTACATCTGTTTAACTTACATGGCTCCATTATGTTGTTATTACTACAGTGGGATTATTTCCTTCTACAGTTGTCTCAGTTAATTTACATATAGAAGAACTGGTCCCCAGAGAAACAGCAGCAACAAGCTGTTATTATTCTACAGACATGGCTATAACATTAATTCTTTATTTTGCAGCTCTGTAGCACTGAACCCTTTTGTTTTGCACATTAAGTACTGTATGAGCCTCTACCTCCTGTATCACAGCACAAACAGCAAAAGCTCAAAGCCAATTTCATATGTGTCTATCACAGCTTGAATATTTCCACCAGCAGCTCTGCGGTCTCCCAAATTTGCACGGCAGTAGGTCATGGGAAAGCACAGAGAAGGAGAGCCCAAGAAGAGACACAGGGGGACAGACAGGGCAGAGCTCCATGTTTGTGTTTCTACACCAATGATGCATGACCTGTCTTTCACACCCTGCTGATTGTTTACTGGGCTTACATGCACATACTTGAACAGTGATGATCCTGCCTGCCACACGTAGTACTTTCACTGCCCTCCAGTGGCTCTCTAATAATGGTACGACTCAGTGTCACCCATACACACACACACACACACACTCACTCCAGCATGCCACCGCCCTAACCAATTCCATCAGTGCTTGCTTGCACAAATGTTCCTGGAGCTGAAATGACAGGATCCACAGAGAAGATCCAATAAATGTTTACTTATTCCACTGCTATCATCATTTCAGCTGATTTCATTTGGCATCCCTAAGGCAGTACATAAATTAGTTTCAATTCAATTATGGAAGTAACCAATTACAGCCCTTGTAATTTCATCATAAAGTGTACAAATAAGCAGCAAAACCCTCCATTTATTACTTGAAACCGTATTTTTAAGACCCAATTGAATGTGGGGAGAGATCTCAGCAAAGCAAAACCAGATGTGGTTCGGAGGGTTTTCTTCGAGCCAAACCTTGAGGAATGCACAGCTCTGGCGATGTTTTCTGTGAGAGTCTGTGTGGTGAGCAGAAGGGTCGAGGGGTCGAGGAGTTCATTATTGTGATGGGTCTACATGAAGAGCGACTGGCCGTGAGGTCACGCACCACACCAGGAGAGGTTCTCAGCTGCCAGGCTGGAGGCTGGAGCAGCAGGGTGTGTGGTGGTGGTGGTGTGTGTGTGTGGGGGGGGGATCGTTCAGACAGCAGGGGCGTTATTGTGTTGGCGGACTCAGTCAGAACACAGGAGTCATCTCTGGCCTCTCACTCTCCCCCGCCTGATCAGATTGGGACGGGATTGAAAACAACACTACATGCTGGCTGAGATGACTAGCTCTCTGCCCTTTGAAGCTTGTTTGTTCTAATTTAGCATCTTAATTATACTGGGATTTTCAATTTGCCTACAAAGGAACTGAACCAAATTTGCTGTTTCTGGACATAGAACAGACAGTCCTGAAGGAAAAGTTATTCTGGCTCAACTTAACCATATCCTCAACACTATAAATAGAGAAATCATCTGAAACATTGACTACATATGCTATTTGATTTAATGACTGCGGTTATACACATGCATGCGCACACACGCAAACACACAAGCAACCAGAGCCAACCTATAAATGCAACTGAGGCAGAACATTTTACTGTCTTTGCCAAAACAAGATTATCTGGTTAGAAGTTCAAATCAACAACCCAGTGATTAAAAGATCTATTCAAAATTTCCAACAGAGGCTATAGCTGCCACAGATGAAAACATGCAACTTGATTTCACAAGTTATTCCTTCTTTTCAGCTTTGCCTTCAATACTTGATGGAGGGATCTGTTCATTTTTCAATTTCAAATCTAAAGGTTTCACACATTCTGTTTGTGCGCTTACTTTGTTCCAGCCTGCCTCTATTTGAAATTTAGTTGACCTCTTATTGTAGGCATGTTGTATGGCACATTCTGGAAAATGTCAAGGCTGATGTAAGGATTACCAGGTCTTGACCCAAAATCCATTATCTCCTGTCTTTCTTTTCTTTTCGTAGTGTGTGTGTGTGTGTGTGTGTATGTGTGTATTTGTGCACACCATTTAGCTGATGGTTTTTATCAGTTCATTGCTCAAAATCCTTCTAAAGTCTAACTCTTCACATGTTCTTGGTTCTTTTCAACATGCTCACATTGCAGGCCCAAGTTCTAGACAGCTTTGATTGGGGGGGCAGTAAGAGATGTTGATTGGTCATCAACTGCTGCTGTATTGAGTTCCCCAGGGATGACGGGTTTTTGTAGGCCAACCAGGACGTTAACATCGCCATGGTTCCATTGCCTAAAGTCAAATTTTTGTATTTTTTGTCTAAATTTTAACACCCCTTATAGGAGGTGTTATAGTGTTTGCTCACATTAAGTTTTCAAGTTCGGAGTATATAATTATCTTGCAACACATTTTTATTTTAGAGTTATGTCACAATCACAAAGGAAGTTACACTGAGACGATGGAGCCCAGGAAAAGCTGCCTTAAACCCTTGTCGATGTTTGCAAATGGTGGAGAGGTGAACTTCTTTTCCAACATGACTTTTGCAAAAAGAATTTCATTTGAAAGTCTGTCACTGCATGCACTACCTGTCAGCTTCTGCAGGGGACTCAACATGGCAACATCCAGAAAAGAGGGAGACTGAGGAAGAAGGCAATTCACTGCTTTCATGAAATCAAGATTGCTTCTGGAGAACCTGGTCTCCCTCTCTACAATGGCTCTGTCCAATATATTGAGAGGAGCTCGCTTCAGAGACTGGCTAGGAGTCATGGAGTCTTGGACGTGGCCAGAACAGTGGACAGAACAACACTACCTGTGAGCTGTAATCTCATTGTCCTCTTTCTTTTAACTGCTGGAGCAGGATAGTTATGTCAAAATTGGTTAATGACTCATCATCTCTCATCTCCCTCAGAGCCTGCAGAGGTGCACTAACTACTTCCCCAGCACAGGTCAACAGAATGAGCCTGTAGAATGGCATTTGCAGGCTTCAAGACACCAAGCACTTTTAGGAGAAATTTTCCTATTTCAAAGAAATTATGCTTCATGAACATCATCAACAGCCCTGATGCCGCTGTGCAGATTTTTGCAGCTGCACTGTCCTCTGAAACCTCTGAAAGGATACTGATAATAGCATCCTAATTCTCTATAAGGCACTTGGTCACACCATGGTGACTTGTCCACCTTATGTCCAACAGCCGTTTAAGGGAGGGGACATCATAGTTTTGTGACATATAATGACGATGAAAAAAGGAGTGCAGTGATCCTGATGGATCAAAAAAATTGCATGGCATGGACCACTGCAGCTGGTGGCTATAGCAGTGGATATATGGAATAGCCTCCCCTACCTTCTTTTGCAACAAGGTCTGAACCCCACCCCTGATCCCACTCATGACAGCAGCTCCATCATAGCATTGACTGATGATTTCATCTGCACTGGAGCCTGAGTCAGAAAGATGTTGAAGAATTTGGGTGGTCATAATTTCTGCATCTAACTGACTAAGATCAAGCAGACCAATCAGGTGTTCCTCTGGAATACTATTACAGACAAACCAAATCATAATTGAAAGATTTTCCACATTGCATCTGTCTCTAGTTCCATCACTTTTATCTGTATTGTTATATTTATTTTTTACCTCATGTAATACTAAATTTGCTTATGTGTCAATTATTTCATTTTGTATGTTTTGGATGTTTTTGGATGTGTATTTTGCATTCCAAGCATGTTTTCACATGCTTTGAATGACATGAGAAATAATAAAACCAAAAGAGTTTCACGAGACATAGCGAAGAAGTATTAAATCAGAATTCGCAGAAGAGAATGAAACCTAGAATGACAGGTAAGTTGTCTGTCACTCAACGTCATCGTTGCCCTGTTACGGAGATTCGACACAGAGTGATACCCCAATGATACCCCAAACTTCCCCAGATTAAGTTGTTGTTGGCTAATGTGTGTACTGTTGTTATTAGATCGTATTGTGTTTAGCGTCATCATGTGATAGTTAGGTATCCTGTGCCATTCTCCCAAATAAGTTTACAGTTCTCTGAGGATGTACGCAGAAGTGTATGTGTGTATGTGTGAGAGAGAGATTTAACCAATAACCCACACAGACATTAATCTGCCAGAGTCTAGGCTACCCCATCCTTTATGAGAGGTTTTGGACTGAAGGTTAAAATAAGATTTATTTTATAACACATACAAATATTCTTATTGACTCTTTATTTCCTTTACATTCATGCTGAGAGTAGCAGAGGGCTTTAAAACTGATGCATAAAAAGCACAAATTGGTGCTTAAAAATTCACCAGAATGCAGAAAATGAAGTGTCCGACACTGGGGAGGACCCCCTAGAACCACCGCGTGATTTGTGTCCCCTGGGTATGGGGCCGCTTGCAAGGTGTCCCTAATTTTTTCACATTGAAGGTGCATGAAGGTCTATAGCAAACATTAGCTGTCTCACTTTCATGGGTCCATTTGTGTTGATGGAAAATGACCAGACTGTCAAAACTTACAGAAACAAGTTGTCCTGTTACTTCAGCACTGCGGACTCTATAAGGTGATTTGAATCATGACATGGAGTAATGTATGGAGTCACAGAGAAATGTAGGGAATGCTCAAATCACAGATGGATAATCAATGGCTAAGTAATGGCTAACAACGTTAGCCCCTAAGCTGATTAACTCCCTGTGTGGCTGTCAGATAATACGTGAAATTCCTGATATTGCACCAGACAAATTACCAGTAAATACATTTTCAGTTGGAACCAAAAAAATCCCCCTAGAGAACACTGAAGTGTGTATCACTGCAGGAAAAACAAAAACAACTAAAATTTCTTTTTTTTAGGTAATTACAATTTTTACCAAGTAAGTACACAAGTCAAAACACTAAGGATATATACTAATTTATTAGCAAAAATGTATTTTATTTCAGTTCAACTTTAAGAACCATTTATCAAATACACATTTGTTTGTCATCTATTTCTGTGTTGTTATGCGATTTGAATACTCTTCTCCAAATGTCTGATATGATGTGATGCTGTCTTTAATATGAAACCCATCTTGGAGCCTAATGGAGTTTCCCCAACAAAGAATTTTTCTTTCTGCACCTGGTGTCTGTCAAGCGAAGCCAATACAAAAGGCCAGTTGAGGCGTATCCTTTAAGAGGGTCATGTGTTCAGCTTTCCTTTCACTTTTTCTCCCCTTGAACTTCTGAAGGATGTGCGTGAGCTTAAATGCCTCAGTCTGAGAGAGGGTCAAAACATAAAAACCAGCTACAGCGTCCTCCTGTTCCAGCGATTCAGCAGTGCATTCAGGAAGGACTTTGTTTTTTTTCCCTCTGTGTGTGTGTGTGTGTGCGTGCGTGTGTGTGTGTGTGTTCATTGCTGTTTGCCTTTAACTTTGGCTCTGACAGGTTTGTCATCTCACTGGGCCAGAGAGAGGGACCAACGGAGAGGAATGGAAATGTAGTTTGAGTTGTGTTGATTAAAGGCAGCAGCATGAGATCCACTGAGAGATGAATTGTTCGCTCATCACACATTTTAATTTAACTTGTGGAAGCCAGTTCTTTTGTTTTGGCACGACGGTTGACTTCTGCTTGTAGAAATCAGCCATGGTGCCCCTGCATGCGCCAAAGAACATTTTAAAGACAAATCACATAAAATGAAACAAATTGTAAGCTGACTACATTATCCTTTCTTGCTCTGTCACACAATCTTCTATTGGGCAACATCTGTATGTTTCCACATGTACTTAGTTCATTATGTGTTTATAACCTTTCAAAATGATTGCCCTGACACAAGTGAGCATAACCTGAATATTCCCGTCAACAAGATGAGGTCATACATTGATCTCTGTGTCTGCCTCCCTCTTTCACCTTTCAGCTAATTGTTGTAATGGTCGTTATTATCATTTACATCCTCATTATTCCAATAAGCACTTGTAATCGCCACCACTGCCATCATCGCCACCTCTCTCGCTAGTCAAATTATCATCGTAACTGTAATCGTCATCACACCATCATTAGCATCATCAGTATCCACCCAAATAAAGTCGAATTTTCAGTCAAGCTTTTGAAAACAACTGCAGGGTTTGTTTAAAATCTAGGTTTTTAGAAGCTTCAACTCGCACGGATGGTCATGAAGCCAGTCTTGCAATTAGCATTCAAAGTTGCAAAAGTAAATAGAAGATACTGTTCTTTCATTACCATTGCTGATTGGGAAGGTTTCCCTGTTGTTTAACTGTGCAGAACTGATTTTAATTTGAAGAAACAACAAATAGCTGGCTGGATGCCAGGGAGGCTTTTATTCTCCAAGCTTCCTCATCATCTGAGAGGTTGCTTGTCAAGTAACCTGGCCCAGATAAGATCGAGAGCATGTTTGTTGACTCCAATTTGACTCATGAAGCGGATGTTCCCTTTTAAAAAACATTATCTTCTCACTTGACTTTTCTCCATTGTGTTCTGCGATATCACTTATAATTTGTATAGCAGCCCTGCAGCAGGAGGGAGTTCTACGGCGACCGTGTCTTTAGCTCCATTTAGGATTCCTCCAGCTGCTGTTCAAACATGTTGCTATGTTCTTCCCTTCGACCTGGATATGTGCATTAAGAGATTCCAGCATTCCGCACAATCCTCCCTTTTCCCCTCCTCCGCTTTTATGGATTCTGCCTTCCTGTTCTGTGTTTTTCAGCCCAGACTCAGGTCAGGGAGATGCATATTGTGTAATGAGTGTAATTGTGCTAATCCTTCCGTTTTCACAGCACTTTAATTTGTTCATGCTGTTACCTAATCTTTATTGGGCCATAATTTGTATTCTGTATATGATTACATTTCCTCTTCCAGTGGTTTGGCAATTATGGGGCTTGTGCTCTCATGCTCGCTTGTGCAATACTTGTTGTTACTTTGACACCGACTTGTAAATAACAACATGAAGGCAAGACCTGTGCGGAGAATCTATGTTTACAAGAAAAAGTGGTTCATCCAGATGTTCTTTTTACGTTCAAAGTTTGCTACTCAGCTACTAACCTTCACTGACATGGCTTAGACGTTTAATTGAGTCGTGACGTTCAATTATTTGGTGCCTGCTTGTCTAAGACTCAACATTTTGCTGATTTTTCACTTACAACACATTCAACAGTCCAGCAGAGGGAATATTAGGTATGTAATTTAGTGGTTTGTGGACTTCTGCTGGGTTGTGCCATGTGATGTCTGAGATGGCAGGGAGAATGCTTTTACGTCAGTAGTTGTTTATTTTGAGAGCTTTCCAGGAGGGGAGAGAACGCACTCTGTCACAATCATAGCACATTACTGACATGCTCCACTTTACATTGTGTCTTTTCTCCTTTCACCCTTCTCCATCTGATAGGAGACTTCTCAGATGTGTAACGCCTGGATGGTGTCAGTCCCATGCTGTTTGAGTCCAAGTGATGCACAAAGACGTCTTTGAGCTTGAGACAACATGACTCCTGTAGGATATAGTTTTGGTTACTGCCCGCCTTAGTCAATACCTTTGCTGCAACATCATGAGGAAGCAGAGCGGCGGTGAGGGTGTAGTGGATGCCCTGTTAGACTCATTATCATCAGAGGCACATTTTTCCCCAGCCGCACTGGCTTCTGGACCGCTAATCTACTCCATCTGATTCCCTGACTCCTCATTTCCTTGCTGATTCTGAGAGGAAAGTCCCTCCACCACTATCTGCAGGGTCTAATTTAGCTGTCTTTACTCTGTCCAATCTCTGTTCACATGCGAGCTGCTCAGGGGAGGTGGCTGGAGCTTGTTGTAGAGACTGACTTGACCTGGATGCCCATGTACAAGCCACGGTGAAGTAACAGCAAATCTTCTTTGATTAAGCCTCTCTTGGTTTAAAAACCCTACAAAGGGATTCTGGTAAGTGCGGCTGTTCAGCTCATGAAGAATGTTGCTTGTTTTTCAAGTCAAATTTGAATTCATATATGAAAAACATGTTAATAAGGCCAGCGTCTCAATACAGCTCTTCATATTACAAAATATTGTATGTACTAAACACAGCAGCCTCCATCTACTTCCCAGTGGCAGTTTGAGCCAGAGGTCAGAAAGTCAGTGAGGACACCAGCCAGGTGGCGTCTGAGAAAGAACAGCAGTGTAGTCCTTTGGAGATTTACGTCATGAAACGAGTTAGCATGACTGAATGAATCAATGCTGACAGTCCCCACAGTCAAGGACAGAGGAATTTTGGAACCCATCTCTCGTGCTCTTTTCTGCTCCTGCCACCTCCGACTCATCAGCACCATGACCTGAAGTGAAATGTGTCAGGTCAGACTAACCCAAAGAGACGTTTTTGGGCCATGGTCAGTACCTCTCTGCAGTCTCTCAGGTCAGTTCAGTCGTTGTTATACTCTCAGTGGGTAACTGACCTGCAGTGCAACAGAGTCCAAGACAATGACATTTCCGCACACAACCACAAAATAACAGAATAGCAGTTTGTATTAGTGTTTTACCAGTTTGATGGCTGACAGGACAAATCAATGTTTGCCTTGACAATTTGAGCATTGTGACAGAATAGAGGGGAAGAGGGTTTTAGTCTAGTATGATCAAGAGCTCTTAAGACAAAGAGCAGTCTGTAATGCAGTTTATTAGACCGAGAAAGACAGCATTAAAAACAGAAAAAAGGAATCTCATCCATGATAACAAGTGACACCTTTACTGCTCACTTTTATGACTTGATTGGGACTTGAAATATGATAAAGATGGTGAGTCTGGAGGTCTTAAGATGGCCAACAACATCTGATATGGCTGATGGAAGCCTGCAGGTGTTGATGCTAAACAGGAGCAGATGTTGCTCCACGAGGTGTGAGTAGCTGACACAGGAAGCAGACTCATACTGGTGTTAAGCCCAGGGGGATCACATCACCTTGCACAAGTAAACCTGCCTGGTCAACATCAAAACCCTCAGCAGGACATGGTCCTTAAAGGTTTCATTGACAAGAACGTAATTAGCAAAAATATATAGTTGTATATTGTTTCATGACAATGGTGCCTTTTGTCAGTGAGAATTCTGTTGGTTCTTTGTTTACATAGAAAGAAAAATTCTTTTCATATAGCCAAATTTCATTTTGAGCCTCAGTCTTTGAACCGCAGCTAACATTAGCTTTCTAGCTAATGTCTACTTATCTACAAGCATGTGGACGTCTTGTCATTGAGTGTGAAAGTTCATTCTTGACCTTCTAAATGCCACTCATAAGCTATTTTTGGAGCTTGTCATGGTCTTCCTTATCCTTCCATAGCTATCAAAAAGCTTGTAAGTGGACTTCGAGTCAAATGTCTCCACAATCCACCATGAAAGGTGCACTGCTAAAACAATTTTGCATTCAAGATAGCTTATTAACTGGTTATCTGTAGCACAGTGAACAGCTACAATCATACCTGACATGTTCCCTCCTCACAAAACATTTGCAAAGTTGATTTCTAATATTTTAAATATTTCCTTAATATTATTAATATTTCCTTCCATATTTACTTGCTAGCCGTCTTCTTCTTCCCTGCCTTTGTTGAGACGTTACTACGCTTGCGTGTTACCACCACCAGTCAGTGGAATAATGTGAATGCACAGTGCAAACAAAACGGGGACCCACTCATAAAAACATTGCTCCATAGCGCTACTAAAGTTTTAAAAAATCCACAGGGTACCTTTAAGTTCATAACAAACGGAACAAAAATTTCAAGTGCCTGAATGTAGAGAATTTAAGCAAACTTTATAGAAGAGCAAAAACAAAGAAGTGGACCTAACTGTGATCTCACATAAATTTCATATAAATCAATAATAAAAGATGATATTTGCACTTTGACATAGATCTCCCCAAAAGCTTTTACGTAATTAGAAAGATTTAATTCCTCTCAGTACGCCTCTCTGGCTCCAAGCCCTAAAATTAGCAAGAAAATAGAATTTAATGTTGAGAGAAATGACTTCACTCCCCAGAATGAAGAGAATAATTGATGTCTGATCAAAGGGAAGTACTTCTAAAAACATTTCCCATAAGAAATGACAACTTCAAGTCCACCCTTTGCACTGGTAGCAATAGATGTTCTATTTTTAGCTCTGTCAAAGTACCAAATGAAACACTTTTGGACAAGGCATTCAAGAACATCTGCTAAAGATTACTCCTACAGGGTGTTGATCACGAGTGGCGTTGCTCAGATCAAGGCAATGATCAAAAGCAATCACAATAGCCAAGTGTCTATATTTACATAGATGGTCCATTGTGGTTTTTGTTGGTACATTTGATGCCCAAACTTGAGATTTTTGCTCTGTGGATTTGGGAGGCAATATTGCACTCAAATCCACAGGACATTATAATGTGAACATTTAAGTTTTAGAGAAAAATGCTTTACCAACGTGCCCATCTGACATACAGTTTTTATTACCACTATAAATGTACATCAGTCTATTTGGCTTATGCCAGATACAGTGTTGTTGTCAACCACTTCAACAACTAAACTCTCTCTTGCTCTCAAGTTACATCTGTTTCCCATCTTCATTGCTTCCTCTCTCCTGACACAGGAGATTGTTGGCGTTTATGATGTAAGCTACAGACTGTGTATTATTGTTGGGTCTCTGTAAATAACATTATAAAGAGTATGGTCTAGACCTGCTCTATAAGAAAAGTACAATGAGATAACTTCTGATATAAATTGGCACTATATATAAATAAAATTGAAGTGAATTTAATTGAATACATTTGGGACAGGACTAGGTGGGGAAGGTCTGAAATAGGAAAATGAGGAAATTGAAAAAAATTATTATCAGAGATGCTGTCATCTGTTGAGTCTATCACTTTGGTCCAGACTGAAATATCTCAACAACTATTTCATGGATTGTCATAGAATTTTGTACAGACAGTTATGTTCTCCAGAGGATGAAGTGCACTCACTTTGGTAACCCCCTGACCTTCATCTACCATCGCCAGCAAATCAAAGTTTTCCCTTAACCTGTGACATATCTCAACATCGACTGAATGAATTGGCACACATTTTTTAAAGACATTCATGGTTCCCAGATGATGAATCCTCGTGACTTTTCCTCTGGTGCCACTATGAGGGTGACATTTGTGGTTTTGAGTGAAATGTCTCATCAATTGCCATGAAATTTGGTGCAGACATTCTTGCCCCCCTCAGGATGAATTAATCTAACGTCATCATTAAGTCAACATTTTAATTTATCCAATACTTTTACCATCTGCCTCTGCTGCACTCCGTGTTTAGTGCTGATTAGTGAATGTTAGCATGCTAATACGCTAAACTAACTTTGGTTGTGTTTTCTCTATTTGCAGCGTGTTTTTTAAATGCTGCACATTATAGTAGTTTTGTCTATTTGCATGTGTTTGCTTAGGTTGCAGTGCGTTGAGCTCTCAGGGCCACCGTACAAAGCACTGCTGTGCCAAACTACAGCCTCACAGAGCCGCTAGCATGGCAGTAGACTCTTGGTGGGGATGATGAAAAAAGTAATGTTTTTTCTGAATGTCATATAACAGAACTAAATTAATTTAATTAAATGAATCCATTTGCATCAAGAATTTCTGTAGATCTTTGCATTGGAAACAGAAATAAAATTTAAGCATAATGTGTGATTGTTTTCAGAAAGACCTTCATGATGATAGTCGATGTTTGATGATGGAGGTAAGAGCTTTGTGGAGTGGTAGTAGCCACTGTAATTTTACAATGAAGCAAACACATCCTGTTTTCAGTAAAGCTGGGTTTGAAGTCAAAATTCAAACTCTCTGTCAGTATCCAGTTTTTGTGGAGTAGCAGGTTTTGTCTCACAGATAACGGCCTTGGTTTTCTGGTTTCTAATTTTTGGAGAAAGTTTTTAAAATATTGACTGAAAAAATTAACCATCAGAAAGCGTTGGAAAAGCAACTGCAAATGTGAGTTCTGCCTCAGAATGGACTTTTGCTCTGAGCACAGTATGGGACATGGAACAAATGCCAGGATGTTTTATGCAAATGTTAAATTGCTATTACATTATAAAGGTCATGTAATCAGCAGGAAACACATTTCTGCAGTGATTCACAACTAAAGCATTATCATAAATGTCCATAATGTTCAAAAGACAATCTTGTGTTGCACACAGTGACGTCGACAGAAAACCCCTCCAATGTAAATCTGAATCTCCTCTAGCACACATTTACATTTTATGACAAGTCCAACCAAATAGGGCAGTGACACATAACATTATTCATAATTCACATCAGTGACACTTCTCTGGAGCAGAAATGTCTCATTAGACAGGTCAGGACCTGACTGATGGCTTCTTGTTTCCCAGATCTCTCTTACCTGACAAGCAGCTTTCAGGCTGCAGGAGCAGACGTGCCTCAATTGTCCCGCATGCATCCCTGAATCTGTGTGTGGATAGCGTACAGTTAGCACACAGATAAGCCATTTGATTTTCTGGCCTGGGAACAAGCAAGTGTTGATGTTTCTCAAAAATCCGGTGATAAGGGCATGCAATAATAAGAACTAGCCACATAAAAAACTGTGATAGATTCCTCTCCAGCATGTCGTTTTCTCCCGAGCTTGATGTTTAATATGTCATCCTGAGGATGTGAACTGATTTAGATCTGGAGGGGAAATTAGCTTTTGACATGAAAGCTCATCTTCTGGGTATGTAAATAGCACCCCGAGCTCAAGGATATAAATATGTATCTCCTTCCATTCAGGCGCTAATGTGAGGCTGCTTGGCTACAAAAGAAGTCACAATTTTCAAGTGGAAAAAAGTTTTCAATATGAGGGATTTTTAGAAGATTTAGCAGAATACTATATCTCTGAAAAACTGAATTTGAAAATGAATTAAATTATAAAAAGTCTAATAGTCTACAGCCATTCTAGCGTCTCTGTGAGGCACAGTGGTGCTTTGAGCTAACTGCTAATGTAAGCAAGCGATTATGCTCACAATGACAATGCTAAAATGTTTAGCAGGTATAATGTTTACTACATTCACGATCTTAGTTTAGTGAGTTAGCATTGTAATATTTGCTAATTAGCGCCAAACAAAGTCATCAGGCCCTCCAAATTTAACGACAAAGTACACAATGTCATAACTCTATGGTTAAGGTTTGGTTGGGTTTAGGCACAAAAGCAACTTGGTTTGGTTAAAAGAAAGATCATGGTTTGGGCTAAAATAAGTACTTTGTTAAGGTTAGGGAAACATTGTGGTTTGGGTTCAAATTACTGCTTCATTAAGGTTTGGGGCCTTCATTGCCATGGTTACAACAATAAACATGTGGTTAAGGTTATGGAATGATTCTGGTCACACTTTAAAAAAAACACCGAGTATCATTTGGAAATGGGAAATGAACAGTGATCTCCCATGTTAAAGTCTGATGTGTATATTTGATTGGTTGACCATCCACACCAACCTCCTCCCTATGCGGATTTTGTCGTTCTATAACGTCACCTTACTTCCTCCTTTGCTCCTGTTGTAATTACTACCACCGCTGGATGGGGCATTTGCTAAAACAACTGATGCTGTCATATTCTTGGGAGAACAGTCTCCAAAAATTGTAGATGAAGCTGATGGGAATTTCACTAGTTTTGCAAGTATCTGGTCATAAACCAAAGTATTGGACAAATTAAATATTTGAACTGATGATGGCACTAGAATAAAAGTTATGTAGCATACAACACCCTCTATCTTTAGGCCCTCAATTCAAATAAGGAAAAACAGGGGGAAAAATGGAAGAAACCTCAGAAAAAGCAACAGAGGAGGGATCCCTCTCCCAGGACAGACAGACAATAGATGTGTGTACAGAATAGACCAACATTATAAAATTACAGTATGGACAATCAGGATGACAAAATTATAAAAAGATTGTAGCATATATGAAGAATGGATCCAAGAAGACGTTGAGCAACTTCAGGTGTCTAAGGAGAGAGAGAGGAAGAATAGAGAGAGAGAGAGAGAGAGAGAGAGAGAGAGAGAGAGAGAGAGAGAGAGGATAGGTACACTGCTGTGTTTGTGGGACACAAACAAATAGAGAGTTAGAGAGGTGCAGTGGTTTTCCGAAAATTTACAGTATTCTCGTCTGCAGGACAAACATGAACTATGAACTAGGCTTAATAGATTAATTGACACTGAGCCCAACTTGCCGGATGGATAACAGGCACAAGATCAAAACTAAGCAGCTAGCTGAAAGTTAAGGCAAAAGTGAGTTTTAAATTTTGAGGCCCATCAGACTCAGACTGTCTAATGTCAACAGGGAGGTTATTCCAGAGGAAGGGGGTACGATAGGCAGCAGGGCCTTCTCTGAGGGGAATACAGGAGCCCTGTATTCTTACAACAGAGAATTTAATATAAGATTTAAGGAAATCAGACAGATTATTTAGGCGCTTGCCCATTTACAATTTTGTAAGTCATTAGAAGCACCTTAAATCATTGTCATTTTCTCATTTTAGTCAAGATACTAGCTGCAGCATTCTGAACCATTTGAAGCCTTTTAGTGCTACCGCGCAGTTGTTGGTGGAGGAAACAAAGGCATGAATTAGGATCTCTGCATCTCCCAAGGACAGAAAATACCTAATTTTAGCTTTGTTGTGTAGGTGGAAAAAGGCTGTTTTGGTGATTTCTTTAATGTGCTGATCAAAAGAAAGTGTAAGATCTAACATAACACCAAGGTTCTTGGCTGTCAAACTTTGAGAAATCACACAGTTGTCAAGAGTTACTGTTACTTGATCAAACTGGTGTCTATGTCGAGCTGTGCCAATGACTAGCATTTAATCAGAATTTAGGAGCAGGAAGTTACGTGACATCCAATTTTTCACAGCAGACAAGCAGGCCTCTAATTTAATAATTTGGGAATGATCATCTGCCTTTACAGGCACATACAGCTGAGTATCATCAGCGTAGCAGGGGAAATTACTTCCATGACTGCATATAATTTGGCCAAGAGGTGAAATATGAAAAGCAGAGGGCCAAGAACAAAGCCTTGATGTACTCCATATTTCACATTAAAAAAATTATGTAATATTGTTATAGGAAACACACTGTGTTCTTTCAAATGGGTAAGACTTTAACCACACAATAGCCAGTCGGTCTAGGAGTATACAGTGATCCATGGTATCAAAGCCACACTGAGATCCAGTAATAGAAGCACTGAGGTGGAATCAGAATCTGTGGTAAGCATAAGATCATTTACCACTTTAGTAAATACAGTTTTAGTGGAGTGACAGGCCCTGAAAGCAGATTGAAAAGTTTAAAAATTAATACTGTTAAATATGTGGGCTGAAAGTTGCTGAGACACCAACTCTCTCTAGTACTTTTGAAAAGAATGGAAGGTTAGAGACTGGTCAATAATTATTTAGAGACCCTGGGTCAAGGTGTCGTTTCTTAAGTAGAGGTTTAACAATAGCAGTCTTAAAGCTAGTGGGAACAGTGCCAGTCATAAGTGACAAATTAACAATATTCAGTATTGTAGGTCAGAGAAATGGCCAGAGATCTTTTCAGAAGTTTAGCTGGTAGGGGGCTGATGTGGCAGGTGGTTGGTTTAGAAGCTAACACCAGCTTAGACAATGGTTCAAGAGAGAGTCTTAAAATTTGTAAGAACAGAGGCTAACTGGGATTCAACATATTAATATTGCACTGCTGAATTTACAGAAGTAGCTGGAGACGAGGAACTAATTTTGTATCTAACGTCATCTATTTTTCCGCTGAAAATATCTACAAAATCACAAGCCGTAAAGGGCAAGCAGCTAACATACTGATGCTTTTGAGTAAGTTTGGCTACAGTGTCAAAGATAAATCTAGGATTGTGTTTATTGTTACTGATTGAGATAAATAGGCTGCACTTGTAATTTAATACACACTCGTGCCATGGGAGGTATAAAACTTTTTTTGATTTACGCCATTTGCGTTCCAATCTCCTGCAGGCCTGCTTTATAGCATGTGTTTCTTCGGTGAACCAGGGTGTAGACCTCTTTGACCGTCTTGATTTAGTAGAAAGAGCTGCAACTGAATCCAGAAGACCAGAAAGGGCTATGTATAAGTTATTGATACATTTTCAACAGGACCTGTCGCTGCAGTGAAAGGAACCAGGGCCACAGGTAATCTCTCACCAAATGCAGCTAAAGTTGACGGACCGATGTGGCAAGTGGTCAAAGTAGTGGACCGACCGTCATTGCCATCCCTTGAGCCATGACATCACAAAAAATCTGGGTTCAGACATAAGTGTGACTTATATCAAACCTTGGCTTATGGATGTACATAAAAAAAAATTACTTTTTGTGATTGCTTCATGCACATTTTGGATGCACTTTTTATTGTTTAGTCTGGAAATGGATTTATGTGCATTTTTTCTTTGTTCTGCTTTTCACTTCCCTTAAAATTTCCCCAAGCAACCAGCACCTGTACATTTGTTTGATTTTCTTGCATGCTTTATATTTAGTTATTCTCTTTGAAGTCGCTATTTTATAGTACCAAAATAAAAATTTTAATCATCCCTTTGTCATTACATGTTCCCTCCCATCATTTCCAACTTGGCAACAGGCTCAAATGTCCCACCACTCCATTATTTGACTTAAGTCCCCTAGCAGTTAGCCTCAGTATGGTGAAGTGAGGAGGGCTTTGAAATAGACTACAAACCCAGCAGCATGCGAGGCAATAGGTCAGAACGTCAAGGAAGAAAACATAGAAGGGAAGCCTCAGATGTGACTTTCATACACTGTAAGTGCACAGCACGAGCAGAAGAATGCTCTTCCCAGAGTAGAGATCCCATTTCCTCATAATCTGGGCCTGTTAGTGGGGGTCCTGCAGCTCTTTACCAGACTTCCTCAGGACAACAGAGAGCTTTACTGACCCATCCGTCAGTACTGTTTACATTCCATCTTGTAAACTCTTGACTAAGTCTCAAACAGCCCCATGCTCCTTTGAATTCCTTGTGATGATGGCACCCAACCCCAACCCCCACCCCAGCTCTTTGTTTATGTATTCCATAGTTGTTCCAGATGTTGGAAATGATTGAAAGTCAGTGTTCTGAGAAATCGCTTGCAGCTCAGTTATGTGGGGAGCTTTCATCAATGACACAGATCATTACAGTTTCAGTTTGCTACTGTGTCGACGGCAGGAGTGGATGCTGTCGACTAAAAAGGCAAACAACTGTAAACTAGATAATGATGATGGATAAGGATATATATATATATCACACTGATTCTTCCCTGCTGTCAACACATTTCAGAGTCCTAATGGTATTCATCATTGTGAGAAGTTGAATGTGACTTTCATGGATAATTCTTTAAGGGGTAACAGCTCATTTGGACCACATCAGAACAGCCAAGAGATGATCTAAAGGATACGCTGTCCCCTTGGTCATGTGTCCTTAATACAGATAATTAGGACCAAAGAGACGGCCACATTATTCAAAGGCATAGACAACCTAGAGCTATTCTTCTGTTACCTTAGAGGCCAAAAGAAACTCAACATGGTTCAACTCAATTGTGAGACAGGGTGGAAATTTACGGAAGAATGGAAAATGAGGGGAAATTCCTTTCAAAGAGCAGCCTTTCTTTACCTTAACTCAATTTATGAGTTTTCACAAGGCTATATGTTCAAAAAAGAGACAGGCTTATGGCTTGTCACGGACGCCAGTAACAATTCAACCCACATTATCAATCAAATACAGGACAATTTTTCAAACTTGTTTTAGCTGCAGTCTGACTATCCACAATGACACAGAGGCACTCTGATATATACCTCTGCTGAGACTCTGTTCCTCTACTTACAGAAATCGATACTTTAAAAAATGTCCAATGTCCAATTCATCACTTTCACTGCAGCTATTTCTAGCTAACGGTACCTGTGTTAGTTAAACAGTGCAGCTTTTCTGTAGCTCTACTCTATTTCTCTTAATGTGACCCAAAGGCACATTAGCTTTCATCAATCAGACACACAGAAAAGCACAACATCTAAGTGACCTTACCTGTGAGTTGGGGAGGTATTGCTAATGGACCACAGCCATTTAAAGATAGTCTCGCTTCGTACCTTCATTTCTCAGCTGCACTGTACGCTTCACTTAATAGATATGGACGCACTGAGGAGAAAGCAAGGGCTTCAGTTGTCAGTGATAAAATAGAAGTTTACTTTCTATCCTCTCCAGGTACAGAAAACATGTGTTGTTATTAACTTTATCTTTCTGCTTTGTAGGGACATGGTGTGATTTGGTATCAGAAAACAGGCTTGGAATTGATTTTGTTTGTGTAGTTGTGTAGTGTAGCACTGATGTTAGCATGGCTAACAGGCTAATGTTAGCGCCTGGTTAGCCTGGTTTCCATTATGCAGATATCTGCAGATTTCTGAAAACTTTCTACACTTCAGATACCCCAAACTCTTCAAAGTAGCATAACAAAATAAATATTTGCATCAACATACAGCAGCTGGAGGTTGTAAGTGGAAATTAATAAGCATTCATTTATTGCTCAAAAATAGCAACAAAATATGTGACCGTACAAGACAATGCTGTTTTCCTTATAATGCTGAAAAATTCTGTTAAAAACAGAAAACCAATTGTCTATTGGCATTACTGTTAAAATTAAATTACATGTTGTCTGTTTTTATCCTTCTTGTACTCTATTGTCCTCTATTTCCATTGACACTCTACCAAAAGCTGTATTTAGTTAATAATAGCAATTAACTGTTTTGTCATACATTGGGAGGGGGAAAATAGACAGCTATCTGTGAAATGATAGGAACATAATAAGCATTAATTGTTTAATTGCTTTTATCGTTTTGCCTTTAAGAGATAAAAGAGGGATTGTCTTTAAACTGTCAGTTTACAACACTGGATGAAAAAAAAGGCAATTTGGCCTTTTGTAGTGTGTCTGGCATTTGCATGGCATTTAAAAGACACCAGACATATGTCTGTTTAAGACACAGATAATGGCGATCAGACCACCATGGCTGTGTGTTGATACGGTTGATGTCAGTCAGTCAGGATCTGTTACTATCTCAAGTCTGGGCGCTATTGTTAAGTAAAACAGTCCCTCCCAGTCACACTCACAGACAGATAGAGGTTTTGCAACCTTATATCAAACGAAATGTTCATGAATTAGTTTTACCATAATGTGAGATACACTGGGAATTTTCATAATGAATATTTTAGGAAACCCATTTTTCGAGCGCTGTATAAGCCTACTATTTTACTAGACAACTTATCACATTTATTATGACTTTGGCTCTAATTAATCCTGCAGCCACCAAGTGTGGTAGCATTAGTGGTTGAAATATGACCTATTTTCTGCCTCCCAGTCCAGCCTCTAACTAAGACATTCTTTAGATAAATAGCTTTTCAAAGAAAGCTCCCCTTTTTGTGGTACATGTAGGAGCTCCGCTTTTCCCCCCTACTCTCTGTGACAACTTTGATGGTCAATTATATTTAATAAACAGTTAGAGCGCAGAAATAAATCAATTTCGGGAGGGCCTAATCCTCCTTCTCAAGCAGACTGTGAAGCCACAAGTCCTGAAGAAATGTTTGAAAATGAACTGTAATGGAACACATATGTCATGCAGCAGAGGTCCCTGGGAGCCCCATATCCCACACTGCTCACTGCCTGCTCCTTCTGCAAGGAGCCACGTGTGACACGCAAAGCAAAAACACTGTTCTTCATTTGTTCCTTATATTTTTTCTAGCAGATTTGTGGACAACATTTTGAACCAATGTCATGTGTTCATCAGGGCCCTTTTAATTATGCTATCACCCTGGGGCTTAGCACATGACAGGGCCTACATTTCAGCAGCAGATGCCCAGCTCCACACGTGTGGTTGGGATAGTTTACAAACTCTTGGGCCGGAGGTTTGGTGCTTTCACCAGTCTGGTTAACCCTGGGTACATCTGGGAGGCACTCCACACACTACTGGTGAAGCTACACAAACAAGTAATTTCTGAAAATATGCCAGTTACAAATCACTTTTTGGAAAGTCCTAATAGCCTCTTATCTCACACAGTGTGTGCACATACACTGCAGCGCTCCATCATCAGAAGCTCTAAAATGGTTACAAATGTTTGCCCTTTTCAACTCTTGCATTCAGTGTTACACTTTTATTTATTCATTAGCTCTTTAATCAGCTCATTCAAAAACCTTGGTTACAAAGCATCATGGGGAAAGTGGAGCCGGTCCATCTCAAATGTGGGACCAACTAATATTGATTTGTGTGTCTGTTTTGTGTAGTTGATTGTCCATCGCTAAGCAACAGTGGACAGTTGAGGCGCCGTTCAGTTGTTGCTGGTGCCGTTCCAGAAGGTTAATGATGAGGCTTTGACCACTGGGACTCCACATCTTTCCTGCACGTCCTCTGCGGTTTAATGCTGAAGTGGTTTCAGCATGCACAAGCAGATTAAAGAAGGAAGTGGGGTGGACATTGAACCATGCAGCTGCCAAATCTCAAACACTAATTGCAGGGCAGCATCCATGTTGAAGAACAGTAAGCTTTGCAGGAATCCCACGTTTCCTCTTCTCTTCACTGCTTGCTTCAAGAATTGATGCATGACTGAAGAACTGTGCAAGTAATTAAGTGTCTGATTTTGTTGTGTTGATATTCATATTGATTATTGAAAGGTACTAATTTGAGGGAGACAGCCAGTTAGTTTCCTTACAATAAGCTGTGTTGTGGTCTAATGACGTATGACCTTTTTTCTAATTTGCATCTTTTTTCTCCAGGCATGTTCAATGTACACTAATTTACTATTAATAAAATCTCATGTGACCCTCGACACATGTAAATATTCTTATTGACCTAATTAGGATTCCACAAAGTAAATCCTCTCGGTTGTTAGAAAACACTGATTTGGATTCAGCAGGTATTTTAGGCCTGCTGCATTTCCTACAGGGATAAAAATGTGTTTAAGGCAGGCTTGCATGAACTAATATCACTTAATAAGACCCTTTAATAGAGCTTAGAGAAAATTATCATCTTTTGGTTCTGGCATCGATAACTCAAGCATAGTATGATATGTTACATTGTTTGCTTACAAAATGTAACTCTCTCATATGCAGATGTGTCTTCTCTATAATTTTGGTCAGCTATTATTATTGATACACTCAAGCAAAATAGTTTAACCATTTCATGATGATTTTTTTGTATCACAGAGGCAAGAATGTTTGTTTGAATAACATCAACACTGGAGAAATTGTAGTAGAATAATCATACACACATTATGTGTAATGCTTTATTATTATAGGTAATATTAGATTAGCTTTGGAGGGTCTGTCATTTTGTGAGTGTATGCTTTATTTTTTCAGAACTTCTTTGTAACAAAGTTTTTAACTTTTTAACCTCATGAGGTGGTAGACATTTTCAACAACTGGCACTGCAAAGAAACGTTTACAACATATTAGGCTATGTATTTTTTTATTTATGCAAGTTATTTATTTATCATGTTGACTTGGTTCAATCACCCTGTTTCCAGTATGACGACTGACAGCAACAATATGTGCTTAAAGGGGTATTCCAGCTATTTAATATTACACTTCCATAAAGTTGGGGGACTTGTGAGAGACAGTTTTAAGAAGACTAATGCTGCATTCACGCATACAAATACAAAGTAGAAACCAGTCTCTGGTCTCTCATGAAGCTCTAGCTCGTGGGTGTGTTACGTTGAGCACATAATTTACAGATTTTGCTTTGACTGGACAGTTGTGTTCTGACGTAGCCGCTGTACCTAATGCGAGGAAGTTGTTCATTTCTTGTTGTGCAGAGGACGTTTGCATAAAGCTGAGCTTTTCTCAACTTTCCCCTGTAGTGCCACTGGTCGAGGTCTTTAAAAAAATCTGTAGCACCAGGTCCCATTCACAATGAATAGCAGCCTAGCTACAGAGTAGCTTCTTTCCTCAGGCTGCGAGACCGCTCAACTCCATGATATACTCTGCACACCACCGTAAATAAATGACTCTTGTAAACCTCAGCTCTACATGTTATACATGATCTAGTTAAATTGCACTGCATCTATGAATTTTACATGAACTAACCTTTGCACTACCATCATTCACACTACTAAGTTTTTTTGCACTATAACTTCCATATTACACTGATATTGCACATATTGTACATATATGTTTGAGTATATATATATAAACATATATGTATGTGTTTGAGTATATATATATAAACATATATGTATGTGTATTTATATATATATATACATACACATACATACACACATATATGTATGTCTATGTGTAACTGTATATGTTCTTTGTAAATATAATTCAGTTTTACTTTTTATTTCTTCCTTTAATGCTACTTTAAATACTTTGTTTTATTTTATTGCCTAATTTATTGTTTTATTCTATTCTAATTTACAATGTTTTAAGATTTGTTTATACATTTTTCTGTGTGTGTGTAGCATGGAGGGGTCTGCAACTGCATTTGCAATCCTCTATTGTATGATAACAATAAAGCTGAACCTTGAACCTTGAATCCGTCCAATAGTTGTCAAGCCATTTCACTCAAAACCACAAATGTGAACCTCAGCATGGCACTAGAGTAAAAGTCAAGGGTTCACCAAAGTCAGGAGGATTTATTCTCTGTGGACCATGAATACAAAATTTCATGACAATCCATCCAATAGTTGTTTTTCATATTTCAGTCTGGCCTCAACAGAGTCAGTAGCTTGATAGCATCAATAGCATCTTTCGTTTGGCTTCTCCTGCCTGGTAAATGCCCATGTCTTTCAAAGTCCACAATCCCAGTTTGTAACTTTCTGTTATACATTTGTAGTCTCCAAACTAAGATAATCCCGATGACATCACTATGACATCATCAGGGTTATTTTTTTCAGACTCAGACTTCCAGAGCGACATTATACAACTGTTTTAACAGGGTGAGTTGTTCATCCCACGATGAGTAAACTGATTATGATGTGTAAGTGGAATGCTCCTTTAATCCTTTAATCTTATTTTAACTATAATTTTGCATTGCCAACTTATTCATGTAGGTCCTAGCCCCCCATTATCATTATACAATGTCAAAAAATATAATTTGTTGATAAGATACCTCATCAACCATTACATTTCTCAATCATGATGATTTAATTGTGGGGATTTGCTCCATATTATATAGGCCACAAATGTTACATTTACCACAGATGTTTTGATTTTTGAGCAAAGCAAGTGGTTCTCTGCTACAATATTCAAAGAACAAAGTCAATGAATTTAAGCAGATTTGTAAGTTGGAATCGGAGGCTGGTCTACTTTGTAAAAACTTGTTTTATGTCAAAGTCATACCTTTCTTGTGGTTTCACTGTGTTCTCATGAGCAAAGATATTGACAGAGTTCTCTATAGCAAAAGTGCTTGTCTGGCCACAACACTGAGAAGCATGACATCATGGGCTAACTTAAAGCTATGCTGGAGAACGTCCAGATAAAAGTGGCAGGATATGCAAGCCATTTAAGCCCCATCTGGTGTGAGGACTGTGTATGCAGCCTCAAAGCTTTATTATATGTGGCATGAAAGGATTACAGCACACCGGTTTATTTAGTCTTCCTTGAAGATCACTGATTTGGACCTGCTGTAGAGTCAACATTTGACCTGGAGGGCACCAGGGCAGCCAGACGGACAACTCACACAGACCAGTGCATACTTGATGACTTTGTATGAAACAGCAAATTCAGAGAAATCACTGTCTCTGAGATACTGAGCATCAAATATTTAGCATATTATTTCATATTATAGATAAAAACACCTCTCAAGTAAAAACTTGTATAAACATCACAAGATCATGAATATGAATGTGTTGATAACACAACTTAGATCAAAACAAAAAGAAGTCAGATGGAACTTGAATTTCAAGCACACAGAATGCAAAAAAGTGTTAAGTACTGAGACTCCCGAAGAGGAGAGTTTGTTTCCTGAATGATCATTATCAAGCTCATTACATGCTCATAATTTTCATTTGGAAACAAAACCACTGAAGCGTGTCTAAAAGGTGTCATATGTATTAAAGTGTGATGAATAGTGTGTTACTGATTCAGTGCTGCACACATCATTTAAAAAAAAGTCTGGTTTTAATAAGCATCACAGTACTCAAGCTGCCATTCTTAAAGTTACTAATGATGTCCCGATGAACTTGAGATTCTGTGAGCAGTGTTAGTTCTGCTTGAGCTGAGCTCAGCATTCAACCAGCCTCATCAGATTATCTGATGGATAGAGAGGACCCTCATACCTGTCAAACACAAACTTGTATTTAATAGTAAGGAAGGGTGAGGCTGTTGATGATTTTTTGCCTATGTTATTTGTTTGCTCTTAAAGGGCCTGTTAACCCAAATTACAAAAAAATATAATTTCTTACTCACATCTAGTGGTGTCTAGCCATTCAGACAGTTTTGGGTTTAATTTGTCGAGGTTTTGAGATATTGCAATTTCTGCCTCCACAATACAATATCAGTGAATGGAATTTAATTTGTGGTCACAACATTAAAATATTGCATTATAAAACATCAACAACATCTCTTTCCAAATCAGTGTCACTGTAACTCTAGATAATCAACAGAACACACGGTTTTCATAGCAACTATTGATAAGAAGTACTTCCAATGAAAAGTGTTCTCAGTGAGGTCTGTGGATTATGCAGAGTAATCAGAACATTGATTCGGGGAAAACACATCGGTTGAGTTTTTAAAATGCATTACAAACAAAATTCCACTCACCTCCAATGTGTTGGTGTGGAAGCAGAAATCTCAGAGTTGGATATTTCAAAAACTGAGCAAATTAAACCAAAACTAACTGTTAGAGGTAAAGTGACTAATCTTAACGAAGTAGTCATTATAACCCAAACTACAATGTTTTCCTAATCTTAACAGAGAATTTATTTTACCGTGATCCTTCCCTAAACCTAACCTAAGTCGTTTTTGTGCCTTAACCTTTACATTACAGTGAACATCAAGTCTGCATTAATTTTTGTCAAAGTTACATTATTACTATGATGTAATGCAATGCAGATTTTTCAAATCACTTTGCTCTTATATTGCATTACCATAGATTTTCATACCGTACAGAAATCACTGGAAACCAGTGGATGCTTAGAGCAGTAGAAACAATACTATTCAATTTCTAACACACAATTGTATGGTTTGCAGAATGGTTTGCTGTGATGTAAACTTCATTTCTCCTTGACAAACTTGTTTTTTTTATTGATTTTCAGACTGTACTGACCATTATTAAACTTTGGCTCAGATTAGCTCCAGGCTTCATCTCAAAACTGAGGTGATCATGAATTTGTCTATTGAGCATCATGTTCAGGGGTCTAGCTGGCAAAAAATTGGTAAAATTTTGAATAAGGCATAGTCATATTTTTGTTTTACTGTGTTCTTTGCTTGACCCATTGTATCCTCTTTTTCTTACATTTTATATGTCCCAGTTTATTTTTCCACAACTCTGCTTGCCCATTCAGGCGTAGATTTATTTTTTCTCGCGCTTTCATTTGTTATTTTACTGCAAAACACTTTGCTCATCAATAATTACTCCACACTACATATTTATTCTATATTATGTCATTACAGCAGCCAAAAGAGATACACAATGTGTTCAGGGGCACAAAGCAGGACAGCTTCAAGGATAATATGCTCATGTTCTTCTACAAAATACAGAAGTTATTCAGGCATTGCTCATTTGTGTGTAACAAGTAGGTCAGAAACTGGAATGCTAAATAGGATACTCAGGTTTGTACAAAGAATTAACATATTTTTGCACATAATATTTTTAAACCAAAGCTACTGCATGTTATTTTGAGCCCAGCCCACACACTGTTCCCTTTATAAGATTTATCTTGCATCGTGATCCGCAGCAGCACAACCAGCATCTAAAATAGCTAAATAAAAGAGAGTGGGCCTTTTTTTTCTTTTTTTTTCTTTCTTTTTTTTTTGGACAGCGTTTACAGGAAGGTTGTCTTCAGCTGTGGAGTGGAGATGTGTTTGTTTTCACACCACTCCAAATAATATAAGCAGAGATGCTATCTCCATTCCCATCTGATTGGGCCAGGTAGAGCAGCAGCAGCACTGGCAGGCAGACTTCTTTGGACCAAATGGAGTCGAGGTATTTGCCTCTCAGGCATTTGAAGTAGGACGGTGAGAGGTGTACAATCAGCCCTGCAATCATGTGATTCTGATTAAGTCTTTTCCTTGTAACAGACTGCTCATCAGAAAAGAATAATTTAAGGTAATAATTCATTATAATTTATTATATTTACATATGCTCCAGCTGTCTAGATGATCTTTCCTAAGAAAAATCCTCTTTTGCGGAGGTTGGTTTGTATTTTTTTGTTTATAACAGCAGCAACAGTGCTTTCTTTCTCAAGAATAAACCAAAGAATAACTGAACAACTACGAAACTTAAAGTCCCTTCAAACTTTTAAGCATTTCTCTATAATATTAAATATTCATGGCTAAATAAGAAACAAAAGTTAAAGTTCATAAAAAAACATTCTTCAAATAAACTCTCAAAAACTTCATCAGGATTGTGTGGGGGTGGTTCTATCAGATATGATTGACAGTGCGGGCAACACCACACTACTGTCATCACATTTTGATTCAAACATTGCTACACCCTGATTGGTGCATGGAAGTGGGAGTCTCGTCCACTTCAAACCAAACGGAAGAGCATAGACAAAAAAAGAAATCATCATCTCATGTAAAATAACCAACATTTTTCTAACTTTGGCTGAAAATTGTGAGTTGTGTGCGTTTTCAGTGCCTTTAAGCAACGTAAAATTAAAATTCCTTAACATATTAATTTCCTGACAAGGGATCTTTCTAGTCACACCAGAGAAAAGAACAATTAAATAAAAATACAAGAATTAACATGAATTCCCTTTTTAATCTGGATTTACTTACATGACAATAAATTACATCAGAGAAATTGTGGGCGTCTGTTCAGATGAAGGCTGCATTTAAAACTCAGGGTCTAGAAATACTTATTTCTGCAACCGTTCAAATTGAGTCAAACCCAGACTAGTGTTCCCCATAAGGGAAAGCAATAACAATGACCTCAGTCTGTTATTTTGGTAATGGCTAATTAGAAGGGGCTTGTTTCCGATTAGCTCCTAATGTTAACTTACACAGACCATTGCCTTGTTTCCCTGTATATTGAGTTATCCCTCAGTGAACCCCTCTCGCAATGTTGTGCTGCTGGAATAACTGGTTTGACTGCTCCAATCAGGATGTTTGTTTTTGTCCTTGATCACATACACAATAATGACACTGTCAGTCCATTATTCTTGCTTTTTAATCTTAGTATTTGTCACCTAATGTATGTTTTTGAGTTTACTGATCACTTCTCTGAAATGGTCCTGAGAAATTCCCAGGAGAAGGACCTGATATTTGGATGAATGGCTTTAATTATTCTGTGCAGAAGTGACTGTGGTCATGCTTACTGGCCCATTTTATATGTAATCCCTCTGCTTTCTTCTCTACACTTTCTTTTATTAATTGAGATTAATGTATAAGGACTTGTCCTGGAATATTCGGGACTGAGCTTGAATTTATTAATCAGAATAATTAAGCCCTTATACCTAACAAAAACATGTAATTTGTCACTGTCTTCCAAAACAACTAAATGTGCGCAAAGCCAATTTTCACCTTGTATATAAATTTGACAGCTGGAGTGTGCCTGTATTTATTCACCTCAAACAGTCAACTGTACGGTACAACCAACTGTACATTAGCAATAGCTAGCTGAGCTCACTGATCTCAGAACTCACCAGGAACTCCAGTTCTGTTATGTTTCTCCCTATTGTCTCTGTACGTGTGGAGTCATACAGCCTCAGGATAAAGGACCAGTCACACCAAATGGCGAAATTTCATGGTGAAATCAATGCATTGCAACAGAATCGCAACTACCGATGGATTCAAATAAATCTGTGCGACTTGTTCACATCTAGTTCGACTTTGTTGAACTTTGACACACAAATTTGTGCTTTTGCAAACCGAAAAGACAGTGCTGACCTTTGCGAGAACGGAGAGCCAGAGAGTGCAAAACAGGAGAAGCTAGCATATTAGCTGTTTTGCACCATCCACTTTTTTTTAAACCCTCCTCTTCTGGTGGGTTGAGACATGTTTTCCAGGCAGAAAAGAGAAAAGAGTTTATGATACAAATACATCTCTAGAATAAACTGTGGGAACTTGTCCTGTTAGCGACTAACCTAACTTGGGGTTTAAAACCGTTGTGTCTCACACTAGCTTAGTAACTCAGTTAGCAAGCTATCAGTGGTGAGCACAGTCTCCATCAGGACTACTATGTAAATCATTCATTTGAAAACAAAAGGTCACACCTTGTTACTCTTGTTACTAAAAATGCTCTGTATCCTCATGAGATTCATGGAGAAAAAGATACCAGTAGGCTGAACATACTGTATATCCCTATTTTCCTTTTTAGCTCTGTGAAAACTGACACACTAGATTCATGGGTATCCAAATATTAATCTTGAGCTGACCTATTTTGAACATTATTGCACTGTACACCTGAGAGATAGGACAAATGTGAAGTGAACTCAAGCCAAAACATCCCTTTAAAGGAATGAATGTGATTTTTGTGCCTGAGAGAGATTTAATATTTAGGATATAATAACAGAAATTCGTAGTCAGTGTTTATATTCAGCATCTGTCTTATTACATTCGTATGTATTACCATTGCCATATTCAAATATAAGTAATCTAATGAGCTGCTTGCAGACTTGTAAAATAATAGTAGAGAAATGTTGACAGTGCTCGGTAACTAATTCAGAATTGTCTTTGTTTGCATTAAAATTGCATGCCAAAGCTAAAAAAGAAAAGCATCTGCATGTGTCCTATCCCGTGGTCTCCGACTGCCATACAGAGGGAGATATACTGTCATGTTCATCGGCAATCGCCCTCATATGATGTGACACAAATGGAGGCAGAGTGGCTACTGAACAGCTAGCCTAGAGACTTAGTGGTGAGCAAGTGGCACAGAAATGTGACTTCCTCTGGCACCGTCAGATCCGCTGTTTCGGTTGAGCTGAAATCTAGCTTCACTTTCTGCTGGAGCTCATGAAACCCTCACTGGGTCAGCTGAAGTGACTGATAAGGATTCGGCTTTCAGTTTTAACCCTTTAGTCTGCTTTTAGGATTTTGAACATTTGTAATAAATTTGTAATAAGTTGTAATAAATAACTCAACATAAAGTTTTGTTTCCTGTGACCATAATTAGTTTTATCTAAGCTTTTCTATAATTTAACTGTCAGATTTTGTGGTTGGTGTAAAGTATAAAAACAATGAACAGTGGGTTCAGTTATGTTCTCAAAAGAAAAAGGAATCATTCTCATATCATGCTCATTCTCGTTAACCATGCATGAGCAGTTAGTAGGAGTGTGCAAGTGTGAACTATGCGTGTTGCATGACCTGTCAACACTATAGTCACAGCTTTCTGGTTCATGGTCGCTGTTCTCATTATCAACAAGCTTTCAGCATAGCAGCTTTTATCTGCAGCTCCAGTCCTGCTGTCACCCTGCTTCAGGTGTTAGACAAGAGCAAAGATTCTCCAACACCATAGATTGTTGAATAGACAAGTCCTGTTAAATCACACAGTAAATACCATACAGCGTCAGAAAATGTGTGCGGTGTAGTGTGTAGTGTACAGTGGATTTTTAGAGCTTTTTCTCTGAAAACAGTTGCCTGCTGTGGCCAAAAACGATCAGTCAGAGTGAACCAAAAAAAAAAAACGACAAAAAAATTAGCTGAAACATGCTGTAAAGCTCCGTAAAGCCAAGGGCAGCTGCAGATTCTAGTGATAATTCAATGGATCTTTGTGGACATTAGAAGATGGCAAATTTGACATCACGCTGACCCCTGCAGACCATTGTGGCTAAGCGGATATAGAAAGTATCATTTGAGCTTTAGACGAAAAGCCGCAGGGTACATCGAATCAAAAAGATTTTCAGTTCAATTAAATTTTATTTATATAGCAATAATTCATAACAAAAGTTCTCTTATTGCACTTTTCATACAGACGAGGTCTAGACCATACTCTTTATAACATTTTTCTGAGACCCAACAATTCCCACTATGAGCAAGCACTTGAGGCAAGGAAAAACCGTTAACAGGCAGAAACCTTGAACAGAACTTATTAGCAGATCTCAATTCCACATTGAGATTTAAAATAATAGTAATGGTATTGGTAATAATATTAATATTCAGCATCACCTGCCTCATCTGCTCTACTGCCATTACATTATTACTGCTTCGGTGAGTCTACCTGGTCCTCACCCTAAGCCCTGGGTGCCTTACATGGAGAAGTATGACGGCGATGCTGCTACATGTCACTTATTTTTGACTCTCTGCTCCCTCACGTTTTAGCTTCAGCCCCTGTCCTACCCCACTGAGCAATCCCGAGTGGCTTTCGTGATCACCAGCCTCTCGGGGAGAGCATGTGAGTGGGCTATGGTAGAATGGGACAAACACTCACCCATTCACAGTTTTTCAGGGGCTCTGAGTACTGGGGCCACAGCGCTCCCTGGGGGAAGGGAGGAGACAATGCAGCTGGGCCGCACCCACCTCTCTGCGGAGGAACGCCAGCACTGACTTAACACTAGAAGTGCCAGAATTCCAAAACTACTAGAATTGCCGTAAGCGGTCATTTTGACCGCTAGATACCAAACTCTATATTCTCTAGTGATAAATACCTAAATGGGAGATTAATGTATTTGATGTGTTAGGATATCTTTTAAAAAACCAAATAACACCAAAATGTACATTTAAAAAAGTTTAATTATACATTTATCAATATTCACATCATCGCATATAGCAAACCGTAATTATCACATAAGCTAAATTCACACCAGTATTTTTCCGTATTTATTCAGCATAACTCAGAACAAGATAATAACAATTAAAAGGATCTATTTGATTCTGAAAAAGTTTGTTTTAACATTTATAACACATTTATAACACAGAAAATAATCGAAAAGCTGGAAACGAGCAGATCTAACGTTAAAAAAAGAGCCACGAACGACGTTTAAAACCATAAAAGAATTAGGCTACTAATTTTATATTAACTAATTACATCAATAGCATGCTTGGCTATTTAAGCTTCACAGTCAACGCAAGTGACCTCTGTTCTCCGTGCACAATTTCCACACACAGGTTTGCGGCATTTGCAGCAGGTGTCGTGTGTTTTATTTTGTTTGCAGCTTCTCCGAACCTGGCACTGCCTCCGTTTTGGTGTCTGCTGTGGTGGTTGCTTCTGCTGCTGACTTGGACCTTGTGCCAACTGCCATGCTGCCCCCTTTCCCTCCATGAACTCCGCTCTCAGCTCCTCTGCCAGTTGCTGCATGAACTTCCTCCGGGCTATCTTGCTGCTGGTGCACTCCTTGAAGAGGATGTGGGCATTGATTCCAGCCAGGTCGAGGATGTTATAAAAGACAGCCACTGGCCATCTACGCGTACCGCCTTTCACAGAGTACGCCCTTGCCATCTGATCCAGGACGTCCACGCCATATTTGGTGTTATTATAGTATGTTACCGACTCCGGCTTTGCCTTCGGCCCATCGGTAATGCCCACGCTTGTGTGCACGGAGCTCAGAATGCACACATTCTTCCTCGGCTTTCCCTGGTAGATGGTGAGCGTCGCACCTGCACATTTTAGCACCTTTGTGCTGAACAGCTCCGCTTGCTCTTTTGCAGAGGGGGGCAACTCACGCTTCGTCTTCCCCAGGGTGCCAACCAGGCTGGTCTTCTTGGCCTGTAAGGCGGTGGCCAGTTTGAGAGAAGTGAAATTATCTGTAGTAATATTTCTTCCCTTCCCCAGGAATGGCTCCGCCAGTCTCAGCACCACACTCTCTCCCACGAGCTGACCTCTGCTCCACGTCTCCTCTTTTCCCAGATATGGAGCCCCGTTCAGCATATATTTTGAGTTGACATCCGCAGCTAGCCAAAATTTTATTCCAAATTTATCAGGCTTATTTCCCATGTACTGGATAAATCTGCACCGGGCCTTGGTGGGGAACAGCTGCTCATCAATGGTTATGTTGGCACTGGGCTTGTAGCAGGCTATGCTGTTCTGAACAAACTTATTCCAAGTGGCCGATACCAGGGCAAACTTGTCATCTTGCAGACGCACACGTCGGGTCTCTTTTTTTGTCGAACCGCAGGAATTTCATTATCTCCCTGAAGCGATTTCTGGACATGGTTTCTTTGAAAAACGAGAAGCCCCATTTTTCCGACCAAAGGCTGCCCAACTCCATGTTTTTTGCTCCCTGTGCTCCACGGATATATAGCAGCGCTATGAAGGCCTTCAGTTCAGCCACTGTCAGGTCCCATGAGCTGTCACCACGGTGCTGATGTGCCTCAGTCACAGTGCAGCCCCTGATGTGTTTCAGCATACCATCATCAAACACACACAAGAAGGCCGTGAGCGCATCTCCGATGTTGCGCTTCGCGTGCGCTGTGGGGCCAGCAGCTTCAGTCAGGACATTTTGGCTCTGCCTTCTCCCTGGACGTTCAGTTGACTGAAGGACCGTCCACACCGTCCCATCCTTCCCCTTTTCCACAGCGGCCTCCGGCCGAGATGACTCCAAGGGCGGGCTGAGCACTCCAGTTGGCTCAAGAGCAGGTACTGGTTCGGGAAGGCCTAGGACAACAATAATAACCTAATAATAATAATAATAATAATAATAATAGCATAATGATAAAAATAACTAGCGAATAGCCCAGGCTATAACTAGCGCAGGGCAGCACAAGACAGGAGAGCGGTGCATAGCGGAGCGCAGGGCAGCTCACCTGGAACGTCAGCCGTGAACGGAACATCTGGATCCCTAGTCTCCGATGAAAGTAGCCGCCTCTTTTTCCTCGGTATGGACTCTGAATCACTCTCTGATGAGGATGAAGTGTTTTCTTGCACAAAGGAAAGGTCGCTGTCACTTTCCACCTCCGATAGATCCCCTGCATCAGAGTCATCGCTGTCCAAGTTCTGAAGCATCTCCAAGGCCATGGCAGCGGTCATCTTTCTCTTCATTCTTTCACTCATTTCAGACATTTTCTAAAGGCTCCTTATAAACTCCAACCTAGGCAATTACTGAATTTCTTAAATTATTATACTGATAGCCAATTTAGCCTAATAATTTGTATTCGTAAGCAAATTAGCATATGCTAATAGCACTAGAGACCGCTAGCGATTTTTCTTTGACAATAGTTCCTATTTGTATAACAAAGCGCGCGAAAAATAGAACAATAGAATAGCGCGAAATTCAGTGCGGTCAAAATGACCGTGTATGGCTGAAATAGGTAAAAATGATCATATTTTCTTTTCCTTTTGTGTAATTTATATGAAACCCATTGTAAATAAAAATACAGACACTTTTAGGAAAAGTCACGTACCAGCAGGATTGTATTTTTTTATTCAACAAAGTTATTGCACATATAAATTTCAAAACGGTCAAAATGACCGTCGTGGCCGTTCTAGTGTTAAGGAGGAGAGGTGCATCTACTGCGGGCAGCTAGGGCAGGCTGGCTAGGTGTCCAGTAAAAGGCCGGGCTCATCCGTTAATGGAGGGTTACTGGTGAGCCAAACCTCTTCTTCCTCTCTGCCCTCCAGACCTCTGACTCACGCTTGCTTGTCTTCTCTTGCTGTTTCCTTGGAGCTGGCTGTGTTAATGGTTTCTGGAGCTGATGAGAGTTTCATCGATCTGGGTCTGGCCGAGCAGCTCCAGCTGCGGTTGGAGAGACTCCCGGTTCCCCTGTTGGCCAACACCTTGGATGGCCGCTTGCTCTGCCGGGTGACTCACCACACTCCACCCCTCAGCCTCCTCATGTCAGGTAATCACTCTGAACACCTTGTTTTTCACGTCATTGACTCTCCTCAGCTGCCACTTATTCTTGGTTATCCCTGGCTGAAGAAACTTAACAACATAGGCCAACATTAGCTGGTGCATGGGGCCTGTTTTGGGTTGGAATACAAGATGTCACTCATCCTGCCTCCTGTCTGCCTCCCCTAAGGTGTCTCCCAAGTCTCCTGATCCTTTCTCAGACTCCTCAGATCTCTCTGGTGTTCCCCCTGTGTACTTGGACCTCAAGGTGGTATTTAACAAGGCCCTTGCCACATCTCTGCCTCCCCATTGACCCTATGACTGTGCCATAGATCTCCTCTCTGGGGCTTTCCTTCCCAAAGGTCACCTCTACTCACTGTTTGCCCCGGAGAGAGTGACTATGAACCAGTATATTCAGAGCTCCTTGGTTGCTGGCTTCATTCGCCCCTCCTAGTCCCCTGCCAGATCGGGGGACGGTAGTCTATGCCCCTGAATTGACTACCGTGGCCTCAACGAGGTCACTATTAAGAACAGGTACCCACTTCCACTCATCTCCACCGCTTTTGAACTGTTGCAGGGAGCCTCCATTTTCACTAAACTTGACCTCAGAAATGCCTATTATCCAGTCAGGATCAAAGAGGGGGATGAGTGGAAGAGAGCCTTTAACACGCCTAGTGGCTATTACGAATACTTGGTTATGCCCTTTGGCCTCACTAACGCTCCAGCTGTGTTTCAGGCCCTGGTCAATGACGTGCTGCGGGACATGCTTAACCACTTTATCTTTGTGTACTTGGATGACATAATCATTTTTATGCAAGAATGAGAGGGAACATGAACAGCACGTCCGGAAGGTTCTTCAATGGTTATGTATTGGTTATATATTATATGTCAAAGAGGAGAAGTGTGAGTTCCACCAGCAGTCTGTCTCCTTCCTGGCTTTTATCGTGTCGCCTAGAGAGATCCAGATGGATCAAGATAAGGTTAATGCAGTCATGGACGGGCCAGTTCTTTTGAACGCAAGCAAGTACAAAGATTTCTGGGGTTTGCTAATTTTTACAGACGATTTATCAGAAACTACAGTTCTGTTGCTGCCCCTCTGCATGCCTTTGCCTCCCCAGACACCAGGTTCCTGTGGACCCCCAAGCTAACGTGGCTTTCCAGACCTTCAAGGAACGGTTTACCTCCACACCCATCCTCACCTTGCCAGACCCCAAGCTCCAGTTCATCATCGGGGTCAATGCTTTGGATATGGGGGTGGTCCTCTCTCAGCGCTCCTCCAGGGACAACAAGGTCCACCCATGTGCTTTCTTTTCCAGGACAGCACAGAGGAATTAGGATGTAGGCAACTGGGAGCTGCTGGCCATCAAGCAGGTGCTGGAGGAGTGGAGGCACTGGCTGGAGGGGCTGAGCAGCCATTCCTGGTGTGGGCTGATCACAAGAATCTGGAATACATCAGAACAGCCAAGAGGTTGAACTCCCAGGCCAGGTGGGCATTGTTTTTCAACCGTTTTGATTTCACCCTGTTGTATCATGCTGGCTCCAGAAACGTCAAGCCAGATGCCATCTCCCACCAGTTTGGACCAGACAATGCCCCCAGCAACCCCTGCACCTTCCTGTGTGGTTGGTGCTGTGACCTGGGGCATTGAGAGTGAGGTGAGACGAGTTTTGGGTGGGACACAGGTTCCTGATGGGTGCCCTCCCAACCTCCTTTTCGTCCCAGCCACTCTGCACTCTCGGGTCCTGCAATGGGGGCACACCTCCAAGCTGAGCTGCCATCTGGGGATGCAGTGGACTGTCAGTCTCCTCAGACAGTGCTTCTGGTGGCCCTCACTGGAGGTGGACGCAAGGGAGTTCATCGCTGCCTGTCAAATTTGTGCACAGAATAAGACCTCCCCCAGTGTCTATCTGGATTATTACATCCCCATACCGGTGCCACGGCGGCCTTGGTCCCACATTTCTTTGGACTTTGTCACTGGACTGCCCCTGTCTGAAGGTAACCCCGTGATACTCACCATTGTAGACCGTTTTTCCAACATGGCACATTTTGTTTCTCTGCCCAAACTTCCAAACTATGTTCTCCCATTTTTTTCATTTACATTGCCTTCCTCAGGATGTGTCTGACTGGTGTCCCCAGTTTGCCTCCCAATTCTGGAAGGAGTTCTGCAGGCTAATCTGGGCCACAGCAAACCTCTGTTCTGGGTTCCATCCCTAGCCCAATGGTCAGACTGAACATTACAACTAGGAGATGGAGACAAGGCTCTGTTGTGTAGCCTCGCAGAACCCAAGCTCATGGAGCCGACAGTTAATTTGGGTAGAATATGCTCATAAGCTCCCTTCCTGTCTCAGCCACAGGCCTCTCTCCATTCCAGTGTGTGCATGGGTACCTGCCACCCTTGTTCCCAGATCTGGAAGAGGAGATTGTGGTGCCATCTGCTCAGGTGCTGGTGCACTACTTCCAGAGCTGTCCTTAGAAGGGGGGGTAATGTAACATCCCATTAATCCTGCCCATTGTGTTTCCTGTTTTATTTTGAAAGACTAACCTCTCCTGTCATTTCAGTTCCTGCCCCAGTGTCTTTCCTGCCTCTAATCACCCACACCTGCGCCCTATTACCTGCCCCTGGGTTCTCCCTCAGCCAACCCCTTATATATACTTCCTATGTTCACTGCTCTTTGCCAGATTGTCTTTGTTTATGGACTGTTTGCTAATAATACTAATTATTGCTTAAAGGAAGCATACATAAGGTGAATAGAATTAGTCCAAGCACAGTCATTGTTCCATTAAAAGCATATATGTGCTATATATATATGTGTGTGTGTGTGTGTGTGTGCGTGTGTGTGTGATATATATGTGCTTAATTGAATCCTCTGATTAGATTAGAAAATATCTTATTTGCTAAGCAGAAGAGCTCATCCATAGTGGAAAGATGTCATCTTCTGGGGAGCATGAATGTACTCTGCAAATTTAACAGCAGCCTACCCATTTGAATTTGATATTTTTTGTATTCTAAGTGAAAGATATTTGGCTGATGATGACACTAAAGTAAAGATCGCCTCAAACAGTACAGTTTGTACTCCATTAGTTTTTGAGATGGTAAAGTAGCAGTGTTGACCTCGTGATGGCGCTAAAGGGAAGATCAAGACCAAAATTCTTTATATCCTTGTGGAACCATGAAAAGTTGTCAAGTTGCTGTGGATCAAAGTGTAGGATGGACCAAACAAGTTGGACAACCAACAACATTGCCATCCGTAGGCCCTGCATAGTTCAAATATAAAAGAAAAAAGAAATATCTTTAAATGGTAAAATGTATTAAAGATTAAATGTGCTTATATGGATGTGAAATCATAACCTTTAAACTCTATGTGGTTCATATTAAAACTTCTTTCTTTAAGCGTTTTTTTCTTCTTTCTTTAATAAGCCAAGATTAATAAGTTATTTATGGATCCAGTGGGAACACAGCTTTCAGAAAATCAACAGTGCTTCACAGGCTTCAGAAAGGAACTTTTTTTAAATTCTCAAGTGCCTTTCTCCCCTCCTGCCCCCCGCAGAGGGACTCATCTGTTCCTAATATTACACACTTGTGTCTTGGAAACCTCTGTAACTAATGCATTATGCTAGTCCATCTGAAAAAATGCTGAAGGCTTTATACAAGATCTATAGCAGATCACACTCTGCTGATAGTTTCAGGTAGAAACACATGATTACAGATCATCATTATTTGAGAATCTAAAATATGATGCTATATGTCAGGGTAAGCAATTAGGTTCAGCTATGGGCCAGTTTTTTTCAGCATCGTTCATTGATGGGCAGACATCAACATTTTACAGGCACGGTGGTTCAAATTAATTTGTATATGTTTTGTTTGTTTATTTCTTTTATATTATTTTAAGAGTGACATTGATTTATTATTTGTTAAGTGATCGTTTTGGAATTGTATCAGAGGGCTGATACAATTTTTCTATTAGTAAATTTAGGCTAACAGAGTTACAGCACCTTATGTTAATACTCAACTGGCGAAAAAATTACTCATATTGTATATACAAATGTTCTGTGTTGCACTATGAGACTAGTGATGCAATTGATAAGTTATCTTCACAGCACCAGTAACCCATTTAATTTATTGTTGAATTAAAGTACAGTCGTTGACACAACTAGGTGGTGGTCTAATAGGCTAAAGCCGTGGAATCAAAACTGTGTTTGAATTTTGAGAGCTAATTGTTTCATTTAAATGAAGATTTATTTATTTGTGTTGCTCATCTGGTAAGTTTATTAGACTTCATTTCAGCGCCATGCGCTGTTCAAATAATGCAGAAAAAAATACAGTAGCCTTGATGTGAATGACTCTCTTCACGGGGGGACAGTATTAGATGATGTTACAAGGTCAAATTTGTTGGGATTTACATGATCCTTGTATATACATTGTTATCTACAGTAGATTTATGAAAAATTATTGTTAAAGTTTTGATGTAAACTATGAAATGAAAAACTTAAGCTTTCATTAGAGTGCCAAATATTTTTGTTGCAAGGCCAGATTTGGCCCATGGGCCACTATTTATCTACCGCTGCTGCGGTCACAACCAATCAGAACTCCTTACAGACACACACTTGGTGTGTCCCAATGCACACATACTCCTCTCGAAATTTATACCATAGACACAAAAGTTGGCGCTTTTCACTTTCTCTTTTCACTTTTTATTTTCTTTCTTTTTGGTTGGTTGGTTGTTTTTCTCCTATCCTGGGAAAAGCCCTTTGGTGCGCTGTTACATCACTTTGCTATTACAAATTTCAAGTATTGAACAGTCACAAATTAGTATCAGGCAAACACACAAAGCAACCACACCAAACCTTAACTACTAACTAAACAGCACCTACATAATAACAAAAACCGTACATGTTCACTCATGCACAAACAGAAAGAAAGGTGTACATGGCAGGCTTTCTCACAATAATTAAGTTGTAATAATGATAATTATTATTTTTATTTGGTCCAGAAGGGCAGTTCAGCCAAAGATGGCAAAGGCACAGTGTCTGTATACTTTGTCTGCATGTCTCTGCCATGAAGATTTAATTAGCTACTGTATGTGACTGCAAATTTAGGTCAGACTTTGTTCTGAGACTTTGGCTTAGTTCATATCAAACGGGGATTTTCCCTATTTGTGCAGTTTTGCTTTTGGGTAAATCTGGGTTCCACTGACCCACATCCTGTTTCCAACCTCCCTGAGAGAATTCAGAACAGTGTGCAAAATATTTATTGGCTTTATTCATATACACATAGCAGTCTGTGACAAGGATCTTTTTAGCACCTGCAAATATTTTGCACGTCACTACTGTGGATCTGTCTTTGTTTTTCTGCATTTGATTATCAACTGTGTTTGGTGAGACTTTGCTCGTGTGGAACAACATGTTAACAATCAATTTGGAGTTTCATAGCTGTATACTATTAAGAGTGGATTTCAACAACACCACTGCGGACCCCTGTGTTGTACAATCATTACCAATCGCACATTCACATGTTTATGTCTGCGAGGATGTTGTGACGGTTGAACAGACTGACAAAGCCAGAGTTGTTATTTGGTTCACACCATCTGTCTGTAACGTTCTAGCAAAGGCCAGTGTAGCGTCGTTGGTTCCCAGCAACAAGCCCAACCTGACCATAAGGTCACCCCGAGACCTTTCCAAACAGCCTTTAAAGTTACTCATTCACTCAAGGCGCTGGAGCCACAAAACTCCAATTCCCCTTGTGAAAGGCAGAATAAGTCACTGATGTTTGTAAGAAAAACAAACCATGCTATTGCCATATAAATCATTTGGGGGCAAGACTCAGTTTTGACAATATTACTGACTCCCAAGGGAGTTGCAGGCACATGGGAAACCACAGCGAGATGGATAGCGTATTCCTTTTGTAAGTACATCGTGTTTCAGCGCAACATGAAAAGGCATCCCGAAAAGCAATAACTCATCTTTGCAGTTTCCCACATGGCCCTCATGTCTTTGACATGTCTAAAGAAGAGTGGCGATGATTACTAAATGGCCCAACTTCAAAGCATATACAAAACACCCTCATCACACACACTGAAAACTAGATCTCTCTGTTGCTTTACAACAAAGGCTTCAAGTAAGAAGGTTCAACAATGAAACCCAGGACAACTCTGTTCATGTCACTCAAAGCATGCATTACTTTGCACACTTTTTTGCTCAGAATATTTGTGCATCTCTTATGTGATACATCATTAATTTGAAAAGAAAACAAGGCTTTTGATGATTTTATCTTAAAGGAATAGTTAGACATTTTGGGAAATAAGTATATTTGCTTTCTTGTTGAGAGTTAGATGAGAGGATTGATACCATTCTCATGTTTCTACGCTAAATATGAAGCTACAACCAGCAGGCTATTAGCTTAGCATAAAGACTGGAAGCAGAGGAAGACAGCTAGCCTAGCTCTGTCTGGAGGTAACAAAATGCCTACTGGCACCTCTACAGCTCACTAATTAACATGTTACATCTTGTTTGTTTAATCTGTATCAATGTGTCAATAAGCATATTTCCCAAAATGTCTATTGACAATTCCTTTAAATCAGAATCAACTGGTGCCCTATAGCCAAAAAACTGAAAGCTTGGATTCTTACATGGAACTTATCTTCAAATACTATTTTGGCCTGCAGGTCTGGTGGAAGCATTAAAGTCCGGTCTGTCCTGATCCTTTACTCACAGTTTAGGTTTGAGGACTGGGATTAACTCTTATCTCCACTGGGATGTTGTCTGTCTTTTGGGCTGGACCCAACATGGACTCATCTAAACCCCCTCTGTTACTACTTCACCCAGCTTCATGGGAAACATTCCTAAACAGACCAGTCCGACAGATAGAATATCAGTTTCTTTAACATACTGTACCATGCCATATAGCTTCATGCTTGTTCTGACTCTGACACAGTTTATAAAAACTGCTTATTTTTTCTCCAACTCCATACTGAGAGCAAACATTCCTCCGACTGAGGCAGACCAAACAACTGACAATAAACAGCCATACACAGACAGGCAGGTTGTTTGTTCCTGGACTGAAGTAAGAAATCACAGCCTGCAGGCTGGCCCAGAGGTCGAGAGGCTGGTTGTAGATGGTAGGTTGCTGGTTTGCGCTGAACACAATATTCCAGGATAATATTTCTAAGGTACCCTGAGCAAAAGTGCTAGATTTGATAGCAACCTTAAGCTCTGGACTGTGAAATTATATACGGCCATATATAGCTGATGTGCATCAGTAAGAAAAAATTCCAATTACTTTGTGAAAACTGACCGAAGAAACAGGTGTTAAAGTAAAACACCATCTCTCTCTTTCATTTTTCATCCGTTCATTTTTCCACATCTGTTTAAACATTTCTTATCTCTTTAAAGGTTATTTTAAAAATATCAAGCCATGACCTAAAGAGTACCTGCTAAGAAAAATATGTTATCGTACAGTGAGTATGAAACAGGCTGTATATACACAGTACAAGGACCTTTGACGTGACTGCACAGTTTTTCTTCCACCCCATCTAAGACAACCCATAACATCAGTGTAGGATTACCCGCAAGCTCAGCCTCTCTCTGTCACACTTTGTCCATTAAGTCTTTGATAAGCCCTTGTTTTTAGTTCTGGATAATGCACATATGGAAAGGTTTTATTGAGCATGGCATTGCATAAAACTGGATTTCCGAAAGAGGAGGCAACCTGTAGGAATGGGTATCTAATCAAGGCAGGGTCAGAACCACTGAAGGCTGTGTGTTTCTGCCTGTACAGCAGAGGCTTTTCTTTTCCTTCACTGAGCACATCCAGTGTGCTCACTGGAGTTTCATTTACAATTCAAATACATTCAGTACTATAGGGCCTCCTGCTTGAAAATGCAGTCAAATGAAGTGTCAAAGTGGTAAAACAGTGTAATACCATGCTGTCTTTATGTAAGGAGTGTGGTGAGAGGTGTGTTTAAACACGAATCCCTCTGTGGTGCCTCAAATATTCATTTTCATTCCACACATTGTGATCCAGGTTGATTTTCCCAACTTTTACCTGGTCTCCTCCTCACTCAAAGTGTGTTGTAACTTGACAGTCTTGTTTGTGGTTGTACTCGTAATGTCCTTCCAAAGTTGCTTGTTTTCACAAGTGTTGCGCATGCCTGAACGCTCACCCACCGTGTTGTAAATATCTAACTGTCATGTCACCTTGTCTAATCACATTTATGTAGTGGAATTTTGCTGTTTATCACAAATATTCAGGTGGGGAATATAGATATAGGGCTCCATGATAGACTTTATCTGCATTGTCAAATTATATTGTTGTCCCTTCACAGTATGTAGGCTGCATCAAAATTCCAGACTATGGATGAAAACAAATAAGGGCCCTCTACAGTAGGTCAAGTTTATAACGTCTCACATTAGTCTCAAAAAGTTTTAATCTGCCCATATTTTGAACCAGTAAATCACAACCATGGGGTGTTCAGTGGTTACAAGTAGATGGATGAGCTAAGCTACTTCTATTCTGCATAAAACTTTTTTATTTTGACAGCAAAAATTATTTTCATGCCAAAATCTAAACCTCATATGCGCAGTTAATAGAGTACTTACGGTAGAGTATTCCTCCACAATTTCGCCCCTAGAAATGCTGCCTTCAGAGACGGTCAGGATCGTTGCATTTACAGGTTTAGGTCACGTGAACAGCGTGTGAGAGACTTTGAATTTGATATTTTTATGACAAAGACCACGTGTGTAGTGTCATTAATAGAGAATACAATTTCGGCATATCGCATAATAGACTACTACTGTAGCTTTATATTTTCATTTTTAACTTCTAACTTTTAGATGTCATAACCTTTAATAACAATCAACTTTATCCAGAGTTTGTCTTTTTCATTTTGCATTTCTACAACAATGTTGTTTCTACTTGAAAAGTTAAGTAAAGTAATTCTATTTTAGCCTTAGGCCTATATCTTTTCTGACTTGAAATAATAGGCTTACGAGGTGTACTTGAAGGCACCAAAAGTCTCGGTCAATTAGTTAAGTTTAGACAGTGAAGAGAGCTTGTAGTCGGTCTGTGAGCGTTCCACCAATGACCAGCTAAAAACCCCTCACTGCTCCGACTCAGATCTGCGGGGGTGGGGAGTCAACAAGTTTGGAATTGGACTTTCAAAACCATGGGATTCGAGCTGGACCGCTTCAAGGGGACCGTGGACCCGGATTTCAAATGCAACTTGTGCAACAAAGTCTTGGAGGACCCGCTGACGACTCCGTGCGGTCACGTCTTCTGCTCCGGCTGCGTGCTGCCCTGGGTCGTCCAGCAGAGCAGCTGCCCCGTCAAATGTCAGCGGATCTCCGCCAAAGAGCTGAACCACGTCCTGCCTCTTAAAAACCTCATCCTGAAGCTGGAGATCAAATGTGACAACCACGCGAGGGGCTGCGATGCGGTGGTGAAGCTGCAGCATCTGGCCGAGCATGCCGAGATGTGCGACTACTCCCCGGCGAAGTGCAGGAATAAAGGATGCAACGAGGTGCTTAACCTGAGGGACATGGATGCTCATATGCGGGAGACGTGCGACTACAGACCGGTGGGGATATGCGAGAGCGGCTGCGGATTGATGCTCACCCATAAAGAGCAGAAATTAAACAGCCACTGCTGCCTGATCGCTCTGAAGGCGCACAACAGCGCGCTGCACTGCAAAATTGTCAGCCTGGATAGAGAGTTCAAGAAGCAGACTATTAAAGCCAACAAGAGGGAGAAGTCACTCCTGGCACAACTTTCCGCCGTGCACAGCGAGCTGCAGATGACAGCTCTGAAATATCAGAAGAAATTCACCGAGTATAGCGAGAGGATCGACTCCCTCACCAGGACCGTGGCTTTCTCCTGCAAGGTAAGCAACAAAGCTTCAACTTTCAGTGAGCACAAGCAACTTTTTTCCCCCCCTCTCTTATCCACAGTTCATTCTGATAGTGTAGACACAGGCAGTACATTTTCTGCATATATCAGTAGCATATATTTTGACTCATCTTTACTGACATCCTGCAGTGCAAATGTTTCAGGGCCAGCATGCTTTAAAATGTCTTTCTCAACATGTTTGCTTGCATTCTGGGCCTACCATCTCAGTACTTTTTTCTAACTACATCCCAGATGAAAATGGAGGTCAAACTTTATTGAGGATTTTTCTGAGGATTCTCCAAGTTTTCAGGAGTCCTACAGTGCTCAGAAGTTTGTTTCTTTGCTGTCTGCTTTGAGACATGGATGTCAGCTGTGCCTCTGGCCAGCTGGCAGTCAGTGGGGGAGGGCCAAATATTTACTGCAGTTCTGTACACAACAAGAGCCAGGTTCCAATTATATTGCCACCTTGCAGCATGCTTGTTTGAGGCTTTCTGTCACCGGGTGTTCGCCTTTCCCCCCCCCCCAGACCATCACGGATGTAGCAGAGTCACTGGCACCAAAGTTGTGTGAGTGTTGTGAAAGACAGTGAATATCAGTAGGAGCCTCAACAGTGCTTGAAGGACATCTGAGGGGCTGAAAGGCCTTTAATATCCCAATGTTTTGTGGATACTGAACACATCTTGTAATAAAAGATGAAGAATTGTCTGCTGGTCACTGGTTTATAATGTATCTAAATCTGTGGGCTAGTACAGGCTCCTTTGGAGGAGTCCCTGGTGTAAAGATGTTTTATGGTTCAAATTAAAAAACCTAATGCCTCCTGTAATGACCAATTATCAACGTCATAAAGGATGCAGAGGTTCATAAGTCAGTTAATGAATTGAATTAGTGTATGGTGGTTGCACTGCTGCGATGATCAGCAGAGGGGGAGTGGTCAGATTGTAATCAGGCTTAGTTATAAAATCTGTCCAAGAACAGGAGGAGGAGCTTTTGATTCACTACATTTTGCACAGATTGGACACACACGGCTGACAGTGTTACATAAAATAATGTGGATGAATGGGAACTTTTCTCAGAGTTCAACTCCCTATTTTTGTCACTGAAGTTTCTTACTCAGTTTCTCACACAACTGCACATCTTGTTAAAGTGACATCTCTCATAGACTTCATTCTTCTCTCATTTTTTTTTTTTTTTTTTTGGTCTTTTTGCTTGGTGGTTTCATTTGTTCTTTATGGGCTCAGTTCCCAGCAAAATGTGTTCCGGTAGACTGGTAAACTGCGCATCAAAAGCACCGATGCGGGGAAATGGTGAAATCGCTCATGCTGGTATACAGAGGCTTGCTGGGTCTGTAGCACAGCTGGTTATCATTTCATATCATTTGGTTCATTTGACAGAGGCATTTCAGTCGATATACGTTCAGTGTATTATTCCCAGTGTAACTCTGCTAATGTAAACAGAAGGAATAAAGTCTCTTGTTCTGTAACGCCCTGAACATACTTAAAAGACATGGGAATTGTTCCGGAAATCATCCACATAAGAGAGAGAGAGCAGGTTGGGAGGAGAAGAAACAACATTTTGTGGATGATGTGGTTAGTTAGAAAGCTTTTTTTTTTTTTTTTTTCCTGGAAAGGCTCTTTTATTTTGTCCAGTCAAGCCGTGAACAGGATTGTTTGGTGGGAGAACCTCAATACACACATGGCAATATGAAACAGAGCATCACAAGTGGGATTAGCTATGGGAAGTGGGTGACTTGCAGACTGACACTGAAATGCTCTCAAATTCCTTTTTGTCATGTCAGTGATTAATTGTAATCAGATTTGATGAAATTTATTTCCTATTAAAGCTTTCTCACAGGGGATATTTTGATTTGTCATAGCAGGAAAAGCCCAGGTAATGACAGTTATGATGGCTCTGTTCCTTTGAAGCCATGCCAGTGAGCCAGCATTCACAGTACCATGTACCTGGAACAACTAAATGGAGTGCATCCGTTACTAGCAGTGTTTCACAATTCAAAATTTCCGTGGTGAGAAGGATCTAATGCAGATTTGTTATGACATATTTGTTCCTCGAATCACTGTCAAAGAGTGAATATAGGCCCATCACGACGGGTAACCTACTTTAGTTTGTTTTTGAGTCTCTTGTCCCTCCTCGGCTTAGGCTTCCTGAGCCAGATGGAGGATTTTAATATCTTCTTTTAATGTCCAGGCAGCGACTGCGAGGGAGATCAGGATGACCTGGCTATGTGGAATAACTGACTGGAGTTTCCAATAATAGTCATACCACTATTTAAACATCTTCAGTGAACCAGCAAGAGCAATAAAAACAAGCAAAAACAAAAAGCTCAGATCTCCCTCTGGTTCACTTCAGGACTGCTGGAATTGCTGTCACACTTTCCATTCAGCCTTAGATCTCTGTTTTGAACCAGACTCCTCTTTAGCTGCTATGGATGACAGTATTTATGCTAGGCCTACTTGATGCGATAAAGAGCGTCTATCAAAATCACAAGACATCAAGCAGATTGAGTTGAATTTGATCTAAGTAATCATGGGCTCAATCTGATAAGGCTCATTATGGTCTCATTTTTAAGCATTAATCTATGAGATAATTTAACAGAATAATGCCGCCATTAGTTATCTCTAAGACATGGGTGTCCATTGAATATGACAGAGATTACAATAATAAAAGCCATCAAGAAGTCACAGAAAATGTGACATAAGTAACCCTTCAAAGAGAGAAATGATTAAGCTGCTGCTTCCTTTGTATACATACCTTAGCTTCACTGAGTAATAATCCTCTAATTGATTTGAAATCTGCCATACAACATCTCTGACGATCTGAAATGCCTATGACCAGGTCACTGAGTTTCTCTTAATCACAGGTGAATAGTTTGTGAATCAATATTTTCCTTTTTCATTCTGCATCGCAGTACCTAGAGTATATTTAGCTACACTGTGTTAAGAGGCAGATGGAGGGGAAGCAGTTTGATGGAGGGCAGACTCGGAAAGTGTGACTGGTGTTGAGGTGAAGGCTCACAGTGAGTGTGCCAAGTCACCAGTTAGCAGAAGACTTAAGTTTCACTGCCAGTTTGCTCTCTTTTCTCAGTAACAAACTGCCCCATTCTTCTTTCTCCATTAAGTTAATGTTAAACGTTTGTTTACCTGACATAGCCCCCAAATTATGTCAGTGTGTGATGTTGTTTTGGATTTTTGGTGGTAATGACATTTTATTTTTTATCACCTAGGCATACCTAATGTTTTAGTAAATAATCAACCTCCTGAAGAGATTCACTTCATTTCTTAGGGATTAGAGCTTTGAGTGTTGGCAGATGTGGAAAAAAAATGCTCCTTAATTACTCTGAGTTCATTTTAATGGCTCTCACAGACAAAATGTAAAAACACCTTTTTAAATTCATCCAATTTGTTTTGAGGCTTGTGGCAGATTCAGTATAACTCAAGTGGATGGAATAGCTTGTTACTTTTTTGCTTTTTATTTGTCAAATTCTCAGTCAACTCAGTTTTCACTTAATGCCCGACTGTCTTCTTGTTGACAGTAACGGCTGTAGACACACTATAATGCGGAAGCATGTGTCCCTAATGTTGCCGTGACACGGTGCAGGAGCGCACATTCCTGAATGGCCTGACATGATGGTCTTTTTAGCCTATATGGCAGTCAGGACACTGTAGATGCCGATAATATCTGCTTTATATTTAGTCTCTCTGTCACAGCATACTGCAGTGGCAGCTGAAATTATGTTAGCTCATAACTCCACTCTAAGTCCCGCTTAAAAAAAACAGATTAAGAGCTGACTCTGCGAGTTTCCCAGAGGTTTTTAATGACACGTTGCCACTGAGTAAGAGGTCCTCCGGTGTATTAATTTACATAGGACAACAGTTTGTGAGAGAGCTGTTGGCTCCTTGAACTGGTCACTTCTGGTCTTTGGGCTGGCTAAGCCTCTAAGAATAGTAAAGGTTAGGGTTGAACAATTTGAGGAAAATATTCAGGGTTTTTTTTTTTTTAACCAATATTGGGATTGCATCTTTAATTGGGATTTGTTTTAAATAAATTAAACTCTAAAACTATATATATGTAGTTTTAATAAAGATCATTTATACCAAGCATAATCACAAACTTATCATGTTTCTACATTAATTTGTTCAGATAAAATAGCCTAGTAGTTTCTTGTTGCTGAGGGCCTGCCAGAGATCTTTCTTCAAAATTTTTAAGTAAACCTGGATAGTTTTCTATAGAATAACTGAACAATTTATCTCACATTTATTAAGTTATTACATTAGTGGTATACATCATCATCATTCAGCAGTGATGTTCTATTTATTTAATTTAACTAGAGCAACAAGAGCAGTCGAAGAGCGCTGACCTCTGCCAAGGCCAATAGTCCAGTCTTCTAATAAATGCAAATCCGCAAGCGCAACCACTGTATATGTCTGGATATATTTCCAAAACTATTAGAATTACAGTATGTCAAAATATGGTTGTGTCTAGTTGACACCTCATCGTCTCAGCTGTGCATTTATTATGTACTTCGTGCAGGTCAGAAAATCCGGAATTCCTGATTAATCCGGAAAAATCACATCCCTGATTATTTCTTACATACCTGCTGCATTTGTTACTAGAGTGATGTTTGAGGTGGCTAACAAACTCGTGGAAAGTCACGCCCGACAATGTATCGACTAACGACCTGTAATGACACTGCTGACAGCTCAGCACTGTAGCTGCTTAAGCTAACGTTAGCTTGACAGACTTACAGGATGAGCTGCTTCATAGCCCTGAGTCCTGGAAGTCAAGATTCAGAGCTTTTGGAGTGATAAGCTTAAAATATTTATATGATGGACTAGTTTAACCATGAGAACAACTCTGTCCACCAGTCATTTACACTCTACTACCGAGCTAACGTTATCCATTAGCTGCCTGTCTGACTGAGTTAGGCGATTTAATGTTTATTTAGAGGAAAAACTCACCACTCTTTTGGTCTTTTTGTGTGGTGAGTGATGTTATCATTCATCAAAACCATCTTTGGCCAAACGTTAATAGTACAGACATGAAGAGAGCGTATTAACTAGAGAACAGTCAATAACAAGTTAGTCTCTTTTTTTGTTTGGCTAATTCACAGAATTAACATCAGTTAGCTAGAGCTGAGTAGAATATTCCAGCTACAGTTGTCAATATAGCTGGTCAAATTAACAAATGTGTGTAAAACTTTAATTTCCTACACCTTGTAAGATACTGTTAACTATGTAAGATTGCGATTTGAAAGTTGCACTGTTTCAAAATATATATTTTTTTAATATAAAATCAATGAATTGTTCAGCCCTAGGGAAGATATGAATACAGAGGTGCCATTAAGCCATATTAATGTGTAGAATGTGTAGATGTGGGTATTATTAATTTTCTCTTACCCCTACACCTTGTTCCATTTGCAATATTATATATAAGTTAGATAATTTGTTGGTAATTTTTTCTGTTCTGTTGTTTCTCTTTAAGTACCTAGTTTAATCATTCTGTCGCTCACCTGGAGTTAATAATGGATCATTATGAATAACCTCCTGCCATCTCTTTGTTCACGTCTCTCTTCTGTCTGTCTGTAGGAAGGCGAGACTAAAAGCGTGACGGTTGTCCTTCTTCGTGAGGGCGGATCTCTTGGTTTTAACATCATAGGAGGAAAGCCATGCGCGGTAGGTTGAAAGCTGAGCGTCTCGGAGGTTTCACCTCCCCCGGTGATCAGCCAAGTGTCAAATGGCAACCCAGGAATGAATAGCGCATACTTGAAGCACCACAAGTTTTCTCTGTACTGACTGACACAATTTAGACAGTCATGCATGTGTTTTCTAGTCTGTGGATAGATGGACCGCATCTATCAAGTTTTATTGTGTTTATATATTGGTCTGGTTTAGCGGATTTGGCGTTACAGATTAAAAAAACTATAATTACTTTTATGAGAGTTAAATCTGGGATTATGGCTTTGACCACAGTTGTTTTGTCTCTAATTGAGGGGATTTTGGTGGTGAGGTAAACACAGAGGAGAGGAAAGGGTCTTTTATCCCGGCCTGAACCTTTCACAGACACTATACTTTCTGCCTCGAAGCTCTGAAGTGAAAGTCATTAATGATGCCACACATACTGCTGAGTGAAGGGTTGAAAATATCTCACCACTGGTTACAAATCTATCTTCCATACATGGAGCTTCTTTCTGCAGCGGAGGTCCTATTGAAATGGTGTTCCCCGTATCTGTTTCATCCAGACTGTACTCACTGTTACTCACACTGACGCATTTTTCTGTAGCGACAGATTATCGCAGTAAAACTTTTTATAGCGAGAAACTATAAAAAGATCTAGACATAAAAAGCTGTGTCTTTTACCCCAGTCTACGGTAGATTTGCAACCTTTCTCGCTCTTGTGACAGAGCCATGTATCAAACTCAACCATAAGAGAGCAGAGATAATACGTGGCTTTTGCTTTTCCTGCTAGCCTCAAATCAGCAGTCTGTTTAAGAAGCTATTCATTAAAATGGAAATAGCTAATATCCCCATAGCCTTTGACACACGTGTTTCATGTGGCTGTTATTCTGGCATGGCTTGGTAAGAGCAATCAGCTGCCAGGTTTTGTGGTCTCTAGAAGCGCTAGTTTGTCTACAACTCTCAAGATTGGGGTAGTTGCAAAGCAAAGTAGTAACGCTGTCGAAAAATTTGTAGCAAAGCATTGCCGTGTTAACACTGTACATGATGCCCCTGAAAAAAGGAAGCAGACCAGAAATGATTAATTAGAGTTAGCGCTGTGACTTCTGAGGTGTCTTTAAGTATCCCATTAAATTGTAGTTGTGTTGCAGAGCTCTGCAGGAGTGTAGAATGCGTTTCATGTGGTTTTAAAGAGAGTGCTAAGAGAGATGTTAGCAGCAGTTGTTTTTTTGTTTTTTAAGCCAGTCTTAGCTCTAACTCTGGGGTCATGGCCTATGACTACCTCATGTCCATGAAACATGTCCGCATGTCAACATGTAGACCCTTTTGCAGGCAGGGATCACCCCTCCAGGCCTGGAAAGCATCTGAAGTTAAAGCTAACCCTTAAGTCCACACTCAAGGGCAGGGTTAAAGGGTCAGTATACCCAAATTAAATCGACATATTTTCCCTATGAATATCTAGCCTTCCAGATATTTTTGGTTTCATGTGCCCAGACTTAGATTTTTCCACAGATTACACTGTCAACCATTTTCATAGGATGCAGCAATTTCAGATATCTCGGAGGTAACTGGTAAATTACTTGTGGAAAGATATGCTGCTTTTCAATGCCATTTACTCATATTTCTTTAGTGTTTAGAGCAGCACAAACTAAATTCAGTTCACCTCCATTTTATTGGGGTGGCATCAAAAGTTTTAGAGGGGGATACCTCAAAACCTCAGCACAGAAAACTGAAACTATCTGCATGGCTGTACCACTCGAGTAGAGTGCTAAAATATGTTTTATGTTATTTGGGTGAACTGACACTTTAACTTGGGAGACTCGTGAAGCTTATTTTGTTGGTGTGGGCAAACCGTGTGAATGTCTGCTCAGTGTTTCCAGGGTTTTTAAAAGTAGTTTACCAACTTTTATTGAGAGATTTACTGAACTTTTCTAACACTTCTTTTGTTTAGATGTCAGCACTAAATTTAACAAGGTTTCAAAGATTTTGTCAGAAATGTGTACACTACTATTCTCCTTAACAATCTGAGCACTGTTTTTATGTATTTATTCATATTTCATAGGACGACAATGACAGCACTTCGAATGAAGGGATCTTTGTATCCAAGATCGTCGATAAAGGTCCAGCGGACAAGGAAGGAGGCCTTCAAATCCACGACAGAATAATAGAGGTATGTGGTGGAGGACAGAAGTTGATGTACTGTACATGCAGATGGGGAAGTTGGATTATGTGACAGCTGCTGCCCTATAAAGATGACGAAAGTGAGGAAGCACGAAACCATTACTCAATATTTATGTTCCTGTGACTTCTGAAAATTAAACTCTGGCTGAAAGCATTTCAATTTCAATTTTGGGCTTTTATTTCAGCTCAAGAAGTAAATCCTGCTAAAGTTTCAACATGTACTACTACCAATCAACACTCAGGCGAAGGCTTTGTGGGGCAGCACTGCAGATAGACCGAGTTAAACCTGAGGCGAGGCTGTCTGTCTTTGGTTTTGCTAAATGAGAAAGAGCCCTGTGTTCGCTTCCTAGCTGACAAATCCCTTATGACAGAGCTGCCGTGTAGCATCCTCCTCTCGCCTTTAAACAGAATCTAGTGTAGAAAGGCCAGCTCACCCTGAGGTCAACTTGAGGGATGCGTTGAAAAACTCCACATCACAAAGGTTGCTTTTATAAAACAGTTGTCAGCCAGAATCTTACACAATGGCTACATTGAACGAAGAGGTTTATGTTGTTGTGTTGTTGCTGAGTGTGTATTATCGCCTGCCGCAAGATGACAAATATGGTTTGTCGCAGGCTTTGTTGTCAAACCTCACTGAAATTGCCCCAGAGCTTTTTGACCAGCACATTGCTCACAGACATGTTTGTGGAAAGTGTTTACAAGAAAAGAGGACTCTGACATCTGGACTGTGTTGATTACTATATCCTGTCATTCATACAGTCAATACAAAAATGCCCTAAGTCCTCTGGCACAAGCCTCACCCTGTGGTTCTAAATATTGTGGTTGTAAGTACGGCAACACCATAACTAAGATGACATGTTAGTCCTCAGTTATAATCACTTTAAGTAACACAATCAAGTGTCTCAAAGCTCTCTGCAGCTTGAGATTTGTCATGAGATTCCCTAACAAAGGGCAGGTTGAATCAGCAATTCACTTGGATCCTGCTGACTGCCAAAAAGAGGCCAAGTGGGTCACAAGCTGATGATCGACGAGAGATTGGCTCGTATGTGACACGAACGTGTACAATAGGAACTTAAGTGTGTGTCTTTGCATGCATCTGCAGTGTCTGTTTTATGTGCATGTGTTTGCCTGGGCGTGTGTGAAGGTTGGGGAATCATGTCAATGGGCCAGATGTTGCTGTATTTGGTTACTGGAGAAGATATCTTGTGTAGGATTTCGTGTTGAGATAGCCATTCACCCTTTATTGGCTTTAAAGGAAAAGAGAGTACAGATTTTTCTTTAGGACAATGCTGCACTTGTGTTTGTCTTGTTTTTGAGCTATTGTGGGTGAAGTCACGAAATCTCTCCAATGAGGAGAACACATGAGCAGAGAGGACGTGAAGAGCCTAAGGAGGTAGCAAAGCACCCTATTAAGTGACCTTTTCTTTTCAAGAGGTGAGGGATTACTAGACAAAAAGCAACACAATAAATCATTCAGCCATTGAAATAGAAATGTATAGACAGTTCAGAGTTGTTGTTCCACACTGGCGCTTTTCATCAGATGGGAAACCTGATAGTGGAGGTGGTTCATGTTTCGAGGGCTCCCTCTTTGTTAGCTGGTTAAAGCAAAAAAAAATCCATGTCATGGTTTTTCAGACCACAATAAGAAATGCAACGTCATAATGACATGTTTGCAATTGTGTGGGTTGCATCTTTAACCTCGGGTGATTGGGTCTGTGAACTCTGTGGTTCACAGTGGAGAATCAATGGAATTTAATCCCAAGCACCCAAAGGCAGTTTCGTGTTCATGTTTTGAACTTGTGGGTTGAAACCAACAACTCGTAACTCTGTCCTATTTAGCATCCTGTGTGGGACGCAGTGAGTTAGAAAAGCAGAAGCCTTGAAATCTGGTTTCTCGTCACACCTCTCAGATTTTCAGATTTACCTTTTTAAATGTGTTAGCTTCAACATTCTATCAACCACCTTCTTGTCAGTCATTTGTACAGTTTACCTTTATTGTAAAGCGCTATTGACAGATTTTTGGACACTTGGAGGCAGTGGAACAAACTGAAAACACAACACTGACACATTGTCATAAAGTTGATATGGTGAATGTGTCTGCAAACAGTTGATTGTTTACACATCCAGCAGACACGGAGCAACATTTGTATTTATTTAGAGTCGTGCTTCTGGTCACATGATCATTTAAGTTTATTATTCACTCTCCTTCTAGCTCTCTTTTGGTTGCTTAGCTTGCTAGATATGCCACTATGTTGACGAGGTTTTGACTTTGTTAGTTGGTGCTGGGCAGGTAGCGTACAGGTCGGTTTATCAGAACTTTTTAGCTGAAAACAGCTGCCTGTTGCAGCTGGAAACAACACCGATGAGAGCAGAGTTGTGGGTTAGAAAACCAAAACAATGAGATAAAAGAGACCAAAACGCTCCATAGAGCTGAGGGGAACAGCAGAGTTGGGTGGTATAAGCAGCTTCATTGACGTAACACATCAGTCATTTGATCCACTTTTAATGTAAAAATATTGATGTGCAGCTTTAAAGATAAACTTATGAAGCTTATGTTTAATTTTTAGCATCACCACTCTCATTTTCCATTACAGTGGAAAGGCAATTTTTGCCTTTTTCTCTTACACATGAAATCTGGCTTACAAGCCTACAGAGGCAATAATTCTGACAGCCGTTCACAAGGCATAGCATAACCCTGCAATAGGGATCAACCGCTCTGTAAAAGGACAATCACATTACATGCAGCAGTGAAAAGCATTTTCACCTGAGGAGGCAGAAAACCACAGCCGCAGATCTGTTTTCTCTTCCTGTAGTAGAGGTGTTATTTCCAGTAAGTCTATATGGATGTAACATGTACATGATGATCCACGGCTCGTCCTTCTATAACAGGCTCTTAGCGGGGGAGTGTGATAGCAGATGGCTGTCCTCTAACTGAGCTACAGGCTGGTATGAATCAGCACATGAATGCCTCCTTGTTCAGCCAGACATTTTTCTCATAAAAACCTCGAATTGTGTTTGCTTTTGCTAGCCCCTCTGCAAGCTGAAAAATCTTAGTACTCTGGTCAGGGCCTGCCGTGTTTGCCGCCGGGATTTGATAAATAAGTTCTGATTCAGTGTTACAGTGGGATTGGTCTGGTATGAAGGATTCTGCTCTGCAGACCTGGCTTACTCTCTAATCATGTTTTCAGATAGCTGATTGATTGTGTACTTACATGCTATTTAGAAAATCTTTACATGTTTACCGTATAAATGTAATTCCCATTTCTTCAGTTTCATTTCACATTGAGCAATGCTGGAACTTTGGGAAGTGTAAGTTGCTGGGTATTTTCCAACAAAAATGACCTTCCACTCTCGTCAAGCCTCTTTACTTGTGCAATGTGACTAAGCCAATGTCACAATCCCAGAATGACCGTGCCTGAGCTCTCAGAGTGAAGGGGATGTTTTCTGTGTGGGCTTCTGAGTGTGAAAATAGGAAGAGAATGGAGACGCCTGGGCTGCTGTTGTAAATGTCGCCTTGTAAATTGTCAGCAAACATTCTTAGGTTGCAGAGGGTGAACAGCAACAACTACTTTAAAATAAACTGACATTGGGAGAAGCCATTTCTAATATGGAGGACAAGGTTGCATGTGTGTTTTTGGAATGGGGGGGGGGGCTAGCAGGCAGGAATGTGTCCCGGATAAGACAATGTTTATATAAATATATACACTGGATGTCATTTGAATTGAAAAGTGTGGATTGAAAATGGCTAAAATTCAACAGAACCACCTTTTCAATCAGTGTCACCTACTTGATAAAACACGGCGACTTAAAACGTGGAGCAAAAATAGCAGGCATGTTTGTGTCGACACAGTTTTGTAACAGATGATGCAAGTTGGTTTAACTGGCAGTTACCTCTGTTCATTTAACCTGTTCGGGATGCATAACGTATTTTTGCATGATTAGCTCGAGGAAGGGCAGGAGGAATGTGGTGGGAAAATGCCAGGGGTCACAATCAAGCGTGTCTGAAATGCAAAGTAGGCTGCTCTACATACAGCTATTTTAATGGCAAAGGACATAAAATTTAACACTCAACATGAGACTTTGTAACTCACTACACCCAGATCAGCTTTATTGTGTTTGACACAACCTGTTCCCATGACCATATTGCTACAGCTTATACTAATTATCAACGAATGAATGTGCTTTTGGCCTTGTGGCCAAAGTTAACTCCATTTTAGATGTTTGAAACTTAAGGAAAAAACATGTTTCTCTCATTAGTACTGCAAAATAATGGAACTGTGACACTCTTTAAGGCACCACATCTGTAGTTTCTTACTTGTCACTAGCTGTATGAGTTGCGAGGTTACCCACAGTGAGCCACTAAACACCTCAAACCTCCCCACATTTACTTAAGTATCAAGTCACCTGGTCAGAGACAGCGTAAAATCCAGCCAGATAGCACTTAGCAGTTCGAAGTGAGCTGCGTTGGAGGTGGGTCTAAAGCATACATGTCAATGAGCCTTTCTTCCTTTTTGGTGTCTGGGCTGCCATCCAAGGCGAGAAGGATTGAGATATTTCTACAATTTTTAGGAGAAATTGGATGCAAAACGCTGCCTTTTACTGCAAATTAGCTGCGTCATTTTTTCCTTTTAGACATTCCAGATATTATTCTGATCCCTGCAGGCTGAGATGACAAAAAGTTTAGTTTCATTATATTTGATTCAGTAAGTGTTCAGTAATGTCCTCAATGTATTTTATGGCACATTGTACAATGCTGATCTCAAGTGTAATTTTACTACACCACTTTCAGTGTGTGTAATCTCTGAATGAAACTGTATACTTGATGACTCCACTGATGATTATTGCTCTCAGTCTTGCTTTTTGGAGTACATGTGATGTCAATCTGACAGCAGTTTTCCTATTTAGCATGTCACCAGTCCTCCTGAAGAAAAAATGTCTGATTACAACTGAATTGTGTGATTGGCTAGACCCCACTGTCACTAGTAAGTTGTCATAGCACATGGCATCATCAGCAGCACATGTGCCAAAAGTTCCTCAAGCGTTATTTCTGACCCCGGGGGCTGTGAGGAACAGACATAGAAGCTATTTCCCTAAGGGGGATCACATGTTGTTTGGCATTTTGAGGCAAGAAGCAGGCCTTTGTCAGGCTCTTTATTGGATTTTGGCCCCTGTGCAAGCAGTGTGTTTATTCCCCAGATGGGCAAGCTGAATGTGGCCCCGCTCTGTTTCTCCTCTCTGGCCCTAGACAGGATGAATCCACCCCAGGCTAAGTGGGCCAATCCTACCAGCGAGCCACATTCCTGTGCCCCGTGGTCCAGCTGAGGTGGGAGCAGGACATTAAATCAAATCTAACTTTAAAGAGTTCATAATCAGCTTCTGGTGGTAGCCGCTGCCCTATGCAGAGCTGGTTTTAAGAAGTGAGGACAAGCACACCTTTGTTTTCTACTGCTTTATATGCGGGTGGGGGGGATTTTAAAGATGTGGAGTCGTCTCAGTCTAGAGATGGTGTGAGGTGAGCTTATGCCTCTCTCCAGCCAGAAGGCTGCTTTTGTCTCTGTCCCTCACCACACACAGAATATTGTATTTTCCACTCAGTTTAAACAGCTTGTGTCCTCAAAGGCAGGCCAGCACTTGATGATTTTTGTGGAGACGTACAGTCTGGGCGTACTGTAAATGTGTTTGCTCTGCTCCAACACAGTCTCACCCTGCTCCTTGTTCATTGGAGCTAGTAGGTTAATTTATGGCTCCTAAAAGGTTTAAAGGGGGCAGAAATAGACATCTGTAATTAAGGCTAATTTTCCTGCCAATCAATCACTGGCCGTGTGTAAATGGATCAGTAACAATCGGCTCAGGTTGCTCTACCAGCTGCTTCTCATGTCAGCCCCTGACCCTCAAGCACAGACTGCCCACCGACTCCTAATTAACTACCCTCAATTACACCCTAATAGGCTGATTAACAGACCCTTAGTTGTGCTGTAATGGTCCGTCTTTCCTCCCAGTGCCCCTCTGAAATGCATCCCGGCTGCAGCATATTAATCACCCCTCTCTCTCTCTCTCTCTCTCTCTCTCTCTCTCTCTCTCTCTCTCTCTCTCTCTCTCTCTCTCTCTCTCTCTCTCTCTCTCTCTCTCTCTCTCTCTCTCAGGGCAGAGACTGGCCTTAGCACACTGGTTGAATTCCTGAGACAAAAAGTTTGAAGCCATTTTTAGATAAATAGATTGATCGATGATAGATGACCACCATTTTTTGATGTCAAAATTCCCATGATTCTATAGCAATTAGAGAATTGAGCTTAAAGTTCATTCTTGACCTTGAAACAGAATTTGACAAAACAATATCACCTCAAGGTCCATTCAGTAGCTGTTCTGGAGATTTCAATCTTATTACATTATCTTCATCAGCTGATGGAAATTAAAAATTAAATTAAATATTTCTTTAAGGACTTCTTGTCCATGTTGGCTGCAATGTTGACAACTTTGGAAAAGCTCCAAAACAGCTACTAAATAGACCTTGAGTTGAGATTCAGAGTCAATTAGAGAGTTGTGATGTTCTCATGTGAATTTGTTACATATTCAGTTTCCTATAATATATATATATATATATATATATATATATATATAATAAAATAAAAATGTATCAGATACCAATATATTTTTGCCAAACTGACACTAATCTGTCCACATACCAAGAAGCCCTATGTGAGACTGAGAAACTCTACCACAGTTTAATATCTGCGTCAGTACTGCAGTCTAGTCCCATGCTGGTCTTCTGTTCAACTGCACCAAAAATAGCACAGCATGTTAATGTAGGTCAATGTAGCCTTCTCGATATTTGAGATGATCAAAGTAGGAATCTCACAAAGGAACAAAACAGAAATAGGAAACAGTGGCACAGTCCTAAAACTATCAACTTAATGAAAGTGTTGATAGTTTTCACCAGACGTATCCTCCATTGTTTAGACCACAGTTTAAAACTTAAAACACAGTTTTAAATGTAAAACTCAGCATACATGACTCTAGACAGTTTATTTGAAAACAACTACCATGGTGAAGTATTTTACTAAAAGTGCTTAACATTAGGCCGATATAGAGGTAGTTTATTCCACTTAGCGCTGATAGATATGGGTGTTATGGCAAACATAAAAACTAAATGGGGACTGGTGAATGCTCCATGCAGGGAACTCGTTTAAGTGGAGAAACAGGCTGCCAAGCCTCAGCAGTAGACTTAAGAATAAATCACAAGATGCTGACACACATGCAGCTTTGTTTATAGAATATTTATTGTTACATTTTATAGGAAACTTGTTTTTTTTATAGAAATTCAGTTGAACAATGCCTACAGTTGTATCTCTTTTGACACAACTGGATTCTCGTGAGTCTGTTTTATGATCAGTTATAACCATTATGATGATACACAGAGGGACTTTCCTGTTTTATTACACAGATTCCATCTCTCACTTGTTGGCGGCAGACACTGTCACATGTATTTGTTTCTATGGAAATGGCTATAGGCTGACAGTGATTTAAATATGGTTTGTGTGGCATTGTGTGATCCAACATTGGTCCCTCAGCAGATTATAGGCTATAAATTTCCCTCATCAATCAAAAAGCCAGAATATGCTTGTCTTCATATGGAACCATTACAGTTCTTGCTCCAGTGAGATGATAAAGTGGACTTCATTTCTTTTCCCACAGCTCTGTATGACTTTAATCTCAGCTCGCTGTTAATCATGTAGACTAGGTTTGACCCTTTTTTGCAGAGTGACATCACCAGTACAACAGAGAAGTTCACAAAATCTCTTCAGCCTTTTTTTATGCTTCCTTAACTCTGTCTGCCCTTAAGGTCTCAATATGTATGTATTCCATTCTGAAGCGCTTTATCTGATCGGAACTTCTAAAATCATGAAACTTAATGGTTCCTCAGAGCATAAGAAGGTGCAAGACTGACTATCAACAAGGGCAGCAGGGTAATAAAAAGGAGTGCAGGGTCAGAGATAATGATTTTAGCATCAATGCTAGCTGCTTTCTAACATTCTCAGAGAGGTGAGGGGACGTGCCTCAGCTTGCTTCACTGTAGAGCAAGTGATGACGGCCAGACAGCGCATGATGAATGTGGTGTGGCGAGCTATGCTGTCCATTCAGCAGTACACTCAATCTCAACTTAATGCAAATTAATTTGACCAGCTCAGTGAGTTTGGGTCATGAAACTCAGATCAAACTGTCGAAGCAGGGATTTCAGATCAAACTTTAAATAAATATTTAGCCATTGCATTGCCTATTTATTACCGCAAACGTTTTCAGAAGCATATCTGAATGGACTATGTAGATGGAATATGTGTAGGTCGTGATGTTTTTGCTACAAGAACCACCTAACTTGCAGTGTGGAAAGGTCCATCCAATCCCCTGTTGGCAGCATTTTATGCATTCTGTTATACTGTATTTCATTTGTTTATTTAGCAGGTACAATACTTCTCCTGATCTAAAGCTAATTCTCATTTGTGGTTTAAAAAAAAAAAAAAGTACTGGGCTGTATTGACCGGTCGTCGTACCTAACTTCTTCCTTTCCAAACTGTATACGCCATTTGCTTTAAACTATTGTAAAAAACACCAAATTTACTCAGTCACTTGAACATCGCCGTGTTGTTTTCCTGCATAATAAGAAAAAGCTTGACTTTTCTGAAATGTATCGCTCCTTCACATCTGAAGTGCCAGTCTGACCTTCGGAACAAATCTGAAGCTGTTCTGAGGCGAGCCTAATCAGGCTGCAGTACTGTGGCTATGGCTGATACTGCTGCAAACAGATGTTAGTTTTCATTTTGTAAGGCTCCATTAGGATTTAACAGATGCAAAACACACAGGGTTGACATCACCGTACATAATTGTCCCTCCTGTACATGACAGATGTTCAGTAATATCTGAGTTAATTGGAACATATCAACACACATTTTCGTGAGAGAACTATTGCACATGTGCCTTAACTTGACATATTTATGTACAGTAGTCCTGCAGTGCAAATTTTATACGCACGTCTGCTATTTTCAACTTTAAAAGTTGAGCATCCCCTCTCTGTATAGTGAATGGTGTTAGCTGCTAGTAGTGTTCACCAGTTTTTTGGTTTGGTACCACAGACCTATGGTTCGACAGGCAGTGATGGGGCACAGCTAGGAAGTGGAAACCCGGTGTCCCTTATCAAAATGTTTTCTTCACTCTACCGATTAATCCTGACGACACATCCCACTTTTGAGTCGCCACCGCTCCAGTTCTCCCCAGCCTCTCTTGAGTAGGTTTAGAGCTCCCTTCCATTCACCAGCCAACTAGTGGAACTGGTGGCTGCTGCGCTGCCTTTTCTCATGCAAATGTGTGCAAATAGAAAACATTGTTCATCAGCGTGGTTCTCCGTCTGTGTTACGCCGCTTTGCACTAGCCTTTCTCTTGTTCCCCTGAGAGAGATGTTGCCTTTCAAGTGTTACCTCTCTGTCTCATTCAAGACTTCCTCTTCCCTTTTGACAAACAGCCTGGAGGAATGGCCAGAGCCGGCTCATTGAGCAGACTTTTCAGCTATCAGGCATAGGAAGGAAAAGAGAGATGTTCTGCAGGCGCCTCCCTCAGACATCCCCGCTCATGTCTTTTTTTTTCCCCCCCCTACCCTCAGAGGATGAGTTATTCTATAGTGGGAAGTAAAGTGTTCTCTCTCCCGATACTTCCCTTTCTCTGAAAATATACAGGTGCTCTCCCAGCAAGTGCACACTTCTCTATCCTCTAATTCCACCTGCATATATGCAGTGATATATGCCACATGTTCTGTATCACTGAGTAATCAGAAAAAAAACGTAGCTTTTTCAATCGCTGAATATTTTTTTGACATAGCTTGAAAGAAGCTATGTAATTTTGAATCACACTATTCAGAGCCCACCTGTAAATAGCTGGTCAGTTATGTAGTGAAAAAACTAAATGATTTTCTGTATTTCAACATGAGCTTGCAGTTCTATTAAACCGTTTTATCAAAAGCATATGTTTAATAACTTTCCATTCATCGTGATCCACTGCGCATTTTGTCCTCTCCTTAAAATGGTACACCTTGTACCTGGGGTTGAATAGGTTGTGTCCACAAATTCCTGTAGATTATGACATACGATAGTGCTTAGGCAGAGAAAATAACTGGCAGGCTCTGGAGAAGCCCAGGACCACCGGCTGAGAGCACAGAGCCCTGTGCCAAGGTCAACGCCAAGGTGTCAATAAAGATACCTTTACTCCCTGCTAACAGAAGGGTGCTTTGATTAGAATATGTAGCATTTAATCAGAAAGGTATGCCAGCAGACTCACAGTGGCAGCCATTTTGTCTGCACGTTGGAGTGAGATCCAAGGAGATTTCCCCCTTCTTCCCTCCATATTCCAGTGGAGGCCAAGTGCATGATTGATATGTGCAGGTGGTAAAGGATATCCCCCCTGAGTAAGACTTCCCAGCTAACTTGAAAGAGAATATTTTTCCTCCTTGCCATCTAATGAAAACAGTAGTCTCAAAGCAGAAAGTCGGAGCAGGCCAGGAAAAGAAAAAGAAGTGTAATTTAACGTCTAATGTCTCTAACGTCATGCCTATCCTGGCTGGACAAAAGGCCTTTGTAAGTCCATTGTAGGCTCTTTTTTAACGCTCATAACACCATAAACCCAACTGCCTTGGGCTTGCTTCTAAATACAAGGAAATTAAGCCTTTTGTCACTGCAGTTTCCACACTCCCTTCTTCTGCGACAGTTTACCCTGAAAATAAATGGAAGGAGGCTGTGAGTGCCAAGAGGGAAGATGGAAAATTATTGCAGGGTAAGACAGGGAGCCTTTTATTCCTGCAGAGTGCTGAGGTGTTCCAGTTTGTGCATCCGTGAAAGTCAGGGGAGAGTCCACATAAGATAAAAAGAATTTTGTTAGATTCTCTGGGGACATTTATCTGGGATGCAGTCATGTACCTGGTACAAAGATGAGGTTTTAAGCTTCGGTTATTGTCCAAAAGGAGACTGAATTTGGTTGTGTCCATTTGCTCAGAATATTTGATAAAATTTATTCTGCAGAGGGTCTTTTCTCTTTGAATGTGTTTTAGGGTTAGGTTGGGTCAGGTAAGGAGACAGTCTCCAGGCTTAGGGTTAGAGTTAACCCAGCTAACCCTCCTTGAATTCTTGACTTCTGCTCTGTCTTGCTTTGCTAAGTGCAAGGTCACCACCACGTCTCAGATATGACCTAGATTTACACCAGATATCTATTTATTTTTTGTTTTCATATCGTATGGTATGATCTAGCCTTATTCTGCCAGGACACGCACTCTTGCGATAACGGAACAAAAACACAACATGGAAAATATGAGAGCTCAGGAATCCAGCCACCTGAAGCAGGACTGATGTAGATAAAGCAGAATTGGGCTTAATAAGGGGAAAACAGCATCACTCTGTTAAGCTTTGTAATCTCTTTGACTTAATTTTTTAATTTTGTCCCAGAACTTCTGTCTTATTTTCACATCAGTAGCAAGAGTGAGAGTATGAATGTCCTTATTTTTCCTCTGCCATCATTAAAGAAGACTACCTGTAGTCTTTTTTTCAGAGAGAGAACAAGGCTGGTTTTAACACTGTGGCCTCCCTGCTCTCCAGCCATGCTATATCAGGCCAACAGCTGCTGTCTCTCAGCAAAGGCATGCTGACTGCCGGGGCTTGGCTTCCACACACACAAGGCCCTTTATTTTTGGGCTCATGACTTAGAGCTGGGGTTGTGTGTTTTTTTTTTTTTTTTTTTTTTTCTATCTTAGATTTTATTAGTGGAAGAAATAAAAACATGTATTCATGTCTAACATGAGACCTTGAGTGTCTGGATAAGCTATAGTGTTTGCTGTGCTGTATAGCTGCTGTCTTACCCTGGTGTTGAAGATTTAAACAAGGTATATCAGGTAAAGGGTGTGTGTTGTGCTCCACGACTCAAATTCCTTGAATCGGAGCCAAAGAAATGTAAGCCCTCTCCTAGCTGTCCCTTGGCACATCAAGACAAGGCCTTTATCTGATTTTTGGAGAGTTTGAGTTGGTGCTGTTTGAACTGTACTGCTGCAGCTCAGTCTGTTCACAGACAATAGCCTTAAACAACATGAGCGAATGCTGCTGGGACCGCCACCCAGGACAAACTCCCCTACATCTATAGGACAGGATCTACGACCAGAGTTTCTCTGTCAACCTTTAGATATTGATTTTTTTTTTTTGTATGCCACAACTTGCCTTCACTTTTTAAATGCTACTAGATTTGATGGTTGCAATAATATTTTCGAACATTGTCACCGCATGTTAAACTGGCTGTGAAAATAAGAACCACATGTCTGGCTGTTTTCTGTACATAACGGTATAGGTTAAGGAAAATCAAAGCTTCTCTGTCTCATCTGGACCTCCTCCCAGTCCCTTACCTCCAAGTAGCCGACGTGCCCCTGCAGACAAACCACAACCGCAGTGCATAATACTGACATCCTTTCCTGCCCCCAGAAAAGCATTTAGCCTCTAACAATAATTCAAACAATAATTAGGAAATGTTCGTGGCACTGACTAGCCCCTAAGTTCACGTTTCAGGTATGGGTTAGAAAGAGAAGTGGTTCCAGACTGTTAATGTCTGTCACAGCGGAGTCAGAGCCCTGTGATTATTTTGGTGCCAATGTCCAAATAAACCTTGTGTGGGTCACGACCTTACTGATCTGAACCAAATGTGCTGCGCTTTGCGACTTTTGTTGAAAGACTTACCGCGCAGAGTGGTTAAATGCGAGCGACAATAGATGGGGTTTTTTTTCCGCCATCGCTGTCCTCCTAAGCTCTTCTCGGGCAGAACATTCCAAAAGTAAAACAGGGCTGCTCACAGGCCCAGCTTTAACCGCACATCATTTGACAGAGTCATCAAGCAGGATTTTATACGAACATACAAATCCTTACTTGAGCCAACCTTTTGAAGGCTCCTTCAAAATGTGTCAAGACAAACACCTTTCACATTGATCACTATCCATTTGCAAGTATTAAATAAGTGGACTTGGGTTCCAATCCCACACGCAGCTGCATTAAAACTATGGACATCACCATGTATGTTACACATCCATTCAAGTGGGCGAACACACACACACACCAGATTTCTTTGAAGGTTGAGTGATTCATCAAGTGGCGAAAGTCAACACTTTCAAACGTGTTCAAAGCATAAAGGACTCCGTCAAGCATGCTTCAGCTATCTCCCTGCTTTTCTACCACTGAACAATTTACATGGCTCTTGAAATCCAGTCAATATTTACGTAAGCGTATACATTAGGGGCAGGCCGACGGAGCTCTGATCAAACGGTCGCTTTCATCTATGACCTTCGTCTGACTCGTCTCACAGAAGGCTCTAACCAGGCTGGGGGTAATCAGATGTCAGGCTGGGTGTTCGCCAGGGAACTGAGCACAGCTTCATACACGGGGGCCAAGGCCTTTGCACGTCCCCCGTGGCCTGCCTAGCCGACTACCCTCAACTTTTCACTTCACTCTAACACATTGCAGTGACAGAAGTTAAATTTATTTCAGTGTCAAGCAACTAACAAGGAATGAAATGGGCAGGAATGGGAGGATCGGGGCAGCATCGAATCGATTGAGAACACATAGTTCTACCCACATTCTTTGAAGTGTAACTCAATGTGACCATGAAATTCTTCATAATCAATTATTCAGCTAGATCACGTGCTGCCTCACATACGATGGCTGTAAGTAGTATGCCTTGGCAGTTGAAGCTGACTTTAGTTATTTTTCTGTACTCCTGTAACTGTAACAATCCATTTACGTAACCATAACGGATCTAAGAATAGCTAAGACATGGCTCTGCAGGATTAGAAAAACAAATGTTCACCTTTTTGTGTTGAGAAGAGCATGCCAACACTATGAGGTCAAGGGCTATAAAACGGCCACCTCTGGTAACACTATGGAAAGAACTAACTATAAGATCTCACAGAAAGTTCATATTCTAGCACTCAATGTTTACAGACTAGAAAAGGGATTCACTTTGCTATTAGAAACACTAGAAATGTTTTCTCAGATGTTTTTGTGCTCATTTGTCTGGCAGTAAAAACACAAAATCACCATCATTCATAAATGGCTGCTGTGGTTATGTGTCTTCGTCCTGTTTGAGCCTCACTTGGCTGTGTTTTGCGGCCCATGAATTAAATTACATGATGCAGAAACTCTAGGGGGCCAGACTGGAGACTCCACTCACTCAGCAGTGAGGGGCGGTGAAATAACTCTCCTGGTTTGCCTTTTCCAAGAGGATTCTGTGCCATTGTGCTGAAATGACAAGTAGCCGCTCCTTACTTTGAATGCCTCGCACTCTCTCTCTCTCAGCCTTCAGTGTCTTTCACTGTTTTCTCAGATGGTTCTCTCCTCATCTTGAGCACACATTTGTTCTCTCTTCCCCCAACCTCTGATTAATCAAGTATGACTCTCCAAGGAAAAAATGCAACTTGGTGGTTTTGATGCTTCGTTTGTTGTCGGTGTGTCAAAATGTGGAATGTTTGGAGCTAAATATTAAGTCTGGACTTGGGGGGGAAAAGTGAATGTCATCCCGTTAGTGTCCATTGTGAATAATGTCATTGTAATCTTACATTCAGTCTGTTCTTAGGAATAATTCAGAATGACACAGTAAAACCAAATCAAGACAACTGACTTGTAACTTGACAGGCACATGACATGCAAGTTAAAAAGTACACCTTGGTAATGAAGTGCAGTGTAGTGTGATTTTCCCAGTATGTGTCTGTGGGCTAGCACCTCAGGACTCTCCATAAAGGTGACTGTTTTACATATTGTGGGAAAGAAAAGTCAGCTTACATGTGAGAGGTTCAAGTGCCAAAGAGAAGGTTCATTTGGGCAGAAACACTCTCAGCTGCATATCATTTACATCATTTAAACAGGGATTAGGGTAATCTTCAACTTCCATCACCTGGTTGAAGTGTCACCCTGCTTCCCTTGTTGTTGTGTCTCCTGAGGAAACCGTTAAATGGGCTGTCACAGCTGACTGAGCTGTTTGTCTAGCTCCTACACAGAGACTAAAAGTCAACTTAGAGAGTAAATCTGCACTCCCCTCATCACAAGAACAAGAATCATCCAGCTGGAACAAAAGGAGGAACGCTCGCCCACAAACACATGATTCACTTTAGTCAATTAGCCTGTTCGTTCAACAAAGCTTTTTATACCGCCTCAAAAAAATCTTTGCCATTGTGCTATTCATTCCAGAGCTTAATCTGTAAATCGTAAACAAGCATGTCTTAAAGGAGAAGCCTAGGGCCCTGACAAAAGAATGAGGCAGTGGACATGTCAGGAGAAAGTGATCAAAAAGACCCGAAGCTGAAGAGGAATAAACTCGGAGCTAAGATCCAGCAGCACCTGAGATAAATTATAAATTATATCGAGTTGAATGATAAGAACACAAACCTTTCTCTTTGTCTTGCACACATACCATTTATAACCTGCACCATTTAGCATAAACCATGAACTGTAGCAGTATAAAATCAAGTTTTTGCTTTGGTGCCAAGTCTTAGTGCCAGAATTTTAGCACGTCAAGCTTAATTACTCATTTGTCCACTTCTTAACCCCAAGGTAGCGCAGTATGGAAATAATATGGCAAGGCATGCTCGAGGAATGCATAATTTTGGTTTTATGAAACTATAAAGAAGCCCGTGTGCGTGGCTCAGGTTTGTAGGATTTGTTAGTTTAGATCAAGCATAACATGCTGGGTATGGGAGATTTGACACAGTGGTAGAGGAGCCAGCAATGGCAATAATGAGTTTTGTTTCAAATGGTACATCTCTCCTCTGATAATGTTACTTCAAATTTCTGCAATGGAGCACCTTTTGTGCACTTGGAATATCAATACTTTTGGCATATGTTTTTCATGAACTGAAAAATCAAGAGTGCTTTTTGCTGATCATAGAGGTTTAAAAAATGCTGAAGTTTTGGAAGAGGAAATAAGAGAATAAAGTGAGATCTGACAACTCACATGGGTTGCAGTGCTAGCTCAAGATGTTGGCTCTTCATCAGGAAGAACAAGAACAGGTTTTTTTGAGGTGCAACATTTTCGCTGTGAAGGATTGCGCTACATAGGCAAGTTGTACACTGGTTAGCAAATGTGACATCACCAGCTTGTCGAGTCTTTACAAAGATTGTGTTGAGGTACTGAAAGGAGCTTTGTATAATGTAAAACAAGAAGGGACAAAAGAGGGGATGGCGTATGTCTGGTCACTGTAGAGAAGGCTTGAGAAAGCATTCCTGTACAGTTTCCCATTTGGAGCACGGAAAAAAAGGCTACAGAACCATATTGGCGAAAGAAAATATGAAGTAGACAAAGAGGGGAGTGGAATTAAAACAGGATCTCCCTATGCCTGCTGGTTTATTCAAAAGCTGTGGTGCCTGGAGGCTGTCTGCTGGATCCCTGTCTACTGTATTACTCTAAGGGGCAGATCCCTCCCGTTCTGCTTACCTAAGCACATCCAGTCTGGTCCAGTTTTGACCCACTGCTCACTTTCAGCCCCGATGTTTTCTCCTTTGAGCTGGATGTGTGGTCCATTGTGAGTGTGGTAAAAGGCTGGCAGCACAGGGACCACCAAAGAGAAGGGAAGGTCCAGTGGCCTCTATCAGCATGGGAGGCCAGTCAGGCCTGCAGCAGAATACAAATGTCATGATATTAAACACCATCCTCTATCTGTCTGCTTTGAAAAGTGGATTCCCATTAGAAACCGTTATGCCCTGAATATTTAAAGGTACCTAATGGAGTTTTCTTCCTCTTTCAGTCAGTGTTTCTCACCAAAACCTTTTTAGTCCATTTACACTTTGACACGTTGTGTCTTGGGCAGATGAGGTGCAACCAAAGCGCATTAGAAACAAATAATTTTGCTCAAACCACCTCTCATGAGCCTACCCTGATTTGCATGTAACCCAGGAAAACCAAGACAGATGCAATTGGATTAGTGATCTTGCTAACGGAAATGTATATATTTGTGTAAAAGTTAGTGTATTAAATCTGGATATTGCCCGAAGATAAGAAAAAAAAAATTCACTAAGATGAACCCGTCTTATCCTCCTAAATCAAACTTTGGTCTGCTAAAAAAAAAATTGTCTCATCCCTGCTAATGGAATATGGGTAGATAAGTCATAACATATCATGTGTACTTCCTAAGCCTGAAGCCATCTATACTTGATTTCTATGATAATGTCCATCCTTGTACATTTTGGTGATTATTGGATCTTAACAGTAAACTTGGCAAGGATCTGGAGCCATATTCATTTTCTTTCAGCTCACATGCTGACTCATCCAGCCTCCCCAGCTCAGGAGAGGAGCAGCTGGAAGGCTCGCATGTCACAAACATATTATTAATGTGTATGTGTAGAGCAAGACTAACACTGCCAATAGAGATCTCCGTTACCACTATGTCCATATCCCTGATGTGTCAGTTGGATCTCTTTATAGTTTTGAGTAATGAGCCTGAGACTAATGGATGTTGTGGGGGGTGGGGGGGGAGCCATGTTCTGTTGCCTATCCAAACATATGTCTTCAAACTAGATAAGCTTTAAGTGTTCATATTTCATAGTTAATCAGTTTGATGTCAGTGTTTTTGTAAAGTTCATGCGATATCAGGATCTGGTATTTCATTTTATGGAAAAGAAACACCTTGGCATAAAGTAAAAGGAATTACATTTTTTACAAGATTCTTTATAGAGATCTTTTTTCAGAACTCTGTCCCATTTTTCACTCCAATTTTATTTACTAGTTTGCCTCTCACTGCTTTTCAGTGCATTTTAGCACCATAACAACTGCTTTGGTTGCATAAAAAGCTGCACACAAGACACAGTTTTGGAATTATTTCAGTTTTGGATTGATGGTTTGCCAGTGTAACAATTAAATCTCAAATTAAGTCTTATCTCACCTAATTTTTTAGAACTGAGAATAATCAAAGAAAATTGGGGTTGTTACTAGCTGCCGACTTTTCTTATTACCTTCCATCCTCTCTCAAATCAAGTCATCAGTCCCCTGCTTATATTGACTGCAGTGATGACACAGACCCATATGACAACATACCAGCCTCTGATATGCTTTTTGTCCACAGAATAAGAGAATGTTATTCCACACATTCCTGAGCAGAGCCTCTGTTCCCTCAGGATGACCTTCAACTTATCTCTCCATCAGAGCACATCTGGGAGGGAGAGGAGTGGTGGGACAAGAGAGGGGGGTAGGGGTGAGGAGTACAATCTCACACACTGAAAGAACTGGTCTAGAACTGGCTTGTTGGTGAGCTAAGAAAACCACAGGACTGGCTTTGTATTATTCTGCTGGACTCTTTTTGTGTATGAGTCTGTAACTGTAAGGAATTAAATCTTCTTTGTGTGTAGTTGATGTCCATGTGTGTTCTTGGTTTTCATCTTTGAGAGAGCCAGTTAGAGCGTTAGACCTTTGGAGTCAGGACATTTTGTGAAGGCATTGTAGCTCGTTCCCACTTATGCAAGGTTCTATTTTAGGACTAAGCCTTGGGTTTAGGGATTAATTTACATTCAGGTTTACCTTAGCATTAATTAAACAGGAATTCATTTGATTATTATTGCATCAAACATTTCACAGTTGTTAAGGTTCACATCAACACAGACAAGCGAGCTCTCACATCATGATTTAATGTTTAGGTCCCAAAATGGTTGTGGTGGCTCCTGTGGACGACTATTTCTACTTTCATTTTGGTTTCTTAGGTTGCTCCATGCTTTCCCCAAAGGAAGCTGACTTGAGAACTTGGTAATGGTTGCCTAGGTTGTCTCCACAGTAACATCACCGCTCAGTCCACCTCCAGTAGAAGAGGGTCCTGACAGTTACTGCATGTACTGCTGTAGGTCAGGTTCTGGTGGTTTCAACACTCTGCACACTCACGCACACATCCGACAGGATAGGAAATAGTCCTGGCATCCCTGCTCCACCCTCTAAACTTCAGGCTTCCACTTTCGTACTCAAAATGTCAGCTTCACTTTATTAACTCATTTCAGCCTCATAGGATCCAAGAACAGCACTAAATCTGTCACTTGTCCGCAATGCAAGCCAAGAAAGCATTGAGCTCTGTTGCTAGAATATTGCCTCTTGTCACGGTAATGGAGTCATTTTGAGGGAGTGAATCAAGGTGTGGAGACTGCTGCTAGCCTCAGCTCTGTGGGGTTTGGCTCACCAATCTGATCTGGTATATGTTTTTCTGCAAGCTATTATATGCTATCACATATGCGCTGCTTTTACTATGTGCTTGACCAGATATCACAACAAGATTTACAACTGCTGGATTTTTTATGCCAACCAGAACAAAAGGATAAAAATACTTTGACTGATGAGACAAGATGATAAGTATGCATCAGAAAACCATTTTCTTACCAACACTTTAAATCACAAGCACACTAGTTGTGTGGCCGTAGGTGTGGCAGTGCCACTGTGTTGGCTGGTCAGTCGGTCAGTCTGTCCACCAGTTTGGTCCAGACTGAAATATCTCAACCATTGTTGGATGGATTGCCATGAAATTTTGTAAAGACATTCATGGTCCACAGAGGATGAATGTGAGTGGCTTTGTCGATCCCATAGCTAGCACCACCAGCAGGCCATAGTTGTCACCTAACCAGTGAAACATCACAACATCAACAAAATGGATTGGCACAAAAATTTGCATGGATATTCACCACCATGAGGTTCACATTTGCGGGTTTAAGTGAAATGTCTTGACAACTATTGAATAGATTGCCATGAAATTTTGTACAGACATTTATATCCCCCTCAGGATGAATTGTAATGACTTTGGTGATCCCGTAACTTTTCATATAGCGCCATCATCGGGTAAAAATTCAGTTTGTCCAGAACTTTGGTTTAAGACCAAATATGAACAAAACAAATGGCATTCCTATCAGCCTCTGCTGCACTTTGTGTTTAGTGCTAATTAGCATGCTAACACGCAAAACTAAGATGGTGAATATGGTAAACATAATACCTGCAAGACATCAGCATGTTAGCATTGTCTTTTTGAGCATGTTAACACACTGATGTTAGCATTTAGCTCAAAGCAGTGAGAGTACTCCACTAGTACTTTTAGTCTTGTTCATACAACTTTGAATTCAAATGCAAAGTTGTAGGAAGCGTTGGCTTACGGAACTTTTTTGTAAGCAGAAATAGTACGATAAACTTGCACCACAATCTGGAACACTGAAGACGTGTATCTAGGGCTGCCACTAACAATTATTGTCATCATAAATGATTCTATTTTTTTTTTTCAATTGATGGATTATTTGTTTAGTTTACAAAATGTGAAAAACAGCCCTCACAACTCTCCAAGTGACAAATTGTTTGTTTTGTCTGTCTGACTAACATACAAACCAGATATATTCAATTTATAATTACATAAAATCTGCAAATTCTTGGAGAAGTTGGAACCACAATGTTTGGCATTTTTGTTTGATAAATGACCAATGAATTGATTATCAGAATAGTTCAGCACTTTGTGTTTGCAGCTCAGTTTGAAAAGGGTTAGGTCACAATTCCTACAGATAGGGTAATGTTATTGATGAATGTTATTTATTTAACCTAGATAATCTTTTACTAAAGAAGTTGTTACATGTAACATATATTGGAGTCTACTTGCCACTAGTATACAAAAAGCTAGTGAAGTAGTGAAGCAGCAGTATCAGGTGGTGCTTAGCCTTGTGCTCTTGTTGTTTCACACCACTACTCCAACTGACAGATTGAATTACTTCACACTCCCAGCAACAGTATGCCTGCAAAAACAAAGTTACCTAAGAACAATTTTGCTGTTATGAGTTTATATTTAGTTTATGTAGGGGATAACAGCAGTTCAGTAGGGAGTTGTGAAACTTGTAATGAAAAAAGAGCACATTATGCTGTACTGTACACATCATTAGCTGTCTGGATTGATGTGGAGTTCTTTGTGACGTTAAACTAGAGTAGCTGTTCAGATGCACTCTCCATCAGTGTAAATAGCTGAACAGTAACAGTAGTTCTGCTTCCACACATGCATTTTGTGTGTGCAACTATGTCTACTTATGTAGATGTGGGTTAGGATCTAACTAAAGCCCTGTAGACTTTTCACATTACTCCCTCTCATGGCCCTTGTGAGGCCTGATAGCCAAACGCCACAGGGCTAATTGGAGAATGTGTGTCTATGTACTTGGCTACAGCCGAGGTCGCAGGGTGTCATAACCCAGCTAATCAACATCAACTGTTTGCAAATTAGCAACACATGCTGCCTAGTTAGTGTAGGGTGTGGGCCTGAGTTTGGTGCAAGAGGTGGGGACTGACTGATGAGCATTTTTCAGAGCAGGAGTGTTTGGCTGAGATACAATCAATATTTTATTTTTGATTTTTAGCATTCACGGCTTATCATCATTTTAGTCTCTTCCATTTTTGCACGGCTATTGTCAAAAAAGCAGACTGAAGTGTAATTGATCGACGGATTTCTTCCCTCAGGAAATCAGTGGATTTGAAAGACTTTGTTTTGATTCTGCAAGATCTGCCGCAGTGCAGATAAAAACACTTTCTACTCCTCTCAGTAGAAGAGCAGAGCTAAGAAGAGGCCCATTGCCATTTAACATTATGCATGGATGAGTCCCAGAGCACATTACACATTTGTCTAAACCATGAACAGCTAGTAGCTCTGAGCTCTCTGGGTAGTGTTCTGCCTACTGAAAGCTGCCCAGATGGCTACTTCACTACCACCAGAACAAGTCTGACTTGGAGGTGACTCAGTACTCATGTTCCAAACAAAACTCAGCGTGGATTTTAGCACACTTTACACTGCTGCTAGCTATCATGTAAGGTAGAGAGAGGCTTTTGGTATGTAGCACAATGCTCAGTGGTGGTGGACCTACTGAAAACCACATAGTCCCCAGACTGCTGCTCAACTCCTCTAGTAATTAGCTCCTCATAGTTTCAGGCATGATTTAGGTCTGGACCAAAAATCCCTGTTCCCCCACCGGAGACCATAAATCTGCTGAAAGCTGGCCCAGTCAGAACGCGGGCAGCTCGTCGAGGTCCGTGTACTGTCGTGGTGTTCACGTCCACACAGATGAACCATTCTAATTTCATTAGCAGAATACATATACAACCAGTCTTCCCCCCTCTGCCAATCTGGCTGGAAACAACATGCAAATGAAATATTGCATTTTCTCAGGAGTGTTGCTGATTTAAAGCGGCTATGATTTAGGTACTCTAGCAGGCAGCCATGTTGAACTTGGCAGTGCAGATCTGTGCAGATCTGTGCTGGGCCAGGGGAGTGGCTGACTGAGTTAAAGCTTGCCTCAGCATCCAGCTGGAGCTGAGCTCATCTCCCTGGTCTGACTCAAGCCTGAGTGAAGAAGCAGATGATGTGTTTGTGTGTGTGTGTGTGTGTGTGTGTGTGTGTGTGTGTGTGTGACTGTGTGGGATTGGACTGGGGTGAGGTGTATTTACAGACCTCATTAATATCTCCCTGCCCTGTGTGGTCACATTGTTGGAGTCAGACATCATCAGTCAGATCAGGGAGAGCGATGTTTAGTGGCTCTAATAATGACCTAAATCTCTTTTAGTGTTTTTAAAACTGTCCTTTCAAATTATGCTCATAACTACAAACAAAACTTCAGCACACTGCTTGCTGCTTGCTCAAATCTTGACTCTTTAGTTGTCAAGTCTTTTTATCTCCTGGTGTAAATGAAGACTATTTAAAGGCCCTGAAAACCTTTTTTCCTCATCAGCATCTTACTGTAAGTGATAGGCTCTGACATTAAAACACAAAGTTAAAACAACGCTGGTCATTTCACACGAGAGTTTTCTGCATTTCCGTTATCTGTGCTTCAGTTAGAGTCGTGTTTGTGTCCACCTGACGGATGTCTAATATTCACTCTCCATTTAGCTCTGGTTTTATCTCCACTGACATATCTGGCTCTTTAGTTGCTAAATGCTCCGCTGTGTTCACCAGCTAGTTGCTAACTGTGTCTGTCTGCCATTTTGTGCGTGGCAGGTAGTGTACAGTGGGTTTCAGAGATTTTTGGCTAAAAACAGCTACCTGCTGCTGCTAGATAAGAAGTTGATGAGAGCAGAGCTTTTTTTTTTTTTTTAAATGTTTCTTATTTAGGATCCCAATTAGTTATTACCGCAGGAACAACTATTCTTCCTGGAGGCCACACAAAAGACAAACAAGACAAGACATTTAAACATGGCATTATAGATAGTCCACAATATCAACAAAACAAAATTAAATAAAAATAAGAGTTGAAAGTGGTTATCTTACATTCATAATGTAAATGGTTCAAACAAATAATAATTAGTAAGATAGGTATAAATAGTATAAATAACTGCATAATATTACTAGTGTACAGTGAAGCATTACCCAAGTTCTTCGTATACAGAATATCATACGTAGCCTAAACTGATTTCTTTCTGAATAATTGCTGTTCTTTTAAACAGATTTTACTGGTAATCTGGGTTAAATGTAGTGGTAGTTTGTTCCATTGTGACATAGCCCTATCCATTACAGTTTTTTTTAAGGCATTGGTTTTAGGTAAAGGTAATGTGAATATTTGCATAATGCCTATCTTTGGTGTGTGTTAGCTGTGAATTTAAGTATGTCGGTTTTCTTAAGGGACAGATGTTTCTTATATATTGGACCAGGCTACATGCCAGACTCTCTTCCACCCTTATCCGTGACAGCCTGGCATGCATCCCTTCCACACAGTCCCTCATTGAGCAGTTAAGAGCAAGGCCGGCAGCTCTGTTTTGAGTGAGCTGGATCTTATTAAGCTCTTGTTTTGAAGCACTAGACCAGTTTGCAGGACAGCAATTGAGGTGGGAGAAGACTAAGGATTACTTGTTTGTTATCTCTGTTAAAAAGTAAACAGACCTTCTGATAATCGAAATGCCTCTACTCATTTTAGCAACCATATTATTAATGTGAGTTGACCATGAAAATGTTCCCTCAAGTGTGACACCCAACAATTTGGCCTCTTTTAATCTGCTCAATAGCTTCTGGGCTGGAAAACCAAAACAATGGTCAAAGGCTAAATAAGGCTAAAAAGCTCCATACAGCTAGTGATAATTCTCTGTGGGTTTGAAACTATAAGTTTGACATTACACATACTTAATTGAGCAATTGTTGATATAAAAATATTGTTTTGTGCAGCTTAGTTTTGGGGATATCTGCTCCAGTTTCTTGTAAACTATTCTACAAATCACGGACTGAATTTACTGAATCTAAGCCAATCACTTAAAGCGAGCCTAAAGTATGTACCTCTTGCTGAAAAATGGCCACAAAATGACAATTACGAGATAGTGGTAATTGCACAACCATAGTGTAACACTAGCACAAGTGGAGAAGAGTCAGTGAACTGACCCAGAAATGACAATCACACAGCAATATCTACCAAAAGTTTGCTAACATTAGCCACCGTAAGCTACGGGTCATACCAGACCAAGTAAGGCTGTAGCAGCGAAGCCCCTGAGTATATTCAACTGCGCAAGGGTGCGTTTTATTGAACTCAGCTTTTTATCAGTAATTGGATGAATGTTCTATTTCAAAAGTTTCTGTTCTTTTAAAAGTCACATAAAGAAGTCTTGCTTTAAAACCTCACAGTATCGTGACTTTAATGTATCACTAGCGTTAGCGTGACATCCGGGTACTGTTCTGTTTTTGGTCCTGGCCCTGGTGGGACAACTCAGAATTTGTGCCCACCCACTAACAGGTGCCACTACTATTCTCAGTATACACTGCTCCAACATGATCAGTCTTGCGTGTTACAGCAGAGCAGTCGATCAGTTCCTGGGTGTGTTTTTGTCATTTACAGACTACAGTTATCTTCTCAGATCCTGAAATTACAAGTCTGTATCTGATTCACATGCTCTGAACCTGGCATTGATACCTCGCCTTGAAAGAGGAGCTGTATATCAGCCTTTAATTTGGCATGACTGAAACCGATCTGTTTTATCGCCACACTTGGACGGCATGAAGTGTCAAAGCAATCAACACTGGTGGAAACTAATAGCATTGATGAGCACATAGCCGTGTAACTTCTTCTGCAGCCTACACATGCCTTCATGTGGATTTACGCTGATAACCACCTGCATAAACTAGTGCTGAGTGCATAAAAAAAACATATATTTTCAAGAGGCAGCGTGATGGCTCAAACAGTCTTTATTAATAGCCGACACTTTCAGATGTCGGTATTCCATTTGCACAGGAAGCAACCAGGAGGTATTCTGGGTAGTTTGCCTCCTAAAACACTGGCATGCTGTTCACTCCATAGCGCAGACATATAAACATTCTCCTCTACCGCCCAGCTATATGTTTATCCTGGATTAGGTCATTTGTATCCTTACACCTTAGCAGCAAGGCTGAAAGTGAGAGAGGGCGCTGTCTAAACGTTTGAAGTATTTCTCGTCCAGATTGTTGTACAGTAACAGACACGGTATGTGGCTGCTCTCTCCTATTGCAGCTCAGGTTCTACTTGTGTTGTTTGTTTATGTGCTAGTCATGAGTGACGTGCCGTTCTCATCCAAACATCCTGCATGTGACATGGGGTTGTAATTATGAAAAGTTGTAGCTACCTTTTTTTATGTGCACACTGTTTTCCAGTGTCCACACTGCGCCTCTCTGCCAATGCCTGCTTGTGTGTATCTAAGTGTGTATGTGTGTGTGAGGTTTACTCTTAAAGGTCCACATTCATCCAGTGAGGCCCAGTGGTGACCAGGAGCTCGCCAAGCGTACAACAGAGCGCTTGTTGTGTGATTGGTCTGAAGCTGCCTCAGCTCCTTTGGGAAAGATGTTAAAAAAAAATGCCTCGGTCAAGAATCCAATTTCTGTATGCAACATTTAGTCCACCCTAAGCTTGGATTCTGATGGTACTGAGTCAATCATGAGCAATTTGAATGACGTTTGCACAGACTGGCCAAAACGTTTTTCAGCCTTAAAGAAGCTTTTATTGTTTTAAAAACCAGGAAAAGAAGGAACACAGCATATTAATTGATTACATCTGCATGCTCACTATGCTGTCATTAACGTGATTAATTACATTAAGCTGACATCTCACTTAAAATGTTTACATGTTTTGAAGTAGCTACAAAATCTTGGTGTTGCATACTTCAAAAAGCCCTCTACAACAATTGTCACTGATATCTCCTTTTCATTTACTTTAACAAGACTGATTTGTTATTGCAGCAGAGATGTTGGTTGTCACCACTTGCCATGCTGTCAAAAAACTGAAGGCAATCTGAATAAATCTAATTATTTACATGCCCAAGGAAAATCAGATGCAGCAGAAAACAAGGTGTTTTTAATCAGGTTGTGTTTACACTGATAATGACCTTACTTAGATTAAAGCACCGACATGACAATCACTGTAATTGTTATGATGATGCACTACATAATTACTCTCAAATTTCTTGGAAACTGGGACACTGAAAACCTCACACTGTGGCAAACACCTTTTGTAAAATACACACTTTTTATGGTGGGAAAGTAAGTCCATGTTAAGTTGAGAGGATGTCTGTCAACAGAGTCATCCATCTAGCTAGATTCAATTTGCAAAGTCCCAACGAGGACTTAACATACGTTTTGGCCGCCCCAAATAAAGTAATGCGAGACACTATTTATTTATTTATGTTTTAAGTTTTACTCGGCCTCAGGAAACATCACATAATTTTATCTAAAATGTCTGGCTGCTGCAGCTATATCTTAATTTGGTCAGATTGTTCACAAGATGGCTGAACTCAGAGGCAGGGAAGGGAAAGCAGTAGGGAAGACTGATGGACAAAGGCAAGAGGAAAATAAACAAAGGAGGAAGCTAAGCAAGCCTGTGCTACTTTCCATTTTTAAGGCCAGGAGAAGATGTGAGCACACTGTAAGAGAAGATCTTACATCATTTCAGCTTGTATTGAGTTGTCAAATCTTATATTTTTTCATAAAGCAAGTGAAGAAATCTGCCTGTAGACGTCACATACTTGAAAGATTCCCCCAATGCAAACTTATATTAAGAACGTTGAGTCAAGTGACATTTTCTTGCCTAAAAAATGTGGCTCTGCATAGGGCATAGGGGAATTATCTGACCCTTTTCATAGCATTTTATAGCAAGTAAAATTCTGTGAGAAGGGACTGAATATAAAAAAATGTAAGACATTGTTGCAGTGCATATCACATGAATATTTTCCACAAACTTGTGCATTATTCAGAAAAATGTTGCCTCAATCTTTAATCAGATTAAGATCAAATGATTCGAATGCATGCAAATCTAGTCGGCACGTTGTACATGATGCCTCCGAATTTGTGGCTCCTCCAGTTTTCTGTCACTGTTGCTGTTTTTACAAGAGCAGTTTTCCCCGTTCTTCTTCCCCCAGGTCCCTCTAGGTTTGATTTGCATTATATCTCCCAAATTTGCAGCTTGCTACAATGGCATAACTCTTCGTGATGGCTGGATTTGGGCTAAAGCTATTGTCAGAACAGGATATCTTGCTAATGTGTTGAGCAGGCCCTGTCCCAGCACAAGAGAGGAAGAGAGACCGAGTAGGTGGAAGAAAAAGAGAGGGGGGAGAATAGAATAGAAAAGGAGAATTTAGAAATACTATGGCAAAATCTTTATTGGGTTTAAAGTGGCAGGAGTGTAGAAGATGAATCTGTCTGAGCCGTCGATGCTTTGATCTAAGTCGATTATTTTAGGACAGTATGGCTGTTTCTTCTCTCTCCCTATCTCTCTTTTCTTTCTCTCCTCCTCTCTCTCTGAGCGAGCGAGCTGGTCTGACAACCGTGCACAGCTGCACCCACAGCTGTGTGTCGGTCCACAGCAGACCCTGCTCTTTATCAACTTGATTGGTCACATCTGGCGTCATTACTTCTACCTTGAGGTTGTCCAGCATAGAGAAGGGATGGGGGAGGAGGGGAAGGGTGTTGGTGGATAGGGGTGGGTCGAGGTTGGAGTGGGCTCTAGAGGGCCATGGCACTGGATGTAAGGCTTTAGCGAAAAGCAACATGGCTCTGTTTGTGTTTGCTGGCCGGACCCCCAGTGTTTGTTTTTGCCCTCTGTGCCCTCAAGGGCTTCCAGCACATTAGGCCCAAAAATTGTTCAGTGCAACACTATTTCTTTACTCAGAGGTGTCTTCTCCTGGGGTCTGATACAGAAAGTGTTGGTGGAAATTGCCAATTGGTGAACTTGTTAACACAGGGGTGCTCCATGCTAACTAGCTGACTATCAAACCTTTATGCTCATACTGAATGAAACGTGCCCGTAGCACCGAGGTATCAAATACTGCCTAGTACCAAAAATGCATGGAATGCTTGCTTAGATTAGATTTGTACTCTTCTTATTCTTCCTCTACAGTTTTTGATTTAGATCAGAATTTTGTCAGTTTATTTTATTTAGGCTAACTTCATACCGTATGACATACGTATGGCTGTTGTAACGATGTTGTGTTTAGACAACATTTACCATTTGGAAAATTTGGCCTTCTTTGTTAAATGGGGAAAAAAGGCTTTTTTCAGGATTTTTAAAAAATATATATTTCTCAAAGTAAGGTGTCAAAAAATAGTTAGGCGAGTGCTTCATGCTAACACTTGGTGAGTTGAGTGATCTATATCAAAAGTGAGGAAAAATGTGAATGTGTAGCTTCTCTAGATACTGCAAATTGCAAAGAGGATGAAAAAGCTGGCATCGATTGTCTGGTCTCAAAATTTTGCAGATTATAGACTATTTTTATAGGCATTGTTCTTATGTCTGCTTCTGTTTAGATGTTTAGATGATTTGAAAAGTTTGGCTTTAAATGAGAAAAGGGGATTTTGTAGGAAGTGTTTAAGCGATTAGAACTGCAAAACTAAAATTGTTGTGTTAAGTGATTTTATTTTTAAAAATAAGAATTTGTAGCACCTCTGCGAATATCTTGGGCCGTAGCAAAGAGTATTGAAAACTTTCGTGTACCTGGTCAGATTCATAGTCTTGTTCTTGTTCTTTCATTAAATAGACTCTAGAAACTCTGACATTTTTCTGTGAGAAACTGGTAAAGATGAAATATGGTGCAAGAATAACAATAGCATGAGACTACTTGCTTTGTTTATGTGGGAAATAACTTTCCTTTGACATAAGCCTCTGACATAGGCTTCTCTCATCCTCTCTCACACAAGAGTTCATTTCTGGAGAAGCCTCACCATACCTCACACCCTTTGAGACACAGAACCTTTATTTTCCATCATCTCCATTTCCTTTTTTCCTCCTTGTACCACTTGTAGTTGAACTCGGCCCCCGCGGTGAAGTGCCAGCAGCTTGCTGCTACCACAGAGCGCACTGGAAGTCGCTGTCATTGCAAAGCTGCCCAGAAGCAGTAAAAACAAAGTCAGTGACAAATAAGATCAAGACTGTTGTACACACGCGGAGTAGTGTGTTACATGGAGGCTAAGTAACAAAGGGTTTTTAAGCCTCGGAACGCTGCGTAGCCAGTGCTAATTCTCTGCACATGTGCTGAGTAGTATCCCTCCGGCTCCTCTGCAGTGAAGTTGTGATCCAGATGCAGATACAAGGCTCTGAACTGAGCTGACCTCTCTGTGGCACAAGGATCAGCATCAGGGACTCGTGCCCGACTCTGTGATCACTGTGAAAGTGTTACTGGCATGAGCTGATGACGTGCTGTACGGGTTAAAATATGCCACCCACACAAATGGTGACTCTACATCAGCCATCATAGCTGGATGGGTGGTGAGTGAAAAGGACGGTTGTTCTGTCTCTGAATGTCTTTCCCTTTTCTCTGGGAGGACATTAAGTGTAGCCCCCGCTCTCTGCCCCCCAGAGGAACCAGTTTCCTGCCATGCCTCCATGCTGAAATCAGATCCCAGCGTTGCTCAGGCCTTGTTTTTCTTGGCAAGGGCCGCACACAGACACTCACACAGAACTGAGGCTCCCGACCATTTCTACCCACCTTCACTACCTCTCTTTCTTCCCCTCGCTCTTTCTCTAAACCTCTTCTCTCGTCTTCATAAATTTACAAGTAAACAAGGCCTTTATCTGCTTTCCCCTGAAGCCAGTTTTTACAGTACCGGAGCCGGAGTGTGAATGTTTGACTGATAAAGCTGTGTGCGATGGCTCACAAAGGGAGAGTGATGTGAGTGTTAAAAAAGTTGTGATGAGGATAGATGGAAGACTTGCATGCTTCGCCAGCCATTTTTGGGCTGTAATTTGAGCCCAACTCATTCAGCCAGCACATATTTTAATGACATTTAAACATCTCCAGATGTAATTTTAAAAAGGTCCAAACAAATGCCTCATGAGGCTTTTAAGATGATATTTTTCCCTCTGTAACAGACCGATGCATCATGTTTTAGAGATAAGTTTTATAGTGATGTTGCTTTCACTGAAAACCCCCAAAACTCCTCAAAGGCTTGTCTTTGTTGAGCAGGGCAGCATTCCACTGAGTTCATGCACAGGGTTTTTTTTCACTTCCTCCAGTTTGGAGCTTCACTATCCCCTCGGCTTGAATGTGAGTGATGCAAAGTAAGTGTATTGTTTTCCAGCGCAGCTCTGCGGCTTGTGGGAACAGGGTTGTAAAGAGGGTTTGAATGACAGAAGCGTGCACTCTGGTCAGTCTGCTCATTGTCGTCTGCTGTTTACATGCCTTTGGCCCTCACACCACTGCCATGGACCGAGGCAATTTAACTGCAAACCCATGAGTTACTGCTGCAGTTGAAAAGGTGCTCTGTCCCAGAGCCCAGTGGTGTGGAGGATCACTGAGTGTGTGTGCTTTTCATGGATGGGTACACAAGGCTTGCATTCCCCCCGCCTGTCTGCTTGTGTTTGTGTGGTTATGTGTGTGTACATATGCAGGGGGGGAGGAGTGCTACAACAACAAACTGGGCTCATCAGTGACATTAAACAGTCCCATATTTCAGGAAGAAAGCAAACAGAACTGGCTGTTGCTCTGCATTTGCACTTATTACAAGTGCATGGAAGTTAGCCGAGCACTTCAAGGAAGCGCCCTTCCCACAAGGACATTAAATCCAGAATCAAAGTTATTGATGGAGGTTTAGTTATCTCAGGCTATTAACTCTCTACCTCCCTCTGTCCTTCTACCCCTCTTACCTACAGCACAGCACAAATGAAACCCATATGCCAATCGCACAGGCATTGTGAGTTACTGAATCAAAAAATTACCCTATGCTTGGATTTCCATCTATTCCTCATGCAATGTTTTCCACTGAGGTGCTAGTGTGCTCCGGAGAGATTGGTGGGGGAGACAGAAAGAGGAGTCAAGGCCCTCCTTGGTTGTTCCACGTCACCACTCTTCCCACCCAGCCGATGGAGTTATCACACAATTATAGCTGTATAAATACATAGACATGCCTTGTAATGTAGCCGACATGCACTGACCACAAGTCCGTTCCCCCCCCCCGCCTTACTGGAGCCACCACGTGTCTGTCCCTCCATTCATTACGCAAGGATACAGCTGAGCTTCCTTTTTTATCCTTCTCTGCATTTTTATTTTTTTCTGTCTGTGCTTCCTAATTTGATTTCGTGCTCAGCGGATGTTACAGCTTGATCTTTGCACATCACAATGTCTTGTTGTTGCGCGTTGAAAAAAATGTTGGTGTTTTCCCAGCTTTCCCATGGCTAGTAATTAGAGGCGTGTGATGTGTGGGCTGCTGAAAAAGGGGGGGGGATGAACCCCGCCCCCAGGTAAGCCCCCCCCCACACCACCCTCCAGTGTCTCTCCAGCCAAGGCCATATTAAAAGCTTTTGCAACTTGCATTCACATTCAATTAAAAGCTCCCCTCTGCAGCCGCGGAGAAACAGCTGCAGAGACTCCATGCTGTCTGTTCTCCTCAGTTGTTGTCGAGAAGGTCGCGGCTCGTCTCCCGTCGGAGGTTTACACCCCCCAGCAAACACACAGACACACATTAGCCAAAATCACATCCAAATGTTTACATGAGAGGCGGTGTCCCTGTTTCATCGTTTCCTTATCGCTGCGGCATAATAAGGCGCAATTACAGAAAAAGATAGCACAATGTGGACAACAAGCCAGCAAGAAAGGGAAGTGAGTAATAGCTTGTAAACAGATACTCTTCGGCCCGTATTCTTTGATGGAAAAAGATGTGAACCTCAAAGACCTGAATGAGCCTGTCCGCAATTATTAGTTATTTGCTGATTTTAAATGCTGGTCAGACTTTCCACATCAGAAGCTCTGATAAGACATCTCACTATTCTCATTACCTCTGCTTGAACTGTTGTTTGCACACTGCAGAATCAGATGGACAGTTGTTCAATGTAGTCTGTCAGTGCATTCAGATTTTTTTTATTCTCTAATTTTTCTGTGTTGTCAGAATGAACACAAAGAAAATTGGCAATGAAACCACCCTCTGTCTGTTTTATGTATACAGTGGAAATTTAGTTGGTGGTCTAGAACTTAAGAGTATAACGTATACAGTATGTTAAGATTTTGATTTGTAGGTGGGAAGTATGTGTGCAATTTTAAACCACAATTACTCAAAATGAGACTCAAGAGTTAAACATCACAAATGTTCCTAAAACTCTATTTATCAGCCTTATACAGTCTTGTAGCAAAAGTTCAGGTAATAGTTTTCATAAGAGAGAATGCTTTCCCTTTATTTCATTGCTGCACACATTATGAGAAGGGTACTTATATCTCGAGACTTTTGCATGCATCAAGTCAAGTTTAATGTTGGGTGGCCACGTCCTCCTCCCTGAGAGGTGAGCAGAAATGATAATGCGGTCAGCGATGGCTTCCACAAGTTACTCGCCCGGCTGGCTGCGAGGGCGAGGCGACCCCGATCCAGCCTAAATTTAAACCTGTGGACAGACAAGTCTAGCCAGCGGCCAGCCTCATTCCAGCCGCTGATCTTCCACGGCATGGAGAGAGAGAGACAGAGAGAGACAGCCTCAGGCCTTTTAAGTCTGTCCTCCTACTCCTCTTACTCCCTCCTTTGCTCTCCTCCACTTCACTCATCTGTTTTCTCCCTCGCTTCTCCTTTAACTCCTGCTTTGAAATTATACTTTATAACTTAGGCAATGTTCTCCAGCCTCCAGACTCTCCAGAAGTGGGCGAAAAACTGTATATATTAGAGTACTCAGAGCATTGTTGAGGTGAAATCTAATGCACCAGCGGGATTCACTTACTGTTCAGTCCTTTCAGGACTGTCTTTTGGCTTTGAAAAATTGTCATTTTTAAGTAATTATCCACAACATTTTCCAACAAATACATCTGGCTTCTTTCAGCTGCTGATGGATCTAACACAACAGTGATTCAATTTGGACAAAAGCTGTTTTCCTTTGCTTCTATGAACACCTGGGAGGATGTTTCCCAGAAAAAAAAAAATGTCCTCAGGCACACTAGAAGTGAGGCATTTTATAGTTTCAGCTGCAGCACAATTGGTTTGTTTGGATTACCAGTAAATAAAATATGAAGCAACAGCAGCGATTGTTACCATGCTTGTAGAAAGAAAAGACTGGTACCAAGAGAAAATCCAAATAACAGACATGATAAGATGTACCAAAAAAGCACCAACGAAGCATGTGAAGATTTTACAATAAATCCTCTGTCATTAGTAAATTATTTGCAGCTTATTTCTACATTTTGAATTTTGAGGAAATTGATAGTCATCTGACTTCAACACATGTAGACACAGACACATTGTGCTGGACATAGTTGTTTGGGGTTATGATAATAGTAGCCTGTTGTTCTGGAAAATGTTGGCTCACTCTCCCTGATGTACTTGCACAGCCTTTTCTTATCTCTCTGAATGCTTTGGCTCCTCAAATCATGTAAAAGATGGGAGAGTTTAGAAAGTCTCAATGGAAGATTGGAAAAAGTTCAAAAACATACCCAGATGTTCACAGAACAGTACTGTTATTATGCTACATTTGTCTACTTGGTTTTATTACCGCACTGAGAATCAGTCTGCCGTTTATGTGACAGTGGAAAAAGAGCTTTGAGTGTATACGCTTGCGTGTACCTCAGATGCAGCAGATTTGAGTCCCACATGGCTTGTGCCTTCCAGGGCTGAGCTAAACCAGTGAAGGAGCATCAGCTGGGAGCTAAATGGACGTCACAAGCCAGACAGCTCAGAGACAGACAAGATATGTTTTCATTCTGGCTCCGTCCACCTTCCTTCTATCCGTCCTTCCTTTCATCCCTCTGTCTTTCCATCCTGTCCTGTCCTGTTCTCTCACCGTCTCCCTCGCGCTCGCTCTCTCTCTCTCCCTCTCTAACTTCATTCTTCTCCTCCCTGTAATCAGGGGCCTTTGAAGTGGGCCAAGGAGACGGATTAGAGTGGGACCTGCAGGGTCTTTAACCTGGGGTGAGCCGGGGACGAGTAATTAGACAGGGAATTAAGAGGAAACCCAGCCTCTCTCTCTGTCTCTCTCATGAATTGTGTGTCTGCCGTATTGGAACCATGCTGTCACTTTTCAGAGCTTTTATTTTAGTTTTTTGTAAACTAGTTTAGCATGTAAAATAGCAGTAGCATTTACATCTTAATTATCAACCAATGTACAACAGACACTGAAGCAATTATTAAATAAGTAATTAAATACCAGAATTAAATACATTTTAAAAAATGAATAAAATAGCCACAAAATGACAAATAAAATAACACCTACAACCAAATAACCACAAAGTATTACGGAAAAGTTATTTTATGTAACATTTTGGAAATGCAATTTCCATGTGTTTCAATAAAATTGATAATATTTTTTTTAGAATACGAGGATTATAATTAAAGTAAGCAACAATGTCCTGAAGCAGCATTTGATATTTTTGGCAACTGGAGGCAGCGCAACAAGCTGTAAGTATGACATTGACTTGCTGTCTCCTTATAAAGTTTTTATAGCGAACATGTTAGTAAACAGTTGCCTATTTACACATCCAGCAGCAGTCACGTGGCAACATTAGATAACGTTATATTCACTCTCCTTTTAGCTCTGTTTTTTTTGTCTCTACCAGCTCCCTGGGGAAATGTCTGGCTCTTTAGCTGCTAAATGCTCCGCTATGTTCACCAGCTAGTGGCTAACTGTGTCTGTCTGCTGTTTGGAGGTAGTGTACAGTGGGTTTAGCAGGGCTGCTGCTGCTGGAAATGAGGTTGGTAGCAGTGAGAATGAACCTACAGGCCATAAAACCAAAAACATTTGCTGAAAAACGCTAAAACTCTCTGAGGGGAACTGCAATGTTAAGTGATGATTCTCTGTCAGTGTGTCACTATGAGCGACTCCTTTCATATTACAGTTATTTAATCCATTTTTAATTTAAAAATATTGACTAGTGCAGCTTTAAACTATATGCTCTATCCTGTATCACCTAAATACTCCTCTAAAGCTTTCCAAAACTTCAGTGAAATTTCACAATTTTAGAAAGCATACTGCTGACTCTTTTAATTTCTTACAAAATATACAACTATAATCAGTAGGTCTGCCAACCAAATTTTTAAAAGGATATATTTTGTGAAAAAACCTTAAATGTATTTATTGATTATGCAGAATTTAAACGGAAAAAACCATGCTCTTTTCAATTCCAGTAACAGTAATAGTAACAATAGAAAAAGTGAAAGTATTAGTAGTAGTAATACTAGGAGTAATAATAGCAGGAGTAGTGATTGAACTAATATTATTATTAGTAGTAGCAGTAGCATTAGTAGAAGAATGAATAGAAGAATTCTAGTAACATTTGCAATAGTATCTGTAGTAGCATCAATAGTGTTTGACACCAACTTTACTCATGGGAATCCTGTACTTTGGCCTGTGGTGTCTGTGTGTACAGGCTTTTTGAAGATAAGAGTTAACTGTGGAGAGAGAGAGAGGCATTATGCCAAATCAGCCCAACCAGCTGAGACCAGGGACTGTTATTAAACAGAGACCGTCTAGAGGAGTGCCCTCGTGGCCAAATATGGACATCCAGTCGCCCTCTCTGTCTCTCTGAGGGAGACAAGAATGAACCCAAACCAACTGGCCGACAAGTGACATGAACACTCTGCGCTAAAGAAATACACTTAACATTCTCCATCTGTCTTTTTTTCTTTTTTCTCTCTCTGCAGGTAAGAAAGATTTCCTGAGCTAAAAAGCTTTTGTGATCTGCCATGTAAGTAAAGTGTCACAATTTTAGATTCTCTATCCTTTCCTCCTACTTCCTGACATCCCTTCCCTGCGTGTGTGTATGTGTGTGTGATATCCCCAGGGTACCTGTTGTTGTGACAGGCTCTTGACTTGAGCGGCGTTAGAAGATAGCGTGTAAATTGTAATCTGGGAGCTCCCATTCCTTAGCCTGTGTCATTCTAATAATGCCACGCGTCAGTCAAGCCTGGCCGCTGATTACAGGCACATGCCGATGCTATCTCTCCTCCTTTTTCTATTGTGCAGATGCCACAAAAGGAGCCATTTACCAGTGGCAATTTAGTGCCAGGGGGGGAGTATTGGCTGTGCGATAATAGAGACTTAACCTGTATTGACTTACTCCTTTGCATAATCCTTAAACTAGTGCTAAAGAGTAACTTCCAGTCGGGAGCGTGTGATTATTACAAGTTAATAGCGCAGAGGTAAACAGATGAGTGACACTGGCTGTAATCCTTACTAAGTGGCCATGAGGTCGGGCCCAGAGATAGGGGAGAACAAGGTTAAGAAATTAATAAAAGAACACCTAGATCTTTACATTTTTCATCAAAATGTGAGTGTGTTTAGACTCAGGTGTTCAGGAGAGAAGCTGTAGCTCTTATTTTACTCTTTACCCAAGTTACTTTGTGTGATCTGGAAATGTATTTCTCTGTTGAACCCCTTTTTTATGTCACTCTGGATAAGTATCAGCTAAATGACTTAAATGTAAAATCTTTATCTGTCCAGAGGGAACATAAAGCTTGAGAGGGTTAAAGAAGGGTGGGTGTGGGGGTTTTGTAGTAGTAGAAAGACCACTAAGAATCTGACTATCACACCTCCATCAGCACACACACACACACACATTCACACGCTTCCTCATAAACCCATAACTCTTGCTTACATAACCCACCTGCCATTCCCCTAACCTCAGCGCCATCCTGGGAGCAACAGAGAGCAGAGGAGGGGTGGATGACAAGGGCTGTTAAAGATAAGCGTGTTTACTCTTATATTGTGGGGAAGTTGTAGACGTCCTTATCATTAACAATAAACAAAGTCAACAATAAAATGAGTTTAATTTTTGGGTATTGGCAACAGTTTCAAGGAGAAATCAATGTTTAGGGAAATGGGAAGCAAATAAAGAGTTAAATTTTAAAGATGTTCATATACTACATTAAGTTTTCCCTCAGTTCTGTTTATTGCAGTATTATATCATCACTGGGCAGGATTCAAAATGAAGCCTTTCCCAAATTGGCAGATAAAGTTTTTGCACAGCACAGTAGCGTGGCTGCTCAAGATGCAAGGATGACGTGGTGGTGTATCACAGTCAGAACGGTAAATCCCGATGGTGCCGTCTATGCACAACCTCAAGAGCAGAGGCGGAAATTACTGGTCTACCATAGCACGTCTTTCCATTCAGACTAAGGTGCCAAGTACAGGAGTAAGAGCAAGGCACTTGCGCTGTAAAGAATCCTTTTTTAATATTCAACATTTTGACCCCTGATCTCACCACATTTCAAACCCAGATCCATTCCTTCATGACCAAATTTTATCCTTGTATTGCCTGTGATGGCTGACATCATCACTGTTTTGCCTATTAGGTTTGCCTCTCTTGAGAAGAAACAGCTGCGTCACCCAGAGACCACGTTGAGGGTGTATTTCGGTTCCTCGGTTAAATAGAACATTTGAACTTGGTTCTCTAGAGGGCCAGCCAACCCGACCGTTGGGATTGAGGAACAGAGCATGTTGTCGGCCTCACATTCAACCTCATTTCCCTTCCAAACCTTCATCCACTTTGGCCAGACCACACATCCCTTAAACGTTGATAGTTCTGCTGGCTTGCTCATATTCTCCTTTACACACAACCGCGTAGTCACAACCTCAGATAGGGATCACATTCAGCCTTGCTTGGCTGCTAACTGCCCTCAATTAAATTTAGGGCTTACAACCGAGTAGAGCTTGAGGTGCCCCTCAGTATTTATAAACAGTTATGATCACATTTCCTCAATGAAATGATCTGAAATTAGTATTTTTCTAGAAGGTCAACAGAACCATAGCTGTCAAGTAGACCAAATTTGCACTGCATATTCTAAACTCGTGCTGTTTATGCGGTTAGGTGTTGGCCGGGCTGCCAGTAAAAATGCACAGTGGATGGGTTGAGCAGGAGGTTACAAAGGGCTGCAGCAGCTGTGATAAAACATAATGTGGGCAGCTGGTAAAGTGCCCAGCCTGGCCTTTCTTGGACTGATAAATCCAGGCCTGTTTTGGGGTGTTTAGTGCCCACAATAGGGGTGGCTAAGAAGCTCATGGTGGAATCAGAGATCCTGTTGTGCAAGTTTTGAGCTTAAAAATGAACCTTGTGAGGAGGCATGTAGTGCAATTGCTAAGGCTACGTAAAGACAGAAACAGATGGGTGAATTCATTTTCAGATATGAAAAAAGACTCAGAGAGGAAGGTTTGAAAATTCCTACCCCACAATATCGAGACATCTACAATGAGTTCTCAAGGTGGCAAATCAGATTGAAAGAAACGTTCTTATTGTTGTATTTGATTTCAGATTTTGTCAAATATAGAGAATTATTTCCTTTCTAACTGGTGTGGGCAAACGTATCAGTGATACGGAGCGGGTTGAGACTCTGTGCTGCTCACCGTGGAAGCCGAGTGGCCATGCTGGGAGAGCAATGCACCGTTATCAGACGAGAAGCGAGAGGTACGGGTGGTGATGGAAGAGGGGGCTGATGTGCCATGTGATGCAGAGAGAGGTGATAATGAGCCTTGTCTTAGCCTTCCACATTCCCCTCTCCCCAACACTTCCACACTAGCGTTGCCATCTGCTGCTCTGATTGTGCTTCGTCTACAGTACCAATGACTAACTGGCTGGCAGCCGTTCCTCTCTCCTCTGGGTTGTCTCTGTGAATAAACATGTGTTCTTCATCAACCTCTCTCTTTCTACCCATTGTATTCTTTATCAGTATTTCTTCCTTCATTTTTCTCTCTCTATCCAAATCCCCTCAATCAGCCCGGAGTCAAGTGACGTTCACAAAGGGTCAGAAGAACAGGGATTACAACTCTGGCTCATGATGAGCTAGCAGCTCCAGCTCATCAGGGCGAATGATGGCAGTGCCTTGGCATCTGTAGATCTGGGGGGGCATCAATGTGAAATGACAGCAAGTCGTGACTGGCTGGCAGCGTACTGACAGATCTGGCTCAAATGCCACTTTACCCTTCATAATTGCCAAATACAGCTTTAAGAATCAGTGAAGCATCACTAGTTAAAGCCTTTTGGAAATGAATGCGGGGTCACTGACATTTATCTGGGAGAAGATCATGTGAAAATGAGCCAGGCTGTTGTAACTAAGATATCCTGGGTTTAACGAGAGCGCCAACACAGCGAGCTGTGTAGCTTGCTTTTAATTTAACCCCGTCGGACTGCAGCACAGCTGGAGGGAGCCCTGTTCGATGGATACAAATCCTCTGTTAGTACATTGTGTAAACCTCCTCCAGAGGGTGCATTCCTCTTACCCAGGGCAAGGATTGGTCGGAGAATCTGTTACCCTATTTAAAACCCTTCAAGTAGCAACTGAACCAAGCTATAGAGCAGATGGTAGTTGCTCCGAGAGAAAAATGTGTTTGTTTGTGCGTATGTCTGTTGTTGTCTGTCTTTATGAGGACCATAAGTCATTACAAAGATGGAAGGATGAACAAATTCGACCAGACTGAAGACCTTTCCTGTCCTCACTGCTGTTGGTAAATTTCGGGTTAAGGCCTTGTGTTAGAATTTGTTTAGATTTCTTCTTGGTTTAACATTGAAGTAAGTTTAGCAATAAGTCTTTTTATGTGAAAGAGAAATTCCAGTGAAATTCCAGAGAAATTTAGTATTGCACTTCCATAAGGTTGGGGGAGTCGCAAGAGACATATTAAAAAGAGTGGTCAAAATTGATGCAGCGGAGGACTGCCAGTTTTTACAGGTTGAGTAGTACTCCCCATGACGAGTAAACTGATCTTTAAGTATAAAATTGGTAGATGGAAAAAAAAATGTTAGGTTAGCATTATTATCTTTAAGATTTCAGTCTTGGTTGATATGGCGTCACCTATGGTGACTGGTGGGAACAGTGGCGGACTCCGCCAGTACCAACGCAAATGACTATAGAGAAGCAATTGCAAAGTGCAACTACATTGAGTGGCCAAAAGGCCGGGCCTCAATGGTATAAAAAATGGGATTTGATTTAATGAAAATCTTGAGGATTATAAATTAAATGTAGACGTATGAAGGCAGGTTAGGATTGGGAGATAACTGTGGTCAATGGAGGGTTCTCACAAGGATAGAAATACAATAATGTGTATGTGTCTGTGTGCTATGTGCTGTACAGTATATTTTCACATGCGTATGTGGTTCAGTGTGTATGTGTGTGCTGAGCAATCCACAGGCTGCTTGTTAGTACAATGTCAGACATGTCCATCAGTAACGTCCCTTGCTGCACCTTATGCGAGCCCCAAGCCACAGCTGTGACGCACATTTCACCTCTCCCTGTGTTTACCTCCTCACCCCCATTTCTCCTTCTCTGTGCTCTGGGCTTCTTCTTTTCAATTAGCTTTTCCCATCTTTCGACTTTCACTTCCCGCCCCATGTCCTTGCCTTAACAGCGAGCAAAACTTGATTATAAAGCATCCCTGGGTTTCACAGAGTCTTAACGCTTTTTTTTTTTTTTTTTTTTTTAATCCTTATTTAATGTGTATGAGCATGCGGTAGGAGAATTTTTCCTGACCTTCTCCTTCTGCCAGCTTTGGTCTGCTTTGCTGAAAAAAGAAATGCTAATCAACCAAAAGTTTGTATCTCACCCTTCCACACATCGTAGCACTTTTTTTTTCAGTAGCATCACTAAACCCCAGCAGTCAAGGCTGACCTTCTGTAACTGGCAAACTCAATCAAGAGCCAGAAAAGTTAAGAACAAGACTCTCGTCACCTCTAGCTGTTGGCGAGGTTTTCGCTCCAATATGACAAATCAAATTTCAATTAGTAGGAATAAGGGCAGGCAGACTGTATAGGGCTGAGTGACATAAGGGAAAGTGAGAGACGAAGAGAACTCAAGGCCGGATGGGTCTAATCCCGATCCTCCTTATCAGTGCCGACCTCTGGGAGGCTGTGTGTGGATCTTGACCCTCTGGGGACTCCTTTTGGAGGGAATGCCTTTTATTCCCCTGTCTGATCGGACTTCAAAGGCGACGCGGGAGTGGCGGTCATCCTTTCTTTCATTACCAGGAGCTTTGCGCTAATCTGCGAGGGTACACCTGATGCCCCTCCCCTCTCTGAATCCCACAGATGCACTCCCTCCCCACCTTTTCTTTCTGCCAGGGGGGCTAAATGCTGTGTAATCTGGATATAAAAGAGCCTTAATCCTCAGCAGTCGGGCCGTGTACTCTTGCACCACTACCTGAAGCCTGGATAAATTCCCAAGCTTGTTAATTTGTTAATCAGAGCTGGGTTAGAGAAAAGGCCTAGTAGAGATCAGAGGATGAGTCAGAGTAGTTGTTAGTAAGAGGGAGAGTTACAACCTCTGACCTACGCATGAGGACATGCATGACATATTTAGTTTACACATTTAGTTATGGATTAATGAAACAGAAATACATATTATAAAAATAGTTGCTTCCTAATTGAGTTTTGGACTGTTGGTGAGACAAAACCAGCAAAACGTCACCTTGGGCACTGGAGAATAGTGAAACTAATCATCAGTTGCAACCCCAATATGAATACAGCAACATAAGAGTATAACTTTAAAGATATGTGTTTTGTTTTTCAACTTTTCAACAGTGGACAGTCAATAAAACATTCAGGGTTTCAGAGAAATGTCTGACAAATGGGCATTTTTATCATTCACATGTAAGTTGTAACTTGTTACTCCAAGTTAAAGAGTAACCCGTAATCGACGGCTGTAGAAGCTCCTTCAAAGAATTATAGCCCTTGAGTGGTTTTCGCTTGTTTTTCACTTGAGATCAAGGTTTGCATGCTGCAAAAAAGCAGGCGCTAATTGGCTAGCATTGTGGGGTTTGTTAAGGGGCCTTTGTTATATGAAGAGAAGGATGAGCAGAAAAACATCAGCAACAACAACATAAGTGCAAAAGTCACTGCACTTTTTTAGGTCTAGCTGACAATACTGCACTAACAACATTACATAATTTTTTATTTAATTTTTTTTTATGTAAGTCCATTGTAACAGGAAAATGAATTTTCACTAACTTAATTTTCAGCACTCTGGCTCTCAGTAGCATTACAGTTGATTTGCCAAGGGCCTCTGGAATGCAGAATGTAACAAGAAGTGTTTGGCTCCACAGAGCAGCGCTGGTGTGAACTGCACTCCCTGCCCTGGGCCTGTTCTCCGTATAATTCTTTCCCTGGGAATCCGTGATAGATAAAGATCGATGTGAGGGTTGGAACCATGCCCCCGCCTCTTGCTCCACCACTCATGCCCCTGTTTTCCTCCTCATCATCTACTTCTTCTCCTCCTTTTCTCTAAAGCCATATTCATCGTCTCATGACGAGCAGTAATTACAGCAGCTCCTCAGCCTCACCCCCAGCATGAGCTGTTTACATTGGGCCACTTGCCTCTGGCTGCTGTGGCCAGCCTCTCAACCCCCATTGAGCCCAGCAGGAGTAGCCACACAGTCACCAAAACACAACCCAGCACGACCCAGATCCCGCCAGGCCCAGCTCACCCAGGCTCCCGCCCAGCCACTTGTGCTCCGCCCAAAACCCCACAGAGCTCCATCAGTCATGTACTTCATACAACCCTCTTTTCCCTCCCCTTTCTAGTGGCAGCTCGCTACAGTTTGGATTTCCAGCCCAGCTGAGGGAAAACCATTTAATTCACTGAAGGTTTTAGTGTAAAGAGGCAGGTCTCAGAGCCAACAGTTCTACCACATGCTGTTTTCCTCTGTGTTTTCTGTGCCTGAGGGTTGAAGCAGAATGAAAGAACGTATTCCCCTGTGCTGCTGCTGCATACAGAGGAGCTATGTTTGTTTACACACAGGCAGCCAGGGAGTGCTGTTTAGAGCACCGGAGCCTGCACAGGATCCTTCTAGTCGAGCTGATGATGTGTTGCGTTGGGTGGGGCCGGGAGCCCGCGCCATTCTCCGGCCCTTGGACCCAGGTGCTTCCTGTCTGCCTGCTGGAAAAGTATGAATGCGCCCATGATGGGCTAAGTCAACCATGAGCCTTGTGCCGTTGCTGCTCCTGCAATGCCCTGTGGGACCAGCAAAACATCCAACAGTTTTTTTTTGTTTTTTTTTCCTCTTTCCACATCCCGCGCTCTCTGCTGTTCTCTTGGACTCTTGTAATAAAATAGATACTTGTCACCAACATCTGCAGAGAGAGTTAAATATTAAGCAGGGAGCTTTGCCTTTCTCATTTTGTTATTTGTGCTTCTCCCTATTCTCAGGTGTGGCCTGTTCCACTGGCAAAACAAGCAGATTTCATACTTAAATTCTAATTTAGCTTGACAGTTTATTGTTCTGTGTTTTTTACATTGTTCTCCAAAGGAGCCCTGGAGTTGTACTCCTGTAATAAGACAAAAGAATATTTTGGCAGATGTTTTCAGATGAGAAGGGATTTACAAGTTTTTGTGCCAGCTGTGGCAGTTCTATAAAGTATTTATATGCTCCCTAAAATATGCATTTTATATGTAACTGGAGCTGTTGTCTGTTAAAAGAGCGCCGGCTGACCTGCTGGAGCTTCATGCTCCTTGCAGGCTGTGTTTTGTATCTGGATAGAGGCTCAGTTCTATGAAGATCATTCTTGACTCCTGTCCAGCTGGCCTTGCCCTAATTTGCAAAACGCAACACTAGAGGGATGGAGCGACCCCTGGTGGCTACAGTGTGCACTTACAACTTACTTCAGAGCCATTTCATTTTTCAAAGCAGTGTGTCAAAAATGATAAGTCCTAGTGAAAGGAGCATGTCACTGGTGGTTGTTGTGAATTTTTATTTTGATGGCTCTCCACCATAGTTACATTCATTCCCTTCATTTTACTAGCTGACTCACTTCTCCCAAACTGTCATGCTTATGTTTATGTCTGACACAAAAGCATTTAACCAACAAGCTCTGATTTATGACTCCTCTGAAAGGTGTAATTTGAGGTTTGTGGTGGAAGCTCGGAAGTATCTCTTCGCTGTCAAATCATGCAGGGACCAGCCAGCTGTGATCATTTGCACCCTCTCCCCCTCTGACACCCAGAGGTTCAGGCTTTTCAACCTGCGGTGAAGGGAAGAGGTGAAGAATACATCAACAACACCTCTTGTTCTCCTCTTCTGCTCCATAGCATGAGTCATCAGATGAGTCTGTCTGAGAGGACTAAGTGAATGGCGATATTAACGGACAGCCCTGAAAGAGGCATGGGAGTACATTAGTCGCTCGTAAAAAGAGCTGATGGCGCTCACTGGCAGGCTGTTCCCCAGTTGTCAGGTGTTTCATTGGCCTCCCCCCTGAGGGTATCTCTATGGCAATGGGTGCAGTTAAGGTGGTGTTTATTTCCAGGTACCTCTGTCTGCCCCGTCTGACGCCAGGAGTCCGTGTCTGCTGATAAGGCTGAGACTGGCTGGGAAGAGACAGGGACTCAAGGTTAAAACCCACAGTCTGGGAGACGTTTGCTTTTGCTTTAGGGTAAAGTTGTACGAGAGAAACTTTATTCCCATTTGTCCAATGGAACAGCAAAGTAAATAACTACATCCTTGTGAACTAGTTTATGGCAGGCACAACAGCACTTTATAAGTCATAAAAGTCAAGTAAGAAATAATTTTTAACAAAAAAAAAACATTTTCTCTCTTCTAAATGACAATTTTCTTGTTATTTTTCTTAGAAAATAAAAATTTCAGAGGTTTATATTTTTATGTCAGTGCTGCATAATGCACTTATCCTTTGCCGTCTAAAAACAGCACAGACAGAACGCTATTTTAAGTTGAGAAGGGTCATACCCAGCCTGACCCTGAGAGTCATCCCACACCTTGGTGTGAGCAGTGACCTGAGCAATGACTGGCCAAGGTCACTCACAGTTCACGTTTGTCTCTGTCCTCCTCACTGCCACCCATCCATGGCACTCTGTTTAGGACTTCGACCTTTGCTGCGCCGCACAGGTTCAGCTGGTTCACAAAAGCTCCAACGGGGTCTTTCTGTGTGAGAGGGCTGGTGAATAATTATGGTTACACTGGGGCAGGCAACTGTGAACCACTTTTTAAGTTGGCTTGCATACCATAACTTTTATAGACATATATGTGACGTACTGCAGAAAACATTGACATTTAAGACTTTAATTTTCCACCTGAATGAGTTGAGGGATTTTTATTTTGTTCTGTGCGGGTCTAGATGTGCAGATAGGCAGAGAAAGACGGTCCTGGAGCCAGCTGTGGAAACAAAAGATAGTGAGTGAGCCAGTGAGGAAGTGAAACGAATTTGGTGTGCAGGATCTGCATGGCTCTGCAGAGATGGAAGTTTTCATTTCCTCAGGATAACTCTGGCTGTTTGAACAGGTGGGCCATCCCCCCTGGGGCTGTAAACGCTCCGGCCCCTCTCGTGTCGACCAGTTTGTGCTCTCTCCTGGGCTTCGCGTTCTTCAGTCCACAGCACAGCAGAGCAGGGAAGCAGCCTAGCACAGATCTTTCTTCCCAGCTCTCTCTTTGCAGTAAAGCCCAAACAGACTCTGCACTAATGCTTTTCCAGTCGTCCTCCTGTCATTGCTGTTATTACTGCGCTGAGCAGCTGGGCTAAGAGACATGGAAATGCTTGTTAAAGGGGGGAAAGTGAGCACCAGAACACACTGATTACAGAGGGTGAGAGCAGTGTGTTTTGGTACATGTTTTGTGTGTTTTCCCCAGGGGCATGGATGCACCCAGACTGAGTCATGCTACACTGGAGCCATGGCTCCGGCTCCCTAAGATCCTTTCCCTCTTTTTCCTCTTACCTCTCCTCCCACTGCCGACATAACCAGCTGGGCTCCTGAAACATCCAAACACACACACTGGAGAGGTACTTGATGGGAGGACAGAAGGAGGGAGGAAGGAGTGATGAAATGCCAGAAGGAGTAGGAGCGGTAGGTGTGAGGCCCACATTGAGATTGATGGTCCGCTGTAGAATCTAGCAGGTAAACACCAGTGTGGCCCCTCCTCCCCCACAGGACAGCAGTCTGGGATTAGGCCACTTGCTGAAGCTGTTTCTACAAATTCTCAGTTTACTAAAAGCCACACACCCCCTCTTACTCTCATTTCATATCTGTTTTACTCCTCCACTTCCTTTCCCTACCTTACCATCCCCTCTCCTCATTTCATTTTTCTTTTCCTTACTGAACATCTGTGAAAGTCGTTACTGTCTCTGTTTAACATTCAAGCAACATGAAAGCAAAACAGAAAGCTTTGAACGTATTGAAGCTCCTTTGCTGCTCAGCATCAGTGTTCACTCTCAGACTTTTAAATATCACCAGTAGGTGGCGATATGACTCTTCAAAAGCTCACTCAGAGCTCTCTTTAATAGGTAACCGCTCTTCCTTGCCCTTATTTGATACCACATCCCTTAAGCAAAACAATGTCTCATTACTGCTTGTGTGATTTTTAAAGAAAAAGACCTGGATGTCTCAGAAATGTTCCCAACTGTAAGCCCCCCCCCGCTGCTTGTCTGCTTGTAATGAGTTAGATGAATTTGCATTTAAAAAGTGGAGCACATACAATCCCCCAAGCTTTAGAAATGTCTCTAGTATGTAAGGATAAAAGATGGTTTGCTTGTTGTATCTCTCACACCAAATTATTTGCAGCACGTTCTCACGCAGTATAGTATTTTTTACAGTATATATTGGGAGATCCTCACAAGGGTAGACTGCTATGGATTTTTGCTACAGCAATAATTGCAGTGCAATATATGCAATATACTCTTTCTGCAGTTTGAGGATTATACAAGTCTTCAGGGCAACTGACAGAGTTTACTCTGAAGCCTCCTTGGAGAATCCAGGTGGTTAACTATATGGCAGGTTAAACTGATATGAAACCTTTTAAAAGATTTTTTCATGATATTTAAAGATAAGAAGGAAGAGTAAAGGGAGATGATGTGACAAAGGTCAGGAGACAATATTACTGAGAGAGATGCCCATTATTAATCCTTTTTTATCTATTCTCTTTCTTGCTATCTGTGAAGGTCTGACCTTGTGAATGTAACTCCGAGGTGGACTCCTTCTATCCCTCTCAAATAACATGACCTCTCTATCGAATGAGAGTAGATCAAGTGATCACAGCTCTCCGAGGGTTGTTTAGTCTGGACTGCAGGACAGCAGCTGAACTCTCAGTGGCCTTGCCTCTCTCTCTCTCTCTGCGAGGGTTTCACTTATTATGTATGTTTTGCATGGGCAAGCTGTTTGTTTGTTTCCCCATCGGTGGGGGAATGTGAGTGAATGTGCATGCAAATGTGAATGTGTGTTTGTGTGTGTATGTCATGAGGGGTGGATTCTACAATCCAAATCTCAGTGCTGCATGTATTGGAAGAGGACAGCGGCTTGGGGCAGATTTGTGTTGTAATCTGGAGTTAATCTCTGCCCTGTTGCTTGCTGATCAGCCCCTCAGGGCAGTCAACCCAGGCATGCATGTAAACCTCACCCCCCAAACACACATACACTCCATATATCGACAGCTCTGCCATCCTTCAGCCCCTCCAACTCCCATCTGAACCAATAATCTCGTTACCAAAGCGAACGCACGGGAGAGAACAAAAGCTCCAGTTCACCTGAACCCTCGTTCTCGTTACACATCAGGAGCAGCATTAGAGCCCACTGGACGGAGAAAATCACATTCTCAGCCTGGCTCAGGTTGTATAACATGACTTAGTGTGTAGCTGAGCCACCAGAGCTGGAGCTCAAGGCCATGAGCTGATGAAGACATGCTTGGACTGACTTCCCAATGAGCATCAGTTTTCATTCTCAATTTAGGAGGAAAGACATGAAAAACATCTGAATTAGTTAGCATTTCTTGGCGCATTTAGTGATATTTCAGAATCTGAATTCTTTTCTAATTGGAAAGGATTATCTCAGATTATTATACTGTTGAAAGGATGTGACCTCAGAGGGTTAGTTGAGTTTGCACAATCTTTAATCGTGGATCATTTTGATGGAAAATCTCATTCATTCATCCATGTACTGTATAATAGCTTATTTTTATTTTGTAACATACATTCTGATGCCTACTAAAGAAGATATATAACCTCAAGAGAGAGATCTTTAACAATGGGACATCGCCCCTTGAAGAGAGCCTTGACACTTTTGGGATGCAGGTTGCCATGGCTACGGTCAGAAACAGGTTGTGTTTCCTTGGCGACTGGGGTCCTGCCTGGCATGTGCATTAGCTTCATTGTTACTGTCCACTCAGATGCTGCCTGCCTTACAGTCTCTTCATTCCATCCACACATACACACAAAGGTGTTCTTGGAGGAAAAAAAACTTTCACCAAGGTCATTACAGTTGGATCTAAAATTCCTTGTCCATTTCCAGCCAATATTAGCCTGATTCTATCTTATCCTATTCTATTCAGTTGTCAATTTCTAAAAAACATTGTCCATCTTTCTTTACCATCATCTTTTTTTTTGAGAGATTGTCTTTTTGAGCGATACCGAGGTTGGCTAATTGTTTTCCCTGCTCACCTGTTTCTCCCGTTAGGAGCCTCTGTGTGGTGAGGCGAAGGGGACACAACAGCATCAGAGCAGAGGGGTTAGTGAGACACCGTGTCAACCTGTGGCTCTCAATTAGGAGCAGGGGGAGATATTGCCCTGGGATGGCTAATGACAGCCCACTGGGACCTGGGAGGGGGAGGAGGGAGGAGACATGTGGGGAGTTTGGGGCTATAAATCCAATCATCCTTTCTTTTTTTCCTGCCTTGCTGGTGTTTGATTTGGGCTTTTTGTTGAAGCTTATATACTTGTTTGTCATACGGTCCACCTGCAAAATCTGTGAAGGATTTTTATTAAAATTGCACATTTATTCATTTGAGTTTTCATTAAAGTTTATTTTTTCAGTCAGTGATGTACCCAGAGTTTCCTCTACCACTGAATAAATGAACACTCTCTGCCTTACACTTAAATACACAGAATTAATGTTAGTTTCAGTGCAAAGCTTTCCTGGTCTTCCTGTCTGTGTCAGAGGACTGTTCTCCCAGACAATAATACAATTATTCTAGAAAGGCTCAAGGATGCACCAATCCAACCTTTTCTCTCCAATTCCTATACCTCTACTCAGGATATATACCAATATCGAGTACTGAATACCACACTGCATTGAACTCAATGAAATAATTTTTATGTAAGGCAACATGAGGCCAGGGGCTTCTGTGGCACCCCGGCCTACCACGACTGAATGAATGTAACTGAAAATGGAAAAACTCAATTTTACAATGGCATTATTAAAGGAAATGTATTTAATATTGACCATCATGGCTGATACCATATCCGCTTAATCAAGTCAGTACTGGTGCTATTATCGATTCTGCTTGTCTTTAGAAACACCTTGAAGCCTTTTTGGAATGAAAATTGCCATTTAAAGATGGAGAATATTAGCACAGAATCCCATCTCTTAAACCCAAAATACTAGTGTACATTTTAGTCTTCAAAACCCCTAAACAACAACTACCGACAGCCAAGGTCCTTACAGCCTTAACTATTGTGTTGTCACCACTTAGATTGTCAAAATTAGAAAAATAACAGCGTCAATCCCTGAGGAGCTACGTTAGCATTAGTGACGGTTGCGTCCAATTACCTAACATCATAGTTCCCTCAAATAATGTAACGTTATAATAAAGATGCGTAGCCTATCAGAGGGGATTTAGAAGTGGGCCAGGGTCCGACATTACCGATGGCCCGGGGCCAGTACAAGTTTATGCAGGGCAAGTTGATTGGTGGCGGACTGGGTCGCTCTTCTTTAAGAACGGAGTGGACGTGGAATCCCAATATGTTACCAATGTGTCATGTTGAAGGTAAATTAAAGTTCAGAACTACTGTAAATCTGCTCATTATACTGTTTAGACCCAAAATGTGACATTATCTCATAGAAGTCTAACATTTGATGTCCTATTATGAGACACACGCTGAGGTACTTGTGGCTAGCTAGCCATGTAGCCAGCTGCGTTGTGCTCTACAGCTATTCACGCTAATATAAAAATGTCGTCCTTTCTCCCTGTAGCCATTGTTGCTGTGTGGCGCTCAGCTGTTTTTTTTAATAATCCGCAATGAGATTTGTTTTCAGCAAGAAAACACTTTGACTAATGTTAAGTCAACACCACCCTAACACTAACACTAGCTAACGTCAACTTTTACTGTAGCTGTCTGTCTAATGTCGAGCGCTGTGGGTTTTAATAGCATCCCTACAATGTACTGTACTTTTTGATTGGATTAAAATGAAAATATTTACCTAATGTCTTATAGTGTAAGGATAATTGAAATGTCATTTTACGGTAAGTGTTGCTATATAGGGCCCCTATCATTATTAAATGATGAGGGGAAAAGGGTTACCTAAAGCTAGCTAGCCATATCCTAAGATTACCATAGATAGTTACATGACACACCACTGCAAATGTTGCAAAATGAATTCATTACTCTATCACGAAAGATTCATCACTTGATATGACTGAGTCTCGCTCCACTCAACCATGAAATATGCAGGTTGTGCAACGAACTGGCAACCACTGCACTGGAATAGTAGGGGGAGTGCGTCATCTAGTGACTGGATGTTATCAATAGCACCTTTTAAAGACACATGTTGGTCCTTTTTCTGGAGGTTTCCATTGAGACCATTATAAGTACATCAACAGTCTGGGTTGTGTTACCACATTCACTTCTCATGTCTGTATTCTGTGACTGAATAATCACAGTCTTGTTTGCTGGAATCGCTAACTGTAAATCAACCAGTGTTTCCTGTCTACAGTTTTCTGCTTTACATTTTGCTTTTGTATTCAGCTTTGATCCTCAGGTTAGCTAGTGTTATTCAACAGCCTCGGTCTGTGTGATCTGCTGTCCGCGGCCGTTCACTCCAGCTGGCAGCACAGCCAGCCATGACTGGCACATAATACTTCTTTACCTCTACCACTCAGCTGCAAAAATTCGATCTTTTTTTCCTTGGCCGAGGGATTTCCACTGGCTTGGAAGCAGAGAGCGGTAGATAAGGAAGTAGACAGTGGTGGAGGAAGGAGTACTTTGTAGTGAGAAGCTCTGACAGAGATAGATGGAGCTGAAAGAGCTTTGAGTGTCAGCCTCAATAGAAAGGAAATCCGAGTTTTGCTAACACTTTATATTAAGGTACACATATTCACCATTCACTAGTTGCTCATTAGCATGCGTATTAGTATTATATTGGCTCTTTATAAGTCATTATAAAGCACTTATTAATGCCTTATTCTGCATGACCATATTCTACTACTACTAGGCCTAACCAGAAAATATTTAACTTTCCTTTCCTTGTATACTTGTAGTTATGTGTTTTGTTACATAAGAATAAACCATATTTATTAAGTGTTATTAAGGTAGAATGACTATTCTTCTGATACTACCACCTTATAAGGTCCATACTGAGCAAAGTATATAGATGGTAATTCATGTACAACAACTTCCTTACTTACTATCAATAAGCAGTAATTAGGAGGTTATTGAGGGGAAACTCTTATGCTACTAATATGCATGCTAATACGCATGCTAATAAGCAACTAGGTAATGGTGAATATGTGTACCTTAATATGAAGTGTTACCCGAGCTTCTTCTGGCATAGAATGGTGCATTTGAATACTGCAAATAGAGATGGTTTTAGCAGCACTATATTCAACTGGAGCTGTAAATTATTACATTATTATTTGCTTAAGAGTTCTGTGTTTGGGATGTTTTAGTTGGACTGTGCTGTAATTACAACCAAACTATTAACTACATGGCCAAAGGTACGTGGACATTTGACCATTACATTCATATATGATTGTTGAACATCTAATTTCAAAACCAAGGGCATTAATATGGAGTTGGCTCCTTCTTTGCTGCTTTAACAGCCTGCACTCTTCTGGGGAGGCAATCCACAAAATAGTGGAATCTAGCTGCAGCCTCAAGATCAGTCATGAGGTCATTGGCATGTGAAAACAAACTTTATGACTGGTGTCATAAAGTTGGAAGCACACTGTAGTCTAAAATATCATTGTATGTTATAATTGTACATTAAGATTTCCCTTAATTGAAACAAAGGGGCCATGAAAAACAGCTCCAGACCAAAAGTACACTGAAGTATGTAGACACTGTAGTATGTGTACTGTTGGCCAAATAGTGTAATTGTTAACCAGGAAAATCACCCTTTTCACTAGAGCCTGGTCGATACATGGGCATGGATGATATTGTTGACCGATTTGAACTTATCACAGATAAATCTGTTATAAGACAACTACTGGATGGGTTGCCATGAAATTTGGAAGAGATATTCATGGTCCCTAGAGGATGAAGTATACTGACTTTGGCGATCCTTTGACTGTTCATCTAACACCACCAGCATGTCAAAGTTTTCACTTATTCAGTGAAGTATCTCTTCATCTACTTAATGTACTTTTGTTCAGCCTCAGCTGTACTTTGTGTTTAGTGCTAATTAGAAAATGTTAGAATGCTAACATGCTAATCTAAGATGGTAACTATATGATAAACATTATACCTGACACAAATCAGCATTTCAGTGTCGTCAGTATTGTCTTGGTATAGCCTTACACATCTGCTAGCATGACTGTAGACTCTTCTTGTCAAAATACCAATATCAGTGTCGGACTCAAAAATCCACCATCTGTCTGTCTCTGTTTTGTTTTTTTTACCAGTCGTGGATTTGCGAGTATCTACAAAAACAGTGAATTTAAATCAGCTTATCGTCAGCATTATGGCTTGAGAAGAGTGGTGCCAAATCCTCATAACACCTTGGAAAGTTCTGTAAACAAAAAGTTTTGAAAAATAATTACAGAAGTGCTTTAAGGTAATAACTTTGAGTTAATTGCCCGTTTTTAAATTCCTGTTGTTGAAATTAATGTTGTCCTGGCTGCTCTTGTAGCATCGCTGAAGGTCTTTAAGGATCCATAGTGCATGTCTGTCCCAACACACTCGACTGTTGTGTTGCAGTAGCCAGCTGCTCTGCCCTTATTGTTATGTGAAGTTTTTTTCTTGGCAGAGGGTGGGAGTCATCTGCTGGTGGGGGACTGCCCTGTGGTTGAGGACCTCTCACCTCGTTAGTCCCCCAGCAGGCTGTCCATGTCACAGCTTGACTGACAGGTACAAAGTAACAACTGTGTGCTCTGAGATCCTAAACTCACCCTTGTCACTCAGCTGTCCCATGACAATGCCCAACTGTCCTACCTGCTCGACTTGCCTCTGTGTGTCCTTATTGAATTACAGCACAAGTTGGTTCTGTGCACTCCCAGAGTAATTGAAAACATGTGATTTTTAAAAAAGGCAGGGATGTGCACCACTGAACGTGACTCCATCCAACAGGAGCACCGGTCAAATGGAGCCTGTGAAAGATGATATCGGCATGTGGCAACCTCATTATGAGGACTTAAACGTCCCCTTTGTAGGTGTTAAGACCGGAGCCAGGATTTTTGAAGCCATTGAAGGGATTGTGCAGACCTCAAAATGAAGTCATGTTCCACCAGTCTGCTGCAGACAGAGCGTATCCTTTTAAGGTGCCTCCTCACTCTTGACCTTGTCAGGGTGTCTGCTGGGATACAGAAAGGCTGTTATCCCTCATCTTGCTACTGTACCGAGTATAAGGATTTGAAAAAGGTCTACAAAGTCCAGTTACTCTTTTTGTAATATTGTCATTTATATTGGATTTTTATTACTTATTTTATTACTTTTTTTTCCTTTATATTGTATCTTTACTTGCAAATCCCTAATCCAAACTAAACCAAACTACAGATACTGGTCCAATTTTAAGTGCCAAAACAATGTTTTCAGGATTTTCTTACACTGGATCCTTTGATTCCTGTCCACATAGTTTATCGCACAATTTTTGCAAAAATGTTCTACAGGAACTGAGCTATTTCTCAGCACCTTCTTCAAATAAACCTATAGTGCACATTCAGCATTCCAAGCTTGTGATTGGCCAGGAGTAATGGAGACACATAGTGTACCTTATCAGGAGAAACAATTAACAATTGATCTACACAAAACTAATCGGCAACTGTTTTGATAATCAATTAATCATTTAAGTCATTTTTCAATCAAAAATGCCAAACTTTTCCTTGTCTTACATCATAGTAATTTGAATATCTTTGGCTTCTTGGCATTTTATAGGCCAAATTATTAATCTACTAATCAAAAAATAATCTGCAGATTAATCGACAATGGCAGCAATCACTAGTTGCTGCCCTAATTAATTTATCAGCATAGTAGGGCTACAACTAACAGTTATTTTCATTGCCAATTAATTGACTATGAAAATTCAGAAAATGGTGAATAACACCCATTGACCGTTCACAAACTCCAAGTTGATGTCTTCAAATTGCTAGTTTTGCCTAACCAACTGTAAAATACTCTATTTACAATGATATTAAAAAAAAAACAGCAAATCTTCACATTTCAGAAGCTGGAAACAGCTAATTTGTGCCATTTTTGAAATGACAGAAATTATGACTCACTTATCAAAATTGTTGCTGATTGAATTTCTGTAGCTTATTCAACTTTTTGTTTCAGCACTACAGCATAGCTTCACCACAGGCAACGGACTGATTCTTGTACCTCAAATATCCACTTTCCAATAACTCATTTCTGTCAAGTTAGATTGAAGTGTCGTCTGTACCAGCTCGAAGACATGTGTCCTTGTAAAGGGGGACAAAGGCTAGGTATCCCATTAATGGGGGGTTAGGGTTATCAGTGGGCATTATTTCACACATCTATATCTGTCTGCAGTGGCCCCCTTCTGTCATGAAGTAAACCACCACAGGCAACGATGATGTGTAGGTACAGACACACGCGCAGGAGAATACAGGGCAAGGTGCATAATTGTTGCTTTCAGGGAGTCTCCGGGCTCGTGAATGTGTGCTCTGTTCTCATTGCTACCCTTGATTACCTTAATCCTCTGCCTGAACTCAGGCCTGTCACACGCACTAAGGGATCTGAGAGGTCAAAGATCAAACCATCCCCCCTGCTCGCTCCTAAAATCACTGTCTCCTCATTAAACTACAGCCTTCTCTCTGTCTTTCCCTTCCCTCCCTCCTTTTCTCTGCATTTACACCCCCAGTCCCTGCTCCCTCCATCCACCATTCCCCTCTGTCTGTTGCTCTTTTGTTTCTCTTTTCCCTTTGCTCCTCTGCTCTTCTTGAGAGAGAAGATGGTTCTCTCGCCCTGTCTCTCTTAATGGACTGGGTCCTCTTAGCATCACCACAGTATTGTGCACTGAAAAGGCAGCATTCGCAGGATATTTCAGTGCAAATGATGTTGGAATGAGATGGAAATTACAGGCTTGGGTTCCTTAAAAGCATGCTTCTATTTTTCTCTTGTTCCATTTGGAAGGGAATGGAGTGTAAAGGGGTAGAAGTGTGTGTGTGTGTGTGTGTGTGGGGGGTGTATGGCGCTAAATTCGCAGCTCTTGTTATTTTCAATCAAACACACTCCTTCTGAAGATGTGTTGGTGAAAACACTGCTCAAGAAATTACATTTGGGTTAATGATGCTCAGAGCATCAAAGGAGAAACCTGCACTTTGGGGACATTTTCCAATTCTCAATTTGATGTGAAATACACTGAGCCCACTGGCTGAATCAGAAAATCAGAAATGAAATGTTTTCAACCAGTGCCTCATATTCACATTAGTATTTTCTTGTTGGCCTGGCAGCAAAGTGTGTCACCATAATTGTAGCATATAATGTGTTTCATTTTGAAAGACGCACATGCTAAAAAAAAAGGCTTCATTATGATCCACTGAGTTGTTTGGTAAAGGCTCTAGGACCCTTGTTTATTTGGAAGATAAACAGGAAAATAACAGCATGAACATCTTTTTGCAGTTGCCATTCATATTTCCATTTTAATTTATAACTTTGTGCATGCTTTGCATAGCATTAAGACACTTTCTGAATAACACACTGGCACACTAAATGCTTCCAATTGCACACTAAGAATCACTTTGCACAATCATTTCAGTACACAGCATCTCAAAGATCAGGTCTTTTCTCTCTCAGTCTGATCTTGAGAAGGTCATCCATGCTTTTATTTCATCTTGGTTAGATTATTGCAATTCAGTGTATTCAGGTTTGAGCCAAAAAACTATCTCACGCCTTCAGCTGGTACAAAACGCAGCTGCTCGGCTTTTTAACAAATACTAGAAGACAAGATCATATCAGCCCTGTTTTAGCCTCTCTTCAATGGTTACCAGATTAAGAATTGATTTTAAGATCGTACTGATCTTACTGACATTTAAAGCACTTTATGGTTTAGCTCCCAGCTACATTGCTGAATTACTGCTCCCCTGTGAGCCAGAGCGCAGCCTCAGATCCTCGGGCAGGGCTTTGCTAGCTGTTCCTGAGTCCCGGCTCAAGTCTAAAGGTGACCGAGCTTTTGCAGTCAAGGCCCCTCAGATCTGGAACTCCTTGCCTGAGGATCTGAGGCTTGCTGAATCAGTGACGTCTTTTAAATCATTTCTCAAAACGTATCTTTTTTTAAAAAGCCTTTTATTAATTCTAGCACACTGTTTTATTGCCAACATGTCTGATCTGTTTTATTATTAATATTTATCTTTATTGTTGGGGGTTTTATTTTATTTAATTTTATTTCTGTGTGGTTTTAATTGCCTGATTTTATTTGCTTCATTGCAGTCCTGAAATGTTTTAATCATGGTTCAACCATGTAAAGCACTTTGTAACTTTGTTTTTGAAAAGTGCTGTATAAATAAAGTTTATTATTTATTGACATATGTCACAAATTAATTTTCCATTCAGAAAATGCTAATGGAATTAGCATTTCCTCTGTTAAAAGCCTCACTGTTTTGGGTAATCATTGGATCAGTAGTGGAGAATGGGGACATTGTGCACATTTGGATTTCCTGGGAGTTGATAATTAAATTTACTTTGGGCAAACCTGGTTTGTATTGTCATGAGCAGATGTGTCATGGGAAGCATTTGAGAGGAGTTTATTGGCGAAATCTAATTCATTAGACTACCCATGACTGTTTGCATAATCAGTAATGTAAAATCCTGCAACATTCAAACTGCTACTTGCTTCTATAGCAATTATACATATTTACTGGTTACAAATTTGGAGTATGAACAGTAATTATGACGACATTCTGCACCCAACAATGATTATACAATTTCTTTACCTTTTGAATTTTTCTTACATCTTATAATCTGAAAACCTTTTCTTTCCTAAATGTATTTTTTGGAAATTCGACAGATTTCCTTAATTTTAAACCAGTTGCAGCTTGAACTTTACAACCTGATTTTTCTTTTCAATCAGAACAATGCAATCTTGCACTATGTAATCTTTTAAACCCCAACCCTGGGGCTATATGGATAGGATAAAGGATAAAGAGCAAGGACAGATAAGCTTCACCATATCAGTGCTAAATGTGTTGCTCAAAGACATTCTAACTTTCAAGTACCAGTGACAGAGAAAATTAATTTTGTGGTTCGTCTGTTCCAAAAGGTCAGCCTTCATCATCAAACCAGATTGTCTCAGATGTCTTATGGGATTTCTTGGTTAATGATGTCATTACACACCTCTTAAAATCCTGGAATAGTTAAAGAGACAGTGTTAATCTAAACCACAATGTTACCAGCTATTACATTATTGTTGGAGACTTCCAATATTTGGATTTACCTCAGTGCCTTTTTCTTGGATTGGGAAATATAATCTAAATAATAATAATAATGGACCATTTTTCTCTGCCAAGAGAACATGAGGAACTGTGAAATGACTAAAAGCTCTTACATCTTGCCTATTACCTCCTGTATGTAAAGGTTTATTCAACCAGAAATGAAGTGGTAGCTATCAGTCAAAGTGATGTTTAGAAAAAGTGTCACTTGGCAGCCACTGGAGCCTGACACATCTGAAGAGGAGTGGACGTCTCTCCTTGAAATTGCTGACTGGCTCAGCAAAAACATCAGGGAGTTGTGAATCGGTCTTCGCTGCCCATAAGGCCTCTGAGGTTACTGCCTCGGCCTGACTAATGGCCCGGGGGGTCACGTCGCAAAGAGATTTACTGACTGGTCAAGACATCCAGTTAGCATCACTAGCAATTTCATCAAATTCTGGTGGAGTGCTAAAGACGTGAATGTGTGTAAAGATAATATTTCCCCCTCCAGGGTGGTCGGCTCATTTATCACAGCTGACTTTGGGCAGTTAAACCCGACTATCCGTCTGAGTATTGAGACATTTGAGTGATGTCAACCAACATGTCAGTCCCTTACCTGTCAATGACCTCAGCTCTCACTCTGAGCTTTTCATTTGGACAAGCACTGAAATGTAATAAGATTGAGGGCTGAACATAGACCTTAGGCTATAACTCATTCTTCAGAACCTTTCACTCAGACAGGTTGACGTATACCCCCTTTCCACTACAGTAGCTAAACCGAATGAAACATAACATGTAGACATTGTCAAGGGGTCTGCTATTACTTCCATTTCCAGCTATTTCCTTGCTTTATGGAGAACCTCTAAATGTCAGGCCTGCTCAGGAGATGATAATAAGTTGCAGGTTCCTTCTGCAGTGCAAGCAGTGCTGTCAATGGTGATAGGTGAAGCAAAGGTGTCGCAAGCAGGTGGTGAGAAGATATTCAGAGGGAACTGGAATCAGCGGTAAGAACTAAATTTGTACTATACCAGAGGATATTGCAGAATTTGGGAGATTGGGGATATACCACATGGTGAATTAGTACAGGGAATTATTAAATAAATGAAACAAGATCATAGCAGAGCAAACCACAAAACAACAAAGTTACAATTTCTGTAACTTTTCGAAAACCGTCAATTGGACAAGTACACCCACTTCATGCAGCGATTGGCCGGATGTGTGGAGATTAAAAAGTAAGCAGGCTTTGAACTTCTCTCTAGGTCTTTTGTCTTTCTTCACACATCTATGGTACTTCCATCACTTTTTGCGTGAATAACCGAGTGTAACATCATGACTACCTTTGAGGAGAGACTGTATGAAAGTACAGTCACTCATTCCCATTTGTAAGATTAATTACATTGTGACTACAAATATGTGCAAAAGAGATGTCAGGGTGGGAGTGTAATGCAGCCAGGAGGTAGCTATTACGGCCATCTTTTTGCCCCGCCTTTGAGTGTTGCCATTCAGAAGAGGTATACATACCACGACTATGACTAGTTTCCTACTGAACCTCTTAGCCGACTGTGGCAAATGTGAACACATCGCCTACCTTCTACCTAACATTCTTGCAATCTGGCCCTTCATGTTGCAAGTTAGTCATAAGGATGTTCGTCAAGAGTGTGTTCTGTTTCCCTGGTCTTGGGGGGAACTTGCTCTTCTCTTGCGTTAAATGGGTAAAAAAGATGGATGGCAAAGTTCCATATTTTTTTGAAGACCTCTGGCATCACCTGGGTGTTTTGTATCAGTGGCTAATCTCTGTATTAGCCATCCCCCTCATGTGTGACGTCAGCTCTCACCCTTCAATCTCTTCCTGCCACATGTTCCAATCTACCAAATTAAAAGACTTAGACAACAGAAAGTCTCAGGTCCAGTTAAGTTCCTGGTAAGGTAAATGGACTGCATTTATACAGCTTTTATCCAAAGCACTTTACAGTTTGCCTCTCATTCACCCATTCAGACAGACACACTCACCCAACCATTGGGAGCAATTGGGGTTCAGTGTCTTGCTCAAAGACACTTCGACATGTGGACAGGAGGAGCCAGGGATCGAACCCGCCAACACTGCAACTAACGGACGACCCACTCGTAAGTGGGTTCAACTCTCAACTGAGAAATACAGTCAGTCAATTCAAAACTTGTGACACCCTTTGTCCAAATTATCTGATTGCCTCAATACAGTCTCAGTCCACATTTCACTTTGTAAGCTCCCACCTCTGCCTACTGTATCAGCAGTGTGTGCACCCACGCTTCCTTACTCTGTGTAGCTGGAGGCTTTCGTTGGTAACTTTGGCTGCCAACATGCTAGAGCAGCCAGGACTGATGAAAGCTTGGAGAATTAACTGGTGACAGAAACTCTGTGTGGCCTCCAGTGTTGGCAGAGCCCTACAAGGGAGCCTCAGAGTGGAGTCACATCATCGAGCCCTGCTCTCAGTACAGGAGAGGGGATGAAATATGAACTCCTTTTTAATATCCCGCATAATAACTGTGTTGACAAGCGCTATACATTACCTTCTGCAAGAATGTTGTGGCATTTGGATAATTAGTTTTAAATAGTATTTTATTATGCCTCGCCATCACACAGTAATGAAGACGTTTTTATAGTAGCAAAGGCTAGGTGGTAATTTTGCTAGCCTTATTATGGAGCTAAATACAGGTCTCTCATAAGTGGTGGGGGGTTATAGGATGGTCGGCCAGGGAACAGGCCAAGAGAATCACAGCTAGAGTTAGTCTGTCTGCACTAAGACCAATTAATTTACACTTAAACGCATCCTGTCCATGCCTGCATCCACTTGGCACCAATTCTGGCTCATTTAGAAAGCCAGAAAGCTGGCCTCTCTACTCCTTTTGTGAGTGATGTTTTTACTTGAAGAACCAGACAGAATTTTGTTTTAGAAAATTGGGTAACGTTTTGGCAGTGACAACGGTCCCACTCTGATGAACACACACAAAAACTGATAATTGCTTTTGTGTCGTAATATTTGTGTATACCACCTAAGTGACAAATGCCTGAAGTTGTTTTTTTGTTTTTTTTTCTAAACCCCAAACAATGAAGGTGATTTTATTTAGCCCAGAGCAAATTGATGTGCATTTTCCTGCCAGGCTGTTGATAATGGGAAACAGCCTCAGGGAACTCGAAAAAACAAAACGGGTTTACAGATTTACATCTTCTGTTAACAAAAAAAAAAAGATTTTAATCCCAAAAATATACAATGTCATTCATTGGCATTTGTGTGTGAAAGGAGCATTATCATAGCATTTTAACATATCAGTCTTGTCACATCCACTCATACTTAAGTAATTACACTGAAGTGATAGTAATGGCATTATTAGTTGTTTGAGTCTCTAATTAAACTGTTTCGGTGGCTGTCATTCCTGCTGGCTGGGCTCCCTGTTGGCACAGGATCTGGCTTGCAGAGTAAATAGGAGTACAAAGCTGACAGCTGTCTGATAAATTATGCACAGCCCAGTGTTTCAGAGGTGGATGCACACACACACACACACTCGCACCCACATCACATGCACACTGATCCTTGCACGCTCAGGCCCCAGCGGTACAGTTGAGAGGAACTGGAGACTCATTAAACTCCTCCACACGTTTAGTTTGTGTTTCTGCCCCGGTCCCTCCTCTGTGGGTTGTGTGTCTCTCTCTCCGCCTTGTGTGTCTGTCTTCTTCACACCTTCTTTTAACATCCCTTGTGTTAGCTCTCACTCCATCTTGCCGCTCCTGTTGGCTCATCTGGTATCTCCATTAACACAGGCATTGTAGCTCCCCTCTCCTCTCATATCCTCTACAGATTGGAGGGCTGATATGAGGGCTCAGACCAAACCAATTGAAGGTGGACTAAGCTATGGCCAAAATCAAATCAGTGGAGGCCTTCTAATCCCTGTCTATGGTGGACCAAACCTGTTGACTTTAAGCCTCTTTTGTAAGACCTTCCATGCCTGATGAATGCCCACGTCTTTTAAACTCTACACCTCCAGTTTGTAATGTAGAAGATGTTATACAACTGTTTTCACATGATTAAACTAATCTTCATGTGTAAAATCAGTGGGGTGGCCCTTTAATCAGAGGGACTCCTCCAGTGGATATTTGGCCACTTAAGGTAAATTTATACTTTCCACATCTGCAGTGACATAACTTTTATCAGCCGGTCATATTTGCCAATGGCCCAAAATGTATAGCCACTCAAGCTGTACATGCCTACAAGCACAGCGACTACACATGTGTGGAACACATCCGCTTACACAGACACCAAATGTAGTATGTACAAAACCGCATGTGTATCAGGACTCTTACCTTCCGGAGGGGGCTGCAGGGCATTCAGACCAAAATCCATTTATTTGACATGGTGGATTATTGTAAGAATGGTTCTTCAGTGGAATATTAAAGGTGCCCTATGGAGTTTTTTTTTTACCACGAGTAGTGCTATGAAGCAATGTGTTTATGAGTGGGTCCCTGTGTTATTTGTCTTGTGCGCACAAGGATGCACATGCATGCGCATGAGCATGCGGTTGCTTAATACTCTTTCAATGGTTTCGTATTATTCTCATGATCAACAGGTGGCGGCAGTAAGCTAAGAAATGCAGCAATGTGCGAGCAAAGGCAGGGAAGAAGATGGCTAGCAAGTAAACATGGGTGTAAACAATGGAGTTTCCAAAATGTTTTTTTTTTAAATCGCCTTTGCATAATGTTTAACAAGGAAGGAAATGTACTATATATATATATATATATATATATATATATATATATATAGTTACTTAAAACTTACTAACCATTGATGTGGGCTTATTAAAAAGTGAAAAAAAAACTCAAGGGGGCTTTATTAGAAAGTGGTACCCTTTGCTTTATTTAGTAGCCCACTTCATTTTTTTCACAAATTTAGCGGCCACCATACTTTCTCCTACATGCTTGGAAGGGGAGCATGAGGCGAGCAGTATTCAAATGGTTGCAACTGCAATTTCACCACTAGATGCCACTAAACCCTACACACTGCCCCTTTAAGCATCCTCCTGTTTATGTTATTCAGCATTTGTGGTTTCACCCCACAAAAATATAGACAGTTGAGGACAGTGAAGTGAAGTGACGTTAATCTAGCCTCCGCTGATGCACAGAACAACGACATTCTATACGACAGACATCCCACACTACGACATTCTTTTCATGGATTTACAATATGTAGCCAATTTAGTTTCCCCGTCACTCTCATTCCTCATCTTCCACCCCCCCCTCCCTCCCTCTTCCCCTCATCCGGCCGTCTGGACAGTGCATTAGAGTCGTGTGAGACGACCTGGACATCATGCTTTTTCCTTGTGTGATCACTATCAGCCATCGGTGTCCTGTTTCTTCACATGTTGCCACGTTGTCACCTTCTGCAGACTTTGTCTCCACACCATGTTAAGTCCACCTTTTTAAAAATCTTTCCTCCTATCTGATCACTAAGATCTCACTTCCCACGATGTAGAGATAAATGGCTTGGCATTTTGCTACGTGGCAGGCTGAAAAGTTGAGGTCAGGTTACATTCATTTCAGTGGATCTGCAATGATGCCATCATGTGGACTGAAGACAATGAGGGTCATGTATATACAATTATTCCGCAGTCACACACTGTAAATCTTCAGATAGTCAGTCAATTAAAGGAATAGTTCAACGTTTTTGGAAATACGTTTAATTATTTTCTTGCCTTGAGTGCAAAAACTGAACAACAATTTACAGTTTCATCGATATTGTGTGTTGGACTATTTCTTCGCTGGCCAAGAAATAGTCTGGGAAGTAACCCCCCCGTAAAATGCCGTGTTTTTGTACGTATTAAAATGAGATATAAGTTGTTAATTAGTGAGTTATATCAATTATAGATGCCCAACAGTTGCTAGAGACTGAATATTTTCGTGTTTTTGACTGTTGGTTGGACACAACAAGCAATTCGAAGTCGTTACCTTGTGTTTTGGAAAATTGTCACATTTCACTTTTTTTTTTTTTTTTTTTCAATTCATCCAATAAATAATAAAAACAGTAATTACTTTACTACAGCCCAGGTAGTAACTGTAAGCTTTGTTTGTGGAAGCCGTATTCTTCAGGTGAAATAGTCCACTTTTGAAATTATGTGAAGAGCATAAAGAGCCCAGAGGGACAGAGATGGTGTGCGCTGCAGCGATCACCACCTGATCCTACTGTGGCTCTAGTTAAAGCCATGACTTTTAAACTGGGCCCAGTGGGACGCAGAAACAACACCAGGCGGCCTCTATGAATATGAATGATCCAACCAAGCATAGATCAAATGCACAGTTTGTTATAACATCTCGCATGACATTATTATCGTTTGGTCTTGCTCATGCTCTGACACTGTGTCACCGTCTAGACCATTAATGGATAAAAGTTGAAGTGTGTGTGTCTCGCTGCTGAGACCACAGATTAAACCACACCGCAGGGACGGAGGAGACAGGTTTTGTCACCAGAGAGGGCAAGAAATTTAATCAGCACCGACAAAATTAAATCTCTGAACACAGCGACGGACAGTGGCAGACACATTGTTTGTGGTTGTGGTCCTCAGTTGACTTCTCTGCTCCATATTTTACTGCTGCTGATTATTCATTAATTTGCATATTTTTTCTGCAACAGCTGCCATAACCTTTAATGCAGTTGTTCATATCAGACCACTGTCTCCGTTTTGACTTTGTGAATGGGATAATCTCAGTGTGAAAGAAAGATTACCCGGGGAAGAGCGCCAGCTAAAACTCTCCACTGATCCCAGCCCCAGGCACAACAGTACAGCTAATGTGAGCGTAGAATTAGTTTTCATGCTACTATGGATGAAAGTTTGAGCCTAGCACCCAGACAAGCAAAGCCTGCAGTAATTATGAATGATTGTTAAGTTCACACAGATACCTTCAGTTTGCCCAAGGCAACTTTAAGTCACCACCACTTCTTCTGCCTTAAGGATCTTATTTTAAGATCTCTTTTTTTTAGGTTGTCCAATATTCTGTGTGGTTATGGTTGTGGGAAAAAGATGAGAATTTATTCGAAGACAGCCTTTGGTTAATAACTCTTGGACAGAATACAAACACAGAGATTAAATGGAAAAGTGATATCTCATCAGTCGAATTCCCATTCCCAAGTGTTTTTATGTAAATTGAAAATTAGGGAAGCCGAATGGAAATGGCAAATTCTGTTAAAATAAAAAATCAAAACTTTGCTTGAGCCAGGAGTGTTTTTTGCCAATACACAAATTATGCCATGAATACCTGTGGCAGTGCATTTAACAACATAATGTAGCACTGTTTGTAGCCAAACATTGTGAATTATAAGTCTACCAAAACCTTCCAGAAATGCTGTACATATTGTCACACCAATGTACAATATCTGTTGCAACTTGTGAACATAGGGCCATCAATTTTTGCAGTAACACTGCAAGGGTGTGGGTTCATTTTTTAGTTTGAATTATGGCCAACATTAGTTAACATCAGAGAACAGCTTTCATTTTGCTTGGTTTTTCTGTTGTAGGATTGGTCCACTTTCAGGCTTCACATTTTGTTCTCTGTGGCATTTGAAAAAATTTACATAAAATTTGTTTGACATTTGACTGGAAACCTTTGAGCCTCACTAATAATGTGGCTGTCTTGGAGAAGCTGTGGAAGTGCTGATAGATAGGGATCAGTGGACACATCTGGCAGGATGAAATTTCACCAGTAGTCAGGGTTTCTCGAGTCTCACATAGCCGGATTTATCTTCACAATAAGTTTTTTTTTTTTTTTTTTTTGGAGAAAGCTGTAGCCGAACCCATTATTATTCTGCTATAGTGGGGGGGGGGGGGAAACACACCTTGCTTGTTTGTGATTGGTTTAAAGAAATACAATTATCTTGGGCGGCGCTAAGCCCGCGATGCAGCAGAAGGGGAGGAGAATTCCGACTAAAATAGTCGGCCAATGGCTTATACTCACGGCCTACTTCCTGTGAGTCAGAATAGGGTTTCTCCCACAGGACAGCCCCCTCCTGCCATGAAATCCATCCAGGTATGTGGCTGAGTACCATGGACTTAATTGAAGCATTCCTAATGAATTTCACAACAAGAGTGGGATCGAATTGTAAAGGGGTGAACAAAGACATCATAGGGTCAAATACTACACTCTGACTGCAGGGACATCTTCTAACTGTAGAAATGTAAAGTTTTCCATATCTGATCCCTACAAACCGACAGATTGTAACCAGCGACAGCATTTGTTGCCCTTCTTGCCCCTAATGAACAATTATATTCGGTTGGCTGTGTGGCACCAGAGCAAACAGCAGGACAGAAGCCAGGTCTGGTGTATGCAGCCATATCCATTGTCTGCACACAGGGCAGCACACACATAGAAGGACCCAAAGAACTTGCATGACACTACGCATAAGATGCTCCGCTGGGTAAAGTTTGTCCGGCTGCACTGGAGAGGGCCACATAAATATTTATCTGGTGTATTTGTTTTCCCTGTCTTTGTGTATTTGGAGAGAAATACACGAGGAAAGAATGCTCAGTGACTCTGTGTGCTGGATTAGTATACCAGAGGTCAGCAAGTGTTAATTTAACTGGGGCATGGAAAGGGTATGCTGTAACAAAGCTGCAGAGCATAGCTTTGGATGCATAAATCACAAATATTTAGTGCTTAATCCCTTGTCACAGATGAATGTCCTCTTGTCACACTGGATTTCAAATTAAAAGTCTGGAACTGTTAACAAACAAGCTTCTGGGACCCCTTGAGAGAAGCATATAAATCTTGTCATGAAATGAACAGCCTTTCTGTCACTCAACTTGCTTCTGCACAATAGATCTAATGATGCTTATTAATTAAGAAGACTTCATCTCGCAGCCTCTTTGGTGAACCCCATTCATGAGTTAGTACCCCTCATGAATAATCAATGAGCGGCTGCTTAATAAACATGAGGGGGTGTATATAGCCAAGCACTGGCACTGGCCTCCGTCAGCTCAGCAGAAGGCTGAGAGAGCGTCTGAGAGGGAGGGAGCATGTGAGGCGACGAGGGGTGGGGAGGGGGAGTGTGTGTGTGTGTGTGTGTGAGAGAGACGAGGCTGAGCGGAGAGATACAGCCACAAGCTGGGGGGAAGTCAATCCTGTCAGCCAAAGTCGTGGAAATAAGACAGAGTGGACAGAGGGAGGGAGTGAGTTCAGAGAGGAGGAGAAGAAGAAATCTGCTTCCACTCTCTTCCTGCCCGAGTGGCTGGAGGGAGAGCCTGGATGGTGTGATCTCCTCCACCATGGGATGCAGCCTCTGTACCCTGCAGAAGCCTGAGGAGCAATATAAACTACTCTATGAAGTCTGCCAGGTACTGTGACCAAGCCTCAGGAAGAGTTTTTGAGACTCTTTTTCGGGCTGTTATATTGTACTTTTTGCTGTTTTGCACGAGCCACTGTCAGTTTTAGTATTTTATCGTGTTTTCTGACTTTGCTCCGCTCATGTCCTGGGGTCACTGGCTGAGTGGGAGTAGAGTGGAGTGGAGTGGAGTTGCTGCCGGCTGCTGGCCGCAGGGGTCAGCAAGAGGTGGCGCGCTGTGCTTAAAAGGAGGGGGTGATGAAGAGGTGACAGCTCTCTCAATGCGTCTGCTAGTGTGTGCCGATCACTGCCCACCTCCTCATTGTCAACTGAATGCTGACTCTGAGCTTTCCGGCTCTAACCCCTGTTTGACTTTCACTAAAGTTTATATTTAACACTCCAGTGCTTGTTTTGCACATTTTTTCCACCAAAGAAAATAGAGCAGGCGTGATATAGATGCACCATTAACACATAGGGAGAATGTTTTCATGAGAGCAATAACAGAACAGGTTTTTTCTTCTTTTTTTAAGCGTCTTTTAAACAATACTTGGGTACAGAACTGATTAGTGGTGAAACGATGAATTGATCAGTTGATCAACTAAAAGTTTATCGACATTTGTCAAGCAAAAATGCCAAAAATGTTCCGGTTTGAGCTTCTCAAATGTGAAGAATTATTACTTTTCTTTGTTTTTATATCATTGTATATTGAATATCTTTGGATTTTGGACTGTTGGTCAGACAAAACAAAGCTCAGCACACCAACATGGACTTTAGGGAGACTGTGAATAATAAACAGTTGCCCCAATCCTGAAATTCAAAATACATTCTTGGTTTAGGATATTTGAATTTGCATGTTGGATATATTTGGAAAAGATAAGTAAACCCTGATTGATTTTTAAGTATTTTGATGATGGACTCGTGTTGAAAATGATCAAATGTAATTTTTGCTTTAGCCAATTTCCCCAGAAGTTGTTAAGAATTTCAAAGCAATGAACCATCTTCTACATTTCTGTCTGAATCTTCTCTGCCCTCAGTATGAACCCACCTTCTCTGGCTCTGTTTTCAAAATCATTTGATTGTGGTTTCATATTGAAGTCAGAATGAAACTTAGGTGACTGAATTACTACATATTCCTTCAGTGGAGAAAATGTGGGTATATCCTTTGCTCTGTGACTGGCATGTATTTCCCCAGAACAAAACCTACAGCATGTTGCCATTCTCTGTTCTTTGCAGGCTTTGCTGCTGTGTCAACTTCAATTGAGACAACGCACTCAGAGTGCTGGTTTATTCATCTGAGAGTGTTTGGATTCTAGTGCCAGTCCGGTCTAATGAGTGAAAACACCGGCCCGTCTGACAGCAGACAGTGTATGACTCTGATAGACTGTATTGCATCTCTTTGAGGACTGGTTTCTGTAACACGCTCAAATCAGGGTTTTTGGGGGTGGGGTGGGGGGGTGGGGGTTCTCCTTCTTTTCATCTATAATGGACCCTGGCCAAGTGTTATCCTCCTATCACACCAAATTACATCTCCATTTACTGCACAGGGTGCCGGGTGGCTAGTGGCTGCTTTAAATGAACGTAATGATCAAGCTCTCTGTGGATCTCGCTCATCGCTCATTATTCTCCCCTAAAAAACAGCTCCCTCCCATCAGGGGAAGATAACACGGCATTGTGCCTGACATTGTGCCTGCAAATAGTTTGCCTTTGATCAGGTCTGTTCGTGAAAAAAAAGACTAAGGTTTTGGCTTGTATCAAAGAAAAGATGGATGTTATGCAGTGGCATAATAAATGGATTATGGGTGCTAATATTGGGGTCAGAAAGCCCTCCACTCCTCCACCCCCAACCCACCACTAATAACAGCAAAAACATGGTGTATGAAAGAGGGCTGTCACTTCTTTTGTTCTGCTTCCTCTTCGGTCACAGTGTCATCTTGCCTGTCAATTATCCTGGACTGGCAGGCTGTTCACTTACTTCTGTTTGTCTCACAGCAGTCTTTACTTTTGTCAGTTACTCCGTCTGCCACTGAGGCTCTATAGAGAAACTCTGTGTGCTGGGTTTAACATGACAAGTCATTTGTCACTTTGCTTCCCTCAGACAAGCCAGTCAGCTGGCCCATATGACAGCAGAGATAACACAGATGAATGTATATTCTATTCTAAAAAAGGTTAATAATAGTGATGCTCTTGGAAGAGTCATAGAAGGAATTTGTCATATGGAAAAAAAAAAAGAGTCCCAGCCAAGACTTTTTCATATTTGCCCGGTTGTTTTTCAAAGGTGGTAGATTATTTTCATTATCAATTAATCTGCCAATTATTTTCTTGCTTAATTGATTAATCGTTTAGTCTATGAAATGTTGGAAAATAGTGAAAAATGTCCATCACAGTTTTCCAAAGCTGAAGGTGACGTCTTCAAATGTCCTGTTTTGTCTTACCAATAGTCCAAAACCCAAAGATATTAAGTTTATATTCACATAAAACAGAGAAAAGCAGCAAATCCTCACAAATGAGAAGCTGGAAGCAGAGCCATTTGGCATTTTTGCTTGAAAAAACAATGAATTAATTATCAAAATAGTCAATCAATCGAGGACTTGTGACTTGACTTGGACTTGGACTTTAAAGCAAAATCTTTTGACCGGCTCAAGTTTCGAGGCCACATCTTGCATAAGAAATGATTTCCCTTTAACCCAAAAAGTGACAAAATTACAACAATAATACAACTAGGAGCTTAAACGTTTGTCTATTTACCCAGAATTATGAGAAATGGTGAGTTTTTCATGGCCTTTGGCTAATTATACCACAATGGTCAATCTAAGACAGCACATATTTCAAAGCAGACACAACTAGTCCAGCCCTCTGACACACTTTGTATGTTTAATCATTACATATGTCATACTAGAAGGTGCATTCATAACCTATAACTACTAGCACTGGTTAATGATGGCAGAGTGCAGGCTCATTTTGCCTGACGGGTCATGCCTGCATTCATCATGTATATTTGAGTGCTGCAGGTTATTGTAAAGCTTTTGCAGTTGTATATTTTCTGTAGGTTTTTACGAACTGCATTGAAGCGCTTGATCTCAGCTATGTATGCAAAACACTTCAAAGTCAACTCAACCCAGTGCTGTGATGTTGTAATAATGGTCATGGTCAGCCACAGTAAAAGGCTTGCATGTTACATTTGCTAAGGCTTGAGACTTGACTTAGACTTACCCTCAAGGACTTGCAACTTGACTTGAGTCTTGCTCTGACGACTTGAAACGGCTCTGTCATCAGGCAGTGATGCTGACTGAGTGCTCATTTACTGTCAGCGCTGGTTTTTGAAATATTTTTCATGCCAGGCTTTCTCTGGTCATGGCCACAGGATTCACACATAAACTTTTTCTTTGCATTAACTGTATTAAGCATTTTTGAGGTGCTGTGCCTTTCAATGGTGCAGTCGATGGTGGTGAATGAAATCTGTGTGAGCACATCCCTAGCTTGTACCTCTGGTGGGATTCAGGGAGGTCTTATTTCTCCTTACTGATAATACAGGCAGATCCTCTTGATCAGCGAGCCTGGCACAGCGCCCACTCTGCTCTCCCCGTCATCTCTCTGAGGACTTAATAATCCATGAACACTTGAAATCTTTCCAGTTCATTAAACACCTTAGCTCCAACTCTCATGTTGGAAGCATGAAATATATGCTTTTACGCTGTTTTATGAAAGTCAACAGACTGTATATAATTTTTTTACCTGAAGGCATTTTATCAATCCTGGCAGGATTAGAAATACTTGCTTGACTTGGTAGCTTTAGCAGTCTGTTTGGAGAGAATGAATTAAGGGCTTTGGTATCTGCTTACAATTCTTGAAGGAATTGCACTGAGTGTCAATAAAGCCATCCTGGTGATCAAACATTAAGGCCTTGTTAAGGTCTATTAAACGCAGCCAACATGGCATTTTAGATAAGTGTTTTCCCTTTTCGTTATGATCATTAAAGGCCTAAGCTGCGGCAAGATCAGTGCTCCCTTTTAAACTTGACCCTTCTGACAGCAGTGAACCCCTCAGTCCTTTCTTCAAAGCTAAAGGTAAGCACCATGTGGAGATGTAAGCTCAGCTGCTTTTGTCAGGGACTTCAAGGTAGAGGCCTTGGAAACTCTGTTTGACAGTCCTAGGGCTCTAAATCTCTCCAGAAGCACTCTGTAATGGCCGTGGCACCGTGCTGCGGCTCTTACAAGAACCAGAGCTTAATTAGAGCCTCAGCACAAGCTGGCTATTGAGACTCTGATCCATGCTGAACAGATCTGGACTATTGTTTGTCTGCTAAGTCCTTTGCTTTCTTAGGTCTCTGTCGATTTTTCTCTCTCTGTTCCCTGCATAGGAACAGCATCTTAAACCAAAAACGATTGAACTGCTGAGCAATAGACTTTTACAAATGAGCCTGCTGGAACATTTCCTATCTGAAGCTTTCCAAATGCCACTGCCTAATTAGCCATATAGATGCAAGGATGTCATGCTCAGCTCAAGAAGCCAAGTTGTCATAGCGCCAGATGGTCTCAGTATGACATATTCTGGACCAGACAGACAGAAAAATGAGATGGAAATATTTGTACAACACAGCCCCTCATCCCCTCAAACCTCTGCCCCCCTGTCCCACTGTCAGAGATCCCAGTCATCAAAGCAGTCACCAGAAAAGGGGAACTAGCAAAGATGCAGCTCGGCCCGTTTGGCCCCAGCAACTGTTCCTGTAATGAGGCTTGACAAAGACGGCGTACAGAGACAAAGCAGGGATCACCAGCTCCGAGTGCGACCACTGGAGCCTGACACTGTGTGTTTTTAATAACGGCTAAGATCAGCCCTGGTACGCCGTCACATCTGTTAAACACTGGAGCAGGTGGCTGGCTGCCACAGGGGAGCACTCACAGGAGCCTGTGTACTTACTGTCAGTCCAAAGCAAATGACAAAGAGGGATCGCACCCACAACAGAGATACAACATCCAGACAATACAGCAGGACAAAAGTGAGAAAACCTGCAGTGACTGCGCAAACCAAACTATGAGATTTGAGAGCATATTGAAATGTAACATTGATGTAGCATATAAGACTGTTAACTTTTCAGGAGAGATAAATTGTATTAGTCAAGAGTAACATTTTCTCAGCATATAGGGGAGCCATACAATCCTTAGAAAAAGATTTATTTATTTTATGTATACTGTGAGATGATATGAATTTGTTTACCATCAGAGAATTTGCAAGCCTATTAATTAGACTGCTTTGCCATTTATTTTCACTTCATTCATTCATCGTTCAGCCTGACATTGTGTTTTTGTTTGCCAATTTCTTGTTGGAGGGTTGTGGCAGGTGTGGGCAGTGATTTTAGAGGTCTGGAATCAGGCTAAGATTTTGCCAGACTGTTTTATATCGACATACAATATCTATGCCTTTTTAAAATGTCTGGTTGTTTCTGGATTCACAGGATTTTTGAATCAGTGTGCTGAAATACCTTGAATTTTTGGGGTATTTAACCAGATTAGCCAAAAACAGACATTCACATCAGGTTTTGTAGTAGACGTTCATGAAATTAATACTATATCACAATATACTGTATATCAATATCACAATATAAAGTTACATATACCGTGACCCACCGCTACCACATATAGATGTCACTCATTATATATGTAGATGTCATGGACACATGATACCAAATGGCTCAGTGTCACTATACTCATAGATGTCATTCATAATTATCAAGTCCCATTGGTCTTATATAGCAAATTGTAGCTCTTTTATTAACACTTGAATGACAAGATCCTCAGGCCCCCCACCAAAAGTAAAAAACACCACTTTGAGGTTAGTGACAGAGATTATTACATTTGCTAAGTACATTGTAAGCTCAATCGCTAAAATAGAAAGTCAGCACAATTCTAAATCCATGTTGGAGTCACGGATGTTAGTTTGTGGTGTGCTGTACAGATGAGTCAGTCTGATGCATTTACAAGGAGGCTTGGGATGGGAGGATTTCAACTTTGTGCAGATGCATCAAAAGGATCAGGGGTGGCCTCGACTTGAATAGTCTTTGTCAGATTTTTTTTCTCAAATAAGAGGTTTGTTTCCTATAATACAGTGCTCTTAATTTGCATCAATTAGCTATTGTTTTAAAAAGAGCAGCAGCACGTTAAGCTGATTGTCCCAGTAGGTACATGATTAAGAGTTTGCTGATTATAAAATTAGTGCACATGCTGATTTATTTGTGTGTGTGTGTATACACCCCTTAATGAATAAAGCATGAGTGGCCAATGTGGCCTATTAGCAGTTGTTCCAACTTGTTGGGCACATTTGAATGATTAAGGATGATTATTTCTCATTATCACGCTGTTATCAAGGGAGCCTCTCCCAGCAGTGTGTGGACCAGGAGCTCCTCTTCTGATAAAAGAGTCTGGCATCATGTACCAGTAACAGTGTGATTTAGACTCAACTGTGGATGCCAAGTTGCTGTGATCCTTCTGTGGAGATTAGACATCCAGGAGACTTATTATTGCTTATATTTTGTGTGTGTGTGTGTGTGTGTGTGATGTCCACTTCCTCTCTTCCCCTTCTTTCAGTGGAGTATATCTCTGTGCGGCTCTGTTTGATCGTTGTTGGAGCAAACTTGACTTTGCTGACTTGAACAAATAGACTTTGCCCTGGCATAGAGCTCAATGTGTTGTCAGCCCTCGCAGGGAAGAGGTGTGCATGTTTATTGTGTGGGTATGTGTGTGTGTGTGTGTGTGTGTGTGTGTGTGTGTGTGTGTGTGGAGCTGCTGAGGCTGGACAGACAGGGGAAGTCTGGGGTAGTGGAGTGAGATAACAGTTCTAATGAAGCATGACACAACCCTGGGATTTCAGCCCGTTTGCTGATACTACCTTCCCCATGAGCTCCACCCTTCATTTTACTACTACTATACCCCTGTTCTCATATCTGTACTGAGGGGCAGGCAATGATGTACTGTAGCTGCCCTCTGGTCACTTTCAGGCAGCCTTAAGTTGATACAAGTTATCAGTTTGTGTGAGAGCTTGGTAGCCTTTAGAGGAGGCTAACAATGTTTTCAGCAACTGAATGTTTATTTATGGTAAATTATGCTGATGACTCAGATAAATGTTGCTACTGGTGTTAAAATGCTACACATAGCATTTTTTTTATTTCAGACTCTACTTTGCTTAGTACTTCTATTCCTGTGTGCACTGACGTGATAGTGAGCTGCTGTAACAAAAGAGTTTCCCCTCGGGGATTAATAAAGTATTTCTGATTCTGAAATGGGGCCACAAGATTTTAGCTCATTATTAATCGTGTTTATTGGTGGATGTTATCTGGTTTGTCATCATTGCTGTATGTAATGTATCTTACTAACCTGATGTGCAGCTGTCCTCTCATGTTGCATTTCCATTCAAGGTTTTTGCATATTGAGTCTGAGTTACCGGTTTTGTATGAATGATAAGAGGTTACTGCTGATGGGCTGAGGAGTTTTACTAATAAATCCCTAAGAGAGAAAATCACAGAACATTTTACATTATATTTTTCAGAGCTCATTCAAAAACAGAGTGGATGAAACAGGTGATTGTTAAAGGGCTTAAAAGTCAAAGAAAAGGTATTCCAGAGCGAGGAAGCAGAAAGCATACTGGAAGTGATCTGGGTTCTTAATTGATCAACTGTGGATAACACAATGTCCCATGCTTAAATCAGATTAGGTGAAAGTAAACAGTGGTGTGTCTTTCAGTCAGCATTGCGTTTTTAGCTGTTTGTTCTATAATCCTCAGTAAACTCGCACCCTGCGGTAAATAAAGACTGCTGTGTTTTCAAGCTTCACACCATGCAGAGTTTTCTGTCCAGTCAGTTAAAAGAACAATATGTGCAGATTTCAAGACGCACCTAGAAGTGTGCGCATCCACACACACATTGAGAAATCATTGGCTGGTCCTTGAATTTTCTTTTATTTCTTAGGAAAATGGTTAGAAGTGAAATAAAAGAGGGATTAACTGTGTTTTTCAAGTAGAATGACCCACATTCAGACTGCCACATTTAAAAGTTATATCGGCCCCCTGGAAATAAGCCTTCAAGTCTTCATGCTCTCTATCACGTCAGAGCTCCTCTCTGTTCGGAAATGCAGACTTTGAAGAATTCGTCTAAGTGTATCCGACCAGAAAGAGGAGGCGAGCGCCCTGGCTCTCAAGGCTCTTTAAAATGCCTGTATATAGAGAGAAGTTCCCAGTGTTTCTTCTGCCCGGCTCTGAAAGGCACCGAGTTTCCACTCTGTTCACCTCACTGCTTCTCCCCAAGGACCAGAAACACTGGCTCTTTAATGGCGTTCTTCTCCTCTTTATTAAAGGATTACGTGGTGATTGAATGGCCGTATCAAAGACTAATGTTAAACAACACAGTCAGCGAAATGACTTAATATCCTGTAAAGGCGTTTCTGTATGATAATGTTTAGAACACTGGCTTGAGTTATAGCAGAATGTCACATATTTGTATGCAAATAGTTTTTATTATTTAGGTCCTTGTTTTTTGTTGAGTGATATAATTATTATGATTGTCTGTTTGCATAACCCTTGTGAATTTTTAAACTGTGGAGGTTTTATATTTGTAAAACTTTGCCAGAGGCTCGAACAGCTTTTATGGCTGTGACGTCATCACAATGTAAAGTCTATGGGCAGTGGGCGGAACGCGTGGGCGGGGCCAGTGGGAGAAACACAAATGTGCATGGAAATTGTAAACGGGCTGCATTTATATAGCACTTTTCCATCTTAACGGACAAAGTACTTTACAATTTTGCCTCTCATTCACCAATACGTTGCTTGCAGTTATGTGATTCCGATGAAGTGTCATATTCACATAGAGGGCAGGAAGTAAAAAAGCAGAATGGACGAGATGGAGGAAAGTTTGTACTGTGCTTCTTTAGACGCTTAAACATTACAAAGTAAGGAAACAATTAGCTAACGTTACATAAAGTTACATAAAGCCACATGAGTTACATTACCTTTGACAAAGTGGTCACTGCACACATGAGCATTATTTGACTCCGCTCCTCCAAATCACAAACAAAAGTTTGCAAGCCATTGTTTCTGGCGTTTTTCTGCCATTTTCTTGCATTTTTCCCCCTTATGAACATACTTTTGGTACTTGATAAAAGCTCCTCGTGGTTTCTCATTTCGATCGATTTGAGCAAATCTTAGGCATTTTAAGATTGATGATAAAATCAGGGACAGTTGCCACTCTTGTCACTGTAAACTACATATGTGGCGTGTAAGAACAGAAAGCTTGACATAGCATAGCAACAGTAAATAAGGGGGCCAGTGCTTGGTGAATTGTCAGTTCAATTTTATATTAACTTATACTGATTATTATGTTTGTTACTTTTTTGTTATCAGGGTTCTCATGAATAAGAAAGCTCAATTTCAATGAGACTGCCCCAAAAAAAAAATAATAATAATAATAAATGAAAACCTGAGGCAGCCTCACCCCATCTACTCTAATACAAGGATAATAATGTAAGAGATTGAGCTCGCTGCCTGGCAGATAAACATCTTTGGCAGCAGGTTAGCAATCACTGAATAGACACACACAAACACTCACGCACACATAGATTCCCACATCATCATCCAGCTCGATTTGAGTTTCATGGAAGACACCGCGCCAGAGCTGACGGCACTGCTCACCCCTGCTGCCCCTAATTATTACCCAGAAGGCTGAAGACTGGCATAGCTCTCATATGAGGCGTTGAGGAAAACCAAAATAATGAATTGCTCTGAAACAACCATAACCAAATCCTGTGCAGGGATACAGGTCCTCTATTCCACTGTTGCTTTAGAGGTCAAATATGATATTTTAATTAAAGAAAATAGGCTGTGAATAACAAAGTCACAGCTGCGTAAATTCCTCACACAGACACGGCAGATGTGTGATATAGACCTAATTAGTATTCCTTTAAGTAGGGCCTTGCTGGCCTCTTGTCATTAAAATGGATTTAACAGAGACCCCTCTCTGAGGACGCACCGGAGATTGACAGAGTCTGTGTGTCAGTCATCGCTGCATTGTGTCAAGAACAGCTCGTGTGTTTGGTATTTGTGAAGGCAAATCTAGCCTTGGATTACAGTTAAGGAGGTATTTGGCTGTTAAAGTCAGGTTTCTTTGGCTCATTACTACATTAGCTTGATGTAAATTGAGTTTTCTGTGCTTCACAACCAGCTGAACTGCGGCTGTGTTACGGCACAGGGTTAACATGGCATAGTTGGAGAGCCCAGCGGTGGTGAAGCATTGTGTATTGTGTGAGGGGAGTGTTGTGTGTTTTTTCCCAGTGTGTTGCAAAGGGCCGCTCTGTGTCAGAGGTGAGCGTGGTGAATGGAGGTCGTGGGACCCCCTCCACCGCTGGGAGGAGACTCCCCCCATTGAGAGCACTGAGGCAGAATGCTCCGGGCTCAACAAGACGGGGGCTAAAGGCTTTGTCTCTGGTTCACTGCCTTCAAGTAGCCCCGGGATTCCTGGCAACCAGGTTTAACTATTGGAGCTTGCACGCAGAGAGAAGAAAGCACAAAGGCGCTTGTATTGCTCAGCTGATGTACAACATCATGGCTCAGTGTGGGAAACAAAGATGGTTGAGTAAAGTCCTGTGTGATTTTTAGGAAGGCTTATTACTGATACCAGCAACAACAACCAATAGGAATTTTAGATATAGACATATTGTGATATTACTTGTTTTGATTGTGTTTCAGCTCACAGTCAAGGCCAGTTTTCCATTTTTCTTTGTATGAGACGGCCGTGGTCTTAAATCTCAAGGTTGTTGGGTTTTTTTCAGTAGGATTTCTTACATTAGTATTCTGTGATATGATAACTCGCTTTTCTCAATGTCGAATTATTCAGAGCAAACTGCAAATAGATGAGCTATTAATTTTTTATGTAGAAGAAGTAGAAGTTTAAGTCCGCTGAGACGATCCAATTATCCTGCATGCCCAGGATTAGCATTAATCTGCTCTGGTTATTAGTGGGCACATAGCCTCTTCTAACTTCTGCATTAAGTTCACTCCTTTTCCTGCCTTCTTCAGCCTTCCTCTAAGCACACACTCACAAGCCCAGTGCGTTTGGTTTCTGTATGTACTCCTTTATAGAAATATGTACTCAGCTATTACATTGTCTGGATCAAAGTCAGGTTTTGTATATACACAGCATTTATTTCCTGGAGGCGATTTAATATTGCTGCTACTCCTTATGTGCAGCACCACAGCTGAATCTGCAACCTATGCCATGAATTCGAATGAGACAGCCATAGCCGGAGGCAGGCGCACCAACCAGCCACATGTTTATCTGAAAATGAATCTGCAAACTCGCGTTTGACTTGCATGTATGTTGGATATCAGGAGTGAGAGAGAAGGGATGCTAAAGCCTTATGACACGCCTAATGACCTGCAACACTCACATACTCCTGCTAGAAAGTATCTTCATTCTAAGAAAACTTGTGTGTCTGCATTGGAGAGGAAGGCGGCGGGAGCGTTGAGTCTGTGAAATGAGAAGAGCCCAAGGCTGAGATTCTATCAAAGCTTTCAACACATCCAGGAATCACAAACCAACACATTCTGTATGATGTGGTGACTGAAAGCGCATAGCAGCTCTGTGTAAACCCTGATAAAGCAGAAGGCCAGTGTGGCTGCAGGGGACTTCAACTCCAAAGATCACTAAGCTACTGCTTGTCTTGGGTTTTACATCTCCTCTTTTTGTTCCCACAGTAGATGCTGAGGTGAACTTACAAGGACATGATGGCATTTTGTGTGCTCGGCCTGATGGACAGCATGGATCTGTGTGCAGACTGAAATCGTCTTTATTTAATTTTAAGTCTCATTGGATCTGGTGACACATTTTATTGAGAGCAGGGACTTTAGAGGGTCTGCGCTCGTCTTTCATCAGCACACAGATGTCTTAAGTGGCTCAAACACACTTAATGAGCCTCTTCTCTGCGACACACCGCAGCCTTTTGCTCAAATTAATCTTCTCAGGTTAACGCGCAGCACCCACTCCACTGTCTCTGACAGGAGGTCAAATTTATCCTCTGCTGAGAAATTACTTAGCTAAATGAGGGCTCATCCATGCAGCCTCAGCTAATGACCTTGATTAATTAAAGAGAGACTCTTCCTAATTAAGGTCTTATTCTACTTGGTCTGACTGTGACCCTGTAAAACAAGCTGAGACAGTAATGAGTCATTTCTCAAACAGAATATTGCTGCTGAGTTTGTGTGGGCACAGTGCTGTGCGAGGCTTTAATCATCAGAGATAATGATTACATTCATTTGGAATAATGAATATCATCTTCAGTTGAAGAGATCATAACACCAAATGGGGAAAAAAAAAGCTTGCATCTTTTGCATCCTTATGAATTCCTTCCTGTCTCTTCTCCATCAACAAACCATACAGAATTCTTAACAACGTTTGCGGATTAATTGCTCTCTGCTTCTTCCTCCAGGTCAATGGCAAGGACCTCTCCAAGGCCACCCACGACCAGGCGGTGGAGGCCTTCCGCACCGCCAAGGAGCCCATCATGGTCCAGGTTCTGCGCCGAGCCCCGCATCCCAAACTGGTCAGCCCGGCTTCTGACTCCCAGGTCTCAGACATCAGCACCCAGACCGACATCACCCTCCAGCACATCATGGCCCTTACAAAGCTGCCTCCTTCTTTACCCCCCATGACGGAGCTGGAGGAGTATCTGCTTCCAGAGGAGTAAGTACCAACTCAGTTCATGAAGCACTAGATACCACTAGCATCTATACGCTATAGATAGTCTTTATTGTCCCAGGGGGAATTTGTTTCCACAGCCTGCACATGTTTTTGTCTCACATGAAAAACATACTGATACACACAATACATACAATAAACATGTGGTCAGTTATGTACATTCATGCCCCTACATATATCCCCACATATGCTTACATACCCATGTACACATGCACATTATACACAGGTCAACAGGGAATTTTATTTAGGGCTGCCATGGCAGAAGGGACACTACTCCTGCCAAAGCAGGCCCTCCTCCATTTTAAAGTCCTTTATCTGCAGCTGTGTCCTATATCTGTATCTATAGCTCATGAGCCATGTTGAGTACATGCACATAACCACTGTTTAAACAACCTGAAAAATGATTAAAAGTATGTGAAACTACATAAAGAACATGGAAATAGTCTCTTCCATCACTATAGAAATTCATGATTGCCCAGGTAGCCAAAATGTATTGGCTCAGCTATGGCCTAAATCTGGCACACCTGGGTTGCTGCACTCTTGTCAGTGTCATCCCACAAGGCCACAAGGTATATTACTTTGTACCATCAATGCTGTTTTTCTACTGTTTACCTCGCGTGTTTGGAGTTGTAAAATCCTGTCTCAGACTATTGTAACCCATTGTAACTGCAGGCAGTGTTTTGATGTTTCATAAGCCTTCTAACTGATGGATCTATTACTCAAACCAGAACTGGATCATGGATTCGTCTTATCAGTACCTGAAGTAATACGCCCTTGCATGTTTTCGGTCTTAGGCTCAATTTCGCAGTTGTCTCTGACCCACAGCTGGACCAGGTGGTTTAGATTTTGAGCCTAAATCAATCCAATCTACACCCACAAAATCAAGTCTAATCTGGGCCATATTTGGTCCTCCGGTGCCAGGACACAGCCGAGTGTGTTGATATTTGGTAAAAAAATATTTTTACCACAAAGTTTTATATACCATCCAGGTAAAGAGAAGTCTAATAGAGACTGATCGACATGAAATTTACTTTAAAAACCACTGTTTAGTTGCAGTATGGCTGTGGTAACAAAAGAATTATTAAGCATATTTCCAGAAAGTCCACTTTAAATGAGACGATACAAGAATTCTTCAGTGTCAGAACTCAGCAGTGTTAAAAAGGTCACTTCACTCTCAGACAGAATCAGACCTTTCACCTTAATAGTTAATTAAGAGAGCGACACCTTATCTTCTTCTCCAGACCACACTGCTGTGATCACACAGGAAGTTTGAAAGGAAAATGTCCCTGTCATTTATGGGAGATGACGGCTCCTCCGGGGCACACAGCCGCATTAAAATGATGGTTCAGTTCATTTGGATTTGCATATTCCCAAATTGCATCTATTGTTTCTCTGTGTGTGTGTGTGTGTGTGTGTGTGTTAGGCCCTGGAGCTCGGAGAGTCTGGCTACATTTTACACTCTGTGGCAGCAGCAGTTGCCCTTTCATGAATAATCGTGATTTCTTTAATTGATTTCTGAGTCAAATTAATAACACAGCATGTTAATTTGTGATTAGCCTCTGGGTGTAGCTTCAATATATCTGATTCAAGAGTGATTTCTACGTTGACTTCTTTCTCTACTTCTCAATTAATTTTCAAACTCTAGGGCAAAATTAAATCCAGATTGACAAATGTGTTAGTAAATTTTTTAGAGTGTTTAATTTGCATTCCAGTCTTTTCCAGTTTATCTTATACTCTTTGTCTTTTCTCAGGCATCCTCCAGGACATGCATACTTTGACCCCAATGACTTCCTGGAGGGCATACAGCAGGACATAGAGCGTGAGGAGCTGGAATATGAGGTAAACATCAACTCCCTTCCCTCTTTTCCACTCTCCCTTCAATGAAGATCTACATTAAAACAACAGTGCATTACTGCTACATAAGCAGACCCAAGGTCGCCTCTGTGTCTCCAGTCCAATGACCTTGCTAGCGACCACAAGTCCTGATATATTAGTTATTGATGGGGCACTCTCCCTACATACAGACATTGAGATGTAGACCAGACAGTAATCAAGTTGCTGGTTTGTTCCAGCAGATGCACAACGGTGACATCATTACTTATTAGTGACAAGGTATAATAAGTCTTCCTCTGCTCCTACGCAGTGGAGATGAGGCCCGGTGGATAATTAGATGGCACAGATAATAGGTCTGCAGTGATGAATCTGATGATGCGCGCTAACAATGCCTGGATGAGGCCATGATGAGGCCATGATCAAGCCTCTGTTGTGCTCCTTCAGTGACCTCTGCCGACCCTGACACCCCCTCCCATTAAACCCCAGCCACCTACTGCTTGATATTAATAATATTCATAGAGGAACTATGAGGCTGAGACCAGAAAGGTAAAGTTCAGGGCAGCTAATGGCAGATGCGCAGCAGACAAACACTGACTAACCCCAGTGTCCTTGTAGAATGACACTGTCTTAGAAAAGACAAACAATCCAGTGATGCTGTTTGCGTCACAACAGTTACATTCCATGTCCCGCCTTCATAGAAATCATTTTTTTTTTTTGTTTGTTTAGTTTTTCTGCCTAAATCTGTGAAATATTTTGGTTTTCAGCAGGTTAAAAGAATAGTTTGACATTTTGAGAGTAAGGTTTATTTGCTTTCTTGCCTAGTGTCTTGTAAAGTAAAGCTGCCAGGAAACCAGCCAGGACTCCAGGAACTGTTCCTAAGTTAAAACTTAGCCTAGGCATCACAACAAGAACACAACAAGTGTTTACTAAGTGGAGATTCATGCATCACTAAAGTAAAATAGGTTGCACCACACAAACTAGTTCTTACATAGAGATTAGTTGTTACTACATTTTCACACCCAGTAACTGCAAGGTGTACCTGACAAAGCTAATGTTAGCTTGCTAATATATTACCTATTTACCTAATAATGATGTAAACTGGGACGTTTTTAAGTTACATTTCATAAAAATAACACAAGATACCTCACATTACAAAATGCTGTATGCTAACTTTAGACTAAACGACCAAATAATGTCAGCTTGTTTGCGTAATTAGATAGCTAAACTGTATGAGTACTACTAACTCTGAAACACATATTTCTCCACGTGTGCAGATATAAATAAAACGTAAAAGTAGCACCCACATTTACAAGTTCAGCTTTGTCCCCCTAAAACCAGTGTTGCCAAATATTTTCAATGGGAAGTTGCTAAAGCCTGCTCAAAAAGTCGCTAGATGTCCCTAGATTGCATCATGCGCTGATTTGCATATTAATTACGTCATAACGTAACCACTAGCGAGAATGTAGCGACATTGTAACAATCTTTAATAGTTTTTCATAGCTTAAACATTCCTTAGGTTATAATGATGCAACCTGATTAAGCCAATCACTTATTCAGTCTTTATGCTAAGCTAAACTAACCAGCTGCTGGCTGGTTATGATGATAACCAATGATTTTTTTCATCTATTTCTCTGCAAAAAAGGAGTAAATGTATTTCCCAAAATGTCAAACTATTCCTTTGACATAGTCTTCAGTATTCAGCTGTGACACAGTTTTTGGGGGTTAACCCTCACAGAGCCCATCCTCTGCCCTCGAAGAACAGCACTGCTCGTATCTTTATCTGTATCTGGGAGATTACAGGTGTTGACAAGTGAAAAACGGGACTTTCCCCGTCTGCTGTCCACTGTATCATCTCTCATTCTGTCAGTGGGCCTCTAAGAAAGCCAATGGCTTCCCTGCATCCAGCTGAAAGATTCATTACAGTGATTGATGGATCACTGTTGGGCCATGATACCATTTCGTAGTCAATATATTCTGTCTGTCCAGAAAAACATGAGCAAATATACAACCATTTTCTTCTCAAACTTGAAAAACTTAATAATTTCAGATGAATGGATTATTAATTTGTGCATGTGTCTCACCAGGAAGTGGATTTGTACCGAGCCAATATCCAAGACAAGCTCGGCCTGACGATCTGTTACAGGACTGATGATGAGGATGAGGCTGGGATCTACATTAGTGAGGTATGTGGTGCAGGGTAGCTCTCAAATCTACTTCATCAGTAAGTAAATAGCAATCGCTAGGGCTGTCAGCAGTGATGTTCACTTGACTAAAAACCACAGATCTCCTGAAAGTGTGTAACCTTTATCTCTTACTCTTACTTTCATTCTCTTTTCTTTAGATTGATCCAAACAGCATTGCTGCAAAGGATGGCAGAATTAGAGAAGGGGACAAAATCATTCAGGTAATCATTCATTCATCATTCATTGCAAACTCAGCAGTTTTACTTGTTTCTTCACTATTCATGTTGTGTGTTTTTCTATGACCTAAGTGCTCGCTTGTAAATGAATCGCCCATATTGAAAAGAAGTATTTTACCTACGTTAAGAACTTTAAGAAGTGGTGGTTAGAGTTAAATGTAATGTTAAATGTACAAATTACAGGGGTACAAACAGTCATTTTATTAAAAAAAAAAAGTCAGGTATTTCAATTTTTCCCTCTGTCCCTCAAGATCAATGGTGTTGAGATCCAGAATCGGGAGGATGCTGTAGCGCTGCTGACCAGTGAGGGGAACCAGAATATCTCTCTGCTGGTGGCCAGACCAGAGATCCAGGTAACTAGGAAGTCATTATGGGTGTGAACTCAGTAAAGGTAAATGACAACAAGGCATTTCATGTTAAAACCTTATATGGTCACTTTTGGAACCAAATATGGTGTCCTTGAAAGTGAGTTCTGTGTTCATGCCAACAAACAAGAGTAGGACTTTCAGTAGTAGATGCTCCATTTTTTGAGTAAAACTTTGGAGTTGAATATTTGCATCTAATGAGGCGTCTCTTCTCCGCACTGCGTCTCAGCTGGACGAGGGCTGGATGGATGATGACAGGAACGACTTCCTGGATGACCTCCACATGGACATGCTGGAGCAGCAGCACCATCAGGCCATGCAGTTCACTGCCAGCATGCTGCAGCAGGTACACACGCATGCAGACACACGCATGCACAGCGTGAAGGGGCACAGTAGCGCAATCAATCTGCACTAACACATATGTTCATCCATCCATTTTTGGCCCAGCCAGTTCTGCTGAGGCTAACAGCTGTTCAGTTGTTTTTAGCAACTGAGGAGCCACATGCCCATTGTTAAAAAACTATGCAAGACCTTCTTTATAGGTCCATTTTAAATGAAAAGGTTTCATGAGTAGTTAGCATTTTTAGTAATAGTAGTAAACATTGATAAATTATATTTGTAAAACATTTGCTTGTTAATATTACACAGTATTGGAATTATCAAAACGACCAAAAAGACTAAATTATAATTTAATTTATGCTTTGGTTTGATTTTTGTTAATGGCCTTCCCGTTTTTAATGCAAGATTGATTAGAGTCAATAACTGTATTTTACACATTTTCACAAAATCAGCAGGAATCCAATAGCTCTGATGATTTGTCACATAAAAAAATGACAAAATAACAATTATACACCCTAGTCTAGTTACACACTATAAATTACATGTTCAGTTTTGTTGACTGCAATATTTCCACTCACAGTCAGTGCCCTTTCGCTCTCCTTGGATGCAGCACTATTTCTGAGTCATTCTGTTGTCTGTCTTTACAGAAGAAGCATGAGGAGGACGGAGGCACCACAGACACAGCCACACTGCTGTCCAACCACCATGAGAAGGACAGCGGGGTCGGTCGCACAGATGAGAGTACGCGAAACGACGAGAGCTCGGAGCAGGAGAACCTCGGTGACGACCAGACCACGGCCTCCAACACTCTGGGCAGCTGCAGAAAGCTGACCTACAGCCAGGACACCCTCGGCAGCGCCGACCTGCCCTTCAGCAGCGAGTCATTCATCTCTGCAGACTACGCTGACACTGACTTTCTGGGCATCCCGGCTGATGAGTGTGAGCGCTTCAGAGAACTCCTGGAGCTGAAGTGCCAGATGAGGAACAGCGGAGCCCAGGCTCTATACTACCAGGGTGGTGGGGCAGGAGGTCAGGACCAAGAGGGTGTAGACAAAGAGCTGGAGCTGCTTAACGAGGAGCTGCGCACCATCGAGCTGGAGTGCCTGAATATCGTCCGTGCTCACAAGATGCAGCTGCTGAGGGAGCAGTGCCGTGAGTCCTGGATGCTCCACAACAGTGGCTTCCGCAACTACAATACCAGCATCGATGCACGCCGCCATGAGCTCTCAGACATCACAGAGCTGCCAGAGAAATCAGACAAAGACAGCTCCAGTGCCTACAACACTGGTGAGAGCTGCCGCAGCACCCCTCTCACGTTGGAGCTGTCGCCAGACAACTCGCTCCGTCGAGGAGCAGAGAATCAGGGTCCGGCTGGGGCGTCCGGCTCCACCAGCTCTATTGGCAGGATGCTCAAACCACTCCTGTCCCCAGTCCAGGAAGCCTGTGGCCCCAGCCGGAGCAGAGGCTCCTCCAAGGATCCAGACGGAACCCTGCAGGTGGAGAGCAAGGAGAGGAAGCTGGGCGAGTCCAGTAAGTCCGGGCGGAGCTTTTCCCAGCCACATTCACCTTACAAGCATGCCCACATCCCCGCCCACGCCCAGCACTACCAGAGCTACATGCAGCTGATCCAGCAGAAATCAGCCGTGGAGTACGCCCAGAGCCAGATGAGTCTGGTCAGCATGTGCCGGGACCCCATCACCCCCAGTGACCTGGAGCCGAAGATGGAGTGGAAGGTGAAGATCCGCAGCGACGGCACACGCTACATTACCAAGCGGCCTGTCCGGGACAAGCTGCTGAGGGAGCGTGCCCTGCGCATTCACGAGGAGCGCAGCGGTATGACCACAGATGACGACGCCATAAGTGAGCTGAAGATGGGCCGCTACTGGAGCAAGGAGGAGAGGAAGCAGCACGCAGTTCGCGCCAAAGAGCAGAGGCAGCGCCGAGAGTTCATGAAGCAGAGCCGAGCCGATTGTCTGAAGGAGCTGGCTGGCCCAGAGGACAAAAAGGAGCCCAACATCATCGAACTCAGCCACAAAAAGATGATGAAAAAGAGGAATAAGAAAATATTTGACAACTGGATGACCATCCAGGAACTGCTGACCCACGGTACCAAGTCACCAGACGGCACAAGGGTTTACAACTCACTCCTGTCTGTGACCACAGTCTAAGTCCTGCTCTGCGTTCAGGTGGCAGGCCAGCTAGAGAAGGACAGACTGGAGTGTGATGGACTGTACATAGGACACTACCAGTCGGGGTAGAGATTCCTGCCTCGTTCAATGTGGCAACATTTTGTAAATACGAAATAAGGAAAGCCTTTCCTGGATGAACATTTTCCACCACTGCGGTGAAGAGAAGGTCCTTTGAATGATGGTTGGACTTGACACGAATGGGACATGGCTATGACGTTGATTTTGGAAACTTTTTTCAAATTCTTTCAATTACCTTTTCTACCTTTGTGCTTGCTCTTTTGAATAATTTTGGAAACAAAAACACAATATTTGACTTTTTTGGAGGGTTTTGAAAGTGTGTAAAGACTGTGTGCCATAGATAAACAGCCAGCATTTACACTATTTTACATTATTTTGTTAGTACTATATATATCTCTTATCAGTATTTTACTGTTATGCATACTTAATGCTTTTATGGAAACAATGCTATTTTCCTGCAAGGTAGAACAAGTAATCCTTTTCAAAAGGACTTTTGTAAATTCAAAAATAAAATTTTTGTAACAAATCCACTTTTTTAGTTTTAATTTCTCTCTAATGGTGCTGATTTCCCAAAGTTAACACCACCAGCGATGTACCATCTGTCACATAATGTAGAGAATATCATAACGTGATATCATTGTGTATGTACGTATCTTTAGAGAAAGATGTTTCCCACATTGAAATTTAAATGTCTGTGTCAGCAAAAGCGACTACAAGGTGTGCTTTAGCATTCTTAGTTTCATGTATTGAACAGAGTAACAGCTTTACAAATCCTTAGTTAGCCACACAATTTGATGTCTTGTAAAATGAAAGAAATAATAAATTATTGTTTTATATATGATGAGCTTTCAAATGTTGTTGGAATTTGTCATTTGTAAGAGTTGTTGGATCACCAAAAATATAACCACACAAAGAAAAAAAAAGATTACAAATGAGTCCTGTACATAATGTCACAAAGTGTGTTTTGCATATAAACTAGTAACAGGCACTGTTGTGCTCGACTTTGTTCTGCAGGAGTCTGAAATGTTTTCATCCAAAAGAAACGCTGTTTGCAGCCTGGACCTTCTTCTGCAAGAATGTAGCCTACTGTTTGGGTGCAGAAGTCCCTGTCAGGCTCATCATTATTCTTTGACTCTGTCTCAATTAATACCCATGACTTTAACATGCATTTATTAACAAACCTGTACATTTAGTGCAATACAGTACTGTAGAAGTGTCAAAAGTTTCAAGATTGTATTTTCTCATAAAAAAAATAACAATAACACAATCATTTACAAATAACATTATTTGTACCGTGCAGTGTAATTAATTCATCATTTTACATAAGGACATGCTTAACACAGATGTTTTCACGTAATTTGGCTACCCAGACCTAAGCTCAGGTAGATGTGTTTGTAGCTTTGCTGGAATTGCCTCCAGGTCCCACAGGTCTAATCAGGCAAATAAGTAGAAACCCCTGTGTGGGCGGACCATGGATGTGTAGGGCCTTTTAAAATGAAATCAGCTTTTAACAATTTAATCACCTATCTGCTAATGTGTGCTTACAAAAGCTACCTGTACTCCACATCTTACCCTCAACAGCTATTGTTTCCAATTACCGATATGGATGAATGGCCGACTCCACAGTGACGAATACAGTAAGAGTGTTCATAATGTAAAACACCACACAACTTCATTCCATACAGTTTTATAGAGCAGTATTTACTGTGGAGAGTCCAATAATCCATCAGAGGGTGGTCCATGTGATAGAATGTCTACAAGGTTCTCTTAGGTTTGAAAATAAATGTTAATGCAGGATTGGATTCACTTCCAATCTAACTTTAAATCTGTATCCTTCTGGTGCTTGTTCAACATTACTACTGTAGCGTTTAACACCGGGTAATAAAGGTCCCCCTTGCTCTCTTATTGAATAACTTTTTAAATACAGGATGTGCATTCTTAATGGTATCACAGAATCAGATCAGACTCTAAATTTGCCAACTTGTAGTAATGATATCAGGTCCTGAGGCAAAAAGAAGTCTATTGGCTGTGTCTGTGTTTCATGTCAGAGCCCAAGTAGGGCAACAGCATGTCAGACTGGCATTAACATAAAACAGTCCCATCAGCAGAGATCCCTGCTGTCCAGATCTGACTGTTAACAACAGGCTAACAACAAAAATGTATAGCTTTTGTTTCTTTTTCCCTTACATGGATTTTGCAGTGGTGGCTGTCGGCCACCATCTTTGATTGCTCTTCCTCAGCCAAACAAAGTGGTCCATCAGTTCATAACGAATATCTGACAAAATTACACTATATTGTTTCATGTTGTAACCGAGCTGTAAGTGATGCTGGCATGAGGCTCTCTCACATGGTGATATCTCCTTGCTGGGCTAATGGTTTATTTATCTGACTCAAGACTCCTACCATCTGTTAGAGGGACCTTGTACCCTCAGTCCCATATGATCCTTCATTAGCAGCTCAGTGCCTCATTACTGAGGACAAAGGCAGCTCAGACTCTCTGCTGATACTCTACTTTTGTCATCAAACACATCTTTTTTTTTAATGAGGCAACAATTAGGGGTAAATGAATGTGCATTTAGTATGTTTATTCATATTCAAGTGCATTTGCAAATTCAGTACTTAGGATTCTGACCTTTTTCACCCACTCTAATCACAATGTAATGCTTCAATTAAGGTAATGTTGAGCTTAAAGCTGCACTAATCAATATTTTTATATTAACAATGGGTCAATTGACTGTGTGCAATGCGAAACATGACAATCGTAGTGACAAACCCACATAGAACTACCACCTGACTCCTCAGCTCTACGGAGCATTTTAGCATCTTTCAACTCATTGTTTTGGTTTTACAGCCCGCAACTTTACTGTTTTGTTTCTCACCGTTCTCATCAACCTGGCTTTCAACAGCATATACAGGCAGCTGTTTTCAGCCAGAAAACAGCTCTGATAAACCTTCTATATGCTACTTGGCCAGCACCAAATGACAGACACAGTTAGCGACAGGCTGGTGAATAGGAGCTAAAAAGCAGATATTTTTCTCAGGAGTTGGTAGAGACCAAAACAGAGCTAAAAGAAGAGTGCATATTGGACCCTAAGCCGTAAACTCCCACGTCTTTCAAACTCCATGTCCCTAGACTGTAATGGTTTAGGATTTGCAATCTCCAAATTACAATTACAAAAATTTAGAGACTGCAAATTAAAAATCTGAAGGTTGTGTAGTACTCCCCCTTAACTAGTGAATTGATTTTGACGTTTAAAATCAGTGGAATTGCCCTATAAAGTTTGATTGGGTTTTATTTATTATAATCAGGTTAACTGTTGATATAATGTCTGAGGAAAATAAGTCATGTCCAGCTATGACTGACCACACTGTCGTGGTCACTGACTAACGTTAAAACTTCCCACTACCCCTCGCCACAATATGTCCCTCCATCATGCAACTCATATTGCTACAACAAACACTTGTCAATGTGTGAATTATTTAAAACTAAATCTAATTTATGAATGCCAAGGTACTGTCTTCAGTTTGTATTGATTAATTAATATTTGGTAGTTCATGAATTCATCTCTTGTCTCCTTGTTTGACACTGCATCACTTAAGGGGGGTGATTATGATAATGAGAGTAGCCCACGGTGCAAGCTCAGCCTCTTCCTCTATGTCTGGTAGAGTATAATTGATTACTCCTCCTTAAGCCTGACCGAACCCAAGCCTTGTGATTTATGTTGGGTACAAGTCTCTATACACACTCTTTTAATGGGAGATAACAATATGGCATGCAAGGCAACAAAAAGCTCTAGCAATCAATTCTGGGATGTCCCCCCCCCACCACCACCACAGAATGTTGGGAGATTAGTCGATCACATAGTTAGCTTTACCACCCCCATGTATTTTTACTATCTTTGGGATGAAAGTGTTCGTCTCCCCACCCATTTGACAGTCCTGTGTTTGGGCTGGAGAGCAGGACTCATCAGTTTAAATGTCAGCGCGGAGAACAGGCCGACATTCCAGTGTACTCATTCATTAACTGATAAGGAGGCGGATCCTCTGCTGGCTGCGAGCGCTTTTGATTCTGATGCTGTTTCACTTTGGAGACTGAGAAGCACTGAAGGGCTCGTACCTGCTCGACAAGCCCAGACATTATCCCTCACATTGACATATTTACAATATTCATTGTGACAGATGACAAGGGAACTCAATTCAGGGAACCATTTGTGGCACGTCTTGGTAAAAATCAACTTGTAGTGCCTGAATTTAGCATGACCTAAATTATAATAACTATAAAAAAAATCTTTTTTTTTTTACTCGGTGCAATAAACCTCAGAGGCACCACATCACTCCAGCAAGTTCAGCAGGTGCTGAGACTGTGTTAGCACATCTCACCTCTTGGATTAAAGAGAACAAGCTGCTGGATAAACAGAAAGAAATGCTGAACCCCATATTCACACTCTACGTCATGTCTGAACATCAGTCAGAAAGGTTGTACTTAGATGTGAAGCCATGTCCTCAGAGGTTTTGAGTCTCTGACTTCTGAATATTTCAAGAGTTCTGTTCAAAAATGTCATATTCACAATAAAACTTAAAGCTCCTAAAGCACCCCAAAAAATATTGCTGATGTTAAACTTTAGTTCAGCATGTAAAATGAAAATATGGCAAAATATTACTTTCTAACTTGAGGCAATACATTTCCAATTTTACAGTTTGCGGGAATGAAAATAAACTTTGTTATGTACTGTAGAATAGAACATTACAGTATGGTTTTCAGAGGCCCCAAAAGACAAAATTACGTGTTAGAAATAAAATGTATAGAAAGCAACATGGCTTTTTCAAAGTGAGCTATGGACTGAGACAGTGCAAACCCCATGTGCTAGCCTACTTATGCACAACTCTGTAAAGAACTGTAAATTACTCTTATCTGTATCTTGACTGACTTCATCTTTCATGCTGCCTGCAATAATGTCAAACTTGGCAACAATGAAATTTCAAGATTTTGATCAGCTGGGGATTGTTTTTAAGAAGTGACAACTTCATTGTGTTTTACAGCATTTTATCATACTTATTCCAATCCAGAAAACCGTGTTTGCTGTGAAATCATATGTGACAGCCGGGATAGATGAGCAAAGGTAAGTAAATATATCACGTACATAAAATTAATAGTAAAATGACACATTACATTGATCAATGGCTGGAAAAGAACACAGTAACATGTTCTACAGCCATGCTCTGTGAGGCTGTACTTTGAGCTAAATGCTAGCGTCAGCACGCTAACATGCGCACAATGATGCATGTTAGCATGCTAATGTGTTACTTAGCATTAAACACAAAGTATTTGATGAAATTACACTAATGAGAAATAAAACACTAACAGCAACAAGATCTGTGTTTTTTAAGAATCTCAATGAGAAAGAGAGAAAAGAAAAATAAAGTGTCAGGCTTAAAAGTCAAAGAAGTGTATGGTGGCACCATGATTATCTGTAATCGGGGCTGTGGGCTGCTGATGCTTCTGTCTTTGAGTCATTTCTTTGCACTTTCACTAAAAGGTCAGGACAGGCAATACAGTAAGGCAGCAAGTATCCCGTCAGCTAGAATGTGTGTCACATAACCTTCCCCTTAACCAGACCTGGCAGGAACAGAGAGGACTTTTGTTTCAAAATGGCACCAAAATGACACATAACATCAGTAGTTAGGCTACAAATGAATCCAGAAACTTCATTTCTTCACTCAACAAAAACTAAGCATGATGCATTTTATATGAAACATTGTACTTGAGATTCTGCACACAATACTGCAAAAAAAAAAATGTTTTTACAGTATTGTTTTTTTTAACGTGGAATTTAGCTTTTTTCCAACTTTCCTACTCCATTTGAAAACATTTTTGTCTCATCTTCTTGCATTTTTTCCATCAGATGAATGCAAAATGCGAGGCGACTCTTTGAATGCCAAAGACATAAATGCCTCTAACTACGTATTTGACCCTTGCATGGTCTTGTTAGCTTCAAAGGCCCCTTTGCTTGTGTTTTGTTTATGGCCCAGCGGAGCCATAACTCACTGGGGTCCGTCCTCCCACAGCTCGTCCCTCTCTGCTCAACTATTCTCACAGCGCAGTTTCCTGGGTCAGATCGCATGAACCTCTATGGCTCGCTTCCCGCAGATTTATTGGTTGACAGCTAATTTATCCATTATACACATTCCAAATTATAGGCTTCAGTCAACAGGATGGCGGCAACAGAACAAGGAAGGAGAGGACGAACCAAAGAAAGGGAAAGACATGCTGTCATTCTTCTGTACCACCACATCTCCCACTGGATCCAAAGGATTTATCTCACGCTTGTGCAGAGCGTATCAGTGCTCATGTTCAAAGAGACTCTGCAGAGTGTGGTGCTTGATAACACCAACATCATTAAGTGTTAAGTACAGCACTGTCACAACAGGCTAACTACATGAATGTAGAAAAACCACAGCCAATGAGCCGATTGGAGTTTTGGTTACAGAGATTATACACAGACAATGCGATCAAAACTTTGGAGGCTCTGCCAGCACGGGTGTAACTTTTGGATTGTTAGTTTTGGAAAGTCACAAAAAAAACATACAGGACCCCTGTCCAAATGACACAACAGAGCTTTTCACTGTTTTCCACTGTCTGAGAATCACTTTTGAGAGAGTCCTTATTAAAACCTGACTACAGGACGTTAATGTTGCATCTTCTGGGGCAAATAATACAAAACGGAGACCACTAACCACCAGTCCTGCCTTTTGTTTGTATCAATGTAAACTTTAGAACCAACTCTTTTTTTCCCCTGAAACCATATAAGAGGATTCACCATCATTTGAGGGCCAGGGTAGATGATTATCAGACTGAAACTTTTAGTTTAGAGCAAGTTCCCTCAACAACTACTGGCCAGATGGCTATGAAACACGGTAGGAGCATTCATAGACCCAAAGAAAGATCCTATGAAACAGGAACTTGAACTTCCTGGCATCTTGCTTGGAAAACAGGAGGTGATCCTTTAATGTTCTCTTGGCCTTTCTGTTAGGACGTACTTTAAACTACTAATCTGAATGGCTAAATTGTCAGCATGTTGTTGGTTCCATCTCACAATTTTATATTGTGTGTGCAGTGGACATTGCAGCCTCTTGGGACTGTTAGCAAGACTTTTAGCCTTGTTCTGTAAAATAAAATGGCCCCCATGTCATCAGCTTAATTCACTAAATGGGGCTGCAAAATAGTCCATTCCTCAGGGCTCCACTTTGAGAACCACTGGAGTAAGGAATTAGAATCTCAGCGTGATCCAAACAGTAATTGAAAGACCTGCTGAAAGAAAAACATGCTCAAACTGTCTAATTCTAACATTCGTACAGTATATAAGCAGTCTGTGAAAGGACAGAGAGGTGTGCATGTACTACATGTGTGTGTATTTGTGGCCAAAATAAATGTATATGTGCTGTGCATGTGCATGTGTACGTGTGTAGTTTGGTGGGGCTTTTATTGACCATTAGCATTCATTAATATCCCTGGAGAGCATGAGGTAAGGCTGAATTTCACATACTTAGAAACGCTTCATTCTTACAATTTAGATGTCAACCTTTTAATATTTACTATCTCCACCTTGCTTGTTCATTTATAATGTATGTGCCATGACGTACTAGTACTTCACATGCAATTCTGGTCTCTAGACCTCTCGGCTCTGTGAGCTCTAAATGTGACAAAGGCGCTATTGTCGTTGTGAATTGAACTGTGCTTATGGCACACAATTTTTCTGGCCTCCCACAGCAGCAGTTCTCACCCATCCATGGCATGTTCTCACAGACGTTATGTTCTTCCAGCTGAAAATCAATACAGCTTAAGTGTCCATCTCAAAAGAGTCTATTCCATTGAGCTGGTTTTGAGGGGCTCAAATAAATAAAAGCTGACTGTATTTAGTGTACAGAGTTCAAGTAATCAGCCCAGTAAGTTTCTTATTTATTTATATCTTTACTGTCAGACATACTTGAACTACAGACCTGAAGAATTACTAAATGTCAGCGTTTTCTTGGACAGGTAGCAGCAGCTCAGACAGAAACTCTCCCTTGTGCCTCTCCAGTGTGGCCTAACAATCCATTATCATCATCATAAAGCATCCAAGCAACCCCACCTCCTCAGCTGCAGGATACACATATACAATCCCACTCAGCGGTATCACCACACACAAACACACACACACACACACACACACACACACAATTGCTGTAATTGCACCTTTATTAGTCTCCCGTTCACACTTTTTACAACCCGGCGCAAAGAGCAGGTCGCATCTCTGGAAATGGCCTCTAAAAGCATGGGGCAGTTATAAACAGGACCCTTCAGTGCCATTAGACGGAGTGGCTGGGGGAAGCAGACAGGCCCTGTGCTGCCAACATGGTGAGTAAAGTCAATCAGTGTACTTCATTAGAGTGTAGTAAACTTGCAGAAAGGCTATAACCTGATGGATACTGGTAATGTTTCTTATTTTAGAAGGACATTTTAGTAGGAACATAAATAAAATTCAGATTTTGTCACTGCTTAACCATCAGAAACACAGAAAATGTTGAGAAATTGAGCACTTTCTGGTACTGTGTGACCTCGAACACCTATTAATGCTTATAAAGATCTGGAGGGAGGTTGGTTGAGATGAGACAGTACAAAACACTGTGGCAGAAAAGGGGAAAACCTACCATCATCAATCTAGTTGAATGCATTAAAGATATATGCAACTAAATGTCACACAATTTCCTGCAACTTCACAATGACAAAACAGAAATTCTTGGTATTGGTGCTAAGCTCCTGTGACAGGAAATGCGTTCTCATTTAGCCGCTCCCTCGCCGGAAAGTACCGCACTTTGGCACAACAGTGCTTTGAGCTAAATGGTAACGTCCTTACACTGACAATGTTACCATGGTGATGTTTAGCAGGTATAATGTTAACCCTGTTCACGTCTTAGTTTAGCATGTTTAGCATGGTGCAATTTGCGAATTAGCACTAAACACAAAGTGCAGCTGAGGCTGATGGGAATGTCATTAGCTTTGCAGGTATTTGTTCATAAATCATAGTATTGCACAAATTAAAATGTTGACCCGATGTTGGCACTAAATGAAAAGTTAAGGGATCACCACAGTTTTTACAGGAACCATGAATATCTGTTCAGAATTTTGTGGCAATTCATCGAGATGATGTGGAGATATTTCCCTGAATGAGTGAAAATTGTGACCTGCTGGTGGCGCTACAGGAAAAGTCAGTGACTTACCAAGGTTATTAGGATTCATCCTCTAGGCTTCATGGGTATCTCTGTATCCAGTATCATGACAATCCATCCATTAGTTGTTGAGATATTTCAGTCTGGACCAAAGTGGTGCCTAAAAAAAGACTTCTTGTCATGGTAGATGCAGTTGGTCAGGTTCCTGCAGTGCCCTTCTCACTTGTCTACTTAAAAAAGGCTTTGGGCCAGCTACTAAATTCAAAATGCCACAACGCAGCCAGAGTCCTAACAAGACAGAGCTAATCTGATCTGACTACCCCTTCTCAGATATCTGCATTGGCTTCCATGTAGTTTTAGAATTGATTCCAATAGTTACTTGTAGCCAATGAAGCCCTACATGACCTGTCTCCACAGCACCTCTCTGACCTGCTTAACAAATATGAGACAGTTCTCAGGTCATCTGGCACAGGCCGTCTGGTTGTTCCACGGGTTAAATCAAAAGTTGGTGAAGCTGCTTTTATTTTTTATGGTCCTAGCTGCTGGGACACTTTGCCAGCTTGTCTTCGATGTGTTTCGCCTGCTTGTCTCCTATTTACTGTATAGTATTTTTACAGGTCTGTAAAACCAAGATGCATGTCTTTGGAAACATAAGGTTAAGTGCTTCTGTAGGAGTCAAACTCACGGCCGCTCTTTTGCATACATATCTTTTAACACTGACCTGATTTCCCCAGCCATGCTTACAGCCAGCATTTTATTGCCAACCATAAATGTCTCCACTTTATACAATGCGTAATGTCTTCGAATTTGGCACTTTTGACGGGACTTGAGGCAGATCTGAAAGAGGACGCTGAGAGGCGATGACACAAATAGTAAATCAAAGCAGCCTTCCACTTACTGTATCTCTTTCTGTGTGATGATGCCATTCTGAAAGAGAAGTGGAAGTTCAAACAGCAGCCACCTGAGGTCGGTGCCCACTGAGCGTGCCGCCCCCACACTGAGCCCCATAAAAATCCACTCCTCAAACCCACTGGAGCCTGGACATCAGAATAACTGAATCTCTACCTTTTTCCACTGACCATTTCAGAACATTAGATAGTATTTCTCACTGTCCCCTTGCTAAGCGGTGCTTGTGAAGTCTGTCTGGAGGCCTCCTGTGGCGGAGCCTCCCTGCTGACTCCATTTTTAGCTGCGCTTGGTATTCTTGAAGTGGGGGAAAATAAATGTTTTTTCCCCCAGACTTTTCTAGTCTGCCAACACACTGAATGGCGTCCCACCCACTGCTGGTGTTTGCCATTTTGTCAGAGTAGTTCAGAATGTTTGACCCTGCTGTGTGCCAAATAATGTAACTTGACATTGACACCAACCCCCACCCGATCCCTGGACCTGCTTTTGCCTGAAATTCTCCAACAGAGACACTAACAAACCTTTTAGGCAATGTAGAGAAAATCAGTTTCTCACCTTGTTTATTTTCTTAACAAAAAAATTGGTGACATGTAATTCACCACAAGATAAGAAGCTAATATTTACAAGCAACGTATTCTAGATCATTCTGATAAAAGCCTGTTTGCTCCTGTGAGAAATGAGACATGTGGGAGTTGATCTGATGTCTGTGGTTTTTGAAGAGGCGTGATAAATGTGTCACAGGTTAAACCAAGCAGCGGCAGAAACTAACACTGGCATTTGGACAATCATGCGGACAGCGTTGGATGCAGCTGAAGGAGGTCATGACGTCTGTGTGTGTGCTTTTTCAGGCGATTCAAGGTAGTGTATAAGGAGGCATACTGAATGTGTTATAGCCTGCATTCACAAGCGCCAGGAGGACTGGGTCTGCATTCTGATTTCAGGGCAGGCTAAGCATGTTTGATCTGGCTTGGAAACGAAACAGTACCCTCTATTGGATTATACGGAGATTGCGTGTGGCAGTGCCTGACCCCATCAGAGAGGACGTGACTGGTGGTAAAGATGCTGCTGCAGCTCCATCTGTGAACTTTCAATCCTGTTTCAACCACCTAATATGCTCAAATCTCCCAACCGATGCACTTCAACTAAAAGAGTAACTTCTGTTATAATGACTTTCTTAAGACTTGGATTTATTTTTTTTCTTTTAATCCTGTCAGTGTCGCCAAGTGTGTCCAACACTGAAGCACTTCCCCTTGATATGATGACTCGAGACAATTAGCTTGATTCGGTATGCACTACTACTGACCACAGATCCATTTAAAAGTTCTTCTCTTAAGGCAGGTGGTTAAGCATGAAACTCAAATATAACTACATACAGCAGCCCAGTGGGTTTTAATTGTAGTCCAGAGGCCCCCAGGGGTCCATGAGGAGGCTCCGGCAAATGAGGAAGAGTTTAATTTCATAGTTATTTTACTGACTCGTTTGATCAAAGGCTTCACTCTACTCACTGCAGCTATCACCATTATAATTATATACTCATACCTATACCTTCTCAACAGTGAGACCATTTTAGGGTTTTAGATTAGATTAGATTCAACTTTATTGTCATTACACATGTACAAGTACAAGGCAACGAAATGCAGTTTAGGTCTAACCAGAAGTGCAATAAGCAAGTGCAGGATATAAAGTGTGTGCATAAATGCAGGATAGAGCAGTAATATGAAAATATTGTGGTATTACGGACATTATATACAGATGGCATTACTATAAACAGAAGTATACTGATGGATATGTACAATAATGAATTGGACTGGGCAGAACAGCAGTGCAATGAATATAAAGTAGTGGAATTTATGGATATAGTTAACAGTGCAGTAGATGAGTTATTGCAGTATTCGGTACATAGTACTGGAGTGCAAATGATGCAGTATATGTATAAATAAATAGTCCGGTAGTGCAAATGAAGATGTGGTTCATGTAGCAAAAACAATATAGCAGCATTTAAGTTAAGGTACATGAGGGGACAGTGGATTCAGCAGGGGGCAGAGTTCAGTAGGAAGACAGCTCTGGGAAAAAAGCTGTTTCTTAGTCTGCTGGTCCTGGTCCGGAGGCACCTGAGGCACCTGCCGGAAGGCAGGGGTGAGAGGAGGCCTTTAGAATGCTGCGGGCTCGACGCAGACAGCGTTTCCTCAGGATGTCCTCAATGGCTGGAAGTGGAGTCCCTGTGATGCGCTGGGCAGTTTTCACCACCCGCTCCAGTGCGTTGCGCTCTGCAGCAGAGCAGTTCCCGTACCAGACTGTGACGCAGTTGGTTAGGACGCTCTCTACTGTGCAGCGATAGAAGTTCACCAGGACAGCTGAGGACAGTTGGTTCTTCTTCAGTGTCCTCAGGAAGAAGAGGCGCTGGTGAGCCTTCCTGACCAGGCAGGAGGTGTTGGTGGTCCAGGACAGGTTCTCCGAAATATGGGTCCCCAGGAGCCAACAGCCATCCCCATGTGGATGGGGTCATGTGCGCCTCCTCTCTCCTTCCTGAAGTCCACGATGAACTCTAACATCCATAGTTTCTTCTACATTTTTGGGATAATTCAGAAGAAAATTGGAATGCAAAGAAAAGTGATGCTGCTGCACATTCAAGATATAGCCCTGCAGTGTTTTCTTTCATTTTCAATTTAATCTGATTTGATTTTTTACTTCTCAGGGAGGCCAGAGGCAGCTTTTCTCATTGCGGATCTGACAACAGGCTGGTATATTCACCTTTCTAAAATTTTAGCCCCAGCTAATATAGTCCTGCTGCCCACAGCTGCAGACACAGAAGACAGCAAAGATATAATTTGGGGCCCAAAGCAAAATCTGCAAGTGCAGTAATGACACATAAACTGAGGAGTAACTAAGATATAGTACAAAGTGTGATACAAGTGTGAAGAGTCAACTGGCCATTTCTGCAGGCCACTGATGTCTTAAAAAGTCTGTGAAACCTTCAAATTACCATCCTCCTCTGTCCATTTCATCTGCCATTCACAAAGCTAGGGTCAGATTAAAAATAATGGTGTCAAGCTGCTTTTAATATCCCTCCTGACCTGGCATTTGTTTCCCTGGAGACAAGTCTTCAAAGCTCACAGTTTAAACAGTGCCACGTGGATTAATGCAGTTTTATTTCCTCAGGGAGCCAGGACAAATTTCAGCAGTCAAAAGACCGCAGTGACATGATATTGTGAATTGACCGATAGGGAAGTATCTTAGAGCTTTGCTGAACAAATTGACATGAAAGGTCCTCTTTATTTAATTCCCCTGTATATTTTGATTATGACCAGAGCCCCATAACAGATGATCAGCCTCTACAGAAAACACATCTTGTGTTATTTCACAAACTCCTAAAATCCTTCCAAATTAAAGGGGCTGTCTTCATCATTTTCAAATCATGCTTCTCTTGTCCCCCTCTGACACGGAGGGATAAGACAACAGTAGTGCTAATGGGTACATTACATGCAACAATAAGGAGCAGCCGGACAGAGACTCTCCTAAAATAAAATCTTAACAAAACGTTTTTTCCCTTTTAAAATAAATACATACAAATGAAGCCTGTGAGTTCACCTAATTTTACTGCACATGACATTTTTCAATTGCTTCCTGTGGAAATAACGTGCTTATGGACATCAAAGCTGAGAGGAACACAAATTACATGAAGATTAATATGGCAAAACAACTTGTCAAACACAGGTGTAAACATTCATATTGGCTGCATTTCATTATTAGGTTATTGCCATGATCCTGATAGTGTGCATGCTGGCTACATGGCATGGCTTACTGGGATCCTAAATGGACTAGAGCCATAGTTAATGTTATTAGTTCCACATTCTGTGCTTTTCCGGCTATGACAAGTCAGAATGTTTGTTAGAAACATCGTTTCTGCTGCTCGGGATACCTTGCAGCCAACTAATCAGACCAAAATATACCTAATTAACAAGTACAGGAATATTCTGGCTGTGTCTCAATTCAATACTAACCAGAGTTTGTAGTGTGTAATTTGTTCACACTGGAAAACGACAAACTACACTCCAAAAGTCAGTATGCATACTACAAAACACTTGATTTGTGCCAGTGATGATGGTGTACACTACTGTCCCACAATGCAATGGACAAAGCGAACAGAGGAGCTACTAACAGCTGTAAAACATTTAAATGAATTGCAGATGGTGGTGACAGCTCAAGAACACTCTTGGAAAACAAAAAATAAGTATTGCATTTTTTTTTTTTTTAAAAACACTTTGCTTTTCCTTTTGTTAATTGGCAGTGGTGCTCTAAGGCCGCAGTTTGATGTCTGTTGACGTACTTATTGCATCATTACCTATTAATACAATCAATAGACCGGTACATACTATTAACAATTAGTATGCAATTGGAATTAGGACACAGCATAGGTTTGTGTTGCTGGTGAAAAGTTGGGGTCAAAAGTTCATTTCCAAAACACTAAACAAATTACTGTAAATGTTTGAAATGCTCAAATGGCCTTTTTCATGGCAGATATTTTCACTTGTCATAGTAGGAAAAGACCGGGTGTAACTAATGACATTAACTGTTCCTTTAATTGTCCTAGCTACATTCCAGTGATCCAGCATAAACTATACCAGGACCCTGCAATTTACCTTAAATGGAATGCAGCCTTAACTAAAGTTATTGATGACACCTGTGTTTCCCTGCCATAACAAGGCAAAATGTCTGCTGTGAACATGGTGTTTTGGACCTCTCCTGAGAAGTACTGTATCCAGCTATAACCAGCATAATCCAGCATATTCAAGGGGGGCATTACATACACTAGTAATTTACACAGTGAACAGAATAAATGTGCTGCCGGGTGAAAGTAAGCAAGACCACCACGCATAAAAATGTTAACATTTATTGCTGTTTCTGAATACCGCACTGAAAGCAAAAGCATTCAGAGCATACACAGAAATTATACAATAATATATGGTTTCACAAAGGCAGTGAACACATACTGTATTACAATCTACAAAAATCTACTTTACAGAAATTTAAAATTCTAAATATCAAAAAGTACAGCTGCAGAAACAGGTGTAGAACTGGAACCAGAAACTGCTCTGGATATCGGTCGGTGAGACAACATGGTGACATCACGATACAAAGAAAGCAGAAGTCATCTTTGTACTTACAGCTGGTATTGGAAACTACAACTGGCAGACGAAACAAAAACATACTCCAAAATAACTCATTGAATTGATCATATAAATTATGGTGGTTTTATGCATCCAAAATATATAATTTTACAGAAGACGCCTCTACAAGGTAGCATGTCATAGTATTGTTCAGTGGGATTGGTAGTGTATCATTGCAAAAATATGGTTAAAATAATATAAGGACACAATGGAAAAAAAAATAGTCTCCCATCTCACAAGGATGGAGAAATTAATTTTAAAACAATTTATGTTCTCAACTGCCTGGTGGATCTTGGTGGAGTAACAACATGGTGGTGGGGTGTTAAGTTCAGGTCATTGCGTGACTAAAGAACATTTTTACATGATCTTCAGCCAGGAACAGAAATGGTGGTGGCAGCTCATATCTTGAACAATTTCATAAATAATGAGGGGCTGGTCAGGCTCTGTTCTGACCCTGGTAGTGTGGTACACTGGGCTTAACGCGTACAAAACGTAGACTACCAATCTTGTCATGTCAAAATGGTTGGAGTGAATGGCATAAGAAAAGAACCAGACCACCCAAGCATCCAAACAACCCCATTGCCCAATAAAAAAAAAAAAATAAAAAAAAAAAAAAAAGAAGAAATCCAGCCAAGAAACTCAAGGCAGCTGAAACCAACCCCCTTTAAGGGAAACTTTAAAGCAGAGGATAAGAAGATCAATAAAATATTCCAGTTAAAATAATAAAAAAAATGTTTAAAAAAAAAAACTTCAAATGAAAATTTATTTGTATGCCCACATCAATGCCAGGTCGCCATTTTGGAGGAGTTTCCAAAAGCAGGACGAGGCGTTCGTCTTGTGTATGAGGTGCAGTTATCCTCATTACCAGTGACAGTCAAGCTGGATTCAAGGACAAGCTGGTTTATGGTCACACATGGCTGCAAGGGGGCCTTCAGTCTAGTCCTGCTCCATGGGCTCCTCAGTGGTCCCAGTGTTCAAGACGGCACTTTCCATGGCGCTCTCTGTAGGAGGTTCAGTTGTACTGCTGGAGGGAGTGAGAGCTATGTCTTCTCTGTCTGCTTCTGCACTCTCCTCTATGCTACAGCTGCTACCACTGCTGCTACTGCTGCTGCTGACTGGGTCACTGTTGCTCTCCTCGCTGTCCCTGCTGGTCTCAGGACTCTCCAGGACACCTGCAGGTGCCTGCTGCTCCGTCTGATCCATGTCACTACCCTCCTCCTGGGAGCCACATGGCACCTCCCTCTCAGCCCGCTCAGCCTCCTGACCTGAGCCTGCACACACCTCAGCCTGGGTGCTGCTTGTTGGTTCTGTGGTGAAAAAGTGGAAAAAACATATTAAAAAAACACCACAGAGTACGTTTTGTCATGTTTTAGCCCTCTTCAGACTGTGAAATTACCCTCTATCTTTCCAGATCATTTAAGATGAATGACTGGTTTGCTTGCCTTCTTGTCGGGGAGAAAACTTCAAGAAGGATCACACACACACTACTCAATCTGTCATTCAATAGATCTTGTTGCATTCATTCACATAAGCTTACAAAATGGATTCAGTGTTTCCTTTCATTATTGCAGAGAACCTAGATTAAATTTATATTACAGAAGTATTTTAACTTAGGGATATTACAAGGATAATATAAGACTGAGTAATATGCCTCTCAACATATGACATCTAAGAAGATGGCCCACATTAGGCTTTAATGTGATAGTCTTGAAATTTACTACCAATACAATGACACCTACAACTGATCAACCATATTCATGTGAATGCAAATCATGTCTGTGCCTACCACCTACCCATCTTCATCTGACATAGACGCTTTGCAAAAGACATTGGGCATTATGAACATCTTTGCTGATCTTCTGAATTTTCCCACAGTAGGAGGGAAAACTGCAGTCACAGCTGAACTTGCGCTTGTTTTGACAGAGCAAATCACACTGAACTTTAGAATGCAGCTATATGTTAAAACAGTGAAAGCACTGGTTGGAATGAGCCTGTCCTAAACCGCGTCACCACAACAATCTGAAAATGCCATAAAGTCAGAACATAAAGAAAACTGGCTGTACATTTGTAATTGCTTAAAACGTGCATCTTTTTCCAGACAAATATTTTTTCTGTCTAATTAGAACCATATAGTTTGGCAGTGTGGGCCATTGGACTGCCTGTAGAGACATTTAAGTGTGCTTGCAGCATATATAACAATGTAGAACTAGGTGGGAGAAATTACAAAGTTGGCTTGATATGAGCTGCTCATGGAAAATGTGCAAACATTTTTCACCCAAACTCATCACTCATTTCACTCATCAAGGCGGGTCTTCAGTTAGGACGTCACTCCTTCGTTCAGTGACTTGGTTCATTAACATTTACTGAAGACCTGCCTTGATGAGGGGACTGACAGATTTCATTTTCATTTTGACACCAAAAGAGCGCGGTGACATTATGGTAAATGTAATAGACTGGGGGTGCTGTTTCGCTTACTGCATTTTAGGGGTGAAACGATTCCTCACGTAACTCGATTACTAAAAATCGGCTATGCAAATTTTTTTCATCGAAGCTTTGTTATACATACAGCGCACTGTGTTTCGCACGGATGATTATTACTGTCACACGACACACTTAACACTGTGTGTGATCAGAGACGGTTCAGAGCGTCTTTGGTGTGATCTGTCGGCGCGGAATACAAAGAGGAGGAGGAGAGGGAAAATAGCGAGGGGTGCAGAGAAGAGACAGCGACTGAAAGTGTCCACGAAAACTCTGTACAGTGTGTCTATTGTAAAACTGTACTAGCCTACCTCAATAGCACGATGTCTATGCTTCAGCATCTCAGCAGAAAGCCTCCAGTCTACGCATCCAGTCCACAGAGAGGACCCGACACAAGGTATATTAACACTAGTAAAGAATGTAGGCTATGTTAATTATTGCTATATGCAAAGGCTAGTTACGTAAATGAATATGATGGCTAGTTATGATGTCCCTACGTTAGCTAGGTTTTGCTCAAGAAAATAACCACAAAATAAAATGCTGCCTTCAATTTGTGAAAGCCTGAGCTTCATTCATGTTATTATTATGATAGTCACAGTTCCTGTCCACTTGTTTTTGCCTCCTACAAATGCCACAAAGAAGACAGTAAAGGCTTACGTTATGCCTGAGGTGTAGTTAGGTTGAAACCTGTAGTTCTGAAAATTAAACATATATACCTGTTTTAAAGCAAAAGGTGTTTGTTTTTGCATTACAGAACATGTTTTCTTTAAAACCCAGAATTTATTATGGTCCATAAATGCACTAAAGGGGTTTAGTTTTGACATATTATTGTATGCAATTTAAGCATTAAAATGTAGATTTTCCTAAAAATTTAACCAATTAGTTATTCATTTTAAGAGACCAGTCTTATTTTCTCTTTTGCATATTTACTATGGCTCTTTAATAAAGCAATAAATCGATTACTCGATGGAATAATAGGTAGAATACTCGATTAGTAAAATAATCGATAGCTGCAGCCCTACTGCATTTGAATATTGTCCACTGTATAGCAGGTTAAGTCTTTGAAAATGAAATGTCAAATGCCATTTTCATTTTCAAAAATTGATTGGTGAGCCGCGTGTAGAGGAGGCTTGTTGTTGCACTTACAAGCGTTTACAAAAATAACAGCATAAGTAGACCTACATTTAACAGAAGACTCCCTCTTTATGTGTTTCACTGCAGAGCATGTGCGATTGACAGTAGTTCTCTCGGATGGATATAAAAATAAAAACAAAAACAAAAAAAAAAAGCTAAAATGGACAATGAACAATGATATACCTGGACAGCCCGCCTAAGTAAAGTTTATGTGTGGGAAACATTACACGTTTACGAACTGGGGGAATAATTAGAGAGCTTCTGACACGTAAAAAACAAACAAACAAAAAAAACCTACCTTGGTCTTCAGCGGCAGCAACACTGCTGGAGGCTTCATTTTCTTTGCTGTACCCGACTTTCTCCTCTTCCTCTTGGACCATGGCTTCTGCCTCTTTTGAGAGGCAGGCAGCATGTAAAGGTCTCAGTGTGTCCACCTCCTGCTCTTCCTCTTCATCCTCCTCATCTTCGTCTTCCTCCTCGTCCTTGCTAAACTTAAGTCTCTTCACCTCCTGCTGCTCGGCTTCCATGTCCTCTTCTGCGTCTGGGTGTTTGTTCTTCACTGAGCTCCCCAAGGAACCTCCTGACGCTGAAACCTCACTGACAAACAAAGAAGCAGATACAGATGTGCCTCCAGCGGGTTCATGTTGAACGTGGAGAATATATTTTCTGGTATGTTATATTTTCTGGTATGTTATAGTTTCTGACATACCTTGAGTCTTTGTCGCCTTCTTGCTCTGTGTTGAGGTCTTTGTTGTCTGTGCTGTCTGGCAGGCCATTAGCTGCTAGTGAGTTGGCCAGAGACAACTTTGGTCGGTTCAGCGGCCGGGGAGTTCCGGGACCGTTCACTTTCCTAGTAAAATGCAAACAAACAAACAAAAAAAGGAGTGAAATAAAAGCATTTTAAACTGTAATGAATGTATGTGAATTTTAGGATCAAGGAGTAAATCTATCCCCAACACAACCTCTCTGTAAAAGCAGATGTGTTCCCAGGAAGCATCACTCCATTCACTCTATTGACGGCACTGCATCCATTTTTCCTGCAAAACGCAGTTCCAAAAAACAAAACTCTTAATCCAGTGGAAAATATAATTCCCCAAACTTCATATTAAGTTACGATTTAGTTCTTCTAAAAAGTGTTTCATTTGGACATGACACTTACTCTGAGGTTGGGTGAACACAGCTTACCACCATTACATTCTGGAGGGAAACAAGAATTCCCAAATGAGTGAAAGCAAGTGTCAGGAGGTTAACAACTTAAGAAGAAATAATAATTATAATACTAATACTAATAATAATAATAATAATAATAATAATAATAATAATAAATAAAAATAAAAAACAGCCATGCTGCTTAATACATACCTTCTCCACCCCCCGAAGAAACTTATCTGTTCCTGTGTAGTTCCTCTTGGGTTCTGTGAGCAGCTCACATAAGCGCTGGATTGTAAATGGAATTCTAAAATTACGAAAAAGAAAAAAAAAAAAAAAAAAACAGTAACAGACTGAATATATAGTAAATGGAAAATGCGTAATTTATTTTCATAAATCAATAACATGACAATTATTTCCTCGATTAATCGCTTGGCCTATAAAACGTCAACTGTGAAAAATGTCCATCACAAGTTCTCAGAGCCCAAGGCATCATCTTCAAATGTCTTGTTTTGTCCAACCAACACTCCAACACCTAAAAATATTCAGTTTACCATCATTTATAACAAAGAAAAGCATGCAAATCCTCACTTTGGAAAAGCTGGAACCAGGGAATCTTTTGTATTTTTGCTTAAAAAATTACTCAGATGATCAATCCCTGTTGCTGGGTAATTTTCTGTCCAGCAACTAATCAAATAATGGTTTTGGCTCTATTACTTTAACAGAGTAAATTATTGTCCATCAACCCTTTCAAAAACATATCCAACATTTCTGATCCCTTACACTTCCTTTTACCTGTTTGTGCTGGATGTAGAGGTTGTCACCGGTACGCTCGGTTCCTAGTAACCAAGACCGGACCCAAGTTGAGCTGGGACCAAACTATATTTAGTCTTTAGTCTGGGTAGGGTCCCATTCTATTGCAGTGGGTCTTGGGTCTGTGTATCAACACATCTAATACCGGGATGGATCTGAGCACACTCACAATCATGTCTTATCTTGTGTTTTGAGTCATAATAATTGCAGGAGAACATTTTGTTTTTTTGAATACAGATGAAGAGTGAACTGTGAAATGCAGGGGAAAGTTTAATGTTTTGCTACTCTTCATCTCTCAATTATTGACCCACCATGCTGCTGCTAGTGTTAGTGCTCTCTTTCTATTTGGGTCTGTTTGAATTAACCGCATTTTGGGTCGCCTCTATTTTGGCCCAGGTGTCACTGTCCTCAGGTCCCTTTTGGATGGGGTATCTTTATTTTAAAATGAATATATGCACATCGGGTTTGAGCTGCACAAATCTGTTTTGGATCAAGTCCAAAATTTTGAACCCGTGAAGACCTCTAGTCTTAAGAATCCTAAAATTTCAAACCAACACTCCTGACAGTTCCCTTAAAGTTCCAGAGACCTGGGCTGTGTCTAAAATCACTTCCTCGTTTACTCACTCGCTACTCCCTATATAATATACACCCAATAGTTTACAGTGAGCTTAAGTAAATTGAGATTTATGACACTTATGAATCATTATTATTTTGCATCATCACCGACAGTTGTCAACAATCTGTAATTCTTGCATCTAGAAAGTGCAACGCATTGTATTGTAGGATTGTTAGTGTTTCCGCTGTAGGAATTTTGGAGGGCACTACGTAGGGTATACATTTTTAAAACGGGGTAAATATATAGTGCACGACATAGTAAATTGGGAGTGATTTCAGATACATTCCTGGTTTTTAGCCCACAGAGAAAAAAAAAAGAAGACAGGAAAAAAACAAAAAAACAAAAACAAAAAGAGGACATTACTCCAGCAACACCGAATATACACAATTTAAACAATGTAATCAATGGAGCCAGATCATGCCAAACAATTTGGGACACAATGAAAAGCCTTAAGAGGTGGTATCAATGTGCAAAAATGACCAAATCAGCAATACAATAGTATTTTACAGTCGTAACACATGACGAAGTAATAATTATGTTGTATGCTACAGATATCTGTGCAGCAAATAGGGTGAGCTACAGGACGCCTAGGGTGCATCCCAAGTCTCTTAATTGCATCCACATCTCCTTCACTTGCGTGTTTTCCTTGCTGACGGCGGCAGCTGATCACAGCTGGATCAGCTGTCAGATGGCTATAACAGCTGTTTGATGGAGTTTGTGTCTGCACACATGTGCACTGTGCTAATACTAATAAAAAGGCACACAGTTATCACTGCCAGGGCAGCAGTGTTTCCTCTCTGTAGCCTGTTACCTGTTTAACAAACACGTACATGAATAACAACCTGAATTCTGTATTTATACTGTGTACTGCTCAGAGGCACACGCATCATTTCTACTGGCAGAATGTGTTTATATTATTTATTCATTAGGAAATATCAAATAAGAGATTCGGGATGCACCCCTACCTTGGCGTGTGTTGGTCATGAGGAACCAGACATGCTCAATTTGGCTTCTCCATCCATCCAATCAGTCTGCCACTATCATACAGAAATATACAACTTTAGCTGGGAACCTACCCATTGTATCCCTTCACAATCTTCAGGATTCTCTCCTTCATATCTTCAAATGGAATTGACTCCACGTTGGGATTTGCAGGACCTCTTTGCTCAGGTGCTGAGGCTTTGAAGTCATCCATCACCTTCTCCAATTTAAACAGAAAGTAGTTCTTAAATTGAGACCAGTGAACCCTAGAAGAAAAGAGTAAGCAGAATAAGGCTCAACACATTTGGCATAACACATTAGAATACAGGAAAAACTGGACAAATAGGTTGGTGACTATATACATACTATGGTAACATTTTATTTAAGAAGAGACATGAAAATACAGTTACACTGACATCAAAATTGCACGACAGACTATTTAACAAAAATGATTTCTGTATAAAACTTATTCATGGACTACACATCTATAAAAAAAAAAAGTATGAACACAAGTCAGTTAAAAAAATTCTAAAATAATAATTATAATAATAATGAAATGTGTGTTTGTGTGCGTTGTTGTAGTACAGAGGGGGGAATTTATCAGGCCTGCAGTGCTCACTTACATGGTCTCTCCAGTCTTTGCAATGTGACATAGAAACTGTTCCAGAAGAGGAGATGCCTCCTTCTTTGCAGTCTTATCAAAATCTGAGGAGAGAAAATAAACCACGGGGTGATTAAACATACACTGACAATACGTTATGTACTAGCCTAACCACAGATTCAGATAACAGGCTTTTATTTAACCTAGCTTAACCTACACTTTTGATAACTCTGCTATAAAGCATGTGTTGGCTACCTGCAGTGATTACCTACTTTAATCAACTAAATTAAGCTTGTTAGCAGGTCTCCGACGACGCTTTGGCTGAAGAAGATCACATTGTCTAATTAACATTAGCTATTTACATAACGTTGCGGGCTAGTAGATGCTACATATCTAGCTAGGTCGCTTGCTACCTATAACTAGCTTAAGTTTAGCGCTCTGGTTAGCATGTTAAGTTAGCCGCAACAGTGTAGCCGGCAAACAGCAGTCTTCCGATAGCCGGTGACACTGGCCAGTTACTTCATCTCAGCCAAAAATATCTATCAGCAAGTTGTCAAATACTGAGGACAAATGCATATATGTTCGGAATTAAGTTACTGATAAAGAAAAGCGTCATATTTTAGTTAGCTTCCTTGCCTGGCTAATGAATTGGAAAAGACACCTAACCATTTCCGTAAAACCGCTTGTAATGTTAGCGTTAGCTAGTCCTGAGTAGCAGCTAACTAGCAACATTAGCTTGTGAGATACAATCGATTTATTTTTATAACAATTACGAAAGCACACGTATAACACATGGTCTCAATGAACACAACACGTATCGAAATAAACTAAAGTGACCTCTGAGTGCCTCTTGAAGCGAGTCAATTTCCATCACGTCGTTGCCCTCTGTCAGTCTTGTGGATGTAAAAAGCAGACTGGCGGCTAGCTGCTGCAGCTAAGCTACGATCTCACAGGCAAAGAGGAGGGAGCATTTTAATATGGCGCCGTGAGGTCACTGCCTGCTCAGCAACAGACAAGGCGCTGCACTAGGAAGAGCAACAGAGCTGTATGGAATAATTACTTTAAAAAAATAAACAATATAAATAAAATAATAATTGATAATTACCAAATAAAACACAAATAAATAATAATAATATAGCAATACATCAATTATGAGGTATAATGAAATATGAATACAAGTAAATATGAAAAGTTATTTTTATATATCACAGAGATGCTATGTGAGTAATGTTATTTGATCTTTAGATATACTATATGCATGTTGACACATCTGTACACTACTGTGCTCCCTCCTATATCTGCCTACCTGATAATGTGAATTTGTTTAAAACACACACACAGACACACACAAATCCACATGGTCCAATGTATGGGCTTGGTTCTGTGGAAGGAGTTTAGACAATCACAAATCATATTTTATCAACACAGGCAACAGGCAGCACAATTTCCTCTTTAGAACGGGTTTTTGTCAGCAGGTCTGGAAAATTGTCAACTATGTATTATGTTATTGTGTATCTTAGATGTGTTTTTCATTAAAAAAAAACACATGCAAGACCAGAACTACAAACATGTACTTATTTGATAAAAATTAAGACGTTATAACCCGTTGAATAGTATTGTGCAACTGTGACAATATTGCCCAATGCTTTCTATTATCTAAACATTGGTAGAGAAATAAGAGTGTTATTTGTACACAGAAGTTAATTGGCTTTGCTTTTTTGACCTTAATATTGCAGCCAATGTACTGTACTGTTTTGTATATAAGCCTGCCTTATTGGTTTAGCTAATATGCTGTTCCCAAGGCCCCTGACATGGATTCAGGAACTGAAACTGGGTTTAAAGGACTAAATTGGTTTGAAACCCTTAAGGGACTGAATTAGGGGACTCCCAAGCTGTTATCTCCCCCCCAACATTAAAATATCTTAAAACAAATAAGTTTGAAATTGACATGAAATTAAAAAAAAAACTACTATCAGCCATTGGCAAAAAACATACAGTGGTAAATTCAGTTAAAGTCCAGTTTTAAAACAACTAGCAAATTATTGTTGTCAAACCAAACTAAATATAAATGCAGGAGCTTGTGTCAAGGCAAAACTTCCGTGTTGCGATGCAGCAGTTACCTTTACTATTGGTCAGGCATCAACAGAGCGTACCTAAAATGTGTCTTACCTCACTGCATAATTAACACTTCTGAGAAGAATGCATTTCATCCGTATAAATTGCTTTGGTATATTTCAGTCCTCATAAATTGCATATATATGTAAATGAGACTCAGTACATTGCATTGATTTATTTAGAAACACATGTTGACTGTACAGCCATTTTCAGTTTCCAGTTTGAATGATATATTTAGATCATTACACCACATTGAAAGTACTGCTGCTAAAACATATGATCCATGTGTTCACAACAGGCCATACATCATATTACAAACTAAGATACCATACCGTCTCAAACACACACGTCTATACCACTCATTATCTTGTAATAGTAAACATGGCAGACGAGAATATTTATATGGCACATACAGTTGCAATCAAAATTATTCAATCCCTTAACCTGGCAAGACAGTCTAGTGATGTGAATAAAATTCAATGAAAACATATCAAGGCCATGGTAAACAGTCAAAGAAAGTTTCATAATACATATTTGAGTGATTTTTGAAAACATAATGTTGAGCTTACTAATAGTACTAAAGATAAATCAAATTTTCTCCAAAAAGGCACGTAAGCAAAATTATTCAACCCCAAAATCATCGCTGATCCATGGGTCCAAACGGTTCCAGTTTAGTCTCATCGCTCCATAGACAGACTCCCAGAACTCTACAGGCCTATCCACATTTTTTCTTGCAAAGTCGACTTTTTTTTTAATGTGCTTTTTGGTCAAGAATCAAGTGTGGCAAGGTTCCCGGGCAAGTCCTTGCTAGTTTAGTATTCTTCTTATAGTCTGTACTGATACATTTGCACCTGCCTTCATCAGGTCCTCCTGCAAGTCTTTGGCAGTAACACGAGGGTTTTTCTCAGCTGTTGTTTTCAAATGTCTGATTCACCTTGGAGAAATTTTGCTCTTTCTTCCACGCTCAGGAAGGTTTGCTGCTGTACCAGGAGTTTTAAACTTGCGTATGATGCTGTCAACCATGTCTCTTGGAAGGTGTGTCTTGGATCTCTTCGTGTAACCATTGCCTTTTTGGTGCAATGAAATAATTTCTTCTCTTAGCTTTTGAGACAGTTCCTTTTTCTTTGCCGTTTGCTACTCAGCTTGAACACCGGCATAGGGAGGATGTATATCTGTATCACAGCTGAAGCAAATTCAATGTTGTTACAGACTTTTCAAAAGCTTAATTGTGCTTTGCAACAATTTGGTAGCCTTACATACTAGTAAGTGATTAAAAAACAGCACTATTAAATAGGGGTTTCATAATTATGACAGGCCTGTATTACAAAAAGATCCTGCGACTCAGAAAGAATGTGTTACACAAGTTCATTATCAATTTGATTATGTCACTCAACTCATGCAAATGTTATTTATAAAAATTCTAGATCTTCAGAAAACCTTTAATGTGTAAACTCTTACATACTCAGCAGGGTTGAATCACTTTGATTGCAACTTTAATCAGTTGTAGTATGTTACGATTTTTAAATGCTAGCACTTTTGGTTTCGATTCACTTAGCATCTAATGTGGACATGTTATGTACAAACAACAATCCAGTCCTAATATCATTCTGAAAGTGCATTTTAACATTGGGTATGTAACATAAAAGTCCATATTTCCTCTGTTGTGCTGTATTTAATACTGTCAGTGGCATTTGGCATCTGCAGAACAGACCAGAATTGGCACCTCATTCACACAGGCTCACATTTCAAGTTATTTGCTGGTAAAACATTCACATGTGGCGAGTGGTTTATGAATCTACAACTTCAAGTAGTAACGTCCAAAGCTGACTTTGTTTAGTGTATGCCATGTTCATGAGGAAAAATAAAGGTAGGTACTTTTGTTAAATGCTCGGTTGACACACATACAGTATGCCTTAGATTTTGCTTTTAGCCTACACTTGAGATGAAGAGCTGATACTTTTATAATTCTTGACAAAAAAGAATTCATGCAGTCTTTTTTTTTCCCCATCATTCTCATACATTTCATCACCGTACATAACTGGGATGTTGCAAGTTTAAGACAACAATAAGGCAAACCTATTCTACGGCATCACTGACCAGCACTGTATGCTTGTCTGTATATATAGGCTTATTACCCATCCCATCACTAGAGGATCATAATGTCCATAAGACCATTCCAGGAAGTGTTATGTGTTGAATACACTGCAAACATAGAGCCGACAATCTGGGAGACGCTGGTATGACACATAATCCACAGAAAGATGGTCCTTGGTGTTGTCAGATAAACTAGGGAGTCAATTTCTCAATCAGTTATTTGTGCGGCCTGACGTGTCGGACCACTTTCTCCTCAAACACCTTCCTCATGGACTTTTCTATCTGCTTGAGGAAGACTTGCGGAATCCGACCGCACAGGGTGTTGACTGTGTCCAGGAACTTGGTCTGGATGGGGTAGAACAGCGACTGGAACAGGTTGTCCTCAAAGGGAAACTGCAGGAACATAGAAATTGTCCTGTGTCAGTTCTGATCCCAAAGCTATTGCAGTTTGATGGTTTTTTAATGGAACATATCACAGACTAAATGGTATTTACAAATTCCGTCAGCAGGGGTAGGGTGAGGTGGTGGTGTTCTGTATTAATCATAAATTATGACCCAGCTCGTCTTTAAGAGGCTTATCGCAGCAGAGCAGGGGGGAACTGACTCTGCTGTTGGAGCAAACAAATTCTATATTTAAAAACTGACCCAGATTGTTTAATGCAAGCAAGAGAGAATTTGTATCACAGAGAAAATACTCAAAGCTGCTCTTTAACTGAACTGAAGTCATTAAAGGAATATACAGAAATATGCTTCTTTGCATTTAGAGTCATATGAAAGGATTAATATCAATAGCTTTTCAGTTGTTGGGAGGTGTATTTTTTCACTTTTGATTGGGCTAGGCTAGAAGTTTTCCTCTGCTTCCAGTCTTTGTGCTAAGCTAGGCTAATCGTGTCAGACTGTATTAGGAAGGATGAAGTTGAAATTTATATTGAGCTTTTTACCAGACTCTGGTTAAAAAGTAAGTAAGTGTATTTACCAAAATGTTCCTATGGTGCAGAGTGCATTTGTTCCTCTATATTTTAGGTACATTCACATCGCCCATATATGGTTTGAATACGTTTGAAGGGCTCGGTAGGAAAATTAGCTGTATAGGTGTTAATGTTTGTAGACAATGTTTAGCTGCATCCATTGTAGCCACATTATACTCATAATTACTCTAAATAACCCGGCCTTTGCTTTAATAAATCACTAACAAATCAAAGCCAGTTTTATACTAAGTTGGGCTTATTACTCAAATAATAATATATATATATATATTATAATATTATTCATTATATTACTCTTCCAATGCACAACCTCAGTAGACCTCATGTACGGCAGATATTTTGATGTGCCACTAATAACTTTAATGATGGATAATACCAGGGCCCTGGAACTGATACACCTAAATGGAATGCAGCCATTGTTAATGGGATTAGTTACGTCTGTGTTTTTCTGCTATAACATGTCAAAATGTCTGCTGTGAAATGCTCCATTTTTGCAGCCACTCTTTTGAGATAATTCTATTATCAGTATCTCACTGAGATGTTTGTTTGTTTATGTTCATGTCATCATTTTAAATCAATAAAATAAAATAGTGTCATAAATACACATGAATTAAAACTTTTCTGCTGTTTCCCATCTAAGGTGTTTATGGCTAATGGAAATGAATTGGGCATAGGAATTAACATTCAAATTTAAACATTAGTCAAAGATAACACAAGTAAACACAAAATGCAGTTTTTAAATGAAGGTTGCTGAAGCGAACTTGGGTTCTGCAGCAGGACAATGATCCAAATCACACCAGCAAGTCCACCTCTGAATGGCTGAAGAAGAACAAAATGAAGACTTTGGAGTGGCCTAGTCAAAGTCCTGACCTGAATCCTATTGAGATGCTGTGGCATGACCTTAAAAAGGCAGTTCATGCTCAAAAACCCTCCAATGTGCCTGAATTACAACAAATCTGCAAAGATGAGTGGGCCAAAATTCCTCCACAGCGCTGTAAAAGACTCATTGCAAGTTATCGCAAATGCTTGATTGCAGTTGTTGCTGCTAAGGGTGGCCCAACCAGTTATTAGGTTTAGGGGGCAATCACTATTTCACACAGGGCCATGTAGGTTTGGATTTTGTTTTCCCTTAATAACAACCTTCATTTAAAACTGCATTTTGTGTTTACTTGTGTTATCTTTGACTAATATTTAAAATTGTTTGATGATCTGAAACATTAAAGTGTGACAAACATGCAAAAAAATAAGACATCAGCAAGGGGGCAAACACTTTTGCACACCACTGTATGTATATATATATATATATATATATATATTACATTACACATTACATTTTAATATTATTTTTACTAAAACTAATGAAATAGCTCATTAACGTTATATTATTGAGTGATCTACCACCTCGCAGTGTATGTGCAGCTTCAACGGAGGCCGCTATTCATTAATAGCTATTGTGTCAGTAAAACTTGAATATCCTACGGAGATACTTACATCACGTATTGCATCATAGACTACTTTGAACGCTGGCTGCTTGTCATCATGATACACTCCACGGTTGCCATGGAGGATGGACACGCCCTCCTCTTCAGCCCCTTTACAGTTACTCCCATACATACAGTGATCGGGCCTGTAGTTCCACTGGCAGGGAAAGATGAAGAGACACTCTGGAAAAAAAACAACACACAAGCACACATCATCGCTATATATTACACCAAACACTGTATCTCATGTCAAATATGATGCTAGGACACAGTGAGGACAGTAACTCATATAGGTTTCAAAAGGCAGGTTTGTGACTGGTAGATTGCTATTTTGATTCCCCAAAACACCTAGAAAAAATCTGGATCGAGAACTTGAACTACAACAACTTCTGTCTGGAGGACTTTGGACAAAAACACAAATTGTATGTTGGATGCAGTGTTCCAGCGTAGAACCCCCTTCATTCTAAAGAAAGTTCCTCACCCAGCGTGTACCTGGCAAGAGTTTTTCAGGTTTCTGCATTCAAAGGCTGATGTGTTTTAGTCTTTCTCTGGCTTCACCTGGTCGACTGGCCCCACACACAAATAAAGTGCATATCAGACTGTTGGTTTTTGAATATAGAGCATATTGCACCTAATGGTTCAAAATGTGATGTCCTGAATAAGTGTGACGTTCAGGAAATGTTTTTCATAGCAATGGATGTGTATGGCAAAACATTTTTCTGTGATATGAAGTTGTGACTGTGGCAATTTTTGCTACACAGCCCAGTTCTGTTCCAGAGGGCGTGGGTGTCCCACACATAAACAATGCAAACAATATAAAAGAATGTAGGATGGAAAATCGACTGGTTGGGGACAGAGTTAGGAAAATGTCATCACCCTCTTCTGTATAGTGTGTCAGTTTGATTGTTTCTCTCCACCCATCCAATTATTTATTTGCACCCAGATAAAAACAGCAAAAAAAGACTTCTGAAAACATACTAAATTCTTTAAACTGCAAGGTGCGCTTGAACAAAGCAATCAAGTGCTCCAGTACAACAGCTCAATGGCTGATGGTTACTAAACTGCAGCTGCAAGGTGGGAACATGTACATGCTGCATGTATGAACATCAAATATAAAAAGAAATCACAGATGTTGCATGTGCATTTAAATCCATTATAGTGATATATTATATATGGTAGTATATTTAATAAGCTCTGGTCCTTGGGTATGGGATGTAAAAATAGTATACAAATATACAGACATTTTTAAATTTTTAATTAAAAACCACATGAATCTGAATGCCATCAGATCCATTTGATTCCCCTTAAATTCCATCAGTTTTTCCTGACTGCAGTACAAGCAAAAAGAGGTCAGAACAATGCTTATGGACTAACTTGAATATTTATCTGGAGATAGCAGAGAGCTCAAAACCGTACCATGTAAAACAAGCACTTCATTGACTGTGTTTTCAAGCAAACACCGGCGATGCCAGCTCTCCTGATGGCTCTGAGCACTTAATGCCCGCATCTGGCTGCTGCAGCTGGAACTCAGTCTGCTGCTGAAGTCTGCTGTTGCCTTGAGCCACAGCCTCATGTGTTGACTGATCCACATTCATTATGTACACAATTTATGTGAACATGTTGATAGTGTGAAACTGCTGTGTTGAAAGTGTGCAGACTAGTAATTCAAAATGGACTGATATACACAGTTTGATATTTTGGTTATGCCTTTCGTGGACCTTCGATAGAGCATTTTAAAGCCTCTTTCTGGCGGCACATAATGTCTTTTCAGTGTGATAATAATATGTTCTATGATCATTGTACGTAGATGTACACCAGTAAAAATTACTGCACCTGGGTTGTAGTGGAAGATAATGTTGAGGAGGTCCTGGTCTCCCCAGGTGATGTGGTTCTTGTACTTCTGATAGAGTGGATGTAGAAGATCCTCCCATGACAGGCCACTGGGGATCATACTGTTCTGAAATACCAACAACGCTCACTCGCAAACAGCTCAAGAGCAGCATTTTTTCCAAAAACACATCATCAAAGAAGGAGCACATTTACATTCACACTTCCATTTGCAATGTGCTGGCAGTATTATGAGCTGGAGAGCTGCTAAATTGAGTTCTGAGGGCAGAAGCCTGTGATGCTAGCGTGGTAATCAGAAAGCTTCAATCATGGCCCACTCAGAGCACTCAACCTGTGACTTGAGCTCATAGAAAAAACCCTTCAGAATGCAAAAGGGAAATCACAGCTCACTTTAGCATTCTACTGATCAGAGTGTGAGGAAAAATGACTATGTTTTCACCTTACTTTGAACATTGTGCTGCGGATCCTTGTGAGATTCATCAGCATGACACCAGAGTTGACCCCTGTGACTCCATAGAAAGGGTGGCGTGCAAAGCGGCTGTACCAGCCAATCTTTGGGACCTCGTGCTCTGGGGCCATTGCTGCCAGCTGGGTGCTGTTGAAGGACTTGAGGAGACTCCAGATATCATCCATGGGCCGCAGGAACAGCACATCAGTGTCTACATAGAGTAATGAGTCCACGTCTTTCAGGATGACCTGGGAGGACACAATTAAAGTCATCATTAGAATATTCAAGACCTCAATCTTTCATCTAAACTAGAACTAGAATGGGCATGATTACAAAATGTAATACTCAAAAATTAAGTTAAATACATAAAAATCATGACAGTGTTAACCTGCTGTTGGTACACAGTCTCAAATACTTTTTACATGGAAAAATACTTTATTTTCTCACAGTGACCTACTACACTATCTCTACCATGTAAGGTGCACCTCCCCAGCTTGCTCTCCCAAAAAGCGACTCACATATTAAAGGACCATTTAGGAGGATCTATTGACAGAAATGGAATAATATTCATGTATGTTTTCATTAGTGTATAATCACCTGAAAATAAGAACCGTTATGTTTTCATTACCTTAGAATAAGCTGTTTATGTCTACAGAGGGAGCGGGTCCCCTTCCACGGAGTCCGCCATGTTGCACCGCCATGTTTCTACCCAGAAAGGACAAACCAAACACTGGCTCTAGACAGGGCCTTTCACTTGGAAGGGGAGGGTGAGGCGAGCAGTATTCAAATGGTTGCAAATTGCAATTTCACCACTAGATGCCACTAAATCCTACACACTGCTCCTTTAATAAAACATAACTATAAACTATGCAGAAAGCCTTAACAGGTTCGGTTCAGATCAGATCAACTAAACATCGTGGGGAAAAGTGGGATTCAACATTAAACAAAACCTACAGTTTCAGTATTTTAACAAAAGTAATAGTCTAAAGCCATGCTAGCAGCTCTGTGAGGCTGTACTTAGGCACAGCGGTGTTTTGAGCTAAATGCTAACATGAGCATGCTAACATGCTCACAATGACATTGCTAACATGCTGATGTTTGGCAAGTGTAATGTGTACCATGTTCCACCTTTTAGTTTAGCATGTTAGCATGCTAATATATCGTAATTAGAGCAAAACACAAAGTACAGCTGAGGCTGATGGGAATGCCATTAGTTATGCAGGTATTTGGTCATAAATAAAAGTACAGGGCAAATAAAGACTGCGGTCGAGCGAGGGAAGCAGTATTACTAGCTAGTGCTAAAACAGATAGCAGAAGTCATGATGTAGCTACTGTTAGCCCAGTTAGTCGCTCTGGCTGCGTCACTAGCTAGCCTAGCAGTGGCAGAAGCGTGCGGTATTTCGTCAAATACGCAGCGGAAACGCAGGAACTCTCTCAAAGACGCGCTGGTCATCTTCCTTAGAACTTCGACATCTCAGCGACACTGGAGGGTGACAAAAGTTTCGCTTAGTGCTGTGACTGTACTCAAGGTGGCTGAGTAAAAAAGGGAGTTGAACAGTGGGTGTGCTGGTGTTTTACAGTATGTGGATGCTAACTCCTGGGCGGTGAGTGCAAAAATCTGTTTCAGGGTGCCAAGGCCCCTCAATGGGGTTAACCAATAGCGAAGCCAGTTAGAGGGCATAGCACATACAAAATACAACATAAACTTGCAGAAATTCGCTCTGCCCGCAGTCAAGTTGCTGCCTTGCAGTCGCTATGTTTTACACAGCCATACGGAGCTTGTTATGTTAATAGCGAATTGTTATTTAATTGTTAAATTAGCTGAACTCGTGTTGACTTTGAGGCTGAGACCAACTAGCCTCTCCCTTCTACCAGCTGTACCTGTCCAGCCTTGTGTCTCCTCATATCCGCAGCAGAGGGAGGAGGACAGAGGAGAGGATGGATGGTGCCACACAGCTGTTAGCCAGTTTATTGTAAATGGCTTGCAGACTTTCGAAACAGTGAAGTCCAAGGGCTTAACCAATTATTAGTACAAGAGTAAGTTATTCTAATACTTTTGGTAACCTATACATGCTTGTCAATAAGGAGATATGGTCTAACATTAATTAGTCTACATATTGAAAAAAGAAACTACATATTTTACAAACAAGTTTACAATAAATTAATTCAGTTAAATTTTATTTATATAGTGCCAATTCATAACAGAAGCTATCTCATTGCACTTTTCCTATAGAGCAGGTCTAGATTGTACTCTTTATAATATTAATTACAGAGACCCAACAAATCCCACCATGAGCAAGCATTTGGCAATTAATGTATTCTTTATTCTAGGGATGGTGAAGGCTCTCTAAATATTGGTGTGTATTAGAAATATAAACTTGTCTTGTCTAAAAATATATCTATCTATTTTTCCCTTCACATTTTTTGGCCGTGAAATTCCATATCAGTGCATCTCTAATATTAATAAAACAAAACTGTAAACCATGCAGACAGCATCAAGAGGTTCAGTCCAGATCAGATAAACTAAATGTTTGAGTGTGGAAAAAGTATGATTTAAGGGACTTCGAATATAGTTCACCATTAAACAATTTCCCCAGTTCCTGGATTTCAGAAAGAGTTGACAACTTAGGATGAAGATAATAAGTCAGTATCATGACAGAGGTTATCTGCGGAAGAGCATCTTAGATAATCAAACATTGAAGTTGCGGGCTACAGTGGGGGGAGAAAATGCTGACTTCCACTGTCTGCTAAGAACAATAAGATGAGTTAAAGATGAGATAATTACTTCCTGTATCCACTGATGAATTGTGCTGTCATTAAATTCCAAGGCAAGTCTGGCTGAGATAAGATTTGCTTCCACCACCAGCCAGACTTCAGAGCTGAGAAACTTTGAGAGTTTAAACTATATTTCAGACAGCCAAAGTGTCTTCCCAGTATATAGCATATGGACAGAGTACATTTTGTATTACTTCGTTGTTTAGCACACACTGTCACAAAATGGATCTGTACCAGTCACAATATGTCATTTAGAATATTCAACACAGACAGACAGAGATTCAGGCTGCCTCTATGGCAGAGTTACAACACTGCTAATGATAAAGTCTGAGGTGCAGGGTCAATAAAGACAGAACCACTTAAAGCCAATGGGTAGAGTTGAGTGGTAGTAAAAAACCACATCACTATGCTGCAGTGTGTTTGACCATGGATTGTTAGTTTTTGTTGGATTATGCTGCTGGCAGCAGCGAGGAGCGGGTGCTGGTGTGTGTGACAAAGCAGCAATCAATACCAGAAATCCCAAACAGAGCAGTAACCCACTGTTTCAACAACCTACTTTTATGTGTGTGTATATCCGCAGCTATGCAGTAATAGCCACTGTGGATTGGGCTCTCAGATTTCTCTGTCAATATAAATGGTGCTTTGCAAAAGGTGTGGTTACACTCTTAATGGATTATAAACCACAAAAACACACTGGATTGTCCACATAATTAGGATCAAAGTTTTCTCTTAAAGCTCGTATCCATGATAACCTTAAATGAATAAATCATGTATTGTCTATTGTGTAGTATCGTAAAACCCACTAAAAATGATTGAGGTAGAACACTATAGTTTAGTGTTGTAAATTAAACAATACAGAAAGCTGGTCAAAGCTGTAACCTATGGGCATTTTTCTACAATGGGAACTTAACATGGAGCTTCCCATAACCTGAACTTTAAGAACCTGTAAGATTTTAGTACTAGGTTCTGCCTTGTGCCACTGAGTTTTACAAACTGGAAACTTTTGGTTACAGGTGACACAGCTTTCAATACCAGGTCAAACATCTTCATTTTTATGCGCAATTTGGTAGGCAAGTGGGACAGACAACAACAGATTAAGTGGCACTAATATATTAATTTTCTTTCATGTTTACATGAAATGACTTTTAGTATCATTAAATAATGAAAAGGGCCCCACCCACAGTAGGAGACTGACAGAGAGGAGCAGAGAGTGAATGAGAACGGCACCAGACCAGACTTCCAGAGCCAGGTGGTCCCTCGGGACAAGTCGGCTGCCGGTTCTGTTCTCTCTCTGCTCCATACCATCAAACCAGCCCGCTGTTGGATTCTCTCCTGACTCAGAACATGGGGAGGTGCGTGTGAAGACTCTAGTGGAGAACAGACTGTGGGAAGCAGCACAGTCACTTCTGAGCTTTTTTTAAAAAATAAAATATTCAGATGTAGTGTTTGGTTGCACTGCCCCACTACTTAGTGGAATAAATAGTTCACTACTGGAAATGTTTTTCAGTATTTTTTTTCGAACATGGAAAAAAATTACATTTTCAAACTGAAATGACCTGTTCAAATTCATAATTTACAGTCTAGAAGTGGTACAGACCTCTTGAAGTAGTTACCCTTGTGGTCCAGCAGAGGATGTTCTTATAATTCACTATCAGCTTGACCTATGGCATGCCCTGTTGACCTAAACTAAGCTAATAAAAATGGAGGACACTAGCGAGTAAAGCCCTGCTGATTGGATAATCATGACACCGAAGCATCTGAAGCAGTGTGTGGAAGTATTTCGGGCTCTTCACCTTGGATGGCAAAATTCCCAACAAACGAGTGGAGCAACGTCAACTGTAGAACCTCGTCTGACTGCCTACTTTTCACCACACTCATCCTCGGGACCCTCGCCAGAAGCTTGTACAAAGGCCATAAGATAAGAGCATGATTGATATGCAAGGATATGCGGCCCATTGGTATTCTTTCAGGAGAAGCGGGGGGCAGGTTAGTTTGACTTCGTTCGAACTTGACTTTTGTGACAGCCCTACTAGGAAATGTAATGAAACTAGTAGTGTAGTCCTCAACACTGCGCCCAAAATCTACAGTTTACATGGATGAATAAATAACAAGGCAGGAAAAAAATTCTTAATCAAAAGACCATCTGTATATTGAAACACTTCTGGGGGAGAACAGTGGAAACAAAAGCAGAACCCATGACAATGGCTACAATACCTTAAGTTACAGGTTGTTATGTTTCCATAGTGGAAAAGGCGTATCATAGATGTCAAACAATTTCTTCACTGGGGAATCCACAATGTATTTGCAGGTCTGACCCTAGTCTTGAGTTGACTCAACCCATGTCCAAGCTAGGCGGAAAGCTTGGTGTAAAAGGAGTGTAAGAGACCACTTTTAAGTTCAGATAGATTTGGATTTTTGCAGCATTAACTTCCAAAACATCTACCTAAGTACGTGATGGTACTGAATCAGGACAGACCAATGCAGCCCTTAAATAATTCAGACTATTGTAGAGGCAGAAAGATTCTCAAAAGGTATTCCTAATAAAGTCAATAGTGAATGTTCATTGTTTGTCTTGCAGTGAGAGAAAACATGGATCTGTCTGACCTGCAATATGTTTATTACATGGTAAGTAAGCTGGCTGTTATTTCAACGAACACCAGCAGAAAAAGAAAATCAATAGCCAAGCACAACCTTCCCTTGATGAAATTACTGGATTCAGTCTCTGGAGACTGCTTATTTGTTAAGTAAATGCTGCTGAAAAGGTGTGAAATCATCAATAAGCACACGGGTAATTAACTAGAACCATGCACTGGGATAAAATATAGGGTAGGAAAATGCTGTTTAAGGAGAAATTAAATGGATTAATGCCATTATGCATGGTGGGGATATGAGAGAAGGTAAGTGCTGCAGCCTTACAGGGAGGAAGAGTCTCTGAGCAGCACACGGCTTGAAGAGCTTCTTCCATTCGTCAGCGTTCCCCACAGAGAAGGTGATGGGGTAGATACTGTACTGGAACTTGGCTGAGACGGAGCGAGGCCACTGGTTCAGCTGGAAGTAAAGCAACACATCACATTTTATACAGAGGAAGTGTCTAATGGCCTTCTTAAAAGATTGAGTAAGGAAAAGTGTGTGAGAAAGAGCCATTATAAACAATCATTATTCTGAAAGCTAATCTCTCTTTTCTGTTTTCACAGACTTATCAACATAAAATGGGGCGTAAAGACGTCCATTTAAAACAATGAAGTCATGTCTCGTGGTGCTATGTGGTTCTGCTTGGAACACATGCAGCCGCCAGCTGTTGTTTTATTAAAAAGCTATAGTCTAAACAAGGGAAGGCACCCCCTTAAAGTCTACAGTGCATCGCTGAAGCTTGTGTTATCCGACCTGTTAGGCGCCGAGTCCCTCCATAATCATCAGTTTAATAGTTTGGCCCTGAAAAGAGTGAGAGCGCTGCAAGCGATTGGCAGGGTTTGTGCTGACGAGGACAAAAAAATAAAAAATAAAATCTAAGGAGATGGACAACCTCTCTAACTCCCTCAACACGCATACACCACGTCTCTTAACACTGTGGCCGGACATAAGCTCCTTGCTGTACATACCCAGCATATGTGCCCTATTAGCTAGGGCTTGACTACCACGACTCCCTGTCTTCCACAAGGGGATTTTCAACACATGGCAATAATTCACTACACACATGAAGGCAAGCTCACAGGTTTAGAGTTTGGATTTAAAGCTGTTTTAGGTGCTGCTTAAGGTCGATTAGTTGAAGTGATGTTAATAGACTGTTAGTTACAATATCAGCGGAACTAATCAAAATCATGCCAGGCACCTCTGTAAAGGTGACTTTGAAGTGATACATGGTACTGGAGAAAAGCAGGGTGTCTCGGTGATATATTACGCCGCAGACTTGAGATAAAAAGGGTTATATGTCTGTAGTAGAGTGAGTCAGAGAGGCAGAGTTAAAACTGCTCTGATCTTGATATCATCTATTACAAAGAGAAGGGGAATGTTTAACATGCGGTGAATTAAATCAGAAGTCAGAGGAGTCACTAAAGAAGTATGCATAGAAAATAAACCAAAAAGAGTGTAAAGGTTTCTGTGGTATCACATTTGATCTTGCGCCTTTTTATAAAAATCTGCAGTGTATACATTTGGGCATCGGGCCACTGCAGGATTCTTACCCTTTCTTTAAACTGCGGGGCCAAAGGGTCCTCAGCAAAAATGTGAAACTTGATCCCCTTGAGGCTGAACAGGAGGGCTGATTTGACCATGGTGAGGGTCTCGTCCAGACGATTCCCACAGGCCACCACAGCCAGGTGCATGACCTCCTCTGCCCGTGTGCGCTTTATCAGAGGTCGGGCCACATTACTTGGTGATTTACTAAAAAAATAAATACAAAAAGACGTGTATGAAAAGTATACTAAACTGCTAACAGTCTAGTACAAGAATAGAAAACAAATGTACAATAGTTTAGTTAAACTGAACACACTGGTATAGTATCTTTTCAATGCAATGTAACAATAAGGACAGAGAGAAAACTAAATTGAACAAATGATGTGCACGATGAGCAGTTTTTCTTCACCCAACAACGTTTTCATATCTAAATGGGCCAAGGCCATTTGTGGGAAGGGATTTGGATCTGCTAACAAATACTGATTCCACAAACCTTGATTCCCTCACTCATTGCCTGTAAATTGGCCTGTGTGCCGCAGAGCTTGCGAAGAGCAATTTGTACTCTACAACAGTCTATATTTCAGTCAAAACATGCATACAAAATCAAAGTACTGAAAGAGAAACTGTAATTTGAAAAATCCACATTAGGTTTGATTGAATTTTGAGGGTTTATAGCCATATTTCTGATTTATTTAAGCCACCAAATTCTGATAATTTGTGGCAATATTTGATACGTACACATACGTGTTCATGAACATTTTCATACAGCAATTCAGCACTTCCTGCTATACTTGGAAAAGCCTATAAAACAGCACTGGAACACATTACAGTGGTAGTTGCTCCCTAAAATCCCCTTAAAATTCCCTTTTGCTTCAAAATGTTGAACAAACCTTTTTTTTTTCCACTGTAAAAAATGCTGCATTTATCTGCTTCACTGCAGCGATATCACGCTTGTAGCAAAGATAGCATTCAAACCCAAGACACCATTTTTTCTGGTTGCATGATTCCATCAAATGGAAAATGATGTGTTTGCTTATTCCTTATACACATGTCTTTGTAGTTCACATATTTCAATGACAACGTAACCACTGACAATTTTAGATAGGTATTTGAGCAAAGCTCAGCTGTTCAACACGCATTTGTAATTATATACTCAGTGGTAGAACTATAAGGGTAGAAGTAGGGCTGAACTATTAGAGCAGGTTTTTTAAATTCTGATTATTTCAGACCAACATTGTGACTGCGATTTTAAAAGCGATAATTTTATAAAAACTAAACCCAGGGTTTGTATTGGTGGTCTACATAATATTAAACCAAATAATCAGAATCAGAAATACTTTATTGATCCCCGAGGGGAAACTCTTTTGCTACAGAATCACCGAATCACAAATTAATGTTGTTTTCACATAAAAATAAACACATATAATTATGCAGTTTATTTGTTTTTCAAACCAACATCTTCAATTTTTAAGTAAACTTGGCTAGTTTTCTATAGAAAAATGTACCGATTTAGTTCACATTTACAGTAGTAAGGCATTACGTTAGTAGTACACTTGACATTACTTACTAATTTTCACATTTTAAAGTGGCTTTATATTTATTGATAACAGCTACATAGTTTTGATGTCTTACTGACTTGCAGGTGTAAAGAGTACTGACATATCCTACTCAAGTAGGTGTACTGTCACAAATTGTACTCAAGTAAAAGTATGTGTAAAAATTGACTCAAGTAAAAGTAAAAAGTCACTTAAAAAGTACTCAAAGCAAAAGTTACTTAGTTACTTCCACATTGATTTTTATAATAACCACATTTTGCCAAGGTTACCTTACACATGCATCCCATACTTATTGTGTAATCTGTAGCCCTCAGCTCCCAGTTACAATTAAAGGGAGATCAGAGCTTCCACACACATGGCCTGTCAGAAACACAGCCTTTGAATGGTCGACAAGTCAGTAACACAGCCTCTGATTGGTCGACAGACTCAACCCAAGGCATTGTGGCTGCCGGTAGACGGCTAACAACAATAATAACTGTTTTCAACACGGAAGAATTGATAAATAATCACAGAAGACATTCACTGTCGGATTTATCATTGTGGATCTATTTCTAAGCCTCCAAAAAGACACTGCAGTTCAAGGCTGGATTACGATCGCACCGGAGCCCTAACATGCAGCGTTCCAGAGATATTTAGTATGTCAAATACGACTTATTTTTATGTGTAACTGGAGCTCTCCTTCTTCGGAGTCGGACTCCTGGTGTCTGGCCCAAGTCAGTTTTTCTCCCTTCCGTTGATCATTTTAAAGCAAAAATAGATTATTTACTCCGTAACGGCTGGATGTACAAATGTAGCAAACTACTTCACTCCATTTAAAACATACTTAAGTAAAATTACTGACTATAAAAATACTCAAAAAAAGTCAATTACAGTAAGTTGAGTACTTGTAATTCGTTACTTCCACCTCTGCTGACTTGCACAATAAATCTTTCTTTTAGCTTGCTAAGAAATTATGTGAATTATAGACTCATTTAAATCGAGGCTCTTGCGATTCACAAACTGCATTCTTTCATAATGCGATTCTGATTAAAAACAGTCGTTTAGCCTTATTTACGAGATTTCAAGTAAAACTTAAGACTGTGCAGGCCTAACTTTTGCTAAACAGTTAAGCAAGTGACAGTTACAGGATAATGATAAATGCTAAAACACAATGTAATAGTAGAAAAGAGTTCAGCGAGCAGGCTGAATAAAGTTTGCTAACGTTAGCTAACATAAGTCACCATAAGCTACTGGTCATACCAGACCAAGTAAGACTGTAGCAGCAAAAGTGTACAGAATTGAGCAAGGGTGTGTTTAGTTGCTTATGAATACAACTTTTTCAGTGTTAGAGGAAGTATGTTTTGTAACTTCTTTCAGAGGTTTGAAAGTCTCGCTTTACAGTATATGCATTTTTGTACACAATCTGACCAGAATCTTGCAGTAGAATGAGTTCAGGTTGCGATATTCCCCATAGAATGCTGAAAAATTGTAGAATAAATAGTTAATAAACCGAAATGCATTGTATCGGGCAAATATATCTCAGAGCACAGCAGCACATGTAAGCTCTCCTCACCTGTCAACATGTCACTGTTGAACAGTAATGGCACGTCACTTCGTGAGCATGTCAGCCGCACAGAAATTCATTGGGGATTTTATGAGAATCAAGACAGAGGAAACAAGTGAAGCATTCAAGAAAATAGCAGATCACCGCATTCATCGTCTTGTCAGATAGACAAGGTGCAAAGTCAAGAACATGACGTCTGTGCCTTCGTATATTCAACACTACCCCCCCACCCACACACATACAAACAACCACTTATTTTCTTCTGTAGCTCCACTGGACTTTAATGTAATGTGATGTAAAAAAATGTGCTCTCTCTGCAGAGCTAGCGCTGCTGTAGAGTTAAAATACACTCAGAAGTGCAGAGTATCTCCCACTACGATAAGGAAACATTTGTGCAATGGGGGAGCCCGAAGCTAAGGCCGACATCATCTGCTTGTCTTCCACATACGCACACTGCATGGGGCTGGTTGTAACAACAACATGTTCAACATAAATGTTGCCATAGCCGTAAGGCAGAGAAGACTAGCACACAAAGGAGAACAGAGAAGCTTTTCTTCAGTGTGTAGCATTATTTGGGAGAACAGTGGAAGGCAAATGGTTTTACAACTAAAGACTGCATATTCCAAAAAGGCATGGATTTCCTCTGAGCCTGGAGGAAGCAAAGAGTCTACCATATAACGGATGGGAAGAGAGAAGAGTGAAATTTGACAGGTGGGTTGTAGGGCAGTCTCCAAGGGGGACACTTCGTTTTCTGCATGGCTGAGGGACAATGATGAACCGCAGATTAGGATGAATGAGAAGTGCTGCGAAATCCGTCTGCCACGCGTCAAAGGCTGACGCTCTTGTCAAGGTTGTTGAACACACATTCCTATTTTCTCGCAGAAAACGCAATCCATATCTCCTACACGGGTGTAATTACGTTGCACTCAGTCATGCAAAATAAATGCCCTTGAAATGATTCCTGCATAAAATTGGATGACAAAACAAAGCAAGAAATGTCTTTGTTGCATAAAGCATGAGCTGCACACATGTTGTTTTGTGTCATGGCACTGTTCCTCACATCTGGAAGCAGTCAAAAAGCACAGAAGAGGTACAAAAGGATTGAATTCATTACTGGCTGCAGAGTGAGCTTAAGAGGAGCTCTCTGCCTACAAAGCACCACAGCCAAACCTTTTAAATCATGTATGGATTGCAAAAAAGCAGCACTTTCAAAGATAACGTCAAAGGAAAATATACATGTACAGAGTGAAGAGTAAAAACGCCTGGCAGTCTTTTAATTAATCAGCAAATAACTGGGTCATTTGGTGGACTCATGTTCACTTTGGTTTGAACCAGTAGGCGTCACAGCCATTAAACCCATCATGCCTTTCCCAGGGGGGGTAGAACCGAATTTAGCTCTTCAAAACAGGCACAAAATGTCAGACCACATGACAATAATACCTACAGACACTTCTTCAGGCCGAGTAACTGGATTCATGGCTTGCACTTCGTTCAACGAGTCACCGAGACGTGGCAAAGCAGAGAAAATGCAGAAACTCAGCGATTGATTGGTCAAAAATAGTTGCTGATGTAGCCACAGCCAGCGGATTCATCTTTAATGAGAACCAGATTATCTGTGAATCTTGAAAAGAGAGTTACTTTCATATCACTGAATGTGATGTACCAAAAAATCATAGATCTAAGAAGGTGAAACCCATCCAGTCATTCATCAAACAGTACTGGATACTAGGGGTGTAACGTATACATTCTCGTATTTTGGCTTTCTTCGGTTCGCCACATGAACCAAATAATTACTGTCCCATTTTCCTAATACATCTGAATTAGATCTTCATCTTAGTACGAGCTGAACATGAACTCTTTAGCTAAACCGTGCTAGTTGGACCGGTTGCATAGCTCATATAGCGATTGTAAATGGGGAAACTAGAGCTGGTCATTTAAGTGAGCTGTCATCACAGAGTGTCGGGTTTCCTAGTAAGTTACATTGACGCTGAACAAAGAGTGGTGGATTAGAGCGAAACTGTGTGCAGACATTGTTGAACCGAAGTTGGGTATGTCTCTGGAAATCAAACGTGCTTAACCACTGGCAACAGCAGCACCTGAATGCGTCTAATACAGGGCCAAGCTGCGACGGTCCAGAAATGATCAGACTAAACTGTGAACTTTTGCGTGCCGCTACACCGCCACTTGACCCTATTCAAATAATGACTGAGATTAAAATGATTGAAAGCAATCACCAGCACCAAATTATTTTCATTTTTATATTTTCAATTCAATCGATTATTTGTTTAACCTATAGCTGTCAAAAACTTGTTAAAAATGCCAATCCCAATTTTTCAGACAATAATATCCAAAACCAAATGCAAGGGCAAATGTTTGGCATTTTTGCTTGAAAACGACTTCAACATTTAATCGATCATCCAAAATGTAGTTGATTACGTTGCTGCTGATCGGCTAATCAATTAGTCAACTAACTGTTTTAGCATTTGCTGGATCAGCAACAGTTAAGAAAGGGCTATCGTTGTCCTTCCAGGAAAACCTGGGACTTTTTTGGCATCATTTGTCGCTTTTCTAAGCTTTCAAACCCTGCTCCTTAGAAATGTTGGATTCTACCTAATGCACGTCTTTCTCTTTCTAGTTTCTTTCCTTCCACACCCTCTGTGACTCACTCACTAGTAATTTAAAAGTGAGTTAGCCAGTCTAACAGACAGATTTAAGTGCCCCTGATGAGGCGCACACAAGCAGCCTCTCTCCAACCACTTCAGGCTACACAGGCAAGCAGGGAGATTTCAAAACAGCCAGAGAGAGAGTGTTCAGTCATGCAAGATGACGTTTTTATAGCTATGCATAATGCCACTGCGAGAGAGTGACTTCTTTACTGCGACAACTGACAGGGCAAGGGATTTGTTTCAACACTAAGTATCAACATCCATCTAATCCTGTAGATGCAGGCGTTAATTCAATGTAACAAAGCAGATAGAGGGGTTACGTCTGTATTATTCTGCATCTGAAACATAAAGAGACCTGAGTGAAGGACTGTGCAACCTACAGGTAACGGCTCTGTTGTGAGGATTATAAGTCACAGGTTTTGATGTTTAGGGCTGCAACCAACAATTATTTTCATAATTAAATATGTTTTTTTTTTTGATCAAATCGATTAATCGTTGAGTGTATGAAATGCTCAAAAGCAGCGAAAAATTCCCATCAGAATTTCCTAGAGCCTCAGGTGACATCTTCAAGTTGATAGCTTTGTCCGACCAAAACCCAAAGATATTCAGTTTGAAACGCTATAAAAAAAATTAAAAAAAACAGAGAAAAGCAGCAAAATCTCACATTTGAGAACCTGGAACCAGCAAATGTTTACCGTTTTTACTTGATAAATGATGATTCACTGATTGTCAGCATTTTTGTAGATTAATTTTCTGTCCTTTCACTAATCGATTAGTCAACTTAAGATGTTCGTCTCAAATTGGTGTCTGCCCCCCCCCGGCCTACTGTGGTCTGGGGGGGGGGGGCTGGAGCTCTTCTCTCTATTTTTGGCCACAGGAAGTAGTGTGATGTGTCAAGAGGAAATGATATGATTAGAAAAAACAGGGATGTTTGTCTATTATGCATGCTGCACAGGAAATCTGTCCACCACTCTGATATACAGATGAAAAGAGTGTCGAACAGCAGATATAAAAAAAAAACAGACCTGAAAAGGCAGTTTGTGCGGAGATATACACACCTATGTAATAACAGTAATTTGAATTATAGAGGCAACAATGGACAGCCCTGGCCATTAAGGACTTTCTGCCCGAAAATCAATCATTTAGCCCTCTATGTATACATAAATCCTTGTTATCCCTATGATCCACATTAACAGAGCACTAGTACTGACTATTCTGCAAAGGGCTGTATGTGTGCTACTTGAAAACTACACCCTATTGTTCAGATTCCCCTGGCTTTTTTACTCTCGACCAAACATCCATTCGATAAGCTCGTGCAATTAAACAGAAGAAAGCATTTTGAAGGCTTTGGCCAGATGCTCAGTGTGTTCCCCTAATCGCAGCCATCAGTCTCGAGCGTTTTCCAAACCTGTTAGTGTTTTTGTACGGCCACCGGTGACCCCTTCCACCCCATCTCCCTTATCAGTGCTGAGCACACATGGGGGAGTGTGGTTTCTGGGAGGACGCAAAGGTCCTTTTCTCAATGTAACGCCTTGATGGCTTTTATCTACCGAACAGCGTCCCAAACCTCCAGTCTGGCTTTGGAGTAGAATACATATTATTGCCTACCGGCGGAGCGGGTATCTCCACAACCACATCGTGGCTGTTATGGCATCGCTGGCATTCAACCCAGGAGGAAACGTGAGGGACGTATGAGGCTGAAATTAGAAAGCTGGAAGACAAAATAAAAAACGCTTCCCCAGCCTTGAAACAGAAATAGCAACTGACAAACTCGGCCTTTTTGTCTAAATGTGAGAGGCTGCGAAAGGACGGTGATCAGATCATCTGCCAGGGCGCAGCTTCTCTTTAACCATCCAGAGAGGACAGATCACACCTGACAAGCTCTTCATTAGCACACAGATTGTTTTAGCAGACTTTGACAAGAGAACAGTCAACAGGATGGGTTTCCGTTTCCAGTAACATCTCACCACTGTTGCAGTGCAACTATTTAACAGCCAACCCAACCAGCCTGTGCTCATTTGTAGTCCTTATTAACTGCAATTTGTGTATTTCAAGGTGACCTTTACCCCTTTAAAGCAGCGAGAATTTAATTAAAGGCCTGAAAACCCCAAGGGTCAAATGATTAAGATTTAGAAGTAATGATTTGTCATTCTGTTGTGCTGTTGTTTGATTTCCTCTCTGCAAATACTGCCAACATTTCCACCTAAACACATTAGTCATGCTCTCTACTCACATTTCAGCCAGATAATAAGCAGCCCCTGATTGAATCCGCTTGATTCATAGTCAAATAAATGAGAAAGAAAAAAAAGAAAAAAAAACTATGGACATAAAATGCTGCCAAGCAGATGCCCATATGCATGTTGAAAGTGTCCCTTGACAGATCAGGCTATTGTGAAGGCAGCGTCCTTGAGCACAATGTGGGCTGTTTGATGGAGGGAGCACGTCTGCTTCAAAGCACGATTAAACGCTGACACGCTCACTCTTGAACTCTTGAGCGACAGGAAAGATGAGATTCGGCAACACCAAGTGGTGTGCACAAATTGAAACAGGCGTGGAGGAAAAAGGGCTCACCGTCGAGGCTGCAAATCGCCAGAGGAGAAAGAAACAAACTCCCCCTCACCTCTTTGCATTCACGCTGGCCCCTCTGCTGATCGCTCTCCCCTCTTTTCGCCTCTTGAGAGGCTCTTCCGCACGCACACCGACTCCGGCGGAGGATTTCTTCGCAAACTTTGCTGCAACATCGCGTCCGAGCTCAGAGGGCGACGGGGAAGAGTTACTGTCCTCCTCCTCCTCCTCCTCTACAACTTCTTTCAACAGCGGATCGTCCGCGGCGTTGCCCCCCAAAAAGTACAAAAGTAGGAAAACTCCGAAACACACGGCGATCACAACTACTTTGCCGTGGATCCGCATGGTGAGAGCGACTTGTTGCGGATGGAAGAGGCAGACGGGACTCCGCTCATGTCTGCGCGTGAGGGAGAGCAGCCCGAGTTGACATTTTGTTACCGCTCCCCGCTCGCATTTTTCTGCAGATGATGATGGAGAGCGGAGAGGAGCTCCTCAGCGTCCATGGAGGATTACACGGCGGAGGCGGGGCTTCTGCGGCATTACCGTAATGATGGTAGTACTACCGCGCTATTATATTGTAATAACCTTGTAAGGGTTCAAATATGTCCGTAGTAGGAGAGGTATTAATATATGTATTGTTTATCTAATTTTTTTCTTCAGTTTTCATTCATAAAGAAATAATTATCATCAGCATTTCAATGGCGTGTAGTGGTGTATCTTATTTCAACTACTTGCAACAATGCTTCATATTCTATAAACACATAGGTTTTTATTTGTAAATTAATAATCTATCAATCAAAGTGACTAGTAACTATATCTGGCAAATAAATGTAATGGAGTAAAAACTAAAATGTTTGCCTCTTAAATGTAGTAAAGTAGACGTATGAAGTAGCATCAAATGGTGCTTCAAAACTGCATTAATTCAAGTACTGTAACTGAGTAAATACAGTTACATCCCACCACCATGGCTGATAATGGACTTATTAATGAAGATTGTTGGTTGTTGGTTTAAGACTGTTGTTGTTTGTTTTGTTTTTCAGTATTTTTAAATTTGTATGTATTTCATACATTAATTGTGAAAGCGAGAAAAGTAAACTAATGGTCGGTTTTGCTTTGTCCACCTGTCACCTCCCGATGGACCTTTATGAGTCCCTGGACCTCAGTTTGGGAACAAATGTGTGCCACTTTAGCTCAGGTAAACTAGGCCTACATACAAACATTTCTTATTGCTATACCGACACATCCTGATACATTTCCATTAACGTACCTGTCAAAATTTGCCCGAACATTTTTACTGCCAGTTTACACTTTGTACTACGGTGAAACATGGACGCTACATCCAAGCGCTTCCAGTGAGGCTTGTTGGGATAAGTCAGTGTTTCTCTGGTGAGTGTGTATTTTTGTTAACTGTATCTCAAATGTCCTGTGTTTCAGTGACTGTCACTGATGGGATTTAAACAGTCCATGTCCACAGTACGCACTGGAATAAAAGTATCCTTAGTGTTGGGTAGTGGCACCGTAATATGTCAGCTAGCACTGTTGCTGTGCTATGTTAGCCCAAACACGAGGAGACCAATCATGTATTAGTTTAGTTTACAGGCTAGTAGCGAGCTAACCTTAAAACGAAACTTCATTTGAAAAACCAAGTCAGTGTGACTTAGAGCCCATCAACAAATATGATCGCTTCGTTCATCACCACTTTATGTCTTTTGATTATTAGAGTCTATGGTTAAATTCGGAATGCATGCAGGCCATTAAAGAAACTGTTAATATACACAAAATTTAGACCATGAGAGAATTTTTATGCACGTCAAGTCCCCAACTTCCGTCTCTGAATTAACGGTAACGTAGCAAATATCTTTAAAAAAATGCTTCTTGCTAGACGAGGGTTATGCCGGACATAATAATAGACCATTATAATTAGTAAAACGGGTTAAGCAATGTTTTTAAAGGTCCACACGTATGTCTATAAGTAAGACCTCTTTAAATGTACAGATTTTCGAATGCAGTTTGGTATGAATATCTCTCTTAAAAAGAGAGAACGGAAGGAGCGGGTTACGAGCTAATATTAAGCCAAAGTAAAGACACCTTTGGTAACTTGCTGCCGTAGGGAACGAGTCGTTGTGTTTTACACAAGCTTTGTTTACAGTTTTCACTGTGGCACATGTGTGGCACATGTGGGCTGCTGCTTGTGGAGACGTGATCGGGCATAACGACATTTAATAGAGTCAACCACAAGGTGGCATGCTATAGTAAGCTGGGGCGTCATTCATTCTAACAGCCTGGCAGACTCCTGTGGAATGTTATCCAATACATTGTAACTGGAGCTTAAGATTCTTCCTGTCTTTGATACTACAGGTCTGTATTACATCAATATTCATAATGATAACTCCTGCGTTTGACCTGAGCCAAGATCCCGAGTACCTGATCCTCAGCATCCGTGTACCCTACACCAGAACATCAGAGTTTGACCTCTTCATTGATGGAACAGATTTCAAGTTCTATGCTAAGCCCTATTTTCTCAGGTGAGTTAACCAATACACAGAAACTGATGCAACTGTGGACCTCCTTTTGAGACCTAGCATGGATGAAAGTAGCTAATTCATGGGCTTATCATGTAGCACCATCTATCATAGACTTGAATTTGCAATTATTTATTTTCTGACCATGGTAGCGGTCTCAATATCAATAGCAAATTGACAGGATCAAACAAATGGGGTGTTTGTCTTTGCTATTAGTGACTGTAACCATCTGGGTCTATGTATGTTATTTTCAGGTTATCTCTTCCTGGAAGAATAGTGGAGGATGGGAGAGAAAAGGCCAAATTTGACATTGATAAAGGTAGGTCACGTAATTAGATGATGATAACACATACAATGGCGGTAAAGCAGCGTGACTTGTCATATCAGTTGTATGGTGATGTTACATAACAAAATGCCTGCTGAGCTATTTCACTAAATGCACTGACAGCTGTTGCATTAAATGATAAAAAAAGAACAGTGTAGACCTGCTCTATATGAAAAGTGCAATGAGATAATTTCTGTTATGAATTGGTGCTATATAAATAAAATCGAATTGAATTGAATGGAGCCCAATTTTTTGCAATATTGTGGCTTCTAAGTAGCAATGCAAATTTAGCATGCCCACAACCTGGAGGAACGAGCAGTTTCCCAGACACACTTCCTACACTCAACCTGCCTTTTCCCTTATTTGATCAAATATGATTCAGTTAGTTTCTCAGGTTGCTGTAAAGTTCCTGCTGTTGTCTAAAACTATGTCTTGATTGGATGTCTGTCACTCTCTGCAATATAAGATATCAGCATTCTGTGAGCATTGAGCCAGATAAGCGCTGGGAGGCAAGAGAAAAAGAATAGTTCTATTGGAATATCTGATATCTTCATTTAATTTTATTTCCTCTGTGTTTGTTTGTTTTTTAACATAGTGACTTAGAAACAAGTAAAAGCATATTTTTTCAGGATACTTTTCTAAGTTCTAACTGTAGTTTTTTTTTTCCTCTGGTGTTTGTCAGAATGTGCTGACCTTTCTTTCAACAAGGGAAAACAGTTTTCCAGTATCTTGTTTTCAAAGTGGTACAAATGCTAGCTCAACATATTGAACTGTATTTCATACACACACTAACACTAAACCATATAAACATACCAGACCTTCCAGTAATCTGTATGCTGAACAGAGGTTGTAAAAAGCAGTGTAATCTTTTTGGCATTTTTTTTTTTTACCTTTTATTGGATAGTTTCACAGTGAAGATACAGTCAGGAGTATGGGAAGAAAGAGAGGTGTATGACATCGAACAAAGGTCCCTGACTGGAATTGAACCGGGGACGTTGCAGTGATATGATATGTGTCTTAACCACTAGGCCACCAGGACGCCCCAAATTGGTGTAACTGACTGGGTTTATTGTCTTTATTGGGCCACATTGTAAAGAGTTGAATGTTCACTAAACTAAGAGTGAGTCTCAATGTGATAATGTCTGCAACTGGGATATGTCAGGAGATGTGCAGGTGCATGATGTGCATGTGGCATGCTATGTTGGGTTTGCAGTTGGTAAAAAGAACAGTGTTGACCAGAGTTTGATGACAACAACACATAAATATTTGGTGAAAATGTAAATCGTTGCAATTGGAAACGTTAGACATCCTGGTCCTTAAAATAAAAAAACGTAGATTTGCTTGCTCTGCATGATATTGGTGACCAGTCACACTCTTACAAGGCACTGACCGAAACATGGTTGTAATAGCAGTCAGTGATTGATCCCCGGGGTGTCTTTAGTTTGTACTTCAGTCAGTCAGCCAGGCTAAATTAAGCTACTGTTCATGTTATTTCATCCCCTTTAAAGGGCCACTGGAACCATCTGTAATGTCATAATGATTACAGCCTGCAGGCTGTCTGTAATATCTCTCTTCACAGTGACAGTGACAGGGAGCTCATGTAGGATGTTCTATGTTGTCATTATTTCTAATATATAAAGAGCAAATTAAACATTATAATAACTTGAGGTGACATTCACTAGTGATCTGTCTTTCATTTTCTGTTGCACATAATCAGTACTAATGAAGTTGTCTTTATGGAGGCGTCTGCCTTATGGGCTTTGACACCTCGTTGCCCGTCTGTCAGCATGGCCCCAGTTAACACACTGTGTCCAAATAAGCCTGTAACATCTGCTAATAAAGCTCCGCTAATGAGTGTCCTTGTTTAGACTTATAATGAACAATCATTAAGATCCCTCTTTCTGGCTCCGCATTCTGCAAGGGCTGCAACTCAAGCAATTAGTCAGCACCGTAAAACACATCTGAGCTATAACACTTGACATTTTATGATGTCTTTAGGCTACCATCAGATTATCTCTGTGGTGTCGCCAAATCAGTGTAAATCATCAAACATGTGTCGCCTGTTTAGTTTTAATAGCAGTTTGTAAAGAAACAACTTAATTTTGAAGTATTGCATGCACAGGTGGCCAGATTGATTGGCCATCATTTGTTATAAAGAGATATTTACTTTCAAATTGAAATCTATGGCTGTACAAAAAGTGATTCTTTTTTCTTTAGGATTAAAATTAGTAGTCTGTGATCAGTTATTGACTTCCTAGTGTGTTGTCATGTTTTTGTCGTCCTCTCTTCTCGCACGTAGTGAGTCATCAATGTGAGAATTTATTTTCAGACATTCACCACTTGTCAGTTTATAGAGAGCATTTTGTCTTTTCTTTGATTTAAAACAACTTCTCAACTTAGTGTAAATATATATAATAATTCACATGTATTATAAATGTAATTCATGGGGGGGAAAAGCTGAAAATGTAGTATTGGGTTGAAAGTAATGCCTGGTTTCATTATCCATTTATCTTCTGATTATTCTTTTTTAATGAATAGCCTTGTATGTAATGTCTAAACTGTAATGGTTAAAAAACATCCCTTACTTCATGTCCTATCTTGCTGCAGGTCTCTTCACTCTTCGGGTCCCTAAGGAAACAGCCGGAGAGCACTTTAAAGAACTACAGATGCTGACAAGTCTCCTCGCCCCAAAAGGCTCCCGCTCTGCAAAACCACTGGTAGAGGACGTAAGCACAGGTGAGTCAAATCTGTACATGAGTCGAACTTGTTTATTAACTGAAAATCAATCATTTAGAGTATGTAGATAGGAATGGTGCAGTATTAATCTAGAACCAACCATAACATCTTAACATTTCAAAAGGATACAGTGAAAGCATGGGAGAGGATGAAGATGAAGATGAGGAAGAATTTGACTGGCAGGTTGAGCAGGAAGTGTACAAGGAGAGCTCTGAGGAGGAGCTGAGAGCCTTGCAGAAATATGGTTTTGGCAATCAGAGGTCTGGAGTGTTTGCAAGATTACAGGTGAGGTTACAGATAACGATGCTGAATAGAACTTTTTCAATCATACAAATAAAGTTAAGATGACATTGCAAGAAGTTCATGTGTTAGGCCTGTCCTGGCAGGAGGAACTGAGCGATGTGACTGATGTCAAGAACCCAGAAGGAACTACAGCAGCAGAGAGGAGGCAGGCACGGTTGAACGCAGAGGCATCTGCTTTTTCTCCTGACCACTATCTGTGAGTTAATCAAAGTCAAAACCTCTGACACCCTAAAACATAGCTTTCCCCCCCTGTGCTGTCTGCCAACATCTTTGTGTCATTGCAGGGCTGATTTGTTTGAGGATGATGAGATAAAGGGCCTGCTGAAGCTCAGGCCATGGTGGGCAAAGCTGAGTCCTTCTACAGAGCAGGAAGGAGAAGCTCGTGAGTTCAGGTTATCCCTTCCTAATCTTTCAAAATGTGATCTATAGAACTTTTAATTTGAATTGTGTTGCTTGGATTAATCTAATATTTGGCTGCTTTCAAAAAACAGTAACATGAATTTGCACTTTTTATTTTTTTATTAAACTTTTCCAGTGAACAGTCAAATTATGTAAAAAAAATAAATAAATAAATAAAAACAAAGAAGACAAAATATAAATAAAATATGCTGTATCTAGAAGACTTCAACTGTAGGGCTGAGTAGAGTAGTGTGTGTTTGCACGGTAGACATGGGTGGATTGCGTGTGAATTTACACTTTTTCAATTCAAAGTTCTTGGTTTGCCATCTTCAATTTGCACCGTTACGCTCAATGCAACAAGGACAAAAACATTTTTTGTTCTTGTAGTGGGATACATATCACAATTAAAAATAACCAACAAAGTAGTGACTGAAGGCTACCAGAAGGTGGCATGAAGTGGCAGAAATTGAGAGGGCAATCATGCAGGTTTGTTAATATTTTTTGACCAAATTAAAATACTCTTAATGACCATTTTTACTATTCCCAGTAGTACTATTCCCAAAACTTCACTAATAGTATTGTGACTTGAAATACTGTATATGCAGAATTCCAAACAGGAATCTGTTGGCTGGGATTTATGCCCTCAAGGCGCTGACATTGTTCTCTGACAATATATTAATCCCCAAAGGACACAAGTCTTTTCACTGCCCCCTTGTAGTGGAAGGTCAGCTAGAAAGCTACAGAGCTGCACGGCCTGCCAAAGTGCCTCAGGGCTCTTCATCAGGAAAGACACTTTCCATTATGAGAGATTGAACTTGGACCTTCTCTAATCACCACGTTTCTCTGCTGCCCGTTGACATCTGCTGAGTTAGACTGTGACAACTCAAAAAAGGCCAGGATTTCTACTTTCTTGCATTTTCAATCCAAATTCAGGTTTTCTTTTTGCAGTCACTTCCCATCCATTTCAAATCAATGGCTCATTTACTTAGATAGAGAAATTGTGCTTGTTGACTGGAGCCTCCCATCTTCATTTCTCCGTTCAGCCTCTTGCATAGGAGTGATAGCTTGTGAAGCCTCGGCACTGCGAGAGACTATTTAATTGTCCTCGAACAGCCTGCTAATTCCCTGCACTTCCACTGTTTAAGCAGGCACGTGGCTCATAGCCACAGTTTGTGTGTAATGCATGGGTGTCGTACTCTCTCGAGAGGATTTAGATTAAATAGATAGCATTATCGCAGGAGGGAGGGCTGCTGCCACCAGCGCAAGGGCCCGATCGCTGATGAGCAGCCATCAGTCAGCAATGCAAAGGCCATTAGTTTAGCCTCCATAGAACATTACTGTTCCCTGTAGCCCCGCCGGCTCCCTCGTCTCATTCTGCATTCTAAGACTGAGTGCCTCAGTCGGGAGTCCAGGCGTAGATAAATGGGCCAAATTAAACTTAATGGCTTGATTGACAGGGCGAATATCATTAGCCTCAGCTGAGTGTGAAGAATGGCGTCGGTCAGGAGATTTAAGCGGCTTGCCGTCAAATCTTGAAAGCATGCTCATGATTTTAACTGTTTGTCGTATAAAATGGCGACTACAACTCCTCCATGTAGGTTTTAAAGACTTTTTCTCCCTTCACTTCAGCTAAGTCTGATATTTATGTCACCTGACAGATGAATGTGGACACAAGTGCTAATGAAGTAGAAACTGGCCCCTTTGTGCTCTCCAGTGTCAGGGCCAGCACGCTGACAGGCCACAGCTGTCCACTGGAGGCTTGTATTCACACACTGGTCCAGGCTAAATTGTCCTGACAGCTTGGTCTCTGTCTACCTGCTGCACTTTGTTATGGCTGGGTTTATAAAGCTGACCTTTGACCAAGTTAGATAGTACTACTGTACTACTACACTACCCAAGTTTACAGTTTGAGCAGACTGTGTCATTAAATATCCCTTTGATTTGATACTTGACATGATCACAGTGTGTGTATGCACAAAATTAACTATATCTGCCATCCATGGTCATATGTTGACCTCTTACATTTGTGAAATTCTGCAAGTGTTTTCCAACCCTCAGCAGTATTTCGATAAAGCATATTTACTCCATGCCATCAGGCCATCTGGACCTGTAGAGAGCAGTGAAGAGCCAGGCTGCCGTTCCAACTGGAGGAATTAGGTCAGAAATTAATTTGCAATCAGCTGAAGCCCTCATACACTGTGAGCTAATGCCCATTAGAACTGATTGGCTCCATAGCGGCGATGAATGAATGTGGCGTTGAATAAATCTATCAGTCTGCTCACCTCACAGGTTTGCCTGCAGAATTAATAGAAAATATATCCGCATCGTGAGGCTGCTGGGTCCAACCTGCAAGAGGGTCGATGCTCTGTTACCATTTAGATTTTGCGTTTACTTATTGTGAATATCAGTTTTTCATTGCAAAGTCTGAGTGTATTGTGCAACATCTGTCTTCAGAACAGACATCCGGTGTATCTGCTGAAATCTCTATGATCATTTTTGTGCGAATGATGTTCCACAAAAACACTTAGAAACCCTGCATTATGTCAACATATGTATACTAGATACATCTTTGCTTGTATATTGTTATTTATCAAGTGCCTGTGCATCCTGGCTTTTGTCTACTGTGTGTGTGTGTGTGTGTGTGTGTGTGTGTGTGTGTGTGTGTGTGTGTTTGAGAGACACTGGACGCACATTTGCTTGCATATCTGTTGCGTAAATCTGTTATTTTTAAAAAAAACATTTTCTCTCCATCTCTCAATGTGTGTGTCTTTGCAAGAGTTTGAAGAAGAGTGTGTGTAGATGTGGGGGCACGTGCATGTGGGTCTTTGTGTCTGTCTGTCTGCCTGCCTGCCTGTCTGTCTGTGCGTGTTCTCCTCGGCTGTGCTCTCCCACTGCAGCTGCACTGCCGAGGGACTCAGGTAGCGTCTGCAGGGAGCTAAAACCTGACGTAATGCAGCAGGAATCTCCTTCCCAGAAGAGCCAAGTTCCCACTGCAGCCAGAGAGATCATTCTGAAGCGCTGTGTGTGTGTGTGTGTGTGTGTGTGTGTGTATATATATATATATCTCGAGTGTGCCTGTGTGTGTGTGCATTTGTGTATGTGCTCCAGCCAATATACACCAGTGCTTCTTGCACATCAGGGGCTCAGTGCAGGGACTCTCCTCTCCTCATGCAGAGAGAGGAATTGCTTTCAGCTGTTTTACAAGCTGCTGGGAGAAAGGGAAAAAACGGTTGAGTTACAGCACGTTCCTGCAGACATTCAGTGCGCCTTTCAATACTGAACGATGCAGATAGCTTAAATGAGATTGAAGTCTGTTTGTGCCGCCCTATTAGGCTTGCCACAGATCCCCATTAAGCAGATGTCTCTTTCAAAACGCAACAGTTAGTGAATTTGCAGAGAGCAGGGAAGCAGAGGTTTTGAGATATTTTCATATGATGGAACTTTATATTTTCTTAATGCAAAGCTGTTTAGCACATCTAAATGGGATTGGCTTTACTAATTTTCTAATTAAATGTAGGCCTATTTATATTTTGCTTCTGCACCTTATCAACTCCTGTCATGTTGTGCCTCAACTAGGCACTTTGTCCCCAACTGCTCCAGAATAGCAGTTCATAGGCCAACAGTAGAAAACAGGTTTTGCTGGTGTGAATATGTGAAACAGTCGGAACCCAAAGCAGAGAGTTGTTGGAAAATACGTACAACTTTTTAAAACACAGTTTACTTGTGAAAACGATGTGCATCCACACTAGTGTTTTCAGGTAACGATGTCCGAGTGGTTATAGGGGTGTATGTGACTTATCTTAGTGCTGACCTGACACTGTGTGGTAAGACAAAGAAGGAAAATCCATTTGATGCAGCCGTTTGAGTGTGTTGATACTATATTTGAGGAGTGGGAGAATTGTTCCTGGACGTTTAGCTTTAATGTTGAGGCTTGTTGAAAGCCGCTCTACACTCTGATTTGGGGAGCCTCCATCCTGCAATTCTGATTGAACATAGTTTTGTTTTGCACATTTTGCCCTCCACTTTGTTCGCACTTATTCTAAACACAATTTTGCCACACAGACTGTAAGCTGCTATTGTGTAATGAAAATCACCTGCAGCTGGACAGTTGATCGAGTTATTTCAAGTTCGCACTACATCTATGACACTTGCGTGGTGGCCTTAATGAGATATGGAGAAGGCGTCTGTTTCATTGCATACTGTATGTTTCAATTTGTGAACACACAGGCACTTCCAGATAAACATGCACATACATGCTAAAAATCCAGGCTTCCCGCAGATTTTGGTGAGAATTCATCGGAAATACCAGAATCTCGGTCCAGAGCATTCAGCCCTACACCATACATCACTGTTTTCCAAAAGTTCTGTTTTCCCTGTTCACACTGAAACACGAGGGCACTGTTTTCAGATTGATCCACTCTTGGGATTGTTTTCGAAAAATTCAGTTTTGGGTGTGAAATCATTGGCTTATTGTGGACAGAAGGCCAAAACCAAGATGAAAATGATGCATTTTCAGATTTAGCCGCTTAGTGTGGACGTAATCTTAAAGCTTTACGACTCTAAACTTATCTTATTAAGCTGCTTTTATCACAGTGGTGTCAAAATGAAACGTTGTGCCTTTTATCTTGATACATGATGGTTTCCATATGTATTTGATATCAAAATTGTTGCTTTGTATTTCCAACTAGTGATTGAAGAGCATGCTTACATTAGGAAGTTTTGATGGTGTGGAGAGCTTCACACAATCCATGTTTTCATGCAGCTGTGTCATTCACCGACGATGAGAAGGAGCAGCTGAGAAAATTCACCAACCGCTCCTACCTGCTGGACAAGACGTCCCGTTACCAAGTGTGGCTCAGCCTTGTGGACATCCTGCTGGCTTATTCCTATGAAGTGCGCTCTACAGAGGGAGAGCACAATGTGAGTGAGTCAGTGTATGTGTGAAGAGGCAACCCCTCCTGAGCAGCACTTAGCCTTGGATGACAAAACCCTCTATCCTCAAATCCTTTAGACCCCCTTCCATTTCATTCAGAGCCTTAAGAGATTACCAGCAGATCCGAGAGCTCAGTCCAGGCCTCTTTGTGTCACTCCTCTAAGGTAGCTGCAGAAAGGCAAGGTGAGCGAGGCTGATTTCATGGTTAAAGACAGTTCATAGCATGCGCGAATGAAATACTAGAGATATTTGATACAGCAGAATGTTGAATTAAAACCCAGCTATGAAAACAAAATCTATAAAATGCGAACATTTTAATTTCCATTTGGGATATTATAATGTGGAGAGAGTCTAGAGCAAGCCCCCTAGTTTATTTCAAATTGTTTGTAGCCTGCTCTTTACTGTGAACAGAAATCTGAGCAGCTGCTTTCCATGCTTTCGTTCAAGCAGAATTAATTGTACTGCATGTTCTTGTCATATTTCCTGTCTGTTATTGTTGTTATTGTCCCTTCTTCCCTGCAGGTAGAGTCACCGTGGACTATCAGAAAACTCAGCGGGACTCTCTGCTGGCTGGAGGTGAGTCAGTTATTGCACAAGAAATAAGATGAGCGGCACTCAATGATTTACTCTCACATACGTATTTATTTGTTTATTTAACTTTCTTTAAATTTCAGGGACAATGCACCTTATTAAACATGACTGTAAATGAGCCAGAGCGCAAGTCAAAGAATAGCCAAGACACACATTTTTATCTGTAGTCCCTGGTCAGAAGTCCACTGACTCTTTGCCTTTAAGGGGAACTCCACTGATTTGACACATCAGAGTCTGTACAGGTCTTGGGGAGTACTACTGCATATGTGAAAAAAGTTGCATGAAGCCTTTTGTGGCTCCAGAGCGAGCTGTGCGAAGTCTGATAAATGATGTCAGCGCTAAGGTTGAAGACTACAAGCTAGAAAATGAAAATCTGGATTCTATATCTCTGGTTCTTCTGCAACCACTGTCCATCGTGAGTCTGACAGTGTTATAGGAGTGCAATGCTAAATCATCGGAGTCCTCTTTTAATTCATGCTGCACTGAATGGATCTGCTTCTGTTTTCCCCTGGTCATATCTCTACTTTGACTTCATACCTCTAAATATTTCCTCCTGTTTTATAATGCAACTGACTAGCAGCCTTAACCACTTGTGCTTTTGAAGTTGTCTGTGGGTAACTAAGCATGAGACCCAGTAACAGATGGAACTGGTTTCCATTAAGTTGCAGATGTGTATTCAGAGTACATGTTGGCAGATCTTGTTGCCAAACTGCTGTGAGAGAGCTGGCACGTCGCTGTTCCTGACCAAGCAAACGTGGTCGGAGTGTCTTTATCAACCATTCTTGATATTTGTGATGCCTTGCTGATTGTGTCTCTCTCACCAATAAAATGTCAGCGTGGCAGGACACCAGTACATGGAAACTGAACTTGTTCTCTCCTCAAGTGTTGCTGAAAGTTTTATCGTCTGCTTTTTTATTTTATCAATTACCAAAATGAAAAAAGGACCAAATAATGTTCTGTTTCATTCCCATCCCCAATTTCAACTAGCCAGCAAATAGACAAATGCTTATTTGTCAGGAAGGGGGGAAAATATAGAGACAGTTTGTGGCGGAAATAGGGCATGATTTCCATTGAAATGTGCTCTAGTCAGCGCCAGATATAAGATTTTTGGACAATGTAAGTCCAACAGAGTTCAGAGGTTTGCTCTTTATCTTAAAGATGACATTCTCACAGAGGCAGTTCTTTTGTTCTTCAAGTTCGGCTTATGTTGGCAAGGAACTGCTTGTGAAACAAGGTTATTTAATAATGCAAGTATATCTTCTTTTTTATAACTACAAAAGAAGAAGAAGAAACAAAGACAAGAAGTTGTCTATCTTATTCTGTGTTATTTTGTATAGTTTGTATTTCAGACTTTCAGATCTTTGTAAAATCATTGTGAGCGCATTGAACTGTGAACCTTTTTAAAATACCAACAATGTGAATATGATTAAGAATGTCATAACAAAAGGCAGTAGCTCGGCTCCTCTTGTATTATCTTCTTGTAATTCTTAAGACTTGTGGTTGCCTCTGATCATGGCTCAGCAGCATACTTTGTGGGTAGGTTGGATGTATTATGTAAATATGTTGATAATTGCATCAATGTTTGAAGACACATTATAGGCTGATAAATCAGACTGATTTATCTATCCACGTCACTAACATGAGCCTTCAATGGGAACTACAGGGAGTTGTTAATTGTTGGACTTGGCACATTACCTGAGTTCTATACAACAGCAGTAACAGGTGTTCCCAATTCAAAGAGCAAATGATAGAGTGTGTGTGTGTGTGGTCTGTCTGCTCACAACCTGCCACTAGACAATCACTTGAGCGTGTGGTGTGTGTGAATGGAATTAGAAATAAGAGATGTTGTCTAACATCTTAGCCCATGTCCACAATAGGAGAACACGTTTTTAAAATTCTTTTTGTGTCAAATTGGGTTCCATTCAAGCTTGTGATAATTAAGTTTGCTTTCCACAATGACATGCCAAAACAGCAGTAAACAGTTAAATCTCTCCTCCTCTTCAGGTGTTCTCATGGTTACATTTTTCTTTTTTCTTTTTACATGACTGCACAAGTATAAAATAGTGATTTAATCTGTTACGATAAAATCACAGGTTTATTCATCAGTGTAAACATACATACAAATCCATTTTGACTCTTGGGGGCTGTTCCAAGAAGCATGTTCACTGAGTAATCCGGATAACTTTGCTGAGTAAAACCTGACCTGGAACAGGTCACTTTACGTCAGACCTTATTCCAGATTTGAGAAGGTCCCACATTTTACTCACCAAAGTTATCCAGATTACTCTATAAAAGTGGTTCTTTGAACAGGCCCCTGTATTGTGAGAACAAAGTAACGGATCACAGGGATGTTGGTGACAGAAATTTGGGTTCTTAACATTTCTGTGTTATAGTATCTTTGCAGGTGTAGTTTTGTAAAACATTGTGGTTTTTCTGTCCGTCCTGGAACGCTGGAGTATTGTTTCAAAATGTTCCACTCTAGGATGCTTAGTGTGTCTTGTATCCACATGAATCTAGATTACTAGATCTAGTTGTAGCGTTGTACCGGCACGGAAGCTAAGCAATGTACTGCTGTGGACAGAATCAGCAGCAAAACGTATTTTAGTCACCTAAAAGAAGGCCCACCGAAGAAATCAATATCAGTTCAAGTGTACGCTATATTTTGAGTATTTTCAGCACTTTACCTTGCCTCTTGCATAAACCGCTAAAAGTCTGACCCAAAGAGCTAACCTCCGGCGGCATTATACAGTCGCGGCCAAGTTGCACTTATGCGTAGGAATACAGAAGTTGAGAAACGGTTGAGAAAATGTAGTTCCAAAGGAAATGGCTGTCTGACGTCAAGGTAAAGCGCTGAAAATATTCAAAATATTGCATACACTTAAACTGATATTGATTTTTTTTTTCGGTGGGCCTTCATTTAGTTGGCTCAAATAAGTTTTGCTGGAGACCCTGTCCACAGCAGTACATTGCTTAGCTTCCGTGATGGTACAACTCTCTGCTTCTGCTTCTTCAAACTGGGGACGTGCCAACCGCCGTCTACTGCCGGAAATACACTGACTTTAACAAATAACCATAAATCAAGCTTAAATGTCAACTGATACTTAGCAGTTAATGAAGGTTATACCATTTCTGTTTCTGTAGACCAGGCGTGGTGCTCAATTCAGACCTCTTTTGTATTTTATTTTATTATTGTTTGCGCTCAAGAGGGTTGTGGGTTGTTGTCGCCTGTTGTTTCACGCTTTCAGTGACAACAGTTGTGCATGAACACACATCTGACTAGACAGATGTTGCTGCTGAATAGATGATCCTTCATTAATGTTAGGGACACTTTTGAGTTCACACTAGACTACAGAAGTGTGTCCCAGAGCACCTACAAATATTTCTTAAGTGATAGGATCCCAGAATGTCCTCAAATTAGCTGTTGGTCATGCGCACATGGGTCACCACTTGTGATCAAATCAGCTAAGATGCATTTCGTTGCTAATTCTAAAGAAGCCACTGAGGCTGCTTGGCGGTGTTTAGTTGCCTAGACCTTGACCACAGTTTGAAAGGTAGTAGTTTTCCTGCTGAGGTGACAGTGGAGTAAAGAACAGTCTTCACCTGCCTGCCAGCCCTTTACTGCTCATCAGTCAGTCAGCAGAGCTGTCAGCTCCTATTGACAGGCCATCCCGCTCCCTGTCTCCCCCTCCTCCTCCTCCTCTTCCCTTCACCCTGTACGCTACAATAGATTCCGCTCTGTCTTTGACTGCCTGCCTGTCTGTGTGTCACCGCTGATATCAGCTCTGCTTGCTCACTCCATTCTCCCTCTCGGCTGTCTTTTTTATGCTCTCACTGTCTATCTCTCTTGCCTCGCTTATGCCTAACATTCTCCTTCCCCCCGCCACCTTATCCCACCCCCATCCCCTCCTCCCTCCATCTGCTGCATGTTTATTTGTCCTCAGTCGACTGCACTGGTGTGACTGTGAGTCGTCTCCCCCCCCCGCAGCAGCAGACCTTATTTACACTCCTGCTAAACAAGCCCAAGGGAGAGCATGATCCCCGATGACACGCACTCGCAAGCTCGCAACACATCTTCCAACAAGCCACAGAGAAAAGAAGACAAAGAAACACAGGATAAAAATCTCTCTTTCTGTCTCCAGGCTGTGTGTCCATTAGTGCAGAGAAAATCTGAGAGTGGAGCCAGTGATTAAAAAGAAGCAGCAATTAACAGGCCAGAGCTGTAGAGGTGTTTAAGAGTTGTGAGCCCCCATTTTGCCAGCTCTATAAATGAAGAGTTGTTAGGAGTAATTAGCACACCAGTGCCTGCAATGAACACCAATGGGAGCTAGTCTTCAGCCTAAGAAAAAGAGGACAAAAAGTTCCTGGGCTGAAATACCTGTCTAAACCAAACCTTTACTGTCAGTTGCATCTTCGTGTCTATCTCCATTTCCTTCTCTCATTAAATAAAAACATGGTGTATTTTTGTGCTGGATAGCTTTCTGAGTCTCATGTTCTCTGTTCTGCAGACGTACAGCTCCTTACAAGACGTCCTGGTGTCATTTGGACGGAGGGTTTTGTGCTACCCACTCTACAGACACTTTGCCATGGTCTCTGTGGCTGTTCGTGACACAATTAAGATTTTGCAGTCAGGTGAGTCCCCTAAGAGCACCGCACCACCAAACCCTCCCACACACACATTAGCTGCTTTTCCACCAAAAGTACCAGGAACTTTTATCCCCAGGAACTACTTTTCAAGGAACTAAAAAGTTCTTCGGCCCATTGTTGTGTGCGTGTCCACTACAGTCTAAAGACCCGGGAAGATTAGGCAAATTACACCTATTAGGTTACACCTATCACACAGCTGCATAACACTATTGTTTTAACTTATTAAACACATCACCTGCCATTCAGCAAAAAGACCTTTGCTTATTTTAACCCATGCACTCTCACCTGTTTTAAATACTGAGCTTGAGAGCCACTGCCTCCTGAGAGCATTGCAAATATTAGAATATGGTAACACAAGCATAAGCGTTATGTGTCTTTTCACATATGTGGTAGTATACATTTGTTTTCAGATACAAAAACAGCCACTGTACACACATTTGGTTCCACAACTATTTATTAATCTGCCGAAATATAAATGTGCAAAATACAGCGTTTGTGTGCTTCAGCAGCACGAGACATGGGAGGAGGGCTGCTGTTGGTCGCAGGAGTAAATACACTGGTCTCTGCAACCTGCAGTTCAGTGTGCCTGCCTGTTTCATCTGAAAGACATGTTGGGAAAAAAAAACAAACGTTGTGTCTCACTGCAACGACATTAACAAGATATAATTTTGTACGATAAATTTAGCCAACCCTTGTCTTAAGGAACACCACGATTTTACACCATTAACTTTAGCGGTTGGTGTTAGCATGTAGCTAACATTAGCTTTTGGTTAGCGTACCAACAGCATGACAACAGTTAGTGTTATAGTATTTAACAAGCAGTATGTGGGTCAAATGTGATTTACCTTCAACCGACTAGTCATCCGGTGTCTTCCACCACGGCTTCAACAGAGAAGCCCGGCCTGTGACCCAGCAACTCATTGACCCAGACGGTCAAACCACTTTTTGCTCCGCCAGTCGGAGCTCGACCAATCAGAAATGTTCGGCGCAGCAAGCCCCACCCCGAAAGTCCCGGTACTTGTGAAAAGTACTACCCCCCGAGCAGGGACCTTTTTGGGAGGTAAAAAATGTCCACGGTACTTAATTTAGACCCTGGTCCCTGCGGTGGAAATGCACTGAGTTTCTCCAAAGGTTCCTAGTCCCTGGGGAAAGTTCCTGCAGTCGAAACGCAGCTATTGTGAGTGTAAGCTGCTAAAAAGAAAGCCTGACAGGCAGCATGCTTTCATGGTACATTGTTGAGCAGAAGCAGCCTGCTGAGCAGACACAGAGTTTGGAGAAAGGGGTTCATGAGCATTCTGCAGTGTGTGTTTGAAAGTAATATTCCTCCAGCTAAGCAAGAGAGTGGCCCAAGTCTCACCTCCTCGGGGAGCGAAATGTGGATTAGTTGAGAACGGACTGTTGACTTTGATATCTCAAAGCCCAGAGTAATCTTTAAATCAAAAGCCCCCATGGACAGATGAAACTCGGTAGTGTAAACACACTCAGGATGTGTGAGGGCTGAGATTATCCAGTTTGTGATGATATTAATGCTGGTAAATGACAGCAAATTAAAGGCCTTTTAAGCTCCAGATTAGCATTTCCGTGCCTCATTAACTAGGAAGATGGGTTGATCAGGAGAGCCAGGGAAACAGCAGTTGTTGTCACTCTTTCTCCTCACCTTCTTTCTCTTACCTTTTTCTGCCATAACAAGATTTCTCATGTTCATCCCCAGCGTGGAAATTGTTCCAGCGCTTTCTGACCGCTCATACATCATCATACTATGGCTCTTTGTCCAAAAACAGCCAACTCATTAGAAGCTCTTTTTATTTGTGTCAATGTATTAAGGAGGGAAAAAAAGCAAATTATTTCACTATTATTTTTCATAATGTACAGTCACGACTCATAACCTTTTTATTTGCAAGCATTAGGGAAGTATGAGTAATAGGGCTTTTCCTTAATGAATTGTAACACTACAATAATTCGACCTGGCGTGTGTCTGAGGGTGTGTTTCCTCCCAGCATTACTTTACACACTAATTAATTTGTCAGGATAAAGCAAATGGAAATGCGTTTGAGGCACTTCATTTAAGTGGCTATGAAAGCAAACATTCATAGGTATTAGCAAAACAAACTCATTAATGGCAGCGCACAGGTTACAGCCTCGGAGGAAATGTTATCCGGGGGTAAATATTTGAACAGCCCTCTGGCAGCGTGGCGAGTATTCTCAAGGATCTCTTCCACCTGCCCTCTAAGTGGCTGTAACTAAAGAGCTACTGGGCAGGTACAGAAGAGCGGAGGGGCCTGGAGTTAGCAAGTGTGGAGAAACGACCTCTGGGTCATGCTGCTGTCATAATTGGACTGACAGGACAAGACAAGAAATGTCAGATGTGGTCCTCTGTTACCGATCCATTCCACCATGCATCTCTGCTGTCATTTATTCTGGGAAATTTTGCGTGGGTCATGGAATTTCTTCTGGAATTCTGAGAGGGAGGGCAGGAGAAGTTTGGGAATTTAATCTGTGGAAGTCAGATTTTAGGTCAAATAAGCACTCTGACCTAGTTATGGAAAATCAAGAAAAAGTTATGAAATTTTACAACCAGGGTAGGGTGTGAACACTTTAGGTTCAGGGCACTGATGGCCTTTTTATTGGATGAGATGCATGTTTTGTGTGTGCATGTGTGACAGAGGAAAAAAAGGAAAAGACTTAATGAGAGGGAAAGTGTGCTGATATTGAATGCTACAATGTACATTCACTTGAACTAGATGTACCGAACTAGACAACTGAACTGCATTGAACTACATTGTGATGTCAGTGGGCAGTTCTGTCCTAGGTGAATTGTCCTGGCACATTAGACCAGACACTGGATGAAGATGTGCCTCACCTGCCTTTCAAGCACATCATCATCAGTGGCAAAATCAGACAAATGCAGAACTCTTCCTGCTGATTTTCCAGATTTCTGAAAGCCGCCTCTGTTTTTGCTCTCAGAAACTGAAAAATGAGAAGAAAGAATATAATACTCCAAAAAAATTTGAGAAATGTTGTTCATCTGAGTCAAAAAACCTTTAGCTCTCACTTTAATGGAAAGTACAATAAGGGAGATCATCATCATTATCGCATTTCTCTTTTTGCAGATGATGTACTTTTATTTTGTCTGAGGTACAGCAGTCCTTCTCTGTATCTATATGTGAGATTTTCAAAAAGTTTAGCTCACTTTCAAGTTCCAGAGTCAACTGGACAAAATCTGCGTGATGCTCGTATGAACCACAATATTCCAATAGTTTCTCATTTTAAATATCTTGGAAAAAACATATATTCCTCTTTAGAAAAATCTGTGACAAAGAATTCGACTCAAATAATGAACACTGTTTAAAGAGATATGGATAGATTGTGTGGACTACCCAATTCCCTATCAGCCAGGATTTTAATAATTAAAATGAATGTTGTACCTAGAATAGATTTTTACAGTTCCATGTTATCTTTGTCCCTTCCACCCAAGTACTGGGAACATTTACATAAAATAATAAAGAGTCTGGATATTGGGAAGTACCTGATATGAAACTATACGCTATGCTTTACATATGTGTCCTTTATTAAGCTGGTTCAGTGATGATAAATCTATCCATGGCTTGCAATAACATATGGTCCAATTAAAGCACATCTTGCAAATATTTGGTGTAATAGCGGCATATGACACATATCATGTTATGTATTTGTTTACATAATATTATACAGATTCCAAGCTGGATGGACATTTAATGTTGATGCACTCTTCTCATTTGTTATGTATTGATCTCTATATCATCAGTATCATTTTTGATGATGATTATGAATTCTTAAGCCACAAACACAATATACCTATACAAATAAAGCATGGAATGGGGGGAAACTTCCTCTGCAGCTTTTGGAATCTTTCTGACATTTTTGTCCAGAAGACACAGCAGGCTTTGTGTGCACTTCACACCCACCACTACATCTATGCAAGCCTGCTCATTCGGCATCCATGAAGGAATTACCGTTGGACATGGACTGTTGTGTACATTTCTTCCGCACCCATTGGATAGCTTGCTCTTGCCTAATTAACACACCTTGCTCACTTCTCTTAGGCATCTCACCAAGAATATCAATGTTGAACTGGTGTAGAGAGCAACCTTTTCTCTGATTTTCTACAAACAACTCATGAATCTGCCCTGCGAAAAAGAAATCAAATCTTGTTTTTGCCAAATGTTTGTTTAAGGTTTTCCTCACTGCCCAGTGCACTGTTTATTTTGATTGGGCTGGAATGTCTCTGGACAATGCCAACCAGCTCTGCAGAGGTGGAAAGAAGCATTTTATCTTGCCCTCAGGATTGTTGGCCGCATTATAAGGCTATTTATATGCCTGATTGGAGGGAGAAGTGCTGTGGCAGTTTGGCTTGTTGTATACTTGAGGGAAAATTAATTTGTCAGAAAAACGCTGTGCCATGCATTTGTGGTGTTGAAAGCTACAGCATGATAGCTAAAATGATCTCAGAACATATTTCAAAGTGCAGGTGTCAACCATAAAGCATATCATATGCATTGTAACAAAAAGCTCCCACCATTTGATGGGTAAACATGTTTGATAGTTTACATACTTTAGCTGGCAAATGATTTATTTAAATCATGATTAAGCTTCAATTTTCTGTAATTAATTGCATACTGCATCACATGCTGAAAGATACCGAAGGTATTCTGTACACACAAAATCAACATTAACTTAAGACAGTTGAAATGGAATTAAGTACACGTATATATGTATTAACATACTATGTAGTATTGTGTACCTCTGGTGGGTTTAAACAAAACTCTAAGCTGTATCTGTACTGTTTATTTAAGTTGTGATAGCATCAGTTCACCCAAGTCCCCAAAGAGCACATATTTCCTCACGAGCATGTACTTTATGTGGTATCTAACTATGCAGAGAGTTGTGGTTTTATGTGCCAAGATTTTGAGATATTCATTTAGATTTCTGCTGCCTCCACCCCAATTCCATGGAGGTGAATGGAATTTTGTTTCTGGTGCTCAAAGCATTAAAAAATTGAGTTTCATAAAACACAAATAATTTTCATTGGCAGGAGACATTTGCATTCAGCCTGAGGGTCTGGGAACAAAGTTATATCTTATTGTTTTGTTTTTTAGACTGTAATTAATAGCGTTACAGCATCACAAATCATTTGTGTAGCCTTTTTTGGCTCCAAATTCTTCCAAATTCAAATCAAGAATAAGCCCAGTAGTATCACATTTGTCTGGCAGGGGCATTTCCAAAGTTTTGCAATGGCTGATTCAAACAGCAGGCTTCGATACAGTAGCTGAGTCCATATTCCATACCACATACCAATTCTAAGCAGGTTTTGAGTCTGTAGTATGTTCACACTAAAGAAGTGGCAAAATTAAATATACTCAAATAGTTCAAAGGCTTAAAGGGACAGTTCACCCCAAAATCAAAATACATATTTTTCCTCTTACCTGTAGTGCTATTTATCTATCTAGATTGTTTTGGTGTGAGTTGCCGAGTTTTGGAGATATCGGCCGTAGAGATGCCTGCTTTTTTTTTTTTTTTACAGCAATGTCTCTTTCCAGAAATCATGACCTGGTTACTCAAGGTAATCCACAGACCTTGTTGTCCGCAGTTTCATGTAGGAACTATCAGTAGAAAGAAAATAGTTCCTAGTTCCACAACAATCTGTGGATTATCTTGAGTAACCGGAAAAACACTCAAGTTCATTACCTTGCTGGATTGAATTATTGGTGCCTGTCAAATTTTAAGTCAGGTTCGTCAGATCATAAGTAAAATGGATTCAGATTAGGACTATAATGATGCTGAACAATAGCTGAATGGGGAGACTTGAATGGCTGTCAAGTGGAAAATAATCAAAAACATTCAGCACTATTTTTGACAGATCAAGGCAAACAAATTTCTGACAGAATGTCTGAGCAGAGACACCATTAAATTGACAGAATGAATGCCAAAAATAGAGATGTCTTCTTTGTCTCTTTTGTCTCTGATGAACCACTTCTTAACCAGGAACTCTTCTTAAACCGTATGGATCAAATTACTCTGCAGCTCACTGGGATTTTCCTCTGATCCTGTACCTTGGCTTTTATGTATGGAACAATGACTGCAAGCCTTTAGATGCATGCTGTGTCTGCCAGCAGCTGGAGTGCATTGTCATCCTTAATACTGAGTGCGAATAACACTGTTTTTCCATTTGCCTGCCACGGTGTGTTCCTGTGCCCAGGGAAAGCCTGTGTCCTCAAATGCCTGCTGGATATTCACAGAGTCTTCAGAGAGAACGACCCGGCCTACATATTGAACGATCTGTACATCACAGACTACTGCATCTGGATCCAGAGGGTCAAGTAAGTTCGCCAACACACATTCATAAACCCATGTGCACACATCTCAGAGACCTTCATCTTCAGAGAATTACCTTCTGAGCCAAGGGAAGTGCCACTCAGCTCCCATGAGGCAGCAGTTCTTTAGAGGAGAGGATTGGACGAGTCATTTGTCACAGCAGGGCCAGTTGAAAGACCAAGCCAGCGAGAGATGCAATCTCCCTTGTCTCTATTATCATGTGTCAAAAGTACCATCAGTGAGTCTTGAAAGAGCCAGCTGCACTCAGCAGATTCACGCTGTATGAAACATTTAATAGTGCACATGTGTGTACTGGGGCTTCTCATATCTTCCATGGGTGTAACCTTCCACTAGCATTGCAAGCCAAACATGCAAAATCTGCACTTTTTCTCCAAATGATATAGGTTTGATGGCTCTCTCCTCCTCCTCGTACATATTTTACAATTACTTACACATTTCAAATGTGAGCCTGCAAGCACATTACTCAGTAATGAGCTCTGTTTTACTCTTGGCCAGGGTTCAGCCAAGTGGTGTGCTCGTCTGGAAAAAGCCCAGATGAAAAATGTGTGCCTGATGTTGTAGGCTCGGCGCCCAGATGCAGACACGATAAAAGGTCTGAAGGGATTTAGTGCCCCCACCCCTCTCCCTTGTCCTCACATTCTCATTTCTATATTTTTCCAGCAGAAGTCTTGAATTCTGCTCTTAAAAATGCTATGGATGCCGAGATGGGTGGGAAAAATCAGTGGCTCGGTTTAGGGTTGGTGGGATCTCTTTCTGAGAGACCAGAGAGAGGACACACTTGTGCTTTTAAAGGCTCTCTATCTTACTGTGTAGACACATGGAGCTTCTGAAGCTCTGTCAACTCAATGAAAAACTCAATCAGTCTGTTCTTAGCTGAGGGGCACCAGGGCACTGCCTCCCCTCCCTGCTCCTCCTCTCCTTTCCTCCGGTGTACATTGGAACTAAATGTCAGCTTGACCTAACATGCTGACTCCTACTACGCCTTGTATCGATCATTAAATGGATTAGCCCGTGCTCTCGTAGTACTGACCTGTGATTGAATTGTTACTTTTCCCTTTTCTGTTTTGTTCTTTTCCTGCCAATAAAAGTAGTTACAAGTTTACAGTGTACATAAGTTTACAGTTGTTTTTTTTATCCTTTCAGATAAGCTGTCATGTTGTGAAAAAGACATTTGGATTAGTAAAACCACTTCTGTCACCTCCAACCACTTGAAAGAGCAACCAAGCATGCATGGGTCGCCTGGCTCACACTCAATAGAAATTCCATACAATCTTCACTTGTGGTTTTTCAAACTATGTTCCCATGTTTGGAGTGTAATATTAAAAGGAGCATGCAGTCAAATGCAAAGCAGCACAGGAGAGCTAGGCCTGTTCTCAGAGGTTTGGAACAATCATGGTTTCCACAGACCAACCTCCGCTATCATACATGCGGTTTGTTGTGGCAGCGCTTTTGTGTCGTCTGACAGGTTTTATGACAGATCGTGTAGGCATTGTTTTCTTCAGTGCAAGATATTCCCCCGTGCAGGATTTGTCATCCTCCGCTAAGTAAGTCATCTCTGGGAGCTGAACGGTAAAATGAGATGTAATCTATACCCCCCGGTGCAATCCCTGTATCTTGTCACTCCCCGCAGCCGACGAGGCTGACGCGATCAGCTGCGCATGATGGACACGGAGATTAATGGATGTTTGCTGGCTGGGGGGTTGATTTATTTAATCTCCTCGCTGTCCCACATGCATTTCTACTCCTAAAGTTTGTCTGACTGCAGAGACATCGGTCTCAAATTTACAACCTCGTAAAGACTTCACCGTGATTTAAGCCACAGGGCAGGCGCTCCCCTTACTCTCACACACTGAGTCAGATCAGAATCTTGTGCATTGAAATCAAGAGTGCAATCTCAAAGCAAATTGCTCTTCACATTGTCTCAGTGATGTGGAGCTTTTTTTTTTTGTGCCGCAGTGATCACCATTCCAGAATTTAACACACACTTCCTTTGTGGAAACTGTTTAAACTTCACCCTCACACACCCATCCAATCCTAATTATCTCCGAATTGTTAGCAGAGAGTATTATTCCAAATTGAGCAGCAGCCTCTCCAGTCCATTAGTTTCAGGGTATGCTTTTGAAAGTCCTCAGATGCCAAAGTCCCTGCAGAGCTGCTGGCCTGCAAAGAAAAAGCGAGTCGCCTCACTTTCTCTCTCTTTGTCATCTTTCCCTTTATCAAAAAGCTTGGAGAGAGGCCAACGTAGATTCAGCCAGCACAGGCAAAGCTTATAAGCTTGGTGTAGTGTTACATTACCTCAGTTAAATCAGAAGGGCTACAACTTCCTTTTTCAGCACTGGTTCACGTGCAACCACCCACCCACCCTTATTAATTGGGTCAATTAGATTCTAGCAGAAAAAAAAAAACATGGCAGCAAGTGATGTGCTCCAGGGTTCGTCTGAGAGGAGGGAAGTAAGGTGAGATTCCATTTGAAGTCATTAGTGGAAAGGAAAAAACTGGTTCTGTGCAGTTATTTATTTATATTTAATTTTGTTTGTATTTTGTGGAGTCAATTTGTGACATGTCTATAAGATGCGTGAATTGGACAATCACACATTGCTCCAGAGACAAAATTGACAGGAAATGTTTCAGGGATAAACCGAGCCTCGCACCATAACAGCTGAATGGACAGACTCAAATAATTGAGTTGAATGGTAGGTGTGAAGTGAGCAGGCCAGGGTATTGTTTTCACTGAAGATAGGGAGTAGTACGAAGAAGTATGAAGTTGTAGACATTCTTTTTCCCGAGACCATCCTTTTTTATTTTTGGAGAATGAAGCAGCCCTCTGGATTTCTAAATACTCTCTTCCTTCCTTGTCTCATTCTTCTTCGGCATTGTGTGCATGACAATGGCCATTGGGGTGAGTCGGCAGCTCTGACTGCAGTTCCCCCGCAGGGAAAAGCATCTGGAGCTCCAACAACTGAGCATGTCTCGGGGCAACAAAGTCAAGTATGGGGTCAGCATGTCAGCCAAGACCTGCGGTCAGAAGCCTTGAAAATGCACTTGTGCGTGATGTTAACACACACACCCCCCGTCGAGCACGCCTGCTCAGTTCACCTCAGTACACCTGTCTGTGTGATTGTAAAGCACAAAGCACTTATTACCCAGTTTTTCCCATCGGGTACTTGGCGTGATAGGCATTTTCATTTTACTTGCTCAGGGGCTTTTCCTGGAGAATTAAGATTAGGTGTTGCAGGCTGTTTTTGCGGTGTGATGCTCCCTGTGTGGAGGAAAATGGGGAATTGTCCTGTAGCCAAAGCTGGCAGCATCCTGGTGTCCCCCCTCAACCACACAGCTGATGTGACAACCAGATGTTTGCTGGGAAAGACTTCCCTGGAACCACCAGGCAGTGTCACACCAATTGTAACAGATAATGGAGCTGCTCTATCTGATGTTAGCCTCAGCACTGAAGGAGATCCTAGAGGCCCCGCTGGGGAGAACAAAGACACAAATGTCTCCCAGCTAACAGGGATAAGTGGTACAGATTTCCTCCCAGCATGAGGCCACTCCAGCTTTTTGTCTTGAATACACAAACTCATCTTAAACACAGATTTACACACTGTGTTTGCATTATTTCCTCAATCCATGTTTGGAGTGCCCACTCCAGTTATTACAATTGATTATAGTTTCTGTCTTTGCAGCCTCAAAGGCCTGTGCAGCTAAGCAAAAGCTAATGAAACAACTGCTCCTAATATTGTAATTTCTGTCACTGAGATATAAACAAGAAATATTAACAGTTGAATATAACTCAGACAGACTGAATAACTATTAATACAATTTCAGGGCAATGTCTTAGGGATTACATAAATCAAAAGGTGAGAGAGGAGACAGTAAAAACAGTAAAGAGCTGAACATAGTTTGTAGTAAAGATTCCACAATCCCAATAGTAGAGTGTAACTCTATTTGGCTTTTCAAGCTACAATGTTTTAAAAAAAAAAAAAAAAAAAAAAAACTTTCAAATCCAAGCCTGAGGGCTTTGACCTTTTTGAGCACAGACCAAACCAAAGCCTGCAATGGTGAAGATACTGAATGATGATAAAACGTTGAACTCGACTTCTAAACTACAACACGACCTTGTCAGTTGAGGCTTTTTGAGAATTCTCCTACTTTCCTTCTTAACTGCTGTAAGTACAGTAAGTCAAAGTTAAACCAGAAAGTTGGCTAACAATTTGAATAGTTGCCTAAGTTTTCTGATGAAAATAAGCAGTGTAAAACTGGAATTTCTGTTCAACGTTTAAGGTCTGTCATGAAAGCGGTGCCCTCATATCTCAGCAATAAAGTTGCTGAGTTAACGGTTATCATAACTGATAGGAATGACATCCAAAGCTATGAAAACAAGAATCAAACAAAAATTTCCATCAAAATGTCACGCCTGACAGCAGATATATCAGCATTTGTAAAATAAGTCTTTCATTGGCAGCTATAAGTCTGAACTCAAACATTGGCGTGTTGAATAAATACATCTGTGTTTCTCATTTCTGGAATCGAAGTGGCATCCAGTGCCTCGGACTGTTCCAGTATTCAGTCACACTGACGGATCACATCTCCCACTGTCGACTTTTATCCCCCTCAGCTAGTGAATGATGCATTTTGCGAGTTACACTGAGGAAATCTGGTGCTCATATTACACAGATTTATGCATCTGAAGACAAGCTTTATCTGAGATGTTTTGAAGAGCACAGACATGCTGAATGAGTTGCCCTTTCAATGAACACGGGCCTGATGAAAGAAATGTCAGATTGTAATTTAGCTCGGCTCTTTCACAGACACAGACACCACACATACACACACCCACACACATACACTCTCTCTTCCCAAGACTTTGGCAGATGGAAGCGTCTTTGTCTCGCCAGAAGTTTTCCAACCTTGAAAAAGCCACCCCTCCTCAGTTTAATGAAGGCAAGCCACAACAGCGGTGGAGTAATGACTGGATTGTGTACAACTTTATCCCTCCCCCTCCCGGACAGAGCCTTTGTATTCACCGCAGGCAGAGCTTCTCCCACCACAGAGCAGGGGAGGGGGGAGAAAACAAGCGCGCCTCCCCAATGCTAACTCAATAATGACTTCCCACGGGGGAAAGAGAATACGGGGCAGTCTTTGAAGTGGCTGTGCTGCAGGAGGCTCTTCTGCCCCAGCCTCGCTACAGGAAGCTCTCACATTGGTTTTATAGAGCCTAGGACCCAAACAAGCTCCATACAGCCTGCACACACTCTTCATTATCAGTCAAGGTTACATTAATGTCTTGATATCCTGTAGTCATTGTGGGAAAAAGCTATTTGTCATTGTTGAAAAAGTTGTGTAGGACGTGGGGATCTTAGCTCAAGTTATGCCTGTCTCCTGTGACTCCCACATGGAGACTACAAAATTGCTGGACTCACTTATCCAAAGAATGCTGTGGTTTTTGTTGTTCACACATAAGTCACCTCTTCAGTCAAGTTATGTGTTGACATGATTGTGAATGGAGATTAAGCATTGCTCACGTGAGACAAGGTGTCTCCAATACCTGTCTTTAATTTGTAATGCAGAGAGTGATTTGGAAACTCTGCCAGTGTGGTATTTACGTGCTACTGTATAAAATCAGCTTCCCCTACACAGACGTTAAGCGGACTAATTTCCATGATCGATGAATGGCATTGTTGACCGGTTGGTTCACCACTTTGGTTTAGACTAAAATATCTCAACAGCTATTGGCTGCATTGCCATGAAATTTGGTACAGATATCCATGGTGCCCAGAGAATGTATCCTAATGACTTTTTTGATCACCGGACTTTTTCTCTAGCGCCACCACGAGGTTGCCATTTGAGGTTTTGAGTGCAATGTCTTGACAACTATTGGATGGATTACCATGAAATTTGGCACAGACATTCATGCTCTCCTTAGAATAAGTTGTATCCCTTTTGATCTAGCGCCATCATCGTGTCAACATTTTCATTTGTCCAATACCTGCAAAACTAATGACATTCCCATCAGCCTCAGCTGTACTTTGTGTTTAGTGATAGTTAGCAAATGTTTGCATGCTAACACGCTAAACTAAGATGGTGAATATGGTAAACTATACCTGCTTGCTTGGTAGTGTTTAGTCCAAATCACTGCTGTGCCTAAGCGGGCATTCAGACCGAAATCAGCCCTGTTAAAGCAATGCGTTGCTGCGTTGGTGGGGGCTTGTTGCTTCAAGTACCCGAGAGACATGAAATACAACCCAAGAAGTCCAGTTTGAGAATTATTTTATCTTTCATTGTGACAATTGCGAGGTAAACAGCAGAAATCCGACATTGAATACCAACAATGGTAAACACCAAAAATGGTAAATTAAACATTGATATTTCTATGTGAATCCTTGCTGGATGACATCGCGTTGCATTGCAGCAAAAGTCTGCCAGACGACCCTGCATTGGCAGCCCCAACTGCACCGCTGGAGTGGCCTCATTCAAATGAAGGAGAGGGCTGCTTTAGTTAGAGGATTCTTAGTCTTGTTAAAGGATAAGTCAGGCATTATCTGCATCTATATTTTTCTTAGTGTCAACATATCCAATGAAAAGACCAACACCACCAATGTATTAGTCCATCTTTCAATAATTTCTGACTTCCCTACCCTGTCTGTGGCAGTCAGCCTCTAGCCCATTGGTTCCTACTGAAGACATAAATCTTTAAAAACAGGTGAATATATATATATATATATATATATATATATATATATATATATATATATATATATATATATATATATATATATTCTTTATGATTTTCCATATATACAGTGTGTATATATATATATTCGTTGTTAAAAAAGGCTAAATAATATTCTGTGGTGCTGAAGGAACATGTCACCCAGTGCAACAGTGTGGCTGACTGATGTGTTTTTAACAGGAGCTCTATTGCACAGAGAAATAAGAAATAGCAGGCTTTGGCTATACAAACAATACTTGGTAAAGAAAATATAGACTATTACCATATTTATCGTTTCATGCAAGATGCAATCACATTGACAATTTCCTCTTCACAATTTACATACCTTTTTTACTTTTTGTGACTTGTGGGTTTCATTTGAGAAGATTTACAGATTTTCTGCTTAAGAATGTTGTGCATTTCAGCCCCAATCACAGCTCCATGCCCGAAACCACAGGGGAAGATTTATAAAGAATTTCTCTACGTTCTGAGCTGGCAACTTGCCCAAGCAGGAAAATTGACTTTGGCTACTGTTTTCAAATTCTGCCACATTGTGACAGAGAAAACTGCCAAAAAACATTTGGATTAAGGTGCGTGTGAGAAAGGGCATTCTGTCTCTGCACACCTCACACCTTTCCCCCATCCCCAGTTTATTCCTCTCTGTTTCTCAGTGTACAATGTGCGTCCATATGATACAGCACAACTATAAGATCTGTTTACACAGTCACTCCTGAAGTCTTAAATGAATACACAGCCCCTACATGCTGCTTCAATAAACACACTACTCACCAGAATAGGGAGCTCATTAGGACTGCACGGTAATGAGGAGCCATCCTTGTGCTCAGCAAGGTTAATTGGGCCAGAAAGGGCACCAGGAACCAAGGGTGAAAATGTGAATGGCAGCGGAAGAGTAGCACCTCCGCACACAAACACACACCCTCACACACCAGCACAGCTCACACACTTTATCCCACCCTGAATGGACATAGTCTGAATGGCAGTGACCCGCAGAGGTCGCTTTGTAATCACCATGGCAATAGGGGCGGCACACATGCCCTAACCCGCACTGGGGGACGAATAGCAACCACTTACGTTTTTGGCAGCATGGCAGGCATTCCCAGCATGAATAATGTGCAGGCGGGGGCCTCCCAGCAATCTGATGGCTTTACACAAATGGGGCCTTGTAGGAGGACATTCATCAGCAATAAAACACCTTCTCTCTCTCAGGAGTCTGTTGTGTCTTATGTGGTAACACAACTATAAAACTGAAGCTACGGGACGGGAACATTGTTTAATGTAGTGCTTTATGAGGGAATTCTCTTAATCTTTGGAGACATTCAGCTGTGGGGCTGCAGCTCAGAGCCATTCTCGGTCCAGACTTTTATTGACTGTATCACAGTCGGACTTTGCACAACTGCAGTCTGTTGGGCCATTCAGTGTTACCCTGCTTCTATTCTGCAGGATTTATTCTCACTATGTGCTTGTGTTCGTTCTTATAGTTCCCTCTGCAGCCTGATTGTTGGGTAAAATATCCAATTTAAAATTCAAATCAGACTGTGAAGATCTTTTTCTCTCTCTAGCATGCGTCAGTTCCTCTTGAAATCATAAAAAAAAGCATAACTGTAAATTACATCTTGTGTGGTGTGAAAGGTTCTTCTGCTTGCTTTCATCCTCCACAAGCGTTGTCTGATCGTTACCGATCGCCGCTACCTCTCCTCTTGCACTGTTTGCAGCCTCTAACTGTTGGATTAGCCTCTCAGAATGCAGAGGTGAAAGTGTGTGTGTGTGTGTGTGTGTGTGTGTGTGTGTGTGTGTGTGTGTGTGTGTGTGTGTGTGTGTGTGTGTGTGTGTGTGTGTGTGTGTGTTGACCGAGGTGGAGGAGGAGGGGTCTGCCTCTCTCTGTAATCCCTCTCAGTCTCTTATCACCTCTCGCAGGGAGCGCAGCGGTGGGGGAGGAGAAGAGCCCGAGCCCCGTGTATCAGTGCCGCTCATCTCCCTACATTATTAAACATCCATATTTCCATATTTCATTGAGCCCCCCGCGCCTCGGCAAATCGTGGTCTACTTAGCATTCAGATGAGAATGGGATATGGTTAATGGGTATTAGATTTGTAGATGGTTATCCTGTGGCTATGACTTTAGTACGCAGAGCCAGTCCATCAGTCAGTCATTGTGCCTCTCTCTCTCTCTCTCTCTCTCGTGTACCACTGATGAAGTTGTAGTTGGATGTCTGTCTCGTTTTTCCTCTTTGCATAGTCATACACCAGGTTTACTGAGGAAAGTAAAAGAACTTTTTTTGTTTTCCTAACTTGTCCCCCTTTCGCTCTCTTTATCTTCACAGGTCCAAGAAGATGACAGCCTTGGCTGCGACGTTGCACGAAGCCTCCTTGCGGAAAAAAGACTTGGAGCTGGATCTCGAGGAGCTAGAGGAGGCAGCGTCAATGGTGGCGGATGAAGAAGAGCAGGGAGCCTCCAGGAGCACTCCGATATCCCACGGTGACAGCAGCAGCGCTTCCAGTGACAGCAGCAGCAGCAGCGACTCGTCTGATGAGAGCGAGGAATCTGAGGCTGAAGGGCAAGGCTGCACTGCATCCAACGAGGGAGGAGGAGGAGGAGGAGAGATGTCTAAGGACAACCCTCTACAGCCCCAACCCCCCTCCACTGCCTCTCCCATCCCCCAGGAGCCCACGAGCACACTCCTTTCAGCAGAGAGGAAAGTGGACTCCCTCCCCTCAGCCTCAGGAGGCTCCAGACAGCTGATCCAGGAACTGGGGGAACGGGTGGCGGAGGAGCTGAAAATCTCTCAAGACTCCAGCTACAAAGCAGAGAGAAACTGTTCACAGCTGAGCAGCACTGCAGCAAAAACTGAAGTAACATCTCGGAGGAGCAGCAGTGGGACTTTCTTAGAGCCGAGTCCTCGCAGAAACCCTCTGCTCATCGTCGAAACACAGGAAGATCTTGATGAGAATGACTTCATCTGCTGATAGAAATTGTTGTGGAACCTGAAAGCCACTTGATGAATTTTGAACTGTTAACTCTGTGTAAGTGATTTGAGAAAATGTGTTTTTAATGATTTCATTTCTATTTTTGGAATCTTTTTTTATTGCTGCTTCTTGTCTTTGTGATACCAAGTTTTGATTTGTAGTGCTTTAACCCTCTTCTAAAGGACCTTATTTTCCATAAAGAATTATATTTTCTTAATTTATGAACTTGCTAAGCCTCATTGAAATCCTTATTTCATATTTCTATGGTTGTTTAATGAGCATGTGTATGCGTGTAGTTTTTCTCATTTTATTAGCTGATTAGAGGCATCCCAGCCTTCTTCTGCCTTGCCTCATGTGTTCTGTATCTGACTTTCTTGCTACTGCTGCTCTATATCCAAGCTGCCTACATGCTATACAAATATTTCTACCCTCTGAACATACTGTGTTTAAATTTATATCAATTATTTCTGCTCCTTTTTAATTACTGAAAGTAATTTAACAGCATTTGTGTACTAGATTTAGTTCACTGACATCTGCTAATAGTGTACAACTTCTCTGCTACCCTTGTATATTTCCATACCCATATTGAAAAATTCAGTCTGTATATCCATGTTGGGCTCAAATAAAAAGAAAAAAAAACACGAATGTCATTCCAGGAAGCTGACAAACATTTATCATTGTTCATTGTTGTATATCACTCTGCCAAAGTGCTTGGTAGAGCTACTTTTAGGGAGCTATTCTTTTCCTAATAAATAGTAGGAAAAGCACTAACCCCTTCCTAAAGCTCCGGCATTGATTGAAGTGGAAAAGACTCTGCTGGCACTAAACAGGGCTGCGGAGCACGCAGGAGTGATTGATTCATCTGGCATGAATGGAGGAGCGCCGTCAACACAGCTCAATATCATCGGCCGCGTCTAGCAGGCGAGAGAAAACAAACAAGGAAGCACATGTCAGGCAGATAGATGAGGGCTGCGAGCGAGGCTGCGGAACGGGAGACATTTGTTTGAGAGATCAGAGCACCCGGGGCCCGAGGCAGCTGCGAGATAGAGGAGCAGAGGGCCAGCAGAGACAAACTGACACTGGCCACCTCAGGTATGGAGATGTCCACATACAGTGGCAGCAGCAATATCCACTTACCCTGCAATAAAATACATTTTAATTTGTGTCTCCTAAGTAGACAGACTGAGTAGTGTTGATTACTGTCATTGAGGAAGAAAAAAAGAGGAAGACATTACCCAAATTAGCAGAATTTGTCAGGTTTTGTGATCCTAATGGTTATAAGCGGCTGAGGGAGTGATTGATCAAGCACAGCCACAGTATTGCCTCAGACTTTTTCAAGGCAAATATCATACTGCTTGAATGACGGCAGCTCAGAAGCCACCGAGCCACCATGATAGCTCCTTAGGTAGGCGGTGTCTGTAGTATTGTGCTACCAAGATGGATGGTGGTGTTAGGCACCTCCCAAGAAGAGACAACCTCCTTCCAAAGCCCCCATTGGGAGCGAGCGCCATCATTGCTGTGACTGAGATGAGTTACGCCATGAGAGTCAGCCCTTCATTCTGGGGACATGAGTCCAGGGACTGCCCGGACTGCGCAGGAGTTGCTTCCCTCTCCCCCGCTGGGGTTTCACATTGATTAAGTGACACCGGGCTCTGTTGCCGTTTTTCATTTTAAAGTGGCCTCCATATTCCCCCATTAGTGCAGCCGGGAGATCTGCAGTCAAGCTTGGCACTTCAGTTGGTTCTTCTGCAATTAATACTCCTTGCCAACAGACATTTTTCAAGAGACTAGGCCATGGTTTAATGAATGTAGCTGATAAATTATACAAGGCAGTAATTAATGTGATGTCTATGCTCTATTTTGACTTAGATTTGATAAATCAGCCCCTTACTCATGTAGTGAGTGTGCCCTTTGACCCTCAAGGATCTAAGAAACTAGAGTAATGTGTTCAGGACTCGTGGGCCGCCGTAATAATTAGCACATTAGCAACAGCACATGTCTAATATGGTACATCTACTAAGGCTCGTGCTATATTTGCCTTTTACCAACGTATATGTGTAGAAAAACAGCTGCATTGTTCACATACTTACCTGCATGCTTTATGTTTACCTGGAGAATGAAAAAGTAAAAGATGTAACATTGTTAGTGAGCTTTTGTGGTGCTGGTAGGCAGATTAGTTATTTATTTTCGCTGTTGGCAGAGTCAGGCTGGCTGTTACCCCCTGCTTCCAGGCTTTATGCTAAGCTAAGCTAACCATCTCCCGGCTGTGGCTTCATATTTAATGGGCAGATATGAGAGTGGTATTGATCTCCCCATCTAACTCTCAGCAAGAAAGCAATAAAGTATGCCTTTAACTCATGGTGCACTTACGAGGTTTTTCAGGAGTTTTCAACCTCATCTCCAACTTGTGGAATCAAATCAAGTATGGAACGTATGTAAAGCATGGGCTTAATTACATCGTGCAGACGCATCGTGTTATTTTCTGAGGACACACACAAAAAACACATAATATGGGTAGCCATTCTGCACAAGGAATGCATAGTTAAAAGCAAGTAGTATATTAGAGGCCTAAGACTTAAAATGCCATCTGTTGTACTTATAGTCGAATTTGACCATATGAACTAACACATGGACTCATTTGAAATCATTCAGGTTTTATGTCTGTGAAGATTAAGTGAACCATTTGGCCCTTTCACATAAAGAAGCTCTAATAACAGCAGTGCATTTAGTGTGACCTTCCTTGCCCCACTGTGAATACTAATTTTAAAATGATCTCACTAATGTGATAACGTATTCCCTCCCTCGTTTTTGTTTTAAATGGGAAAGGCAGCAGTAAGGACAGTGTCGTCACTGCCCCCTCTCCCTGTGACACACTGCCTCTGGTTGATTGTAATAGAAAACTCAATCTCCTCCCCCGTTCCTGAGAGGCAAAGTGATTCTGGTGCTTGAAAAGATTAATAGCCCTCAAGAAGAAATGAATCAGGTGCTCTCCAGAGCCTGACCCCTCCAATGGGCGTGCAAACAGAAATCCTTTTGTGCACTCTTCTTTCTCTCACAGCTAAGTCGCCTGGTGCGGCTTGGCTTTCCCTTTTGTGGCCTTCGTACTGTGCCGTGTCGCTCCAGCCTTGGCCGCCGAAGAGACGAGGAGCGGCTCCGGCGCTGGCAAGAGAAGCAGGTGGCCGTTGCCTTCAGCTCATTCTTGGGGCTTTGTAGTCAGTCCTCTTGAAATGACTGGCGTATGGTAATGAGGGAATGAGTGCATGGGATGTGTCAGTGTCTCTCAGGCTGACAGTGCTGACAGGGAGGGATTATCTAAATGGGCTATTTTCATGCTCTTAATCACAAAAGAAACAGTGAAATACCCCCTTTCCGCAGTGTGTGGGAGCGGATATGTGTGTGTCTGTGTGTTGACAGCGCCGGCATCCACTTGTCGTCTGTAGCGTTGCCTGGCTGATTCACTCTAATTGGTGTGAGCAATGTCCGTTAAATCACTCCCTAACTCTCAGTGGACATGTGCTATCAGGCAGCTTAATGCTGCAAATTGCCTCTGCTATGCTAGAGCTGTGTGTGTGTGTGTGTGAGCGTGAAAGCCTCTCATCGTTATAGCACCTTCTTAAGTGCGTTGGGGTTGCATGGATGTTGGTAAGTGTTAAGGTAGAGGAGAATCGCCTGGAAGAGTAGCCACGCATGAGGCTTGACTTCTTCAAATTCTGACCTGCTGATTTCTGAGTGTACATTTTAAACTATATATTCTTCCATTTAGTACATTCCAATGAGGACTTGACAGCTGAGATACAGTACAGCTCGTCAAAATTATTTCACACTGGTAAACAACAGCACACTTCTAATGAGGCTGCTTCCACATAGTGCTGTCTGTAGCCTGTTCTCCTCTTGTCCACAACAGTTGTTCCTTATCTGAGCCAGTCCACGCTCGAGCGTATGTCTCTGCACTTTCCAAAAAAGCTCCAGTCTTATGTTTGTTTTCATAGCTAAAACAGCTGTCAAACACGATTAATATTTCAGCGAGAGACTGTGCTGGAGGGAAACTGTAAGTGCCATGGGAGTTGGAAACAACAAACCAACACTGTTGCTTTCTGCCATTCTCCCTCTTCGACTGCGTCTGCTGTATATATTCACCTCTATCCTGCTCTGCTTTCATGGACCTGAGTGGCTCTTTTATGACTCCTGAAACAAAGCAGCACAGATAAAATAAACTGGGTAAAGCTCTCCTGGTTGGTGTCAACAAGCTGTTGGTGTATCAGTTAATTTCAAGCCGTGGTAATTTGAACAATCATCATGCATGCTTTTTGAGATTTTCTTTTCAGAGGCAAGCAGATCACAGCTCCGTCAGAAGAGAAAGAGGGGAAACTTCTGAGCCGAACCTCAGAGGCAGTGCCTGTGTTTGCTCTGCCTTATGTCCACGGGACGGTGCCCTTTAGCCCTCATGCGAAGTCCACGTTTCTGCCCCTCTTGGCTCAGAGTAGAGCAGGCTGAGCCTCAGACTAATGATGCCTCACGGATGTTAGTATGTTGCAACCAGACAGTGAACAAAGGTTTCTCATGCTCGTGCTCCCCGAGCGCTCTGTAGACAAGCTCCCCTGACATTACCAACACAGGATCTTGACACAGATAAAAGCTTCTGCTTGCGCATAAACAAAGAAACACACTCCTTCTCTAAATTTGCTCGGCAGTGTCAGTTCTGGTGCTTCCATTGACAAGCGCTAAACAAACAAACACACAGACTTTCCACCCTGATCGCAGCTGCTGGAGCCAAACACGACTTCATCCTGCCATGTTTCATCCACGGCACCTCTGCAGCTCTCTTCACAATTAGTCCACTGCACTTGCTTTCACCTGCTCTTTCCATTTCATGCTCTGTCTCTCACACACTCCCCTCGCCCCCTCTCACTTGTGGCCTTCTTTCTTATCTCCACCCAGCTTAAATTCACTCTCTTTCCAGATCTCTTTAACGTAGTGTCAGCCATCCTGTGTACGTCCCACCCAGTCGTGCAGTGTTTCCAGCACCTCTCCTTTTCACCCCTACACACATCACAAGAGTTGGCCTTCCACCATATTCCACCCCCCCCGGGATGTGTTGCATGAAAGCAGATACCCACACGTGTCGCTATGCCAATCCTGTCAGCATGTCACGGATCGGCCGCCTGCCGTGATTCAATCGCTGTTCTCTGGCACGGAGAGGTGTAGATTACATCTGCGTGGTACAGCGCCGTGCCTCCCAGCTGACACGCAGCATCAACGGAGAGAGTAAAAAATGGGGGGCTAAGGGGGAGAAGAGAGGAAGGTGAAAGAGGAGGAGGCGAGGAAAATCATTGTCAGTGTAACAAGCCTTTCAAAAGGTAGCTGTCTGAACTTCCTGCTCACACTTTATTTCTAGTTTCTTGGAAAGACTTCTGCTGCTTCTCATCAAAGAACCAGACTTGAGGCTAATGAAACATTCCAGCAGGCATGTTAACAAGGAGTAAAAAGAAGAAAATGACTAAAGTGTCATTGAGTTTACAGAATGTGGGGCCTCAGCTCTGCCATAGACATCTGCTGTAACGTGACTCGCAGCTCAGTGGGTTTTCCTGACATCAGAGCAATGGAATATGCATGTTGTATGTTAATGCTGTGTCAAGCTGTGGGAACAGTGTCAGATCAGATAAGAACTGATAACGTGAAATAAAAATATTTGCAGGCTGGCTGTGAGCTGAGTGACTTTACAGAACACAAGGAGGCTGTTGACCTCTGAACCCTGGCAGAGTGGCTGCTTTTACTGACCTTTAGCCGGATCAAATGGCACTGGATGATTATGGACCTGTGTGCTGAGTGGGGACTTTGATCTCTCTGAAAGGTGCGGTACAAGATTTAGTCAGATGTTTGACAGGTTGTTTGCACTGACTTTTTTTTTTTAAATAAGGAGAAATATTTTTTCGTACATTTTTACAATTTCTTGTACAGAGGGTTTGCTTTACTTCAGTGATTGGTCATATTTCTCAGAACGTGACTAAAGCTAAGGCTGCTGATGTGAACAATAGCTGTCATATACTGTAAAGGCGTCAATATGCTTCAAACAAAGTGCTAATCTCCCCACACCTTTACGACACCAGAATCGGGGGCTGCGTCTGACAAGATTTGTAACTTTACGAAACTGACAATCTGACAAGCATGCCCACGTCACATAGTGATTGGCCAGGTGTGCAGAGGTGAGAAAGTAGGCAGGATTTGAACTTCTTTCATAAGCACTCTTTTTATCATGCTTCACACAACTACTGTGTCACTTTTCGTGTGTACAACCAAGTGCAACACCATGAATGCCTTTGAGGAGAGATTGTCTGAAAGCGTGTGCCGTTATCCCCATTTCTAAGATTTTGTGCATCTTGCCCCTCTCTATGATGGCATGTATGAACTACTTTGTGTGAAGCATACTGAATCCTTAAGTCGAGACAGACTCGCACCGTCGCGTGGGTCAGTATTGCACACATTGCCACTCAGAAAATGCCCATCCAACTTTCAATGCCTTGTCACATTAAAGTCTTGTTTTTCTTAAAGAGTTTCATGCCAGTGGGATGACATACTCTACCCCACCTGTTTCCAAAAGATTTTTCCAGAATCAAATGTCAATATCTTGAAACAAAGCAGAATACAAAACTGGTCACAGCATCGACTAGGAGGGGCTCAAAGTCATTGGCCAGGAGAAAGTCAAGAAAATAAAGGAGGCCATTCAGATCTGTCGCCAAATGCCATCCTTGAACAGAGACAGAGGTTGTGATTTCCCTGCATATATGACCGCTGGTTATTACGTGAAGTTCCTCACTTAGGTGGAGAAACCGAAGTTCCTCATTTATGTCACGTAATGACGACTAAGCCAGCTCCATTTGCTGAATGAAAACCATAAGATGAACGCTCCAAAGAGTAGTAAGTGGACGTTTGAGCTTAGAGGATTTTGTTACATATACTGTTCCCAAAGGTCAAGAATGAACTTCCATCCTCAAATGACTCTCTTCATTTGAATTAGAAACATGCGCATTTATTTCATCCCAGATTTTCTCACTTGAATAACATTCACTATTAGATCAAAAGACTTGAGATGCATATTTTTGGTGATACTTCTGTTTGCAGCCTGTTCCAGCCCATCTTCTGATGTCAATGAACAGAAAGGGAGGATGATGGGAGAGCTAGATTTGCAGTCAGGCTAAAAGTGTGTGTTCCTCTTTAATATATCCTAGCCCTGAGTGCGTAAACCTAATGTGCACTAATCTCTCCAACACAAAAATCAATGAGGCGTCCGCCCGCCCACACAACATTCATCTCTGCAGTTGAGTCAGGAGACTCCAGCCTTCACACATCTGTGGGATGTTAGCATCACTCATGGATTTACTAGTGTGTCGACAAACCATGCACTCTTGCTCACACACCGCCCCTCAGCTTGTGGGTAACATCAGGACACACCGCATGTCCCGTTATGAATCTTATCAGGAGACAACAGGACCTTTTTCGAGTGTTCATAAATATGAGATAATATGTCACTTCGCCTCAAGGAGTCAAGTGGAGGACACTATGCATGCTTATTATTCAGAACAAACTACTCTTCTCTTTTATTAGAATATGTAGTGCAGTGGGATAATCGGTTGTTGACAAGAAGTAAAACACAGCTGCCAACTGTCCCACCATACTCACCACAAAATAACCACTTATAGTAGTAACTTTATTTCTATGCAAATTAAGGGCATTAAGCTAATTAATGCATTAATAGGAAAACATTTGTATGTCCTTACGTGGTGAGTAGCAACAAAAGGATTGTTCGACATTTTGGGAAATACACTTTCTTGCCGAGAGTTAGATGAGAAGATTGATACCACTCTTAAGTCTGCACATTAAATTTAAAGCTGGTCAGCTGGAGGTTAGCTTAGCAAAGCATAAGAATTGGAAGTGGGGGAAAACAGTTCCAGCATGTAACTCCCCATGAAAAACACTTGTTTTTACATTTCGTTTTTTTGGATGGATTAAACAAATGAGATATAGCATGCTAACTAGTGGGCTGGTAGGCAGATTTGTGTTTTTTCACGCTTGAAGATCGAACAGAGCCGGGCTAGCGGTTGCCCCTGCTTCCAATCGCATATTTAGTGCACAGACATGAGAGTGATGTTGATCTACTCATCTAACTCGCATGAAAGCGTATTTTCCAAAATCTCTAATTCTTTTGAGAGCTGGTAGCAACTTAAAGAAAATCTTTTTTTTGTCATCAGTATGTAACTTTTATCCACAAAAAGTGCAAAAAAAAATCTAATCAGCTTATCTACTATGCAGATATGGTGTATGTGTGAAGTTTCTGTCCTTAAATGTTTTTGTTGATGGGACTCGTGTTCACATGGCACCATAGCAAAGGAACCTAAAATATTTTTTTCAAAGGGAAATACCTAAAGCATTACAAAAATATTTTTGTAAAACATGTTTCCCTGTTTATAAGTGTAGGTGCAACATCAGTCAAGACTGCCTCCAGAAGACCGGCCATTGCCATATCCACAGGAGAGAAGAGTGAGAAGAGTCCTGCTGACAGTGAATATGAGTAAAGCTGCTGGGCCTGATAACATCCCTGGCTGTGTACTAAGAACATGTGCTAATCAGTTAGTTGATGTTATTACTGACATATCACTGTCACGGGAGATTATTCAAGACAGCCACCATTGTCCCTGTAACTAAAAAGTCTAGTCAATGTCTAGTCTAAATGACTACCGCCCTGTGGCTCTCACCCCCATTCTGATGAAGTGCTTTGAGAAACTGGTTCTCAACAACATCCCAGCCAGCCTGGACCTTCACCAGTTTGCTATCAGAACCAACAGATCCACAGAGGATGCCATCTCCACTGCCCTCCACTCAGTCTTCACACACCTTGAGAACAACAACGCCTACATCAGAATGTTGTTTGTTGATTACAGGTCAGCAACACAATCTCCCCCATGAAACTGATTCGAAATCATCGCACTCTGGGCTTGAGTACCACACTCTGTAATTGGATATTGGACTTCCTTACAAACAGACCCCAGACAGTTTGGATTGGCGGTCACACCTCCTCCACTCTAGTGCTCAAAACCAGAGCCCCTCAGGGCTGTGTGCTCAGCCCCCTCCTGTTCACGCTGTACACCCATGATTGCAGCCCTCGACATGGAGACAACTCTGTTGTGAAGTTTTGGCCGGATTACAAACAACAATGAGACTTCATATTGGGAGGAAACTAACAATCTTGCAGAGTGGCGCACAGAGAACAACCTACTGCTCAACATCAGCAAAACCAAGGAGTTGATCATTGATTTTAGGAAAGAGGAGGCAAAGACACACACCCTTGTTTACATCAGTGGAGCTGAGGTGGAGGAGGTGTATAGTTTTAGGTTCCTGGGAATCAGCATCACAGAGAACCTGACATGGTCCTTTCACATCTCCACCGTGGTCAAGAAAGCTGTATTTCTTAAGGAAACTTAAGAAGGCAAAATTCCCGTGCCAAGTTCTTATTAACTTACAGAGGAGCAATAGAAAGCATCCTGACTGGAAACATCACAAACTGGAATGGGCTGTGCACGACCCAGGACAGGAGGGCTCTGCAGCAGGTGATTAAAACCGCTCAGAAGATCATTGGGACCAACCTATACAACCCTGTGTTGTAAAATGATCAATAAATCTATCTTGTATCTTGTATGAGATCTTTTGAAAAGCTGACCTCATTGATTTAACTCTGATGCTGTTTACATGTCAAGGAGCTCCACATGTGCTCAGCATTCACCCTGACAGAATCATTCCACCTCTCTCAGGGGGTCAGAAAAGCAGCAGTGAATAAATCAAAAAGTTGATGATTCTCAGTATTCATCTCAGAGGGAGAGAGAGAGAGAGAGAGAGACAGAGAGAGAGATGGAGAACAACATATAGCAGAGATTCTAGTTCCAACAGCCTCATTCTTGGAAATGTACAGCTTGGCAGTCTCACACCCATCCGGCCTGTTGGAGGATGCAAGAATACGACAGAAGGCATCGTGACAGCTCTAATCGAGAACAGACCTTGATTCTGGACACTAGTTTCTAGAGAAAATGAGCATCTTGTCATCTTCCAAACTGTGAGATGATGTCTATTTAGAACCCAATAAGGAAAGTATGCTGCTGTCATCTTGTCAGCTATTGTTTTGTTTGCCATCATTATTACATATTAGCTCCACGTGTGTTAGCAGTTTGGGACCTTAAATCAAATTAATGGGGACTTTTTACTTTGAAAAATGAAATCATGATGAAAATCACAATGTGAACAGACTACAGCTCCATCCTGTCGGTTTGTTTCCTTTGCCCTACTTTATATTCATATTGATTTTCCTGGATGTGCACTTTTGAATTTGAGTAGGGCCTACATTCTTTGACTCAGAACAAGTGATAACAGGTTGAGTTAGAATGACACAGGGTGAGCTTTGTAACATACTGTAACTAGGTAGGCTACTTGGCTACTTCTTACTAGGAATCTACTTCTACCTCAAGGGCTTCAAAGTAATAACACATCATCTGGTCACCATTTTGGAGGTCCATTGCTCTTGACAACAATGCTTAGTAACAATACCAAGAAAAGCTGTTTGCCTTTATGACTTAGCCATTTTAAAGTTATAACTCAGCCATCTCAGCAGAATGCTGTAAAACATGACACATTTGGAAACATTTGGTCTGTTGACTTGGAATGGATAATTTCTTCACTGATCCATCATGTCAATTTTGTGTTTAGACAATGTAATTTAGCTAGCTATAAGTTATCTTTCACCATCTTTTTGTCAACATTTATAGTTTGCATAAGAGTTCAGAGACTGATGGGAATGTCATTAGTTTTGGTATTTGGTCATAAACTAAAGTATTAGACAAATTAAATTTTGACCTGATAGGGTGCTAGAGAAAAATTGAAGGCATCACCAAAGTGAGTAAAAGCCATCCTGAGGTGGACATGACTGTCTGAAACAAATGTAATGGCAATCCATCCAATAGTTGGTAAATATTACACTAAAAACCACAAATGTGAACCTCATGGTGGCGCTAGAGAAGAAAAAGTTAGGGAATCACCAAAGTCATAAGGATTCATCCTATGTGCACCATGAATAGTTGTACCGAATTTCAAGGAAATACAACCAATAGTTATTGAGATATTTCACAAGAAAACAAAAATGTCATCCTCATGGTGGCCCTAGAGGAAAAGTCAGGGGATCGTCGTATTCATCCTCTGGCGACCATGAATGTCTGTACAAAATTGAATGACAATCCAACAAATAGTTGTTGAGATATTTCAGTCTGACTCTGGACCAAAGTGGTGGACTGACCGACCAACTAACCAACATTGCCATCCCTAGAGCCATGCCACTAGCATGGCTAAAATGTTGCATGATCGCATAACCAGTTGCAGGCAACACTGTATTGAGGGCTATGGGCAAAGAGAATTGAAGCCATCATTTTGTTTGCAAGCCCATTATTTTTCTTATGTGAACGCCAAACAAATTTTTCTTCATAGTATACTGCTAGCCTCAGTGACAGAATCACAGAATATAATTCTAATCCTCATCAGATCAATCCGGTTCAGGAAAGTGGATACATAAATCTCTTTTTCTGTTGTAACACATGGACCCTTCTTGTTTGGTCAGGCTTAGCACAGTGATGTTACATCTGTCCTGGTTCCACTGTGTTACCATGATTACATCTCAGCCACATGAGCCTCCACAAGTAGCACTTACTCACATGGCAGAAAAGTAGAAGCACCTTGTAGTATTTTATATGTTACAGTTACATGGATGAGTGCAGCACACATAATCTGCCCTGGGCCTGTTTCCACTGTGCAAACACTCGCTTCAGTGGACAAGGACAAGCCACAACCTTCTCTGACATGACAAAGCAGCAGGCTGTATAAAAGTCTGATCTTACACAGCTGCTTGATTCTTAATGGTGTGTTTCTCCTCACATGACAGCCCTTCTCACAATGTTATGACCGCAAATTGTTCATGCTATGTCGGACCATTAGAGAGATGCTTCTTTGACCTCTCCGGTGATAAGAAATGTGTGAATAGCTTATTGGTGTGTTTCCCCTGTTTTAAATCAGGAGGAGCGACCACGGCAACAATCCTGGGTCCTGTTCATTGAATGTGGATAACAGAGTTAGCTTGATTTGATTGTTGATGATTTGACACAAACCTGTTTTTTAGTCACATTAGCGGCGTGGCTCAATGGATGGTCTGACTATGTAGGTTTATTGGACTATCAGTCAGTCCACCACTTTGGTCCAGACAATAATATCTCAATAGCTTTTGGATGGATTGCCATAATGTTTTGTACAGACATTTATGGTCCCCAGAGGATGAAAGACTTTGGTGATCCCCTGACTTTCCTCTAGCGCCACCATGAAGTTGACATTTTTTGGTTTTTATTGAAATGTATGATGTGATTGAATTATTTGATGGATTACCGTGAAATTTGGTAGATATTCACGTTGCTCAGGGAATGAATCCAAATGATTTTGGTGATCCCATGACCTTTCCTCTAGCAGTTGACATTTGTGGTTTTGAGTGAAATGACAAGTATTGGGGGAATTTTTATCAAATCTGGTACAAACATTTACATCCCCCTCAGGAGGATTTTTTCATCTAGTGCCATGGACAGGTCATAATATAATTTAATCTCTAACGTTTGTCCACTTTATGGGAGACCATGGCAGTGGATCCTCATTCCTGCACTGCAGCAGTAAAAATGTGCTGTCTGTAGCAACTAGCCAAAGTGCTATACTAGCTAATCATGAGTATAATAAAATCATCATAAGAGCACTGATAATGGTTTCAACTCTACTTGTGTTGTCTTTATTACAAAAACAAATAGTTTTATTAATGAGACTGCTATACAGGTTAACTTTGTACTAGATTAACAAATCAAACCTGCTGGCTAATATCATGTTATCCTGGGTTAGTTCATTCAGACTGAAGAACAGGACCCTGTTTTAATGGCTTTACACATATAAAGAAAACTGATTTGCATCACTTGACCTTGCTGTTACTGTCCTAAATTCTTCAATTCCTAAAGAACAGAGAAGAACATGCAGCTCAGACTAGGATTAAGGTTCCGCAATCCACCTAACACTGAATAGCCCATATTGATTTGTTTGGCTGCTTGGTTCCTTAATGATGTTGATTTTATTTACATGCTTGTTTAACTCAAGTGTAAAGTGTTGTCAGCAGCCTCCTAATTAAATCAAATGCATGGCGCCCACGTGGGGCACTCTTGTCTAACTCTCCCCCTGGAAGACAGCAAAGGGCAAACTGTCACCCTGGGCAAGGAAATCAGGTGTATTAACAAGTCAATGAGAAATTCATGTGTGTATAATTTCACAGTGAGCACATCTGACCTTTGTTAATGATGCCACTCAAACCTGCAGGTGGTGTTTCTCAAATGAACTCCCGTGGGAGCGGCGTGCGTTGCTGCTGCGCTGAAGCGGCTCATTCCTCCTGACTGGTAGGAAAGGAAGGAAGAACACACACTCAATCAAAAGGAAAAAGTGACAATAAAAGGAAACCATTTTCCAAATCACTTTGCATCAAAACTCGGCGGGTGCTCGCTTTTTTGTTGCGTCACTTTTTTGTTGCTCCATCAAAACGGATCTGATGTCTTGCACCAAATTCTTGTGTGTGTTGTTGGCATACTTTTTTTTTCTCCCACCAGCCAGCGGAGAGAGTTGAAGGGGGGGAGTACTTTCCCGTTCATAGCCTGGCTTTCTTCTCCACCAGCTAATGGAGAGAAGAGACAAAGAGCACCAGGCTTTTACATTCACCGATACTTAAATTCACTCATGCTGCTGCTGTGATGGATCACTCTTGATATAATTTTTTCTTGAAAACCACCCATATATTGTGTCTACTTTCCCCGGAGTGCTGTTGGCTTTTGAGGTGGAGCTCAAGGGAGGGGGGGGGGTGGGGGTGAGAAAGTCCTTGAAAAGCAATTTATCCTCTTCCATCCACAGCCACCTTCTACCTGCTCGCTCTTCCAGCTATTTTCAACCATCTCCGCTGCTCATCTCCTGGAGCTCTCTTACTCCATCTTAATTTTCTTCCATGCTTTCATCACCTGCTGACTCACCCTCTCCACCCCCCCACCCCCTGCACCCCTGTACCTTCCGTATCACTCTCTTTCTCTGCGCTGCATCACCCACTTATCACATCTAGTATCAGAATCAAATGTGAAGGCCAGCCGCACTCTCGCTACTTAAATCTCTCCATAATGGAGCCCAAGGGTATCTGAAATTGAGTGTGAAGACTGCATCAAGGTCATTTACTCCACCCCACAGGATGGTGATGGATGTCTTGTCTGATTGCTCGATTTGGCTGCCCTACTTGAGGAGGGGGAGCATATCCCATTGCACTTTCTGAATGAGGGGAGAGTGTTGCTTTTGTGGCCAGAAAGTCATAGTGGGAGAGAAAAGATGGAGGAAGGAGGGGAGGAGGTGTAATAGGAGGACTGTATAATACCCACTGGAGCCTGGGGACTGAGGCGTTCTGAGTCCAGATTCTTGAGTAAACATTTAAAGGGATTAAAATAAAACATATTGATTGCTGGATGGATGGCGCACCATCTGTCAATACGCTAATCTGCCAAATTGACTGCGCCTCTCAGAGCATTGTGCAGCTCCAAACAGCTGGATTCAGTCATAGAAAACCATAAACACCAGCCATAGTCATCTGAAACCTTTCCCAAGTGCCTATGATTTATAATCCCCTGGATTGTGTGTGTGTACTTGTGGGGATTACTATAGACTGTGGTTGGACATGTAGGGATCAGACCATGCAATTGTATTGTAGGAGTAAAAAGGCTCATACTCTTTAGAAAAGCATGATCCAAAAGTGGACTGAATTGTGTGTCTTTGCCATTTGTCTTGGTCCATCCACATTCTTAAAAGCATGGTGACCCATGACAACCCTTTTACCCACTCTCATTTGTCACGTCTCTTCATGCATGACTGTTATGAAGATTAGGTTCATTATCCCATTTCATCTACTGTAATAAACTGTTAAATAAAGTATAACATCATAATGAGTCAAGAAGCTAAACTCTATGTAATTATATTCCTGTCTTCTGAGCATGGGATGGGACATTTCGAAGATTTTTTTTTTGCAAGCACATAAATAATATTTTGTCGTGAAATTATTAACAGGCAAAGAGTAATTTAAATTGGCAAACAAAAATTTATTCTGTGCTCTCTAACTAGCACAGAATATACTTAGCTATTTCTCTACTGACCAATAATCTATTGCTCCTAGCCATTGGATAGGAGCCAAAATGACAACGAAAATACATTTATTGAGCCTAGAATTTATTTTTGATTTCTCTGAATAATGTATTCTCTGCTTGATACTAATTTCTCTGCATATATAACTTTTGCACCTGAAAATCGAATCATTTTCTGTGCTTAAATGTCCCATGGCGTGCTCAGAATTGTGACACAAATACAATTCCGTAAAACTCAGCTTCAAGTAGACGCGGCACACAGCCATCCTCCATGAGGCTACAGCAGGAGTCACGTACAAATCCTGCAGTCTGACGTGTTGAGCTGTCAGATTTGTAATCAACAGGCAGGTAATTGACAAGTGAGGCATGATTGTCTTAGTCTTTATTCAGCGTTATGTTTGAGAGTTAACAAAGCGTGAGATTGGGCCGTGCCTCCACGCTGCACATTCTCAGCTTGCAGGCCTTTTGTTCTGTAGCCTTTTGTGGAGCCTGCACCAGATTCATTGAAACTCTCCGCTGAAGGAGCTGCTTTTTTGTCACACACCCTCATTCTCTACTCACATGCACATACACACACATGGGAATGCACAAAGGCTGAAGCTCTGCCAGCATTCGTGGGATAATCTACCTTCCTGAAGGTTTGCTAAAGCACCATTCACTCCCTCCCTTCCCACCACAACCCCACGTCTTCTCCTCTTTCCTCTCTCCTCTCGCCTCCTACTCCTCCTTATCGGCCCCAGTGTAAGCAGCATGTGGTTTCCTGCCAACTTCTGGGAGCCGTGAGCAGCCTCTCCAAACAGGAACACGATGAAGACATTCCACCGCTGAAGGAAACAGTGTCCTCAACCGCCCTCCCCCTCTTTTCCAATCCCCCCTAGACGCTTCCACACATCCCACACAGCTCCGCCGGGGCTTGACCACTGGACAATCAGCACACATAAACACACACAAACATGCACAGACACACAAGGCCCAGGCACAGACTAAAGCCATTCAGCACAGCCATGGACATGGAAATGAAGATGGCTGTGAGGCTGTGAGTGTGAGAAAGACAGAGACAAACAGAACTAGTGGGAGAAAGAGTGTGTGGCGTGACTATGTATGAGAAGGAGACAGAGAGTGTGTGTGCATGGGTATGTATGAGAGAGAGAGCGGGAGAGGCCACAAAAAGGATTGAAAATTAATTTAGTAAAGAAATCTATCATCAGCTTATTCCACATCATTTATCTTCATGTGCCGTCACATCAACATTTTGGTTTTGGAGCGGGAGTCTGACTCTGAAATGAAAAACTTGTGCTTATTCGCCACACTTGTCCATAAGTTGTTGGAGAGGTTCTTCTACTGTACTTTTTTTTTTATTGGAAATCCATGAAAGCTTTAGTTGAAATGCAAACATCACTGTGAAGAGTACTGGGAGAGCAGTTGGAGGGCTGTTATGTGCCTGTTAGAAGAGTGAATTTGTTTAACATTGCAGCAGGGCTCTTTGAAACCAGACAGCAGGTCTGGGTAAAAGCAATAAATCTACACAAAGAAGCAAAGCTGCTCTGTTAATTTTGATAAATGTGGTGAGATACAGAGAGACAGAACAATACAGAGGCAGGCTCTCCAACCAGGACAGACGCAACAGCAGTCGTCACGACAAACCTGAAAGATGACTCGTCCTCTTAATGACAAAGGCAGGATCACTGAGAGGACAAAATAAACTGAGTAACTAGCAGTCATAGGAGGAAGAAACCATAGGAGACTTATTTTGAACAAAAGTTTCTTTTAAAAATTGGGATACAGAAGGCTTTAAATCATTTAAAATCTTATTTATAAGCTCCTGGCATGCGAAGTGTATCAATTGGGGAATGTTATTGGGGAATTCTGTGAGAGATGATTAATCATAAGTCACTTTTCTCCTCTGCGCATATGGATCAGTGCCAGAGAGAGGGTAAGGATGTGTCCTCAATCTACTGTCCCGCTGCCTTTTTAGCAGCCAATTCTCCCACTTCTGCCCCGCTCTCTCCATCTTATCTCCACTCCTCAGTTTCTGAATGTTTCCGAGAAACAAGTAAACAGAGCGAAATAGCCCAGACAGAGATTTTGAGAAACTGATTTCTCCCTCCTTTCCTGGGTGGTTGTGCTCACCAGGCAGATACGTGGCACAGCATCTTTTTGTGTGCCCACATAAATGATTCAGTGGCATATTGAAATTACAGAGTGGGCTCCTCTGGTAAAATTGCAGAGGAGTTTTGAGATTCAGGTCAAATGTTGGATGCTCAATACAAACTGAAGTACTTGAGGCAAGAGGACTTGTGTTAAAGATGTTGAAAAGATTTATTCTTCTCAAAGTTTAATTGCCACATACTTGAGTTTCTTGTCTTTTACTGCCACAGCTGTGAATAGGATCCTTTTGGAAATTTAATTTGTTTTTGTCCTGCCAATAAAGTCTGCAAGAGAGTCATCAACTATGAGAAATGGATCCTGCTCGTGAACAGTTTCATCCTTCAGTTTAAATGTACTATGATACACTGCACAGAAAGCATCAAGATTTAATGAATTTGTCTCAGTTTATGATATCATATTCTGTTTTACAAGTAAAAAGACATAACGAGAACTTGCCTGGCTTTCATTTCTGACATTTTACATGTCTCTTTTTGGTCTCAGTATTTGGAAAACTCTCAAGTACCGACATCATGTACAGCCTTTGACTGGCATGATAATCCAGACCAGTCTATTACAGCCTCAGTCTATGATCCGCATTACAGCACCCCATCCTCCAACCATTACATCATGAGCCACATTTACCTTGACCTTAACCCTACACCTTACCCGTTCTGCAAAACCCTGGATTACGATCAGTTGGGAAAAAAACGACCAATTCTCGCTTTATACAATATCTGCGGTATCTACCAGTACAGTATGGTTAAGGCGACAGTAAGCTTCAACCGAAGTGCTTGTCGGATGGTCAAAGAGCTTCAGAAAGTTTCTTTCCCCGCCACACCTTTCCTCCATCGGAACTGGTTAAGTAAGAAGGGTTTGTCAACACAATAGTCGCTTTTTGCATATGTACAAATAAGTGCATCGCCATGAATGCCTTTGTGGAAAGACTGTCCAAAGTGTGTGCTGTTATCACCATTTAAACATAAGTATCGTATCTCCACCCTCTCTATGACGACCGGCTTTTCACCTTGCCTTTAAGTGTGGCTGTTAGGAGCAACTATAAATACTTTTTCCTTCAGATCTGGTTGCGCGACACGTTGTACCAACTAGTTTGTTTCGAGCACACCGAAACCTATAGGGTTATGGAAAACTGGTCATGGCAAATAAACTATGGTTAAGGTATGGTTGAGGGGTTAGGGACAGATCGTGGTTAGGGTTAATAAAAGGCGAATGGTAGATGCTCCATCCCGCCCTCCACACCCGTAAGCTGTCAGTGTGCTTCAACAGAACTGCTTGTCGGATGGTCGAAAAGCTTCGGACCCCCCCTCCCCCCACACCTTTCAGACGTCACATTTGTGAGACTATGTCCAACAATTTCTGTAACTTTTCGAAAACCGTCAATCCAACATTCACACTCGCCTCACGCTGTGATTGGCCAGGCGTGCGGAGGTGAGAAAGGAGCTAGGGGTTGAACTTCTCTCTCTAGCTCTCTTTTTTTCGTTCTTTACACAACTACTTCTGTCACATTTCACATGAACAACTGAGTGCAACACAGTGAAAGTCTTCCAGGAGAGACAGTCTAAAAATGTCCGCCGTTATCCGCACATTTAAATGATATCACGTCTTTTCCCTCTCTTTGATGGCTGGCTTTTCACTCTGCCTTCGAGTGTGGCCGTTTGGAACGTCTATAAACACTTTGGACAACACGTCGTATGTATGACTTCTTTTTGAGCATAAACCGACCCTTACATTCCCCCTCTATACATTAAGGGCACACTGCTTCCTGCATTGGCACTCAACGTTGGCATTGGACATAAATCGGGAGGTGTGAAATTGTCCAATATGGACATAATTCCTAGGATACTGGTCTGCGTACGTCCTGTCACATTGTGATGATTATGTTTGATGGGCATTTTGGCTGCTGCAGAGATTGAACCTGTGATTTCTCCAAACACTAGACATTACACAGTTATTACACATTCATGTCCAGAAGCAGTACAACCTCAATCTTCTACTGTCAGACACTGAGGAGCCCTCTGGAGTTATTGGAATTCAAGGCTGCTGCGTGCTTCAAACAAAGTGCCGTTTGAGACAGTGGATGCAGTCAGATTCAGTCTGAACAGTTTTGTATTGTAGGTAAACCAACAATCTGACAGTGACTCCCACTTTCTGTGAGTCTACTGGAATGAAGTTTTGCAATTTTGCACAAACATGATTAGCATGGCTGTCATCCGCCTTTGCATTATATCAAATTATTCAAAGTTCTTTCAGTGTATCTCACTCTGATTTGTTTCACCACCTTAATGTCATGCTGTTCAAACTCAGCTACTCACCTCTCATAAATAATGAATGAGGGCTAACGGTTTGTCTTGTGAAATCGTCTGTGAGTAATGTAAGCGCCTTGCTCAAGGGTGTAGTTGATGAGGGAGGGAAGAATTTGCTCCACAAGTGCACCTTTCTCACCTTTAGGCCAGCTGTTCTCAGTAAATGTTTGTTAATGCCTCCTTTAGTTGTATCAATGAATCAACCAGTCTGCACAGATATTGTGGTCTTTCTAAAGAAAAATCATATGTAGCTACAAGGACTCATCCAACCTATGAATACAAATGACCTCAGCTCGCTACATTCTATGCAAGTGAGTGCTGTATAACTTGCAAGTTAAAACAAAACAAAAAAAATCAGTTTCCCCAGGAACTCATTACAGAACCAGCGAGGCAGGGCTTAATGTTGTTTTGACTGAATTGTAGTTATCAGTAGGCCAGCTCAATTAGAGCAGCATGCTATGAGCTAAGCAGAGGTAATCACTGGGCGGAGGGCAGACTTATGTGGAGGCATGGATATTCACTCTGAACAGAAAAAGCGAGGGATTCACAATAGGACCTGGAGCCGTGGAGAGCAGCTAATGAGCCTACATGATTCACTCTTGGTCTCCCCCACTGAGAGCCTTGTCCTGGGCAGAGCGGAGGCGCGCCAAGAGGTGCAGTGTTTGCTCCAACACATTCCATGACGCAGCCTGTCAGAGCCAGGAGGGTAAAGGGGTGATGAAACCTTTCTCTTGCAAATGCTGGGTGAATGAAGGTCTTCTGCGTCTAATTAGGGTCTTGAATCAATCAATAAACATGTCCACAGTACATGTTTATTTCAGTAAATATAGGAAGGCAATGTGTCCAGCAAGGCCCATTCAACTTGATATTCCAGAAAACTCTTGAGAAAAAAGGTTTGTGGTCTAATGGGTAAAGTTTTTGAACAGTACTATTCACAATGAAAGACAACAGATATTCTGTATAGATATCTAATCCTCCATGCAAGAAAATTACTTTCGAGACAACTTTATTCAGGACAAATTAAAACTGTCTGTGCACAAGCTGTACGTGAAAACCTTTCTTTTATGGAGTTAAAGTGTGGGAGGCATTGCCTGAATGTTCTGCTTCACAATAAAAGGATTATGTGTTTAGATCACAGCCTTGGTGTTTTGTCTGGAGTTTGCCCATATGTGTGAAACTGAGTGCAAATGTGTCTGTCTGGCCATGTTTAAACTCTGTTACAGGCTGGAGAACTGTCCAGAGATGTTCCCTGTCTTTCATCCAGTGCATGCTGGGAGAGGCTCAAGAAGCAAAGTATGATGCATCCTATGATGCTGGTATCCAAATGTAACTCCAGGCTTTTTTTTAGCCTATCATGGATACATCTGTAACACTATTATTGCTAATAATATTATTATTATTAACCATAAATGAGCATGACTGCTGCCCGTGGTTATCAGCAGGTCCCTAATGGCTTTTACATAGATCAGAATTAAAAACAGGATGTTTTTTTTAACTCTACCTGTGTAAAGACCTTGAGCTAGCTGTACTTTTGTAACGGGATTTTGTTTTTGATGTGACATATTAGTACTTTTGACAAACCTGTAATAAGGGCTTTCTTTTCTTTTACTTGTCTGTGCTACCTTAAATTAATTGCTTTTGCTATTTGTGAATTGTTTCCTTTGACTTTTTTTCTTCTTCCATCTTGTAAAGCACTTTTAATGTGATTTAAAAGTTCTACACACATTTGTTTTATTACAGGCATTATGGACGATATCAATATTGCAACATTGTAATCTTTATGTAGCCTGTGTGTGTGGGTTGACATGAGGTCTGTCAAATTTTTTCGAGTAGTTATCAAAAGAGCTACTAAATATCCATCCAGACTTTTAAACCGACTCGCGCTCTGATTGGCTGAGTGACGGTCACGCGGTGTAGTGCAGTCAGTCGCTGTGCCGTGCCTCGAGCCAGCGCTGAGTGGAGACTGTCTGCCAACAGCTTCAGCAGCGGCTCTATCTGGAACCCAGTACACTCACTGACAATTAAAGGAGGCCCCTTTTTCTTCTTATTTCCAAGGACTATTCTTCACCATGGGCGACAAGAAGAGCCCTACCAGGTAATGTGACCACCCACTGTCGATTTATACTTGTTTTGTGCGTTTTGGGCTCGATATTTGGATGCGTTTCCCTCACACAGGGATCGTTTCTCCCTTTTTCAGTTGGTATGCCATAGCTAGCTAGAATAGTGCAGTCACTATGGCGGCTTCTCGCTCCCTATAACCCAGTCACTTAACAGACAAAGGGAAATTTTTCAGAGGATACGCCTGGCATTCCCTGAAACGCTCTTCCGCCTCGATTAAGCCTTTTGGAGGGTCAATGTCGAAATGGACATTGTTTGATATTGGTTTTGTTAGCCGACATGCTACGCTTCGATGCCGAAAATTTTAGCAATGCTTGCCTGCCTGTTAGCCTAGCTGGCGATACAATCGGACGGTGTGGAGCTTCGCCACTGTGGGGATTAATTAACCAAGGAGATCTACTTGCCGGGACTCGAACCCAATGTTAATGACAACACCACCATAATTGTGCTGTACTAAGTAGCTTGCGTATTACACAACGTGTTATGTTTGTCACAATCTCCTTTCTTGTTAATTCATGAAATTCTGGTGGTATTTCAAGAACTAACTTGACTTTAACATTTGTCTAATTTGTAAGGCCAAAAAGACAAGCCAAACAGACCGCTGACGACGGCTACTGGGACTGTAGCGTCTGCACCTTCAGGAACACCGCCGAGGCTTTCAAATGCAGCATCTGCGATGTGAGGAAGGGCACATCCACAAGGTAATGTAGCTCGCTCTCTCTCTCTCTCTCTCTCTCTCTCTCTCTCTCTCTCTCTCTCTCTCTCTCTCTCGTCTGAGGGTCTCGTTTTTCCCCTGCTTGGCTGGCTGCAGCAGCATTGCATCGCAATTTATGGGAATGACAACTTTGATCGACAGCCTATTTGTCGGTGAGCGAATAGGGACTTGTTGATGGACAATCTTGCAAACATCTGCCGTTGTCTGGATTATCCGTAGTTTCTCATTTTATGCGACTAACATTGCATTGCTTCTATGCATTCGTTTAGGTAGGCTGGCTGCTTCACTAGCCAGATTGTGTGTGTGTGTGTGTGTGTTTGGGGGTATATACTTCATGATGGCTATACAGCTACACTGCATCAACAGAGCAACAGCGAAAGGGCTGCCTTTTCATGGAGTGAAACAAGTGTATGCATTTCTCCTACCTGTAGGATTGCCGAGGTTCTTTTAATGGTCTCACAAGTCAGATTTATTGTGCATGAGGTGGATGTACAGTAAGGAGGTGACTATATTTCTTAAGTCGTAGAAAAGGTTTCAGTCGTAGTCATCTGGACACTGTTTTCAGAATCAAGACGTTTCGGCTCCCATCCGGAAGTCACTCTCTATTTCTTAAGCCAAGAAAGGTGGTTGTAATCAGAATTAGAGATAAACCCCAGATGTGCATTTTTGATATTTCTTTGTCCATCAGACTTTTTCCTTCGTGCCATGTAGTTTAAGCCAGTCAGTCATTTCATGCCCAGCCTGGTGTGACTGAGTGTTCACAGGACGTTCACCAGTTTTTTTTTCAATGTTCTAAAAATCAAACTGTTTTTGTCATGTCAGTCCACACATTAATGTATGATTAATCATTTTCAAAACTCAATCTGCCACAAACTTGCTTTGTTCCTGAATATGTTTACAAGTGAATTCAATCATGTTTGCTCCATATCAATCATATCAGCATTTATAGTAACAGGCTTGTATGTACCAGACATTTCCCATGAACCTAACTCAGAACACATTTTGTAATGTCAGCAGAAGACAGTGTCTTATGGGAAACTGAGATGAAATCACTGTATAACTTGAATATCATGATGGGATTCCCTTTCGGTTTTGTGTATACTGACACCTCCTCTTTCTGTTCTGGGGAATGTTTTTGATGAGAAGTTGCGTGTGCCACCGTGTGAGTTTGTTTACTCATGTCATCAGTTGCATGATTGAGATGGAGAGATAGATGAGTCATTTGTGGGTTTGTTGACAAGTTCCCTGCACTCTAACCTTTCCAGCTGTGGTTTTACAATGAGTGGCTCGGCTGACACCCCGGCACACCACAAACGGGGAGAACACACTGATGCTGGTTTACTGAGAATCCAAAAGATTGAGCTCAATCTTTATTGTCTGGCTCCCCTCCCCCTATGATCTTTTCCTAGCAGCATGTAGCTTAAGACCACAGCTGATGATGCAGGCTGAGCCGGCTGCGTGAAAGCAGGAAGCATAGACAAGCATGTCGTATCCATCCTACCACTGTGTTTTGGCAACGGCCCAATTGCCTCTATTTGGTAAATGGGAGCACATGACATCATAGGAGTGGTTGTCACACATTCCTGTTTGATCTGAATAGTTAACCTTTGATGAATGCATTTGTATAGTTGTGCGGCTGCCTCTTATTCTAATGAGTACTAATTAGCTGTCTTTTCTTCACTGTTTGATGTATTCCAGCAAAGCATGGGACGAAGCAACATGCTCTTAGCTAAATTACTCACACTTAAGGCTATGTGTGGATGTTTGTCTTGCTGCTTTTATCTGAGGCTCTACTTTGCTTTTATGCAGAAGGACACGTGTGTTCACTAATTAGAGTTCCTCACTGCTGGTAGGAGTCAAAACACTTCTTTTCTCACATTGAATTTTGATTTGGATCTTCAATTTGTGTTTACTATGAGATAGGTGAACTTTGGTATTTTTTTGTGCAGTCAGTGTGACATGATTGTATTTATGATTGTATTATGTTTGAAATGGTTGATTTGGGTGGTGTGAATGTCTGTAAGCTACCTCCTTCCACACTCTCCTTCCACACAGTCCCCAAATATAGCTTTCTTTTCCTGTGTCCTAGGACAAAGGTCAGACAGTATTGACTGTATTTGAACGTAGTAAGGAGAAGATGGATGCAGTTGGTTTAGGCAGCATCACATCCAATCACACCTTTCCTGAAAGGGACAGTTCACCCCAAAACCAAAAATTTAGATTTTTCCTCTATCCTAAAATATGTATTTTTGATTTTGGGGTAAACTGTCCCTTTTTAAAAGCTGTTGGTACAACAGGTAGCAGTCAGTAGACATTAGTGCAGTAATGTGGTTGCTAGCTGCAGTTTGAATCATAGAGGGTCTACCCACCTGTCCTAAGTGAAATTCAAGATCTGATTAATATTTCCATCCCCTTGAGCTTGATACATCCATCTCTCACAGTCTGCATTGAGTCATTGAGAAACCAGCTGTTTCTACAGGTGTTGATGGAGAATACACAATTAACATGATCCATGGTGACTGACAGATAGTGGCTTACACTTCAGCGAGGCTTGAATTGCACTTTGTCCCCTGCCAGCAGTAGGTAAGCTAGGTAACTGTGGGTCATGCAGCTGTGATTTGTGCAGATGGAGGCAAGAACGTGTGTTAACGAGCAAAACTCTGGCTGTGGCATCAGCATGCAGGGAGAGTCCCTGCTCTACCCATCCGAGCGCAGCCTAACAAACCTGTTGACCCAGTCCTGCTCAGTGATGTAACATGATACCCAAGTAGGCTAATGCTAACTCTGCCACTCTGACTCTTAAGCAAGAAAGCACTTTGCTTTTTGCACCTGACCTCGCTGCTAATCTAAAAGTCCAAGTATTCAGCCCCTGCATTCAGTGACTGCTTCTTTGGTAATTGGAGAAGGGCTTGCATTAGCATCCCCTGCGAGGTGCATGTTATCGTATTTAAATGTTTCTGGCATCTTAACCTGATCACTGTGTGAAGTGACACCATGTTGCTGTACATCAGTTTGCTTTGTGGTGGTGTTTGGTATGCACCTCTGTCAGCCCGGGGGCCCAGGGAGAAACCATTAGGAGCCCTCTAAAGTTGATTGATGGTAGGGATCACAGGAAGTCTTGAGGTACCTCAGTCTTTGACTGCTGTGCTGTTATCTGTGCGGTATTATCTGTGCGCTATTGCTCTGTTGTCAACCATTTCAAGTAGCTTCTATCTGTGCTTTATATAAAACATAACAAATGGGTGTCTCTCACTTTTTAGCTAAATGCAGTGCTCTGACTAGATTAATCAGAATCAGAAATACTTTATTGATCCCCGAGGGGAAACTCTTTTGCTACGGCAGCTCACTATCACGTCAGTGCACACAGGAATGGAAGTACTAAGCAAAAAAAAAAGAAAAATACACTATAATACAGGTCAGAAAATAAATTAAGTACCAAATTAACTAAATTAACTAACTTACATGGTCCCCAATATCTGAAGCTCAGACTGCTGAAAGGGCATAGAACCTGAACCATTGCATCTGATATACTATGTATACAGCAGTGTGAGATATAGGGATTTATTCATATAGGTGTCAGATATAGGAGAAAAAAAGTTAAGAGTGTGTGTATAAATATTTATGCAAACATAATAGCAACTTGATACTTGTTCATACAGTGTTGCAGTGTTATATATTTTTTAAACACGATTTTTTTTTAGGGCTTTTTGCCTTTATTAGATAGGGACAGCTGAAGAGTGACAGGAAATGTGGGGGTGTAAGAGGGGATGATATGCAGCAAAAAACCACAGGCTGGATTCGAATTTAAAGGATACCCAACCCTAAAGCCATGAGTCAGTAGTGGGGCTAAAAAGTAAAAGTGCATCTCTGTCTTTGTGTAAGTGTTGAGGCTGCACAATTATTTGAAAATGATTGCAGTGTGTGTTTGTGTGTCTCAGTGTGTGCGCCTTTCTGTCTTTTAAAATGATGGAATAGAGTCATTATAATCCGTGGATTCTACCACTGTCACATTAAGGCAAATTGTCTAGGATAATGGAATTACATAAGAGGGACATGCTGGCGCTCAATTTATATCTGCACTTCCTCGCCCACCCCTTGCCCCCACAGCAGCCCCCACTCAGAGGAAACTACATTTGCTTATCCAGCATTATCAGCATCTGCACTAAAACCCTAAGCACGAGCGGGTAGCCCTAATCTTTACATGTTAATTGCCGGATTTAAAAGTTCTTAATTACTTCATGGGATTTGGCAGAGTGTGAGTGATTAAATACAGTAGCCAATTTGTCAATCTGACAAAACAGAGCAATGTTGAGAGAGCTGTTGAATCGGGGCTCCTCCCACTCCGCAAAAAGATGAGGCAAGCAAATGAGTGTGACAGTGAAGGAGCGAGGAGTCTCGGGAAAATACAGAAAAAGGCATATGAGGACAAGGAGAGAGGGAGTGAGGGTGTTGCTAAGTGTGGAGTCACAGCTAGCTGACGAGTAAGGAGAAGAAGAAGAGGGCAAGAGAGGACAAGCGGAGAAACAGAGCGGTGAAGGGACAGAGAGGAGTGTAGTGTCTGGACATTTATATGTGTGTGTTGAAGGAAGGGGAGCACTGATGGCTGCACTGATGGCTGCAAGGGGGATGTGCTCACTCAACCAAGAGTCTCCAGGGGCTAAAGCAGAGCGAAGCACATCATTACCCAGGGAGGGAGAGAGCTAGACTGAACATCCTCTTCTGTTTCTACCAGCACCACCATCCATGAATGGGGAAAGAACAGCACCATTTGACATGTCATTTGCTACAGATGAGATCAAGAGTGGAACCAGAATGGACCACTTTCTCTTGGTAAAGTTATGAGGTAATTCTTGTCAAAGGAGTCAAAGTTTTTGATCCCACTGAGTTTGTCTGAACATCATCGAGAAGCTATAGACCAAAAATCAAATCAGTTTGGTAGATTTGAAACATGGCTATAGTAGTCAGTAGAGGCTTTGTGTTTGACCTCTTGGTGTCAGGTTTCCTCACTTGATGTTTTTTGTTAGCTTGCTTGATGTTGTTCCCCTTGTGTAGATCACAAGAGCTTGCAGTGAAGGTGCAATGTCTCCTTAGGCAGGGCTGCTTGATGATTTGTTGAGCAAATTCAAACCAGGCTCTGTTTATACTAAAGCAAGTGGGCTTGACAATGATGGGACAGTGACAAGATGGAGTGACCGGGTCTACTTGACAGATAACTCACACACACCAGAGACAAACAGCAGGAGGAAGGGTGAAGAAGACCCACTTAAAGCCAGCCTAGGGTGGGTGGTGGGGTGGCTAATGCACTGGGAGAAAGTGACGAGAGAGCAGGGAAGAAGACAGAGAATGATGGAGAGGAGGAAAACAATGATGATGATACTGAGCAATGTGACCCAGTGCTGCAGATGACTCACTGTCAGTCTGCCTGATGCCAGAAAAGGCATCAGGCCTGAAAGGTCAGTCATGGAAAGGAAAGACTTGTCAGTGTGAAGATGAAGTCTCTTACACATGAGCAGACAAAAAACATAGACATTTCCTCTTTTAATTTCTCTGTGATAGACCTCCTTTTCTTCTTGCTTATGTCTGTCTCACTATCAGGAGAAGCAGAAAAACAGACTCCCGGCAGCTAGCATGGTGCATAAGGTTTACAGTTATTGCAGAAAAGTTGAGATATCTTTGAGAGATTTCCCTGAATTCCTTTGCTCTGTCCAGTAAATGTGAGCATTCAGTACCACGGGAACTAAATGTCATGCCTGACTGTTGAGCTCTTTTGCTGTTTGAGGAAAAGGTGTGGGGTGTAGATGCTGTCTAGGAGCCTGCTGTGCATACAGAGCACCTCAAGAAATTTGATGCGAACATTGTTGGGGATCCACAGACCCCCACAAGGAGTGCAAGGTGGAGGGGATAGAGGGGGAGAAGTGACAGCAACATTAAGTCCTCAAAGTTCTGACTGGAAGGGACTCAGGAAAGGATGAATGCTTAATGCCTCTGGTGGGCAGTGGGAATGAATTGAGAAGCGCTGTAGCCCCAGGCTGCTCTTCAGGTGCTATTCTCATTCAACCTTCACAACACTGTGAGGCTGTTTGTATCTGGCATTAACATGCGTCTTGGATGATCCGATCACAAGTGGACAGCTCCAAGTACGTCACTTCATACCTGGCATTAGAATGCGTCTCCACATGCGTCTCGAGTGACCACTTGTGATCATGCAAATCCCCTATCTACATGCAAATAAACACGTACATCATTTCCGTTTGAAAAGATCAAATACGTTGTTATTTTTAACCTGAATTAGATGATTTTACTGTTTATCAGACCACAAATGAGACAAGAATTAGGTTGGAAAAATGACAGACGCCGCTAGAGCAGAGTGTTCATGGGGGCCGGTTCTCACTGATTACTGTACAAAAACACAACTTTATAACTTTATTCACATTTTGGTTAAACTGGGTCATATTTTATAGAAAAAATATTTTCTGGTTTTCCTTTTGATTTCCTCCACTTGCTCTGCCTCAACTCTTGGTGATTTCCGGAGTTTCCTGATGGACAGATAGCTTTACTTGTTGCTAAAGTAACCGCAAACTGCTGCTAACTGTAGCTGTAAGCTTTATTAGCTTCATTAAGTTAAACCTCCTCCCGGCAGTCCAAAGCTCCTGTGCTAGCAGCGTAAAAAGCAACACTCCCCTGGTGCTCTGAGCTCCCAATCCGGGCCGTTAATATTGCTCTCTTGAGAAATACAGTAATTTTACCTCGCAGATCATCTTAATATTGTGACACTTGATTCAATATTTTCACATCTCAGTGAATTAAGGGTTTATATTGACCAAACCAGAATTGGTGATTGTTGGAAAAATGGAAAAACAAACCAAGACAATTTTGGTCAGTTTTATTTTGTTTCTGTCGAATGAAGTGTGTTTTACAATGTTATGTGAGGTAAAATTACTGTATTTGTCAATGAAGTCTGGTGGATTTGAGGAGAGCGAAATAGAGCTGGTTATTGCCACTGATTTCCCGAATCGGTTATCTCAAGATACTGTCCCCAGACATAGAGGTCTACAATTCAGGACGAACCCAAAGGCCACTGACAAATTTAGGCTGGCTTTCATTTTCGCACACTGAGGGTCAGATTCAGTCCTAAAATACACGTTTCTATTAGTGCTGAAACCGTTAATTTATTAGTTAATCACCATAAAATTAATCATCAACAAGTCATTTATCAAGAAAAAATCTAAATATTTGCTGGTTCCAACTTCTGAAATGTGAAGATTTGCTGCTTTTCTCTGTTATAATGGTAAATTGAATATTTTGGGTTTTGGACTGTTGGTTGGACAAAACAACTAAAGATGTCACCTTGGGCTCTGGGAACTTGTGATGGACATTTTTCACTATTTTCTGACTAATAAATTAACCGAGAAAATAATTCACAGATTAATTGATAATGCCAAGCCCAAGTTGACCTATTTAAATTGCTTTTGTCCAACCCCCCACCCTGCCACCAAATTTGTTTGATATAATTGGAGACCAACAAAGCCAGCAAATATTCACATTTGTAAAACTTGAAGGAGTGAATTTTTGGCACTTTCATTTAAACAATGACTTAAATGGTTAATCAGTTATCCGCTGATTAAAATTTCTGTCGATTGACTAACTGTTTCCGCTCTAGTTACTATGAAATATTAATAGTGAGTTTACTATAAAATGATGCATGGATAACAATCCATACTGATAATTTTGCTCTTGTCTCAAGTCATCTAACACATGCACACCACTTTTTTTGCACCGTCGTCAGACTCATGAATTGGGTCAGGCAGGGGCCATGCAATGCTCTTCCCAGACATACATCAAGTCATTCTGGAAAGATTGTTCAACAATAGAACAATAGAGCATATATATATATGACTGGTTAACAAATTTGAAGCAGCACAGGCAGGCAGCTCTGGGCTCGGCTCCATCACTCTCCATACTGGTAGGGGGGAGGGGAAGGCATCACGTGTTTCTACATGATGATCAAGGCATACGGCAAGTGTTGACACAGACAAGTGCATGTAGATCATCAATTACATGGTTACCAGCATGTCAGCGGGTGGTGCTGTGATCAAACTAAAGCCCTTTTAAAACAGAGACTCCGCAACACTGCCGTAAAGAAAACCTGTCATTACGCCGGCTTTGCTTTTTTTACACTGAACCAAACAACACCGACATAATGCTGCCCCAGTGTGGGATTTTAGATAGCCGGTGTTCCGGAAGCAAAAGAGGCGTGACGTGTAGCACAACAGCGGTGGAGTCCTATCCTGCCAGCTCCCCTGTTTTACACAGGCATAGATTCTGCTCTGTTACTACTGCTGCTGCTGGCTTAACAGCGGAACAACAATGCCCCCCCCATTCCGTGTTTGTACGTTTTATACAGAACAGCAAATCGGAATAACGGCGCAACATTCCCACCTTCAACGGGAAGTATAAGAGAGGCTTAAGGCCCTGTGGCATTCTCACATGCTGGATCTGAGAGATGTGCTCCAGGCTGAGATTGTGATGGTCTCTCAGTCCTATGTGGGGGGGGACCAGGTCACTGCTGAATGCATATGAATTGAGGATTCATGTTTCTGAACAACCTTGTATGTCATTGAGGACAAGGAGCCCACGTTCATACTGTGTAGATGCGGTTATTTACAAAGTCTGAATGAGAGAGTGGGTGATGTTAAATAGTCTGAGCTCTTCAGTGGGCTGTCCATGGTCAAAGAATACTGTTGTCTGTTGGCTGTCTCACTCTATCTCTCCTCTTCACTCAGCTGTCTGCCTCTGCATTCACTCAGCCTGGCAGGAAATAATTGCTTGTCCTCCACACAGCACTTCAAATAAAAGAGCTGTGTTAATGAGGGCTTTCCTGCGCCTCTCTCTCTCTATCACACCCTCCATCGCTCGCTCACTCTCTTCATTACTCTTCTTCTCCAGGAAGTGCTGGGGCTCATTGTTTTTGGTTTCTCTAGAAAGAGTTCCCTCTGAAACAGCAGCTTCAGCTTTTGCTCTTGGCTTGCTCTAGCAGCTGCTCCTGGCCAGCGAGAGCACCAGCTGAGCAGAGGTGTGTCTGTCTCAGGGATGGTTCAGGCTGAGTGGAGCAGTCTAACTATGGGTGTCAGGCTGACTGAATTAGGAGCTTTTAAGCATGATGATAGTTATTTCAGGGCATCCCGTGGAGGGAGTCTCCCCACTCCTCAGTGGAATTTAGGGGCAAGCATAGGAGGAGCTGTCAATCATGGCCCATTGTTGTGCGAAGGGGAGGTAATAAGCTGTGAGCCCTCACAGTGGGAAATGATTCAACAGCAGGCTTTACACACTTGACACAGTCACTCACACACTCACACTGATTCCCCAGGAATGTATTGGCAGCAGTGGGAGGTTGGAACAATTTCTGCAATTGGACCCTGGGGTTTACTCCTAGTCTTACTGCCAGGATCATTTCCAGTACCTCTTGTGAAATATAGATGTTTCTTATTTGATTTGGATTTTTGCAAAATAATATGGTTCAGTTATAGATGGGGCTGTACGATATGATGATATGTATCGTGTGTTAGAAAAATGTGTTATCGTTTCATATTATTCTCTATTATGAAGCAAATCGCGTGCAGATGACGCAATTATTTCTGCACGTACGGACGCAGGCAGGAAATTTGCATGAAGGCGACACAAACAAACATGGAGGAATCTAGTGAACATGGCACAGAACAGGGTAATTCTGAACAGGAGAAGGACTCTGACCAGCCAAGAGAAAACAAGGAGCTCATACCTAAAAGAGTGGCTACTTCTGTTGCATGGACATGGTTTGGGTATGAAAAAGTCTGACACAGAACCCCAAAATCCTACTTTGCAAATTATGCGGCAGACTGGTCCCCACAACAGACCCAAGGTACACAATATCATGCCAAAAACATTTCACTCAAGTTGAGTTGCTTATCAACGTTGATTTGACAAAACGTTTGCTAGTCACCATTATTAGCTTAAGCCTATGGCATGAGGAGGCAGAGCCAGGCAGCCTTATATGCTCACTAAGCCAGTTGCCTAGGGCCCCGCAAATTACACAAGGGCCCCGCCTCCCCCTCAAAGAGCTGGGTGTCAATGTTTGATGAGAGGATGAAGCTGAACTATCCTTCTGGTCATGAAGAGAGAAAAAAAAACACAAAGTGAATTGCGGGAACAGCAATCAGGTAAACGTGTTTGCTCCTTTCCAAGTTTGATGCGTGCAAATAACAGTAACGTTAAGTTGATGTGCTAGCTTGCAGTGCATCTCTCTCTAGTCTCTGTCTTGCTAACGTTAGCTGGGTGTTGCATCTCTTGCCAACCACTTACAGGACAGTGTTCTGTGGCTTTGCGCCTGACAAAAGTGAGAGTGAAATACAACTGTTTATTCGGTTTGATAAACACCAACGGGCAACGGTGTTTAGAAACTGCAACTCGGAAAAGATAACTGTGTCGCACGTAAACATGCTTTCATATGTGCGTGCATGAAATGAAACTCGCATTTTCCAGCAGCAACCTCTGTGGGGACCAGTCCAGACAATATATGGGCGTGATGGCACTCCTCATAGGCACACAAGACAATGATTATCTAGTCTCTCAGTCAAGGTTTAGTTATAACTATGGACTAATGCAAGATGGAAAGCAATGGATTAACACTGACTATTGATTACAGTAAATATTGTATTTAAAATGTTGATAGCTGGGCATACAGGGCAATATGGATGCACATCTCTCAATAAATAATAACCATCAAGTATTTAGCCAAGCCATAGTATAAACAGTATTTTATATTTGAAAATGTATAAAAGGAAATCTGGAGTCGAGGCAGATGGCCACCCACCCAGATCCTGGTTCTGCTCGAGGTTTCTGCCTGTTAAAAGGGAGTTTTTCCTTGGAACTGTTGCCAAATGCTTGCTCATGGTGGGAATTGTTGGGTCTCTGTAAATATTATAAAGAGTACAGTCTAGACCTGTTCTATATGAAAAGTTCCCTGAGATAACTTCTGTTATGATTTGGTGTTATGTAAATAAAATTGAATTGAAGTTAAGTGACAATGTGCAATTACTACTGGCCCATTTTCGGGTGAACTAAATATGCAAGAGTAGTCTTACATGTCACTGTTTATAACACAGGCCCTTTATCCTTTGCTGGAGTGGGCGCTTTAAAAGAAAATTGGGGGCATAAATTAAGAGTATACCCTCTTCTTCAGGCACCACTACATCACTGGTTACTGCGTTACGTTTTGGAAATTGTTGGTGATATATGATGCTACTGTTAAATTGGAAAACACCTTTAGGCTACAATTGCATTAAATGTCAATCCAAAACACTAGTGGAACAACATCACAGCCACTGAGCCCTGTCCAAACCAACATAAATTCCATTTGTAGACCGATTTTGCAGCATGTTCATATCACTGATTATCAATTATAAATATACGCCGGCCTTCCTCTATATATAGACTTACTAGAATTAACCAGAAAATTAAACACAAATCAATTTCAATTTATTTGTTTATATAAATATGCCAATTCATAACAGAAGATATCTCATTGCACTTTTCCTATAGAGCAGGTCTAGACCGTACTCTTTATAATATTAATTACAGAAACCCATCAAATCCCACCATGAGCAAGCATTTGGCGACAGTGGCAACAATAAATAAAAAGAGCTAAGGACACCGCGGCGGGTGCAAAAAGAATTAGGCTGCAGATTTGCAAATCAAATAAAATGCCACTTTAAAAGCAGAATAAAACATCACCAAAGCAGACAACACAGATGTAAACAATATACTCTACAGCAGCTGCAGCCACAAACAAGCAAAGAGACATGCACAGTTTCTATACACCACGCATACACAACGCTACGTTGCTATGCAACGCAGTGGTTGTTGACCTCTCTCTCTGTAGTTGTTGTACTCACCTGTCTGAACGTCATTCTGTCAGCCTTGCACCACAAAGTCCTCCACAATCTGCTGTAAGTTCAACTTTTTTGCTTGACCATTCTCAGTGCATACAAAACCAGTCCACTCAGCCACTTTGTCCCACAATAACCAGTCCACTAGTCTGTCTGTCTCACTGCGCTCCTAAAAGTTTTCAAATATTTTGAGCTGAAGTCACAACTGTGACAGCAATTGTCAAAAATAGCAGAAAGGCCTCACACACCTCACAGAAGGAAGAAGTTCATAAGAAATGTAGCAAATGTAGAAGTCACTGCTGTAGGAGCCACCGTAAGCATTTTAGCATTTAGCCTTTAGCCAGACCCAGCATGCACCTGTTGGCCATGCAACATCTTAGGTATGTTTGATTTGTTCACTTAGCGTGCTCCACGGGTGGTGCATAAAATTAGTGATTGATAAGGGTAGATCTGTGCATGTCAGTGTGTACAGAGTAAGTCATTGGACAGAGCTCTCTGGAGCTCTGCCCTCCTGCACCCACAAACACACCAGCAGCTTCTTCTCTGCTCCAGCCACTGATTTAACACCTTTAATTTTTCCTTTGAGGGCGACTAGCGCCCTCCAGAAGGTGGCGCCCTAGGCGACCGCCTATATGGCCTATGTCCAGGGCAGGGCTCCAGACTACGACCATTTAGTCGCATTTTGCAACCACTTATTGAGACAGTGCTCCTAAATTTTATAACTAGGAGCATCAGTGCGACTTGCAAATATGCTCCACGTTTTTTGTTTTGTTTTTGTAAATCATCATCGTATACCATGTGAAACAACAAGAGGGAGCAATAATTGTTAATAATAATTGTGTGTGTGTGAGAGAGAGAGCGTGTATTACTAATGTTGTGGGGACATAAATCTGTTTACAGTCACATTGTTGGGACTCACCTTCCTTTTGTGTGTGTGTGTGTGTGTGTGTGTGTGTGTGTGTGTGTACCTGTGTCTAGTCCGTAAGTGCTCTCGCTTGGCCCTTTGGTGACAATGAAACAAACTATCGATTCATTCTTCAAGAGAAAAGATAATTCAGACCCTTCCATTGTCGGACTGGCCATCGGTAGCATCGGGAGAAATCCTGGTGGGCCGGTCGCTCTGCGGGCTGCTTGAGCAGGTCTTTCTTTACTTTTCCTTCCTATTTGTCATAAGAGTAGCGTGGCTCCTTTTTAAGGAACAGGGCAGTGAGTGAGTGCGTGGGTGAGCGAGAGGGTGGCGGTGACTGCACTCGTTCCCGTGTCTTGCCAACTGCTGGTTGAAAGTGAAGATGGTTAGCCCCGAGGTTAGCATCAGTTTCAGCCCTGGAGGAAAACAAAGTCTTCCCTGTGCTTCCCGACCACGGTCTGAAAGCTGCAGCAAGAACAGTTAACACTATGCTTAAGTTACTTCATTAAGCAGATCATATAATTTAAAACATTTTTTTTAAATACTAGTCATAGTGATAACTATTCTTAATAGCTTTTTATTTGCAAAGCTTTTATTGCACTTGCAGTAAACAAGATTTTACTTGCCAAACAGCGGGGGGTGCTGGCTTTTAAATTACGGTGTTACGATGGTAGGGGGCTCAGTGGTTGATGGCTGTCATCGTTCATTGGCCCAACCCTAGGCTAGCCTGCTATTTAGCTATATTGGGTGCCTTTGTTGAACTTTTCATAAAGTCGATGTGCTCGTCAATGTGTCGGTGTCACCTTCCATGAACCGACCAGTCACAGCCTGGATGGGGCAGGACATTAAAAAAAGGTTGACGTGCTACAGTAAACTGTTGAACTCATTGTTATGCATGAATGGTTATAACAATTGACAAGTCACTACTTAGCATTAAGAAATTAGAGACTAACCACCAGTGTGAACCATTTTTCTTGCATAAGGATTTAATGAAGGAACAAAACCTACAAAAATGTTGGTTGTGTATTTGTTAAACTGCGGTATTGTCCTACTGGAATTAATATTATACTAGTGGTAGACTATATAGTATACTATTATACAAAATTATAATGAATATAGTAACATTATATAATATGTTAATATTACACTAACATTATACTAACATTATACTATTATATCAACATTATACTTTTTATTTAATGTTATATTATTATACTTTACACTAATTTATACTAGTTATTCATCCAGGTGGTGAATAGTGAATCTGCAGTGGACAGATGTAGATTTAGCCAGAGCCAGGATGCCAGTGCCATTGTGCCAATATGTGCTCCTTCTAGCCAGCCTCCTCCTAAGAGCAACACGTTCCCCTTGTTGTATTTTACATCTGCTTTACTAAAGTTATTGTTATAAATATTTTTCAGTAATCTTGTTTACGTAAACTGTGGCGTGGGTTGTTGGTGTATCGACAGGGGGCAATATTTGATATTGCAAAGAAAGGAACGTTATGTATTATATGTACTGCTCTGTGTGGCTGAGCACAGCACATTGTTATTTCTGTAAATTGTCTGTTTATTACCAAAGCATTTATCGGTAATACAGTTAAGATGGAAAGAAATATGAATGTCTTGCATTGCATGTCGATTTAAGTGGTGCTCTTAAATTTTGTGCTACTAGTGGAAAAAGTTAATCTGGAGTTAATCTATTCGAATACTGATTTGCAACAGTAGAAGCTTCGAAACATGGTCAGCCCTAGCTATATCGTGATATGTATCGTAATCTGGATATAATAAGACCTATATCTGGATTTTGGTCATATCACACAGCCCTAGTTGTAGAGTAGTTTCAGCATATTGTAGTTTAATTAGTACATTCTATGCTCAACAACCTGGACATATTATTTAAATATGAACCGTAATTAATCGGTGCCAACACTATTTGATAAATGCAAGTGACACACTTATAGTGTCATGCAGAATCTTCAGCCATGTTAACGAGCCACAGAGCATTTCTGTGCCAAGCCATGATGTGTGGTCAGTAAATAAATAATGGGGCAAAGAGAGTGGTGGCTCTGTCATGCCAGCAGCAACTCGTGGCTGACTTACAGCTGGCACTGAATCACTGCTTAACTACTGGGGCTGCTTCTGCCACCACTGCTGCTGCTGACACAAATGTCAGGCTCTGACCAGGGCTTCAACTCTGCAACAGGCAAAAGAGGTGTGGATCTTATCAGTCAATCAATCACTCATTCACCACCTCCTTGGCCAACATATCTCACAGCCAAACAAAAGGATTTCTGGTCCTGTTGGATGCTGTCTGTGTTTGCAATCTGTTTATGCATGGCTGTGAGTTAGAGATTTATTTCTTCACATTACATCATTGTAGCTTTGCTCACTGCTGTTTTCTCATGTAGCTCAAGCTGCCTCCCCAAAACTTGAGTTCTTTGTCACACTTTGTAAGTGGCATGTTGATGATTTCCCACCAGATGTTGACATCGGATCAGGAATCTGGTGATACTTAAAGGACCCATAAGATTCCCATGGGGTGGGCTGCATTGCGTGATTGGAATAGGAACGGGAAAACAAGGCTCAGAAGTGTATGGGAGTCTGGAAGAGTTAACGTTAAATTTGTTTTAAATGTCATAGTCATCAGTCATACAGTGTAGGACTGCTTTGACAAATTGGTATTGTGTCAGTATGGGCTAGCAGGTTTCATGCTGTAAACTCAACATCATTACTTCCTAATTAATTAGTTATCAACTTAATCACTTAAGCATTTAAAAGCATTGCCGAGTGTAGTTAGATTTAACCCATGTACTATGAATGGGAGCCCTAATACTCAACATGGGAAGTAATTACTCTAGATTGAAATGGTACTGGGATCAATTTGATGGGAACAGGAAGGGTTGGCAATTATGAAGCTAGGATGGGATGGGAAGAAAATTACACTCCCATATCACCATTTAATTCTCACCCACTGGAGGCCCCCAGAGGGTGGCTCACACAAGGGCAGCCGATAGAAAGCAAGCTCTAGAGAACCAAGGCAGCTAATGGATACTGGATCAACAGCCCAGGGCTCCTCAGCATTCGCCACAGCTGGCGTATTGATTGGAGTGTAGTGTGAGCATTATGACATGATGCTCTATTATGCCCGATTGATTGCCTTCTGATCGGCTGCACAGCCCCCACCCCCTCATCAAGAAGAGGGCCTCTCTGTCTGTAATAGGTCGCTGCAGGAGGAGACTAAATGAGCTTGATGGAGCAGTAAAGAAAAAAGTTGCAAATGAATTGGACTGTTAGAGTTTAAAAGTACTTGGCTACTAAAAGATAGAGGTACTGAGGGAGTGGAGTGTCATTTGCGGAAGACAGAAACAAAAGTAACTGGACTGGCAATCAGATGTCGCCAAATTAAAACACTAAGGCTAACCATTTAAGCAGGTGTCTAAAACCACTCTCCACAGCAAGCCACTGAAATCTGTGTCGTCACACTATTGAGCTTTTGTTTTTTCCACAAGCATTTGCTCTTAGATCCATTTCACTATAGCCCATTCACATGGCAAAGCCAAAAACATTTGTTTTCACTGTGAGAGCTTCATTTGCCTGGTGCTTAGACTGACAGAGTTTCAAGTTTCAAGACTCCCTACTTGACCACAGGTCTCCTAAAGCAGTCCTGAGGATTGCTCAGGGACCTCCTCTCCACAGCTTGGATATCACAAAAACTCTTCCTGCCAAGACTAGAATTGGGTTTGGAAGGGTTGGGTTTACACAGCTAGCTAGTATAACTTGTGTTCCTGTTGAAAGGCCTCCTGAGCTTCCATTGAGCCATGCCAGGCTGTTTGTTTGCATGCTAAGCTTTTCAAGTGCGTGTTTGTGTGTGTGAGTGTACTTGTGGTTTACTCTTCACCACGCTTGCCAGTGCTGGCCTGTGATTATCCATGTTGCTTGCTGCAGTTTGGTCTCTGGCTGAGTCGGAGTCTCTGGAAGGTTGCAGTCATCCTTCCTCTCCCCCAAGGTCCTCTGCTTCCCCCAGATGCTGCCAGCTGGTGTCCATTATGATGCAGGTGTGTGTGTCGGCTCAAGCAGCCTGACTTTGGGTTAGCATTTTGCCTCACAACTTCAGGCCCTGTTCATCTGCACAGCTGACCGAGCAAGATGCTGCTCTTGCTGCATGCATGTTTGTAACAGTTCTGCGGTGGAAAAGATGTTTTCAGCTGGTTTTATGTGAACCACCCCCTTTAGGAAATCAGTGGGATTTATCTTCCTTGCCTTTTGTTTTTTGCTGAATAAGAATAATCAAACTCAAAATGATGGTTATGGTTTGTATTTATGCATGTGTTTGAAAATGAGTCAAAAAAGGGACAGGGTAGCTCTATGGTTACTGGTGAGCTCAGTGAGCGGAGCAGCTACACCATGTCCAACCGAATCTCAGTCTATGACAAATGGGGCCAACCCTGCAGTAATCAGATTAGAGGACCTAAGTGATGTGCTGCAAATGTCCCACCTTGTGATCCTGTGCATTCATTTTATTACAGCCATGAACTAATGAGATTAGCTCTCAAAACAGAGCTGTTCCACCAGGAAGCGGCTGCGTAAACCTACCTCTGCAGCAGCCCCTTTCCTCTCGCCGGCCTCTAGGTTCAGTCACCTCTCTTCGTCAACCGTAGTGTGACTGTGTTGGTGCGTAGCCAGAGTCAGCTCACAGCTCCACTACGAAGCTAATCCATGTTTGTGCCTTGGATCTCCTCCACAGGAAACCCAGGATCAACTCCCAGCTGGTTGCCCAGCAGGTGGCTCAGCAGTACCCGATGCCTCCCCCGCCCAAGAAGGAGCGGAGGGAGAGGAGCGAGCGCACAGACAAGGAGCGCCCGGATGGGGAAGGAGAGCGCGCCAATGGAGAGGGACGCCCAGAGGGTGAGCGTCCAGAGAGAGTGAGGCCAGAGGGAGACACTCCTGAGAAGGAAAAAAGCGACAAGGAACAGCCAATCAAAGACAAACCCGACACAGAGAAGGACATCAGCCCAGCCGTCACGAAGAAGCCCAGCAGCAAAAAGACCAGGTCAGTGTACATGTCGAGGCTTCACTTGTCTCTGGATTTTGTCTGTGCTGGTATTATCCTCACTGGTGTGTATCTGTTTTCCTCCAGACCCAAATCAGACAACCATCAGAGCCCACCCAGTGACAAACACAGCATACAGTCTGGCAAATCAGCAACCAAGACCAACAAAAACTCTCACATTTCCAGGTGTGTAGCACCCTCACATACTCTGCGTCTCTTTGGCAGAACACATGGTTTCACATCTATGACTACACAGCACTTCTTTTTAGAGAAACTCATGCAGCACAAGGCTAGTGAAACCTCAAATGATTCACAAATGATCTTTTACACTAAACACCCACTCTCACTTTATATACACTTGTTCTGACTGTTCATGTGTCACCCGATGAATTGAGCAATTTAGTGTAACCGCCCCCACAGTGCTGGCAGCCGCCTCCTTGTTGTCGCTGAGACATACATATTGTGGTTATAAACGTTTGTTTTTTTCCCCCTCTGTCTATGCCCCTCAGGCCCAAACTGAAGAACATTGACCGGAGCACCGCCCAGCAGTTGGCTATAACCGTAGGGAACGTGACAGTGATCATAACAGACTTTAAGGAGAAGACCCGCTCCTCCTCCACATCCTCGTCCACCATCACATCCAGCGCGGGCTCTGAACAACAGCACCAGAGCTCCGGCTCCGAGAGCATGGACAAGGGCTCGTCGCGCGCCTCCACACCTAAAGGGGATCTCTCTGTGGGGCACGACGAGTCGTTCTGAGGTCCCGCCCCTTCCCCCCGTCTTCACCCTGCTCCACTCCCCCTTTTCCCCACGTTTCTGGACACTATGGATCCCATAGAGGGAGAGGTTTCACCTTTCCCATTGCTGCCCTGCCTCCATTCCATGACCACCCCTGGATGCTGAGAGGAGCTGGCTGGCTGAGAGGAACAGTGCGGTACGCCTGCCGGGGAAACAAATGCCCTGCAGGGGGAACTTCCCTCATGGTTACACCCATGGCACAGGCGAGGAGAGCTGGGCTACAAGGAATAACGCCCCCATCCCCAACCTCCCCCGCGGTAGCATCCAGACACTTGTATGTATTGTTTTATATTCGTACGTGGATGTGCGGCCAAGTTGACATTTTTTTGTTTTTGTAAAGAAGAATTCTCCGCTGGGCACAATAACCACCATCATTTCAATAACTTTAAACTATTATTACCCTTATTTATTACCTGTTGCACCTGTATACTTTGATGTTCTCCTTTTTATGTTGAAGCTTTGCTGTGTAGCTCTGCCGATCGATCATTCCTTCAGTGTTTTTATTACAGTTTGAAAATGATAGGACAAGACTCGAGTCACACAGACAGACACACACACACACACACACACACACACACTGGTGCTAGATACACTGTGAAGCAGTTTTGCAGATCTCGGATTGCCCATTCACTCAATGTGACAAAGTGCTGATGAATCAAATTCTCATTCACTTTTCTCAACAACACTGTTTCACTCTGAACACTGTTGGGACCTCCATCAGGTCCGTTCTACTTGTTCTGTACAGGTCAATGTGCATCAGAAGAAGGTCACCGGAGGTTCAGACACCTGACTTTTTCAACTAGATTGTCTATGATTTAGTATGCTATAAGCAGATCTCTTATACAGTATCTTATGTCCTTAACTGTACAGTGTAGGCTGTTGTGTAAAACACTAAAAGCTGTTGATATTTTCTGCATTCCGTACTTAGATATTGAGTTTTCTGGCTGAAGGTAGAGCTGTCCTCTCAGCTTTTGAGCCAGAGTTTTTTTCTCTAGTGACTGAAGGATGGTTACACGCAGTTCCACTTGGTAAAACCATATCGAACTGTGAAATAGACTTGTTGTGTCAAGCTGTTGTGAATCGATCTCATTTTTCTTTTGTTGTGGTCCTGAAGACAACTTTGAATCTTCATTCTCTCAACCTGATATCCCAGAAAACAAGTGCAAAGACATGAACAATTTGAAAAGATTGACAATTCAATTGACTTTTTTTTTTTTTTTAATTAATTTAAGACTCCTGTCATTGAAGGCAAGAACTATTGCAGTACTTAATAGGACACAATTGCTCTTTCAAGTTTTAGAACAGCAAGGCTTATTTAAGGGTTTTAATTCACTTTCACCTTAGCTGATACTAGACCAACATAATTTCCTTTTAACTGTATGAAATTGTATAAAGAATAAATGTGTATATGATATCTTAGTTTTATTTATTGAAGGACCAAAGGAATTTCATAATGACATGATAAATAGACAGATAAATAACAATTTGAAATGCAATTATCTAATGTGTGAGATGAATAACAGTTTAAATAAAGACTAATATAATCCATGTAAATGGTGTTCTTATTGTCCACTTGTCTCTGTGCACGGCTAAATTGGGGCAGAGAACTGACAATACTGTGAGTTGAGTCGAAGAACACTACCGGCTCTACACCCAGTGCTGGATCTTGCCTCATTGTGCAGGCGATGAGAAGCAGACTGGGTGTGTGTGTGTGGGGGGTCTGCTGGGTCGAAGCCTTAGGCCTTAATAAGCCCCCTCTTCACTCTGCTGGACTTTCAGTACATGTAGCTCCCTTTAATAGAGGCCCCAACTCACCAATTGAGCCACTCCCAGAGCAACTAAAGCCAGTTTAGGTGAGGTTAACAAGACTCAAAAAAACTATCCTGCGAGGATCAGAGGGGCAGCATTTGGTCTGTGTTGACTAAAAGTTTTGCATTTTCACACGTAGGTATGATAATCATGTGTGTCGTAAGCAATGTTTGAAGCCCAAGAGATATGTGTTCATACGTTTTTTCTGCTCTTAAGCTATGGTTAATATGTAATTATGTACTTTATTGCATACAAATATGGAATCAGTGTTCAAAGTGAGGAAAAGCAATGTGAATAGAACTAAAAAGTGGGACTGTTGGGTCAGAGGGGAAAAATGTTTTGTCCAATTTTTACTGAGAATAAAAGCCTGCTTTGTAATGCAATCTATTAGAAATGGGCCTAAAAAGCCATCTTTTCACCTGCCTTATCTGCAACCACATTCACTTGACTGAGTACTCCCAACAGAAAGGATTCATTGTTAAATTATTGACAAATGGCCATTTGCTGAGTATATGAATTATTGCTTGTATATAGAATTTTAAAAAGGTGCAAAAGCAAACACTATGAATAATGGCATTGGAGCTGAAGTCTTTTGTTTCCTGTTTCCTTTCCGCGCAAGCAGTTCTGTTCTTGTGTGCGACCAGTAACCTTAATTTACTGTGTAAAGATGGTTACATTTTTTAGCTTTGTTTGTCAGAGACCCAAATATAGAAGGCTTGTTTACTGACTGTATAACCTTAACCGTGAATTTCCAATTAAGTGTATTATACAAACTCATTTCTTCCTATAACAGTGTCTTGTACAATGCTTTTAAAATTATTGCTCGGTTTAAAAAAAGAAAAGAAAAGAAAAAAAGTTTTAGGGACAGTACAATAATCCATTCTTTGTTTAATTCAGTTTTAGTTTTTCTTTTTCTTTCTTTTCTTTTTTTTTTTTATACATATAGCTGATGTGTCATTGTTTCCCCTTGTGAAATGGTCACATGTTCCTGGTGTGGAAATGTACGCAGCATTTTCAGCGGATCACGGCTCCTCGTCTAGCTTATAATGTTAAAATAATACGTTTCTGGCATGTGCACGACTTTGCGCTTATAGGCTAACCTGATAATTTTCCTCCGCTTCAAATAGAAATGTCTATTTATGAATTTTGCTTGTAGTTTTTCACAAATAAAATTGTTAAAGTTATCTATTTTCTGGCTGCTTTGAGTCCTTTATTGATGCTATCCACATATACACATGTATTTACAGACACATGCAAGTTCAGATCTTCAGTTGCTTTGTACTATCAGATAACAGGAAGTGTGAATGGATCTGAGACGGCTATTGATTGAGATGTCCTGGGGAGTGTGTGTGTTCATAGTAGAGGAGGCCTCCACAATGCAGTAACATATGACATGTAGTAGCCATAATATTGACAACAACTTTCAATCATGTTTCCCTCCAGAGGCTGGTTAGCAGCTCACTAATGCACCTAAAAGCTCCAACCAATTACTGCATTCCTCTGTGGCCACTGATCTGATCTACAGTGGTGTGCAAAAGTGTTTGCCCCCTTCCTGATTTCTTATTTTTTTGCATGTTTGTCACACTTAAATGTTTCAGATCAACAAATTTAAATATTAGTCAAAGATAATACAAGTAAACACAAAATGCAGTTTGTAAATGAAGGTTGTTATTATTAAGGGAAAACAAAATCCAAACCTACATGGCCCTGTGTGAAAAAGTGATTGCCCCCTAAACCTAATAACTGGTTGGGCCACCCTTAGCAGCAACAACTGCAATCAAGCATTTGCGATAACTTGCAATGAGTCTTTTACAGCGCTGTGGAGGAATTTTGGCCCACTCATCTTTGCAGAATTGTTGTAATTCAGCCACATTGGAGGGTTTTCGAGCATGAACTGCCTTTTTAAGGTCATGCCACAGCATCTCAATAGGATTCAGGTCAGGACTTTGACTAGGCCACTCCAAAGTCTTCATTTTGTTCTTCTTCAGCCATTCAGAGGTGGACTTGCTGGTGTGATCATTGTCCTGCTGTAGAACCCAAGTTCGCTTCAGCTTGAGAGGAAGAATTACAAAAAGGGTTGAATTACTGACTCATTAATGACCTTGCAAATGCCGAATGAGTACACTCCATAATAAGCCAATGTACTAAATCAGAAAAGGGGCAAACACTTTTGCACACCACTGTATATAGATATGCAAGTCCATAGAAGAGAATAGTTGATGCTCACATTTATTTTAAAAGCAGATTCACTTGTGATTATTCTCAAAGGGAGTGTGGCTATTCCATATCCCTCTGGTTCATTCATTAATACACTTAGTCCAAACACCCATTTTGCTCTGGTGTTGAAAAACTGTTTTGTGTTTTAACATTTTTATAGGTTTTCATTGCCCAAATCTCCCCCCCTCAAAATAAGGGATTTTGATGAATAATAAATCAGATAATTTTACTTTGAATAAATAATGATTCCGAAGAGGTCTTAGTGTCTTCAAGTGGTTGATATCTCATTTTGGAATACATTTTACATCTTGGCCATGCAGTACATGAATTAGTCCTGGGCAAAAACTAAATATCCTGCAATACAAACTTGGGGGATGGAGTTTGAAAGAGTTTGGGCATTTACCAGATGGGGAAAGTCTAATGAGTGGCATTATAGGAAAATGTGGGATCTAGTGTTTTTGGAGCTATTAGGGACTTAAAGTCAGGATATTGTGGTCCCCACTGCATTCACTTTGGCCATTCATTTTTTAACTTCTCTCTCTTAAGTCCCCCAGTTTTATGGAATTGCAATATGGAGCCCTCCTATTAAAGTTTTTTGGCAATTGTTATAGACGGGTTTCCCATTTACAAACAAATGAGGATGTGCGCACAGCAGGAGAAATGAAAGCACGTTGCAACAATGTTACGTTAGCTTATACGTGAACATCTTCACGTCGCTGATAAGACTAGCTATTCGTAAATCTGTTTCGAAGTTTGTCCGTAAAATTCCTCCTGCTCGTTTCAAAGTAAATGCTGGTATGATTGTTTTAAATTTATATATGTATTCATAGAGAAATATGTTTGTTGGAGGAGATTGTTTCTCACCAGTTTCTGTGCAAAACTACTCACCACCTTATTACAATCCAGGACGCTACATGCTAATTATGCACTCTGAGCTACTAGAGAGGTAACTGGGGAATAGTACATTCAGCAATTATGGAATCATTACCATTGAACAAGCAAAGATGATGTACTTGTTGTACTGTTTATGCACTCTATTATGTTCAGTTGTGCCCTTTTTGCATCACAGGATGTGTAGAAATGTCTTTGGCTCAAACAATCCAGTATTTTTTTCTTTGAGTGCATTCCTAATGAGCTACTTATTGGTTTTACTCAACTTTTACAATTTCGCGACAATAAATTTACTTGAGTAAAATATAAACAAAGTAGCAGTTCCTCAGCCCAAGCAGGATATTTAGGTATTCTTTCCACCTCTGGTTATATATCCCCAGTTATCCTTGAGCCCTGAACCTGTACCTGCTCCAGGACTGCTGAGGAGGGAGCACAGAGAATCTCCCCCTTGAGGGATAAATGAAGTAAATCATGAAAAGAAAATTGCTTTCAGGTCACTACCCAAGTAGCAAGGGCAAAAACCTAACATATAAGGTGGCTGTCAGGCCATAAAATAAAATTGCAGTTTGATGTGATGGAGTAAAAATTGAACAAGTTGGCATTTGCTTTGAAGGTGCCATTATGGTGTTTGTTCAGGTTTCACAAAGTCCTTCCTCAAATGTTGTGAAAGTGTATCCAAACACAGCAGGCAGGAAATTAGAAATCCATTAGTGTATTCTTTGGATTGCCATGAAAGAATTATGAGGAGGGTGAAATGTAGGCCTTAATTTTGGTAGCTCTCATTCATCAAACAGAAAAATGGAACTCCTCTTCCTTTCTGTCTCAAATCAAAGAGAGCAACAGACAAAAGCTTCTCATTTTCATTCAGGTCGAGGTCCAAGCAGATGGGTGTCTTCTGTTAGAGTCAGGCCCTCTGCCAGCCCAAACCGCCATACCATGACCAGATCCATATGTGGAGGAAGGGCTGAACATCTGCAGATAAGAAACCACCACTTTTATGTGAAAAGGAAGTCAAGAGGCTTGGTGCAGAACTCTGGCAATGTGTGAAACAGAAGGTGAAGCGAGCCATATTTCCTTGCAAACCACAAAGTCTGTGATGTTTACGGTGGTGCCTGTGCTCATGATCCGGAAGCTGTGCGGTTTAAATAGCCGTGTATCATCATCACCAACTACAGCTCCCTGGCGTTAATTTTTACCATTGAGCTGTAGTCGTCAAGAGGCAAATTCAAGTGAGTCATTAAATCCAGTTCTTGTTCACTACACTCCTCCATCAAGTGAAAGTAGCTTGTGTTGGTGCATTTTTGTCAGTGCAGGTTGGTGCCAAGTCCAGCAACATTGAGAGACAAAGAAAAAGCAACACTGCTTGAACGTTCTTTGTGGTTTCATACCTCAACTTCAACCAAGTTGACTCCACAAACATTTTCTATTTAGTTTTCTATTATACTGAAAAAAATATCAGAATTGCACGTTCAGCGCACTGTATGCGATATATGTAATATGTGGGTAAATATGAATGAAACATGAGTTACAGTTGACAAAACACTCAAGTTCCACTTACTCGATTGTTCCAGAGCTTTCGACCATATCACACATCATCAGCCGATAGAGTTTGCTCAGTTGTCATGGAAAGTTTGAACATGTACAGTTGTACATGTACAACTCAAGGTCCACTTACTTACTTATTCCAAAGCTCTAGAAGATAACACACAGTCTGTGTTTGTTGGCAAGTTGGTAAGATGTGACATTTATAGATGGAGGTTAACGGAGACCTTGGCAACATGTTCTATTTCGCACACGTACAGCTCTCTAATGGGGCTCTGTGGGCTCTGTGTCTCATTATAGATCTGCACACTGACAAATTTGCATGCACATGCTCAGCCAATCAGAATCAGCCCATTTAACCTTGCAGGGGGTGACCTTGTGAAAGGGCAGCGCTGACCCCCATTCCTCAAACACTTTTTACAGCAACTCAGCACGCTGTCATCTCCAGACTCTGCCCTTTGTCCCTGATTGCTGCCACCAGCTTCCAAAACCTACCAGACTGCATGGAAGGCTGGGTCATTTTCCCAAAGCTGAAGAGGGTCTCCATCAGCAGTGCGTTGTACACTTTTACCTTCATCCCCCTCCTTATCAGTAAGGCAGTACACCCCAATAGTGGTTGGCTGCCAAAGGTGTTAGTGTTTTTCTGTTGTCTGCTGACCCTCCAAAAGTTCAAACAGGCATCTGTAGAACATGACCTTAGTTCATTACAATACAGCTGAGAACATGACTGCCACAAATACTGATAAAAGCAAATAACTCGAATGAAAGGAGCTGTATGCGACATTCACTGCCACTAAATGTCGCACTAGAGCACCAGCATGTCAGACCAAAACAAATGGGCGCAACCGCGCACCAGACTCCTTTGAAAAAAACAGTAATTTTACCTCGCAGCTCATAGTAAAACACACTTAATTCAAACTGGACAGAAACCAAATAAAACTCACCAAAACCGTCTTTGTTAGTCTTTCCACTGTTCCAACCATCACCGACTGTGGTTTGGTCGAAATAAACCCTTAATTAACCGATATGTTCTGGCTCTGCGCCTCAGCTGGCAGCTGCGAAACGGGCTGCAGTGGCTGCAACGTAATCCTTGGGGACAAGTGCGCCTGTCAAAAAGTAGCCTACATCCACTCCAACAATCACCAACTCTGAAATAAATCCTTAATTCACCAAATTGGATGAGAAAAGAAACAGCTCTCCTCACAGACGAACAGTTTCACAGGGAGGAACTCACATGCACTAACATGCACGCGCAGCCGGACCGGCTAAACAAAGCACAGGGGTGACGTCACTCTCTGCTCAGGACGCCATTACTCCACTATATCTTTACATAGCAAATAGTTGTTTGCTGCTATATTAATGTTTAGAATCTCATATACATAAAGCAAATAACTTAAATTAAGTAATAAAGTAATAAATGAATTTTTACTATTAATATGTCTCAAGGATTTTAAAAAGCCGGCCAATTCGTTTTAAAACGCTTCAAAAACAGGACGAGATCTTAAAAATCTACATTTGAGTAAATAATATTTTGCCAGCCGAATCAAATTGTTTACAGGATATTCAACATATCATATTCATTTCACTAGAATACGTTTGTTGTACCTGTAACCTAGGTAATGTTATTTGGTTATGTAGTCTAACGCTATGGGCTAGTTTTGTAATTTGATGTATGTTGTGTTATTTTGGTGAAATGTATGTAAAACCTCGCCATTATTAAACAGCATTGTATTAATTATCAGGTCAGATGTGTCGACCTTATTCCATATTTCTTTTACTCTTCACTCTAAACGGGTCATACAGTATATTAGCAACGTTATTTGTCAGTTAGCTCAGCTAGCTATGCACCAGTCACACCTGGCATTTACTACACGTAAATATTTAGTCACAACCTACGTAAGAACTAGTTTGTGTGTTGCAACCCCTTTTTATTTAGTAATGTGTAGACATCTTAGAACTAGGCTAAGTTTGATCTTAAGAACTGTTCATTTAACACAGACTGGCCCATCAAAACCTGCCCACAGACACTCCACCTACCACCCTGTTTTTTACAAATATGGTCAAAACAGCAGAGGACATTTATTTTTTGGTGTTGGTGTTTCTGCATAGACTTGCTCGCCGGTACTACTGCTACTTGTTTCTTATTACTTTGGGGAATGACTGACTGTATGAGGGGGCACTGCATCATCATCAAATGATGACTGGCAAAAGTCCGCAGCTTGTTAGACAAGCTTTGTTCTGCACCTCATGGTCACATCCTGTGTGTTTACACCTCGGAAATCAGACATTCATTTTAGTCCAGAGCCTCTGCAGACTACACCAGCAATAGAAAACAGCTATCCAAGTTCACAGCCTGAGAGCCAATATGAACCAGCACTGATCTAATAAGCCTGTGCCCAGGAATCTTTTCAGAAGTCATGAAGCTCAATTGCTTTTGTATTTTGTTATTATACAGTTATTATTATATTATTTTAATATGATAGATCCGTCCTTCAACAAGTATTATAATAGCAACAAGGCTGTCTCAGAAGATGAACAAAATTTCTATTTGACATTCATCTGCTCAAACTGTACGAACTGTGCTGGAACAATGATTGCAAAAGTTGTTTTTTTTTATTCTGAACTTGATCTTCGAAACACTGTTATGAGGCTCATGAGAGCAGGAAATACTTCATATAAAAAGCATACTGTGAAACATAAACCTCAGCAGTCCTTATTTAACCTTTACAGCTGTAAAAAAAAAAAATGGAGAGAGCCACTTATTTGGTGCCTATCAATCAATATGACATCGACCTCCCCTCTGAGGGAATGGATTTCTCTTTACCAACCATGCTGTGTAATTGTGGCTAGGCCATGATAATAGCTTATTTCAGAGATGTGTATTTATGGCCACACATCTGACTAAAAAGCCCAGTGCTGTTTTGCTATTGACGTGATGATGATAGAGCCGATGAAGATGTCTGAATCAGACTCCATGTCGCACCACAAACCACTGGAGCTCACGCACGAGCAGCGGGAGCTCACGCGTCTAAAGGGAAGCCCCAGCTTCCGCCATGATCACTCACCGCGTGAGTGAGCGTCACTCAGGCACGGGTGTCATCACACCGACATAATCGATGTAGGGTCCTAGTTAACTAGTTCTCTGTAAACACTCCTGTGCCTGTCTGCTCAAACAACACAGAACCAGAGTGAAGTCAGATGGATTTTTAACGCTGCCCCCCATCTGTCTGCTGAGATCAAATCTCCCAATAAAAGCACAATGATAAAGGATTTATTGAGCAGCAACCTCAGTGCTCAGAAAGTGGAACAGTAAATCTCTGTTGAAGAACTTTACCTCTTTTTTTTCCCCGGCCTGTCTGTGGGAGGACCTTTTTTTTTTTTTCTTTTACAGCTGCAGCATATTTTCTTCCTATTTTATGCCAAGAGCTATGCAGAAAAAGAAACGCTCGTTTCAAACAATCCAGTGCATCTTGGAATTTTTGACATTAACTCCCCATCATTGTGAATGGACCACATTGCGAGAGCTATTGCCCGATTTGTTATTATCTGCAACTCGTCAAGACGATACGAGATAATGAGGATCATTTTATGACCTCAATCCACTATCTGTGTGTGTGTGGAGGGGGGAGTGAACTAACAAATGTCTGAGTCTGTGCATGCATGTTGGATGTGTGTGTGCGCTTCAGAGGTACATAATGAGCGCGCTTAAGGATAGTGTTAACATGACCGGCGGTGCAGTAAATTATTGATGAACCTTGGAGCCTTAAGAGGCTCGTAAAGCAGCTTCACCTGGAGGTCAGAAACTCAGCCTGTGATATCTGTCACAGCTCGCCCTCAGGGCCTGCTCGCTTCTTTCTGACACCATTTAGACGCCACACTTAGATGATAAATACATTAAACATGACTGCCGCAGGTTTTATTTGGTTTTGTGTGTAGTTTTTTTTTTTTCCAGTCAGAAGACATATATGAATCAGCGATGTTTTTCAGCCTTAAGAGTAAACACAGAATTAAGGATATTATGTTGTCCTCACGCAAATAAATCCTTGATCTGCGCTGCTGCCTGTGTCGTTGTGGCTAATCAGCAGTTTTAGTCTCCTCCTGAATGCTCTGTCTTCCCTCCCTCCCTTAATGGGTGTGCATTACTTTATCATTTAGGCTAATTACTGCTGAATAAATGGTTTCTCGCTGCCTGTCATCCTGCAGTGTGTAATCATTCTTGACCTACTCACTGAACTCCATGTTTTAAGTATGTGAACTGTATAATATTCGCCCTGCTTTATTATTAATAGGACCAAACTGTGTGGGATGCGCCATCCATTTAATCTGTGCTCCTAATAACTGCGGTTGCAAAGCCAAGTCAAGTCAGGGGGGAGAAGGAGAGGAAGATGAAGTGGAGCCAGGATGAAGGAACCAGAGCTAATCCAAGTGGACTCCTATAACAAAATGTGATAGACAGCAACACACTTTCCAATGCAAAACTCTGAATATTAAAATAAAAAGTATGGAAAAAGCACATAGTATTTGGTGGAACACATATCTTGTCCACATGTTAAACTGAACACAAAATAAACTGCAATTTTTCTTCCGACCAAAACGGTCATACATAGACGAGTTTCCAAGCTACTTGTTTCTCACATGTTAAGTTTTGCCTGTATAACCTGCAGGACACTCAGCTGGAGAAAGGCACGTTTTAGCAGAGGGGGAACTAATTTCTCCTCTGGTGGACAATACAATCTATCTATCGATCTATCAATCTATCTATCTATCTAATAAGAGGCTGGCATAAATCTAGTGTTATAGTATGGTAAACAGCAAGATTTTCATATATGCTGATGTTAATTTTTTTTTCTAGTATTACTTGTGTGAAGAGGGCTTCTGTGCTGTTAACCTGTGCTGCCTGTTGATAGTTTGGGACAAAGTCATTTCTCAAGAGCTTACTTTGCCTAGTCTCAGTTTGCATTATCTGTGCTTCTAGCTGCCGTTTCTCACCATGTGTCATATTAGATAGCAATAACCAACAGATGTCTATCAAATGGTGGCGCGTAGTAAAAAAGATTTGCATTTGCCAGGATGAATACAACATTCAAATTTATCTCATTTTACTGGTTTCTAGGAAGTTCCTTTATTTCTAAATACAATGTGTTATACAATACAGTGTTTGTGTGTAGGAACAAGCTGCTCTGAGTGATTAGTGCTTTACGCATTTAGACACAAAGTTTGTTCCACTGACAGGCCTGGAAAACTGCTCTATCCAAGTAGCCGGCCATCATTCACGCTGCAAATCATGCACGAGTCTGACAGCTTGGCATGGCTCCAAACGTGTGTTTCCATTTGGGAGCCATCCAAACAAAACCTTGAGTGCTCAGCCAAACTCCTAATGAGCGATCCAGGGAACTGGAGGTAGGCTAACGTGAACTCATTCACTTGGATGACCCTGGGCTTCAGGAGAATTTTTTTACCCTAGAATCCAAATACCACAGCAGAGGAGAAGGAATCCACTCCGAGGTCGAACTGAAATGTACTCTGTCACATCAACAAGATTATTTAGCCCTAAAGAACACAGTCTGACAGCTTTGCCGTTCAGTGTTTGAGGTGGAGATGAGATAATGAAGTGCTGAAAGCATTACTTTCAACTCTTTTTCCAACTGGGGATCCTGTGTTGCCAGTATAAATTTGCAACTACACCTCTGTTGCTGCTGCTGTTACTTCTGTCAAATTAAACGCTTACAACACCCCAAAATCTGCAAATCTATCTCTTCCTCTTCACAAAGTGCCACTACAATACAACTCCAGTGTTTGCAGTCACCTGGCCTTGCTGGCAAATATTCGGTGACCTCTTTATTGTGAAAGAGTTACTAATGCAGGAGACATTTTATGCACCAACTACTGAGACAAAGACTGTTTGAAGGAGCAGCGTTCACAGACTGACACATGAGGAGACCATTTCATAAAACACCTGATGTCAGGAGGAGTGTGCAACGTTATCAACTCACAGATAACATAATCGGCTGTGGTTTACAGGGATTTCACCTGTCAGTTTCTGTGAAGTTGCTCATAACGCCCTGATGTTTGTCTGTGTACACGTTCTAGACGATGATTTGGAGGCTTCTGATCTTCATGGAGGCCTGCTGTAGCTGCAGCTGCAGCGCTCCCAACAGCGACTGATAATGAAGACGATGCAGAAGAAGAAGAAGAGGAAGAGGAGGGGGGGGATTTGAAATCTGAGGGGAGGCAAAATAAAAGTGCTTCTGCTGTGACATTTAATTCACAAGCGAGTGGTTGTTATGCACTGGTGTGATTGAAAAGTGCCTTAGCTGCTGCCTGTTTATTTTCCAAGGTTTAAATGTAGCAGTGAAAACCCCTCTTCTCTGCAGCAGGGAGCATAATGAGATGTTGAGAGGAGATAGAGCGCAGTATGTATGAGCCCCAGTCTTATTTCAGGCTCCGATGAGGACGTTTGTCTGGATTCAGGAGCGGGGGCGGAAGAATGGGGGCATATGGGATGTTACAATCCTGTTGAAGATGTCAGTACCTACAAGGGCTGTGAGCGGTGCCAACCGACGGTGCCCCGCTGCCAACTGGCACGGCCGGCGCTGCATATTGAGCGTCTCTCCTGCAGCGCCCACAGAGCAATGTGGGCCCCTCGGAGTCAGCGAGCCAGTGAATCATTTATGTTCTCGCTCCAACTTGCCAACGCTTGTATGACACACTTTTTGCGATGTACTGTAAGGAGATTTAGGGGTAAGACAAATATATCTGCAAAATGGAAATGCTGTAGCTTTGTTTGCAGCAGTCATGAATTGCAGTTTTGTTTACATCACCAACCAAGCAGCCTCCCTCTCGCTTCCCTCTCAGCCTCAGTCAGACTGCTGTTTTCAGTCTTATTGAGATGCAGGGGACTTACAGGCAGAACCCCCCCCCCCCAAAAAAAAAAGATCATCCCACTCTCTCTACATCACCTCGCTACACCTTACCACACCACCCCAACCAGCCAAGACAGAATGAAGTGGAGGGGGTGTCTGTTGGCTTAAAGATAGAAATTGCCTCTGCTCCTCTCATATATTTCATCAGCATTGGAACTCACCTCCATTCTTGGGAATTAATGGCTAGGATTTCTATGAATGTGAAAGCAGGCTGCTGTGCTGTTATGCACCTCTGCTGCTTCGTGCTGCCGTGGAAACAGGGAGGCAGCCAGCTACAGCAGACAGACACTTAACCAAAAATCATTAACACACTCTATCATCTTAGTCAGTTCAGTAAGTCTACAGTGACCTTGTAATGCTTTGTATTTTTTACATTTACAGTTGCTCTAGTTTGCTCTACTCATGTAAAGATACTGTTGACCAAACCATTGGTTCTTTATATTAGACACTTGGTGACTGTGTCCATATTAACAGGCTGCCAACAGTGTCATTCAGTTTCACTGTCAGTGGGTCTACTGGTTTGTGCACCCTTTTCCTCCCAAGTTTGGAATGTCCAGTTACCCTGTGCTGGTGTCCGCCAACAGGTAAAATTTACCCGCTGCTGTTTTTCGATTGTATGTAACTTTATTTCAATACAATATTCAACCCCCCCTTTCCTAAAAGTGTGTTATGTAGCACCCCCAAATTGTCAAGATAAAGCCAGTTTTTAAAAATGGGCATTTATCCCTATAAGCACCAGCGGGTAAAATTTACCCCGATAGAAGACGCAGTCATTTTCATCTTATTAATTTTGTGCATTTAGATTTTAGACATTATTGGCGCCTTTTGTCTACTACACACAAGCAGGAAGAACACCTTAGATTATTGTTCTACATTATTATTATTAAAATTTTCATGTAGGCCTATAAAAACACTGCAATAGTCAATCGTTTTTTCTAAATTGTATGCTGCATTTAAATTCAGACTATGTTTAGAATATAACTACAACAGCGCGGAGTGGATGACATCAAAAGAGCCACCGCGCACGGACGTGCCCCTCAGGAGAAAATGACCTGTATGGTGAAGGTGGAATGCAAACGCAATAAAACATTCTGTAAATGCTGAGTTGCTGTTTGTGGGAAGTGCACACAAAAGGTGCTGAATGTCTGAGCAAAGTGCGTTTGAGCAACACGTAGCAGAAATAATCATAAAATCAATGCGTTCTAGGCCAATAGGTAATATTGGCGGTTTTAGGTGTACAGCGACTCCTGGCGGAAATCGAACCCTCAGCCACCCCTCTGGTGAATGTTTTTCCCTTGCCCTTCTCATCAATGTGTTCAATGACCGGTTAAATATTCGATGTCTTTGTTTTATTTTCTCCTGTTGGAATCTCCTCTTTCTCCTCTTTGTTTGACCCAGCATTCAGATTTACCTGTATGGATCATCCATACATGCATTATTTTAGTGAGTACTAGGGTCAGGTTAAAAAGTCACCTTGCTCGTAGGCCTGCTGGGAATTTCTAGTCCTCTCAGTAATTCCTGGGTCTGCTCTGGGGTCACCTCCTCCCAGCAGGCTTTGCATGGAAATGGAAACACTTCAGGGATATCCTTACCAGGTGCAGGAACCATGTCGCCTCTCAGTATGGAGGAGCAACGGCTTGATACCTAGGTCCTCATGTATCTCTACCACTGAGTGTGAGGCCAGCCATTAGTCTCCTCAGTCTCCAGCTCAGTACCCAGAGCTCATGAACATTCGGGAGGTCAAGGAAGAAAGTAGATCAAGGTAAATCAAGAGCTTTGCTTAGTGGCTTTTCTTTTTCCATTATGGTCTGGAACAATGCCAGTATTGCTGAGGTCACTGCACCTAACAATCCCTGAATACGACTCTAATTCATCCCCTTAAGCCGACCGCTCCCCTCTTACCTGGATTGGACAGGTTTCTGTTTTCTTGCAGAGAACATTGACCTCAGAGTTTGACCTACTGACCTTCACATTGACTGAGGCAAACTATTCTAATATACACTGGAGATTCCAGTCAAGTCTGGTGAAGGGGCGGCTGCATGAATATCACAACCTGCAGAGGGGACCAGACACATCATTGTCACATTCCAATACCAATCTTAAATATACTTGATTTAATATCAGAAAACCCAACACAACTCCAACTTGGAGATGATAGAGACCCACAAAACATTTTGAAGCAGTATTAGCAAATTTCCATTATTCCTCCATTATCTGAGTGGATCAAAAGCTGGTCTACTCTTCTCCAACTTTAGGGCAAAATCTGTATTGTTCCTAAATCTGAGGCTCAAATTTTTGTCTCAGTTGCAGCACTTTGGCATAGGCTTGCCCGAGGAGGCTGAACAGTGTGATCCCTGGACACCAGCGGTGGATAAGCATTTCGATCTTTTACTTAGGTAAAAGCAGCAATGCCACAGTGCAAAAATACTCAAGTAATACAAGTAAAAGCCATGCATTCAAAATCTTACTTAAGTAAAAGTACAAAAGTATTAGCATCAAAATAAACTTAAAGTACCAAAAGTAAAAGTAATCATTATGCAGAACGGCCCATTTCAGAATCATGTATGTCATATTACTGGATTATAATTAGTAATGCATTAATGTGTACATCACTTTAATGTTGCAGCTGGTAAAGGTGGGGCTAATTTTAATTACATTATACACTGCTGGGTAGCTTATCCTATGATAATATATCATAATTTATTACTTCATGTATATTTTGTATTACTAATCTAAATCTGCAAAGTAACTAGAAACTAAAGCTGTCAAATAAATGTAGTGGAGTAAAAAGTACAATATTTGCCTCCAAAATGTAGTGGAGTAGAAGTAACATAAAATGGAAATATTCAAGTAAAGTACAAGTACCTCAAAATAATACCTAAGTACAGTACTTGAGTAAAAGTACTTAGTTATATTCCACCACTGCTGGACACCCGCATTAGAAAAGAAAAGACAGAAAGAAAAATTCTGAAAAAGCATGCTTGTCCTTTGTTGGTAGTCCACAAATAGAGTGGCATTGTAAATTTTCCTCAGCACATTCTCTGTTTCTTTATGTATAACCATGTCCATGAATGATTTCTTAATATCATTAGTAAATATACTGAATGACCAGCAGAGAGACTAATGATTGTGATTTTTAGTAACCTAAAAACAGAATTTTACAAAGAGGATTTCTGGACGTTCAGTTGTGTGTGTGCCTGTATGTGTCTTTGTGTCTGTGTTTTGGTTTTGGCCATTATTAAAGGGATAAACATATACATACCCAGATAGAATACCTGGCAGATGGGGAGTTTTCCTTGAACGTGACTTTGTTGGCAGATTTCTGCCCATCAAGCTTCCGAGGAGGATGCAGACAGAAACAGGGAAGGCTCAATCAGTCAAATACCGTGTATCTGTTTCATCACCAACCAGTAGAAATCCAGGCTCCTTCTCGCCTGCACAGCAGGAGAGCTGGAAACATATTCATTTGGGCTTAGTCTGCAACCAGAGCCAGATTCTCCATGCACTACCAGCCACAAGGAAGCCAGAATAAATAGTGTGATTTAAAGTGAAAACTTGCTAAATAAACCCGTTATTGATGAACATGTTTTGGAAACAAAATAATTAAAGGTAACATGCAATTTTTTTTAAACTGTAGGACTCCCACTGGGTCCATCCACTTTTGACAAACTCAAATCCAGGCAGTATAACTGAACGAGCTGTGAGACATGTGTGTGTGTGTGTGTGTGTGTGTGTGTCTTTGCACTTGGCCAGTCTCCAGCAGTGTGGACTGAGGATGTAATCTTAGAGGGCAATTTTTATTGAAAATTCAAGTATTCCCAACTCTGTGGTTTCGTCTGCCAGTAATTTTGTTGAACCATATCACTGGTGTCGGGTGAAAAGCTTGTATCTCCAAGATGTTGACTTATCAGGATCTAAAAAAAAATTAGCCTTGTGGTTCTGGATGGTGCTGCAGTTTGGACTTTATAAAGTGTTTTGAAAGGGTTTTTATTAGTCTGAGGGGCTAGAAAATGGTGTTAGTCAATACAAAAACATTTAAATTTTCAGCTAATCTTAAAGTGTGAAAATTGTCAAATAAGAGATGGAAATTGCCAACCACAAAGTCCACTCAGTAGCTGGTCTGGAGCTTTTGATCGTATTGCACAGTCTTCCTGAGCAGATGGAGTCTCCCAGTTGCCACTGAATGAAATTTCTTTGAGCACTTTAAGGACTGCTCGTCCATGTTGGCCTAAAATGTGAGATTGAAAGTTCATTCATTTATGTTTCCAAGGTCGGGATTGAACTGGACATCCAAGGTTTTCATATGGACTCTTTGCTCTAATAACTTACAGTACATGCACACTTTTCAAGACAGCCACACATTTTATACAGAGTACACTTCAAAATGCATTTAAATCCCATAAAAGCTAAGGGGGAAAAACTTCACTGGTGTTGTTTTGGCAGACCAGCAGTAATCTCATCTCAGTGAATTTTAACAACAATACATTATGCTAAGAGATGCTTCATCACCACCTACTCAGCTTGATGAAGAATAGTAAAAACTTGATGACGTGAGATAAAACAAAGGCAGAAAAACACCCAGCAGGAAAAGAAAGTGCAGCCTATTACTTTATGTAGTCCACCTCTGCCATCTTGTGGTTAAACTAGTATAAAGAAAGGTTTCAGTTGAACTCCAACCTTGCTTCTGAGCTATAAACCATTTTTAATCCCAGCATAAATCAGTGCTGCAGCCTGGCTATTCCCTGAGCGCTGGACCCTGTTGTGACAGCGGCCCTGGTCCCAGTCAATTAGGCCATTGATTGAGTTGTCAGGGGTGGAGGGGAGTGATGATATGATGTGATCAGTGGTGACACCCAGTGGTAATGTGTCGCTCCTGGTGCTTGCCGCTCCATCCAGCTCATTTGGCCCCTGCATCTCCCTCCGCTTAATCAGATATGACAAGCTCCCCGGGCCTCCACTTACAAAACAATCACAGGCAACTGGCCGACCTGTCGCACCCCAGTCCGTCGTCCTGTTGAACGTTGGCCATTAAGGGGATGATGTGTGCCTCTTTGCTCATTTGAGCTCTCCTCTTAATTGTAAACACATTATTCTCAAGACAGTCTTGGAAACACAGCAGATGTCTAATTGGCGTGTTAATTATCATTATGCTCCACTTATGAGTCTGTCGACAGTACTCTGGCACTAAACCGGAGCTGCTGTCAGATGGTGCAGTTTTTTCAGAGCCATTTTTGAGGCTCCCCAAACTCTCTAATTAGATCCATGCCTAATCATCAAACCATAATATCAAACAGGCTGTGAATATTTGAGCATCTCCAGTTTGAGTGCCTCTGGTTATAAAAATGATTCCTCAAGACTGTCTCGGTGTAACAGAGCAAGTTATTAAAAGTCGTCACTCCATTTCAGCACCAGCTGACCTGACAGGCACTCCGCTGTGCAGGGTTTCGTCTTCAGCTGAGGGTCGAGCATCAGGCAGTGCAGGCTTCTGTCTTCAGACTCCTGTCATCCTGTCTTTCCTTTTCTCACCAGTAGAGGAGGTGCCATTTCATCTTCTGTCTGTCTTCCTGCTGCCTGCCGGTCTTGCTGGAAATATCCTAGCTACAGCTGGCCAAATAGGCTTGTAGTGATGCTGCATTATGCATTTCCAAACATTACATAGAATGACCCTTCAAGATGTAATTCCGGAGAGATTTCTCAACCTAAACTTTCCCAAGATGAAGATCGGGTTTGATTCCAACCTGTGGCCCTTTGCTGCATGTCATCCCCCCTCTCTCTCTCTCCCGCCTTTCCTGTCTATATCTTCAGCTGTTGCTGTCAAATAAAGGCAAAATATGCACCTGCATACACCTGCATTCAGTATGTTTTCTTCAATCATTTATTCATGTTTTCCCTTTAATTTGTCATCCATTTGTGGCTCTGTGCTGCTTGGATCATCCGTGTATTTCACCCCACATCCTTCCAAATTTATGCAGTGCAAACCAGCACTCAAAAATCACTCAACTTTATTTCAAATTGGAACCAAGATACATGATATGGATGTTAATTTCTTTGACATCATCAGTCACGCTAGTGGCTCTAGGGATGGCGATGTCAGTCAGTCCACCACTTTGGTACAGACTCAAATATTTCAACAACTACCGGTGTGGATTGCCATAACAATTTGTACAGACATTCATGGTCCCCAGAGCACGTATCCTACTGACTTTGGTGGTCCTCTAACGTTCCTTCTAGCGCCACCATGGGGTGATTTTAAGTGAAATGTCTCGACAACTACAGTATTTTAAAATTCACAGTAAGAACACACCATTAACACACTGTTCCTTTTCCTAAAATAACTATGGAATAACTACTGTTTTAGGCCTTAGATTTCACAACTTAAATGTATTGAATTTTAAATGTGGGCTCTCAAAAAGCCATATGTCATGCCACAGATTAAGTACAGTAATTTGTCCTCTAACATGAAATAGTGGGTCTAAGTTTAGCGCACACAGCACTCCAAATCCCCTCAGATGGGTATCTCCTCCTTTTAACAGACTGATATTTATAGGGGGGCCATCTGAATAATTGATCTGGAAGTTGAAGTAGCCGGCCACTGCGTCACGAGGGCACAAAGAAAAGCCTGATAGCTGTGCCGGATGGAGTTACTGGAGCAGAAGTTTCTGACAAAGACGGAGGAGTGAGTGCAGCACTCTGCTCCGCTCTCTGCTGCTGAAGCTGACAGCTATTTGGAGCTTGTGGTTGGTTCTTTTCGTTCTTCATTATTCTCCCCTATGTGAGCTAAAGATCACAGTCGTTGTTCTGGAGCGTAATTTCATTTAACCACATTATTACACATGTTTGAACTCTGGCACAATGTTCTAAATTTGCACACATTTGCACATATTAAATTACTGTAGGGGGAATTCTAAATGAGTCAAACATTTACACTGCAGAAAATGCAAACATGTATAAAGAAGGTACAGCATGTTCCCATGACAGTGCAAGAGCAAAACACTTTTCTGTTTCTTGTTGACCTGCCTTTTCTTGTGTTTTCTCACTGCACAATGCAACCCCCTTATAGTGACTCAACATTGGTGGCCCCTTTCATTTTGCACTAATAAGATCCCCTTCATCTTTAATGAACATAAGCACCAAGGTCGTGTAATTGGTGAACATGGCATCATCATAGTGTGCAGCAAGATATTGAAAAGTCATAAAAATGTCATATGAATATTCAGGCAGCTCCACGCTGCCTGAGATGGACAACAACAGCTGTGCCCTTACATCTTCATCCTTCTACATCATCCTAATTATGGGGATATGTTAATTGGGCATCTGTTGCCTGGAGTCAAATTCATCTTTTTCTCTCTCTCTCTCTGCCTTTCTCCCTGCCTCTCTCTCCCTGTACTCATCCCTGCTTTCTGCCTCTCTGACTGACTGAGCTGCCTCTGAGGTGGAATCAGCTCTCTGTCCAAGCGTGCACCACCACCAGCATTACAAATGTGCACATACATGCATGGAAACTATAAACAGCAGCGCCACACATGCACTCCTCTCATGCATTTTAAGTCGTGCGACTGGCGAGATGCATGCACGCAAATGCAGCATATGGAGGTGGTGGCAGTCTTTGTCAGTTGTAAGTGGTTGAAGGCGTCAGCTTGAGCTGTGAGTCAATTAAGGAAACATACAATTTTCAGGGAGTAAATATGCAAAACACCGGCTGCTGTTCCTCTCTTCGACGTGGATCTAACGCAACACACATTCGGTGGTTGCTTTTATTCAAAGTGACTCGCAGTTCTGTGAGACCTTCGATTTTTAGCGTGGCAGCGAATCAAGCAGTGTTGATGCAGGTAGGGAGCTACACTGTCTAGTAAAGGCTAGTGTAGTAGAGGTTGCTTGAGGATCAGTGTTGGAGCGTAACGTTTCACAGAGAAAGTGAGTGCTGGAGTGTCACTTTGTGATAAATGTTTAAGAGGCTCTTCAGTTTCCTGTCCTCGCATGATGTCTCGGGCTGAGAGGACGGGATCCTGGTGTGTGTGGCAGCCACAGAGAAGCGTCTTCATCTCCTCCCATGAACCCCACTGTGACAGGCTGAAAGCATTCCAACCCAACCTCAGGTCTCAGGTACACGTTCCTGTCATTATTTGGTCGATGAGGCATGCTCATAACTTTATGCTTCATGTCCTCAGTATTGTGCCTGAGTAAATGACATTCTATGTTTACAAACAAATTACGGGTTTTTTACCAGTGGTTCCCAAACTTTTTGAAACCATCATATGTCACATTTGACACATATAAACTAATATCAATATTAAATGAAACAATATAGGCCTATAGTCAAAAAAAGGTCAGCTGTTTTATGTTGCTGTGCAGATTTGGAGATAAATATCACTGCCGCATCTGACAGTTTTTTCTTGAAGATGAGCTATTCCGGTGTGGGACATCTAGCTACTATCCACAGAATCCACAAAAGGCCATAAGCCAATAAGCTTTCAGTCTATTTTCAGTTATTTTGGCTGGCTCAGGTTCGGTCATCTCAGACCGTGATGAGGGCTGAGATGGTGTTTCTCAGTGGTGACAAAGCTTTCCATGGTTTGCTCTAACAGTCGCTATTTCTGACCACTACGTACCTGGAAAACTCTGTATATTTTACAGGGTTTTAATACAGTGATTTCGACGTTTATTGCTTATTTCTTCCATTTTAATACATTTGATACCATAATATGAAAATGTAGTTAATGTAAATGTCACCTCGTTGTTTTTAATGAGGTGAAATGTAATAAGTAAATTAAGTAAAATTAATAAATAAACAGTTTTCAGAAAGAAAAACGTGTTAAAATAAAATAAACTAAAAATATATCAATGATAATTAATTATTGGGTCTCCATAAAAATTATATTCCTGACAGTGTGAAGGAGAACATTAAAGGTCTGTCAGAGGAAGCAAACTCCGGCCTCTGGCATAAATGTCAATGGAGTGGCTACGCCCATCTAACCTGCGACCTCCACCCCCCTCACTTGTTACATATAGGGCGCAGTACTTCCTAAAGGGTGGCATTGGATTCAATCGTAATTGTCAATATAGACTTAAGAAGTAGAGGTCTTCATAGGACCTCAGGGCTGGGTCTAATACCTGAGTGGGATTTGTGTAAACTCAGCTCTGATAATGTGGCACATCATGGAGAAAAACGTTTTTTTTAGGTGAGATGTAGTGTGTAAAAGGTGGAGTGAAGGAAAAACTACTGGCTACACTCGGATTAGTTGATACTGATACTTTTATTCCAAATGTGGATTCTAGTTGAGCTCTCTTGACCTTCACTGCTCAACATTAGTAGATCCTTTTGATTTTTGCCTGCAATAGTCATTAAGCTCAAAATATTTAATAGAGTTCTGATTTAATGCCACCAGACATTGTTAATACAGGTGTAAAGATTCCTGTGATGGCTGATAAGTCACCTCGGATCAGCTCGTTTTCATAGTGGTGCCTAAAATCCACTGTGCACATCCAGGTATTAATTAGAATTCACATTTAAATAATTCTCACCTCTGAGCAGGAAAGAGAGTTCTTTTAAACCACTTTAAGTACAATTTTTCACTTGTTGTTCTTTGACAGCAGCGACACCTCAAGCTCTCTGTTTCCTTGGACCTTGGAGGCTGTACAGGGTTCATTTGTGGCTGTGTTACATGGAGATTTGCCGTTCTCTGATGATACATCCTCTGCTCAATTAGCCGTGCTGACGCCAACGCCTCCCCGAAGATACCTTGGAGGCAGACAAGATGAAGCAACACAGGATCCTGGGAAGCCAGGGGACTATTTTGAGTGACTCACAGCTTTGGCTCACTGCCCACATACGAAGGTGCGATCGTGGTGTGTATAGAGATGGGGAGCGAGGGGAGAGCGAGGCCCACTTGTGTGACTGCTCTCCCAGGTGAGAGAGGGAGTCCTTGAGAAATCACGACACATTGTTCTCTGAGCTTTCCTGCAACAGAAAGGCACACAAATCCCTATGCTCTGGTAGACTTTGTGTTTCTAGTAGGTAAAGCAGGAGAGTATTGTAAATGCAATGTTGTATTATATGCATACTTGCATGGATATATACTGTATATATATATATAGTAAGCATTGGTCACACAGTTAATCTGTGCAAAAACACCCAAGCGAGCATTCAGCACCACAGATGAAGACAAAATATAAAAAAATAATTGGATCTGCATTAAAATTGCGACAAAAAGCCTGGTAAACATAACATGATTGCAGAGAATACAGAGAAATAGTCTACAGCCATGCTAGCAGCTCTGTGCTGCACAGTGGCGCAGGTAGTATGTTTACCACGTTCACCATCTTAGTTTAGTGTGTTAGCAGGCAAACATTTGCTAATTAGCAGCTGAGACTGATGGGGATGTCATAAAATTTTGTCCTGATGATGGCACTAGATGAAAAGTTAAGGGATCACCAAAGTTTTTACAAATCCTCTGGGAACCATTAATGTCTGTGGCAAATTTCAAGGCAATCAATCCGATATTGGTTGAAATATTTCAGTCTGGACCAAAGTGGTTGATCAACTGACTGACCGGCAAAAAATACACTGAGACACACAGGGAAACATGGCAATACTGATGCAGACAGATAAGATGCAGGCTTACATTAAAGTGTGCAGGATGGGGAAAAATCATATGTAAGTGGACAACAAAGCAAAAAATATGCTACATAAAATCAGTGACACAAAACTGACAGATTCTCTGCAGAAGGGTGGAGAAAAGAGGAACAGATGTGTGTCATATTCAAAAAAAAATCTTGGAAAATAGTCTCTTGATAAAGACAGTAAGCATAGCTCCACTTTAGCAAACAAAAAAACTGACTACAGAGGCACATCGGGTTTCACACTGAGCTTTTCTTTTATCTTGTGCTGTACTCACCACACAACCCCCCAGAGGATGTAGGGAATCTCTGCTCTATATCATCTTTTTTTTCCCCCCTCTCGCAGTAAAATGTCCTGCCGTGATTCTGGATATCACAGCGGGCCAGTTGTTGGCACAGCACTAGAGAGAGAAGTGCTATGCAAGGGATTGTAGTGCTTCTGGTCATTTCTCTGTATCTACACTACTTTGCAGTCCAGGAGATGGGAGTCAGCCAAGAACAATGTAATCACACACTGAAAGCAAGAGCAGGAGGTTGATCAGACAAAGAGAAATGCATGCTTACAAGAATATGTAAAAACATTTCCCACAATATTCGACAGATGTGGTGGAACTTGATAAATAAATATATGAGTTATTAGGGTGGGAAAATACATCCTCTCTCTCCCTCTCAGTTTGACATTTTCTTTCAGTTTGTTACCTTTTGCCAGAATGAAACCTCACTTCTTCAATGGTCTCCTTCACCTCTGCAGTGTTTGAGTAATTCAAGGACGACAGAAACATCTGGCATACTTTACATCAGAAAAATATACATCACCAGAAGGTCAGCTATCTACTCGATGCATGGCTTTCATAACTTACATTTCATTATTACACAGGTATTGCAAGGTAACTATCTTAACTAAAAGAAGTAAATCTGCTGTGTTGTGTCACATTGTTTCATCACATCCAAGGGATGTTTTTGTTTATTCACCCTTTTTCTTCACAAAGCAGTTCCTCTGAGACTGAAGTCTATTTTACAAGAGTCCATGAATAAATCACTAAAAACAAGTACAAACAAAAAAAGACACAATTCTCACAAACAAGCTGTGCAAAACACTGACACAGTCACAGTGAAGACGTTGAGAATAACAAAGAAGCAATGTTTTGAGGGAATGAACAGGAGGAAGAATAATAGACAGGGGTACAGTATATAAAAGATAGGTGTATGCTGTCACATTTTGTAGCTCAAAATGATCCGTGGGACTCCAGCAGGTGCTCAGTTTATGGCCCAAGTTCTGTCTCTGTCTCTCGGCCCACAGACACTCTCAATATCAAAGATATACAGTATATATACTATACATATATACATATATATATATGTGTGTGTGTGTATATATATATACTATACATACATATATATATATATATATATATCAACAAATCAACAAACCACTTGCTATACCACACTGTGCTACACATAGCTATGCTATGCTATGCTATGCTATGCTATGCTATGCTATACTCTACTATACTACACTATACTATGCTATGTTATACTATACTGTACTATGCTATGCTATACTTTCCTACACTGTTATACTACATTATACTATACTATGCTATGCTATACTGTGCTATAGTATATTATAGTATACTACACTATACTATACTATTCTGTTATATCCTATATTACACTGTGCTATGCTATGCTATACTATACTATGCTACACAATGCCATGCTATGCTATACTATACTGTTATACTATGCTACTATACTATACTACTATGCTTTACTATACCATGCTATGCTGTAATATACAATATCATACTACACTACCTTTCATACCTTTCATGTTGCCTATTGAAAAAAACATCTTAAAAATAAGTCTGTATTACAAAAAAAATGAAATACTAATACTAGTCTAAATACTTGAGGTGGTCTTACAGTCCCATGGCAAAACACGCTTGTTTAGATAAATAGCACATAAAACTTAACAAAAGACTTTTTGTGGCATTAGGTCTGAGAGTCTACTAGTCCAGTAGGATCTATAATGATGACATCTGGAGCACACAGTTATAGTATTAGCTTTTTAATAAGGTTTCGATATAAAGCATGTCAGTTGTCCTGTCTGTTGAGGCACCGGTTTGAGATCTGAGTTGGCTGATGCATGGAGATTCCTTCATCCTTAGTTTACTGGTCCAATGTAATTTTATCTTTAGCTTGTTTGCAGTACTTCATGAGAGAAACTATTGTCCTTTATGGTTTTTCCACTTGGATTTCCACATCAATATTCCCTGTGTTTCCTTATTCTATGTGTTGTTTATAGGCCACATCACTTCCTGGGATGCTTTACACCGCTCTGGAAGAAGTCTATTTCTTAGATAGTTCACTTACCCCCCTTCAGAAATCAACAGTGATTATTAAATTAGTTGCAGTGTGGAGCCTAGCTCCACTCTTGAAGTCATCATTAAGCATTCCTTTGATTCACATTGACTCAGAGAAAAAGATCATCCCTGCTCTGTGCCCGTGCTCTCCCGTGGCTTTGTAAAGTCTAATTTTTGGCACAAAAATTGAAAACTCAAATTGCGTTGGACCTGCAACCGGCAGCCAGCTCAGTGGGACGCCTCCATCCTTTTAAATTCAGTCTATATGAAGGGCAAGTAGGGGTTTTTAGAGCAGCTTTGTTGACAGTTTTATTTTATTTCTTTCCCCCACATTTAGAAAATGTGTTTCTCTGTGTAGCCTACTGTTTACATCATCCCTCTGCTGGAGTTTTAGAAGAATCTCTCTTTTCTTCTGCTTTTCTGTGAAAGCCCTTTTCCCCCCTCACCGTGTGCCACATCCCCCAGAGCTCTCAGCTGTGTGCCCTATTTTTAGAGGAGCACTCTGGCAATTTAGCTGAACAATGCTGCAGTCGCATCTTTGCTTCCATGTGATCTGGTGGGATGTTGACTACAGGCATTACATTTGCATTGTATGTTTGGGTGAAGCCTATATTTCCGGACCTAAAAGCCTCTCTTAAGTATTGATACATTCAGTAAAATCTTATTCATTATAGCGAAAGGCATGCTCACAGAGTAATGTGCAAGCGATAACTGGATGAAAAAAACAATTAAGGTTAGGGATTTCTGTCATGTAAGAGCAATGTTTTTTCCACACGCTACTCTGCTGACTTTAAGACTAAATAAATCTCAACTAGGAGCACAAACAAATACCCTAGCTGCATATAAAAATGACTATGAGTGTCCCGCCCAAGGTTCACCATTATTGAACTGCATTACTATATTAACAGCCAGGCTGGGTTAATTAAATGGAAACCCTGTCGTGGCCTATAATTCAATGGAAGCAAGCTCAATTAACCACCTAATTAGAAGCAGAGCTTGCAAGAACCATGTGAATTCACCTTGTGTCTAATCCAATTTATTGATCGATGCTGCTCTGATAGAACTAAGAGTCACACAAAATGCAATAAGCCAACAGAGACACAAAGAGGAGGACATACATTGATCAGAGTATAATTAATAAATGATGTTGTTCTTGCTTATTTGTTGTTTTTATTTGCCTCCTAAGTACTTTTGTTGGCTGAATGAGAACCAGGATCTTTAGGTCAGTGTGCTTAGCTGTCCTTGACTTCCTGCTCCAAAGAGATGAATCCAGCGCAGAGATGTTATCGTCAGCGCATCTTGAAACAGAGCACTTACCCCTGAAACATGAAAAAAGTACTTGAAGAGCTCTTTCCTTCTGCTGAACATGAATAAACACAGCGGGGTCTTTTTCAGAAGATGCTAGATGCAAGTGAAGGCAGGCAGGGAGAAGCTGCAGGTGGACGCTGTACTCAGAGGAGTCCTACGTGGGAGGAAGGGAGTCTGATGAATGGGATGAGAGCCATTAAAGTGACATTGACAAAAAGGCAGGAAGTCAGATTATCATCTGGAGAGAGGGAAGTGTATTAGAGGTGATAGCCTTGGCCGGCGGCAGGTGAAATGCAGAGATCTGGGAGAAGTAAACGGCAGGCTGGGTCTTTAATCATCAGGCTTCCTCCGCGTGAGCTGGGAGTTCAGAGCCAGTGGGACTGGAGAGGAGTCAAGAACACCTTATATTTTTTTATACACAGACATACTTGCACATATTGCTTTTATGGCCCCGTGTTGGCAATAGCCATGGTGAGAGGCATTATGTTTTTGGGTTGTCCGTCCGTCCCATGTCTCAGGAACGTCTTGAGGGAATTTCTTCAAATTTGACACAAACGTCCACTTGGACTCAAGGATGAACTGATTAGAATTTGGTTGTCAAAGGTCAAAGGTCAAGGTCACTGTGATCTCACAAAACAAGTTTTTGGCCATAACTCAAGAATTGATGACCATATTTTACAGTTGGTCAGACAATAAATTGGTGACACTTTTGACTCAAAGGTCACTGTGACCTCAATATGACCTTGACAAACACGTTTGGCCAGAACTCAAGAACTGATGCGATAATTATGACAAAATTTCACACAGATGTTCAATGGGATACAACGATGAAGTGATGACTTTTTTACCCAAAAGGTCAAAGGTCAACTTTACTGTTTGTACTTTTTTGGCCATTACTCAGCACCATAACTCAGGAACAGAAGGGGAGATTGTGACCAGATTTCACAGTTGGTCAGACACTGAATAGGTGACACTTTTGACTCAAAGGTCAAAGGTCATTGTGACCTCAAAATAGGATTTTAGCGTTTCGAGTGTCATTGGAATCACATAACTGTAAACAACTGTGAGTGAGTGAGTTTCAACTACAGCTCAACTACAGCTCATAGCATGGTGGCCCTGAGAGTCAAAACACAACAACATTTCACAAAACATGACATTTCAAAAAACAAAACAATATTGGGATCACAGGCACTCCACCATTTGAATTCATTCATTTGTGGGACTTTAACTGATCTTTTATTAGGAGACCATGTGCTCTTTTGTTCTGTAAACAAAGGAGAGCCATGGAACTCAGTCTCCCACATTTCTCCAGGTATTCACATGTAGGTGTGAACTCCCCCCATGGACCCATCTTCCAGCTACTATTGGTCTGGCTGACCTGTGACCCATGATGTCACCAGGTCAATAAAAGGGTCACCGGCCATTGTTCTCTCAAGAGTGAATCATTTGCCAACCTCTATGTTGAACTCCAAATCCTTCAACCTACTAGCTATTAATGGTAATTTTGGTTATAGTTATTCATTTTATTATTAATCTGAGTTCCAAATTGATAGTTTAGTGTATTTTATGAGACTGAATCAATTAATTAGCTATCTTTTTCTCTTGTTTATCCCAACAACAACATTTCACAAAACACAACGACATTTCACAAAACACAAGATTTCACAAAACACAACAACATTTCAGAAACCACAACGACATTTAAGAAAACACAACATTTCACAAAACACAACATTTCACATAACACAACAACATTTTAGATTACGGAAAAAAGAGGGACAGCACTTCTTGTTTGTGATTGGACAGAACCCAAGTTCTGTAGACAGTTTAATGTCATTTCCTGTTTGTATAGCCAAGCCAAACCTAGCCTACTGCTCTCGGCAAGGTCCTTGCACAAATCTTAAACTGAGTTTGAAAGGCTGGAAGAGGAGATTGAAATCATAAGAGAATATTTTAACAAAGGACATGATGTAACCTAATTCCTGATATGCTTTCAACTTATCATGACATTAAAATGTCCCATGGGACCAGGGAGCACGCTTGAAAGAATTAGGACTGAGGAGACGGGGTGGCTAGCTTACCCTTTAGAATCATACTATTAGAGCGCAGACAAATGTTTGGATACAGAACTGGCTGACTTTACAGCAGAAACATAGCCTCTGTGTTAAAAGGGAGACAGTAATACGAATGCTTCGTGAACTGAACCCATGCGGAACTTTGTCACGGACACATCGTAGGCTTGTAGACGGGTATATGTATCATGACCTGGTTTATGTTTTCCTGTTTTATTTTGTATACTCACCTCTCCTCATGTGTTATGTAGTTTCACTTCCTGTGTTTCCTGCCAGTTTTGATTGTTTGCCCCGCCTTGAATAGTTTCACCTGTCTAATTATCTTCCCCCACTTGTGTATTTACTCTCTGTGATTCCTTTGTTCCTTGTCCGTTCATCTTGGTTTGTGTGACTACATTCCAGCCATTTCCCCTGTGTTTGGTCCTTGTGTTTTGGACTGTTTCTTTGGACCTTGCCTGTTCATTGGACTTTGGATTTTCTGCCTGCTCCTTAACAGATTTGGTTGCCTTTGTTTGGACTGACTTTCCTGTTTTTGATCTCTGCCTACCAGCCAGCTAGTTGCCAGCATGCTAGCCTCCGGACTGCTAGCCTCCAGCATGCTAGGAACTGGACTACTAGCCTACAGCATGCTAGCAACCAGCATCCTAGCGTCCAGCCTGCGACTTGGCCTGCACACCAGTCTGCACCCCAGCATGCTAGCCATCAGCATACTAGTGACCAGCATGCTAACCTGTCGGTTAGGCTTGGGTTTGTGAGCTTGCAGCCTACAAGTCCTGAGCCGGCTCCATCCCCAAACCCGTACCTGGGCACCCGCCTGGCCCGGGGAGGTCCTCGGAGTATCAGCCAGTTTTCCTGTCTTCATGGCAGAAGACAAAACCTCTCCTTGGGTCACCTTGCCACCATGTCGGTCCGGTCCAAGCCTAGTACAGTCAGCTTTTGATCCTCACTGCTGCCCAGCACCATGGAGGTCCCGCTGCCCAGCGCCCCAGAGGCTCAGCTGCCCAGTGCCACAGAGATTCAGCTGTCCAGTGTCACAGCTGACTTCAGTCCTGCCTGGTCCCCAGACTGCGGTCCGGCTGACTCCAGCTTCTGGCTCTCCATCTGTGGACTGGCCAACTCCTTCTCCTGGTATCCAGTTGGCAGCCTTGCCGAGACCCAGTCTCGGTTGGGCCACAACCATGTCCTGTTCCAGTTGGGCTGCAACCACGTCCTGTTCCAGTTGGTCTGCAACCACGTCCTGTCTCAGTTGGGCCGCAGCCACGTCCTCTGCTGGTTGGGCCGCAACCACGTCCTGTCCCGGTTGGGTTGCAGCCACGTCCTGTCTGGGTTGGACCACAGCCACGTCCTCTCCCAGCTGGACCACAGCCACCTGATCCTGTTGGGCTGGAGCAACTTTCTGCTCCTGCTGGGTCGCAGCAATCTCAAGTCCCCGCTGGGCCGCAGCAATCTTCTGCCCCTGCTGGGCTGCAGCAGTCCTCTGATCCTGCTGAGCCTCTGTAGTCTCTTGCTTCCTGCTGAGCTGCAGCAGGCACCAGTTCCTGAGCTACAGCTGTCCCCTGTTCCTATGCTGGAGCAATCCGTTATTCCTGTGCTGCAGCTGTCTCCTGTCACTGAGCTGCTGCTGTGTCCAGTTCCTGCAGAGCTGCTGCTGTGTCCAGTTCCTGTGCTGCAGCAGTCTGCTGTTTCTGCTGAGCTGCAGCAGTCTGCTGTTTCTGCTGAGCTGCAGCAATCTCCAGTTCCTGTGCTGCAGCAATCCACTGAGTCTGACCTGCATCAGTTCCTGAGCTGCAGTCATCTCCTGTTCCAGTGCTGCAGCAATCTGCTGTTCCTGAGCTGCAGCAGAGTTGATCCTGAACCTCCTGAGCTGCAGCAACATTTTGCCTGCCCTGCCACTTGTCTCCAGTTCTGCAGCCCTGTTGCCGGCCTCCTGCTCAGATCTCTAGCTGCTGGTCTCTGGTCTGGCACTCCATTGGCTAGACCCCGGTCCTGATCACCAGCCATGTTGCCAGTCACCAGCTCGACCTCCTGAAGAGCTTTGCCTTCGCCACTGGCCTCCAGCCTGGCCTCTAGAGGGGTTTCATCTTCACCGCCAGCCTCCAGCCTGGCCTCGAGATGTGTTTTGCCCTTGTCACTAGCCTCCTGCCTGGCCTCTAGTTGGGTTTTGCCTTCGTCGCTGGCCTCTTGCCTGGCCTCCAGAGAGGTTCCGCTTTCGCCGCCGACCTCCAGAGGGGTTTTGTCTTCAATGTTGGCCTCCAGCCCAACCTCTATAGGCGCTCCGTCTTTGCCGCTGGCGTCCTGCCCTACCTCCAGAGGTGTTCTGCCTTCGCCACTGACCTCCAGAGGGGTTTGGTCTTCGCCTCCGGCCACCAGTCCGACCTCCAGAGGGGTTCCGCCTATGTGGTCAGCCTCCTGGTCGCCCTCCTGAGTGGCTCCATCTACATCAGCAGTGTCCAGGTTGTCGTCCAGACCTGCTCTGCCCATCTGTCCAGGCATCAGACCGTCCGCTTGAGGCCTTCTGCTCCGCACCTATCCAGCCCCCAGGCCATCCACCTGAGATCTCCTGCTCGGCCACGGTCCAGATCTCCATTCTTCTGCTCCCAGGTTACTTGCCCCTGAGTCCCTCCTCCAGACCCCCTCCTCCCACCACCCACCCAGTTCGACTTGGTTCTTTGAGACTTTTTATTGAGGGGGGGATACTGTCGTGTTGACTTTCCTGGCCTTTGATCTCTGCCTGCCTGACCATCCATGTAAGCCTTCATCCATCATTAAATCATTGAACTTAACCAGCTCTGTCTCTGTGTCTGCAATTAGGCCAGATTCCTCGTTTTACCTGTTGCCCTGTTTTGGCCCTCTTCTGAACGTGATAGTATGACAAATTAAAACCATTTGGACGAGTTCTCCTGCAGAATCATGTGGCTCAAATGTGGACCAACAAACAACAACCCTGAATTAATAAAAAAACAACTTCTATATCCAAACATTATTGTTTAGTGCAATGAGATAACTTCTGTTATGAATTGGCGCTATTATAAATAAAATTGAATTGAATTGTTTCAGACAGAGGGTTTAGTAAAAACTTAACTAGTTTGTTAACAGTGATATGTGGGAAACTCTTTTCCGTTCCAGAAAGAGAGGTAACTTAACTGACTCTGAGCCTGCTCGCTGGCAGGTTTACTTCAACAACATGACTGCTTTCACGATCAATCTGTCATCAATGTAAGGACAGAGACAGCAATCTCTAGACAACATGGATTCATCCTCAGCTCTGAATAAAATATATACATTTGTCGCGTGGTTGTCACGCAAGGGAGCAGTAAACACAAGGAATAAGACCCAAATGCAGGCAACGGAGGCAGGCTGGTAAAGTGCAATGATTTAATAAAGAATAAAGGCTTCCACGGGTTTCAGGCAGGCAGTGGTCAAAACCAGGGAATCAGTCCAACTAGGCAAACAAATCCGACAGGGAGCAGGCAAAGTTCAAAATTCCATAATCCAGGCAAGGTCCAAGGGAACAAAGAATCAACTCAACAGAACTCACAGATAAGAAATGCCAGGATGCTTGACACAGGGACAAAGTACAACCGAAAATGCACATGACAAGGACAACGAAGTGACAATGAACAAAGGAAAAATCCCAGACTAAATACACTTAGGTTGGGGAGACAACGAGACACAGGTGCAATCAATCAAGACGGGGTCAACAATCTAAACTGGAGGGAAAGCAAACAAAGACAGGAAGTAAAACCACAAGACACATGAGGAGAGGAGAACACTACAAAGTAAAATAGGAAACAGGACAATACCCCCAAAACTATGACAACATTATACAACACTGTGACTGTGTGGGCATTACAGTAAGGCAGCTGTCAGATTGTCAACAGTTCCCCTGTACTGAAACAACTGTATGATCATAAGTATTTTCAGATTTTTATATTTACATCAGTACCATAACGGTTGAGCTCAATGCAGCTGGCTACATGGCTAGCTATCCACAAGTACCTCAGCGAAGTGTCTCATAATAGGGCTAACGTTAGACTGCTATATGAGATGACACCCTCAATAACAGTCACGTTTTGGGTCTAAACATTATAATGAGCAGATTTACAGTAGTTCTGAACTTTAATTTAGTGCGCATGCGCCAATGTGCATGCTGCCTGTTGCCGTAGTTATAGTGTATTATATTTTTTGCTTAGTACTTCTATTCCTGTGTGCACTGACGTGATAGTGAGCTGCTGTAACAAAAGAGTTTCCCCTCGGGGAATCAATAAAGTATTTCTGATTCTAATTTTAATTTACCTTCGACATGCCTTATTGGCAATATACTGGGATCCCACGTCCACTCTGTTCTTAAAGATGAGCAACCATCTTTTTATAAGCGGACCAGTCCGGCACAATCAACTTGCCCTGCATAAACTTGTACTGGCCCCAGGCCATCGGTTATGTCGGACCCTGGCCCACTTCCAAATCCCCTCTGATATGCATCTTTGTTAAAACGTTAAATTGTTTGAGGGAACTATAACTTTAGGTAACTGGACGCAACTGTCACTAATGCTAATGTAGCTCCTCAGGGACTGTCGCTGTTATTTTTCTAATTTTAACAATCTATCCGGTGACAACTCATTAGTTAAGGTTGTAAGGACTATGGCTATCGGTCGTTGTTTATTTTGTTTAAATATACAGAACTGTCATTTTATGGGTTATTGTTGTTCGGACTATTAAGTTAAGATAGCTATTATGTGCTAACGTCAGTGTCCGTTTTTTCCACACTAACTAGCAACTGGCAAAAATGAAATAAAAAAAGACTTTTGACAAAGGGCATTTGGTTAGTTTTGGTCTTTTCATTGGATTTGCTGACAATATAGAATATCACCACCTTTTCCTTTAATGTAACTTCTTTTTTGCATAAAAGCCATTAATGTGATAATAACTGTTATCCTGAATTATCCTAACTTTTTCGTTAATGTAATAAACGTTAGGCTGGCTTTTTTATTCTCTTGATATAATAGTTATATCTATTACTATAGCTATTACATAAACAGATAGGTTTGCAATGACACTAACATAGCCTCAAATGTGTAAAAAAGTTTTTAAAAGTGTACCAAATTCCTATTCATTTACTACTACTTTCCATAAATGACACTAAGTTAGATGGTTTTAACATTATAGGCAGAGGTGTTTATATTTAGCATTGCTGAAGAAAAGAAAAACTGTTTACCCTTGAGATTTCTAAACCCTTTTTTTCATGTATTAAGCAAAGTGACAGAGTGAAGGCTTTGGTTTGAAATGTTTCCAAGTGTCGCATCACCTTAGCAGCAGAGAGGAGTGTGTGTGTGTGTGTGTGTGTGTGTGTGTGTGTGTGTGTGTGATGTCCTGCCACGTCAGATCCAGGGAAGTCTGTCAGGAACGATATAGTGCTATTCTGATTCATCCCATTTTAAGCCCAAAAGCATCAACTGCAATTCAACCTTTAAGCTCAGACACAAATATATAAATAACTGTCACAACTTCCCTTTTGTTAAACTTCTTCTGTCCGTATTCATATTCCTTATTGTCAGACTGGCACATCTGCACAGCCTCCATCATAGAATCAGGACAAAGCAGTCAGCTGTTCCCCTGTAGGCATATACATGCTTGCTTAGCCATCTTTGAGTTTTTATATCAGTGTTACACACAAAGCTGCACGTGTCATTGTGAGTGTGAGAAACAGGGACAGTGCTTGCCTTCAGAGCATCTTTGATCCCCCTTGTGCTGCTGTCACAGTCCATCCTGTGTGTAGTAGACACTGGACATTTCAATATAAACAATATTAAAAAACCTGTAAGATGGCTTTGTATTCCTGTGCTGATAGCCAATATTAATCCAGATGACTCACTACATATACTGATCTTCATCATGTGTAACAGTTGGCAACAGACATTATGGGCAGACGATTTAATTTGGCCAAATATGAGCCTCATATAATATAGAACAAGCACAAAACCCAAACAAGCCCATATTACGTTCAAGGCTCATGTTATTAGCTCAGTACAGCTAAAAAGTAGAAATAGGTGATATGGCTGAAAAATAATGTCATGATATTAATCTTAATTAATCTTTGATGAAATGGCTTCATAAAGATTTTTTATTCAGAACAATAAATTATATTGACCAGTCATTAAAAAATGAAATTAGATTTACAGAGTTTAGTGAAAACATAATCAAGCATTTTAAAGACATATTTTTGCACAAAATATAATAATAACGCACCAGGACATGTTGTGTGTACCTCTTTCTGACCTTTGTTTGGATAGACACAACCTTCTCATATGGTGTGGGACAAAGTGACTAAAATGAGTAGTATAGAAGGCAGAGTGGTGGAGACCTTGTTCAGAACTGCATTTGTCAACCCGTTAGCCATGTCACTGAGCTGCTGGGAGGGTCTGGTAAGGCAGGGGCGGGGTGGAGAAGCCCTGCAGGAATTTTGGCACTACCTCAATCACCACCTTTAGGTGGCTAAAGAGTTTGGAGCTGGGTGCTTCCAGGTGCTTCTCTTTCAGGCTCATGCCAAATTCATACGTCTCATCTTAGGATGTCAGTAGGTAACAGTCATTAAAACTGTTTAAAAACACTTAAGTACCACCAAGACACCACAACCATTGTACTTGCAAGCTTGATGGCAGAGGTGATTTTGGACGATTCTGCAAAACTCCGGATTATGATGAGTGACGACGCTGTTTTACGTTCAGTGGCAACGTGTTTAAAATTCTCCCTTTCTACAATATCTGTGTATGACAAGGTTAGGGAAATATTGTGCTTACTGTTAATAAAAACACAAACTGCAGGTCTGTGAACTCCAGTCTCCTGCATGAAGTCTTATATGTCTTTATTACAGACAGTGGAGAGCTGACAGGAAATGAAGGAGAGAGAGGTGCAACAAAGGTCCCCAGCTGGATTCCAATCAAGGATGTTGTGGTTTGTGGTCGGCATCTTAACCTTTAAGCCATGGGGGTACCCCTGGACAAAAGCTTTTATAGCTGGTCTGAATGGCCGCTGGGTGAAAAGCCTGTCCTCATAGAGAGGGGGGGAGATGTGAAAATCGTTCAGACAGTCTCTCTTCAAAGGCATTCATGGTGCTGCGCTTGCTTGAACACATAGAAAAAAAAGAGAGCTTGAGAGAGATCTTAGATAGGTGGAATTTGAACTTCGAAGTTCAAATCCTGCATACTTTCTCACCTCAGCATACCTGGCCAATCACTTTGTGAAGTGGGCATGAATATCTGTTTGCCCGTTTAGTCAAAAATTGTCAGATGCAGTCTCCCCTATCCCAACATCGGAAAGATATAGAGAGATCTACTGACCACCTGACAGGCACTTGGTAAAAGCAATTGTATAATGTGGACATAATTCCTAGGGATACTACATGTTTTTTAAATGAAAACAAGGAGTGCTGGCCTCTGGTGAGTTGAGGACCATTCAGGCTTCATCCTCAACATCCCTCATTTTCATGCTGACATTCACACCCCACACCAACAAGATTTGAGATGTGATGTGCAGCTTTACATATTCACATGTTGACCTTGTGGCACAAATGAACAATGTGTCTTCATGGTGAACAGATTGTGAAGTCTTCACTGTTACACTACATTAAACTATATACTGTATTTCAGCTTGACCATCTCAATAAAGAATAACTAGTCCATAGTCCACCTTGCATGAATAAGGGCCCACCCAGGACCCCCTTATGGTAGATCCAGGCATACAATAAGGGTCTATAGATGAGAATGTTGGTGTGAAAAACATTTTATATTTTTTCACAAGACACTCTCATCCCAAATGAGCAAAAAGTGAAGAATCTGATTTCCCGGAAATAGAATAAAATGAAAGGATAATCAAATTGTCTGCAAAGATAAAAGTGAAAGGCAATGTACTATTCCACAGCATCTTGCATAATATATGTGATGCTCTTGTACAGGGCGGAAATTGTCTTTCTAAAAATATTAGGGGAATAAAGGGAAATGTGTTTGAATGGGAAGCTGGGAATAATTGCATGCCCCTTATAACCACAATATAACCAGAGTTTTTCTTTTACTTTTTGTGATAGATTGAATAAAATAATATATTTTCTAACTTTGTGATTCAATTGTGTCAGACATGCAGCATTTTCTTTTTGACTCAGCACTGAAGTTTGAGCAAAACACTGAAATATATTATCCACGGTTTGGTTCATTTTATGTGACAAGCTTTATTTTAATGTGCAATACAGTTTTTTCTTGGAGAGTATGCTGGTAGATTTTAATGCAATTAAGCTAAACCGTATAGAGCGCGTACCAGGTATTATTACCGCGTGTATTACTGCATGTCATCTCCTCTCTCTCCCCCATCTTTCCTGTCTTTATATATTGTCGCTGTTGAATTAAAAAAAAAGCAGAAATGCCAAAAAAATTTAATTATAATAAATAAATAAATAGTTTAGTTATTACACTTGTGATTTGTATCAAGACTGAGATTTTGTTTTCAGAAGTTACAAATCTGCATGTTATAGATAACAAACTTGGGATTACTAAATTTTGTACAATTTCAGACACAGACCGAATTTTTTACAGAAAACATAATGAAGGCTTATACAATAACAATGTAGTAATAGTACATTATTTATTTCCGAGATAAAGAATGCATTTTGAGCAGCTTACGAGTTCAGACATGCTGGGCTGCAGAAGTCACACTGTCTGAAACAGCCAGTACACTCACACCTCTCACTGTGAATTCACACTTATTCCTTGTATGATTCATTCACAGAGACAAAAAAAGCGGAGTATTATTTCACAGATTAAACGGTGGGTAAAATGTGGGTATTATGTAGCTTGATCAGAACTAGCGGGGTAACGCAAAGCTACTATCTGTAGCTATATCTGTTTCTGTCACAAAAAGCTGTAATGATATCTGGGGCACGTTCAATCTGAAAACGGTGTGGTGGGTGTGTCGCAATCACAACGATGTGTGTATAAACCCCGCCGTTAAATAAACTAATGTCTGAACTCTAGGTTGAACATATGGATTTTATCTCAGGCAGACAGCAACTTCCCCATCAAGAAGAACAGTGTTGGCGAGGTTCAAGCGAAGGACTGACAGATGTCATTTCCATTTGAATTTTGACACCAAAACAGCAAGGTGACAAGTAAATGTAAATGCAACAGACTGGGGGTGCTGTTTCGCTGACACATTGAATTGCCAATTGTAAAATGAATTGCCATTTGAATAAAGAAAACCAGAAAACCATGGCAATATGAAATGCAATTGCGTGAGCTTATATTTAAATTTTTATTCAAAATAATTCAAAATGCATTTTCAAATTGGCACATTGAATTGCCAATTGCAAAATGTGTTACTATTTGAATAGAGGCCAAAAAACATCCATAGAGGTTCGACACAAAGAAACAAACTTACCTCGTTTCTCAATGTTTAGATCCGAAGGTTTCAGCTCTAGTCAAAGGATTCAAGTATCAACAGACAGCAACGTTTTTAATCAACATTTTAAAGTGGAAGTAGGCAACTTTTGATCATAACAGAACACAGTAACTTTCACCACTGCTCAGAGTGGTGAGTTATTTGTGTACCTCCCCCCTATTAATACTGTGAAGTGATTCGCTGAATTAAAAAGTGATTGACAACTGGTTCAGGTGGCGTATTGGTGAAATTAGTTTTTGACTGACAGTGAATTGTAAGACACTGATTGGCCAAATTAAAAAATGATTGACAGTTACCACGCCCTCTCAAAGTCTCTCGTCTGCAGAGATACAAACTGGCGTGGCTTATACAGAAGTGGTTAGAAATAGTCTCATCTGCTACATTTCTGCATTTCCAATCCATTTCTACTCCTCATACATATCTCTATATGTTAAGCAACAAAAACAATACAATATTTTAACCATGTACCTGAATTAATCTAATAACACAATGTATTTGAACACCACCTTCAAAAAAATAATAAATAAGCCCAAACTGAGTCTAAATAACTGTTAATGGTCCCATTGGAAATTATAAGTGGAAATAGAATGGGATGTTAGCAGAAAAACACAAGTCATCATTGAATTTCGTCATATTGCATGATTTTCTTTATAAACTGGAGGTGGAGTATGGTTGCCCAGATGAATGTTGGTTTGTGGTGTCTATGATGAAAAATGAGAAAGCTAGTGACAAAAAAAACGGGCCATAACCCTATTCTGACTAAGGTTTATGGTAGGCAGAGATATGCTGGGAATTATGAACGTGTCATTTGTCCCACACTAACAGGTGCAACAAAGCTAACAAGAGAGCGAGGGAGATGTCAGTCAAACACAGACTGGTTGCACCCACACAGTCCTGAAAAGAGGTCTAATCAGCCAAATAAGTGAAGTCACCTGTGTGGGTGTACCTTGAGCGTGAAGGCCTTTAAATAGTTGTTACGATTAACATGTTAGCCTACTTACACAACCAGCACACGTAACATTAGCATTCATTTGGAGTCCTGTTTCTGTCACCTTGACGAAACTAAGTCCAATATTAACTCTCCTTTTAACCTTGGTTTGGTCTCCATCAACTCCTGTAAATAAGTGAATTCCTCATTATTATTTTTTTAGCGATAACTGTTCTTAGAAGAGCTCCTCATTGTCAAACGTAGCTCATCAAACCACAGAACAGGCAGTTTTTCTTCATGCTGTGGTGTTGTTTCGTTCCCTTCACAAATGACTGTGCAGTCAAGTGTGGTGTTCCCTTTGTAATTAAGAAGCCAGACCTAGCTGCTGTAATTCTGTACATGAATAACAGCGCTCATTAACACCCAGTGAAGCTATCTATGGACCAGTCTGCATATTTATGCACAGTAACTGCTGTTCCAATTCTCCCCACGGACGCTGTGTGTTTACTCATTGAGGTTGTTCGACATGCTGCACAACCTCTCAGGATATAGCCGTGCATCATGTTTTTACCCTCCTCAAACAAATGTGTTTGAGGAGTGATAAAAACAATTTGTAGTCGGGGTCTGATTCCATTACAAGATGCAACAGCGAGATTAAAACAAAAAACAAACAAAACAAAAAAAATCAAGGCTCCCAGGCTTTACCCAGATGAAAAAGAAGAAGCACGCAGTCACTGAAATATCACTCAGTCACAGCTTTCATACTTTCCATCCATGAACCCTCTGGAGGGTAGAGAAGGAGGAGGGAAATCTTCCTCGATATACAGGACACCTCCTGTATATCAGGGAAGGTTTGCCAGGTCTTGTCTTTAATGAGGGGAGCATGGTGGTATCCAGGACTCTGCTGTTCATCTCTTACCCTGGAGCGGTTGTCTTGGGTAAGCAAGCTGAGGACGGGTGCCAAGGCTCAGAGAGGCAAAAAATACATGAAAATGTATTTGATTAAAAAAAACTCTTTAATTGTATTAATTTGAGGAACATCATTTTAATGCACAGTATATACCTTTTGGGCATCCTGGCCTACCAAGACGCAGACCATCCAGTATAATCACAGTGTCCCCTGTTGGATTCTGGCTGGGGACCTTTGTTGAATGTCATGTCCCTTTCACTCTTCCCACATTTCCCATCTATCTCTCAGTGGTGAAATGTAACTAAGTACATTTACTCAAGTACTGTACTTAAAAAAAATTGAGGTATCTGTACTTTACTTGAGTATTTCCATTTCATGACATTTCTACTTCTACAGTACTCCACTGCATTTCAGAGGGAAATAATCTACTTTTTACTCCACCACATTAATCTGACAGCTGTAGGTATAAGTTACTTCACAAAATGGACCTACCCAGTGGTATGTAGTAAAATTTGAGCTTAAATGATTAGTTGATTAATCAGTTAGTTGATTAGTCAATTATCAAAACATTCACCAGCGACTATTTTGTTAACTGATTAATTGTTTAAGTCATTTTTCATGCCCAAATGTAAAACATTTCATGGTTTCAGCTTCTCAAATGTGCCGATCTGCTTTTTCTTGTTTTGAACTGAATCATTTTGAGGTGTGGACTGCTGGTCGGACAAAACATGACATTGTGAAGGTGTCACTTATAGCTCTGTGTAATTGTGATGGACAGTTCTTAATATTTTCTTACATTTTACTAATCAAATGATAAATGGACTGATCAAGAAAATCACCAGCAGATTAATCCATAATAAAAAAATAATGATTAGTTGCAGCCCTGTATAAAATAGTTAAAAGTGAGCTCCACCTCAACCACCTACAAGAGTAAAATGCTGCTTCAACATTAATGCATGAGTAACAATAATCTAATGAGTATTTTTACGGTATGGTAATGGTACTTTTACTTAAGTAAATGATCTGAATAGTTCTTCCACCTCCGCTATCTCTGCTGTAAAGGCAAACATGCCCCCCCAAAAACTACATACACATCATATTCCAAAATGACATAAAATAGTTTAGATCCATCATTGTACTGCCAAATAGCCTTAGGAGGACACCACTTACACCTGGCATTAACATGAGATCTGTATCTCGATATCCTTAGAAAAATTGCACGTTGCATGCAAGTTGTAAATGTAGTCAGAACACACTGGGATCGGAGTGCAATCGGATGGGACAGCCCACGTATGGAGGTGGTCTGGCTCGCATTGCGATCAGATCTCAGCCAGGTGTAAATGCAGTCAGTACTGTGTGTACACATTCTTCAGAAAAAATCTGACCAGCAAATTGAAAGGTCAGATAACTCCACCTCCTACTGTTAGCTCAAGCAAGCCCGGCAAAAGCTACAAGTAGCTTTTGTAGTAGCCGTAGCCGTAGCCGTAGTAGCTAGTAGCCGTAGCTAGCAAGTCTTCCCTCACAAAAAGTGATTTGAAAATGAATGACATCCATTCATGGCATTGCTTTTCTTGACTCGACCTTGCCTTACTATTTTACACATTGAGATCCAATCAAAATGCAGCAGAATCAAGATAATTGGAAAGCTTATTGATACTGAGTGTAAGGCCCGTGGATCGGATGTCATTATCCAGATAATGTCTACAGATAGAGATACAGGTCCCATGTTAATACCAGGTGCAAATGTGGCCTAAATGTGTCATTCATGAAAACTAGATCCCACCTGAGAGCTAATCTGTCCCAAATTAGATTGTAGCAGTGAGATTACAAACTGTAGAAAAACATAGACATAATGTAGACATAGACATAACATAGCATCATCCATAGCTTTCCTAAGAAATGTTCTGAAGCCTGCATTTGGATTTAGTGCTCGTCACTTGTATGGAGCCTGGTTGGAGGTGAAGTGGGACAAGCAAGCAGCAACCACCACATCTGAGTGTGCTAGGCAGAGACAGCCTAGGGCACGTCCCGAAATGTAATTATCTTGATCAATTAAAATAAATAAACAATTACCCAAGTGCTTGCACAGCCACACATGACTTAATCAGTGTGAAATAGGTCTTTTAGCAGCTATGGTGAAACTTGGTGCTGTGCTGTTCTGAGCTCCAGAACATCCAAAAGCTGACACCTCAGGTATCAAACCTGTATGTACTACTTTTTTAAACATTCAACCTCAAAAGATAAAACCACAGAGGAAAGGGAGGCAGATTAGGACCCCGATGTTCCTGAAGGATAACAGATATTTAAGGCCACGATTGCCTCCTTGGAAGGAACTGACTGACCCACGTCTGCACTTCTGCTCTGTTCGTGCGTGGTCTGCATCTTCAAATACACTCCCTACACTAATTTTGCAGCTCCAGCAAACTTAGTCTTGACAAGTTGTTTTTGTGTTAGTCTGTGCCTCAGAGACTCTATTGGGGGTTAGTTAAGGTTGTTTTCTTTAAATGTAAAAACCTCTTTACTGGAGTCAAAGCTGATGTGATTCTGTCAGTCCAAATGGAGAAAAGCCTTGAAACTTTTTGGGAAAAGATGTGGGACATGCAAAGTCATTGCTCTGTGGCTTAAATGATGGTTGCAGTGGTCCTGTGTTATTGTAGCATTTATTATGTGTCTTCCCAAGCTTGCAAAGTTCCAGCATATGGAGACTGCAGTCCTATTTCTGCTGTTACAGAGAATACCATGTGCATAGCGCCATGTGTATATGCTCGCTAGTTACTGAATAAGGTCATGAAACTCCTGGGCACAATTAGTCTTCATTAGTAATGCACAGGTCAGCTGTGACATCATCCAGATCTTCCCGCATATAGAGCTCAGCCACCCGTGTGCCCAACGTAATTAAGTTCAGAAACCTGCAGCTGCATAATGATAATTTATTAATAATGCACTACAAAAGGTGATCTCTAACCAACAAAAACTGAATGCAATAAACAATGTTGCTGCTATGTATATGAATGGACATTAGCTTATAGTGACGGCTTCCTAAATGAGTAGCTCAGACCATGCCAATACATGGCGTGGGGCGGGAGACTCTTGATGGACCGCTACGACCCACAAGGCGAGGATCACGTGACCAACGCAGAGAGCCAAAGGCATCAGTAGGCACATTTTTCGTTGCCTTGCTTGTTTACTTGCACTGTTGAAGAAAGCAGCAGGTTTGAACCCAAAAGCACGACACAGTCAGAGTAAAATAAAACTTGTCAAAAGCAGGCATGGGTGAAAACTAGGACCAAGACCGTCAATAACAGGCAAACCTATCCAGACAGGGGTAAGACAGAGAATCATCAATCCGAGGGTCAGGCAATAAGTTGACAGGCAGAATTGTACAGGCAAAAACATGGGCTGGAGAGCTAGACGGATGCATACTTGACAATCTGGCAAAGACAGAGTGGAAGTGGACAGGTATATATATACTGCCAGGTAGATTAGAGAAATGAGAAGTGGGTAACTGGAGTAACTGGGTGGGGAAGGTCAGGTGAGGGGAATGGCGGGAAAGGGGTTATGAGTGTTAGTGGATGGCAGAGAAAAACAGAGCAGACAACTGAATGAATACTAAGATCTGTATGAAGTCGTGACAAGAACCGTCCCCAGAAAATTTGTAAAACTCTCTACAGCAAAGGGAAAAACAGAGTAAAGCCCGTTAATGAACGCGCTGCATTTGATTATTGAGAAATCTGGGGGTGACTAAGGGCTTCATGGGTGTAATAGAATTTATGACACTTTGAAGTATGGTTACAAAAAGGAGGCCTCAGGCCCTGTGATTATGTTGTTTTGGATTATGGGGGACTGGATGTTCCTATCATAAGACAGAAGCGTCCCAGAAGTCTCTGTTCTTCTTATACTGATAACTTGGAACGGAGACAGTCTCTTTCTTTGTCTCATCTTTCTACTGATTTATGATAGATGATGTAACCTATAAACCACCACCGTTCTGCCGTTCTGTACCTTTCGGATGTAAACTAAGTATTGTGTTGGCTGTGCACTGTGTATCGTGTACATGCTGCCCCAATGATTCCCTGTCGACAGATACTGTATGTTTTTAATAAACCCATATATTCATGTAAGGACAACTGAGGTTCATCGAGTAATTTCTTTATTCAATTGAGCACCATCTCTTCAGTACAAGTTTTTCTTCAACAATTATTCTTTCACTTAGTTTTGACAAATTGTGATTTGAACAATGCAAAAATGTTCAAGTGTGAAAACGATGATGATCACGAAAGAAACAAACTAAAGACTTGTTGCAAGCTAACCGCCCTCCAAAACATCACATCCATTATGAATATTCATGCAAACATTAGTTAATCAGATTTTGAATACCCACATTTAGGGAGCCTTTCAAAATATTGCTAGTTACTTTTCAATTTCTATATTACAGCTCTATTATAATGTATTGGTCGGATGCCCTTCAAAAGACTTCCAGCAGCTCTTTTCACAGTGTCTGCTGAAGAAATATCAGATAATCAAGAGGACACAGCTCAGTGCCACTGTAACTTTTAGACAATAAATATAATTTACAATAATCAATCCCTTCTGAAATGTGACAGCCAAATAACAACTCATAAAACAGCATTATCAAACATTATCAAAGTGACGTTTTCAGGGAATGTACACTCTTGAATACATTGAGGAGTGAGATAAGATGCAACAGTTTTCAACCTGACTCAGTTAGTCTGATTGAAAGCTCCAGAACAGCTCTCACCTTGGGGTGGCCAGAGTACGAGTCAGCAATAATATTTTAATAAAATATATTTTAATAACATATGAAGCTCTGCAGACATGACTGCTTTGGTGGCGTGCCACCTTTTTCTACCTTTGAACTGATTTGTATTTTTCTTCCTATCCTGTTTCAGTTTCATTCCTTGAAATTATTTTGTGCTTGTGTGGCGCACCTTTACTGAACTATACATAATGCAGCATTTGTTATTTACACAAACAGAGCCCAAGGCCACTAAAATGCACAATTTTCATAGTCATCCCCTTGATAAATATCAATCAACCCACATGTTGTAGCTCTGTAGGATCCTTTACACATCATGTCATGGCCCGGCTCCGATCACGGTCAGGACTTATCCGCCATGACAGTCCACTTACTCAGGCCCTCAAATGACCTAACCCATGTGATGAAGTGTCAGGCCCAGGAGCCATCCGAGCTTCCCATGCCACTGTATGTTAGCATCTTGCCTCAGCGCACAGAAACACAACATGTATCCACCAGTCTCAGTAACTCCTGTGGGTTAACTTACAAAGGACCTGACCCCAGCATTCTCTGGCATGCCTCAAGTGAGAGATATGACATGTTCCCCATCCTTTTAGCCATGCACAGGAAGTCATGGTTGAAATTGCACAAATCAGCTCATATACTTGTACACAGGCTGAACTATTATAGGTATTAAGGCACTCTTTTATGGAGAAAATAAGAGAAAATTCTGGCAGAGAATTAAAACAAGAATGTGAAAGTCGTAATAGCAATAGCCTCATGCATTTCTGCCATCTTAACCTTTTTGAAATCATGTCTATTAAAAACTACTTCAACTTTTTGAGAGCTTGGCCCATTGGTCCCCTCGCACGACATATGATGAGAGGATTGGCACAAAAAACACCCCTGTGTCTCCAGTGGCTTTAAAATACAGCATGTCAAGTAGCTGTTGTGAGTTAATGAGCATCTGTAGCATATATCTGTATCTTGGCAGTCTTTTTTAACTTAATGAGACATCTAAAGCTGCCAGGCTTGTTTACTTGTTTACATCACTAACAATGTCTTCATCATTAGTGAACTCCATCATGAATATTGGGGAAGGTGACCAAACTCCCAAAAGTTCAGCATAGTTCTTTAACAGTAAATGCCTATATCAAACTAGCACAAAGATGTGTTTGGTTTGGCATTTTCTGTCTTTTGCTGAAGAACCAAATCAGCTGACACATCAAGACAACTATAAACCTCACTGGAACGTGGCAGCGCTATTTGCACACGTTTCCCTCTGCAAAGAAAAAAAACATTAACCAGACAGACAGATATTGTAGACCCGACTCACATTGAATTTTGAATAGCAGATGCTTTATGCACACTGAATAGCTGCAAATCATTCTTTGTACTCTCAACAGCAGCCCTCTTCTTTATCATATGTAGACACTCAAACATGTAAATAGATAGGTGGATATGAATGTGAGTAAAGATATATATAATGTATCTGCCAATTTAAATACTTACATTCTCTCAGGCTTTTGTTTGTATATTTATGCCCTTATCATCAGATGAAGGCAGCCATGTTTATATAGGAAATTAAGGACATGCCACACAGAAAGCACCAAAGCTCAGTTTCAAACTGTCACTGTTGGGACAGGGCTAACTGCTGATAAAGATATGTTGCGCTGTGGGCTATTTAGTGACACTTTCATGTCCAACCACGTTTAATCATATGTGTGTCATGTATCTAACTGCTTCGAACTTAAATGGTTATGAGACTGTGGGATCTATCAGTGGGAATCAGCACAATGCTGCCGTCACATTATCATCATCTTATTGAAGCTACAATATAATGTGACTGTGATTTACTGTATCAGTATCGCTGTATGAGTTTACAAGATGATCAAACCATCACCAATGACAAATACGATTAATTTCAAGAATCAGTATGTCATCTTGAATGACAAGCCATTGAGATATAAATAAAATATTGCATAAATGCATGTCAATACATTAAAATTTCAACGTGATAAGTACTGCACCATTAAGGGACAATATTTTACACACATTTGCCAAGATGTATATATAATAGTTAAGCACAAGGCTTCAGACTTCTCAAAACTTGTAAAAGGCATTAAAATTGGTAATTCTGGTTTACTAAATAATAACCAACGTCGTAGAGAGTGAAGAGTAAAAGAAATATGAAATATGGTCCACACATCTGACTTGACACTAGTGTGTCTGTTGAATAATGATGGAAACTGGAAAGATGGTACATTTTTTATGCTACAATGACTTGGGCTTTACATAGCTGATTGCTTTTTATTAGTCTGCGCTACAGATGTTTCCTAACAACCGATTTACACATTACTAAAGTCTTTACTAGCTCAGACATTTCTGTAATTGTAATGCTGCAACCCGATTTAGTAAACCACTAGTTTGACGCTAGCTAGTAGTTACTAAGAACTTAAGAAGGACTTTATGACCAAATTTAGTGATGGGTTTACAAATGGATGGTTCAACCCAATCCAATAGAGTCAACTTAAACTTTAAGATATACATTTCAGAGCAGGATCCTCATTGTTTGAGGCCATCGGAGCTATTGCTGCCTTTCTCTTGCTCATTTACACTACCAATGTTACATTTCTTAGATAGCACTGATTATAAAATTAACTCTCTTTGTGCTGTGTTTCGACTCTCACTGTTACAACCAAGCTAATCTTGAGCTCCAGTAAATTAGCATAATGTCTGAACATGATGTGATGATTTACAAGCTGCTCTGTGAGAACCCCAACAACTCCCAATACAGCATGCAAAAGTCTCTGTAATCAAAGCAAGGAGTTATTTATATATCAAGGTGTGATGGAATTGTAGATGATGCAAAAGTGTGGACTATTCTGACAGAAAGAATGGAAATGACTTTTAGACTGTCACGTAAGTACGAGGTGTGAATAGATGAAGGCTGTGATAGAAAGCCTTTGTGGAAGGAAGGCATGAAAGCAAGGACATCTCCAAGAATGGATTAGCTATGACCTTGTGTGGTGATGGAAGACAGCAGTGATTTTCATTTAGTAAATATGATGGAAAGCAAATGACAGGTGTTGTACTCAATGTAAAATTTATTCCATTTTGTGGATGTCATGAATACATGTCAATGGGACCAAAATCATGCTCATATCAACAAGAGGCAATGGAATCCAGCAGAAACCCTTTGTCTATAATGTTGACACTCCTCCTCCACATGTGGGAACAACCTTTATGCATCTAATCTAAAATTATCCAAGAGGATTAGAGATAAATTAGATGAAACTGTTATTTCAAAATTCTACTTAGCAAACCTCCCATGTGCAAAATTTCTCGCAAAATGGCATCAATATTAAACTTCACCACCTTGAACGAGTGGTTCAGAATGATTTCCCCAGAAACATAATTGGCAGCTGTTCTCGTGTCCTTCGGTTTTTGTACATCCAGTCCTGTTATTTCAACAGCCAAGGACAATATTTATGCTCTTACAGTATGCTACTGTATGAAAGACTAAAAAGTGGGGAGCAAGGTGAGGCGCCCTCTGAGCTGCTTTGATAGAATGTTAATTTTCCACAAAGATGAAGAGAAGAAGAAGAGAGAAAAACAGCAGATTATGTGCGAGAGAGGGATGCTGGCATGTTGTACGGCAAAATAAGGTTGGAGGCCTGCTGGGAGCGTGATGCGGCAACAGCAGTAACATTATGTCATCCAAGGGGCTGATCCTCTGATGACATGCCCTGGCAGAAAGAATCTAATGTTTGCCACAACCCCATAATCTAGTGGCATGTGTTCCTCACATGTTTATGGATGTGGAGCAAATGAGATGAGTGAATGACGGCAGCTCTGGCTGTACTACAGTCTGTGAATCCAAAATGTCTCTGTAAATCCTGCAGAAAACGACATTGTGCGCCCTCCTGCACTCTGCTGGGTCAGCTGCCCAGGGAAATGTCTTTTGTCAAGGATGTAAGCACTATGTCATGCCTCTCTTTCTTCAATAGATCATAACCATTAGTGTAAAAACAACACGCTGCCAAAAGGGGGATCCTGGGAGCCATTAATCTCTGTTGGCACACTGAGGAGCCGAGGATGTCAAGCCTGTCTGTCAGGTTGCCAGAAAATCCCGTCTTGATGCTTTTTTTCTTCGTGCCCCTCAATCCCTCGCTCCTCCATCAACCCCCTCAACAAATGATTGTCCCCCTCTATATCTCTCATTACTTAAGCTGTAACTTGGCATTATCAGTACAATAATGAGAGCTGCAAAAGACAAGGCAGAGATGTATACACTGAATTCTTCCAGGAGACTACATACAAGTGCCATCATTCTATGATTCACTGTGGAAATCAACTTTAAGGCTTCAGTTGTTTGAATTTTCAGAAGTGGATTTTGTCCTCATGATTTCCCTGGCAAACACAAGAATGTGGAAGCAGTGAGCATGTGGATGATAAAAATGTTTCTGGTAATAAATTACTTTTTTAATTTAGGAGATCATATTCTAAACAAAGTTGGGTAATTAGAGAAGCAAATGAGAGAAAGAAACCTAAAATAATAGTAATAATCAATTCATATGTCATAAAGGCAAATAATTATTAGTTCTGTCTGCTGGCAACAGTTAAAAAAGTTGCAAAACCTCAGTGTTGCCATAAAGTTTAAAACTAGCAATCACTTGAGGCAGTGAACCAAATTTGATTTTACTGATGCAGCTTCACTTCAAACCAGATGGATCCATTTTGTTCAAATAGTCTCTCAGTTTTAAGGCCCTTGGCTCCTATTCTGTGTTTACTCTGTTCTTTGATTTAACTATGCTCCTCACTTCAGAACAACATGTAAAACAACTCAGTGCAAATGCTCTTCTAAGACAGAAAATTATGCTTCTCTGCAATGGCTGTGAGTGCAGTAGCTGTGACCTCTCCGTCACCTGCATTTTCTGAAATGTTTGTTTCCTTCCTGTGTTTAAAGAATAAAAGCCTCTGTCCAGGGATTGGTCTATACAAGCAGTCCAGTTTATTGTATTACCTTGATAATAAGTAATACAGTGTATATATACTGTTTTGTTTACTTTTACTGCCACCACAGAAGCAGCACGTTGAGATGGACAAGGACATGCTGTTATTGTACCTGGATATTGTTCATTTCAACCCTCAGTTAATAAAACCCATGTGAAATCAATATACTTCTGAGTGATGGATGCATTTTGGACTGGATTCAGACCACATCACAGCACCAAGACTGCACTGATAAGGGTGTTACTGTAAATGACATCTGTCCGAATACTGATTAAATATCACTTTGGTGCTGCTTAACCCTAGAGTAGCCTTTGATACTGTTGACCATAAAATACCTCTCGACATATTAGAAAAGTGGGTTCATATCTCAAAGGCAGAGGCTATATTGTTACGACTGGTGATGATAATTCAGAGTGGATCAGCATGATATGTAAAGTCCCCCAGGGTTTGACTCTTGGGCCTCTATTATTTAAACTGTGCATGCTCCCACTGGCCAAATCATGCAAGACAACATGATTGATCATAGCTATGCAGATGACACCCAAATTTACTTAGCTCTTGTGCCAAATGATACGGTCCTTTTGTGCCGGTGCTTAGAGCAAGTAAATAGCTGGATGCAGTTAAATCTCCTTCAGTTAAATAAAGACAACCCTGAAGTCGTTGTGTTTTAGCCTGGCATTGCCAGACTAATTCGCAAATGCGTATTAGTCTGGAACATCTAAGTTCATTTTCGATTTCCAAGGGTCGTTATCAATGGGCGCAGACCAAAATGCCTCTGGACGCAATTGGAAAAACCTACAACCAATCAGAGCAGCAAAACGTGTGACGTGTGACTGTAATTTATAGTATCAAACCCGCCCCATATTAGATAAACAGTTGTGATTGGGCCAACCAGATCCAGGACAGGTGGAAAGTGCTGTTGTTAGTTTATAAATCACTTAGCAACCTTGGGACAAAATACATTTCTGATCTGCTTGAAGAGTATAAACCGAGTAGGTCCCTTAGATGTTTAGGAAGCAGTCAGCTTACCAGTACCTTTTGTCAAAACTGAACAATGTGAAGCTGCTATTAACTACTATGCTATACACAGATGTAACCAACTTCCAGATGATCTTAAATATGCCCCAACTTTCCTTGCCCTGCATGATTTCCATTGTTTAATCTAATAGTTGAGATGAAGTAGGGCATTAATGGGTCACTGTTGCATGCTAGATTCTTGTCATCCTGTGTAACTCAGTTGTCACTGTCACTGCCATGCTGTGATGAAGACAGATTTAGCTCAGAAGTGTTGATAGGCCATGTCAGTCGGCAACACATGAGGTGTCAATGTTCTGAAACACACTGACTTCAGGCGATGGCAGTACTTTGCGACTTTACTACACTGATCTGAGATCTCCACAGGTTGCTCACTCAGTCCATCCATATTTGTTTGCAATGTTTTTCCATGTCAGGTTTTGAACTTTTCTTTTGCCACTTATCACCTTTAAAACGCCTAACATTGAATCTGACTGGAGAAAAACATGCAAATGTGGTTATTTGAAAAGTTGTACAGTGAATCTCTGTAATTCGAAGTGTGACAACTGTTAAACAGCTATTAAAAATCAGACACTATTATCAAGGGCTGCAAAGATTTTCAACTTGATGACAATGATACTGACATAGAAAATGAGCAAATCATCACATTTGAGAAGTTTGAACTTTTCCTTGGTAGATTGCTTAAAAGAGTAATTGATTATTTATTTAGGATCCCCATTAGTTATTACCGCAGTAACAACTATTCTTCCTGGGGGCCACACAAAAGACAAACAAGACAAAACATTCAAACATCACATTACAGATAGTCCACAGAAACAAAACAAAATTAAATAAAAATATGAGAGAAAAGTACATTCATAATGTCACCTCATGGTTAAAACAAATAATAGAGTTAGTAAGATAGGTAACCGCTAATACTAGTGTACAGTGAAGCATTACCCAAGTTAGCACCACAAGTGTAATCAACCTTCATATACAGAATCTCATATGTAGCCCAAGCTGATTTCTTTCTGAATAATTGCTGTTCTTCATCAATTCAATTTTCATCAAACTTGTTTAAATATAATTTTCTGTCAATCAGTCAATTAATTGTTTCAGCACTGCTATTTTGGAATCAGGCCACTAGAGAGATCACCACACTCATCCTGAGATTTATTATAATTGGAGCATTCATTCACCCACACTGAAGGGTTAGGGTAGGGTAAGTATGTCAAGTTGAAATGACTTGGAATCAACATTATACAGTATAATGGGCTGATATACAGTTGTTTATCTGTAATGACAAGTGCAGTGGCCTCAGAAATTCACATCCATGAATTAAAGCTGCTTTCATTGTGAATACTGTTAAGAGTGGGTTTGAAAGGATAGGTTAAAAACTGTGGCCTTGGTGTGTGAAAAGGTGTGGAGGGAAAAAGGAGTGTAACAGGAAGCCACACCGAATCTGTCTGCACTGATTCTGACCATCTTTAGCACATCTGAGCGTAAAATAAGCTTTTAATGAAAACGTGACTTCATCGTAAAGGAAAGAAGCATTGACAGAAAAATTAAAGGCAGTGGCATTGTCATGTTAGAGTTTACCTTGGTCTTGTTTTTTTTTTCTTTCTAGCCCTGGTGAGGTGATGCTGGTGTGAGTGAGTCACAGAGTTTCTGAATGGCGGGCTGGGTTTATAAACCTCAGCCAGCCCTCAACACATGAGTTTAGAGGCCACTTGTCTCTGCGGTCTGTCACGTAGGCACATGCAGCAAAGTCCGACAGCCTCGGCATCCTTACTTTTCGTCCCGGAGGGCACGGGAGCACAAAGACTCTTCATCATGAAGTGCTTCTTCCTACTTCTCTTCTCCCTGTTGTTGGTGTCCCACGGATCTTCAGCAGTCATCACAGGGGTAAGTGGGAGCAAACAAGTGGATACCTCACGGGGCATTGGAAAGCTCTCGGTGTGATGGGAATATGCAGAACAAGTACTTGCTTATCAAACTGCTATTTTCATAAAAGAAAATGTTGCCTGATGTGCACTGCTAAATATTTTCCTTACTGGCAAAAACTTAGCATTAGTTATACCATCACGAATGCAGTCATTTTTTAACACTTCAAATGGAGGATACTTTGGTATGAAATTAAACTCTTCAACACAAAAGAAGCAGAAACAAATAAGATCATTACAGTAAAGGACAAATACATATAAAATACATATATAAAGTGACACTGGAGGAAAAAGACTTGTACAGTGTGTCTTATTTATGCTTAGACCAAAGGCTTGTAACATTCATCCTTTTATCGTAATTTTTTCCCCCCAGTTTAAAATTGTGGCAAATTATTCTCCAAATAATTATGTAAAGTATTTTTCTGTGCTTAAAATGTATAGCTAAATGCTGGAAAAATGTAAAAATATCTTGTACTGAAAATTAATCATTATACAGTATAATGTAGAAATATGTAGAAGACTTACCAAAGAAGAAGACAAAAAATTATTTTTTGTGTGAAATAAAATAAATGTCAGATATGTCACACGTAGTCTCAAGGGCTATTAAAATGTAAAATGACAAGTGCAGCATATCTATCAGTTTGTCCATAAGTATATATCAATTTATAACAACCCACCAGTGAGGTTGCAAACTTATTCTTTGAATGATTTCCCTATCCAGGCCAGGATTTACATAATTCCAATTAACATAAATAATGGCCATAACCTGCTAATAAAACACCCATCCCTGTCACAACAACCGTTGCTGATGTGAGTAGAAAGAGGAGCATGCAGCCATAAAACAGAAAGTGATTTTCATCCACGTCTGTCACATGAAATCACTTCTGTTCCTCTTCATTGTGTTCCCCTCATCTCATCCGAAGTGAGAGCTATCACTCAGCTTCTCATTCAGACACTCAAAACAATAAATCACCACCTATCCTGAAGTGTTTTGTTGAGGTATGATATGACTAATGGTGTAATAACACTACCATTAGCATTAGCATGATATACTATTAAAGTAACACTAGTTTGCAGTGTGTATTGCACTGCTGCTAACACATTTCTCACCGATCTAACAGCTCACTACCACACTATACCTGCCGTTTCCTGTTAATATAATAATTATTACATGATTGTGTTTAATTACATTACATATCACTACATTTTTTTATAATTACCTATTACATCTCTCCTTTGATTAGACATAGCACCAGTTACACCGGTGAACTTTTGACCACATTTTATTTGTGACAAATTTCAAACCTGAAACTGAAATGGTCTCATAATATAAAGCTGATATTAACAGAAAATAATAAAGTTAATAATGAGAAACTTTAATAAGATTAATAAGGAACTGACTTTTATTTAACTAGAGCACATCATTAATCACTAGCTGGAAATTGTTATTACATTAAGATTTAAATGTCGGTCCAAAGCTACATGTCCATAAAACTAATCAGTCTTGGTCTACATAAGTCATTAATACGCTTAATTAAATCACAGCATCTAAACTTGTGTGCATTGGTGTGTGTGTGTGTGTGTTGTTGTTGTTTGTGTATATGCACATGTGCGTGTATAGGCCTGTGAGAAGGACTCTCAGTGTGGAGGAGGGATGTGTTGTGCAGTGAGTTTGTGGATCCGGAGCCTGCGTATGTGCACACCCATGGGACAGGAAGGAGACGACTGTCACCCTATGAGCCACAAGGTGAGATCATCTACAGAGGTACTCTCATCTCATCTGTGAGGCGTCACACATCATTGATTTGCCTCCATACAGTGGTGTCATGGTAGAGATGATGGAGCAGAGGATTTTCTGTAAATGAAATTTGGTTAACGTCTGTCTACTTGACACTGTGGCCTGTTGCTACTTTAAAATTGAGGTTGCCAATGTTGTGATTTTGCTTTTGTGTGATCACTTACAAAGCACCTAGACCCTCGCCTTCAAAATTCACACAAGAGGCCCGAAAAACAACCTTCCACTGCATCCATTATGCCTGATGAAAATGAAATGAATCTCAAACTAAAGGTGTCTGCTTCCAGGTTCCTTTCTTTGGGAAAAGACTCCACCATACTTGCCCCTGCCTGCCAAACCTGTCATGCATCACCACAGAGGAGGGGAGATCCAAATGTCTCTCACCATACAAGTATCCAGACTACTACCTCTACTACCTCTGAGGACCAACACTTGCAGTTACACTATTTGCTACCTGCACTGTAACTATCTGCCTTTAAAAGCCTGTTTCCACTTTGTTTGTTTGTTTAATTTTTATTTTGAATAAAGATATATATTTAATAATGCATAATTTTGGTTCAGGTTGAATTAAACTATATATTTAAAGGAAAATCCAGTTGCTGGTCTTTGCACCCTTGGATTTTAGAGTCAATAAAATATTTAACATGATACCAGGTGGGGAAGGATGACTGCTCCCTGCTGTCACTGATGAGTGTTGTGTTGTAAATATTACAAGACTGCACCGTATGCTGCAGTTTCTACCTAAACATTTTTATGTTCACATATTTTTATGTGACTCGTAGTGAATACTTCCCCTGGTTTTATTCAGTGTTGTTATTCATGTATTATTGGATTTTTGAGTGCAATCAAAATGCCCATGGGAACAAGCCTTCTTCTTTATTTGTGTTTGGCAACAAGAATAATCTTGATTTCAAATGGTCTATGTTACACTGGGTTATACTGTACTGCATGTCTCCCAGTACTCTGCAGCAGTGGAGTTTTTGATGAGCTTTCATCTGCCCTCTAGGGAAACATGAGGAGAAACACACATTATTTCACTTGTAGTAAAATAACATGCTGAGTGAGATGTGCAAGTTGCACAATATCCACTCATAACCAAAATGCACATGTGACAGTATATGTCCGTGCTTAACTGCTTTCCTAACCGCAAAGTACAAAAATAAAAACTGTGAGAACATTTTAATTGGGGTTAAAAGATGAGGGGAGATGGACCTTTCCTCACATTCACCTTGGCAGCAGGTCTTTATAACCAGGAAACACTAAGACAGCTATGAAATTAATCACTGTCAGGGTATGATTCAAAGCATTTGTTCAAGGCTCAGAGCTATAATTAGATTTGTCCAATGACTCACATCAATCTTATACTTGGAAAATGGATATTGGTCTTCTGTGGCTCTAGACATGAGAGCATTCAAACAGCCTGAAATCCTCAGTGGAGTGATCTGTGATTAGGCAATGCCCCAGATAATGGAAGTCTAAAACTAGAGTACATGAAAGAATACAAAGTCCAGGGGAGCAGATACTGGTAACATCTCAATAACGTCAGACAGAATTTGTTCTAATTTACTCTAGCAGTGTAACAACATGCAAAATATGAACTATGACTATCAAAATGAACCATGAACTGTCTGGAGCCTTGAAAAAGTTGTGATTCATGTCACCCAATAAGAGCTTAAAACAATAAGTCAAATAATCAATCAGTTAATTGACAGAACACTTTTTAAGTAATTTTTAAGTGTAAATGTGCTTCTTAAATGTGAGAATTTGCTGCTTTTCTTTGTCTTATGGGATACTAAACTGGACATTACAGTTCCACGCCAACTGAGCAAACTCAATCTGCTAATGAGGACTGCGGGATACAGGGGAAAGTTCCAGAACAAGCAAGTGGACCTTCAGTTGAGACTGTTATTGTTGTTGAGATTGTTTGGGTTTTGGACTGTTGGTCAGACAAAGCAAGCAATTCGAAGACGTCATCTTGGGCTGTAGGAAAGTGTGATAGGAATTTTTCACATTTTTTTGACATTTTAAATAACAAACCATTAATCATTTAATTAATCAATAATTAAAACAATCATTAGTTGCAACCTTCAAGGGGAACTCCACCGATTTTATACATCAAAGTCTTGGGGAGCACTACTGCATATGTGAAAAAAGGTGTATAAAGCCTTTTGTGGCTGCCTCAAGTGATGTCACCAGAGTCATCGTCAGCTGGGTCTGAAAACACCTTTGAAACTGAATAAAATCTGGGGGTATGGAGTTAGAAAGAAGTGAGCTCACCAGACCTCTGTAGCCCGCTCCTCATGTCTACTTGAGTCTAGTGGCTCGAGGCTACATTAGCCGCTACTAGCATGACACACCTAAATCTTTGACTGACTGAACTGACTGAACTGTTACCAGCTAGAGTTGCATTGTGGGTAATGTAGGCACCAAGTTTGGACAAGGAAGACGAATGCATGGAATAAAAAACATGATCTCTGGTTCTGCTGCATCACCTTTTTTTAACTGTGCATTGTGAATCCGACAATGTTGCAATGCAAGCGCAATGCTAAATCGATGGAGTACTCTTAGAAATGTGATCATTTCTTAGAAGGTAAAGTTAATAACAGCGCCGAATCCTTGGATACCCAACCCAGTCGAACCTCATCAGATGATACTGTTTTTAAAAAGCTACATTTCCAGCTGCCCAAACTGTATTTTAGGAAAACCCAGTGAGGAGGACAGAGGTCATCATAGTTGCTTAGTGGTTAGAAAGACTGAAAAGGCCAATAAAAGAGCCAGCAGTAAAAGCCCAGCAAAGACAACCACATTTCCCCAGCATCACAACGGAGCCTGCATGCCCTGAAGACAACACGATGTACCAAAAATACCCGACCTGCATTTGCATTGCGCAAGAGTATGTGCAGGTGAGCCGCTTCTGCAGCTGAGGAGCCACAGCAATTACACCATGAGCAGAGCACAGCCAGCTGTCAGGAACGAGCAGGCATGTTGTGATGCTAATGGTTATGAATGCACTGAGGGCAGATAGTGCGTTGAGGAGCTTGGTTGTTGTGTGGCAGATCAGAGTGACGGAGGAGCCGGAGCTCAGAAACACCTCACTAAATCACAGTGATTAAAATGTGTACTGAGAGAACTGCTCAACCCTTAAAAGCTGTGGTTTGGTGTAATTGAAGCCAATGTCAATGAATGCAACAGCAATTAGCTGAAGCAATAGCCTGCTGCTGGCCTAAGGAGGGAGGAGGGGATCGGGGTTTGAGGGAGTTTGATTAAAAAGCAGGTGCCATGCAAACAGCCTATTGAAACAAATATAATTAAGTGTTTAATAAGTGCTCTGTTTAAAGCAATGACTACCACACTTGTAAAGGAAAAATTAACCTCTAACCTTTTAACTAAGCAGGTACAAGCAATTTGTTATGCCGTCAATATGAAGGTCTAAATGCTGTTTCAAAGCTTTCTCCACATGGCCAAGAATTTTATTGAGTCTTAAAACACTGGAATCTGCCTAAAATACACTGACCACATGCACATTTTTAATTGTAGAATGTAACTTCCCTCAGGTTATTAAAGGGGCACTTTTTTTTTACACATGAAGTTCAGTTTACTCGTTACAAGGAGTCCTATTAGGTCCTTAAAAACAGATGTATAATGTCTTTTGTGGCTCTGGAGGAGCTTTCTAAAGTCTGAAAATTAACCCTGATGATGTCATCAGGGTTAGGGTTAGGGCTTGAGACTTTCACACAAAGTGGGCATTACAAACTGGAGGCATGGGGTTTGAAAGAAGAGGGCATTTAGATGCTATTCAGCTGCTTTAAGGGAAATTGACCCATTCTAAAGACTAAAAATCAAGATATCTCGGCCTCTGTTGCTTCAATTTTGACCATTCATCTTTTAATCTGTCTCTTGTGAGTCCCCCAACATTATGGAAGTGTAATGGTAAATTGCTGGAGTGCCCCTTTAAAACTTCAAAGGTCCCAGAATAAATATCAAGGACATGACATTGGTGTAGCCTACTTAAATGTAGCTGCCCTGACATGGAGAAATCCACAATAAGAACACTAAGATATCAATGTCTGTATTGATTTCTCAGCCAATTTGTTCGAATATGGGGTGGAACTCTCACTTTTTCTCAACTGGAAAATCTTTTTTCATTTAAAGACATAGCCTGAGATGCAATCAAGAGCGGAACCAGATCAAGAAAAGACATCTTGTTAAAAACAGATTAGAGCCCAAACAACTTATCATCCATTTCTTATTTATTTGCTAAGAAATACAAACAATGCAAACATCCTTTCCAAAGAACCAAATTGTTAACACTTTCAGTGTCCCAATGTCCATATCGTTAGAAAAAGAATATCTGTATATCCTGCTGGGAATGTGAATCCACCCATTGCTCAACACAACTGACCCATGAAGAAGAAGAAGAAGAATTTGCAAAATACCTTTAAAGTGAGTTTTAACACCTTTTCAACACATAGAATCCTAAGAGATTATGAAATATACAACATATCTGGTTAAAAAAGCAGAAGGAAAGAGGGAAAAGGGCTTCACGGTATTTACAAATGTGACATTGTCCTCATTAAAAATATACTGAGATCTGTATCTCATTTGTGGTATCCAAACGATTAGAAACCAAGTGTGTCACAGATGCTAGAGACACTGACTCTAATCAGCTGATAAAATAGTTCTGTTGTGTTTTAGGCATCAGTTCTGCAAAAGGCAAACAACCTCAAATGGGTGTGCTGGGATATAATTTCAAAATATACAAACAAATAGCCCAAGTGACATTCATGTACAATATTGTAGTGGACCAAAAAGGTTGCTATACTCCATAGGGCATAAGAAATGTCTCCAAAGTAGGACATAACATGACACATGACTGTCATAGAGGCTATACCATTTGGAATGAATGCCACCTCCAGTACATGCAGAGGTGAAAATTAAAATGTGGCTTAACCATGATGCCCAGTTGGTGAGGCAGACGACCTCAAACACATTACATTTCTATAAAAGCATCACATTATGCTTCCATCCCTTAATATGACTAGCTTTAATTAGTCTGATTCTAATAAGCAAATCAAATTAAAACAGTGGGTAGGCCTAAAACCTTTGTCACAAATTAAAAAAAAATATGTGTAAATTGAACTGAAGTGGGTTCACCCTCCACAACATCCCTGCCTGCTTGTACAAACACATTTTGGGGACCAGTCTGTGTAGCCTACATTCGGAATCAAGATGTAATGTGTCTTTGGCAGTATTTTGGGGCCATAACGGTTCAAATGACAAAGTATGGCTCCATGGGTGTCTGTGTTCCCAGGCAGCAGGGGAAACAGGCTCTGAGGCGCATCCGGAGCTCCTTGTTGAACAGGAAGCTGATGATGGGGTTCGCTCCCGCCTGGGCGAAGCTCATCCACACCGCAGCGGTCAGGTAGAGCTGCGGGACCGGAGCTCCCTGCACGAATATTCTCAGGTAGCAGGCGCTTATATAAGGAGCCCAAAGAATGAGGAAGGTCAGTGTGATCATGTAGTACATCTTCCCGATCCGTTTCTCCATCTTAAACTCATCCAGCACCAGCAACCTCCTGTTGCCGAGGTGCGAAGCTTGCCTGATGCCCACCAGCGTCGGCGGGGTGGGTCCGCGGCCGAAGCCGGCGATCCAGTTGGCGGCGGCCTGCCCGGTGGCTCCGGGGCCGTGGAAGGTCCAGTTCTGGCTGATGGCGGGGACCAGCTGAGCCGGCTTCATCTTGCGGTGGTCGTAGACGAAGCACAGCATCTTTATGTAAACCACATGGGTCGTCCCCACGATGACGGCCAGCATCAACATGAAGCCCAGCGTGTCGTTCGCCTTCACGTAGCGGTGCTCGAAGATGCACTGCTCCTCCTCACGGATGAATTTGTAGGTGCCCACGTCGAAAACCGGAGGGAAAGCCATGGCCACGGAGAGAGTCCACACCATGCAGATCACCGCCACGCACGTACACAGATTCATCCGCTTGTAGTAAAACCTGTGGTGGGCGATCGCCATGTAGCGGGTGATGCTGACGCAGAAGAGCAGGAAGGCGACGTGGAAGCAGAAGAGCACCGACATGAAGGCGACGATCTTGCAGCTGAGCGCGCCGTACGGCCAGGCGGAGCCGCCGCTGATCGCTGCCATCACGAAGGGGAAACAGACGGCAGAGCGGACCACGTCTGCCAGGCACAGGTCCAGGAGGAAATAGTAGGGAGCCTTGTGCAGCGAGCTGTCCTTCAGCAGCAGCAGCGACAGCGACGCGTTACCCAGCAGGCTGATGCCCATGATCAGACCCAGGGAGGCCAGCTTGACCGCAGAGGCCGTGGACGCATAGTTCTGTAACGGGCTGCTCCCCCCAAACTCACTCGTGTTTGCCATCTATGCAGCCGAGGTAGTGTGTGTTCCCACATCAATTCATCGACGAGCGGTTGTATCCTGCCAAGGCTGAAAGGAAAACAAAATCAACACGATCCGCCGCTTTAGCAGAAACCCCACTCAGGAATTAAATTCCACTCAGAAGCGTCCGTTCAACATCGGCTCACATGCATGTGCTGTGATCCCCACCAAAAACAAACAAAAAGCATTCAACATTTCTTTTTTTCTTCTTCTTGTCCTTCATCTCACAAGAGTCCGGCACAAAAAGCATCCCTGTCTGTTGTTCCATTCTCTGCTGAGTAGAGGCAGCCCGGTTGGGGTTTATACACCATCACGGAAGGCATCCGTTCAGCAGACAACAGAAAACACATCTCAATTTCCACCGATGGCGGAGGTCTCCTGTTCGTCTTCTTGAGGAATAAAAAAACGGACAGTGTTTTGCGGAAGCATGGCGCAATTACGCACCCACAGCCTCATCAACGACAGCTAAAACCTAAAGTTATAGGCCTGACAGAGGCTGCAAAAGCGAACATGTTTGGAAAAGCTGCGCGGAGGTCGGAAGCTCGCAGAGGTGGGAGCGCCGGTACGGGTCTAACGGTGGATCTCACACAGCAGCGTCTAGCCTATGCGACGCACGTCCGCTTGCATGCAGAGAGCAGGCCTGGGATCAGTCAGGAGTCTCACCTTAGCCTTGTCTATTGCAATCTATAGGGAGTCTGTCTCCATGCACTGATGAGATGCAAATGTTGACAGACTGACAGCGATGTTAATATTAATATTAAAAACAACTTTGATCATACATTTTAAGGGGAATACTATACAAATATAGGATTGATACATATTATATAATTATCTTATGAGTATTATAAGAGAGTCAAGCTCACTTTATTGTCCATTGATGTCAGCTTATAGTCTTAATTATGGACACACATTTTGAAACACACAAATGCACAAACAGCCCATAATATTACTGTGTGAATATCTCTTTAGTAAAATGAGTTTATTGAAAGATAAAAATAAATAAATAAATAAAAAAGACAGAATTGTGGGAAATGATAAAAGTCAAATACTTAACACGATTCATGGTCATAGGTCATTGTCCCTATATGCAACACAGCTGCGTGCGCTGTAACTGTAACTCATGTCTAGTGTTTCACACTAAACTATGCAGTCATTTTATCTCTTATTTATAATGTGCCAAATAAACACGGGGGTGGACTGTTAACCTTCGATCTCTGTTATGAACTATGAGGTTAAAATAAACATATTTGATGCCTACTTGAATCAGTGAATTAGAGATCTTCTGAGAGAATTATTCTGTTTAAAATCCATGTTTTTGCGCCGTTAACATCCTGAACACACAGTTGTGTTCACCTTGGCTCCTTGGATTCAACTGTGACAGCCCTTAAACAAAGATATGTCTTTTTTTTATGAGGCCATAAGAGAATAATATAACACACTTGTGTAAAATACAACAACCAAAACAAAATATTGATCCACCAAGCAAAAAGACTATCACCAGTACTATCCAGACTACTACTCCAGATCTTCTGTATTCCCGCTCTCTGTCCTTATTGTTTTGAATGATGCAAGTATAAGGTACACTGAACAACTGACAGTCAACAGTTCAAAAGTGCATCACCCATTAATTACAATGATTCGTGTCTGTCATGTGGTTATGTTTTGCTCTAAGTCAACCTAACAGTCAGTGAGGTATTCACTTGCTGTTTGTTTGAACTTTAGAAAAGGCTAAATTAACTGTTTTACTGACCGATACGCCACTTAAGCTCTCCCAAAATCAACGCACGTAGCTACAGTTTAGAATGAAAGGTATCAGCTATAGCTGACGCGAGAGACTGAAGGATGACGCAGACAGAGCTAACAGTGTGGGTTCAAATAAGGTAAATAGTTTAACAGAATACAGCAGAAGTGTGCAGAATGGTATCTCAGAAGATAATTATGCAGAGGAAAAGTGAGTCTGACAAAGACGGTTATATATATATTATATTATAGAAAAATGGCAGATGACTTTACAAGTGGCTTGAAAACAGCTGAAGAGACCTTTTGCATTCTGAAAAAACAACAACCTTGAACTCAGAGAAAAATAAAAGGTCATCTGTTTTCTTGAAAAGCACTACCTAACTGCAATGTGACCTTTCAGGATAAAGAAAACCCAGTACCAAATAATCTAGATTATGTTACAGGTCTCTCAACAATACTATCTTGCTCTCAGCAGAACTTGTGTACTTTGAACTACAGTTGCCACCATGTGACAAGGCTGCACCTGCTGCTGCAGTGATTCACCAGCACCCCCTGCAGCCAGCTCCAAGGAGCATCATGACAAGGAATCAGACAGATCAGCGCTCAGTGCTGTTTTACAGACAAATATTGGCTTTGCTGGGAGAATTAACACTCGTATCAGGACCAAAAATGAAACCACAACTGACCAGAACCCACATTGGTCATGCCTGAGCTTTCCCTTCCAAGCCTGGACAGGTTTTCTTATATGACCCTGTGACCACACCGGAGCCTGATCCAATCAAGTCCAGAGGAATAATTCAAGAAGGAAGTTCTAAATCCCAGTAACATCACTGGATCAATCAAATGGTTCCAACTTTCAAATGGGCTGGTGTAGGTTCAAAGTGGCTAGGTTTAGCACTGAGGTTAGACACATATGTTTTGGGGCTCTTATGGTGTAACACTGTTGATGGTTAAAAGTGGCAATAACAAGTTAATTTCCTACATGTGAAAACATAATTTCATGCAGAAATTCTTATGTTTGGGTATTAGATTAGAGGGGGTTAAGTTTAACAACGGTTTTGGTGCAGTTACGTTCACAGTAAGGATCTAGCCGGATGGATAACGGCAGAGATTTGCTGGAGCTTTGAAAACTCACTTCTTGCTTGCTTGAGTGCTTAAATGCCCAAAGAATACTATAAACACTTTGGCAAAATAAAATATCAACACACTATCATATAATAGTATAATCGTATAATTAAAATATGCACATTTGTCTTTGCATTGCATTGCTAGGCCTGTTAAAGCTTGATAAGCTGAAATAGACAGAGCTCCCTGGGGAGGGGGCTCCGCCAACAACTCTGTTGTTGGAGTTTGCAAAGTACTTTCTCCAAAGTACCCTAAAATAGGCAAAAAAGGCCTTGAGAACGAAGATAGTGTAATGAGATCATGCGTCACATGACAAACATCACTCACTCGTTCCTGGTTTTCAGATAAGACATGCTTGCTTAGTACTCGGTGCACTTCTCGACTATATATATTGAGGTAGAGGTAGTAAAAAATTCACTAAGAATAGTGCAATTCCCAGACTCATTTAACAAATGTCTAGCCCCATGAAATTTCTATGCAAGGGACTCTGAGCCTTGACTAGCCAAGTTGTTCTCTCCTAGTGGGGCCAATAAAAAAACAACAATAAATGTACAATAGATTGGCCCTAGAGACAGTAGACCTCTGGTCAAAACACACGTAATATACTATAAAAGCCGTTTCGCAATGAAGGGAAAAACTGAATCTTGCTTCTGGAGGTAACGTTCAACATTGAAATAACATCAAGAATAATGGTGAAAAAGTGATGCTTTAACTCAGAGTCAGAATGAACTTTATTGGCCAAGTATGTAAGTTCATACAGAAATGTGACTTTGTTTGTCTCTCAGTGTACCCATACACATCACAGAGGACAGAAAGATACAAATATAGACTAAACAAAGCTAAAGAAAATAGGTAATTATAAATATAGACATATAGCTATCATGTCCAGGCAAGTAGGTATGAAAATATATATGTAATCAACTGGACTACAAACAGACAATATCAGCACACAGCATGGCGCAGTCGATATTGTATTTTTGAGGCTGATGCGATTATTGACATTAGGAAGACACGTTACAGGTGCAATATAAACTTGTCCTTGCGTTCTGGTTGACATGTAATGTGAATTTCTTGTGACTTATCAGCTGATGTACATGTCCATACAGAAATATCTGTGATAAGCAAAAATCAGCTGATATCAGGGCCTGGCCAATGTATCGGTCAAGCTCTAATATAAGCCCACAGGTCACATTGTTACTGTTCCTGTAAATACAGAGTTGCGGTCTGGTTGGTGTACAAGTGCATAGCACAGTTAAGAACCTGTGGTAACCTCAGTTTGTAAAAGTAGCCTAACCTAAATTTTAAAGTCAAATTCTACTAGATGTAGAATTGCAAACAACAATTGTAAAAAAAAAAAAAAAAAAAAAGAAAGAAAGAAAGAAAATAAAGAAACTCTTTACTACTACATCATCGCTATTTCATGCTGATATTTTCTAGCCTGGTAGTTTATTTTGCCATATTTCTGCATGATGGAGCTAAACTGGCGGGAGATGATTCAGGTCAGTTTCTGCTACCCGAAAAAACAGGCAGAGTGACACCTCGTCCGCTTTTCCCGCTCTCTGGGATGGACCAACTGCGACGTTTCTGCCCAGTGACGCAGTTACGTCACCAGTCGGTAGGCGGAAAAGCGGCAGTGTGTTTCTGTATCTGGAGATAAAGCCAAACCGGGTGTTTTTATTAAGGAGATACATAGAGGGGATATACAAAGATTAGCTTTCTACGTGCTGAAATGGCGGTTCCTGTGGGTCAGACAGATCTACAGATGGACAGAGGCGCCCTGAGCGGCCAGACGGTTTCCTCCGAAAACAACATTGACATCGACGAGAAAGAGTTGGAAAAAATCACAAAGAAACACCGAGAAGACGATACGTCTACGCTGCCTTTGCACTCACCTTGGACGTTTTGGCTGGACAGGTAATATTTTGTCCCTTCTTCCGCGTTGTTTGTGAGTTTAGAGCACAGGACGAGCAGGAATGATGGAGGAAAAATACAATTCAAGGCCACAGCTTTCCACAGGCCTCCTTGAGCAAATGTACCGGGAGACTGTTTGCGTTTAACATGACCTCCTTCTATTTACAGTACCGTGTCTGACACCACAGAGAAGTTATACTTTTCACGGCTATGTTGTTAACAAAGGCAGTGACTCCTACGTAACACGGTGGACATGTCATTTATTGGTATTTAAACATGCAATTCAAGTTACTTTTAGCTCGGTTAGCCTGAGAGAGTTTGGGGTGAAAATGAGAGTGGGTTTTCAGTTTTCTGAAAAGTGGCACAGTTGAAGAATGCAGACTTCACCTTTCCCAATAGCCAGAAATGTAGGCTAGTGTAAACTGATGCCAGACTGTAATACATTGTACCTTTGCTTGGGACACTTTCTTATCAAAATAAGAGTCCCTGGTGTCTCTTGACTTGTCATTAATTAGCCTATGCTTTGTTTATTGTTTAATCGTTTGCCCCGGAAACAAAGGTTTCCAAAGTGTGGATGACACCGAGGTTTGATTAGTCGTCTTTTATGCTCAACGTGTTGACTTGAAAGGAGTGAAATATTAATGAAATACATATTGAAACTTGACACTGAAGAATCCCCAGACTACAGACCCCATTAAGACTGAAACAATTAGGCCAGAGTCAATTAACTTAGTCAATCAGCTGTAAAAAAAAAAAAATAAAATAAAAAATAAGTCAGCAACCAATTTAAATAATGTTTTAATCATTACAGTTGTTTTATCAAGCAGAAAAGACTTAGTATTCTCTGGTTCCTGCTTCTCAAATGTGACGATTCGCTGCTTTTCTGTGTTTTTTATATGATTTTAAACCGAACATGTTAGGGTTTTGGATTGTTGGTCTGACAAAAAGAAGACATTTGAATATGTCACATGGGGCTCTCAGAACTTGTGAGGGCCATTTTTCACTCTTTTTAAAGATGAAACAGTTAACAGAAAAAACAATCAACAGTTTAATCAATAATGAAATTAATTGTTAGTTGCAGCTCTAATTAAAACAGCCTGGTGTCTGTAAAATTAAGACTGTTGTTGGGGCTATTTAAATTAGTAGTTTGGAATAGGGATTATGATCTTGTAAAAGTGCATGTCTAAAGAAGCCATGGTTTACAAAATGTGGAAATGAAAAAATAACAAATGTGATCCAGCATAAAATAGGCTACATGAAGATTATCCGAGGTATGATTTGTGCTAAACCTCTCTTCAAAAAATGGACTCCGTTCTAAAGCTTGTCAACACTCATTAAAATAGATTAGCTGACCAAAAAAACCAAAAAACAAAACATGAACCCTGACCCTCCATGTTTTGCGCGTGAGCAGCACAGTCAGTGTGTTTCTTCCCTTGTTCTGTCACTTTATCATCACTGTCAAAACGGTTTCCACTCGTTCTTCTAGGTCATTACCAGGCACGACGGCTGCAGAATGTGAATCCAATCTGAAGAAGATCTACACCGTGCAAACTGTTCAGGTGAGATGTGGTGTCAGCTTAAAGAGCTTCATCATCTTAAGAGCAGAGAGAGATCAAATGCATGACTTGGCTAAGAGTCGAATTCGCTTGATGCAAGGGAATAAGCAGTTCACTGGCACTTAAAGCTGCAGTAGGCACAATTGGTGGTGGTGGGGGGAGGGGGGGAGATCTACCCATTTTATCGTGAAACATGAACATGTGGTGAGCGGGTTATTGACACCATATTACATCAGCTTTTTTTAGTGAAATTCAAAATGTTTTAAACTATTGTTGCTATTGTTACCTCATGTGTAAAGTTCTTGTTGATTAACATATTGTTGTGTGGCAAGAGTGACAGTAGCCTCTGATCTGCAGGTCTACTATACACTGAATGATGCAGTGCATACATTACTGCATTTTGAAATGGTATTATTATTAGTAGTAGTAGTAGTAGTAGTAGTAGTAGTAGTATGTTAAGGAAAAGTCAGTGTATTGTTTTCTTGGAGACTTTCAACATGTAAACTAAAGTAAACTAAGCATACGGTTTGTCCCGTCGTCATCAGATTCCAGGATTGAAACCTGCTACCTGTCTATTAATGGGCAGATAAGTTAGTAATATTTTGCGATGGTGTTTAAGTTCTGTTTACATCGCTAATTTTTGTAAACATAGAAGTGAAACAGGCTTGTAGTTTCAGTTTGAATAAGCTGAGACACACAAATACAGTAAGTCAAACTCTTTGATTATATGGGAATATGTTCATTGTACTGATTGGGACATTAAAGCAAAAATCCAAAGCTTTTCGATTAGTTGTCAACTGTTAAATTAATCGGCAACTATTTTGATCGATTAATCGGTTTGAGTCATTTTTTAAGAAAAAAAAGAGTCAAAATTCTCTGATTCCAGATTCTTAAATGTGAATATTTTCTGGTTTCTTTACTCCTCTGTGACTGTAAACTGAATATCTTTGGGTTGTGGACAAAACAAGACATTTGAGGACGTCGTCTTGGGCTTTGGGAAACACTGGTCGACAATTTTTCACCATTTTCTGACTAATCGATTAATCAAGAAAATTATCGACAGATTGATCGACAACACAAATAATTGTTAGTTGCAGCCCTACTTTTAATGCTTTCCTTTTAGCATGGTGGCTCTTTTTAGATTTGGCTTAGCCATTTTCAATATCTGAATCAGCTTTATTGGCCAGGTATGTGTACACATACAAGGAATTTGACTCCGGTTTTCCGTTGCTCTCAATGTACATACGCAGAAATAGACAACAAGGACAACAAGCTCAACAAGGTAGACAAACTTTAAGCTACTATGTGCAATATAGATATATATATTTTAAGTACAAAGTACAAAAAACAACAGTAACATTTATAAATAGTAAGACATGTAGAGTGCAAATGGTGCTGAAATAAATATGGTTAATATAACAGGTTGCTTTATATACATGAGGTAGATGGATATGACAGTATATACAGTATGCACAGCATGCGTAGATTTAGAAGTGATAATATTTACATAAACAATGAGAAAAATGTACAGGTACAGTGGATGTTTTTGTCACAGGATTATTGCACAGGGATTGTTCCTGACACTATGTGACTGGTGTTAAGTGTTCATCAGAGTGATGGCCTGTGGGTAGAAACTGTCCTTGTGGCTGGTTGTTTTGACGCACAGTGCTCTGTAGCGCCTACCAGAGGGGAGAAGTTGAACAGGTTGTGATGGATCTGTAGTGATGTTTCCTGACTCTGGACATGTGTAAGTCCTGAATGGAGGGCAGGTCAGCACCGATGATATTTTTCTGCAGTTCTGACTGTAGTCTGTTTCTGTCCTGTTTGGTGGCCGATCCAAACCAGACCGTGATGGATGTGCAGAGAGCAGACTGGATTATTGCAGAGTAGAACTGGATCAGCAGCTCCTGAGGCAGGTTGAACTTCCTGAGCTGGCGCAGGAAGTACATCCTCTGCTGGGCCTTTTTGATGATGGTGTCGATGTTGGACGCCCACTGAAAATCTGCTATTGTATCACAGAACAGTAACTTTCTCTTGGAGCTTTAAGAAAGAAAAGCAACTCTTTTCAACATTACCTATCTGCTTTTCTGTTTGCAGATGTTCTGGAGTGTATACAACAACATCCCTCCAGTCACAGCCCTGCCTATGAGATGCAGCTATCACTTAATGCGTGGAGAACGGAGGCCGCTGTGGTGAGTCTATTGTAAATATTAACAGGGGCAGATTACAGATTACTGTTGCTCGTACAATAGCTGCCATGTAATGAAATGTTACAATGTAATACAAATTTTCCTCCAGTTGCATTGGAAAAACTGATAATGTAATAATTACAACACAAAACCCATTCAACTTGTGTAAAATACATTTACCTAAGTATGTCATAAAAGCTTGAATTATTACATTGTTATATTTGGAATCATTACATCGTTATTCATGCATATATTCAAGGTACTGTTTGGAGATTTTGAACTCTAGTAGCGCTATGGAGCAGGGGTTTTTTTTTATGTGTAGGTGCCCGTTTTGTTTGTCTTGTGCACATGCACGAGGATGCACATGCGCTTTGGTGACGCAATACACATTCCTCGCCATGGTTCACGCTATTTCAGCAGGTGGCGGCAATACACCAAAAAAGACAGGGAAGAACTGCAAGCTAGTAAACATGGATGTAAACAAGGAAGTATTTAAAATACTTTCAAAATAGGTTTTGCAAGTGTTTTATGAGGAAGGAAATGCATTGAACATGTTTGTTAGACAAACATGGGTACATTTTGGTGAGTAACACTTAATTAAAACATTAACAGGTTTTACAGCCCATTCTGATGGTCATTTTTTGTATTGTGATGACTTCTCTTCTCTATGTCTCTTGAATTAAGTTTAAGTAAAATATGTATTTAATCATGTAAAACTGGTCACTCGGTTAGGATTGCATATTATAGTGAGTATGAATTTATTTTCTATCTTTCACACCAACAGGGAAGAAGAAAGCAACGCAAAAGGAGGGGTATGGAAGATGAAAATACCAAAAGAAAGCGCTGTAGGTGTTGTGCTCTGTTTAGCTACTTTTCACATAACGATATCACGTAATAATAAAAATACCTGAATTATTAATTAGCTGCTCTGTGTTCTTTTTGTTTCAGTCTGCAGTTTGGAAAGAACTGTTACTTGCTACTATTGGGGAGCAGTTTGCAGATTACTGTGCCTCAGGTGAGCTAATATAAGTCCATACTTGATATTTTATGTTTGTGTTTTCAGGGGGAGAAGATATATTCCTCTTTGATGAAAGAAATATGCTTTCCCCCCAACATAGCAGTTGAGTTGATGAGTATTTGTTTACTGTCTGTTGTGTCTGCTGTCTCTTTTTTGTTTCCTTTTTATTTTCCAGACGATGAGGTTGTTGGTGTCAGTGTTAGCGTTCGAGACCGGGAAGATGTTGTACAAGTCTGGAATAGAGATGCATCACTTGCTAATGAAGCAAATATCTTGGCCAAAGTCTATGAGCTCCTCCCGTATATATCTTTTAAAGCTGTTTTTTATAAGTGTAAGTATTTTTTTCTACTTGCGTGTATTATACCTTTTTGGATTTAGAAATGGGAATGAGCTTAGGCTTTACAGATGCCTTGTCAGAAACTATTGTGTATCATGAATCAAGTCCGACTGTAGAAAAAAGTATGCATCTATACTAGGGATTTAAGTATGCACCTTTTGAAGCACAGATTTCCACCCAGAGCATGTAAGCATGCCAGAGGATGATTTAAGGAGTGTACATGGCTCTCGGCTAATCAGGACTGAACTGACGTTGCAGAAAAGGCATAGCACATACGTAGTTAAACATTATAATGAGCTACAATGTAAAGTAATTAGGTTATACTGGTGCTTAAAATCTGCCTGAGATTGTATTGTTTGAACTGCTTAACCTGCAAGCAGAGAGGGATTTTGTAGACTCATTATACCAGTTTTTAAACATTTTCTTTTGATGTTGAAATCTGGGGATGGGTATACGCTTTTTATTTTTTTCTCCCTTTCTTTTTTTTTTTTTTTTTTTAGATTCAAAAAACAAAAAAAAGTAATTCTGTAGCCAAGCTCCAAATGGTGTCTTGCATGGCATGTAAAATGAGGGGTGTATACTCACCATGAATCACTTTGCCTTTTTCAGCTCACATGGAACATCACGCCTTTGAAGGAGGACGCTCAAGACATTAGATTGCAATGGACTTTTTGTTTTATTTTAACCTGAACTCTGTACCTGCCTTGACGCAAAGGTGCTGTCCACCAACTAATCAAGGATATTATTTTGCATTCAACAAGGAAATGTTATCAATATATTTTTATAACTTTTAATGACTGATGCCGTGTTTCATTTTGATGTAGGTCGTGAGGCTCTGAAGAAAGCTCAGAGAATGTATAGCATAAATCTCATCCACAGTTATTAGTTCATGTTGGTTTTGACTTCCTCCTATACTGAACTGCACTGTCATGGTCCTTTTCTCTGCTCGGCCTATGGACCTCACGATATATTCCTGGTATAGAGGTAGCAGCTACATAATCGAGTGTTTTTTAACAGTTTGAAACGTAAGACATCTCAATTTCATGTTTTAATTAAGTCAGCTCATTCAGTGCCAAATGTTTTAGTCAGCTGGAGTGTTTCCCCACTTCTGACGATAGAGCGAATGTCCCATTTGGTTTCTTGAAACGTCATGAACTGTACATCAAACTTAAATCGGGGTAACACATGACTACCTATTCAAATCACAGTGTCCCTCAGTTATAAAGCCGTCATAGGGAATCAGAACATATCCCAGCACAGATATAGCCCTAAGAAATTCAAGATTTGGTTTGTGAGATGTTTTTTTCCAGCTTTAGTTAAGGAGCAAAACCCACTCTGAAAGGTGCCTCTTTGAATGTTCTCAGCCGCACCACATTTGACATTCCTCTCAACACGCGTGTTGAACGTAGACCCTCTGCTCTCCTAAATGGAGTCACGGATTGTTTAGTTTGTTACTCTGAAGTGATACTACACATTTTTGTTCTCAACTAGTGGTGCTCCTTAGTACTTGTCTGTACTTGTTTCCCATACCAATAAATCTAGTTTGCTTTACTGGACTGTGTCCTTATAACCGTAACACAGAGAAAAATGCAGCATAGTTTGCTTCAAAGGAAGTAGTGAGGTCATGATATTCCCATATTTAGCACGATATCTAGATACAATATACCAAATTTTATCTTAAGAAAATGAGACAGATGTGGTGAGATTTAATAGTCATTGAGTCAATGTAGACTGCTGCTACAAAGAAAAGTACACTTTAAACAATAAGTTACACCCTATGTGATCATGTCCATAATGATAAATACCACCACTATTAATCCCTTTTCATATCTGGGCCATTTTTCTGAGACTTCTCTAACACAGTTAACATACTATAGTTTTATTGCAGTGTAGGCTACAGTAAACTGAATGCTTCTGGTATTATCGGTTGTCACACCACTTTTATAGTTCAACTTTGGGCTGGTTGATAAGTTAGGTATAAGGGGACAATAATTCCTTTGTAAATGTGATTTTTGCAGTGACATGGACAAAGTAAATAAAATGGAAATGAAAATACAATAATCATCTGTGTTTCTTCTTGCACAGTAGAATCATCAACAACAAATATCTGTGAAAGGACAGTGTTGCCAGTGTGTTTTAATATCTAAATGCCAAGCCATTTAGTGCTGATTAATCACATTTAATTGTAGCAGTTGCACATTATACTCTTACTGGTATGTCTCCTAAGGTAAGATGGGAAATACCTCTCAAAGAAGTCTTGTAAAGGTCAGGAAAGCAGTGAGTAGCAATGGCTCTGCAGTTAAAGTAAAAAACATGTATGAATGATGAATTAACAGTTAATACAAGATTGATAACCTACTCGTGCTTTTCAATTCTATTTGATTTGCCTCAGTGTGTTAATAGGTAACATGTACAAACCCACCCCAGTAATCTCAATAGTAGCTGATGCTGTTTAAAGTTCCTAGTTGGGAATGCTCAGCCATCTTTGGTCAGTGAAGGATAAGAGCATTCAACAGGGTATCCGCAGATCCTTAAAAGGTCTTGAATTTGATTACTTTTAAATGTAAGGCCTTAAAATGTCTTAAGTCTTATTTTTAATTATGAAAAGTCTTACATTTTGAGATTATGTATATTCTCCATTTTAGTGTAGCCTACTGTATGTTTGGACCTGGATGTTTAAAACCAGTGTATTGCCTCAAGTGATCACATTTAACTATAAAACTCGGCTGAAACTGCTCACAACAGGGTCTGTGGATTATCTCGAGTAACCTTGTCGTGATTTCTGGAAAGAGACATTGCTGCTCAGTTTTTCAAATGTTTTTTTTTTTTTTTTTTTTTTTGGCACTTAGTCCCATTATATTCAAAAAAGGCAGACATCTCTACGGCCGATATCTCCAAAACTCGGCAACTCACACCAAAACAATCTAGATGGATAAATAGCACTACAGGTGAGAGGAAAAATATGTATTTTTGATTTTGGGGTGAACTGTCCGTTTAAGGATTTCAAGAAAATTGTAATTAAAAGCTACCAAAATTATTTATTTAAGGTGTTCATTGCAGAAAGTTCATTGCATTAAACATTTTAATTATTATATTTTAATAATTTTGTGTGATTTTGTTTGGTATATTGAGATACATATCAATATTAGAAAAATGTCCATATTAATATCGTGGTTGATTTAAAACATTTTGCCCAGTCCTAATGTGCTTTCGTTCTGCTGTGGAAAGGGTATTACATTATTTATTTATTTTTTTGTTAAAGTCTTAAAAAGGTTTTAAAACGCATTAGATTAGATTTCAAAAAGTTTGCCGATACCCGACGACAACTCTGTTATTGTCCGCAGTGAACTCTGTAATACAAGCTGGTTTTGATCTCTTACCATGTCTGACAAGATATACAAGATTTGATGTGAATGTCTCCTGTGTGGAAGCAGAGGGTGAGCAATTACATGGACAGCTTGCTTAGGTTTTAGAGTGTTCTACAGTATGACCCCTGTGGTTATAAAATGCATTCAGATAAGACTTGTCAGTAATTTATAAAACCTATGCAGAGTGCATCTACCTCCACACCGTGCTGATCATGCCTACACTGAGCTACATTTTCACAGCCAATTGAAATGGTTAAAAAAAAAAAAAAATGCTGGTATGGACGAGCGCACTCACCATCTCACAAACTTGATTGTATCCACAGTCAAAACACAAGGATTCACCAGCCAGTGGCTTGTGCGGTTTAGAACGGCTGACCCTGCTAGCAGCAGCTACAAAGCAAAGCTTCTTGATTTTTAGGGAAATGCTCCTGTTCTTCTATGATTTGCACTGACATGACATGACACATTGTTACAGAACCTTGGGGCCACATTTCAAGAGCAGCTCCTCAGTTAGACTTTGAACCTCAGTTAAACAAGCCCCTGCATGAAAACTTGTTGACTGTTCTAAATACGTTTTTTTAAAAGACAATCAAACCCCCAATTTTAAATGATGCTGTCGAAACGATACTAGTTTCTGTTCTTTCTGCTATAATTCACCATCTGTGTAGGAAATTTAAAAATACCAAAAAGAAAGGTAGTTTTAGGTTCATTTCCTGCGTTGTTATAAAATGAGGTAAGTGTTATGGTTTTACACTACACTCCTCAAACACTAAAACGAGAATGCTGGTCAAAGCTTGATGTTATTAGCACTTACCATGGTAACAGTGACATCAGACCGATTCGTTATAAACACTGGGATAAAAAAAAGCTGCCAGCTGACTTTTCTGGGCTCATGTTTGCATGTGTTTGGTGAAGAACCTGTGAAGGGAGGGCTTCTCTGTTAGAATGACCAGAAAAAGAATCTACGAGAACACAGTAGTTAAGGATCACATACACACCACTGTGTAAAATGGTATACTTCAAGCTACTAGAAACATACACCAGCGGCTAGTTTCAGTGAGACTTTTCAAAAAGTTTAGTTTTCCCTTGTTGTCTGTCTATGGACTTGAATCTTTCTTCACCTTTAAAACTGTGGGGACCACGTGTGAAAAAGAATGATTAAGCATGTGCTTTGCATTTTAAGTGATGAGCGAGGTTACACAGAAACATAGCTTTTCTGATGTGCCCATGTTTTGAAAAAATAGCAATCAAATGTTGAAAATGCAATTATTATGTACAAAATAGATTAAACTGTTAATCCCATGAAATACTACTATGCAAGACTGTTCATATACTGTGATGCATGACATGACATGCAACACACTGTCACACCGTATGATATACAGTTGTGTCACACTATGCTATATGCTTCATGTCAGTAGGCCTAGTGGTGAGCATGTACTGTATCAGTCGCATTGATGATAAAACTTATATTTTTCTATTGATACATATGACAAGGCGAGAAAGATACTGATTATGGAATACTTCATGAGGCTGTATATAATATACAGTATATATACAGTATATCCAAAATATTCAAAAGCCACTTTTAAGATACATAGTTGAAACATTTGGCAAATTCCCTCGAGTCTTTAGATTTAGATGATATTAAATCTATTTATAGCCGTACAGAGACAAACCCAACACATCAGGAACATTCCAAAGAAAACAAATAGAAACGAAAATTATTTTCAACTAAATAAGAAGTTAAAAAATGTATATATACAATATATCAGTGTGATTTCTGTTGTGTTTTTCTTTTTTCTAGTTTTCTTTTATGTGACTGCAGATATAACTGTCCACTTCATGGACACAATGCATTAAAGAGACGGGATCTATTTTCCCACTCACCCCTAAGTAATCATGTAAATTGTCTTCACTATCACTTGCGTACTCAAACAGCACCACGCAATGTTATCAGAATCATGCATAGGTAAACTGCATTATACATACTGAACTGTTGTTGAAGTGCATGGTGTCCTCTACAATGGACATATGGATACGTTTGTTGAAGATTAGATGTTGAAAAACAAAAACAACATTTAGAGATGATTTGTTCTGAAGTAATAAACTTCCTTTGTGATTTATTGATATCTGCCTTAAAGGGTTAAATTAAACAAATAAAAACATGGTCACACCATTAAAACATTTTCACGTTTGGCTCATAAATTTGGAAGAAAAACTAAAATTGGTGCAATCCTTAGATCTCAAGATTGCCCTTATAAGGCTTTACCTTATAAAAAGAATGATCTTTGTTCATTATTTATTTATGTTTGATGACTGGAAATGAAAAAAAAAAAGCCACATCAACCGCCTAATATATCTACAACTGAGGAATGGTGCACAAGGTATCATGTTTTCTAGTTTCTCCTTCTTTCACTCATTTGATAGTTCTTTGCTGGTCATTATCTGTATAGCTTCTCCAGAAGCCCTCTCCCTTTCATTACATGTTGAATGCTGCAGCCCCCAGCAGCAAGGGGAAAACACTGCATGAAAGCCATCCATCCCCCTTTGGGAATCAAGAGGAGCTCCTATTCATTTGCTTAATTACCTAATTAACAGAAAGCTAATTACTTTGTTGTGTGCACGCGTACGTGTGGAGAGGCTGTTACGTAACTGATAGTTATCCTCAATTAATTTGTAACTGCACTCCGTCAAGTCAGGGCCTTAATCCACACAACACATCACCAGTGTGACACCAACAAAACATGATAATAAATTCAGACCCAGACACATGGCTGCTGGGCTCCGCTGAGCTCATAGATCCAGTATTGACATGCAGATCAAGCCACTGAAGAATTAGAAAGCTTAGATCATGTGTTAGATTGTCTTCATAACACTGTACAAACATTTGAATTGTTCTCATTAATTACATAAGACAATCATGTTTACAACCTTTTGAAAAAAAAAAAAAAAAAAAAAAAAAACCCCTGCAGTAATCCTATGAAAGCCTGTAGGATTGGCTCTATTATACAAATCATAGCAAAACTGAAAATCCTGTTAGGAATATAATGGGAATAATGTAGAATACCATAAGAGATAAAATTACATTAAGTATAAGAATGTCATCATAAATTCACCACTGAGCAAAACAGACATGTTCAAAGGCCAGATAAGAATATTTTAGTAGTGCTGTCAAAAGGTCAAATCTTTCATCTTTCATTACAATGCATCTTTACATAGAGAATATGGCATTTTTTTATGCTTGACGACTTTGAGTTGTGGGATCAAGAATATGCATTCAGAAAAAGGAAAAATAAAACTACAGAAATACATTTTAAATGGCTTTGATACAACTCTTACTGTATGATTAATGTCTGTACATGATGAAACTACTTGTTACATAATTGGTGTAAATTGTTGTCTTTCCAAATGTCTTTCTCCCCAAATATTATACACTCTTTAGAGACCCCAGGTATGTGAGTGGGGTTTTTTTTTTTCATGGTATGCAGGTAACAGGAAATAGTGTTGTTGTAATGTCGTGTTTTCCTATTTGGCCTCATTTTGTGTCACTGTTACTATGAATTAACGCAGACAAAAACATGAAGACGTTTGTTTATCTTAGTTTACAGTCACAGTCGGTACAGTTGTTGCTGGTGTGTCCAGTTCACGGCAGAGCAGAACTTTGTTTAATATTGAAAATGAAGACGTGGCCTGATGAAGATTATATTTCTGTGCCCAGTGATCAATCACCAGTAGAAGCAGAACAGGAGCGTGAGTATGACAGTGCTAGCTCAGAGGACATGAGCTTGACAGCAAAACAGTGCGCTGCTGCATGCAGAGCAAACATGTTGTAATAGACCACAACACAGTGACTTGTGATTTGTGATTACCATAATTATTTGTGTTTGCCGCCAGTAACTGTAGCAGTTACAGTAGCTGCAACACAGTACAATGTGTAGAAAACATAGCGTATAATAGGCGTACGTTGAAAGATTAAGTAAAATCCTCATAAACTCACATACCACAGATTAAGTGGTTTTTCTGTGAAAATATTAGAGTAGTTTTTCCTGTGACGGGGCATGGTCAGAGGGTGGCGCTCTCTACTAAGAAACAGACTTTCTGAAGAGGGTTCATCAGCAGCATTCCTGCCAGATGCAGCCATGATAAATGTAATGTTGTCCACAGCGAAATGAGCTGTGCTTCTCAGACCTTGATCAAGGACAAAAAAATGACTTATAATATTTTCTCTTGAGGTTAAATTAATGTTGCTTTACAATGAGTGTTAACTGGACTGTTGAACTGGCCCATGATAATTCTCGTCTTCAGGGGGCAAGTGACAGATTTTAATTACTGCCATAATGTTTTTGCACTTCTTGTGACAGTCATGTTAAGGGAAAACTGTTTAGCGGGTGAGCAAAACCTTTTCAACCACAAAAAAAAATATGCCAAGCAGAGATTCTTAATAACTTTGTTGAAATTTCGATGCAGTCATGTCCCCTTCAAAATATTATGAAGAATTGGCCCACAGCAAATATAACCACAGCAAACTGCACGAACCTGCACTCTGGTTATCTAGCCTACACTGTCACTTTCAAAACCATAACACCACCCCCCTTCAATAGTTAAAACTCCTCACAGTTGAAATTAAAACATCGTTGATGATTATGTCAAAGCATTTCTTTTTTCTTTTTTTTGCAGTGAAGCTTTGGAACAATTATGATGAACCACTGATCAAAAAAAAAAAAAAAAAAAGACAGGAGAATTTTCTGAAATAATAGAAGTTCATTCTGCCTCAGTTGTAATTAGTCAGCTTAGACATTTTAGCTTTTCTGACAGCCCCCTCTCTCCTGTCACACTTTCAGCTAAAACTAATGCATATCATTACATTTCCCCATAGAAAGGACCTACTAAGTGCTACTAAGTGCTACTGAATTGTACTTGTGACTATGATGTTTCTATGAAGGATCTGCGAAGCAATGAACGTTATTTACCCCAGCAGGTGGATATGACGTCACGGACTTGGAACATCAAAACAACAACATCCAAATCCGCGATTCTTCCTTTTTTTCTCCTTCTTTTCTCGGCGTGTTAAAATCTAATAACAACATTAAGAAAGGAGCTCGTGCCTTTCCCTACGAGGCGGACTGGAAGGGAGCGAGTGTGAAACTCCACATTTCGCTTTTTTTTCGACGCCCTCGGTAAGATTGTGTCTTTCTCCTTGTAGTTAAGTTAGTTAGTTAGTCCCCCCACCTCCACCACCACCTCGCCACCAACACCAAGGCGGGCGGAGTAATATTGTTGGTGTTTACAGTGTGATTTGTTGTCGCACGCGTTCTCAGTACACAAGCTCGCGTGCACTGACTGGTTCGTTATCTCATAGCCTACTAGCAAATCGGTACCCTCCGCGTGCGCCTGTTAGCTGCTGTAAAGCGTTTCCATTCTGGTAAGTTTCACTATTATCATAATGTTAACATTAGCCTTGTTGTAGCCTATCGTATCTACATACCTGCTGCTGTTGCTGCTGCACTCAACACACACGGAGTTTGTCTTCGTTTTATTTTCCTGCTGTTTCCTAGAATTGTTACAATTAGTGAAATAAACAAGTAAACAAACACCTGTATTATTTTCACGTAGGCTGATTGGTAGCGCTGTTTAATGTCTATGTAACGAGCAGCTGTTATAAGAGTGCTTTTTGTAACTACGAGTGTTGTATCCTCTACTTTTTTTTTTTTTTTGGAAAGTTGGGTTTCTAACTTAGTTGAGGCTACTCATGAGACCCCGGCATCTTTATAACCTTAGTTTGGCATAAAGTGCTGGTAAGCGATAGCCGTTAACAGTCCGTAATTATAACGCTACCTGTTAAGGATAGAGCCGTAAAAGTTTTTATCTTCACACGGTGAAAGGGAAGTTAAAGAGTGCCGTGATTTCTTTGGAGTAAGACCAGGGAAGGAGCTTTTCCCCACGTGCTAGCTGTGCTCCAAACTCCGAAAAACCGGAGGAAGACATTACAACTGCCCTAAACTAACGTATAGTTATTATAATTGGAACAGCCTACAGCTTTAGCTAATAAGCAGGCCGACTTTTATTTGGCATCACCGACGTTATTGAAGGCTGTTGTTTTGGTGTGGCTTGTCTGCCCAGCGATGAGGCTGTACACAATATATCTAAAGCGGATATTCACCTCATAGTTAACTTCTTATTAACACAAAGGATTTAGTGAATTCGTTTTTAATTATTGCGGTGACAACTTACAGTCACACCTCAACATCAAACGTTTTTGACGTTATGCCTTATTTAACTGTATTGCTCAAAGTTTGAACTAAGTGGTTTTATTGAGTCATATATGCTGTGGGTTACAGTTAGCCGTTTTCTTAACTGCAAATAGGCTGAAGTTTCAGAGCACTTAATTATGGCATGTGAGAAAAAAAAGAGTTCCCATTTTTGTTAAATTAACAATCAACAATTACCTGTTGTTGCTATAGTGTGTAAGTGCAGTGAATAGTTTCTGGATCAACGTTATGTTATCCTAATGCACTGTCCAAAGGAATGTATTTGAGAAAGAAATGTTTTGCCATGTAGAAATACCTTCAAAACAAAGCAATCAAGTAAACATATTCAACATATTTTAGATCTATTTTCTGTTTTGATTAACATTTTATAACAGTTGTATTACAGACAAATGGACACCAGTAACCAATATGATAATGAATTTTACTGTGCAGCTTATAAATGTATATATACATAGTATAAACAAATGTCTCCTGTACTTAATCCATGTTGATTTATTAGTTATTTGTATAAGTCAGACAGAATTAGTATTTTCACCAAAAAACATAATTTAATTAAAAAAAAGCTACAGATTATGTACATCAATTGAAAGTGAACTGCATACATATAAGAATGGAATATTACCCTAATATTTTATACAGTAAATCTGCTGCTGGCAACAGCAGGACTAAAACCATCTGAAAATTTACAAAAGGAAAACTGCAGCTTTAACAACTATTGCTGGCAGTGCTCCCTCCTTCTTGGTCTTTGGATTAGTCATTGTCTGAGGGGAAAAAAAAAACACTTTTTTTGTAGGAGAAGTAAAGTAAACAGCCTCCAACAAGCGAACCTTGACAACCCAGATTAAGGAAAACATTGGAGATCAAACAGTGCTGCTGCTGGGCTGTTGTCATGAGCTGCCTGAGAGAGAGCTGCAGACTATTTGAACAGGCACTGGGGTTTGTGTGCTCACTTATGCAGAAATGGACCTTCGCAAATGCTGACCCAGGTTTTAAAACACAGGATGAACTTTCTTTGCAACTTTTCCAGGCCTGCTGCTTGGCATGGCTGTTACATACAGACATTCAGCCTTCTGCTGTTTCTGATGGGAACAACCTAACACCATCCCCTGCGTTTGCTTCGAGAAACAAAAATGACTGTACTGTCTTTGCCCCGTACTACAACTGAATAAATTGAGTTGGCAGGGGGGAAAGTGAAAAAGCTTGAAATTTGAGGAAGAGCAGCTGTACGCATTGTAATGACGCAAGATCCTCAGCGCACCAATCTGTGATTTTGTATTATTTGGAAAGCCCTTGTTTCTAGTTTGGCCTCCTCAGGCTGGGGCTAAGGTTCTACTTTGTAGAGAGGTGAGGTTCAGCTAGTAAGAAAGTAATCAGTCACTCATGCATTCAGTGTGGGGACTCCCATCCCTGAGTGGAGCGGTGCTCTCTTTCATCTGGGCACAGTATTTGTGAACACACATTGAAATGCCCTGTGCTGGGTACGGAGGGGCTGCAAGCTGACTGTGCACCCTTTGCTTGCAGCTAAACGGTAAGGAGAGGTATTTTCAGGTCCAGTGTGGGATTCAGGTTCTACGTTTGCTGCATTGTTTCTTTCAGATTTATTTGCCGCCTTCACCCTTCATTTGATTTCAGATACAAGACCTCAAACCACTTGCTTGAAACATTTTTGCACAAAGCGAGACAAGTGACAGATAAATAAGGGGAATTTTCTGGTACATGAATTTGTCATGTGATTTTCTTTTCTTTTTCTTTTTTTTTTTGCATGTTTGATTCACACAACACAAAGGGGAACAGTACTGCCAATATGAATATGAGTGCAGTGCGCTCATTAGTGCTGTATTACATGAATGGAAGTGATAACAAAGGAAAGGAGAACAATATTTCCAGGGTAAAGGTTAGTGTGTCCCGGCCCCTGTGGCGTGCCCAGGCAGACGGTTCTCTGTGCCAGGGAAGGCGATTGGTCAGAGAGTGGACAGCTTCAGGTGTGCTTTGTGCAGCGTCTCAGTCTCTATGGAGACTGCAGAATGCTTCAGGATGGCCATTAACTCATGCAGCCATTAATTACTGTCTTCTACTGTCATCTGTCCTTAATAAAGGGAGGGGTGCAGACAAAAAATGTCATCCTTCTGCATGGAAGGAGAGGGAGCATGCAACTACAATCAATTAACTTGAGTTACAAAATGAATTTACTACTGGTGTTGTGTTTCAAGAATTCAGTACAACATTGGGATACGGATTATCCTTTATTGGAAAATATCAAAGTATCCTGTATATTTAGTTTTATCTGTCAAGTTGGTGTATTAAATGAGTTGTTGGTGTGTTGGTTTCAGATAAAAGTAGTGTTGTTGTTTTTAATAAATAATTGGCCTGTTGTGCATGCAGTTACTGTAAGTTTGAATTAGGCTAGATGGGCTGCGTAACATTTACAACAGCCTCTGCTTTATCAAGAAGCTATATTGCAATGGTACCAGTAAAAAATATTTTGCTCAGTCCCTTTTTGTTTTCTAATTCTCAGAGTAATATCAACAGATTTTAATCCAGGTAAAATGTGTTTTTGTAAATACTCATCTGATACTTGAGAACACTGCAGGAAAAAACTGATTATACTGAGCACGTTGCTGACGGACACTTCTCAAACAAAATAAAGATGACTTGGAACGAAGGATATTGCACTGTAGTGTGGTTTGCATTGAGATTTAACACCTTTATTAGGGTAGTAATAGAGAGTGTAGTGAAACTCTGAAACCTATTCAAGATGTATACATTTAGTTGTTGTTTTTTTACATCTTTCATATTCAGACATAAGTGTTCACACATTATTTAAATAAACAAAACTTTGTCAATTTAGAAAATGCTTAGATAGTGATATGAATTGTGTCGCTGGTAGAGTAAGTGCAAGCCTTCTTTGTTTCTTTTTTCATTCTTTATATACTTTATATACTACCAAATGGTTGGTTTTTTTTAGGCAAATGATTCCCTGTTTTCATTTTGAGTGAGTGCAAGAGCCTCTTAGCATGTAATAACTTAAAGTCAGTTTAAAAGCAGAGTTTCCTTAATGGCACGGCACTTGTCTGTTTTGGGAATGATGCAGGTAAGCTACAAACATTTTTGTCCAGACATGAGGGGCTCAAACATATGCTACAAGCTGTGCTCAGCTGCCAGGCGACACCTCAGCACCTGTTTCCATCAGCTGTCCAGTCTGTATGTCAGTCTGCGTGTGTTTATGACGTGGCTTTCATTTTTAGGACATTTTCTATCAAATATGCGTTGATGAATTTTTACCCTGAGAAGGTTTAGGTATTACTCTGACGTAACCTGACATGCTCACATGTCGTTGTGTTTGTCATTCCAGGGCAACATGGTACTGTTGCCCCCAGAGTTTCAAACTGTAAGTGATTCTTCTCTGTGTTTGAACTTTTTAGTTTGAAAGTTTATGTTCAGACAACAACAAATAATTTGCATCCCGGCTCTCCAAAACGATATCTCTCGCAGCATAAAGTGATGTAGATCCTAATATTGATTGTTATTTTATCCATCGTCACAATTTTCAATAAGTCATTTTGCTTTCTGGCAATTTTGGAAAAGTCAGAACAAAATAATGTGGTGACTGTTGGGTTCATGGAGCAGCTAATGTTGGAATTAGGCTATTCCTTACCTCATATGGTGCCATGCATGTTGAAAAGGTGGCCTCACTGGTTTGATGTGATATTTACTTGAAATAGACAAGGTGGCCTGAGAGTGTAAGAAGAAGCGTCACTTTCAAGTTGTAATTTGTAAAGGTTAAGCTATTTTTTTTTTTTTAATTTTGATGATGTTGTATGGTTTGACATTTTTGTGCTTTCCCTTGCCAGAAATCACTTTTCTGCGGTTAGATCTGTGAAATATTTTGTCTTTGTCTGTTTATGACGTTTTAGTTTGCACTTTTCTGTTCAGCTGTGGTGGCTGCTCGTGCTATCTCACATCTTCTTCTGTTTATGCCAAACAAGCCGGTGTTGCTGCTGCTGGAAATGTAAAAGTCTTCACTTGCACCAAAGTTTTTACATCTTAAGGCCTGTCCAAAACTGGATGCTAAGAGCTGCCAAGTAAAAGCTTGCATAATCTGGCTATAGGTTAAATCATTATTATGCTATATCAATGTGAGAATGAGAGTAGCAAAACTGACATTTACTAATGTGAAAATGTCAGACTATTACTTAAACCCTGTAGTAGGCAGTGTAATGTTAAAATAAGGTTGCAGGAGCACATCATTAAGGGCCTTGACTTCTTGGCTGTGTTTTCAGTTGGCAGTCCCAGCCTAATAAGAAACATAACATGGCAAGGCCTGCTCTTCCATCATCATTGCTGGGTGGAAAGTTGGTGTGCTTTGATCATGTCTTTTGGGCGCATCACTCCAGCTTAGCCTGCTGCTCGCTATGTGATAAGCCATCAGAGTACTCAGATCTAAGCCGGCAGCTCCGTGGGCTTGAGGAGAGACAGGAGAGAGTAATGGAGATGAGGAGAGAGCAGCAATGCAAATTTTGTTGACAGACTGTTACTGCAGCTGTTCTCTTTGCCTTTGAATTCAACAATGTTACTGTCCATCTTCACTCATCTCTGAAGAAAAGGCCATGTTTCATTTTTAAGTCCTTTCTTTGTGGAACAGCACTGTTTCCATGTTGTATTTTTTGCCCTCTTGGCAATTAAAACACCTTTAATTAGACGCGCATATTAATTGCCTCAAAAACACATGTGATTTAATTATTTTACAAACTGTTATGTTCAGATGCGCTCTTAACTGCGGTTAACTGATACGAGTTCACTTTAAAGTTGAATGCTCCGTTTTCGCACTACTTTCGTCTGACTGTACATAAAACATCATTATGAAAGGGTGCTCCTAATTGACGGGTTGTTGCTTGTTTATTTGATATATATTTACCAGCTGGGTGGTAATTGGGAAACAGTAATTACCCAAGATGCAGTGCAGCGCTTCAGCAGAGGTGCTACCTCGCTGATGAGTCTGGAGCACAGATGAAAGTATGCAGGTTACTATTATCATCCTAGCAGGCTGTTTAAATGCTTGACAGCGGAAAGCAGAGATGGCTAATTGGGCCCGTGTCCCTTACATAGTCGCATTGTTTACTGTGATGATGTACAGTGTGAGATCAAAAGCATGATACTTTTATCTTTGTGCATTTTTTGGTACAATTATTACCAGTATACCTGAGCAGTTAATAGCAACAATAAAAGGCCAGTGGATGTAAGGGCCTCATGGATTTGGAGTCCCTCCTGATGATGTAGTTCCTTCACTGATAATAGCCTTGTTAACTGAGATTCATTACCTCTTCATTCAGAGTCCCCTGGATATTGAGGGAGAGTGTTCTCAAACTACTGGGTTTGCCACGGTGAAGTCATACTGATGTGGTTTTGTGAGCTATTCATGGAAGGTGGTGACGGTATCTTCCCTGACTCCTGATGATTCAGTTGACCTGAGACTGGGGTGGTGGGGGTGGTATTTGACTTTGTTTGCTACTCAATTCCACTTTCACACCAACTCTCGCTTTCTCTCTCTCTTTCTCACAGACACTTTCTCTCGCTCTCCAGTTCACTCCTTCAAACATACAGAGATGCACACCTTGTTTGTGTGCAGGCTGCTGTTGTTTGATAGCCCGCTCTCCCAGTAGATCTTCAGACATTGTTGTTGTTTGCCTGTGATGGTTGGAGTGTGTGACTTGCATTTGCCCGGGCTCCTTGGAGGGAGTTTGTTTTTGTTCTCAGTGTTGTAAACAGGGTGGAGCTTCATTCCCAAACCACTCAGTTGGTGATGGTTATTTTCACAGGAGTTATTTTTTTGTTTATCACTTTGGTCAATAGATTAGCCTGGGATGGAATTATGTGTTGAAGCAGATAGTGTGGCTAACCTATTGCTGCATGTGCTGACTAGATAAACACTTATTGTAGTCACTGTTGTTTTCGTGATTAAAGAAGCACTCAGATATGGAGCTATATCTCTGACTTTGTTAGGGCTGGGTGATAATTCAGTAGTATCATTTATGTCTTTCCAAATGATTATACTAGGCCAAAATTTAAATTTGACTTCAGAGTTCTCATTTTTATTTTAGTGTGAAATACTGTGAAGATACATTTTTAATTACAGAATTTTGTTTTAGGAAAGCCCTTCCACAGTCATTATGTTATTTTGAATACTTTTCCAAATATTTTAACATATCAATAACAAGATAGTGATGATCACAGTTAGGCATGGGACGATATGAAAATTTCATGTCACGATTGTCCTGGCAGAAATAATTGCGATTCACGATATTATCCCGATAATGAACAAAATATGCTTAAAACTCTAATCACTGCACCTTACATTTTGTTAAGAAACAAATATTTTTATTGCATCACAGATAGGACACACATCTATTTAGCAGACATCCTTTTTAGTGAAAAACACACAATCAAACAATCTTAAATAAGGTAATCATAAATCATAAGGTCCCCCCTGCCTGGAATGACTGGAAAGATACAGGCTCCCCCTTGTGGCACTTCGAAATAAATCAGGAAATCAATATAGGACTGTACGTTAGCGAGCTACACAGCTTTTTCAGGTCACTCGTGAAGATATTCCCGATTATCCCAATAATGGAAATTCAACCCGATCAACTTATCTTGAGTGTTTTTATCGTGTTGTGTTTTTCCGTATCTTATACCCCTAGGTTGGCAATATATTTTCACTTTGTCACTGGTTAAAATTTAAATGGAGATTTTGGACATTATGAGATAATTGTGACCCCTTGCTGTTCCCATTTATAACTCTAAGCATAGTAGCTAACGTTTTGTACTTTCAGTAAAGTCTTTACTCAGGTCATGGCACAATTTTCTGACTAACTTTGCTCAAAAGTGTCTTTGCCAGAGGAAAAGAACGAGGTTATCCTCAGATGTGGCTTTATCAGAAGTTATTTCAGGAATAAGATTTCTGTTAAATGCCAAAAGGTCATAATGAAGTCCCAGCCCAGTTTTCAAAAAACAACATTTTTGTTTATTATAGCCAATTGGCTGAACACATCCGTGGCTAGGAATGGCAGTGGCTAGGGATTGTCCTTCTCCAGCCCAGTAGTTTGCTATGAACACGCACTAGTTGAGTCCTGGTAGAAAAAGCCAAGACTGCTGCAATTTAAGATTTTTGAAGTAATATTTAGACAGTACATGGATTTATATAGACTTGCAGCATGTACAGTATTTGAGGCTTCTGTTTATCGAGTAAGTTTAAAGATGAGATCCACACAAAGATCCATGTCAGGTATGATACATCTGTGGCTTTCACAGAATGGCTCAGCATCAGAGACTGCGGATGTGTGTAAAGTCCCTTTTAAACGGGAGGCAACAGCCGCAGTGGCTGCCACTGATCCTGCAAAGGTCTCACCAGAATCATACAGCAGCAAGCACAGCAGTCCGCTGTCTGACAGGCAGCATGCAGGAACTTTGAAATGGTCAGCAGCAGATATTAAGAAAATCTGGGTCCAAGTTTGTGAGTGGGAAACCCATCCTCCTGCTGTGCCACTCCCACAGAGTTACTGTCAGGGTGTCATTGCAGTGAATACAGGGGCGGAAAGCAGCTGCAGAGTTACGTTACGCTACGTTCATACAGCCAGCTAAACACAGTTGTCACTCCTCACACTAGTGGTACAACAACAGTGTATATCATCATATAAAGTTAAGTATTCGGTTGATTTGCACAGTATGTACAACAACACACCAACAGTTTTTCGTTCAGTAACTCACAGAGAGGGAGATAGGAGCAAGGTGTCACGAAGCCTATACACATATACACAGTGCTCATTTCTCTCTGCTCTGTACAATACAAGACTCACTCTCACCAGTACATGCAGTTGTCAATCCCAGACACTAGCTGTACGAGTGTAGCAGCTGTCAACCATATTTTTTTTAAAGTCAAAAAACACACTAACTCGAAACTCAATGAAATGAATGGTTATGAATCTATCATAGCTGCACCATTTATCAACTGAAAGTTGTGTTGTCAGTTCATCTCCAATGCAGTTTGAATGATTATAGGAGACGCTTCAGCAGCACTTTGTGTAATAACCTAGTGCTGGTAGTATTCCCCCGTTTCCTAAGACCAATGTGCTTTACCTCTTGACAGTAAGCATGCACACGCACACTGGTAGTCAGGTGACATAACAGCAGGCGGTAACAACAGGCACATAGCTCATGTGTAAAACGTGCTCTGTCAAAAACAGTGTTTTACAGTGGTGAGGAAAAAATGGTGTTCTACAGGATAGACCTTATGGAGTTCAGTGATGAGTTTTTGTACAAGAGCACAAACATAACACATAAGCTCTTGAACATCTCTTTCGTAAAGAGTATTTGCAGTTGATCTGAATGAGTTAATGCTGGCTTAGCTTCATGATCCTGACACTGCTCAGCTTTCTTATGAATGGGTGAACACACGTTTATTTAAGGGTTGGAAATTCTGTTGATTGTTATTGTTGCTTACAAGACATTTATCTAAGTGACTACACAAGGCTAAAAAAAGACCAAGATAAAGACAGCGAGAACAACAGAAAGACTGTATGAGTGGGTGAACGAGAGAGAGAATCTGAAATGGAACTGAAACTTTATTTGGTACTTATTTTGTTCCAGGTACTATAGTAAAAAGCATGAGAAAAAAAATCTAATTCTGTACGTTAGCTGTGATATGAATAGAAAATCAGTTGCAGATCCGAGTCTCTGTGAACAATGATGACGACCGGTCGCACCAGAGATGAACCTGTGATAGCAGTGGCTTATGTATTGGTCAAACACGGGTAGAAAGCCTGTGTGTTACACCACATCAAATATGAGGTTTGTGTATAAAAACGGACCCAAATTTGTTTCACATTCTATTTATTCTCTTATTTATACTTAATATATATTTTAGTTTTCAGTTAGCTGCGGTCAAAGCGTGAGCAAATTTCAAATGTTTTGTTGTGAATGTGTATTGACAATATTTGAAAATATTTTAATTGCAATATTTTGTTAAAACTGTCCTTGTAAGTTAATCATGAGAGCTTTTTCATTCCCACTATATTCAATTTTAAATGTATTTTTTAGACAGCATGAACGATCACATTGCCTTGATATGATTCACATTATTCCAGTGTGTTCCTGCAACAGGAACATTTCACAGTTTGTGAAATCTGGGAGTAATAGAGTGACACTGACAAGTGACATCAAAGTGCCTTCTGCATCATGCACACATGTTCAGTGTTGCTTTCCTCCCAACTCGCTACTGTTAACCATTTACTATTTACTGTTTACAGCTTTTTGTTGGAAATTAACAGCACCTGTTGTAAATGCTGCCAATATGGTGTGGTTTAAGCAATCAGTTACTGGATAGTTTTCTAAAAGCCTTTTCATGTTGTGTACATGGAGCGCATGATGTACACGCTTTTAATGTGTTGACCAATCACTTCCTCACACTGAAAACAACTCACAGTTAGAAATGAATAAATCAATCTTTTCATATCCTACTACAGAGAGGAGTTGGGCCGGGATTTTGAGTGCATTTCTGTGTACACAATTGTATGCAGTGACTGAAGGGCTAATTCAAAGAATTTTAATCACTCCCACCAACCCTCTTGCAGTGTCATTTTTTTGCAAATTCCCCATAAAATGAATAGACGAGTCTCTTTTTAGAGCATAATGGCTACATTAGAATATGAGATGGACAGTAGATGAAAATTCTGTATCCTTCATGCACTCTTTCACTTAGTCACTCTGATCTCTTTTATCAATAGTAGTCCTGTGTAAAAGACCTTGCAGGCCACAGTGAAGTGTTCAGTTGAACCTCACATACACACAGGAATGGAAAAGGAGAGGTGAGAACAATTTGAGCAGTAAATTGTAGAGTAGGTGGTGCAGGATCGACTGTTTCAGAACCAGCTTAGCTAATGTATGATTTCATGCTGTGGAACTAAAAATAGATTTGTTTTGATTGTGTTTAAGTCTCTCCATCTTCATTGATTGCAATGCCACACCCTCCTACCAGATTCACAGTGACAGCTCTTTTTCCACCAAGTGAGATCATGTCATTGAAGGCCGTGTGTTGTTCTCATCAGGGCCAACCGCATAGTGCCAGTCAATATGTAAACAATGGTGGAGACAGTTTCTCATTGCCTAACTGACATTTCTCATTCCTTGGCTGATGATTCATCTGAGAGATGTCACCTCACAAAGTGTTTTCAGGGTGTACTGTACTTATGGCGGTTTCAATAATTCACTCTGTGATCTTTGTCCACCACATTCACAGCCATATACTAAATATGCTAATATTGTAGGCTATTCAAGGCCACTCACTTCTTGTTTGGACTCTGATCCATAAATAAGCAACGATATTCCAGATCATGTGACCAGACTTGGAAAAACAAGTTCTTGCCTGAACAGACAGTACTGTTGCTAACTACAGCTACCCCTGCGTTGTCATCAGCAAGTAGGTCTAAAAGTTAATATGTATGGAGGTGATCACTTAAAATTATAGTGAATAACTGTCCTATCCCAATTGGTTTGCATTGCTAAAATACGCAAGGAAACCCTTGATCACATAAAGTCGGTCTGTCGCATATAGGAAGTGGCTCAGTTCAAGTCAAAAATAACTTGCAGCTTGTTTTTTCATGTGGTCATGAGTCTGTTCTTATGGAATGCCTCTCAGATATAAGAATTTTTCCTTTTTTATTGATGGCAAAATGTTCTATGCATGGATCCAGCTGGAGAAAAAATATGTATATATGAATTTTGGCTATATAATATTTCCACGGCAGTAGGGCTTGTTGATATAAAAAAAAAGCCATTTCAGTATTTTTAAAGGAGTACTCCACTGAAAAGCTTTTTAGTATGTAATTACAATAGTTACAATAATCTGGTTACTATAGATTCCAATAGCGTCCCAGAGTCAAAGCAAAGAAAGCATAAAAACGCCCATAGAAGCTATTTAAAACCACTCCTGCTGTGTAATCCACAGTGTCTATCCATATGCTCACCAGGGTTAGATAGTGATACATACTTTGAGATTATAATTCTTAATCTGCAAGATTAAAATTTGTCTTCCATCAGGGATTGTTCCATCCTTGCTATCAGTTTAATTTCTCTGGGTGTAATAGGCCATCGTTGTCCATAAACAGTTTCACAATAGATTTTCCACAAATTTCCAAATTTATATCACAATGTATATCAATATTGCAATATAAGATTCCGTAGATAGTGACAGAGGATTTTATCCACATCAACTACTCCCAATGCTCACTATGCTCCAAACAATTTATTGGTGTTGCTTCACCAATAAATGGCTTAATATGCTAATTCTGGTGTGTTGGAGCTATGAGGAGGCAATATCAAGACATGGAAGAAAGATGTTTAGCTCACCAATTTTGTAAGTAATTCATAAAACAACATAAGGCAACATAACATAAATAACATATAATTTGCTGCTTATAAATGTAAGACAAGATGGTCTAATAAGAGTCAACAAGGTGAAAATACACAAAATAGTCAACAGTCTACAGTATGTAGACAACCAATCTTAAAGTTATGTTAGTTTAACATTCTGCAGTAAATCTATTGTTTACTGGCAATATAATACGATTAAAGTGTGGCATCCACGTTCTGCATTGTTTCTGTCCTGTAATTTAATTAGTTTCTGCTAGAAAATAAAGTGAAATCGAGTGAAATATCTATCCCACTCTAACTCCAGCTAGATAAGAGTTTTAGGTGCCTTTTTCCTTTGATGCCTCTTCAGGTAGTATAAGATTTGATCAGTAGCAACTGACTGTCAGTGGAACTGAACTGAACTCTTTTTTTGTATAAAGACACCTGGCAGTGAGGTTACAGGAGGCAAAGATGTTCCTTGCTTGCACGTTCTGGAAATGAAACCTTTGTGGATATTTCTCTCCACTTGTGCTAATGTAAATGATTTGCATGGAGTTTGTCCCTGCTGATTAAGGCTGTTTGGACTGTTCTTCTTTGGAACCATGCCAATTGAATTTTCTGCCTTCTAACACGCTTGGAGAGTGGGGAATATGGTTCTCATTGGGCCTGAGGCTTGATCTCCTTCTTGCCTCCCCCAGTCCTTTCACATCACTCTGACAATTAGTAAACTCGACCATCCCCAAATGACACACGTAATTAAAGAGTTGGCATTATAATTACAATGTGTTTATTGTCTGTTTATGGATTTTGTGCAGTGCATAACGCACTGGGAGATTTCTTTGGGGTAAATGGATTGAGGGCTGTTAATATACTTGGTAAATGCGATTTCATGTGGTTAACATCTCGATACCTCCTTTATCAGCCCTTTGACAGTTGCTCTCTCTTTGTCGCACATACAACGCAATTTGGCTGACAGCAGAAACTGGCACCCGAAAAAACCAAATTATTTAGTCATGGGCTTTTAACGGGCACAACGGTAAATGCATGTTAAGTAAATGATGCAATTTATTCCCTTCTCCTCATTGCCAGGCTGGCTGCCACGGGACTTCTGCCAGCTTTAAATAAGTGGTACCCAGATGGCATTCACATGATGCCCACTTGGTTACAAAACGGTTCTGGGGGATAAAGCTGACTGCCACAACAACCAATGGGTCAGCCGGCGAGCCTGTTGCTTTTGCACACTGCATGTGCAAATGGGCTAATGTTGTCTCACTTTGCTGAATTCTTTGGGAAGGTTGTATCTCAGGGGTCATAAATGAATTGGAAAAGAGCCCCGTTAATGAGGAGGGCGGGATAGAGAGATAGGGGAGAGGGATTCTCTGCAGGAATTCGTTTTTTTCTCTGCTAATGTTGGACTTGATTCCTCAAAAAAGCAAGTGATGAGCTTCGCCTCTGGAGTGATATACGCCTGTCAACAAAGCAATTTCTTTACCTTCTTATCTTAGCTGTAAAAAGGCAAAGTCTCCTCTCTTTTATTCTCTTCTCTCCATGCGTTTTACACTCTGCCTCCTGCTCTGCAGCTGTGCTGGTCTCCAGGCTGGCTGTCTCCTGGAGAAGTGGTGAACTGTGTCATCTCCAGCCACTAACAACCACCAGCTGCAGCACCAGCCACCGCTGCAGATCGAGGGACAATGTGAAACTGATTTTCTAACGCAGAGAAATAAATAAACAAAGCCCCTGAAAAAAATGAAACAATACCACAAACAACACACAGCTTATGCAAATGCTGGGGAAATGTGTTCGCAAATCGATAAGCCCTATTTGTGTACGAAGAGACTATAGGACAAGAGTGACCATTTTACACAGAGATGCACATTACTAAGTTTGCTGTTTTATCCGCAGTAGCTATCCCCAAACATCTGTTTCATTTTTTCTCTTCTACAGTACATGTTAAACCCACACATTATGAAACACATAAACTATTTGTTGTTGAGTTGTGACATGAAACGACTCAGAACTGGGGAGGGTGTCTACACATAAGACACCAGATGTTCGAGGCTAAGTTTTAGTCATTGTGGGGGGAGAGGGGTCAAACTGTCAGTAGGTTAAAGGTTGAACAGTATAAAACTCCAACAATCACGCAGTTAATTAGAGGTGATAGATTTATTGTGAATAGTATATTTATGTCACCGTGTTAAGTTCTTTTAGTTTTGATCTAGTTTTGCTGCTGTTGTTCTGATTGTAAAATATGAGTCTGTTGCAAGACACAACAATTCCTCTTGTGAGATATCTGTTTTTTTCCATGAATCAAAAATGAAATCTTAACAGTTTATCCCATTGTTTAGCCTTTTCTCCCAGTCACCTTGTAATTGTTTCTGTGTCATAAGCAGCTATTAGTATTGCTAGAAAATGGTAATGCTTTGAGAGACTCATCTCTCCCAGAGAATGGCTCTCTATCACACTCTCACATTCTTTTAAAAGGGAAAAGGAAGATGAATTTTGCCCATAAAGGCTGTATCACAAGGGCTTTTTATCCTAAATGGCTCTGGGGATTGTTATCTGTGGGAAGTGTGTCCTGCCTCCGTCGTGTTCAATCAAGTGTCCACTTAGCTGTGACCGGGAGTAATTGTTCCCAAGTGGGCCACACACTGACCTGTTAATGTCTGCGTTGACCCTCTAACCTTGTCAGCACGTCTTGGGGAGGAGTTTAAATCATGTGGATCTCCTCCGTGTCTTTACGCTACCGGGTCAAGTGGGCGTCGGCTCTGAAAGACCACTCTCTTGTAATTGTCCCCAGCAGCATGGGTCAGCCATGTGTGTTCCCAAAGATCGGCTCTTATTAGATGATGTACTGGGAGTGGTGTGACTTAATGGGTCAAGCCATTGATCCGATACAGCACCAATGTCCACCAGTGCAGTCACAGTCTCTGCGATACCTGATCACTGGCTTGACTTTAGGGATTGTAAGTTAGGCTACAACGCAGATCCATCTCACTGACTATATGGATGCCAGGTCCGCAGTCTTTTGTGAGTATCATCTCTTGTTCATGTATGGCTTATTGTGCCCTTTTCACTCCCAGATTTACTTCTTTTTCACAATTTGAATAGGTGTTCTCCATTGTAATTCATGGTGTAACATGACAACACAAAACAGATTTAAGACACCATTAATGTAGCCTCAGCATTGATACCCATCAATGAAGGGCCACATACCTAGATTTAATAACTGACTCACTTATGGTCAGTGCCAAAATCTTGTTTTTCATCTTTGTTTTAAGTTGGTGAAGGTGACAGAACGCATCTGACTTGCATCTCTGTAGATGTTGCTTCCAATTTGGCTTCAGCTCCTATGAAACAGCCTTGGCAACACGAGTTATAGAATATGAGTTGCTAAGAGAGAATAATGGTGCTGCAGAAGTGTACTTTTGAATGAGGATTGTAATGTGAAATAGAATAAAGGTCTTACAAGAGCATATACTTTTAGCCTCCTGATGCACTCAGTCCCAAACACATATGCATATAAAGGCCGTCGCCCCATTGTCGGCCAGTTACACTGCATTGAAAACAAACAGGACAGGAGATCAGACATTTCCGATCAGACAAGAAATCAGACATTTTCTCGATTTAGAAGCAGCTGTTATGAAACCGTCTGAGCGGGAGTTGGTAAACCTACATCCATTTGGCTGCTTTTGTTTATATCCGCAAGTCCTGGGTCTTCCGGTGTTCTTTTTTGAATGACGAATGCAGACTACTGCCGCCTGCTGGTATGGAGAGTTATTACCTCTCGCGCAGGCACAGAACGTACATGCTAGTTGGCCGGTCGCTGTAGTCGGTGTGGTGTGTTCTAGTGTCACTTTTGAGACACAGGTGAGGCGACGCAACAGTCTGCTTTTGTCGCAGCTACTTCTTTGACGTTGGTTTGGTCTGTCAGGGCCTTAAGACAGGCAAAGGCGGGTTAGGTGCTGAAGGGGAGTCATGGAGAGTAAGTTTGTCAGGAGGGATAGAGCTTAAGGAGAGGCAAACAACAATGGCAGTATACAACAAATATTTTCACATGTTGTGTGCAGGTGGCCCGTACTAATTTATGTAGCAAAAACCACCTTGATGGGTGCTACTTTCTGACCCTTCTCATACTCCTCAACAAGAATGGACAGCTTCAAATGCTTGACTCGTTTGCCTGGAAACTCACAAATGAGTGGCAATTAACACATATGCTGCAAAGTGGCTGGATGTGGAGTTTCTTCAGAAACTGACATAGTTTGTAATTTGAGTTAAAAGGGGGGATTACAACCACATGTTTCCAAAGTAGGAGTGAGTTGAGTGTTGAGCAGCTGGCATGCAAAAGGCCACAAAGTGAGAATGCTTTACAGTTAGAGGTAAAAAAAAAAAGTTTAACTTTATGTCGGCGTCTTGCAGTATATCTCAGTGTTTGGTTGTTTAGTCTTTTTCATGCACAGATGACACAATAAAATGTAACCACTCTTTAAAATCCAGTGCTTGTTAATTTGCATAAAAGACTCAAAATATGACCACTACCTCTTAAGTTTATGCACTCCCATGCTTTTTTAACATCCCTTTTGTGAGACAGCACATAAATCCCGTCTTCTTTCAATCTTCTCATCAAGTAGTTTTTAAAGCTTCAGTAGGCTGTATGTGGAAGACATGGCAGTGAGCTCGGCTAAAGTCACTGAGTGCCCTCTGTTGTTGATCTCAAAGTGAGGGGACTTTTAAAAGCCAGTGCTCCTTTTGATGGACATAGAGATACAATAGTGCAGCCATAAATCCATGGGGGGAAGCTGTCTGTTGGGATTAACATATTTTTGGGAGTAATGACAAGGATGCAACGGAGTAATCAGAGGGGTCTTATCTGGGGCCGATGGCAGGGCCAGGAATGTGGACTGGCTGTGGAAACAACGGCTGCACTAATGGGGTTAGTTGAATTCCACACTGGTGAATTATGAGAAGTTGGGACGTCGGGGCTGTGGTTTGTTGTGTCTGGTTGGAGAGCTACACCGCCACACACAGAAACAGAGTTATAGATTTGGTTTTTGACACTCTTTCTCATGGAACCAGCCAATTAACTGGGAGCTGAATTGCTTTGCTGTGCTGCTGGAGACACAGCCACATTAAACAGCAAAGTGGTATACACATATATCATAGGGCAACAAGCCACACATGCAGCCATGACTCCTGTGACAGGGACAAAACCAGAAGCCATCCATTCTGCTGCCTCATTTGCATGATCTGAACCGTATCTGGAAGTCATTAGCATCTTTCCACTTGTTTATCTGGCTACAGATGAATGCTTTTGAGCTTAACACCAGGTTTTTGAATAAACAAAATGTCCAGCTTGTTTCAGATGCTTTTGTAGTGGTAAGTCATGCATCATTTATGTAAAAAAACATGTAACATTCTATATATATTTGTTTTTTTTACTGAGGTGGCGACTACTGCAGGGCGGAGACGTGTGGGATTTTTGTTGGTGTATCATGTAGCTTTGTGTTGTGTTACAGTGGTTAAATTACTTTTTTGTAGTAACTATCTCATTATGTTTATGTTGTTAGCTTGTTGTAATACATTTTTGTAATGTGGTATCAGTAATGTATTTCAAATGATGGCTGTTGCTTTTTTTTCTTACATAATTGAAGTGTTCTTATAGGGAAACTTTAAATAGAAAAAATATATACAACTTGTAAATCCTATAGTCAGTATGTTTGGTTGGCTCTCTGTTTCATTACAATTCATTTATATTTGCTGTCCATTTTCCAACAATGATTGACAACACATACAGCTATATGAAATTAATGCAGCTTTGAAGTTTTTTTTTTTTAATGTGGGAATTGCAAAAGCACTCTAACAATCTAATAAAGGGCAACTTTGTGACGTGTTTACAGTTTTAAGGTGAGAAACGAACCACAGAAACCAGTTACTGATACAAACAGTTTTGCTAGTATTTTACCTTGCGTGTCTGTCAGAGTTGCGTATCTGCATGTTCAGATATGACAGATAACTTGATATGCATGTAGGCCAGGAGATGCCAACAGGAATCAGTGTGTCATATCACATATCAAATACTTGTGGCTGATGATGATCACTTTTACTTTTGTCAGTCCTTATGTCATTTCTGTACATGTGGGCTCAGTGGACCAGGCTAGGGGCTTTCCCCACCTTTTCACTTCCTGTTTGTAATAGTTGTATCTTTCCCCTTCCTTTCTTTTCTTTCTTTCTGTCGCTCTCTCTCTGTTAGTGTCCTCTGTGAACCCCCCCGTGGTCCTGCCCTCAAGTCTGTGAGCTGAATTCTGATTGGAGGAATGGAGTGCCAATCTGTCCTGCACCAGTGATCAGGGTATGTGGCAGTCCTCCCACAAACCCTTCTCTTATTTCATACAGTAATGTGTGTTCTGTTTATCTGTGAAGTGACTCCAAAACACTGTAAGGTCTGACTATTAGGCTTATTTGTATCAGGCCATAATTAGCTTGAAGCAGATCCCAACAGATGTATTCTGAGCTTTTCATCAGTTTTATTGTTCAGCTGTTTAGGCCAGTGAGCATGGATGTGAATGATAAAGACACAAATAGTACAGAATAGGGCTGAAATGTTTGGGAAAATCTAATTGCAATTTTACTGACCAATATTGCAATTATTTTGTATAAATTAAACTCTAGGACTGTATTTGTGTAAACTGGTTCCAGGCCTCTGAATTGCTGCCCACATGTCCGATTTTGCCAGTGATTTATAAAGGTCTGAGACTGCTCTTGTGAATGGCTGTTTAAAATCAGAAGAGCCAATCAGGGTTACTTCACAGCCACTAATCCTTGAGGTCCCGATTCAGAGCTATTAAATTAATATGCTTAAAACAATGATATAATATTCGTAGCTTTAAAGGTCCAGTATGTAACATTTAGGGGGAGCTATAGCCAGAAATGGAATATAATATTTACAAGTATGTTTTCATTAGTGTATAATCATCTGAAAATAAGAATTGTTGTGTTTTCATTACCTTAGAATTAGGGCTGGGCGATATGGCTTATAAATAATATCTCGATATTTTTAGGCTATGCTGCGATATACAATACATATCTCGATATACACATTTTCTCTAAAATAACATACCGTAAATTCTCCAAAAGTGTAAACATATGATGATCTTGTAGAATATGATGCATTGCTGTAGATTAGACTACCCAACAGTATATAAAGCAGTTAAAAATTAGCTTAACCTTAAACATTTACAGCAGTAAAATGCAACATACACATTAATCCTTTAGTAATATTAATGAAACATCATATATAATAGTAAAACACTGACAGGGAGCATTTTACTGCACAATGAGTATTTTATGTACATTTTGCTATAATACTTACATAATTTTACCTTAGTAAGGTTTAGAATGCAGAAGTTTTACTTATAGTGGAGTATTTTCAAAGTTGGTATTAGTACTTTTGCTTTAGTAATGGACCTGAATACTTCTTCCATCTCTGGTGAGCACACCCACAGCCAAACTGCAGCTGCGTTACCGGCCGGCCGTTAAGGAAGATAGCCTTGTGGGTAACCTGTGGTGTTGTTGTGAAAGTGAGCCTTTCCCTTACGTTACTTTAGTCAGCCATAAAGTGTGTAGATAAGCTCAGGGTGCAGTATAGTAGTTAGTGGACGGCTGTGTGTTGTGTTTGCTGCCACAGAAAAGAAATACTGTCCCTGTTTGTGTAACGGAGCTATGGCGTCTTCTTGTACTCTTCACAGCGGAGTTGCTCCAGACTGTGAACAGCTAGCTACTTAGCAGCTTCGAATCAGGCTAAAGTCAATTAAAATAGCCTAAAACCCGAGGTCTCCCAAATACGTTTTGGAGCTGCGGAGATGGAACCGCGGGCAGAGTAATCGGAGCGATCAGATGATTGATCGCGTTTTCTCTTGTCGTAATAAAGTTAGCTGTTAACTAGCTAGCTGTTCACAGTCTGGACCAACTGCTCGAAGAGTAGAAGACACCGTAGTAACATTACATAAACTGACTTTTTATTTCTTTTTTGGGCTAGCAAACACAACACACAGCCTTTCACTAACTATTATTCTGCAACCTGAGCTTATCTACACACTTTATGGCAGACTAAAGTAACGTAACTACCCCTCAGCGGCGTCCAGCAGAAACACTGAAAACTTGAATATGATGATATGGTCATCTGCTATATCGCACATTAATTAATATTCGACTATATCGAATATATTCGATATATCGCCCAGCCCTACCTAGAATGAGCCGTTTTATCTACAAAGGGAGCGGACGTCCTTCCATGGAGGTCGCCATGTTTCACCGCCACGTTTCTACAGTAGCCCAGAACGGACAAACCAATCACTGGGTGGGTGATGTGAGCGGCATTGAAATGGTTGCAAAGTCCAATTTCACTGTAGACCTGTAACTGTATGATCCTGACAGGGATTCACTATCTGTCCACTTTGTCATTTGCACTACCTAGCTAGCTCCTAACTACCGGTTATGTTAAATGATATAATGATTCTATAGTTTATTAAGAGAAATACTCACCACTCTGTTGGTTCTTTTGCACAGCAAAAAGACTTTCTGTCTCTTCAAATATCAAAGTAATATAGAAGTCATTAATTAACAGTAACATTTTTAGGCAGTGGTTGTATTTGCAGCTGTTGAAATAGAGGATTTCGGGCCAAAACTTTCACCTCCTTACAACGTTTCAAAATGACCTTGTCAATAATTGCGATTAGTGATCGATGGAATATTAATCTGCAAATATTTTGATAATCAATCAATCATTTAACAGATTTTTTAAGCAGAAATTGCAAAAATTCACTGGTTCCAGCTTCTCAAATGTGGATATTTGCTGGTTTTCTTAGTCTTCTGTGAGAATAAACTGAATGTCTTTGGGTTTTGTACTGTTGGTTGGACAACACAGGACATGTTAAGACATATCCTTGGGCTCTGGGTATTTTTTGCTTTTTGCTGACATTTTGTAGACCAAACAATTGATCGATTCATTTAGAAAATAACTGGTAGATTAATCGATAATGAAAATATCCGTTGCAGGCTATTATTAAAATTGAAATTGAAAATTCCACTTTTTCAAATAATGTATTGATATAACAATGATTAACCGTCCAGAATACTTAAAGATATTCAGTGTATGATGAGCTCAGATTTTTTTGTTATGAATGTAAAATGCATAGTTCAGAATCTTTTTTGGTGACATTCACAAATTTGTAGTGCTTGAGGGTACTTATTTATCTTCGCTTCTTTAGTAAACTATTAATACAGTGTGGCAGGTAAGGGGTATTTTCAGGCTAAACTGCTATGTCATTTTGTTATATCATTTGTATGATTTTGTAAATATATGAATTTGAAAATTAGTGCATTTATATTTGCCAACCGTTGCCAACTGAAATTGTATAATAATAATAGAAATAGTAATAGTAATAATAAATAGTTAATTGTACACCAGAAATCAATTAAATATTTGACATCTGTTAATCCAGCATATTGCCCTCTACCTGAATATTGCACTGTCAGCTGCTTTGTGTTCGTGACTCTCCTTTGTTTTTTAATATCTTTGCCATACTGTAGCCTTTCTGTCCCTCTGCTCACCTCTGTCTGCCCTGGGAGCCCTGATTGGCTGAACACTTTCTGCACTATAGTTTGGCTGGTTGCCAGCCATGCTGCCAGTGGCTGCCGTGCCCCCTGATCAGAAGAGAATGTGACATTTGTGCAGAGGTAATGGAATCTGCGTGCAATTAAATCTCTGACTGTGAAGAGGAGTCTATCTCCTCCCTGCTCCCCCCATCTCCTGCCATTGCCAGCAGCAGGGGGGGTCAGGCACGATGATGAAACCTTCCCAGCAGGCCCCTCGCCGCACTCTCTTTCCCAATCTCCATGTCAGGTTGTGTTTCTTAACTTTGCCGCACTAGCCCTGCCTCTATCCGGCAGTTAATTATAGAAAACGTCCATTAGGAATCTCTCCAAACATTGTATAAGAATTAATATTCAATTATAAAAATTACATTACAGGGCTGCAACATTACCAATGCTGTAATGAATTCTGCTGTAGATGACAGTTGTTATTTTGTGGTGACTGTTGTTGGGTGGTTAAGCATTTTTTGATAATTTTTTTTTTGTAGGGGGAGTGGTAGAGAGCAAGACAGAGAGAAAGAAAGCGAGGCAGAGGGCAGATTTATGCATGGATGAGCATGGGGTCATATCTCTGCTCCTCTTTCTCTGCTGCCCTGCCACTACACTTAACGCCTCATTTGTGGGCTTTGTGGCCAATGGCTTGAGTCTGTGATCTGTTGCCATAAAAGGCAGCTTTTTCCTCTCTGCTGATGGGGCACTTGCTTGTGGGTTAATACTAGACCCCCTCTATAGGCGGACTCATATCTAATGGATATGTGTATCCCCATCAGGATAGCTCATAAACATAAAACTCTCTGCTGCCATTGTACTTGGTGGAGCTGGTTGGGAAGGACAGAGCCACGCCATGCAGGCATTTCCCTTGAACTTGTGTAGGAGTAGTTCCTATCTGTCTTCCTTGTCCACACTGGGTGGACGAAGCTGCAGGATATCCAGGTCAAGGTTTGGCTAAATCCTCCCTGTGTCGTTCATACCCTGTGTGGGTCTGCCTAAATGGCGCAATCTTAGTTCATGCTTCTCTTCAGATCAGACATTGGACTCAGTATGAATATTGAATTGGGAATGCATGTTCCAGTTCATTTAAACAATGAAAGATTACATTTTATTTTTCACAATGCTGCTGCCGAATGTCAGCTTTTAATGTTTCTGTCACGTTCAACTCTTTTTTTTCACATTCAGCCTCCCCGGTAATGTGTTTTGTCATGATGAATTATTAATGTCAGCGTTGGTTGAAGGGAGTGTTGTCTCAGAAAATAAGAGGGTCACTCTGTTTTTCTTTTTTCTTCACCCAAGGGTTAATTTGAACCAACAATCAAATGAACCTCCCTATTTCCTTGCTGCACTATGGGTCGTAATAAAAACTGCTGGGTCTTAACTTTATTCACTAACATCCTGCTGAACAAATACAACACTATTCCTATTGGCCCTCCTCTGTTGCAGATGGCTTTGCTGCGTTGTGTGATACAGAGGAAAAGGCTTTGCTTGGGCAAGGAGAGAGAAAGAGGCTTACTCTATTAGTGTCATTCGAATGGTGAATTAGATTAGCCTGAGAGATAGATGCGGAAAATTGTTTTAATTGTATAATTGTCTGTGGTTAGCCACTTGTGCGGAAAAGTGCTGTGATGTAGGTGAAGGCCAGGGAAGAATACATTTTGGCCATTATGTGCTTATTTTGTCTTTGTACAGGAAATGAACAACAATCGGGGGTCCTGAGGATAAAACATAAACACACACAAACCTGCAGGCAGGTTGTGACATGCTCAGTGAGATGCTGCTCTTTAAAGTAATGTCTGGCCAGTGAGCCATCTCTTCAGGCAAAGAGGAGGGCGCCTGTAACCGTCTGATCAAGATGACACAACTTAACACAAATGTAACAGTTATGCAGAATGGCTCGCTTAATTGCTGTTTTGAAGACAAAGAGAGGCCCAATACTGTATATCAGTAACTCCCTTAATCCAATTCAGCTGATTTCTGATAAGATGTAAAATGCACGATTATGGACAGATGGCACTATATCTTTGGCTTTATATCCGTCACTTGCTCTGTACTGTTTGCTTTTTTTCTACTGCAAAACATTCCCATGAACGGGTTTGCATGAAGTACCTATCTTAACTGCCAATTTGGTTGGAAAATAATAATAGTCACCCTCTCTCTTCCTGTTTCAAACAGCAAGGAGATATTTTACTGAAACAACTTGTGTTTTGTTGGATACAGAATGTTTAACTGTGAGACTAATTTAGCTTAGTCTTACTTCCTTCATCCTTTACTCTCAGATCATTGTTTTTATGATTTTGAATAGAAGTAATCTCGCATTGCACCCTTTGCACATAGAATGTCATCACTGTTAAAGCAGTAAACTGCTTAGAATGAAATTCTAAGTTTTGTGTACAGATTAGAGCTTGGGCTGTCCTCATCTTAATTCCATTTGACTAATATTTAGCAATTTATCAGTGAAAAAATGTGTTGATTTAATTGACATTTAAGAAAAAAATTATCACCCTGTTTGGTGTCCTTAAAATATAAATTATGCAAATATATATATATATATATATATATATATATATATATATATGACCATTTTGATTTCAATGACCATTTAATTTCTGTATATCAAACAAGCACCCATACAGAAAGCATGTAGATGAGGCTCACAGTCTTGACAGATCAGTTACTGAATGGTTTTTCAAGCATGGTGGGCAAGCTAAGCCCAGGCCAAACACTGATGCGCTGCAGTCAGCAGCTGCATGCAATTTTCAGCTCAACTCATTCAAGTGTAATAAAACAATGCAAGAAGTGCTGGAGGACTGTGGGCCTGGATGCTCTCACTCTTGAAAGAAAAGTTGACATAGGACAACAATATAAACATTAAGTGGAGCTGCTACCATATAAATTCCCTTCATTGAGTGGTTGTTTCTGTTCCTGGTTTTGCCTATAATCAAAAACATTTTGTCATATAATGTGCAGCTTGGTTTGGCATCACAACAAGCAGGGCTTTAATACTTAATCAAATATTAGATATTAACATATCTGATGAGAGTCTCGCAACACAAAGCAATTTATGGACTGTGAGCTTGTCATGTCTTAGTTATTGCCTTCGTCATGCTCTGTTGTTCAGTTGCATCTCCTGTGATAATGCCCAGGGGATTAGCAGGTAACAAGGCAGCAGCGCTCCTTTGAGGATGTTGCGCGTGGCTTTGAATGTCTCGCACAATACTACATAAACGGAGGGGGAGTACCACCAAATGGTGATTTCCCGGCTACACAGGGAGCCTCCTCCTGGATAATGTGGTAATGAAAGGTGACAGGAAGGACTCAGGGTCTGGAACGAAGCCGGGGCAGCTGGTCAGAGCAGGAGAATAGGAAGCAGTGTGCAACCGGGCTAAAGTGCAGTGAGAAGCAAATTAAAGCTCATATCTGCCATCTCCCTCGCCTCCCTGCACTTTCCTGTTTGGACTTGAAGGTGATTGGGAGCCAAGGCGGTGACAGTTGACGGAAGCTGCGCGGAGGAGAGAGTATTTATTTACAGTGAGATGCAGCGATGCTTGTTCAGGATGCGGTTTCACGCAGGATGTGCCCCCCCCCACACACACACACACCTCCTCCCATCTTTCTCATCTCCACCCTCACACTACAATCCCCAGGTTTGATCAAGAATGGGAAGTGGGTTATTGGGGAGGAGGGGTTGGCCTGCTGCAGGGCCAGGCAGGCTGCATTGTGTAAGAGGCTGGGTCTGGATACAGCCAGCAGAGAGCTCACTCAGCATGCCTTCCTGCCTAGCCCAGGAGGTGGTATCAAAGTCAACACAGGTCACTGAGAATAAGGAGTGTGAAGCATTAAGATTGCATTGTGTGACACAAATTGTCCTTGGTGTTACAGAAAAAGGAAAACAGTGATCTATGTTTGAAGTAGAGAAAATGAGCAAAATTGAGCATATGAGAAAAAAAGTGCAAGTGTAAAACAGAGTGTGTGTTTTAAGACAGTCCAAAAGAGAGTGTGTGTGTGTACCCTGCCAGGAATTCCACCTTGTAAAACAAGGGTTGGGGGGGAGTTGAATGTGTAAATCCCAGTAATTACACTGTACACTTTGGTTGCAGTACAATTGCCTTTGTTGTCATCCTACAGTACAGTATTCACTGTACGGTAAACTGCTAATTTTAAAGATGCAAGTGTGTGCCACATTATTTCATACCACCCAAGAGTAGATATGCAGGAAATTTTACTTTATTAGACAGATAGAATTGAACATGTAGCAGACACAACTTTTCACCTAGCAAAGTCCTGCCATCCCTGGCTTTCATCTGGTGGGATACTGAGTAGTAAACATGTGAGTGTGCTGAAAAGGTGAGCCGTTCAGATCTCTGCCCACTAGCTGTCATGTCGACATTAATCCTACCAAAGTTTCAAAGGCAGGTTTTATGACCTGCCTTACGGCCTCATCTATGTGGACAGCGGCATCTAAACTCTGGAGAACCTGCCACATAAAACGCACATCTGTTAAAGCCTAAATTGTAAAACAGCCCCCACGTGTCCAGGCATCGCTCAGTTAATAATACACTCAAAGTACAGCTTATAACACTCCCCGCAGCAACAACAGCAGTGATTGTCTTAATTTCACTTCTTTTGATCAGCTCTTGTATCTTTTTTGCCCATTGTGATTTTATGTCTTTTTCAAAGTTTTTGACCTTCAAAGAGTATGTATATTATCTTTCTGACATGTACATTTTCTCTCTCTCTACATTAGATGATGTCTGTATAGTGAAAGGCCCTGTTTATACCTGGCATTAAAGGTCCAGTGTGTAACATTTAGGAGGAGCTATTGGCAGAAATGGAATATATTATATTATATATTATATTTATAAGTATGTTGTCATTAGTTTATAATCACCTGAAAATAAGAATTGTTGTGTTTTTATTACCTTAGAATGAGCTGTTTATATCTATTCCACGGAGGCCGCCATGTTGCACCGCCATGTTTCTACAGTAGCCCAGAACAGACAAACCAAACACTGGCTCAAGATAGGGCCATGCTCCTTTTTTTGCGGCCACAAGTGGACAGCTCACCTGTTCACACCTGGCTTTAGAATGCGTCGCCACATGCGTGTCAGTTCAGTTTATTTATTTTTATAGCGCCAATTCATAACAGATGTTATCTCATTGTACTTTTCCTATAGAGCAGGTCTAGATTGTACTCTTTATAATATTATTTACAGAAACCCAACATATCCCACCATGAGCAAGCATTTGGCGACAGTGGCAAGGAAAAACTTCCTTTTAAGAGGCAGAAACCTTGAACAGAACCAGACTCAATGGTGGGCGGCCATCCGCCACTGCCGTGTTAGGTTTTGAGAGAGAGAGAGAGGTTTGGAGAGATGGTCTTGAGTGACCACTTGTGATCGGATCTCACTTCCCCGCTCTATATGCAGATAAACATGTACATCGTTTCCGTTTGAAAAGATCAAATACGTTGTTATTTTTAATCTGAATTAGATGATTTTACTGTTTATCAGACCACAAATGAGACAAGAATTAGGTTGGAAAAATGACAGATGCCGCTGGAGCAGAGTATTCATGGGGGCCTTTTCTCACTGATTACTGTACAAAAACACAACTTTATAACTTTATTCACTGATTTTGGTCACATTTTATGTATAAAATATTTTCTCTCTGATAACCTCTGGCTGCTCTGCCTCAACTCTCAGTGATTTACAGAGTTTCCTGATAGAAAGATAGTTTTACTTGTTGCTAAAGTAACCGCAAACTGCTGCTAGCTGTGCCGTGCAGCTATAGTCAGACCTCCAAATGTGGTCTGAGTGATTGGATCTCAGTGCGTCCTCAATGCGTCATGGGTGCATTCACAACTGTACTTAGGGCTGTCCACTTGTGATCGGATCACCCAGGACACACGTTAATGCCTGTTGTAAAGGGGGCCAAAAAGACTGTAGAAAACTATCAGTGATTTTGCTAGAATTGGTTTAGGTGTAGTGGGGGGGATGGGAGAATCAGTTTTTTCATCTAGTTAATTTTACAGTTTTGGTGAAGCAGACACTGGCATCCCATCTGAAATGCACGTTTGGTAATAATTAAAAAAGAAGAGTGAACATAGACCCTTGTAAACACCTGCTTAACATCTGTTTTGTCATTGCAATGTTTCACACTGAATTCCTGACAGAAAGTGCTGAAAATTGATCTACTTGTGGATACACTTAATACAGTCAACTTTAAGTATCACTAGTTAGCCCTGCTTGCATAGGCAACACTTCAAGAGATGCTTTTACTAAGGCCTACTACTCCCTTTACATTAAACAGCTTCATTTTGAGTGACAGAATGACAATAAATAAAGCCCCAATAATAAAGGATTGCTGTGGCACTAAAAAGTCTGGAGTAGCAGGCTAGTAGCATTACCAAATAATAGCAAGTATTATGCTCAGTCTTGAGGTTTAATACCACAGTTCCAACACATGAGGTACTATTAACAGATCTGTGAGTGATGCAACTTAAGCAGCGGTTGTCATTACAGGGACACAGTTATTACGTACTTTTGCCAGCTCAGTCTCTTAAAGAGGAAGTGTGGTTTCTCCCCTTACGGTATTCAGTCATTGCTTCTATCAGTACATTTAAAGTCCCTGTACTGTATGTTGATATGTGCCCTCCCTGCTCCCGCTACCCTAGTTGGTTAGCTGTGTGCCGGTGAGTTCTTTCAGGGGACAGATAGACCTTTCGACCTTACAGAAACACATAGAGGGAGGGACACACAAACAGAACAACATAAACCTCATAATTTGAGGTTTGTTCAAAGGCATCTGGCAAATAACCTGAGAGAGAACCACCTTGCAGTTCTGTCACGTACATAGTGTAGGGGGGCAGGCAAGTCACCATACTTGTTTGGAATAGCCATGACATGCAGACATTGTTGGTTGGTGAGTGGCGGTGGGTTTTGTAACAGAACTAATTAAAAAAAACAAAAAACAAAAAAATAAAAACTTGTTACAGTATGTTTTGTAAATGTTATATAGAGATATGCTCTGGCTGAAAATTAGCTTGGGTTTTTGTGGTGCTGTCAAAGTACTTGTGACATTGTTGAGATTTGATCTTTGGTCAGTGTTGCGTATCATCACAGGTTGTGAGGATGTTGAGGATTATGACTATACAAAATATAGTATCTATACATTTAAAAGGTGATGAGGCAAATTGTGCAAATCAATTCATCCCAACTTGTTACAAGGTTGGGTATTTTATTTATTAATTATTGGTTATTGATTCTTTTGTAATGTCATTTGGTTTAGCAGTGATGTATATGAAGCTACAGTTGCTGACTTAAGTCTCTGTGAATGGTGACAACCAGGGATTACCTGTGACAGCAGTTTTATTAATTGGTCAGTATGGGTTGACTCTTTGTTCAGTAGAACATGTGGTTCTCCTTTATATAAAAGCAAATTTAAGAGCTTTAAAGTACAGCACCACCTGTTGTAGTAATGTTCCCCTATTCTGAACTTTGTGTACAGTACAGAGATTGAGTTTATGTGCATTTTGAGCTGGTAAAAGGTTGAGTGAATCAGTAATATTTGTATATATTGGAGTTAAGAGACATGTCTTCAGTTGTAATGAGTTAAGAATGTTAAAGCTTATATCCATTCATAAGCTAAACGAACCCTGTTCAAAAACAAGTGAATTTAGCCAACACTGAGGAGGTCAAATAAATTCCAGATTGTATTGTTAAGTGTTTTCACCAGGTCAGAGGGTCCAGCTACAACACCTGTTACTGCTAAAGTCACATAGGGAACAGAGTTAGAGAATCTACAGTCTACAATTTTTATTCATTCTTTTCTGTCTTGTGATGCTGTCTGTAATTGATCATGGTTACATCTTGCATGAATTGGAAAAAAAAATTGTTATTTATTGTGATAGCTAAAGGCTCTATTTGAGTGTAAGCTGGGTCTTAGCATAATTGATGTTTTCGAAGATGAGCTCAATTGGATGAGTCATTAGGCCTATTACCAGAGTTTTATTAAATGGCCCCACCCAAAAAGAGAAGAAAAAATCCATTGTGGAATATTTCCTTCCTAGAATAACAGAAGGTTGGATTGGTAAAAGGCAAATAATATGTGTGAGATTGATCAGTGAGTAGCGACCCCATTATCTCCTGAGATGTTAATTACACTGTGCTCAGCTTGCATGTCAAAAGGCAGATAATTGAAGAAGGTAAAAGATGTGCCACACTTTATTTATGCTTTCACTTGGAGCTGGTAGAAGATCGTCTCTCTCGTGTGCCTTTTATTCCTCTCTTTTCTTCTCTCCTTTTTTTCAGCTATGATGTATTTATTGTTGGGTAATATTACATTGTCAGAGTTGATCATTTTGCAAGGATATTATTCACAATCATTACAGTGGCCTGTGTGTGTATGTGCATTGGATACACACAAGAATCTTCTGTCCTGTCTATGTAGCTTTCTAAAATGATTTACATGAAATTATCTAAATTCAAGGCCTTTAAATGTCTTGTACTCAGATGTTGTTTGACAAATACTTTTTCAGACCTCTTGAAGATCTCTCTGTTGCATTTGTCTGATGCTGCTAATTACATTCAACAGCTTTTTATAAATATTGAAATCTAAGCCTGCAGTCACACTAATATTTTGCTTCTGTTGCTAAAAACTGTAGGTCTGAAAATGGACAGAAGTGCAGTCATGTGCCTTTAGACCCCAGGCAGAAAACTGCTCAAATTTAATTTTATGTAAAAAAGAAAAAAGAATGGAACTGCCTTTCACTGTATTAAGGTAAAGTTAGTGTAATAACAATCTCCTATTCGCAAATTAAATTGCCTGGTTGTTGTAATCAATAATGTGTGCCAGTGACTACAGCTGCTAGATGATGACAGCAAGGGCAAACTTAAAAAAGAAAAGAATAAAGAGGATGGAAACATTTTCGGGAGAGTCTTAGTAGTATACTTACTTAGTATCTGCCAGAGTGGTCCTCTGAAATACACACTGAGGTGAGAGGGCGCAAAAAGCACCAGAAACCCTTTAAAAGCTTTTTTTTTTTTAAACATTGTTTCTGTTTTGAGTGCAGTTCCCCCACCTGAGTAGCTTGGTGTCTGTAAACTTCCTATTGACAGTGTATAAGCCATAGGGGACATGCTGTACTAAAAAAAAAAAAAACAATCTTGTTTGTCATTTCACATGCTTATAGAGATTGCGTCAAAACTCTGTTTCCTGTGGTTTCCTGTGGAGAACTGTGGTGTCTCTCTGTGCTGCAATTCAAGTGCACGTGAATGCTGTCTGCACTCCCAAAAGCGAATGTACAACATATGCACACACACGCGCGCGCGCGCGCACACACACACACACACACACACACACACACACACACACACACACACAAACACACACTCCTGAGTCCTTTCTGTGTTGTCATCATATCTTGGGGCGATGCCTCAAGGGAGTGGCAGAGTGTGGTCATCACACCTCAGGGGCTGATGGACAGTCGCTGCACAGATGATTTAGTGCATCACCTGGTGGACACTGCTAAGAATGAGCACAGCATGATGGAAAACCACCTTCAAAACACTGGGATATACAGTCTGGTGACCTTACCACTGTAACCGGCTTTAGACGGTGACATTTTTTTTTCTGGTTTTGAAGTGTACTTTCACTCATATGCATATTTGCTCTTTTTTTCCCTCCTCTCAGAAGTGGGTTAAATACATCACGTCTCAGAAACAGCAACTGTTTACAATGACATCATCACACTAGATTACAATAATGATTAGAGGCACGCAAGTTAAAAATACATGGAAAATTTCAACCCTTATGTAACAGTGGAAGAGGACAAAGACGAAGGTCCAGAGTGGGTTTTATAGTAGCTTTTTGTTGGCAGTGTTGAAAGAAGAAACTGTTTAAAGCCCCCCTCTTCCTAACAGGAAACTCAGTGCAGAGATGGAGCTGAGGACTGTAGTACAGGTTCACCTTTGCTCTAACATCAGGAGTGGTAAGGCAAGCCCCCCCACCACCTTTATTTTACTTTGTCTGGCCAATATCTAAAATCCATTAGTATCTTCCCACTTGTTTATCTGCCTTGCCAGCAGACCAGAAGGCTCCATAAGGTAGACAATGAACTTCATTGGATTTAAAGTTTTTATGGTATTAAGTTTGAAGGGTTTTTCTCATTTTGGCCACTTTTTGTTTGCCAGAGAAAGACCTCTGCTCTCTCAGATGCCAGCGAGCAGTATTTTGCTGTGGCAGTGCAGTCTTATCTGCGCTTGAGGTCTGTACTTTAATGGGCTTTATTGATCTAAACAACATCAGGGGTTGCGGTGATGTTATTAAGGCAGAGATAACTTCTGTGTAATTCCACTCCAACAATATATTAGCCTTTTATTGGTCTAAATAACTTTGCCTTTTAGACAGTAATGCACCAGTAAGTCACAGCAGCTCTTCATGTCGGCAGGATCTTAATAAAGCATTTCCTCTGGACATCCTGCTGCGGAGAGAGTGAAAAATGACAGGTTAAAAGGCATGCTGGGAAGTTTCCATGCCATCACTGTAAATTATCTCTTTTGAATACATAAATAAAGCTAGAAGAGAGCTGTGAACGGGAAAGGGTGGGGGATTGGTGGAAGTTTGTACAAACATGTGCTCCAGTGCTTGTTCTGTTTCACACATGGAGGTCCTGTGTGGAGGAACACTGCAGCTTCCAAAAGAGGATTATGAACTGGAATATGGCAGTAACAAACCAGTGTTGTTTTGTTACCATGTGATTATATGTACTGCTGATAGTTAGGTGAATTGATTAGTTAATCTAGATTAAACAATGTATTAATTAATCATTTGAATAGTTTCAATTGTCCATTATGATTGCCACTTTATAGCGTCAACAATTCAGAAACAGAATAGGATAGTGTAAGTGTGTATAGCATAATATTTGTAGTATGTTTGCATGAGCATGTATGGTAACCACCATTAGGCATGTAAATGGAAATAATGACAGTGTTAATAGATATTAAATGTAGCTAATGATTTAATGCAGAAACTAATTGTTATGGCTGTAATGTAAATAATAACAATACATAATGATGACAATATAGGCCAATTGTCCAGCTTGGGAAGTTCTTTAAAGGTTTGTTTGGACATAAAAAAGGACATACTAAGAGAAAATAGAATAAATTATAGATTATGCAGCCACAGTGCTATGAGTTATAACTAGAAATAAGGCTCATAATGTATTGATACAGAATCAAATACATTTTAGTTTTGGTTGATGGTTGTTGTTTATTGATTGATTTAATGTGCATGGTGCATTGTGTGTCTGCAAACTTCTTAATGGACAATTGCAATATTTCTTTCCTTTCAAGGGCAGCATATATCTAATATTTATATGAAATAACGAACCCATTTATCTGGAAGTGTATTTTCAAGGGGGGGGGGGGGTAGGCCTTCATAATTTGCAGCTATTTAAAGCCTTGGTTTTGGTAATGAATTATTTTGTCATCTCGACTGTGATGAGATTCATCTTTAATAACTGTAACAATTATTTTATTAAAAAGAGAAGCCATGCATTATGGCTATCTCGCCAAGGTCTCAAGCTGGAAGGAATTCTCATTAAGAGCATTATATTACCCCGGTGTGCTTTCAGTTGGATGTCCCGCTGAAATTACATTAGGTGTCAACAATGTTTGTGTTAGAAGTAAGCAGTCATATTTACAGAGGCTAGCTTTTTCATTTGCTGCCTGACACTGGGAGATGTATTAAAAAAGATACTAATGCTCTGTATCTGATTAAGTCACTTAGAGAGAAACTCCTCTAAAGTGTTGACTTTTAATATAAGGCAAGCACTGTTCTGTCATCAACGTAGACATAAATCTTTATTCAGAGATGAGGAACTTTAGATTGCTTGAGATTATTTTGTGATTTATTTAGTTGGCACAAAGAACTGTTATCACCCTCATTCCCAGCATTTCGATCCTTCCCAAACTATAAGCATCAGGTTGTTTGTGTCATGAGTGATTTATATGTGTCTTTTCATCTCCATCCTGTGTTTCTTCTGATGGTTAGCATGGTGTGAAACATTGTGTTTTGTTAATGGTTTCAGGCCCAGGGTTGCTGCTAATGACATGGTTGTAATTGTTTGTCAGTGTGATAATGTGTGATTTCCTATTTCCATGTGAAGTTGGACATTTGATGAAGCAGGGATCTTGTCAGGAAGACAAAGTGCTGTCATTTGTCACCAGCTAAATTAGCTTCTCTCCAGACATCCTCTTGGTTTTCAGTGGCAATATTATATTCACAGACCTTTTTTGGGGGCTCTTGCTATGCTTTCCACATGATTCAGTGCATTGTACAAAAGAGCAAGAAACCAAGATTAAGATCAAACCAACACTGAGATAAAAGTGTCATAGAGTCACTCAGGTTGTGTTCTGTGCTGACATATGGAAATCTTTTAACTGTATTTCACGGAAAGACAGAAGTGAAATTACAGAGTGTGGTAATCTTTTATTCTTAGTGTTGGCTAGGAGTCATCACTTCCTTAAACTTAACATTTTTAAACTGAGAAGCTATTTCATCATCTTCGTATGAAAGCCTGTCAGTTTATGTCAATGTATACACTGAGTTAGGATTTTCTGATTATATCTTATAGTAAAATTGCCTTCTTTGGCTAATAGTCAATGATTTATTTTGTCTATTTTGTCTCTCCAGTAATATCATAAACTAATGAGGCACATAATTGCAGCAATTGAAGGACAGGATTGTGGGACTGCCTTCATACTTTCCAAGGTCTTTGATGTAGTCGCATTCTGAACAGACTGCTTCTGTTTCTGATTAAACTGATTCCATATTGTGGGGTTGGGGGCAGGTCCTTCCTGGTTAACAATCTAATGAGCTAAACAAGCCAAACAAAGCAGAGGTATAGTGAATAGGTCTCCTGAGGGAGCTACTTATTGTCACAATTGCCCCTCTGTCTTCTCTTTCCACTCCATATCGATTCATGTCTTCATTGGTTATGCTCCGTCCACTGTAGCACACATGGGTGGGGTAATCAGCTAAATGTTGCCTCTGCTTTCTTATTATTACCTGGGTGCTTAACACTGATTTTTTTTTTTCCTTCAAGGACAAATGGTGTAGGAGAAGGCAGATCCCGTGTGAAGTCCCTGAGCTCTCGCAGAGCGGCAGATCCCTTTTCAGTGCCAGCTGTTCTCTCAGATACACCAGGCCGTGCTGAAATTCTCTTAATATAATTCTGGGGGCTCAGGAGAATTGTGCAAAACAAGCGTGCCAGCCAGGAGAATGTTGAATTTTTCATCAGTGGGCCTCAACTCGCTGAGTTAGTGGGCAGCGCTCTCATTCATGAGCAGATGTTCAGCGCAGTTACACTCTGCAGTTAATGTGAACTTACTGGCCTCTCTGCCATTGGCTGCAAGGACGTTGGCAGCGACCTGGCATCTGAGAATTACTCCCAGTAAAAGGCGAAAGCCTGGAAAGCGTAGCCCCGGCCTTTTTTAGCCACTTCCCAACCCAGGAGCTGGATCCTGAACAGGGGAAGGCACTGACAGCCCATCCGTCTTCAGTCCGACAGTGATGAAACACTTGCCACTGTTTGCTTGGGGAACAGCAGTGAAATTCCTGAAGATAATTTCCACAAGTTTTACGTTAAGTTCTAATGGCTAAACATGAACCAACCCCACTCAGCCGGTGAAATATACTGTGTCTGTGTGAAATAATGTGTACATGAAGGTACCAACCGGTTTGTATGAAACAATTTTACATGCAGAGGAATTATTCCAGTACACTTGAAAGAGGAAATTCATAGAAACAAGGCACCTGTGAGGGGGTAACATTTTGGCCCTGGTAGGTCTATAGCTGAAACCAGCTGGTGCTGTGGTCAGCCTGGTGGGCTGTATCCTCTCCCCAGCCTGGTGCTTTAGACATCTGCATGCCCAAGCTGCTCAGCCTGGGTTTGATGTGGCCATACAGATCTGTAATAGTTTCCTTCTAACTAAGCAAAACGCTATTTGATGTAAAGTGCCATTAAGTGTGTACGTGACATCAGGTTTAGTAGGCAGCACAGTAAAGTTGCATATGGGACTTCAACAGTGGAAATGACAAGCTCTTGTTTCCTCTGCACGTCTCATTTTCACTTTCTAATTGGTCGTTTTCAGGTTGGCTTTACGAGAGCAAAACTAATTAGTGTTTCTAAATTCAGCAGGAAAAAAACGTCAGTTGGCTTGATTGTTCTGGTTTTCTCTCCTGTGTCAGACGCTCAACAATAAAATAAGACTCTAATCATTTTCAAATTGCTCGTATTTTTAAACCCCGGAGCTGAATGTCACTCCCGGTCTCTTGGCAGTTTGTTTGGCATGATCAGGGAACAGTGGTTGCCCTCTCGCCTGTGTGCTCTCTTTGTGATTCGTGGGAAGTTTGGACATGGAAAAAAAAAAAAGAAGCGTTGTGTTTTAGGTGGGGTTGTTTCTGCTTTGATTGGGAACGTCCTGCTGACAGGAGCAGCCTAGAAAGTTTACAGTAGCTGTGACATTGCTGTTACCTTTATTCAAAGTGCTCCAGCTGCAGCGAGCCCTCAGGAAGCGCAGCGCAGGCCCACATGGACGGCTGGTGGCCCACAGAGAGGAGAATGAGCCCTGTTTGAGTTGGCAGACACTCCCCTCTCGGGGAACTTTTGCTGCCTCTGCAGAAAGGCCAGTGGCTGGTGGGGCGGCGGTGATTCTCGGGGCAGGATGGGCTTTTTCCACCTCTCTTCCCTTTCAGGAAACACATTTTGCTGTTTCTTCCCTCTGTGTTTGCAAACGGAGGGAAGGAGTTAAGGCGAAGGGTATGGGGCACCGAGAGCTCAACTGTGAGAGTGCAAATGTGTGGTGGTGATTTGAAAAGGGCATTTTAATACCCTGAACAAGCTATTTGCTCAGTTGTTCACTCTGGTGGAGCTTCATTTATATATATGAATAAAATATATTGTGCTGTAAAACTTACACTGTTTTTATTTTTCCATCAACACTGTCGGGATTCAGTCTTCAGAAGCAAGTAATTAAAAAGTGCTTGATCTAAGGTTAAGGAGGAGCAGTGTTTAAATGCAATTAGTGCAATGCTCAAATTAATTTGGACTCATTTACAGTTTTTGGAATGTGTCAGTATTTGTTTAATCAAGGGAGTTCTCATTTGAGATGCTAAATATGTATCCACAGATATATATTGGGGGTGTTGAAACCTATTTAATTCTGCCTTAATGAATATTAATTTGAAAGTGACCTGTTTTGTGTCCCTCCACTATTGCTCTCATACTCAACTCAGAGGTGGGTGCATGTGTGTGTACACTCACACACATAACACCTATCAACCAAATAACATCTGAGGTGACTCCACTCTTACTATTTAATAAGGTGACTGTGTTTGCTTTTTCGTTAGTCACCTTCATGTTTGAAATAATTTCCACTGTTTTTTTTTTTTTCCTTTTTGCCACCCCCACCCCCTGACTTTCCTTCCTACCGCCTCTCCTCTTCTTCTCTCCTCCCCTTCTATCTGCTGCTTGCCGGTCCAGTCAGGAGACTCCATTGGTGACATCCTGTGGAGCCAGAGATCAAAGTAAGTACTTCTCATGCACGTCAGTAGACAGCGCAAGTCAGTTAACACAGAAACACTACTTGCGTATTAGCTTTGCATCAAACTCATCATTATTTTCTAACTTTTGGACAAACTAGTTTTGAATGTCTTTTCAAATATGGGCATTATGGAAATTGTTGTGAGTTTGAGTGCCGCAAAATGATAAGAAAGGTTTTGCATAGTAACTGATTTCCTCATTTCCTGATGCAGTTGCATATTTACATCCCTTTGTATGATGCCGCACGTGACGACAGTGACAAGGCCCAGTCAGTGTGAGTCCTCTCAGTGTTGACCACTGAAAGTTGACTGTGAACCTGAAAAGTAAAGAAAAGTGCAGATAGTCTGCTGGATCATGTCTGCATCCCCTGACTATCTTAGAAGTCATTACTCCTTGTGTGGTGTATAAACACGTCAAAAACAAACAATGACCCTGGGCAGGCTCCATGCCGCAAAACAATTTCAAAGCCTGCAGTGTAGTGTAAACACAAAACATGGCTAACCTTCACGCAGGGAAGACTTCACCTTAAACCCGGTGTTTGTTTTATAGTCCCTGTCGACCTTGGTCAGATATAGTTTACATCTCTTCGGCTCTTTTCAGGTCGATGTAGCTCAGGTTCTGTGCTGACATTTAGGCTTTCAGTAGACCTCTGTATAAGGTTAGAATGTTGTGTTTTGATTGAGGTTGCGGATTTTTATTATTTAAATATATGTTGAATATGTATTAGTTATAAAAAAAAATCTTTTAATTTAGATAGACTCCTTACTGAAGTTATTTCTCAGGTCAGCTTTTCAAAATAAAAATGGTACAAATAAATAAAAAAAAAAAAAAAAAGAGAGACACAAAATCCATCCACCTTCTTCAACTCAGAGGTGGATGACACTGAGTGATGAAATACTAATATTGTCAAGATGTTCCAAATGTTGTTCTAAACTGAGTGTAAATACTGCTTTGCTGGGGCGTAGATTTCTCGTACAGGGACCCTATGCATCAAGTAATGAATATTCATATTCTCGTTTCATAGACTCTTCTGCCTCTGTGAGTTCTTTCGCATTGAGCCGGGGGTGACTGTAGGCCAATGTGAACCCAGATTTTTAATAAAGCCCAGCTGCTGAATGATCAAATAGTGTCTCTAATTAAGGCCTGAGTGTACACCCATGTAAAATTCTCTCTGGAATGCTAACAACCTGTGATATTTCCAGAGGAATTTGCTGTGCAGGTCTCAGAGAGGGGAGGGGAGTTGAGTGTTTGGGGTTTGGAGAGGGGAGGGGAGGGGCAGTGTTCATGTGGCAAGCCAACATGTTGTTCACATCCGTGTCAGATTGAGGCTAATGAAGGCCAGACTGATCCTTGGATGCAAGCCTTAAGTAAATGATCCCTCTTTGAATATATTAGAGCCCCATAGCAGCGTCGTGCCTCCCTGCCGTGCCAGAGCTGCTACGCGTTGTCTTGTGGTCTGACGAGGCCGGTCAAAATGGCAGTCACGGTGTTCGATCATGTTGTACACCATCCAACCCAATTTCAGTTCGTCTTACAGCAGTACATTGACTTGCTGGTGAGGAACTACACACGCTGATCATTTCCAAGTTAGTGTTTTTGCAAAACAGTTTGATAGTAAATGGAAAGTATGAGTGTTGTGTCATTTGATAATGTAAATGAGCCATCTTAAATTTTTCCCCACCCTCTTAAGAGGGATTGCATTTACATAACAGGCCGGGGTTTGGTACTCATGCAAATTGTTCATGTAGACAAACCTTAGTTTTTTCACTTTGCTGTTTTTTGTTTTTTTTTTGTATTATTTAGAATGAAATAATTATGTTTATCAACATATTTAAAACATTTTTTTTTTTTTAAAAATAGGAAAAAGTAAGAAAAAAAAATCTCAGAAACTTTTTCACTGCAATTTATGGCCACACTGGCACTTTGCATGTAAATGAATCCTAAACGTGTAATTACGTGGCACTTTTGAATATTGATTGGACAGACAAGGACACCGAAATGAAGCACTTGTGAATGCACCCCTCCTAAGCTACTGTAACATCCCATTAATAAATACCTTTCTGGCTCTTTAGTGCCAGGGCTTGCCTTGCGCTGAGTGTAACTGTTGTTTGATTTTCGCTGATATAGCATGTGTACTTCAGAGATGGATGGACTGGATGGATCCAATTAGCCATGGTCATCGCTGATGTATTTAAGCTGACAGTGGGAGTCTTGAATAGAATATCCTTGATTTTGGTAGTTTTGTGAAATGCTCTTGCAAAGTACTTTAAAAGCCCACAAAGAGCACATTGTGAGGAATGCAGCGTAGATGGAGATTTGATTTACAGCTGTAGCAAATTTTCTCAATTAGACATGGGGGGGAAATCATTTATTTTCAGTAGGCAGAGTACAATGATGGGGAATACTTAAAGGATAATAAAGTGACCAAGATCCATACCTTTTTCCTTTTCCTATTATATACAATCAACACTGCAATTACTTCTGACTTTTACTTAATCTATCATAACAGGGTTTATTAGCAGATAATGCATCTTTTAATACAGAGCACTCACATTCAGCCACTTTTAGCCTACATACCACACATTTGCAGCAGGATTGATGGCTTGTGACACCAGTGGCACAGGTGCACGTAGTGTCTCATAAGGCCTCCTGACCTTCCACGTGATGTGTAGCATGCTGGCCTGTTTGTAAGCGCGAGCCCTGTTTGTAAACACCGACAGAAGGATGAGAAGCACATTTGCCCCGGTCGCGCTCAGCTTGCAGACGGGCACAACACAACGTGACAAGCAACAGATGTGTCACACAGGCTGAAATCAAAACAGCCGTCCAGCATGGAGTTGTGCACACCATCAGACATGGTTGCTGTGATGAGGCAGGGAGGCAGCGAGCGCTGCTGGCAGATGAGACAAGGCAGCGTCTCTGCTGCTCCCAGCTTCCTGTCTGGAAGAGGACAGCCCTGTTTGTAGGCTGCTTTGACACCCCTAGTCACTTTGTCATCTGGGGTGCTTGCTGCAGCTCTGATCACATGTACACATTGCATTCAAAGAGCGTCATATCAGCCGTGTGACAGGTAGGCTCCCAATGAGACAACAGCCAAAGGGAATGTCCTTTTCAATACACTGTGTGAGTACAAATGCACAGTGCGCCAAGACAAAATAACACCATATGACATCATTCTGAAAGCTCTTATGTAGTCTTTTTTTTTCAGTTTGGAAAGAAGTTGTCGTTTTCGGAACTACCCTGCATCAGAACAGAGCGGCCTCTGCAGAGAGACAGGGACTAAAGTCACACTCAGTCCACCCATGGTGTCCACTTCATGCAAACTGATTGTTGTGTTTGACTGCGGCAGTAAAAGTGCAGCAGGCGTTAGCTTTACACAGGGAACATGTTAATGATATTCTCAGCAGCTTAATCTGCCAATTGCCGCTGCCCCATAAGCAAATAGTATGGCTGCATGTTGAGCCGAGGGGGCATTGGAATACATCATCAGAACAAGTGAATGAATGAAGGTGCAGCAACAGCTGCTTGACTGATCATGTACTACAGTCTGTCACCCCACATCTGTTTACCACTCTGACAGCCACATGAGTGTTTATATCCACGAGTGTAATTGAGCTATTTTCCTGAGGGCAGCTGTAACCCACACTAAGTTATATCCCAACTTTCCATTAAAGCGTGGGGGGGAAGTTTTACTGATAGTAATCACGCCTAGCAACACTGCTATGTAAATATGGCTTATCAGCTTTGCCAATTTGGTTAAGTGGCATGTACGTGGGTGATTCACATATTCAGCTCTGTGGCTCTCACACAGGCCACATACAGTAGTCATTTACTAAACATGGGTAACTTGCATTGTTAACAAGTATGTATGAAGCAAGAACATAATCATAAAAAAGGATGGTGTGTCAAACCAATATTGTGTAGAAAAGATGCAAATATGCTCATAAAGTCTTCAACCCGCCAACCTGCATTCAGCCTGTACAGTATATGGAAATTGAAATGGGAATATCTAGATCTAAAACACATCATTTCAATATTCAAATGTTAACACCAAACAATATAATGCATTATGGCTTTTAGTATTTGCGTACAACTCTGTTTGCTACTTTGAGCTGGGGATGATAGAAGGAAGCGAGACGGCGAGAGATAGTGAGGGAGAAACACTGAGTGGAGGATATGGAGCACACAAACAAAGCCTTTGTCTGCCAGTTATAGGAAAATTACATCTGAAGACTACAAACTTTGTGTGTTAGTTCTTTAAAAATAAACCCGTCGTGTTACTTTAAGCATCATTATTGTACATAATACATCAATATCAGTTTAATCTGGTTTACATTAATATAACCGACTACCTTTCTAGTAATTAAAATGGAAAGCAGTAGTGGGAGATATTAACATTTAACATTATTTTGTATATCTTTATTTTATTGCAGTTGCAGGGGAAAACAGAAGAGAATAAAACCACTACTGTAGCCGACCTCCGGAGATAACAGGCCACCTGACGGAGCTTTTGCTCATGGTGCGCGCTCCTTCCACCACACAACTGAATCTTCACTCATTTTTTAGACACCGTTTTTAAGTAAAGTACACCCAAAGCACACATTGTTGTTTTAAATTACCAGTGTTTTTGACAACACAATAATTTCCAACTGGGTTTCAGATGTCAACGCGTGTGTTTACATGTAGTGTGGGTTTTTTTTTTTCCTAGTTGCAACCGACTAGAAAACTTTTGAAAAGGTACTGTACCTTTTGGGAGAGCAGAGCTTCCAAAAATCAGAAAGTGCTGAGTAACAACAACTTTTTTTCTCTCATTCATCCAATCACAATGAAGGGTAAACTAGACAACAAACATAGAGAATTTGATAGTGGAGACTACTTCCTACTAAGGAAGTGACATAAATCAGCATCTGTCGCTAACTAAGCGGTGGGATCAGATAAAATGAGCAACAGGTAAACTGAAATTAGCAGTCTTTAGCTATAGATACAAGGTGCTCCAGAATCTTTCTCCTCTCTTGAAGCGCTCCAAGCAGAGCTTTTTCCACAAAAAAAAAAAAAAATAAAATTGGATCCTTATCTTGATCGGAAAACCTTGTGCAACTGCTTTCTGGTGTCTGGTAGGTCTTTTTATGGAAGGAATTCTCCAGAAAGGATGCAATTTCCATTAAGAGCCACAGCAAGAGTGGAATGAATGAGTTGAATGTATTAAATGAACAATTTATATTAAGCGTGAGTGTATTCGCCATCATAGCCAAACAGACAAAGAAAATAGTGCCATAGTGCCACCAGCAGAAACACCATGTGTTGGAATGCAATGTGAAAACGCTAACATTAAAATCATTAACAACAGATGTCACACAGCAGGATCTGCACTACACTTTGAGAAATATACATTACACTAAATAACCAGGTCTTATTTATCACTCTCCTCCTCCTCTTCACTCTCTCACCTTCTTCATCATCTTGGCAGTGGTTGTGTAGGTCAAACATTGAGCAGACAGATACAGAGGGATGGTGAGAGGAAGAGGGACAGACGGGCAGGTGAAGGCCCCAGCCAGTATGTGACAGGGTTAAACATAGCTGTGACATCTATAGCCTCCATCAACACGCACTGTAATTAAGTGGAATCTGCAGTTTTTTATTCTATATGCTGTGCAATAACAGCCCCCAGTAATGAATAATTTAAGGAATTAGGGAGGCTTTACTTGACGCTTTTTTACTTTGTGTTTAAATTTAGCTGGTGTCATTGTCCAGCGGTGTGATTAATAGTTTATCAGTTTCAACTATACATCTCCATGAAATATCTCTTTCCATCTGTCATTAAACTGCGCAAGGAAATTGGTTAGATTTTCAATCAGGCCATAGCTTCGACCCCCCCATAAAAAAAAAAAGAAAGGAAAATTACAAAAAGAAATAGCCATCAAGATGTACTCTCATGCAGGTAAGGCTGTGACCCAATATAGGACATCATTTATGAAATTAGTCTTTGTAGCACTATGCATCTGCACCCTTCTCTCTTGAAAAATTACACTGTCTTTTTTTTTTGAAAATTGGATTGAGACCTCATAGACCTCAAGGCACAATATGCATCCTGAATGTGGTTTTAGGTAAGCATGAGGTATGTAGCAGTGAAAGTGAGTGAGAGAGAGGGGCCTACTGCAAGGGGTTGACCAGTGAGCCAGAGATTGGCTTCTCTGTCAAATAAAGATTAGGCCCTTATTTCATCATCTAATCCCTGTAAATCTCTCATGGAGGAACTTTGGCAGTTTGGGGCTTTTAATGGCGCAGAGGCTTCACAGTCTGCATGTCTGTCTTATCTCTGAGTGTACACAAGTAAATACAGCAACCTGTGGCCCCTGGTTAGTCAGTGCACTTAAATCTGGATTACAAAGCAGTTTAAGGTGAAACAAAAAAGGTTGCTATAATTTTTTCCATGATGTCTTTTTTTTTTTAATAGACTTGTGCTTGTTAGCTTTCCTTGCTAACAAGCTGCATTCCAATTGAAGTTGCTCATAGAGCACTGGCATTTAGATTTAGCTTTTACTGTATTTAGCTAAGTTGATGCTGTAATGTGAGTTATTTGGCCTCATTTTCTCACATTTAGTTATTGAATGTCTCCAGTTTTCCCCTCAAATATGCTGAACATTCTTTTGACTGAATTATTAATGTGTATATTGAATTATTGAAGGAAGATAATTTCTGATCAGATTAATATTAACTCCCTGTGAAATATTAATGACTAATGTTAAAAAGGATGAACTTATGGAACTATTAATATAATCATAAACAGACACAGTAAAAAGTGGCATGGAGTCAAATGTACTAGAACTGCTCCAATCCCTTTTAATGCCCTTTCCCTTGAGGTCAGTGAATATGAAATATTGCACTGGTCGACTTTGTACTCAGATGCTTGGCTAATGTCATTGGCCCGTCCTGCCCCGGGGCTGACGGCAGTGTCACAGGGGGAAGTTCACAAGCATTTGTCTGCAGGTTACCATTGTCACCTTGTCCACAGATGACCTGAACTTATGGCCAGGGGAAAAGTTACAAAGATGTTTTGGTGTTAATATTGGGTTGGCCCTTTTATCACCCCTGCTGATTGGCAGAGCTCCACTGACAGCTCTAGTATTCAGCTCCACCTCCCTGCTCTTGCTCTGAGGGCTGGTGTCGGCTTCACCATCTTTACCTTCGTTTTTTCACTAAAGGTGGCACACAGTAAATTTCATCTAGCGAGCCTAGAGGAGGTTAAATCCAGTCCTTTGTCAGTTTTGATTAAAACTCTCTTTAGAATAATGATATTCAGCAAAGATTTAGTAAGATATCAGTCTTTGGTTTGTTATTACGAACTGCAGATTGTATTCATAAAATATGGAAATCAGAAAAAAATAAATCGTTATTGTAACATAATGGTAAGCACCTAGAAAATATGGTTACATAAATTATGTTTTAAATGCTAATGCCAGTGAAGAACATAATAACAAAGACATGAAAGAGTCTATTCAAAATCTGATAGCCAGGGAGAAGCAAATTATTTCAAATATTTGATATTTAAATTATTTTCAAATGAACAGAGAGAGAGTAGAGCAGAGGCAAGTAGTTTCCCCTGGTGATTCTACAGGCTTCTTTGTTTCCTTGGTGTGTCTCCAGCTCATTAATGTTCTAAGCATGTGAGAGAACCAGACCATACTCCATAACCCATAGCTGGGTGACACCTCGGGCCCAACACACACACATACAGTACACATGCACATACATTCACACACACACAAAAATCCCTGAGCCGTTTAAAGTCCACTGGCTCTTTCAGGAAGTGATGGCCGCCGAGCTGTCCTGATTAAAATGACAATAGTCTAATTAACTCGACCTCAGTCTCAGTGCACTAAAACGGTTGATGGCCCGCCAGCTCCTGTTTGAAAACCCTTTGTCTCCGCATCGTCCAAAAATATGACTTTTTTTTCCCCCAGTAAAACGCCTCAACCCCATTTGACGAGATTTGCTAATAGCAATTATTTCTCATAAGCTAATTAAATCTAGGCAAAGTTTTCTATTCTTTTTTTTTTTTCTCCCGTAGAAAATCCTTATGTGCAATTCTCCGGGGATTTATCATTTGTGGTACAGTATCACAAGCACCTTCAAGCAGTCTTAGTCATTTAGATTATATACAATGCCAAAGTGGTGTTTTGGTGTTCAGCCTGATTTCAGTTCAAGTATTTTCAGCACGTTTTCAGCACATTTTTCTGCATTGTCGCTTAGTTTGTCGCAAAAAGGACACCATGCCCGTTATTTGTGCAATCGGGTGCGACAATAAGTTTGTCAAAGGCTCGGAAATAAGATTTTACAGGTTCTCACTCAGCAAGTCCCAGCTTGCCAGCAAATGGGTGCACAACCTGGGGATGAAAAACTTCCCATCCCAACTGCCAACACCTGCCTCTGCTCAGAGCATATCAGGGACTACAGTGGCAGTTTCTGAGGGAGGACGCAGTGCCCGCAATATTCACCCATTCGCAGGATTCATCAAAGACTGAACTTCGTTATCTGTATGTTCGCCGGTTGTGTTGCCCTGTACTCTCAGTAGCCACCAGTCAGGTCAAACAGCCAGATAGAAAAAGGCCAGGGTTAGGGTTAAATTGCACACTCAAGCAAAGTAGTCTGTTTTATGGCCAAAATCTTTCACCCTTTGCAACTGACAGTATTTGAAAATGAGACTTCACTTGTGCCCCCATGATTCTATTGCAATATATGATGGATTCATCCAAAGTGCAGAGGAGAGAAAAAAGAACAACAACATAAAATATCTTGACTGAAGAAGAAACTGCTTTTTGTTCTATTATCCTTCTGTTGGTGATTAAGGTCTATAGGGAGATAATTACACTTTAGTCTGGAGTTAATGAAACGAAAACTTCTCTTTTCTTGTGAAAAGGAAGGGCAGATCTTTTGTACTGCTATCTGCTGACATCTCCCACCCTTGACAAGGCACACAGAGAATTGGTTTTGTTTTAAGGTTGCAGCCCCCTCCGCTGCCTGTCAGTCTGTGGCTGATATGAGGGATCTGTGAATGAAGCCAGAGTCAATGAGGTCTGTCTCTGCTGCACTTTTGCATCTGCCTGTCTGTGAACGTTAGGCACGCTGGAAAACATCAAATGAAAGCATCACAACAGGTCATCTGGGATATGTGCTGATTGGAATAAAAGAAAATCCGGGCCAGAAGAAGTAAAAAAAAAAAATATATCTTCATTCTAGCTACTACACTTTGTGGTGTTTTTCCAGCATGTGTTCGCCATCGAATGACCCAGCTTTGTTGAACATGAAAGGAATGCACAGATTTAAATTTATCACACGGCAACACGGGAGCCATATGTGTCATCTTACTTTTGAACACATGGAGGTGTTGACCAAGCCATTGTCTGGTATGCCCAAGCTGCGCAGCACAAGTGGTGGCCAGAGAGCACATATTAAACTGTCCTTATGGAAGTTCACATCTGGTATGTGGAGGTGGAGGTGTGTGTGTGTGTGTGTGTGTGTGTGTGTGTGTGTGTGTGTGTGTGTGTGTGTGACTGTGGGTCAGCTCCCCCCCCCCACACACACACAGAGCCCAACCCCTCCAACAGCACTCTCACATTTCATCATCTGTTCCCCAGCGCCAGGGTGCTCCGGCACAAGTTGGCCGCTCTGGATCCATCTGTTGTTATTATTTTCCACTGATAATTGGCTTGAACAATGGAATGCCTGTGTCCCCCTTGCCTTTGAAACCCTACACCCTGTTTATTTTCCAGAGGTCTCATTTCTGCTCTCCTTTCTCTCTCTCTGACTCCCTTTCACCCCTCAGTTTCTCCCTCTCTTCCCCTTTCACCTACTGTCACCTCACCCCTAACTCCCTCTCCCTTCACCGTGATGCGATTGAGAGGGTTTCGCATGAAAATGACATCTTTGACTGGCCACATCGGTATGTGTCACCAAGCATCTGACGCCACTCCAGATTTTCTGGAGGGGCTCAGCTCCCATTCTCCTCTGTTGGTTTTTTTTTTTTTTTTTTTTTTTTGCTTCACTCTGACAGCCACCCCCCAACACCACACGCTTCTGCCTTCCTGTCCTAAATGAGAAAAAAAATGGAGGGAGAGACAGATAAATGAAGAGAATAAGAGGGAGGGAGGAAAGTGGGGATGTAATTGAGAGACTTAAGAAAGAAAGACGCGGACAATGGACCTTGGTATAAATGTGCCGTTTCTGCCGTTTAAAATTCAGCTTTTATTCTTTCCCATTTCCACTAAGAGGTGTGTAGAGGAGAAGCGTATGTAAAGATGTATTAAAGGATCACAAGGTGTATTTTTTTTTTAATCCAGGACATAATTTAATGAAAACCCACACCAAAAAATGACCTACTTAAATTAATTAAATTTGATATTTTAGATTTTAATTAATGTTTTAGGTTGTAATTAAGCAGTTTCATGTTGAAGTCATCATGCTCTGGTTACAGAGTTAGGTAGTTTATATATATATATATATATATATATATATATATATATATATATCAGATGGTTAGATTTCACTGAGTTTTATTAACAATCTGACAAATATTGGCAAAGTAATTTTCAAAGTTTCTTTAAATGTAGAATACCCATGTGCAGTATCCGACAAGGTGTAAACAAGACGATCATACCAGAAAAATAATCAAAAATCTTCTTTGTGACTTGTGAAATTTGTGCACCCTTTTTTTTTTTTACAGCTTCTCTATAAACTTCTGTTCTTCTCATTAAGGACATTTTTGAGGCTTGAGGAAGTATTTTCTTTTTTCCCCCTTCCTTTTGTTCTGCCTTGTGTGACCGTGTTGATGTTCATTTGTTCTGCCTGCTCTTGTCTAATTAAAAGAGGCCAGGACAGGTAGAGCTCTCAGCAGGCCTCTGCTCTGTGCCAGTTCTTCATTTGCTGAGTGTTTGTGTTTATGCAAAGGGGCCTCTTCCTGCATATTTAATCTAGAGCAAGGCACCAGCTTTTGTTGTGTTAAGACCACATACCTCCAGTCCCTCTCTAGTTCTCTCGCTCTCTCTCTCTCACTCGTCTGTCTCTCTCTCTCTCTCTCACGTACACACATACATGTGCAAACACACTCAACTACCACACACTACTTCAACTACTCCATACCTGTTACTTTCACTGGCAGCTTTCTCCTCTTCTTCAGAAGTGGATTTCAAAACACTCAGTGCTTGGAGGGAATCTGCATCAATATACAGTTTCATGAACATTATGAAAGTCTGTTTAACTGTTCAAGGGTGAGTCCGTAAACGTTTCATTACCTTTCCACACTTTCTCTCATGTTTTTTCTCCTCCTCTTCTTGCCTTTTATGGGACACTGGTGGATGTATGTGTGTGCATGTCCGTGCGGGTGTGTTTGTAGGTGTGTTCTGTAAGTGATTGACAGAGTTGGTGTATAGGGTGTAGATAGCAATCGGTTTTACTGTAGGTAGAGTAGTAGAGTTACTACCACGTGTCCAGCATTTAGATGAAGTAAAATGTAGTGTAATATTGCAAATTCATGAAGGAAGTCAATTAAATATCTGATAAATGCAAACAGTTGTGTGTAGAGCTGAAACAATTAATATATTAATTTAATATATTAATTTGCTTTGTTTTGTCTTATATAATAAGTAAACTAAATATCTTTGAGTTTTGGACTGTTGGTCGGACAAAACAAGCAATTTGAAGATATCATCTTGGGTTTTGGGAAATTGTAATGGGCATTTTTCGCTATTTTCAGACATTTTTAGACAAAATGAGTAATTGATTAATCGAGAGAATAGTTGACAGATTTGTTGACAACGAAAATAATCACCCTAGTTGTGTGTCTGGGCTTGTAATTTCAAATCGAAATGCATTTCCAACAGAAATTATAGGTAAAGCTTGTTCACTCAAAGTGCCTGAATGATAAAATAAACTTCTCTATTAACAAAATTTGCATTGCCGTAATGTGGGCATGTGTATGGGTGCCTGCGTATGTGTGAAACAGAGTGTATACGAGTTCATGTGCCAAACGTTCCCTTTTTTCAGCGCAGCAGGGCTGGAGGTGATAGTAAGTGGTAACCCCACAGTGATGCGTGAGGGTATTAGTTCCTCCCCTCACTCATCGCCTCCTCTTCTCCCTTTGTCTTTGTCTGGGGAAATGGAATCTGCAGCTTATTGATATTAATAGCGCAGAGGATCTGTGGTTGGAAAGGAGCTGGGACCTGGGCGAGAGTGGAAACCTGATATGGCTGGGTAGAATTGACAGTCCTCCTACTTGACAGGGTGGAAAGGGGTTGGTTATAAAAATAGGATTGCATAATGTTCACTGTGTGTTAGCCCTTTGTGTGATGTACATGTGTGATCAGGGTTGAACTTGTTGACTGCGCTGATCTAATTTCACGTGCAAAGTGTGAGACTTTTTTTCAAGTGCGTGGATCCTGAGCTGCCCCAGCTGTGACTTGTCAGCAGACAAAATAATAAAAAGTGCAGTTTTCTGATGGTTTTTCTCATGGTTCTTAGACTTCCTGAAGTTGCTTTTTGTATTCAATGAGCTCATTTAAATAGTGTAAAGAAATATGTGGCCTTGTTTGTTTTGGGTTAGGAGTAAAATTCCTCTTCCTTGGTATTAAGGCAGCAAAGCTCTCTGTGTGTACTCTGTGTACTTTGTTCTTAGCTCAGCAAAATGTGAGGGCAGGTCCAAAGAATCTGGGGGATCAGACAGGCCTGACATTCACCAGACTGCACTGCTGCCTTTTAAGCTTAGAAAAAAAGAATCTGAAAAATGTATCCAGAATAAGGGCTGGCTGGATTGAAGTTGGGTTTAATTGGTGGGTTTTGAGTCTGTTTGCGTGTCAGAAAGTGCTGTTGTTTACAGTCTGTGTGAGTGTTACAATATAATGCCAGGATCCTGCCAATCACATCAAAAAGAAAAAAACAACGCTTGTTTTTTCACATTTTTGACTTTGTCGTCTTTACGAGACTTAGCCATGTTTTTCATTTAATCAGTCCCTCTTAATAAAAGCCCAGAATAAAAGAGGGAGAAAATAGTGTGCAGTCAGCCCCTTTTAGCAGATCAGATCGTTCAGTAAACAGCTGCGTTTATTGAGAAGTGAGTCATGCTTTAGATTTTCCTGTGTTTCAGAGCACAGACAGTGACTTGGAAAATCTCCTGCACACACCCTAAAAACAAACACCAATGACTCTGTATATAGCTATCACTGGCTCTACACAACTAAAACTCTCCTACGCCCTCTTCTTATTTACACAATGCTCTTAATGCGGATCCACCAGCCTTGAGGAGTGTTAACCAGTGGCACTATTTTTTTTGTTTTTGTTTTAGTCAAACACACCGTTAGGCCCTGGCGTGATAAATAGATACTGTAGATTTATTCAGACGCTGATACTAAGTGATCGAAACATCCCGGATGGGCTGTAAAGAACTCTGGCAGCCTCCTATTGACAACCATTGAGTTGAGCATTAATTAATATGGTAATGATGTGTGAAGGTTCATTAACGAGCAGCCACAGAAGTAGCCACAGATACAGTATTAAGCGTGCTTAGAGTAATTAATGGAATAACTTTACTTAGTGGTAAATATTCATGGGCCCTCATCTTTTTGTCTGCACAGTGTGAAGAGAGAGGAGAGCCTGTCCATTAGAGGAGCTGAAGAGCTGTCCACAGTGAATGCGGGCCTTTTGTTGGGATTGGGTGCGTTTCAGTGGAGGGGTATTAATTCATATTTTGAACATGCAATCTTACAACAAAGCCAAAGGCACTGATAACATACCTGGGACTAGAGAGCATATTGTGAAGCCGTGACCCCCTCACAAATGGGGAAGTCCACTTCACAGGTTTGTGGACAGAATAAAATGAGTCTTTGTTCGTGCTCAGATGTAACTGCAGCCGTTCATTACCATAGCAAAAAACCCTTCTGATTCTCCATTTCTTCTGAAAATAGGGTGTTTGCATGTTTTTTCCTCTACAATTACAATGAAGCCTGTGGTATTTGCATAGAGAATGGAAACATTTATTTGGATCATCTGATCCTCTAAAGGTATCAGGATAGCGGTCATGCTATCTAGTCGAGTCTTGTAACTACTATGAGATATTTTTTTGTCAAAAGTCTTTGTTGTCCTATTTTCCACTTTGTTTAACACAGTACACCTACGCCATCCTCTCAAGATTTTACATGCGAACCTTGCAAAATGCTCCTTAGTTTCCTTTGTCTTTTGAAATTGTTGCATTTTGATTCATATTCTTAGTTTAAGCCACTTACTGAGCATGCACATAACCCACCTAGGTGGGTAATTATCTCAACCAGGAGTTGTTCTATTCCCTAAAATCTCAATGTGGGAGTGTGTGATGGGCTCGGTTTTCCCAACCGGGTGAAGCAGCGTGTGCTTGTTTATCCTCACCCTACGTTCTTCGCACCCCCACTGTTCTAAATGGCAATATTACAGCCTTGTGCTGTTTGAAATGGAGACAATTATCTGTTTAGGCATTACAAGATGGGCATTATATTACAAGGAGAAAAGGCGTACAGCTGCTATCAGGATCCCGTTGTTGCCTTTTCTCTCCAATACAAATTTTCCATCATTAAAATGATGGAACATTTATCTAAATGGATGTTATGCGTTGGGTAAACTCATTTAGCTCCCGGGGCTCTTTCAGGTGATGGGAATTAATGATGTTTAGTAGTTTGAAACTGAAAATATCTGTCATTTGTCACCACTCGCCATTGATTTACGATTCCATTGATGATATGTTAATTGAAGTGTAATGAATCACAATAATAGGGTAGTTGTGTGGGAATGGTCCATTTTGGATGATTGTTCAACCCTCAGTAGAGTTCAGAGCGAGCTGCATGTTGACTCGCGTTTTCAACAAGGGCATTTAACACATAATTAATGCTGAAACTGGGCAGGTTGGACCGGTGTGTTTTTATCTATGCTCAGTCTGCTTTAGATAAACACTTGCACAAATGCCTGGCCACAGTTTTGACTGCCAAATGTAAACGGCAAAAAAGAACAGTGGGAGAGGGAGTTGGAGTTGGGAGTTTTTTTTTTTTTTTCCTTTCGTATTTGGATATGCTTTAATGCTTTTATTCAAATGCACCTGAGATATTGCCCCACAGTCACTTCTCAGTTTACCATAAAAATAAGATTTTGTTTCCTTCTTGTTTTTTTTTTCCATCTTTCTTTGCCTGGGTTGAGTGCTCAGTTAGGAAAGCGGTGTGCATGCAGATCAGGCTGCCCAGGGGGAGTTGAGTCAGGGCAGAGCAGGTACAGGTACACTGTGTTCACCACCAGGTTGGGGGGGGGGTAAGAAGTGCCTCTACTGTCAGCAATATGAAAAGTTTTTGTCTTGCAAATAAACCATTCACTCACATCAGACAACCCCATTGTTCATTTGTTATCATCAGTGGGTGTAGTTGTAGTTAACAGACAGATGGAAATGCAAGGATGTGTCAGACGGTGACAATAGTTGGCTACAGGACGATAAACGAAAGGTGCCTTCTGCCCCGCTTCGAGCTGAAATGGTTGCTCCACGTCCGTAGCAGCAAAGGGAGGTACTCTGACTGGTACAGCTTCATACAAACAAAGGAAAGCAAACAGCACAGGAATGCAGAGAATTGATTTCTTTCTGATGATTTCTCAGAGCACGTGTAAGACTTTTTGTGCATGTTATCAATTCTGATCAGTAGCAACTGGTGGGCAACTTGTTATTGGTAGCATTTAGTTTACAACCATGTACTCTGTGTTTCTTTCTGTAAATTGGCTTGTGGGTGCTGAAGACAAGCATTATGGTCTGCAGTGGTAATTATTTCATAACTAAATAATTCTCCATCTTGTGTCCGCAGGGCGAGGAGGCTGTTTTACCACCGCTGGAACTGCCGATTGCTTTAAATAAGCAAGTCCTTGTAGGAGGTAAACACACAATCATTCACCAGACTCAAGTCCCTGCATGTGTGTGAATGCTGTATTGAATTGGCTTAATAATTAACTGAATGCAGTGTGGTTGTCTTGTTTGTGCACTGCATTTTGAGTGTGTATGTGCAGGGCAAGAGGGTGGGAGCGTTGGTGGTGGGGGGCTCAACAGGTGCACTCTGTCAGTGGTTTGAGAAGCTGCCGATTTAAGACTAGCATGGTGAGTAATGAAGGGTCAGTTCCTCTGAAGGACAAAATGGAGTTAGTAAGAAGTTGTGTGATTACTAGTTTTAAATTAGTTTTACGTAGCACTATTGAAGAAATCGTAGGACATGAGGAAATGAGGCCGCTCAGTGTGAAGATATCTGTCTGTTTGTACGTGTTGACATTTGTCAGGAAAAGCTGAAATATGTTAATGCTATGTTTACCAAACAAGAGGGGGGAGGTTTACCGCACTCAGTCTTGTTATCGTTGGCATCTCGGCCTTTCTGGTGGATATCACGTGTTTGCTTCGCACACCCGTCTCCCTATCTGAGAAGGTTTGGGGCCCCCAGGATGTGAACTTTTGGCTGGAGGCGATCCGGTGAGGTGGAGTAGGACTATGGGGAAGTTTTGTGTGTGTGTGTGTGTGTGGTCATGGTGGGGGTGGTGGGAGAGTTAACACTTCAGGAGCTCGGGGCTTCAGAGGAGAAGTGTGTCTGTTTTCTGTCTCATACAGCTTCAACCTCACTGTCATCTCTTGCTCTCATTCTCTGTTTTGTCTATCTTTATCATTTCTTCTCTGTCTCTCACTCACTCTCTCCCTCCATCAACATGTTGTGACTTGTAGCTAGGACATGTGCCAAATAACGACTGTACATTTGAGCAGTGCTTTTTTTTTTTGTTTGAGGCTATTACAGAGCAACAAAATATTGTGAGATGTAACTGGGGTTCAACCAGTATTCATTTTTGGGATTGCAACTAGTGATTGAGTTAATTTTATGATTATTAAATTGTACAACAACATACCCTGCCCATGAAGGGATAGCCTAACGTACACATTAGTAAAATCAGGAAGGATAAAACAGTTTATTCTCGCTGTTTTTCTTGTGTAAATATCTGTATTTTCATAGAATAATTTCCACATTCTTATTTCCATAAACATATGCAAATAGCTGATATTTTGTTTTCATGGTAAGTTTAAACAAAATGCTAAAGTTTAACATTTTCTTGCCACAAAAAATAGCAAAACATTACAAGTGGTAAAGTGTTCTGCCTAGAATATATTTCTTTAAACAGCATTTTAAAAAAGGTGAATCCTACAACTCTCCTTTTACCCCAGAAGGGATTCCCAAAGACAAAACGTTTAGCATTGGGCAACTGTACATTAAAAATGTGATAAATCCAATTACATCCTAGTAGGGCTGGGCGAATATTAATTAATGTGCGATATAGCAGATGACCATATCATCATATTCAAGTTTTCAGTGTTTCTGCTGGACGCCGCTGAGGGGTAGTTACGTTACTTTAGTCTGCCATAAAGTGTGTAGATAAGCTCAGGTTGCAGAATAATAGTTAGTGAAAGGCTGTGTGTTGTGTTTGCTAGCCCAAAAAAGAAATAAAAAGTCAGTTTATGTAATGTTACTACGGTGTCTTCTACTCTTCGAGCAGTTGGTCCAGACTGTGAACAGCTAGCTAGTTAACAGCTAACTTTATTACGACAAGAGAAAACGCGATCAATCATCTGATAGCTCCGATTACTCTGCCCGCGGTTCCATCTCCGCAGCTCCAAAACGTATTTGGGAGACCTCGGGTTTCAGGCTATTTGAATTTACTTTAGCCTGATTCGAAGCTGCTAAGTAGCTAGCTGTTCACAGTCTGGAGCAACTCCGCTGTGAAGAGTACAAGAAGACGCCATAGCTCCGTTACACAAACAGGGACAGTATTTCTTTTCTGTGGCAGCAAACACAACACACAGCCGTCCACTAACTACTATACTGCACCCTGAGCTTATCTACACACTTTATGGCTGACTAAAGTAACGTAAGGGAAAGGCTCACTTTCACAACAACACCACAGGTTACCCACAAGGCTATCTTCCTTAACGGCCGGCCGGTAACGCAGCTGCAGTTTGGCTGTGGGTGTGCTCACCAGAGATGGAAGAAGTATTCAGGTCCATTACTAAAGCAAAAGTACTAATACCAACTTTGAAAATACTCCACTATAAGTAAAACTTCTGCAAGTACTCATTTTGCAGTAAAATGCTCCCTGTCAGTGTTTTACTATTATATATGATGTTTCTGGATTAATATTACTGCTGCATTAATGTGTATGTTGCATTTTACTGCTGTAGATGTTTATGGTTGAGCTAATTTTAACTGCTTTATATACTGTTGGGTGGTTAAATCTACAGCAATGCATCATATTCTACAAGATCATCATATGTTTACGCTATTGGAGGTTATTTTAGAGAAAATGTGTATATCGAGCTATATCGTATATCGCAGCATAGCCTAAAAATATTGAGATATTATTTATAAGCCATATCGGCCAGCCCCACATCCTAGCTAGAAGGGTTGATGGCACATACGGGCCATTATTTGATTATTAACAAAAAGTCATTACTGATACATTATTTGCATCTTAAATATTAACTGCTGCAGCTTCTCCATAGAGTTTGGAAAAAGAAAAGTAGCTGTAACTGTCATCGTTACAGTTAGCAATGGCTGTAGTAGGATTTCAGTCAGACTACTTAAACCTTTCTTTACTGTAAGGCCCTCATCACCACAATCTGTTAAACAGCCTATACTCCGCTTTTATTTGAGTCAGACAATCACCCCCACATTTGGAAAACAGAGACTTGGAGAAAATCAAAGTGGATTCATGTTGCTGCTGTTTATCTGGTGTGCATTCTCCGCATAGTCAGGTCCACTCCAGCAGGCCCCTCAGCTGCCTGCTCCAGATGTAAGATCAGCCCTGACATAGTCCAAATGGTTGTGTAATTAATGTTAATGTGGCAAAATCAGCCTAATTATTGACACAACTTTCCAATGTGATTTTGATTGGCTCACTAATGCAGAAGTCACCGTGGCAGCTTATGGTATTACTATGTCTTGGTGTTTAAAGCTCTTTCAAAGTGCAATAGACTCTAATACATTGTATGTGTTTGTGTGTGAAAGCATGGTGGTCATTTTTGTCTAAATTTGGACCAACCATACTTTTTAGAATATTTATGGTTTATTGTTGCAGTCTGACGAACGTTTTGATGTCGATATCTGGAATGCTTATCATCATATGGGCATATCTGTGTGATAGGGCTGCTTATTTAGCTAATTTATTCAGACCATCTGATGACATCCAACTTTCCAGAAAAGCGCCTCTGCTTAGAAGAATCCTCAGATGCCCAAAACATGTTTCTCTGTTTTGAGGGCTTCAGCATGTTATCATCTCATGCTGGACTTCATTTGAATTTCATGAATCCACGTAAGGGAGAGAAGAACAAATCATGCAAACGCTCAGTTTCTTCTAATTTTTCCTTTGGTGTAAATGCTGTGGTTTAAATTGCCTTAGTTTTACTTGTCGAGGTTGCTTTGTTAATCCACCTTTTATGGAATTGTTAAGAATAAACAAGTGGATTCATGAGCTGGACCCACAGAAAGGTCGTGGGCAGATTTATGCTGGGATGAAAATAGGGCCTCTGTAATAGTTCCCTTGACTGCATTTATTGCTTACTTTAAAAAAGTAATTTCTTTATATCTGAAAATTGCCATGTATTAGTATTAGGCTTGGTAAGCTTCTAATTCTGTGGCATTTACAGCCGGCTGTGTTTCCATGCATTTATAACACTTTGATTCTTAAGAGCCCCTTTAATCGCTTATGCCTAGCTTGGAACATAATAAACAACTCGCTGTAGCAAAAGTGCCACATGGGGGAGATTTCTAGCAAGAAAGTTAAACGCTTCTGTCACTGGCAGTTTTGTTGCTGTGTTTTTCATGCACTGTAAGTACCGTAATCTACTCTCTGAGCTTGGCTGCTGTAGTTAAAAACAGTGACAGGCAGAATAGATGCAAGGCAGCGTGAAAATGAAAAATTATCATCCCTACAAAGACGTCACAATGGAGACCAAGGCAGAGACGTAAAGCGACAGCATGCTTCTGCCTTTTCCTGTTGATTGAGATCACAGGATGTGTCAAAGCCTTCGAAACACCCTCACCTGGCCGCCGTCTGCTCTCCCTATCTGATGCTCTGCTCCCATGGCCGCATCAGCTGCTATCAGAACACACTCTGACAGATCGCCCGCCTCTGTATTGTCTGGCTAAACAGGTTGCCCAGTTAGATGCATGCCTTATGTTGAATATATTATGTCACACAATAGAGCAACATTCTTATTTTCTCTTGCATCTCCTACAACTTTCATGTGAATTATCTTCTGCTGTGAGGTAGAAAGAATTGCACTGATAATGTTATCACAGATGTGTTATCTTGAAGCTACTTAAAATACCTTTTGGGGAAAACGCGTTTGGCAAGTTTCAATCTCTTTTTCTATCAGCATCAAACAGACATGTCTTCTTTTGGTCTGAAAAATATTGACGGATATATAAACTCTGGTCTGCTAGGAGAGTGAGGAGCTTTGATATTGTCAGCCTGCTACCAGGTGCAGACGGCTAACGTGACACAGTCTTTGTGTGAGATTGACTGAGGCGACAGAAGTAAGCAAATTCCATCCGCAGATGAGTTGTCTTACAGCAAGATGAAAAGAAAATCACAAAAGTGAGAAAAGGTGTCAACGCTCTCTTTTTTAGCTTTGGCCTTGTGTCTCTGCTTCAGAAAAGATGAAATAGAACTAATAACTTGGATTGATTTGTTGTCTTTTGAGCAAAATGACTTGAATGAGTTTTTTTTTTTTTGTGGTAACCTAGGCTGGCATCTGTCAGACTGCCTTTACTGCAAAACAATATACTATACTATAACTAGTGGAATATAAAATTTAATTTGTATATATACGGTCCCTGCTCCCAAAAACAATATTATACATTTATATATTGTGACACATTAAAAGGACACTTGTTTATGGTTTCCATTCTGACTAGAGAAGGTCTCTGACTATGTAAGGAAATTCAAAAAAGTACGTACAAGGCACAGTTATTCTTATTTGGATAGTTTTGACTTTGTTGCAATCACTTCATGTCATGGTAAATATCACTTTGGCAGTCCTTTGCTTTCTCCGTTTATTTTAGAAAACAAATCCCTTTTAGGGATAAAGCACCTGGTGGGGCTTCTTAATGGAATGGCTTCAGCCCTACGCAAATAAACAGCTTGCATTTTTTGGTGTGAGATTAGGACGAGGCTGAGAGAGAGAGAGAGAGAGAGAGAGAGAGAGAGAGAGAGAGAGAGAGAGAGAGAGAGAGAGAGAGAGCTGGAGTGAGGTGGGTAAAAACCAAACAAAAAAAAGTCATCATCAACATGTGGAAAGGACAGAAGTGGAGGAGTCTACTTATACTACTACTTCTACTATATTTGGCTGTATGTATTGTTTGTCTATAGAAATGCACGTGAATATTTGGCATATTGCGCATATTTTTTCAGTTTCATGCGAGGTAAAGCTCTTTTTTTTTTTTGAATAGTTGACCAGTGAGTCAGCAGTAGGACATTATTCACAAGGGCTGGAAAATATCTTTGTTTTCCACACATGCACATACAAAAACATGCAGTTTTGTCCTTTCTTAACCCAGAAAAGATAGCGTGGTAACCAGAGCCAAAGAAAAGGGAGTGAACGTGGAGGAGAACAAGTGACCAGTGAAACAGAAAGCAGAATGAGGGCTACATTTCTTTTAAATAGCTCAACATGCTGTTGAAATTAGTGAGGCCAGGCATATCAAATAGTATCACAGTTATTTCATTCAACCATGAGTTTGCCTACTGCTCTAATTCACATTATATATTGTTAACAATTGGGTTCCCACTCATTCCCTTGTTGGATTGTCTGGATAATGTAAAAATATGTTGAATACTGAATCAGAATTAAAGATGCAGCTAAGTGAAATCTTTTTCTTGAGGCCACATTCAAATTATAGCAGACTGACTGTAGAATCCAATATTAAAACCTTTAAATTATTGAAAATTAAACGCCCACTCAAATAAATAAACAATACTTATTCCTAATAACAAATATTTCCCATGCTAAAGGCCCCATCACACTAGAAATTGGCCCGGCAAAATCCAACTGTGCGAAATATGTGGTTCTATCAGCCTGGTGACGTAGGGACTACTTACAGGGCTAACACAGACTAGCCATCTGGGCTAGCGCTGGTCAGTCCTAATAGCTCTCTGAACTAACTAGTTAACCATCTAACTAGTTAGAACGGTCGCTAAGTTTACACAGTTTATTCAAAAGATTAACTTCTGTTTCATAACTTTCTGCAAGCCATATCTTTTCTGTGGAGCAGGTTATACTTTGGACTCTCCGGCTATCTGTTCCCTTAAAGGTCAGCAACATCAAGATGGTTTGCTATTAGACAACAGTACAAATTCACGTGTCAAAGTTCACTAAAGTTGAACTCAGCGTGAAAAATTTGGATGCAGAAGTACTTCGCCCCGGGAGTGAATTTACTGATTGCAGGGATTCCATTGTTGCATTTTCTGTCGCTTTTAAATTCTTGTGTGACCAGGCAAGGTATCCTAACTTTGTCCATAGTTTTGACTTTATTTTTCTCAGGCAAAGTTCTTGTTCAGCTCTATTTTAAGATAACATTGAATACATCAGGCACACTGAGAATTTAGCATACTTTCCCAGTTGAAAAAGGGGGGGATTTGTATAAAAAATCTGTTTAATTTCCTCAAAGTAAGGTATTGAAAAATGTAAAATCATATTAGTGCTGGCGAAAATGAAATGGATCCCAACTTTCCGTTCTGCACATACTTACTCTCCATGATCACTTGCATTGTGTTTCAGTGCAGCCAACTGAACACGTGTAAAATAGTGATTTTACTAGCTTCCAACGCAATACCATTGTTTTCAGATTCTTCCACTGTGGAGAGTATTCTTAAAGAGTATAGGTTGCATCTGTGAAAGATGGTGAATTAGCATAAAGGGAAGGCCAAACCGGAGAGGAAAATATTTCAAATTTAGCCGCTTTACTGTGGACATGGCTTCAGAGGGAATGCGGAAAGCAAAAGGCTGCTTCTACCCAAATGTGGGTTTATTTATGTAATCAAATGAAAAAGGTGGAGGCATTTTTTAAACTGATATTTATTTGCAGTTTTTCTCTCTTTTTTTTTTTTTTTTTTTTTTTGCTCTGGTTTCAGCCTTGGCTCCTGCGTTGTTTTCATAAACAAAGTCTCTCTGGCCAGCTAGAAAAAACACAGGGCTGCTCAGTGCAGTGAAAACAGGAATGACAAACACCATTAGCTGAAAAATGTCCATCTCATTGCAACTATGTTATTGTTTACTTTACCATACACGTCCTAATATGGTTACCTCCCTGTCAAAGCGGGCCAGAGCAGAGCCGAGGGGCCCCTCGCAGGGAGACGCTTTCTGCTGCCACTTAGACAATAAGAAACAAATGTCACAGCTCGGCAAAATAGCCTGGCTTTCACAGCCTTACAGTACTTGGCCTTCCACGCTGCTTGGCTCAGGCTCCCGTGTGATATTTATCTACTCTCCACTGTTAGATGCCCTCATGATGTACCCCCACCTCTCTCCTTCTCTGTCCCCTCCTCTTGTCTTTCTTCCCTTCCTTCTGTCTTTCTTTGTCTGTATCTCTCTATCGATCTCTGTCGCTGTCCTGGTGTTAGCTATGTGTAGGTTGACTGATGGGCCTCTGTTTGCTGTGTTAAGTTATTTATCAGGGGGTGGAGTGATGTGTTTGGAGTGGCTGTTGCCCTCCTCCCTGTGACCGAGCAGAGGCCAGTTCAGCTGCAGGTCACACCCTGGCCCTGAAGCCGACGCTGCGTTTGAACTGGAAACATCTTGCCGATGCTTAGAGGCCCTTTATGATACTTGGATAAACTCCTGGGATACTGCAGAGGAACTGTAGCATTCTGGAGGCTGTGGCTTTTTTTTATTTTAATTGTTCTGAAGTTTGCTGAAGAATCAGTTGCAGTTGTAAAAACGTGCCAGTATGTTATTTCTAATGTCAGATTGAATAAAGTAGTGATTTAACCTCTAAAGTTCATGAAAGTTTTAAGATTTGCTTTTGTAGCAGCAACAGTAGTTGGTTTGAACCAAGCAGAGGAGGATAGTTTTGCATTTGTGCACTGTTATCAATACAAAAGTCCAGGTAGAATGTCATCAAAATCTTCAAACTGGACGTCACTCAAATTGCCAATCATCTAGGGGTATTCTCCATGGATTGACAGTATATAGGCTATTTGGCATTAGGGTCAGGCAACCTCACTGCAGGTTAGTCTGGCAGTAGGTGGAAATAGGTTTCTTTCAGATGCATGGGCTTTCTTTTCCCCAGTTGGTGGAGGATGATGGCAGCCTCACCTCAATCCTAAAATCCTCACGTTTATGATATTTGCCCAGTATTATCTGTGCCTGTGGATGAATGGGAGGACACAGCATGAGGAATGTAGAAGGTCAGACTGCGTGATTTACACAGTACAGAGCCAGAGAATCCTTGGGAAAATACTTGGGCCGGGATCAAACAGACGTCATGTGATATGTTCTTAACACTGACCTTTAAAATCATGCATTTTACTGCTCCTCTTTGGCAAACGATGCACTAAATGTAAAACTATTTATATTTGAACAGTTTTAAATTTTAAATAAATGCAATTTAAAGACAGTGTCATTTTTTAATAACTTGTGTAGTTTGAAAGATACTGGTTCTTGAAGTGGTCATTTATTTGCAAAGTAAAACAGTAATAGAGCTTGCTTGTGTACTGATGCTATTTCTTGTATGAGTTCTTTTAGAAAATGCTTCAGACCCAGTGATTCAGTTTTGAAGTTACTTGAATAAAGCTGTGGTGTCAAAATGCCAGTATTTTGTGCATGTATAGACATTCATAGTAAAACCGGACACTTTTTCAGAATTCCTGGAAAATATTTGAGATCTGTGGTTTTCATCTTATTGGCAAGAGTCCAGTGACTAAATACATATTCACAGTGACTTTGATATTTTGAAGCATAAGCTGTAAGGAAGTGATCAAATAATTAGTTGTAATGTGACATTTTTAACTAGTGATGATTACGATGATAAAATTCAGTTATGTTATACGTTTAGTTTTAACCATAGTTCAAAGTGACATACTGTTCATTATTTCTTTTGTATTTGTTCAGGCCAACCTTTTCCACTCCATTACAGTTATATTTTGTTGATAAGCTAATGGCACTGACCTTTTTTTTCTCCATCTGAGGGGAAAGACTATACCCTCTTTGACGTTAATGAACTTTGCAAAAGGGTTGTTTACTGGCTTCAAGGTCAGTTTCTGAGAAGGGCAGCAGGTTTTCTTATAAACATATTTACAGCCAAAGATGTGTAAACATTGTAAATGTATACAGGTTCAGCAGGGGCATATTTGGCATATTTTCCTTTTTTCTCTTTGTTTTTTTCCTGACCTTTCCCCTGTGACACACACAGAAAGGCTGTTGTGTGCATATGTGTTTATTTCTGGAAGCACTTTAAAGTAATATGTGCACCAACAAAAAGCACAAAAAAACCCCACAAAGTACTCTTAGAAAACGTAATGATGTGCCTACTCATGATATAAAGCTGAGAGGGGAGAGAGGCAGATAGCGAGGCAAACGCAGGACTAGTGGGGGTATTAAATATGAATTAATGGAATGTTGCTCAGGCACATCTCTGGGTGTAGTGTAGTGTTGAAAAATAAAATTTATGTTGCCCGCTACTAGCCGTGAAGGTGCATTTGGACTTAGTATCCTTTAATTAGAAGTGAGATATTAGCATTTCATAGGGCTTTATGCTGGGTGAGGGGATCGGCCGGCCACCGCACCTTCATTAGCCAGCTTCTCTGTGTAATGAGTGCCATCATTAGCTGATGGAGTGGATTTGCCCTAGCTCTACCTTGAAAGGCACATCTCTTACATACTTGCAATGAATGAGGCCTTTTCGTGGATTTCTTAATGAATAAAATAAGATGCCACTTCTTTAAAATTTGACGAGTTCATCTCTGATAATGTACACCACCGCTGCCTTTTACTTTTTTGTTAAACTACTAGCAAAAAACAGAGTAATACTGGTAGTGATGATAGTAAAAAGCGCTTCACTTTTTATGTTGTGTAATCCATCATAAATTCTGAATTATATCAATAATGTGTGGACGATAAAAGTGCTACATCAAAAGGGTCGACTTTCATTCATACACACATGAAATAAGGTGTGTGTGTGATTTCTGTCAGAGGCCTGAGGAAGTGCTCTCTGAGCTACAGTGCTAGATGTTAAAACTCACCATGTTTATCAGGGGGGAAAAAAACGGCAGGACAGCTATTGGATAAACCTGACTGCAAATTATATGTGTGTCTTTGCAGGAGTGTGTGCACATTCAACAGTCAAGACAGTCAGAGAGGAGGTGTTTTTTTGTGATATGGAAGTCTCCCTAAGCCTTCGGCTGCGGCTCCATTCTCAGAATCAGGCGTGAAGTGATTAGTATTTTATTGATGAGCTCCTGAAGTGGCAAGTGTGGGAAATTGGATCTTTGATCTCCTGGAGTTCGGGAAATATATCCTGAGTGTGTGGAGCTCTCCAGGTAAAACACCCCCATCCTACCAAAATCACTACGATGCACACACACCCACGCACCCACACCCACACAGACAGACAGACATGTCGTTTAGGAGGGATATTCCTCCCCTTCTCCAAAACACATATTTGTTTTGGATGTTTTCACTGAGAGTCTACATGGTGATTACAGATGTTCATTAACAAAATTGGGTATTTGTTTTAAACTTTAACCAATCACTTTGATATGCTAATTACAGTGTAATTTAATTTGAGCCCTGTAATGATGATGCTGTTATTATGGACATAAATGATGCAGTTAAGCTGAGAGTAATCTCATTTGCATACTGTACATGCCAGTAAATTAAGCCCTTTCCTGCGTTGCTTCAGCTTTAATTTTCCACTCCTTTTCACACAGCATCCCTCAGCCCCTATGCCTAATAGCAGGCCAGCTTGTTTGATGTGGAGAGCCGCTTCCTCACACTAAATCTAGTCACAATATGTAATACATAAAGGCTCTCATTATAACTCTAAGTGCTCTTTTGAGAAGTTGGTATTAATAAGCAGGCAAGCTTTTCATGCTTTGTAGTGATACACACAAACAGTTTGTCCCTCACCATAATCATCTTCAAAATTCCTTAATCTACATCTGAGAAATAAAAACTATCATGGTTGTGATAACGATGTACCCGGGAATAGTTAAAGAGCCCCTAATCATATTGTATATGTCCTTTTTCTATGTGTTGATCAGAGATATCTTCAAAGAGGGGATTGTATTTTGATATTCCTCCTTTGAAAAAAAGATGAAGGGCATTTGGATGTGTTTTTTAACTAAGATTTTTCCCCTCATAAAAAACTAATTGAAAAATATTGCCTTACTGTATGTTTAGAGCAAATAATTTGGCTTCTTTTCTTTGTGCAAATGCTTTTTGATGTCTGTATAAAAGAGGCATATTTCAGACAGAGGGACACGGCTGGCCTTGATAAAAGCTCCTGTGTCTTCATTAGAGAAGCAGCACCTCATGGTGTCTGATTGTCTGATGTTTGCAGTGAGAAGGTAAACATGTTTGTCATACAGGGGTGTATTTATGCTGATCAAACATGTGAGGTGGGCCATCGTGAATGCTAAGGACTTTTGCTCAGCACAAGGCTCAACAGCTCTGTGGACGGACAGCCTCACAGTGGTCTAAACTTGCCCCTACATCCCCTGCTTGCAAACAGAGTCCGACTTCCCTATGCACTTTGAAGGTGGGTTAGGAGGGTGGTTTATGGACTTTAACACTGACAATACAATTGCCCTTCACTGAGAATGCTCCTCCATTTTGTACCATAAAGAATATTATTTTTCTGCCAGCCAATTTTCTCTGTTAGTCTCTAATTGGCTACATAAATCTCGGCCGTTGAGGGTGAGAAATGTTGCAGTGTCACACAGTGTAATCTTCACCCTTATTTACCAATTCATTAAGATTCATTGATGCAGGATCGGTGAGAGGAAATGACAACATAAATCAGGCCTCCAACATAATGACCCTAATCAGTTGGGAATTGCAGAAAATGTCATGATGAACTATGTCCTTGTATTAGTGCCACTGTACATTGTCATTGTGCTGCTTTATGAGTGGGACGCATCCTCCTGACATGGGCTGTATTTAACAAAAAAAGAGTTGTTAAAACCTGATTCCATTAAAACGCAGAAATTCATGTAAGGTCTTTTGGTATTTAGCCCTTCGCCCTTTATCTTCAATTTAACTGCTTAATGGAAGGCACAGACTCCCTTCCTTTTTAACCCTCTCTGTCCTCTCTCTGGGAAGCTGGGGCTTTTAAAATAATAACATGCTTCTTAGGCTTAAATGACCCCAGTAACATGTAACAAGAATTCCTCCTTCAGAAGCAGCAGGAGAACTAAGACCACTCCCATACCAATGGCAGTGAATCAGATGCCTAATAGCAAACTGGCACTTGTGGTACAGATGCCTAAATGCTAAGCAGTCACTGAGCACTGACAGTCGTAGGTGAGATACTATTGAAATAATAGCCATTGCATTTCCATGCCATTAATTGTGTGAAAAGGTTAATGATTGCGTCTGGAAAATCAATAGCTTAAGTTAATCTCTGGGGGAGTAACCCTAAACAAAAGAGGTGGGAGACCTACACCTGCTGCGTGTTTTTGTCTGTAGAGAATCATTTAAATAGCAGGGGTAAGGCCAGACCCTACAGTTTCTTCCAGTTATCACACATGGTACTGAGAGAGGAATCATATTAAATGCATCTACCGCACTTGATGACTTACTCAACAGCAATTAGCGGCTTACTTTGTGTGTAGAGCGGTGGTTTACCACAAGTCTGTCTTGATGATTTAACAGAAGTGCAAATCTTTTCCCCAAAAATGATCAGGCTACATGTTGTGTGTTCAGAGGAAGTGTGCACTCCAGTGAGTTGACATCTCCCCAAAAGACAGCAGTTCTAATAATACTGTCCTCTCTTTGCGTAGGTACGCAATATTAATTAGACAAGTTCGTTAAGGCTAACCTTGGTTTTCCCAGGAAAATGCATCTGACACATTTCCTCTCCACAAGTTTGCATTCCCATACCCATGGGAACAGCCCTTACATGAATTCTAGTAAAAATGATTAAAAATATATGACACACTTTAAGTAATGTTAAAACAATAAGTGCTTTTGTAGATCCCATAGGATGCTGATGGATTAAAGTTGTGTTTTTATTCGGGTATGCATGTTTGACAGGTCTAATTGGTAAGATGAGCTTGAGGGAAGCGATGCCTGCCTTTTCCTGTGCATTGAGCCTGTTGGTCAGAAAAAGAGGCCTCTCGTCTCCTGGTGTCTGTCCTCTCGCTGTAGTGTTAATGGGCATGAGCCACATGTGAGCGAGATTATCAAAGTCAAATGAAGGAGAGTCGCTGAGAAAATGTGTGGCGAACCACTCCTTAAAGAGGCTCTACATCCCAGAATTACTATTCCATTCATGTACAACCAGATTTAAACTCATTAGACTTCTCTATTTACTTAGTCTCTATTGGCCCTCGTTGTACTAAAAATACCATGGCCTGCCTTACTTTGGCACATTCCGTCATTGTCTGTGCACAGCAGGCCTTTACACCGAGGTGTTTCTCGAATGGCTCCATGCAAAGGAGACAAACTGGTCTGTGTATTTTCTGAAATTATGGATCTACTCAGCTTCTCCACTGGAGTCTGCCTTCTAGTACCCTTCTTATTGTTAATTTATCTGAGCTTGTAGCGTGATAATAGGTTGATATTCGTATGAATCATCATACTCACCACTGCTCGGATGTCGAGCCCCTTTCCTCTGCTCATGATGTAGTAATAGGTTTGGATCGAGATGATTTCATGCTTGAGAATCCTATCACAGTTGTCCCAATGTGTTATAAATATGTGTTTGGCACCCTTGCTCATATTTTATGCCTCCCTTACGTGGGGAGAACTGTTTTTCTGGGACTATTTGAAATCAGTAGGGGAAGTAGAGACAGAAAGCTATGGATTCTGGGTAGGGAAGCCTCATTGGATTGCTTCAGCTCAGCAGATGACAAGTTGGTGTATGCATGAAAAATTCATGGTCAAGGTGACATGCAGCTTAAGAGTCCCCTACACTACATTAACTACCTTGTCTTTTGTAATCAGTACTTACGGACAAAGTGTTTGATTTAGCAGATGGGGTAACTTCCGATCTGTTGAAGTCACACATCGAACATCAAAGCCATACACTTAGATTCATGATAGATAGATAACATCTTTGTCCGTTATTTTCCACCAAATTTTTTTCTAGTTTTTTCACTCCATACCCTGATGTTGTGAGTGCCAGTTCTTGGAGCCGTCAGACATCCTTTGTTATTTCCACAAACCCAGTTACTGAATAATTGAACAAGGTAAATGTTTAACATGTTTTTACAAGTTCCTCGCTGTGCTGTTGTGAAGAGCCACTGTTTGTTTGGTCTGGAAGAAACACTTGGTTGCTTTGCTTGACAATGATGTGTTTCCATAGGAGACCACCTCGCTGGCTGCCCACCCCGCCATCGCCCATCTTGTTCTCATTCACGGTGGCTTGCTAGCAGCTGCAACACACCAGCTTAATGCGTCTTCAGATGTCAGAAGAATGACTTTTTGTTTATCTTGACTTCTGCCTAACTGTTTATTCTAGCCGAAGCTGCATTTGCATCGACCTTGATTCCCCAAAGCCTGGCTCCCCCTCCTTTCCTCCCAGAACTTGTTTACACTATGCCTGCCGCGAGTGTCACCTAGGAAATCGGCTGATCATTCCACCTGGTTAATATTAAATGGCTCCTGCAAGGAGATGTGTTTGTTCATAAACACAAACCCCCTGTTTACTGTAGCCATGGCAGCAATCACTTATTAAACAAACAGCTGCTTTGTTTGCCAGCATGAGTGGTCTGCTTATACCCCGTACAAGGTCTGGGAAGAACTTAGAAAACGCTTCTGTGTCTCGTGTGGTGCAAGGATGTGGGGTTTGCGATGGAGGTATTATTTGCAGGGGGTGGGGTGTGTGTTCGTACTATATTGTCACAGTAGTCTGGAGATATGCTTTGCTTATCTGTGACTTGGTTGAAGTGGCTGACAAGATTACATGGTTGTTTGGTCTGACTGTGAAGTCTCCTTTGGCAGAATGTCATCCCTGCCGTCAGTTCCTCTCAGCAGAGAGCGGCCAGAGAATTGTAGTCAGAGCGGCAAGTGAGTCCAGATTGAGTCTTTTTGATTGAGGTGGTTCTGGTTTGCAGAAGGCCCCTTTTTGTAGATAAAATGTGGATGGGTGTGGGACTACAGATTGGAAAGGTTATTGGGTTTCAGCCCAATTTCTAGGTCTGTGGATGTTTCCAGTAGTTGCGCTGCGATAATGAATTATTATAACATACAGCTTGTGTTTGGCTTTTGACTTTTCCCTTGAATCAGGAGCCAAAATACATCGAAACATAAGACAAACCTTGAGAAGCATTATGTTGTTGTACCTTTTGGTACACGCTGATGTGTTGTCTAGTCTAGCAACCAAGCTGAAACTAAACAGCTCTAAATTGAACCTCTCCCCATTGTCTCCTCCTTGGTGTGTCTTTATCTTCCACCCAAGAAATGTTGTGCTTTTGTTGTGTGCTTGTGTAAACAAGGGCTGTGTGAGAACTTGGCGAATCGAAGCAGGTGGCCGCTGAGGCTTTACTGTCATGAGCATTAAAGAAAAACAACATGGAGAAGGGTCAAAGCACAGCTGCGCAGGCCGACCCTACCTTGAATCGACTTCTGACTTGTTTGAGCTGTTGAATTCCAGGCAAGCATGACAGGGGGACAGGCATTAGATTTCCAGTGAGGGGGGGAAGAAGAGGAGAGGCAGGGTTGATGAGCTCTGGCTGCCGGCTGTTCTTAACCTTCAACCTGTCTTGTCAGGTGGGAGACACATGTGACTCTTGTTTGTACTGTACTCCCCATATTTGAGGCAGGGAAAACAAAACAAACTGTAAACAAACAGAAACTCTGACCTTTTTTTATTATCCACTGTTTGTTCCAAACACTTGTTTTGTTTTGCAAGCAACTCCCCCCCCCAAAGAACAGACATGCATTTAATAATCAACAGCACAGCCAGTTTTTTTGTACAAACTGCTGTTGCCTTGTTTTGATCTCCTGGAATTTCCATTATTTTGATTCTTTTTCAAACTGTTTTTCCAGCTCAGAAAATAAGCTGACATGCTCCGTTAATAACAAGAAATATTCTTTTTTTCTCGTGTCTTCTTTTGTGTATTGTTTTATGTTGAAATGTTTGTGTTTGGACCGTGAATGCATATGTTTTTAACCCCAGTAACTACACCCCTTTTTAGTGGGACTCTTGACCCATAATTACAGCTGAATTTGTCCGTGTTGTATAAATGGAACGGGTGGAAAAACTTTTTGAGTCATCACGGACAAGGCTATCCCCTGAGCAAAGTGAAAATAAATAGATAGATAAATAAACACTGGGCCAAGTCACGTGGCCGGGTTGCCCGGGCCCCGGCTGATGATGGTGTCTCTGCCTCAGTGCCTCACAGATTACCGTTGTTATCAGCACAACTCTCTAATAAGGCTCTTTCCTATCTGCTTGATATTTATGATGGATAATGCCCATTTTCCATTTTCTTTTTTCCTCCACTTTTTTCGCTCATGATATTGCAGCTTTGAATTATTCTGTGGTAAAATTAATGAGAAAGTAGATTTATGGGTTTCATTTGTTTGTCAATTCGAAAATTAATTGGGTGTTAATTTTAGCCATCCCCTCATCAGTGCCGGTTCCAAGCATGCGTGCATTACTTTGCATTCATTGTAGCCTTTCTCTCCTTTATTGTGGGTCACTAGTTTTGCATACATTAAAATAGCCCCGCAGCTCATTCTCTTGATTACTTTTGGAGATGCCATGCATTTGGAAATTTACGCCTTTCCGTTATAATTATGAAAATTTTGCATGGAATGACAGTGCATGTATAATAGCCATTACTTTCCCCCCTTCTATGTAGCTTTGGAAGAAAAGAAAGCAGGCCCTTCTTTTTTTCTGCATGTGGAAAAATGTCTTTTATTTGAAAAATAAGTGGGGGTGAATAACGTCAGCCCATGGTTTATTTCAAATGGCATTTAATTTTGCCCGAGAATGTGTGTTTCTAATTGGTGTCTCAGAAGGGGAGTTGGTGCGAGCAAGGGCCTGTAGATGGAGTTGTGGCTGGCTGCATCCCATCCCACAGTATTCCTCTTGCTCACTCCTTGTTTAGAAAATCCCATTATGGAGGGAGGCCGTGCCAGACTGGAGGGGTGAGCCGGGTCAACATCTGTCTGGAGGGGGAGAGGGGGGCCGGCTCTAGCCTCAACCCAGAGAACAGGGCCTGTAGGCCGGGTCCAAGCTGCTCAGACAGGCCCCTGAGTGTGGGGGCGTTGTGACATACAGCTGAACCGGCACAGGCCACAGTGTCAGATGACTCATTCGGATATGCTTCTTGGAAGGAGAGCTTCTACAGGAGAGGAGATGTAAACCATAGTGGACTTTGGGTTTGATTGTTCTGGTACTGTTTTAGCTCACTGTAGCCCACAACTGCTACTGATGATACTGAACTGGGAGACTGTAATAATGATAATAATAATAATAATAATAATTTATAGAGCACTTTTCAAGCAATGAGCACAAAGTGTTTTCTATAGTCAGAATATCCCTGAGATCCATGCTTTGAAAGAGCAGTGCTGCTTATAGTGCTGTTTATTTTTTTAATAATCCCATGTCTAGATTATTATCTCACCTATGCTCTGTAAATATTCTTATGTGACAAGTTGTCAACCTCAATTTCCTATCTGTCAGCCTGAGTGTGTGTCCCCGTGGTGTCTGGGTGTGTGTCTGCATCTTGTTTAGATCTGGATCTCTGGAGACACTCTGCCCGTGTAGTTGAGCACATATTAATTGGCATTGGACTTCTTATTACACGCCTTTAAATGCAACACTATAAATCTGCATTTAGTTCCATTTTCACCTTCTTTCATGATGAGGTCCAGTGTTTTAAAGGCATTTATTCTGCTTCATATAAATAATTAATCAGCCAAGTTAATTTGCTTTTGCCTGACTTGGTCAGCTTCATTAACCGCCCTGGAATTGGGAGGCGAGACGCGTTGCGCCACTGAGGCCTGTGACCAACGCACAATAGCTGTAAGTCATTCCACTGATTTGAGGAATACAGATATGCACCAGTGTCATTGGTACTCATCCCTAGACAGAAGAGGGGGGGGTGCAGTCTGTCTGACTTTTGTGTATCCAAAAGCAGAACAGGATGTAAAATGTAAGCAAATAGCTGTATATTCACATTTAACATGGATTATTGCTGTCACATTTTAACATAAAGCAAAAAGCATGCAATGATACAGAAAACGACACTGCCAGTATTTGTATGTTGTCCTTTTGAGTTAGATTAAGTTATGAAAGACAACATTTTTTCCAAGAACTCAAAGGGGTTTATTTATATTCAGACCTGTATTTTGGTGTTAATTGAGCACCCCAGAAGGATTTGACTGTTTTCACTCGGCCTCAGATTGGATGTTTCTCATGGAGATCCTTTGGCAGGCCTCACACAGTCGCCCTGTTTCCCATTAAAAAGCCATTCTGCCGTGGTTCTTCTGGGAGCCATGCAAGTAAATATATCCATTTCCATAGAAAGTGTTTTGTTTTGGAGGTCCAATGTTTTCTTGGGCTCCTCTGCTCTCACTCAACTCAGGTTGGGTTCCTCTCCGATGTGTGCTGGACCCCAGCCCCTCCACCGCACCCCTGCATATAGCCCATAATGGAGAACACAAACAAAACCTGAGTCCCACTCTCTCTTCTCCAGCCCAGTATGGACTGATCTGCACCGGAAAAGACAAAACAATGGAGCAGTTCATTATTCTCTGGAGAAGCAGTCTCTGTGAGAGCGTGTGTGTTGGCCTCATTGCATATGCTACAAGCAAACAAACAAGACACGGGGAAGCACAAACCAACAGGAAAACCTGCAATAAAAGTGAAATTGTGTGGGAAGGATATGACAGATGCTTATAGTTTGGCGATTTGGAGTTAAAATGCGACCTCATTGCAGTGTGTTTTAACAGCTGTTTCTCTCTGTCTCCCTTTCTGTCTCTGTCCCTGTTTTCTCTCTCCTGTGTCTTCTCTCAGGTTTTTAAGTCATGATGCAAGAATCTGGGACTGAGGCGTCGAGCAACGGACCAGCCAATCAGAATGGAGGAGCGAGCGTGGAGGGTGGGTCCAGGGAGGGACGACCCAAGAGCACCACGCCGTCAATGGAGGTGACTGCAGCTGACCTCCTGCATCTCCAGCAGCACCAGGTAGACCAGTCCTCCTTTCACACCTGTCTTCACTTTACTAAGCCAAGTCAACAGCACGCTCGATCCCCCTCTTAGTGCCACTTAATATTTAATTCCACCTCAAAGTAAATACATAAACACATTATTATTATTATTTATGTATATTGAGGGCCTTTTTGAATATTTAAAGAAGGGGAAGTGCTCTCTGTGATTGTGTTTGGTTGTGAGCGTGTTTATCGTAGCATGCGGCATTTCGGTAAAATATTTATCATGGTGTTCTGACACATTTTAAGTATGTAGGTGCCACAAGATTTTGTAGACAGTTAAGAAACCATGACATCCAATAGGATGACAGCATTTTACCTTGGCTCATTGTAAACACACCTCACACTCACAACTAATGCCACACTCTGGAGTGTTAAGTGTTAGGTGCGGAGATGCACGCTGGCGTTATTGTCAGTGAAGCCCAAAACATTTTCGCCATCTCAGACTTGAGGCAAATAGAAAAGCTCTTTCTGTTGGTGTCAGCGTTATGTGTGGCGCACGACAGCGTGTTTATGGAAACAACATTGAAAAGATCAGTGTGTCTTCTGCTATCTTGGTCTATCCGACAGGACGACTAGGGTTGTTGTCAGGAGCTGTTTGGTGATGATGCAGGCTCTGTGCCGCTGTCTGTTGTCACAGCACATCCATCAGCATTTGCACAGGGAGGGCAACAACAATGCTGCAGCACGGAACATGGCGATATGGCAGTGTAACATATAGAGCTGAGCAATAATTCAGTATTATCATTTATCATCTTTCAGCAGAATCATCATGACATTATGATGATATGATATTGTGACACTGTGATACACAGTTCTGTTGTCAGAACTGATGATAACCAGCACATTCATTCATATCTCATTTTGGCAACACAAAGTATGAAACATTTTTCATAAATAGCTTAGCATTTTGAAAAGCCATTGCTTGACATCTCACTTGATGTAATACGCAGGTCAATGCAGTGATAATCGGTTGTGCACATACGTTTTATCATGGTAAGAAAAATCATTAATTTCAAGTGTATTGCTCAGCCCTACTTATATATCACTTGAATAGTAATATGACTTCATAAGTGATTACTTTTACATTGTGATGAGTCATATTTTAATTATTTCCCCCTTTTACCCATGCTTCATTTAGTTGTAGAGTAGAGAGATGTATGAATAATTGGTAGAGGGGAAAACATACAATACAGGCCAAATGTGATGTTTTAGATGCCATCATCTTAGAAGGACATGATGTGTGCCTTGGAACAGGATGCCTCTGTTTGCATTTCTTTTTCAGGGTATTAAGTGGGACAGTAGAGACTCATTAGCTGGTCAGTAAGTAGAAAGGGTGTGTCAGCGTGCGTCCTGCTGCTCAGTCTCAGTGTTAGGCCTTTAGGCCTTACAGATCTGCTCTTCACCCCCCACTCCCCCAGCTCCAGACCCCAGTCCCAGACCCCACCCCTCACCCCCCACCCATCTTTTTTTCCAGCTCAAAATGAGCATGTCGTCAGTGAGAAAATCACAGCCATACTGAATTCATTACTGCAGTAGTCACACAAAACCATGGATAAAATTTCAATAACTGCAGGCCACAGTTGAGTAAACAGTTGCACTGAAACTTAATTCCTGTTGACTTTTCCTTCATTCTTTGCCAGGGGCACATTCTGATTCGCTCTGCAAAGACAACAGGGTTACAACTTTGATGAATTGACGCAGGGGAGAGAGGGAGAGAAAAGTGTCATGGATGTGCACTTGACACCAAGAAGGGATGGAAATAAAGCCTCTCTGCTAAAATAGAGCCAGTCCTCCAAGCATGGTCCCTGTTTTTGAGTCATCCAGAAAGAACTATTACTCTCTAGGATCTGCCCTGACATTTACAGGAAGGAAAAACGAGCAACTCTCTCCTTCCCAATTCAATGTATTACAGTTGCATTTTCTGCCATCTGCTTTCTGCATGGTAAATAGCAAGCGCTTTTTGCTTTATGCCTTTTGAACAAATCCAGTGGTTAATTTCCTTGGCCTGCGGTTGGAGTTGAAACAGGGGGAGGTGTATTAATTGTTGTGTGTGATAAATGGCGCATGGATGGGGGCAAGGACGAGATGTCTCACTCTCAGCTCCTGACACTGGGCTTTGATAGGCTACTTACCAGGGTAGTGTTACTGGGAAGGCAGGCAGGCAGTCTTTTTATTCTCCCATTAGACTAACCCAGGATTTTCACTCATGCACCATGAACCATGTTAATTGTCCCCAGGGCATTACGATCTTCGCTCAATTACTTGATAACTTTTTACTTTTGTGGCATTTCACAGTCTTTCTTTAAAGTTTTTTTTGCGGCTTGCACTAATACGCCTCTAACTGACACACTGAGGGTTTTTTTTTTGCATTCTTTGTTCTCCACAACATCCAAGATGCTATTACCCCTTTAGATGATGCAAAAATCAATCTAAAATCTTCTCAGTCTCAAAGTGCAAATGTCTGAGAGTCCCCTGAGTGAGCGGGAACAACAAACCTGGCGGTGGCATATCATTTATTCTTATTAGGGAACATAACTATGAAAGACAGACCTCATTAATAAAGATGGGGGATGAAATAATTGTAATCTGTTTGATCATCTTGATTCTGACAGGGGAATTCATCTTGTAGACTAGTCAGATTTGGGGGAAGTGGACCATAAGCTTGATTTAAGCATCTCTATTAGTAAGTCAAATACTGTTTGTTAAGAAGTAAGGATGAAAAGAAGGCGCTGTCTCTCTTCTTTTTTTCTGTAACATGCTGTGGAAATTTAGAAGATTGCACTTTTTGAGGAACTCAAAGTGATATCTGTTGTAATGGTAAAGACTTTTGGGTATGCTTATAAATGTTTGTTGTGCATCTTGTAGCTTTTTCAGGCTGTGCTCAGTTGTTCGCATTTGCTTGTGTATAATATATGAGTATCCCCTTTTTTAGAACATGAATGCAATATTTTTTTCAGAACATATGTGTTTGCCCCAGAGTATGTTTATTTTCTCTGTGTTTTTGTTTGTGTTGCAGAAGTTGTGGTTTTAACGTTATGCTTATGAGGAAGTGAAGATACTGTAGGAGAGAAAGAAAAACAATAGTTTGAAAGAGGAGTGTTTTGCAATAACCTGTTTTGTGATTTGTGATTTAAATGATTTTGTAACAGGAAGTTGAAGTGTTGTGTAGCGGTACTAGTCAAATAAACACAAAGCTTTTAGCTTCGGAGCTGCTGCCTTCAGGACAGTCAATTCCCTACACATCTTTCCTGTAATATATAGTCAATTTCAGCAAAGCATTTATAACATCTCACATGTTTAACCATGCAAGTGATTCCTTCACTTGAAATTTGTTTCAACTGTAGAGCATTAGATATTAATATCCTTTCTTTTAGAAGAGCCCTTTTAATCAAGTTAGAGGGATTTCTAAAATATCAGCCTGTCTCTTCTTCTCAGTGATACTGTACAAATATACCCAAACAATATCTCGAAAGGAAGAAATAAAACAAGGATGAATAATTGCTTTTCTTTTATTGCATACACATCCATAAAGTCTGCTTTGTCAAACAAGGGCCTTTAAAGCTTTGTTACACATCTTAAGATAAGGCCAGCCAATTATGGGTATTTTTGTCTTTTTCTCTGACTGCGTGGTTGAGGTGTCCGTTGTGTTGCGTGTGCAGAGAGGAGAGAGAGTGACACGCATAACAGTGGCCTCAGAAAGAGCTGAGAGGGCACAGGTTTCCTGTTTGCATAATGCAAGGCTTACACGGTCCCTTGTGGAGGCTTGAGAAGGTGGAAATGCACGTCTTAGCCAACGTCACCGAGCTCTGTTCTGCCAAGCTTCAGGGGGAAGCGCTAGATGATAAGCCTCGCTATCACAGTACACTCAGACAGGTACGCATCCAGAGACACACACAGATATACAGTACGCGTATAAACACATGCATGCTCAGACAGAATAGAGGCCCAAAGGCCAGGCCTGCCAGTGCAGGGCCTGCTGGTTTCTGGCGCCCAGTCCACATTATGGGCTAATGGTCAATCTGAGAGAGTTAACAGTGTCAGGTCAGAGAGCATTTGCTGCCTCAGATCTCTGCTAATCGCATGTACTCTGCCGCAGAGCTGAGGGCAAGAGGGAGAGAGTGCTATGCCTGGATTGAAATATGGTGTTTCACAAGAAGAACGCAGCCTTATCACCGCACTTCTGAATTGAATTCCTGCCAGCATCTCTGCATTTGCTCTACTGCAGAATTATATATCTGTGTAGTGCAGTGCTGAATATTAGACATGTGTGATAAAGGCTTCTCTGCTCTGGGTGCTTTTTGACCAATAGCTGTGCTGCATTATCCTACTGAATGTGTGCTTCCTTCCTGAGCCATGTCATCTAATTCATGCACACATACAGTTTGTGCAAGCGTGCATCCATAGAGCAGATCACACTGAACGGGTCTGAGTTCATACGGTCTTGCTGTGCATACATCTCTAGGAGCTCTCAGGTGTCCTCATGTATACTGTTCATATTGTCACAGGAGGCCAAGCAGAGGATCCAGCTTATTGGAAAATCTGGCAGAGAGGATAACATCAGTGTTATGACACTGCATATTGCCCTAAATTGCTTTATTGGTAAAATGATAGTGCTCGTCCAATTTGAATAATTTTATGGAATTCCTCACAGAACAGTTTAATTATGTTATCACACAACTGGCAACATCTGTCTTTATACCACAGCACATGACAGTTTTATTACAGGCTGAATTTCTTTGCTGGTTCTGGCAATTGATGTGTGATCTGATTAATAATCACACAGATGGAGGTTAAAATTGAACAGCGATGCGCTGCTATGTCGAAAGAAGAGAGAAATAATTATTACAGGGAAATAAACACAGCCTGTGTCACTGAAAATATCACAACTATTTTTACACAGGCTTAAGCTTCTCTCACTTGAATCATATTGCTTTTTTAAACAAAGTCGCATGCATTTTTTATCAGGAAAAAAATCTATTTAGTCTAGGTGCAACTTTTCAAATCCTTTTGTCACTCAGGTTTTGTTAGTGGTTTTAGGAGGTGAACCACCCAGCACTTCTCATTTGTCTTATGGATGCCTTCCAAGACAGCCAGTCTATGAACTCATCCATTTTGTTGAGTCTACCTCCAGCTGCCGCTCTCCGACTGGGACAAGATGAAGCACAGGTTGCATGTGTTTCCCGAAGCCATAGTTTAAAATAGTTGACTGTTGCTCAGGTCGACATCCTGTTTACACACCCTGCTTATGTGGGCAGCAGGAGGGGGATCACAGGAGTTGTTTGACATTGTGGTAATCAGATTGGACGCACACACTCTCTCTCACACACTCATCTCACATCTTAGTTTCCATATCATTCCAGCCCAAAAGAGTAGAAACAGAAAGTGTGTTAACTTGCATTTGAGTAATGTGCTTGTTTCTACAGTAACATGATTGTCACTACCTGGTATTAAAGCTCTCCTTTATTTGCTAAAAACGTGTTTGATGAAGACATTGTGTTAAAATAATACTCCACAGGTTTAGCAATGCACTTCCATAACATTGTCGGACTCACGATGGAAAGTTTTAAAAATAGAATCAAAATTGATGCAGCTGAACCAGAGATACTTCTTTCTTGTCAAAAACTGGCGCCTACACTACCCACAATGCAACTTGAGATTCGGGTGTGTTATGCTAGTCTAGCCTCAAGCAGAGATGATGAGCGGGCTACAGAAGTCTGGTAAGCTCACTTCTTTCTAACTCCACACCCCCAGATATTTTTCATTTTCAAACTTCAAGTCTTCAGCGCCAACTCACGCTTACTCAAGTGACATCACTTGAGGCAATTTATTAGATTTCGCTCAGGTCACTACGGAGACATGAAAAAGCTTTAAAAAACTTTTTTTTTTACATAGTAGTAGTAGTAGTAGTGGGAGCAGAAGCACTCCTCAAGATCTGTAAACACTTTGACGTGTTAAATCAGTGAAGTTCCCCTTTAATTATTAAAAGTTACACTAACATTGTTTATGGCATCAAAGGTGGAGTTTGTTTGAATTGCTCTTCTTTCTGAGGAATTGGTAAAATCAGTCCAGATGACAGAACAAGCACATCCACTCCACAGGTTTACCTTAAATGAAAGGAATTGATATTCTGTGTCATTCAAAGTTCTGTCTCGGGTTTTGGCTGGCAACAAAGCAAACAACAAAATAATAGTAAGGAGTGGGCCAGACTGCCTGGTTGTTCTACAGAGTCTGTTTTAAGCTGCAAAGTCATTGAACAACATTTAATACAGGTAAATGACCTATATCATTTGATTGGCTATATGGCCTTTTAAAATGAGCAATCAAAGAGAGAGTTAGAGAACACCAAAAGTTTAATTTAAACACACAAAGCCAGTGTTTTAGAATCATCCTCTCTGAAGAGCGTTTTGTTTGTAAAAAAAAGAAAAGAAAAAGAAAAAGTGGCTTAGTGTGGACAGAAGGCCAAAATGGAGAGAAAGTAATGCCTTTTCAGATTTAGTAGGCAAGAGATCAGGTTGATACCAGTACAGTTCTGATCATTTGGCTAACCGTTAATCAGGTTTTAGTGTGCATACTTGCATGACAAAGATGGATAGCTAGGAAAGCTAAACAATACGCAAGTTGTAAAAAGTTCACACATAGGCACACAATGAGGAAAAAACTGCTCACAGCTGTCCACTCACTGCACCATCAATCCAAATGTTCCAACTAAATAAACAAACCTCTCCAGCATCACATCGCCAAGCAGATTCCTTACATAACATATTAGGTAAAAAACTGACCACTGACCAGTTGCATATAAACCGGCATTTTAGAATAATCAGGCGGTTGCAGAGCATGTAAACGCATCATCCGATTTGCGGTCCTAAACTGATGTCTCATATTAATCTGGTTTCATGTGTGTGTGTGTGTGTGTAAACGTGGTCAGAGAAAAACTGATTCTGCATCCTCTCTCTTTAAGGCCGGATACTGTGTGTCCCTGTAGAAAATGTGTTGATGAGGAAACCTCTCAAGGACGTATGCACGTACAAATGCCTCCCATGTAAATGATGCAAGTGTATGCTGGTATCATTAGGAAGAGTGAAGTGGCTCTCATTGTGTGGCGCCCGGATGGTCTTTGATGGCCACGGTCTGCGTGTTTGTGCTGAAGTGGGCAACTCTAAACTTCGAGCAGGTGTCTGAAGCAGCTGGTTGGAGGCAGACAGGGAAACACGTCTGCGTCAGTTCAGTATTAAATGGCTTAGAGAGAGGCCTCGGCTAGCCAGAGGACTAATGCATCCTCAATGTTTTATTTAAAGTAGTGCCAACAACTGCTTCTGAATGCCCCACATCAAGACACACACACAAATCATCACACACACACACACAGGCACAATTTTGCGCTGTTTAGCTGAACAACTTGTGTGTTTAGCGTTGTAAATAAGTAACCGTTTTAACAGGGCCTCGGGAGACTGTGGTTGGAAAAGTACACGCTCAGACATGACTGGCTTTAATAGCCATTGTCAAAACACTGTTTCAACAAAACCCTTTCTTCACCCATTTGGAATGTTTACATTTAGCTGAATAATAATGCCAATTTAAGGAGAAGCTTTTCTTTAAGGATCGCCAGTCTGACCCAATTTATTAGGGATAGACTTAAGGATGCACAATTCCTCTTGGGAAAACATTCAAGCGCAGGGCCTATTCATTTTTAATGAGAGCACTACTTTAAAAACTTCATAGAATTAATATGTATCAGTGAAGTCTTTTCCTGTGCAGAAAACTTCAGGGTAATTAATATTCATAGGCTGTGCTTGTTAACACCCCCAATGCTAGTGCAATGTAGATCCAATTAACATAGAATGGACCCCAAGGATTTGGGCAGATAAGGGTTAAATGAGCTATTGAAATTGAAACTGGGACTTTCTCCTCTTAAAACACTTATTTGTTTCAATAAGCCCTAATCCTTGTTGCAGATTAAGGCATCTTTTGGGTGCACATGTGAATGGCTGCGAAGGTAGAGTTGCCTGAGATACTTCATGGAGCCTCTGTATGTGCGTGCAAATTTCTGGTGTGTGTGTGTGTGTGTGTGCGTGCGCGTTTACGTAAATGTGTGTGCATGTGCGTGTATGACACATGCAAGAATGTGCACTTGCTTGTGTACATGTATGCATAAAGGGCACCACCTACACAGCCAGGCTAATGTGAAAATCCTGTAGTGCGCCTGACTTTTATATCTTATTCATAATCTCTTGACACAATGTGGGTAATAGACGTCAGTGTTCATTCTTGGCGTCTAGCCTGCAGGCCCTGGCCAGGCTGGGTGACAGAGGGCAAAGTGCTGGGGTTCTAAGGGGAGCTAGGTGATGGTAGCAAAATGTTTCCCACCTGCTGCCGTTTGTTAGCACACAGACTGCTGATATTGCTCCCCAGAGCATCCTGAGACAACTGTGCCCACCGTGTCTCAGCTCCAAAAGGACTCAAAGTTAAAGACTCGTGAGCTGACTGATGGGATGAAACTGGAATAAGGCAGCTTGAAAAGAAAGGAGAGCAGAGTTGTTGTTGTTGTTTTTTTTACCTTACCTTTAACCTTTTTTGCAAGTTAGTTAAAACAAAAACAAGTCAGGAAAAATGATTTGTTTAACCTGAGGAAAAGAAATGAAAACTAATCTGCCTAAACTAAATGAAACTGAACTTTGACATTTGTATTGTGAATGAATGCAAGTCTTACTGTCAGATGGGCCAAGGACAGTTTAAAAGTCAAAATTAGACTGAACCAAAGTGATCTACATCTTTTAAGAAAGTAAAAAAACAAACATGTATCCTTATTATTTCTATATAGCTGTTTATAGTAATTTCATAGAAATGAATGCATCAGCTTAATGCACAGTGTTTAAATAAAATAGTTTGATAAGTTAAACATGTACAATTAATTGTGCAGCCCATTATGGATAGTGTTTTTCTTCTTTAGTTACACATACTGCATATTTTGATATGTTTGTAAATGATATATGTTTGTATGCCCCATATTCTAGAACCCCCTGCAGAGTTATACCATCACCAACATTTCGAGGCTTAAAATATCAAGATATAATGTTTTAGTCAGTTTGTCCAGCTGTACCTTTTTGCTGTTTAGTTTCCCATGGCCCTTTTGAACTGTATTGAAAAGCCTCGCCCATTGCAAACTGTAGGATATGTAGCTCTGCAGTGAAGTAACTGGTAACATTTTGACAAGCCCGCATTGACAATATCGCTTTATGACTAAGGTTGACAATAACATATTAATAGCATAATTATTTAATATAGAATTAAATCATATGTAACTTTGTAGTAGTAATGGAATTTCAGTTATTATTACAGCACTAGTGTACAGTGTATATCCCTTTTTATGTGACAGAAAAAAATTGACAGCTCTGTTTTTGGCTCATAGGGTGGAATATGATAAATTACCAACACTGATGATCAAATGAGCCTTCATTGAAGTAAATATGCATGGACAGCCACGCCATGTATAGGTCTCTTAGAGTAAATTTGATTGTTTGACATGTATTCACCCATCAAAGTATGTATCAGTGATTAATAACAACCCCCCTGTGCGTTCAGCAGTGACATGGCCTCTATTTGAGAGAAAAATGGCACAGGTCGGTATTCACTGGTGAATAGCTGTATACCATTTAGAGAATGATATGCCATGATGGGTTGTCTCGTCATAAATAATAGTGATGGCACCTCCGCATCCTGTGAATGGCGTGTGCCATAAATACTTAGCCAGGCCAGAGACAATGGTTCATATAAATCCTCATGCAACCCTTTTCTCTGCACAAAAAAAGATATATATATATATTATTTACATGGATAGTAAAAACAAATGTTTTTTTTCCTCCTCGGTCGGTGGCAGAGAGAGACCTCTAGAGCAGGACAATGTGAGCCGCTCCCTCACTGTGGTCTCTGATGCCCTGTTGTTATTTGCTTGTTTACAATCTTTGACATGATGTAATGGGATGGCTGTGAAAGTACTAGCCAGTAAATGGCACAGAAAATAAGACGGTCCTTTATGTCTTCCCCCTCCTCTTTTCTCCTCCTCCTCCCTAACACCCCCCCCCCCCCGCAAACAGGGAATATGTTCTGCATTTGACTGAAGGAACATGAGCCTTGAATATAAGTAACTGTTTTTTGCATTAGGTACTCCCTGGAGGAAGGGGGAAAATATCATGTCCCTGCGTGAAATGTGAATGTGAAATCTAGCAGAAAGAAATATTTATGACCATTTTCTGCTTGATTAGAACTGGATGACATGCCTTAGGAGACAGTGAGTGGACAAAAGGCAGCAGTGCTGCTTCTGGGCAGATGTTAAAGAAAGAGTTGTTTAGGGAGGAGGGCATTCTGTCCGGGGGCCCGTGTGCATGTCTTTGTGTGTGTCTGTGGGTGGGATGGGTTGGGCTAGGGGGTCGGGTTTGAAGCATGGTAGAGGAAACAGAGTAAGTCCAACTGGAGTGTACTGGGAGGCAGATGGAGAGCACACAAGATCCATCACCGGTCTTGTTCTCAGACATACATATTACAAGAACTGGCTCTCAAATATCAGTGCTATGTTTTATAATTTAAAACACATAATATAACTGTGATACATTGAGAAACAAAACATCAGCTTGAATTGGACAGCACAACAGTGCAGTGTTTTCTATGTGTCAGTTAAACATTTTACTTCAGGCAACAATTTAGCAGCTTTAGCATCAGTTTAGGTGAACTGAATTTGACTTTGATTTTGATGCTACTGTCCAATGTCAAAAACCAGACTGCCTTGTCTTCGGCGTAGGATAATAACTTACTACATACTTTATTCTAATCAGTACTCAGTAATCAGTCAGTAATCAGTGCATGATGTGCATTGAAGTGTTGATTCGGCACACTACTTATAGCAAGTAAAGTGTTTTCATTCAGTGCTTAAGATGACCTGCCTGTGCTATAAGACAACACAGATGAAACTCAGATTGTGTTTACTTTTATCCAGTGATACTGAATTTACAATTCTACAAGCCTAAGTCAATTGGGCCACATTATGCTTAATGTCGCATTATGCTTCAGTATTAGCGCTTGATATGTTTGGCAAGTCATTGCTATCTGTATTTTTCTTAATTGCAAAATTCAGACACAATTATCCCTACTTCTGTAAATTTACTGTCAAAACAAATCATCAATAATTTATCAGCTACTGACTTATCAGTAAATAAAATGCAGCCCCCCCCCCACTAGAGGACAGGCTGGCTGAAGTGGCTGAATTGTAAGGAGAGCCTTGTTACCGCTTGCTTTGGAAGGGTCACATGGATAACAGGCTCCCAGTACGTTGTTTGATGCGGTCAGTGGCAGTGCTTTTGCAGATCAGAATTAATAACAGAAAGTTGCAATTTTTTCTGTTAATATTTCGATCCACATATGTGCATGCTCTAGAGGTGATGATGAATTGTAATTTCACCTGGTGAAAGACCTTTAGTGAAAGTACAGGACATCAAATTCACGCAGCAGTATTTAAGCAGTACTGAAATTTTAGTTACCACTATTCTACATAATACCTTATTACATACTGTATATGTGCCTTTCAAAAGCTAAAATTGCCACTTAGAACCTTGATAAGTGTGTGGAATAAATCCCTCTGTCGACTACATCTTAATGCTGTTTGGTCTGGACATTAGCATATTTTATACTCAGTACATTATATTAGCATAGATTACATATAGTAATGGCAAGGGCCAAAACAAGGATTATTGAAAACCTACAGGGCCCACGCATGGATAATTGAGTTGTATGGCTGTACAACTGCGCAAGACACCTGGTCTAAGCAATTTAGTTTTTGCATCTGTTGTCGGTGAATATGCATCCTATTATGGCACTATATGTAATTCAGGGAGTATGTTAGCATGTTAATGTGTCATATAACAGTATGTGCTCATGGCCAATAGAGAGATATTTCCCCACTGTCTGTACCTATTGACACAACATCCTGTCAGACGAATCCCCACTATGCTACTTGGTATAATATTCTGTATAATTAAACACATACTCGCTATGTCAGGCCAGGGAGAAACATCTCTATAATCATCATCACCACTTGCACAGGCCTGTCAGTGTTGTGGTGTATCAAGACAAGCGCCAACATATAAATAATCAGTTAATTACCGTATTGATGCAATTGTCTCTGTTGCACAAGCGACCCATCTCTGGCAGCAGACTGATTGTGTTTAGACGGAGCTTGTGACAGGGGAGAAGCCACAGCTCTTAGAGCCATTTCCAATGGATCAGAGAAGTACAAAATTGAGAGTATGATTAATTTTTCAATTTCTCTCTCAGGATATCTAATAATTGTACCCATAGATAGCCAAGGGCTCTTATTAAACATTAACTTGCAAAAGAAAAGTTAGAATCAGAAAGATGGTATTTTGGATTGAATAATGTAAAATATCTGTAGGGCAACAGGGAAAGAAGCAAACTAGTCCAGGTTTATTCTTCAAATGTTTTCCACCACCGCAGTGCCTACTCCTAATTACTGAGCTCTTATCTGCACACTCAACACTATATTTATTTTTCCTCATTGCTAAATGCAAATTTCTCTAACCTTTTAATAACATATACATGCCAGTAATTTTTAAAAGGAATCATTAGAAATGTCAGTTGGACTCTGCCAGGATTGTGTTTTTAATTGGTATGTAACTCTACTGGACAGACAAGTTTTTATTTTTTAATTCAAGTTTTTGATAATTAATGTGAGACTGTCTCCAGCATATAAATGCTTGGCTCTTTGATCTGGTAAAGGGAGTGTTGCGAGGCACGTGGTTCTTATTAAAATATACCAGCCTGCTATCTCCTTGCTTTCCAGTAGAGAGACACTTTGCCTTTAAGAAGCCGAGCCTTAGAGGAGGTTCCACCCTCAGGTCTCACTCGGGCTCCTTTTCACTCCCTTTCTGTCTTTCTCTGTTTCTCCCTGTACTGTCTCCATCAGTTTGCTCGCTTCCACATAATATCATCTTCATCTCAGATAGCTGTGGCACAGGGGAACTGCATTTGTTGATCAGATTTGGCTTGGCTGACGTCTCCTCCCCAGAAGTATGGGGGATGTGTGTGTAATGCTTCCCTGAGCCCAGCCATCGCTGGCTGATTGAGTGGTCCTGCCTGTCACAGGACAAGATAACCACATCAGTAAATACTCTCCACTCCTCAGCCCCTCACCACCACACCATCCCTACCAGGGCCAGCGTTGCTCTCCACACACACTGATGCATCTTGTGAATTCATTTCCAGCTCTCCTTTGTGTCATGAACATAAGAGCCCAAATCATGATATATATTTAGATCATTCTCTTATAAATCCATTTCTATCACGGCTATGAAGGATGCACACAAAGCCGCATTCCATATTTAATACATAGACATATTGTACCAGCTCCCAGCTACTCCAAAGGGAATTCTGACTCAAGTTACAGTTAGCGTTTCTTCTCAATTTGATGAGGTCTCTAGCTGATATCGCACCACCAGACTCTGGTTTCACAGTGCGATCTTTTGATATTGCCCTCTCTTCAAAACATCACCGACATCGAAGACGGATTGAATTAGCGATTTGCGGTGTATTTATCTCGATCCGAGAGTAATTTTGTGCTCTATGTCTTAGCACTCAAGCTCAATGAAAACAATAAATGGTGTCCTTATCTTCTGGAGTGAAATCAAGATAGGCGCAGGAGGCTGTGAGTTATTTGTGGTTGATTTGGGGGGGCAGGAAATGGACACCCCTCTCACATTACCTCTTGCCATACAGCGGGAGAAAGAGAGAGGCAGGGAGAAGGTTTTTAATCAGCAGAAAGCTGTGCTTCTAATGTAAAAGTGTCAAAGATGCCGTAGCCCTGCAATGAGTTAAATCTGTTCTGTGTTAAATTGAAAACAGGGCCGCTGGGATTTGGAGGTGAGGGGACAGGGGGCTCAGTGGTAGCAGCATCTTGGTCAATTATCACAGTCTCCTCTGCTCTGTTCTACTCTTGAGGCCTCTCCTCATCTGTCTGGCCCACTACACGACCAAGAACACAAGGAAATGCAAAAAAAAAATCACGATTAGTAAGTAGCGAGATTAGAATCAATCATTTGTGGATTTTGAATTTGAGCAAATGTTTCTGAAATGGTTAATTTTTGATGATTCTTCCCTAAATCAAGCGTTTTGCCCAAAGACACATCAGGTCTGCAGGTGATTCCAAGTCTTTGCTTGTTGTATAACTCATGAATGAAAAACCGCTGTACCTCAGCATGCCCTGCCTGTAGGAGCATCGAGCATCGAGCTAAATGCTCGCGCTACAGCTGCATGTCCTGGCATATCCCAGTAGCCTCTTTGGCTGGAGAGCAAAGGATCACTTCCTGGCAGGTGCAATGTGGGGAGCCACAGCTCCTGCCTTTTTGCTGACTCGCCACCAAGTGAAAGAAAAATTGTAAACTAGAGGGGGAAAAAAAAATGAAAGTTACCCACCACTCTATTTATATGTGTATGTGTGCAGTCTATTTTAACCACCTGAATGGGAGCCAGGAAGCCGCCACTTGCTCCATATTTTAACCAGATGTTTGGGGGGGAGCCTCACAAGAGTCTTGCAATCAAAATAATTATCTTTATGGGTGGATGTTTACAAAGTGTTAATGTGATATTCTGCAGTCGGACTAACTCAGTCTGCTTCTGTCTGTTAAAAGACCAACACCTTTTACTTTGTATAGGAGCAATGCAGTTTATAAATGTCTTTACAGCTTTCTTCAAAAAAAAAAGGAAAGAACATCTATAGTGAGCCATGATCCTCCTCCTCCTCCTCTCACCTCTCCCTTCTACCCACAATGAATCATAGCAGACAGGACAGACAGGAGTGGATGCGGCCTCTTTGATAGACAGTCAAAGAAGCAGCAGCGATGATTTGTAGCCACAGGGCAACATTACTGCTGTAACCTGTCCTCTTGCCAAGCACTCATATCATAGGTGCAGGCTGTTGAGCATATTTTCATCATAATTCATATTCCACAAGATCAAATTGTGATTTCTAATTTGATTCAGTATTTTTTTTTATTTATTACCTGATTGGGCAAGTCAAATTGAAATTTACAGTATGTAGGCTGACATCTAATAGAATTCCCTCATTTCGCTTCAGGGGAGTTTGTTTTTGGAGCATATTAGCTTTGCCGCATTGTAGTTTGACAGAGGTTTTCTCTCAGGAATCAATGTTTAATTTGAATAATCACAAAAAGTGTGTTCTTTTGCTTTGCGGGGACATCAGTGTCCCAGATGAATAAAGAAGTAAATGAGCGGAAGAAAAACAGGTAATTATGCTGAACCAGTAAATGAATGACCCACTGACCCTCAATCCTAATTGATTTTGTAGAGGCAAATCGTTTTTATCTCCCATTTTGATGTGTTTTTGTTAACTTTTTTTTTAGATGTAATTAATTGGTTATGTGAACAAAGAATCAAATACTAGAAACTGGGTTGAAGGAAATCTGTCTCTTCCATTTACAAGCAGAGCAATTATAGTTGGCGGCTTGTGCATTGTGGAATGATGTCATATCCTGGAAGAAGAGCAAAGACTTCACCTCCCACCAGAGTCATTATGCCCACAATGTTATTTAGCTTTATTTACTGTTTAAAAACCATACATGCATAACATTAACATGCTGTTGGCTGTTTGGCGGAATAGTTATGCTTGTAAATACACAAATTATGCAAATGAAAAAGTGGAAAAAAATTCTGCAGCAGCTGTGTGTATTTCAGAAATAGCATTGTTCAGAGAGTCAGTGCCTGCCCTGGGTCAGGCCGTCAACCTCACAAACCGTTGCAAATATGTGGTGGTCAGTGAGTGTATGCCAAGTTACAGTGCAACGCTCCGTGTGCATGCACGCTGTCTGGGTGATGACATGTGCTACTTTGCATGTAAATTCTTTAGCGATTCACCTCCAAGTGAACCCTCTGAGAGCGATTCTGGTGCTGGCTTAAAGACAGAGGTGTGTTTTTATGACTAGGTGAGACACGTCCTCTCCAAGGCCCTCAAGCACTGTATCCCTCTACCCTCCCCTTTAATCACTGTATCAACTGCTCTCATAAACTCCATGAGGTGTGTATTAGTGTGTGTGTGTTTGCGTGTGTGTTTCAAAGTGTGTGTGTGTGTGTGTGTGTGAATGCCATGTATATGCGTCCGTGAGCATGTGCCCTTCCTTGTTTCCCCATTTTTAAACTTAATCAGCAAAAATAAAAGCCGTTGTAAGCTAGCTCATATTAAAGAGGTGATTATTGGTAATAAATACTTTTTATACATACTTATTACAGAGGCAGTTTTCTTCTTGCGCTTAATGAGAGTAATTTGATTTGCTTGAGAGATTACAGTTTCCTAGAATTAATGCGGCAATCCCCATTCCAAGATAGAGTGAGATCTAAGATTCTTCACAGGTCGTGTGCTGCTAGATGCACCCCTCTCACATAGCAGCTAATGGAGTTGAACAGCAGTCTGTCATCCCCCCGCCCACCACCCCAGCAGCTCTATAGCCCACATGCCCTTGGTTCCTGCAGTGCTTGTTGTTTGGGCTACTTCTGCCACCTGCATTTTACTTTTACCTCTTATTTGCACCAACCGCTACTAAGTACCTCTCTCTGAAAAACGGGGATGGTGATTTATTGTATATATGCTATGTTCAGTCATCAATGAAAATTCAACATCTGGGCAAATTATTCACCCAATTAGACTTATTCAAATAGTTTTCAAGCTGCATCAGAACCTGTTTTTTTTTTTTTAGTTTTTCTCCCCTGTCTATTCCCTCAGTTTGTCGTTGTTTAATATTTCCATCACATGTTTATGTAAGCCCTTCAAGCTTAGTGCATAACTTAATTTGAGTTGTGATCATCTTCTCCTGCGACATTTATTGAAGCCTGCAGCCTGCAGGTCTCAGCGCCTAAAGCTGAAGGTGGCTCAGGCAGATTGAGGGCGGCCAATTCTGTCACCACACTGCACTCCGCATGTTAATTAAGCTTGAGGTGGTTTGGAGAAGTGCTTACACTCAAATGACTTTTTCATGACTTCTAGGTCCATAAACACTCCGAATAACGTCTCAAATGAAAGTAAATCAGAATTAAATACTATGAGTACTTCTGATTGCCTAAGATTTTATCTTTAGTGGTAGATAGCGTGTGCTTAAAAAACTGGAGATCGATTGTTGCCTTAAAGCTACAGGAAACTCAGAACTGTTAATTGGCTGCAGCTTTAGGTGGGTGTATAACGTTAAACCGTTTTGTTGGCTAAACTACCTGCCACTCTTAGCCCCATGTGCAGGCCCTCGCTGCAAAATCCAAACCTGTTGCCACTTGCATCTTCTTGATTGCGTTTGCATACATTAAAAACCCATCCTGGTGGTCAGAAACCCACCTTTTTAAAAAGCTATTTCATGTTTTTTGTAACTTCACATGCTTTCCACAGTAGAGAATTAAACAACCTGTGTAAAGATTAAGCATGATTAGCTCTAAATTAGCATGGAAGATGCATCTCTGCACACATTACAATTAACAGTCTATGTTGCCACGTTATGTTGGCACCAGAAGTGGCAATCCTTTGTTTTCCCATACACCTTCCACATCTTCCTACTATGTCAATAAGATTAAAAAATCTTTGAATCATTTCTTGAACCAACCAAAAAAGTGAAGCCCACCATGTGTCACATCATCTGCCTGTGAGACTATTCATCACAGTCCAGTGTGACGGGTGATGACCCTGCTGGAGATTACTCCTCTTTATGGCTGAAGCAATCAGATTTTTTCCCCTCCTTTTCTCTTCCCTTCCTTTATTCCTGGCGGCACAGGATCATATTACCCATCTTGGAATGACTTCAACAGAGACACTGCTATTCCCAGGGAGCTGTCTCTCCCCGCTGCAACTCAATCCATAGCCAATTGGACTGGCCTGTGATTTATAGAAAATCCTCTCCTTCGGAGGAACTCTCGCTTCACACACACACACACACACACACACACACTTTCTTCCTCAGCAGCTCATGATGTGTTAGGTCTCAGGTCAGGACTGTTCAAGGCAGTGAGCATCAGTGGGAAAAGATGTACCGTCGAAAACCCGCAGAAAGCCTTACCATAAAGGCTACGGTATGTTTGTCAAATGCAAGATACATAAAACAAAAGCTTGTTTACTTCAAGAAGAGAGATTTTAGTTTCAGTGTCTTAATGAAGTCAACAGGATACTTTGAGAAGATGCTTGCTCTTTGGGCAGATGTCATTTCTAATCCATCTTCAAGGGAACAGCCAAAATTTGCTTTGGGCAGTGTCTCGCTTGTAGTCTGTATTACTGATTAGTGGGATTATTCATCCAGATGAGTTACTTTTGCATCCACACGGAGTTAATCAACATGCCCTGTGGTGCACAGGCCGTAGAGTGGTCAGCTGACAACACTGGCCATCAGTTCAGGCCCCAAGCTCTGTGACTCTCCATGACTGTGGCAACTGTTTGATCACTCTTCCCCTCCTCAAGCACTACTCTATAGTTGTGTGTAGACTACATTCATCTATATTCACCACAACTAAATTGTAAGATTTAGGGGTTTTACCAGTCGTATCCTGGAAGTCTCGAGTGTATCAATAATGTTGAGTCCTCCGTCTATGAGACCAGGGCAGATTGATCTTCCCATTATAAACAATATCATTCACGCATGATAAAATCTGCTCACAGTATTCTAGGTCTCACGCTGGGTTTTTGGAAGCGCCCATTTTCCCAAGCACAACACTCCCCGCTACAAAGTGATGCAACACTTCCAACGAAGATGCAATCGGGAGGAGTGCGTGTTTTCTAACAGTCCATCTAAGTACCCAGCACAGTTGGCATGCCTCTGCTCTTTTCCTCCCACTTTATCAACTTGACGGATATTATCGCCGTATTCAGTGGTGGGCATCCTGATGCGGCATATGCTTGGGAAAAAAAGGCTAAGGTCAGGGAGAGAGGGGCTGCTGAGATCTGCCGGCTGCATTGTTCCCACATCGTTTGTGCTTTTGCCTCCTTTTTAAAAAAAACAAACTCTTTTTAGCTCATTTTATCCTCCTCTCACTCTCATACTCCTTTTTTTCTCTTTCTCTCCATCTGCCTCTAAATGACACCTAAGCATTGACTGCTCCTCCGACTGATTTGCCTGTGTGTGACCTCCCTCCTTTAGTAGAGCCATTCACAGGCAATGCTATAGCAGAATGCCTGGCTCTTGGCGGGTAGACGTAAGAGAGACAGTGACACGCGGCTGTGCGCTGATAGACTTTCCACTGGAGTGGATTAAATCAGCATCAGGCTAGTGGAGCTGATTACCCCAATATGAAAATGCAGTATCTTAATGGTACATATTTTCATGAGGCAGCCCAGTTGCCTTTCATTTTGCGGCTAATATGTCTATTCTTATGAGTCATTTACTTCTTTAATTACCTTTAGCAGCAGATGCACAATGGTGTATTAATGTGAATGATTTTTACTGCCACTTTATCATACTGAGCCTGTGAAGTTGAAAGGCGTAATTGAGGTGGAAGAGCGACTCATGAGAGAAACAATATTTAGTTGACAGCTCCTCTTGTACTCTGGGAGGGTGTTTATGAGTTTACACCGCACTAAAGCTGTAATAAACACAGTATTCGTTTAATAATGACGGGGGACGGAAATGCTTTCACTCAGCTCTACTCAGTTATTGAATCATCCCGGGAAGTTGTTTGGTATAATCAGACAATACCGTGCATGTGTGTGTGCTCACTTGCATATTGTTGCGTGTGTCTTGTCACTGTGTGTTTTTCATGCATGTTTGTGGGCAAATTTGCAGCAAGCAAAACCGTATTTGCTGTTCTCCCATTTGCAGAATGTGCAACTCTGACAATCCATGTAATTTGCATGTGTGTGTGCTTGTGATGTGTCTGTGTGTTTTGTCTGCAGCCTGTGTACTTTCCTTGGTGTGATTTTCTGATCCAGACCGCTCTGAATAGAGGCCTTCTTTAGCCATCTGTTGTTAAGCTGCTGGCTAAGCAAGGCAGGGGAATCCAAACAAACGCCGAGCACACAGCAAACGGAAGCTGTCAGGCCTGCATAGCTGAGCTGACCTCGCTGGGTTGGGGGAGGTTGACCCCTCTGTACCAGGCTCCAAGCGCCCGAACCGCCTGGTTGGGGCACTGTTTACCCTCTCCTCTGCACCTCCTGCAACCTCCGCCTCCCCTCTGCAACATTCTCCTCTTTTCCCCTCTCTTTCCATCTCCCATTTACCTCTCTCTTCTCTGTTTCACACTCTTATTCTCTTCCTCCATCTGCCTGCCCCCCCTCCTTCTTTTCACTCCACTCCCTCCATCATCAGTCCTGCTTCACAGCCCCCTCTCTTCTATCTCCACTCACAGTTAATAACTTTGCTTTCATCTTGTTTTTCTTACAGTCATTTTCTTCTCCAAAAAACATTTATCAGGGCACTGCATTACCTGTTATGGGGAGAGAGAGGGGGGTCACAGGGGGAGGTGTGTTGGACAAACAAAATGGGGTTTTTATTGAAGTCAGATTTTGCCTTATGTAAGTACACGCACTGCCTTATTGTTTAAACGTGGATATTTGAAATGTTTAGTGTTGTCATAAATATTAATAGATTAGTTGAAAAGTGCAGCGAAGGAAGGGAATCTAATGGTTTGAAGTGGGTATAAAACGTTGATTTATTTATGTATTCTACATGAATTAGTTTGGAAATCTAAACACAGACTGGAGAGTGTTGTTGCAAGGGCTCAGTAATGCGCAAGGTTTGAGCATCAGGGCCTGTTTTCCATGTGGAGTGGCTTTTTGGAAATGGCATTAATTATATACTTACTGGGAAACCAGACTTTCCCTGCTTTGCATTGCAGATAAACGTCTGTATTAGTGAGGACAAGATAAAGGAAAAAAATGCAATTAATATAAATAGACATGATCCTCACTGCTTATCCGCTTACATGTTAAAAATCACCCCCCGCCAAAACATTAAAAAAAATTATATGCATTTCAATTGAAATGACAAGTATTCCAAGTGAATTCCATTACTGTATGTTTGCATAGTCAACACCTCTCCAACAACATATCTGCCATCAGTCATATTGTGAACATAGAATCAGTCGTATCCCCAGCTTTTCATTGACACTGGTTAGAATAGCCCATATCATTTATGAAGTGATTGGATAACGTTGATTTCTTGGGCTGCCTGTGGAAGGATGTTGCATTAGCTTAACATGTTAGCAACTTATGTGGAGGAGCTGGTGAGAGAATTACCTGGCCTCTTGGCTTGGTTAGGCCACCACTGGGGAGCAGAGGGCATTATCTTTGAAAAGGAAAAATGTCAGGTAAGTTGAGACTCGCGATCAGTCAGAAAGTCAAGCAGATAACTTTGACATTTAGGCCGCTGGTGTTGAAGCCCCACGGAGGCTGCAGAGTGAGACCAGAGGGCCCGGTGTCTTCTGAGCCAGACTACATTAAGAGCTAACCTATCAGTCGAGTTGTTGCTGGTTGTCTCTGAGCCACACTCTCCTGACTATTAAAGCCTGGCGAAATGTAGCCACTGAGTAAATACGCTGAAGCGCAAACCCACACAAACAGATGCACATCTTGTTCCTTCTCCTTTTCTCCGAGTGGCCGCAGGGATCCGGTTACACCTGCTTGCACATCTTCTAGCAATTAGGAGCGATCTGCTTGAAACCATTTCATGTTCAAGGTCTTCCCCAGCTGTGGCAAGGGGAGCCGGACATTTATAGAACTACGGAGGTCTCTCTGTTGATGGGCCTGAACAAACAGCGCTGGCCCGTTTATCACTGCCTGACTCCCGATGCAGACACCCTGAATGTTTCCCCCCTGAACGTTTTCCCCCTCAACATTTACCCACATCATCTCTATTGTCTCTGGACCTTTTTTTCCACATTCCCTTTCTCTTTGTCCATCATTTAGAAAACAGGATGTGAGCGGCATGTGTCCATCACACTTGAGGCAAATTCTCTCGGATTTGGCCTGTTGGTACCGTTTTTGAGTGTTACTGTGGGTCAGGAAAGTTGCATAAATTGAGGAAGAAGAGAGACGTATCTCAAATATGTCGTTTTTTGTCATAGTGGGAAAAGGTGCAGTTCGGGATTCGGCAGAGAGCAGACTTGACTGTGTGGCAATGCTCTGAGCTGGGATTTGTAAGACACCCAGAGCTGGCTTTAGCAGCAGGAAGCCCCAAAGCCTGTAAATAATCCACATGTGCAGACTGCACATAAAGACATCCAGTACTTAGCAGTTCCCTTATCACAGCGTGATAGCCCAGGGACATAAGAGACGCTCCTGCCTCTATTCACTAATATGGTGTGAAAGCAGATGCAGATAAAACGCCTGTTGTTTATTGAGGAAGTTGTGTTAACATGGAGAAGAGGGTGTGAACTTTGAACACATTTGAAATGGGGAATATAAAAGAGGACTGCAAATGACAAGGATACACCGGCTTTGTTGCTGATAAAAACCTTTGTCATGTGCTGGAGGGTGTTTTCTAATCAAAAGCACCTGGAGGGTTCACTCCCTCCATGGTGTGTGTGTGTATTTGTGTGCATGTAGACCCACAAACAGTGCAGCTGGGTGCATATTCCAGTAACAAGCTTGCCTCCCAAACGAAGTTTGCGATTATAATAGGGCTACTGTAGTCTTGTATGCTTACACACGAGATGTAACCTACACAAATCCGATTTATGTATCAACACAGCACATCACAAATCCTGCTTTTTTTCTTTCTTTTTTTAATTAAACCTCAATGGGTTCGCTTTTTACTCTTATACATTTAAAAAGTATACAACATAAAAGTATGATTCTGTCCAGTTGACATGCATTTTCCTTGTGTACAGTATAGTCCTCACGGCAGCCTACTGTAGTTGTCATTATCTGGCCTGAACATTTTTTTGTAACGGCTCAGTTTAACTTCATCTGTCACATCTGTGATTTGAACTGTTAAACTAATTTCTCTGTGCTTCAGATACCTTGTGCCTGTCATCAGTTTCCAGTTTATCACATTTGCCTGGAGCAGCTCTAACACTGGCATATCTATCAAGCGTCCAGTACCGTTGAATGGAAGATCAAAAGAAGATAAATTCCGGAGGAGGAGGGTGGGGAGATCTGAAATAGAGGAGTGGTTGCTGTATAAACATCGCAGTGACAGTTCACAATAGGTTATTCTAGCTCAGCGTTAGGCCTCTCAAAGGCATGCCAGCTCCAGTGGCCTTTTTAAAATACAAACATGACAGCAACATTCCTAAACGTGGAGCAGGCTTCGCAACACAGGTACTCAGCCCGCTCACCTTTTTGTCCAACAACAGCGTTTACTCATCGTGCATCTCTGGCTTTCAAAAGTCACATTGTAAAGTTTTTAAGCCAGCGTATCCAGACATGTGCTGTCAGGCAAATTAACTGAAATCACATTTCTGCCTGTCAAGATGTTCATTGACAATGTTTTCAAGTGCTTGATCACATAATTATTTCCCTTACTTTAACTAGAAGAGCAATTTGATGAAGCTGTTGACATGAATAGTAGGAGGCTGTGTTCATTTCCCCATTTGCAAGCAGTGTTGCAAAATGCAATCATTGTTTAAATTGTCACGTCTGCTTTAAGCTAAACACATTCGGCATTACCTTAATGCAGTCATAATTATCCCATGTCAAGTAACTTTCCTATTGTTACCAAAGGATGTAAAGACAGTACTTTGAGTACAAACACGCTTACATACAGTACATGTCTGGACACCGTGGCTGTCCAGACATGTACCAGTGTTTTGATTGCACGATTAATACGCTGCAAACAACCTTACTTTGAGTAATGTGATGGAATTATTTGCTGTATGTTTATATTACAAAATTGTCATAATAGCACCAATATTAGAATGTACTTGTTGAACATTGTTTTAACAGTGCACATTATTGCATTGTCACAATTTCTTTATCTTCTTGCGGTAATTTTTCATTGAGCAGATTTGCTGTCTGCTTTTTTTTTTCTCTCTTTGCTTCATCTGAAGATGACAGTGAAGGAAGACTTCCCAGAAATGTATCTCTTCATCCATTACTGTCTGAATTTCCTATCATATCCTGTTGACTCAACTCTCTTTGTTCCAACACCCTCGGTTGTAAACCCAGACAGACACACACCGCACACACATTTCACTGCATGTGTCATCAGTCACAGGGGAAAAGAAAACAGCGAACTTTGTTTACTCTTCAGTGTGCCCGTAATACCACGCCTTGGGCGTCGTGAATGATTTTGTTACTGTTTTTTTCTTCTTTTGAATTTCCTTATGAATTGTCAGCGTTTCACTGTCTTAGTCATTCAAGTTAACGTTTACGTTTATGATGCTGCAGTAGCTAACACTTAAAAAAAAATCAAAATGTCATTGTTTGAGCATTCGTAGATTATCAGAGCTGCTAATATAAAATAATCACACTGCCAAATTATATTATTGTTATGAATATTGTTTTAAAAGCTGGTGACTTTGGTGACTTTGCTATTGTGATTTGATGCTGAAATATCTTATTTTTAGGTTTATTCTTAGTTTTTATAACTGTGAGTGGAATTCAAGGTGAATTTGATGGGAGTTTTTTCCAACACAATATTGGAATTTAAAATTACTTAATAACCTTAATTGATAAAACAAAAGGCCTTTTTGAATGTCAAAACTTTCGATAACAATTTTTACCATTTCAAAATATTGGTCTGCTTTTAATAATTACAACGCTTCATAATGTGATAAAAAAAATATCATCATGCCCTGTATGACACAATATTGTCTTGCGTTAGTACTTTTCCGATCCCCTCATCATGTTTTTGCTTCCGATTTTTCAACCAGATTGTAAGTTGCACTGGAGAAAAAGCTAAATGCCTAAAATGTAAATATTGCCGTCATGTGTAGGAGGGAATCTTGCTCACATAAGTTCTTGGTTTCAATTTATACACTATATGAGTATACTTGCTTGCAGGGTGCTTCCCCTCCAAAAATTTCAAAGCAGAGGACAATTAGGCATGCAGAATAGAGATATGCTGCTCTCAGACAGAAAGAGAGAGAATGTATGTACTTTAAAGTTAAGCATGGTGAAATGCCAGGAGTGTGGCCTCTTTGTAGCCTGTGGTCATATTTATGTCTCATGATGTCATCGAACAGCCGTGTGTTTGGGAGGGTCAACACGTACACCCACACACAGACCATCATCCAGCTGTTCTCTCCAACCCCTAACTGCCTCTCCCCTCTTAAAGTATTGTCAGACTTTACTGGCATTAAGACCAGTTCTCATAGTAATTGCTATCGCTTCATCCATCCACATAGCTTTCTATTTGCCCTGCTGATATCTTATTTTCACACAATCTTTCACAGGTTTCACTCACTTGTTCACACGTCGCCCTGACTCTTTCCTTTTTTTTTGCTTTGTGCGCTCTCTCTCTCTCTCTCTCTCTCTGACTCTTTCCTTTTTTTTGCTTTGTGCGCTCTCTCTCTCTCTCTCTCTCTCTCTCTCTCTCTCTCTCTCTCTCTCTATCTTCTTGTTAAACATTCCACCATTTACTTTTACAATTTCTGAACTTCTCAAATAATTGACTGGAGAACTTATAGATTGTCCGTCTGTGAGATGAGCTTGGATGTGCCCCTGACTGTTTGTTTAATTGTGGGAGCAATCGTCTGAGGAACATGGAAAGAATGAGGCCAGTTATTTACCCAGATGGTTTACTGGTGGAGGTGTGAGGCTGGCCAGCTCACTGTGGGAACACAACGCTTGCTTTTCTTGGTATCGCTGACCGTTTTCAAGACCACTGTGTTTTTTTCCCCCAGCTCTCTCCAGCTTTGTTTGCTCTGGATGGCATGTTTGATTATTTATCGTAAGGGAAAAGGGAGTAGCTGGAGCAATAAACATGTGACTGCACTGTATTTTGTTTTCCACTGAGAAGGCCGTGTCCTTTAACAGATATTTGAAACAGCCATAAAGCCTTTTATTTGGGGAGTTTGACTGAGCTAAAGGAGGATCAAAAGCACTGATTACTGTCTTTGCTACAATTTGTGTTTGCTGTAACTGTAACTTATCAACAGATAAATATTTCTTCTGGATGGCTGCAATTGATTTTTTTTTTTTTTGTCTTCTTTCTGAATTTGTTTTGACAACTGATCATTGTTCCCTTTGTGTGGAGGGATTGTTTATGCCAGCCTTAGATTTATGACTCTGAATGGGAGAGTATGAAAAAGATTGTTTGTTTGTTATCTATCAGAAGGCCAAGGGAATACTGTTGTAAGGGGATACATCTGCTCTGATAATAGGTATCAGAGTGTTCTCAAGGGGCTTTTAGCATATCTACTTCTAGCATTTCTATCGGACTTTCTAAAAAAAAAAAGAAATCTTTTTATGTATTTCTCTCTATTAGGCTCTCCAAGTGGCTCGGCAGATACTCCTCCAGCAGCAACATCAACAGCAGCAGCAACAGCAACAGCAGCCCCAGTCACAGCAACTGCAGTCTCAACACAACAGTGGCCGCAAATCCCCCAAAGCCAACGACAAGCAGCAAAGCCTACAGGTACCATAAATATGTTGTCATTTTGAGACACTCTCTTATTTATTAACTCATGATTATCAGATGGCTCAGTTATTTGACTTTGTGGTTGATAAAATAAAAAATAAAAAAATGAAGTGAACTTTTGCTACTCCCTCTAGAACACAGTGTGCGAGAAACAGCACTAGGCTAAGTTCACAAACAGGAAATTAAAATTGGCAGTGCAACATTTGCAGTTATGTATGCTCACACATTATGTGTGATTTAGCAGCACACACACTGACGCACACACAATCAGCCATGTGTCATCGAAATCTTGACATAGAACATTAGAAGCAGCGGTTCGTACAAACGGGCGCTGTTGTGAAGTATATAGGGCAAAACGTTAGAAAAGCCTCCTTGTGGCCAGTTTGGATCACATGCGCTCATCCAGTAGTACCAGAATCGTTCCAGTGCAGTAACACACATTAGCATGTGGGGCTGATCCTGACTTTTGCAGTGGAAAGGCCTTTTCTATTGACTGCCCTTAGTTTAGGAGGTGTACGACTTGGGTAAAAGCGGGAGAAAGGGTGGAAATGAGGGAGAAGAAAGGGGGGAAGTGAGATAGCTTCATTCCTCCCACAGAGAAGTGAGTCTGGTCAAGCAGAGGACACTCCATGCTTTCCCTGTTTGCCTTTCATCACTGCTCTGCGCACACACACACACAGCAGAAATAAAAGAGGAGGCAGGTCCCTACCACCAGCAGCAGGAGGTGCTATGGAGCAGCCCATGTGGGTGGGTGGCTGATCCAGGTGGAGGGCTTGGAGGTGGAGTAGAGAGAGACTAGCAAGGGGTGGGAATGTGTGAGGGTGGGGAGGGGTGGGGAGGGGTGAAGAGGCTGTAGGACAGTTATTTGGACTGCCTTTGTGATGCAAAGAAAAAAACAGCAGGAAAAGAAAATCTTTTTTATTTTTCATCTTGTTCTGCTTTTAATATGAACGGCGCAGCATATCTGATGCAATATTTACGTTAATATCAGATCAGCTGCCTTAGAGATGTATATCTTTGTTTGAACAAGGAGCGGTTGTTTGTGTCAGTGTGAAATTGCAAACGACTTCAGGGCATATTTGGTAATTAATACAGAGGCCCTGTTCTCTATGTGTGTATATATATAATATTTAATACCCTTACAATCCCATTGGGGGCCCTTTTTAATGAGCTATTGTAGCAGCTAGGTCTAATGTCAGGTTGTGAAAAAGCCTCTTTGTTGTGCAGATGTCTTCGGAATAGCTCCAGAGGATGAAATATGACTGTGATGACCTTTCAGTTGTGTGCATATTTGTCAAGATTCAAATAAGTTGAAAGGATCAAACTAAACAGTTTCCCCAGCCTGGCAGGGAATTGTGCTGCAGAGGTCAACAGAGGGGACCACAACGGCAGATTCCAGCGTATAGCCAGTTGTTGGTACATAGTGAAGTACTAGACCATCTCCTCCAGACAAAGACAAAATTAAAATTCTAATTTATTAATGTATACAGAGAGCTTGGCCAAGCTGTCACTCAGCTATTGAAAAGAGAGTCGGGCCGTTTCCCCCGCTTCCCCTCCCCTCCCCTCTCCTGCCCGGTTCTTGTGAAGAGAGCACAGGCTTGCTCTAGTGTCTAACTAACACCGTAAATTGCCTGCTCTCTAATGTTGTATGTTACATTTTGCTGGGTTGAAACTGCCATTATGAAAAAGCCACAGGTCCAGACAAGTATTTGTTTATCTCTGAATTACATATTCTGCTAATTAAACACACCCCAACCACATACACATGCACAGTTTAAAGCCAAACGTTCATACATAAACATCAGTGTGCCGTTCTGTGTGAGGATGTATTACATTAGTTTTTGGGGGTTTTTTTCTTCTCATGGTTTTCTTGTGGTGAGAGTTCTCTTGTTTTCTCTTTTTTTCTCACACCGTCTCTCACTCACAAACATATTTTGTGAAACACCAGAGGGTAACGGTCTGAGTCTCATCTCACTTCCTCTTTTAAGAACAAACCCGTGCTTAGAGGAGCCCCCCTTCACACAGAACATTCACTATCTCCATCATACGGCCTGGATAATGATTCTCTGTTGAGCTGGACTGGGTCATCAAAAGACATGATCCAACAATTATGAGGCTGTGTAGTAAGCTGACACCCCATAAAAGCACCTGATCTGTGGATGAGGCTCCATTCATCTCAGCGGTCTTCCCATTAGGCAAAAGAAGATGTACAGAGATACTTTTACTCATTTGGAGATGTGACTCACTTTCCAATTCATTCTTATTCAAGTCAAAAATAATGAAGCACGGTATATACAGAACATCTGAAAAAATGACCTGCATAGAGTAGTAAAGGGGGAAAAATATGAGTCAAACAAGCCTCAGAATCCTTGATCAGCACTAAATGGCTCTTTGGGTTTATATCCTCAACAGCACCCCACACCCCCTCACCTCTACACCGCCCACCCTTGCCTCTGGATAAAGATGCCTCCGCTGTATACTCAGCGGCCTAGAGGTGCTTTAATCAGACTAGATATACAAACAGCTGCTACGCAGGCTGGGAAGCAGCTAAACATACTTGACTGGTCAAAAAGCCATTAAATTACGTTGACAGAATGACACGTGTGATTAAAAGAATCCATGCCGCTTTTACCTTTTTGAGCTTCGCACCTACAGTGTCACAGCAACAAGAGCCGGCAACTCCCACCCCGCTAATTACCATTATCAGTGAAATGGTAGGGTTTGACTCATTAGTTCCATGTGCATTTAATTAGAGGCAGGCTGAAATTGGATTTAACTTATTACTTTTTCATGGATCACTTTCTTGTCATCACTTCAAATTGGATTGCAGCCCCAGGTAACTAATTATGCCAGCCGCAGGATCAGGAGTGGAGAAATAGGTAATTAGGAACAACACTGTCGGACCCTCGCTGATAGTCCACCAGCACCAAGGTGGGAGGAGGGGGAAATTGAGGCTCATTTGTGGCGTTGTTCACAAGCCTGGCTGGTTAACTACACCTCATTGCAAAATATCCTAGGTAGGCATCCACCTCCTACAGGGGATTACGTGGCATTCAGCTGGGCTGAAGATGTTGTGTCAACATGGTGTCTTTGCTATCAGTGTAAAGCCCAGATTATGCTTGTTTCCCATCCAGGATTGTGCCTGAGATTGGCCTTCATTATTCATGTCACTGAAACAGTGCGAGGTGTGGCCAGCGGCCAGCGGAAGTTACCTGTGTGGACGCTGCTTGAATGACATTGACTGGTTTCTGTCTGGAGTACGTCTGCAATGACTGTAATGAGAATACATGAATGGCCAGTGTGAAGAGAGGCAGGTGGATAATGTAAGAGAGTAAAGATATACTTAACACATGTAGCTTTAGTTTAAGGCAGTTTGTACTTGTGATTCAGAGCAGAGATAGTCAGCTTATAGAGAAGGGTATTGGAAAATGATAACCTCACTTTACTTACTATTTAGAGCTTTCATGTTTTATCTTAAAGTGAAGAGCTTCTTTGTTAATAATTTGAAGTTTTTTTTAAATATTTATTGGAATTATGTGATGGCCTTTTGTTTTTAAATGAGAAGCACTGATCACTATTCTCTGAGAAATGTTGCACTGAACATTTTCATGATGTCAAAGGTGCATCACTTGTTATTCTTCACACACAGAGAAACTACTGCTGTTTCAAAACCATACCAGTTGAAGTCTCTCTCTTTCTCTCTCTCTCTCTCTCTCTCTGACTCTTTGTTTTCACACCATAGTGTACAGCCTCACAGAGGGCATCTCCAGGTCAAAAGATAATGTCTTTTCAGTTTACAGGATGAAAGCCTTTTAAGTTGTAGAGCGCCCCTCCAACGCCCCTCCTCCCCACGTTTGCTCTTCACATCCTTCATTTGTGGTCTGTTGGGGGGAAGCGTGATGTGACACAATCCAGGGGCGAAGCCTCTGTCTGACAGGACAGGGAGAAGCCGCCGGCTCTCCTTCTCTCCCTCTCCTACTGTTTTTGCAGTAGGCCCATGGCATTGTCCTGACACATGTATACCACAGCGTTCCAATCTGTAAGTCATTAGAGCACTAGGCCGAAGCCTGTCAGCTGGAGCTCAGCCAGTGCTGCAGGGCGATCTGAGGCAGCATTTCGAGGTGTTCCCGCAGCCCAGTCGGCCAGTGGCACAGCAGTGGTAGCACACTGACGAGGTGACAGTGAGCACAAGACTGGATTAATGTTCTGGGTTAGTTGCTATGAGATAAAGACTCTCTTTACACACAAGGGAGACCTGATCAAGACAACAGGAGTGTATTTATATTCAGTTTATATTCAGCTAAAATACATTTGAGGACTTTTAGATGAGAAAATAATGCTGACAGGAAGAAAAAAAAGTGTAAGAAAAAAGAAGGGCTGAACATTGAGAGACGGAAGGAGTGGTGGCACTGAAAGTATTGCCAATTTCTAATTGATTCACTTAATGACTGCTTTAAGCTTGCTAAGATTAACCGGTTATTAAAGTTCAAATCTCTGTAGGTTGTTTCACACAGAGCAAGAGATAATTCACAAAGTGGACGTAACCACTTATTCATAGTTTGTGCCTTCTTTCAAACAATTCAGGCTGAAGTGTATTGATACTTAAAGGAATAGTTTGACATTTTGGAAAATATGCTTCTTCACTTTCTAGCCAAGAGTTAGATGAGAAGATTGATACCACTCTCAGGTCTGTACATGTACAATATGTACGGACCGCCAGCAGACGCTTAGCTTAGCTTAGCACAAAGACTGGAAACGGGGAAACAGCTAGACTGGAGCCTTGTCGTCACTGTGAGGTGACTCCAGGAAGTGAGTGGAGTAACACCAAAATGTGTTGATTTTTTGTACAGATTAACCAAATGAGATTTAATGTGTTTAGTGAGCTTAAGAGGTGCTGGTAGGTAGATTTTTTTTACCCTTGGACAGAGCCATGGTAGCTTTTTTCCCCTGTTTCTAGTCTTTGAGCTAGGCTAAGCTAACCGGCTTCTGGCTCTAGTGTCAATTTGAGCGTATGGAGAGTGGTATCGTTCTCCTCATTTAACTCTTGGTAAGAGAGCCAAAATGTCAAGCTATTCCTCTTAAGATTGGTGTTTCTTTCCTCACTACTCTTGGGTAAAATTGTAATTGTTGACATTTTTTTGCTGTCTTTTCTTCTTTACCTCCAGGATGTGCTGTTGCCATCAATATTTTAGGCAAATATCATTCAGAAAGCTCCCCTGTCAGTCTGCAAAGTGTCTCCAACAGTAAAGTCCCATAATTCATCAGTTGTGTGTGATCCTCAGAAGGACTTCATCGCTTTGTGTTTGTAAAAAGTCTCAAGGTGATGCTGTAATGAAATCTCATTTTGACGCGTGCGTTGCTTTGAGGTGATACAATCTGTCAGGAATGATCAACACAACACCGGGGCCGGTGCTCGCGTGAAACCCCAGGATCAGGCCGTCTCTTTTGCTGCTTGTTTTCCTTGTCATATTGTAAAAATGTATTATGTGTACTGTATAGATTAGAACCAGGTTTGGGATAATCCTGTCAGAATGAAGTCATCTGTCCCAGTTCCACGCAGCCAAGCAGAGACTGGGGGGGCTGCTGTGTTAGGAGCTCTCTCCCAGCCAATGCGATGACTGTCGAATTGACTCCAGTCACAGCGCTGGGAGCCACTTACCATTTTCAGGACCCTCTTTTCATTTGAGGCCTGATGTTTCCCTTTAAGCAGTGAACCCTCTCAACCCTCCACCCCACTCAGTCATCTACCCAGATAGTCACAAACACACACACACACACACACACACACACACACACACACATCCCCTTAACATTTGTTGTATCTTTGTGTCATCCTCTGGCACTATATCTTGATGTGTAGCGTGTGTTGTTTGGAGTGATTCACACGCCCTTTACAGAGGGGTGGAAGGATGGATGGATGCACAGTCAACCATAGCATTAATAAACACTAACAGCTATGCAAGGTGCAGTCAAGTCAGCATCAACGCACAATGCAGTTTCTCTTTTGGTGTCGTTGCACACTTTTGACAGCTTGGCGATTCTCTGATTCAATTTTCACTTTTTGTTAGGCGTAAGAAAGAGAAATATTGTCTCGCTCAGACAGCATGAGAGAGACTCAGAGACAGAAGGGCCTTCAGCTACATGAGGACATAATTTGGAGTTGTATCTTGTGTTTGTGTTGGACATTGTACAGTAAACCATCACAGTGTATTGCCTAGTCATCCATGTAGCTACAACCAATCTGCAGAAAGCAGAAAGTCAAAGTAACATTGGTTTTCTGTTGCATTCTAACTTTGCATGTTGGTTAAAAGAAATTCATATAAAGAGTGGTCATCTATATCTATTACCTCCAGGAATGTTCCTGTGGAATTTTATTGGTTAGTGTTGGAAACAGAACAGGCTAACATATGCTGTTTAATAACACCACAGAAAAGGTTAGCTAAACAGTTAATCCTAATGGTTAGTGGTGCTGTAGACTTACTGTGCGTCCTACATTGAGAGTCTTCCTTAAAAAGTGATGGTAAATAGTAATTGGTAGATAGTAAATATATTTGTGATTGCCTACAAATTATAATATAATTAAAATAACAAGTGATTTATACAAACTTATTTTAATTATTTAGATTCAATGGTTTTACTTTGGTTAGCATGGTTTAAGTTATTTTTACCCCCACAGAACCATTGTTATTGCTTATTGCTTATTAAATTTAAATCAAAGATAAATCAGTCACCAAACAAGAGAAGGCAGAAATTCCCCCACCTCCTTAAATCGATGTTGCTCAAACCTAAAAGTGTTCTTGTTTTGACTAAGTGAAAAACCACACTAGACGCTACACGCTGAAACACAAGCTCTGTTATACACTGGCTAGCATATCACCTCAGGAAATATTTTGCAAATACATATGTGCTGACTAAACAGTGTGCTCCTGAATGCTGAAATTAAAAGTAAATAACCAAACCCATATATAATAGACAAGGAGGAACACGGTGACTCAGGCGTGACTTACTGTAACTTCATTCTGCTTCGGGTGATAACCTCATTCACTCTAAATATGACCTATTCCAAGTATCCGAGGGAGTATCAGTAGGTTGCAGATGTTAAAAACTGGGTTCACTGTCATGTATTACAATGGCAATACAGTTTATTTTAACAGGACTTTTTAAAACACGGCACCAACAATAAATACAACTCAACAGTATTAAAACAATGAGTTAGGAACAAGGGTCCAGAAAAAGAAACTCAATCTAGAATAAATGCAGTTTGAATAACAGTAAAAATCGAGCTAAGTAAAACAAAAGCCAGTGTGTTAAACTTTGATGTAGTAAGCAATTAAAATGGGCCCTGGATGGAAAAAGACCAGATTACCTTTAGTTTTTTTTATCCTTGACTTCAGAATATTAATACAAAGGAACCATTCCACCTCTTCAAAAAAGTTTTAGTGCTATTGTTTTACTGCTGCAGAAATGACATAGCACTCTCCTGTGTGTCAGTGCAAGTGAGTGGGTCACTGAAATCATTTAATGTAGGTTCTTTCTGAACTAAGTCAAAGTCTTGCTGTAGCTTGGAAGAAACAGTTGATAAGTTGTGTGATTTATTTCTATGATTAAATACTTTGTGTCTCTCGTGACTTTGACAGGGGACACTGTTATAATAATCTAAAAATAAAGAACTAATAGAAAGATCACACATTATGGTACTGGTGTGGATCTGAAACTTATTTTTGTTGCCTTGGCGATATTATATAGAGCAGCTGTTATTTAAATAGGTCCCACACCTGCCCTGCTGACTCCTATCATCAGTAAACAATGATTTACTTTACACACACACAGGGAAACAGACGGTGTTTGTTTTCTCATGACAATGGTCCAGGTCACCAGAGCCTTTCAAGGAAAGGAATGACTATAGTTTTGTGTTTTCCTCCACTTCCTCTCCACTTCTCTCCTTCTCTTTCTGTAGTAAGACACACTGGTTGGCATGCAGCTTATTCACGGCCGTGTTAGTGTTTTGGGAAGGCTTTGTAATTGGAGCTGCGTCGTTATCTTTAGCCAGAGCCGCGCGGAGCGGAGCCCAGACCAGACATTAACTCATACTTTCACTCTAACTTAAGCAGGAAATGGGAGTATTTTATAATGTCATCCACTCTGTCATGAACACAATCGCTCAGTACTCTCTGTAAACTATCACAGGGGATGCCGGTTCAAGACTCAAGGATATTGATGTTTCTCTGTATACAGAAAAAAAAAAAATAATCTATATAGCGTGTGTATCACATCGACACATATGTGTAATTATTTTACATGGCGCAGGCACAGAGGCAATGGATTAGAAAGACAGTGTGTGAGAGGAGAAGCTTGAACTGTGCGTCTGCTAAATTTATCATGAGGCCTTTGGGAGCGTTGAAATGAGAACAGTGGCCTATTACTGCTAAGAAGGTGTTTTATTGAGAATACGCCGACATACCACCCCAGGGAGAGTGCCGGGGGAGAAGAGTGTAGCCATAGCCTAAACCACTTTGTGCATGTGTGAGTGCGTGTGTGTGTGTGTGTGTGTGTGCATGTGTGCATGCAGTTGTAAGCACATGCCTGCATGTCACTGTCTTTTTGTGTGAGCCGTCTTGAGGGTGTCAGATAGAAAATAAAAGCGTCCTTTTCTTCCACTTAATTATTCACTATGATATGTATTGGAATTGTCACTTTTGACACTTGAGGAGTCCCAGTCAATAATTTATATAGGTCAGGTCAGCTTAGCAGAGCTCATTGTTAGTTATTAGCAGATGAGAGCAGTGGCTTGTTATGCAGGCGCTCTGTTTATTTTACCAGTGTGTTTGCGGACTGGAATGCATCCCATGAACATTCCTTCATCCTTGGCCAAGGGTTTATAGCTGTTGATATGAGTTGTGTTTTAGAGCTCTGTTATTCAGCTCTGTGTTTATTGTCATGATAATTAACAAAGTGAGGTGTTAATCTTGCCTCATGCCTTTCCTCTAATTCTTTGTTAAGTGGGTTGCACAAGTTAGTGAACCTGATTTTATTGTTATTATTAAAAGTAGGTCTGAATAACAGCTCATTCCATTTCTTTATGTTGTATGTACTATAGAATGAAATATACTCATCGTTGAATTTAGATAAATACTGCTAAAGGTAAGATTTATTCAGTTAGAAGGTTAATATATATATAGATATATTTATATAGATATATATACACGTTAACAGGATCCAGGCTTCTCATCCTGCCTTCTCTCTCTCCTGGTGAGTTCAGTAGGCTCTCCAGTAGGTGGCAGGGTCCTGTTTTCCTCTTCTGCCTTTTCCCCTTACTGAGTGCACATGGGTGTTAAAGAGTGTGATGATATTATGACAGCTAATTGCTCTCATTGGGATGGAGTTGGATGGATTGCCTGGTAGCTGGTGTAATGTTAGCTATTAATGTAAGTGGTTTTAGCTTGTCTGAGGCCAAATTGTAGTATAAGTGTTTAAAAACTGTGAAAAAAAAAAAGTTTATGCTGCTGTGGTTGATTTTATGAACAAAAACACACAAACTTTCCTTAGCATATTGCAACTAGTCAAGTGCTATGGTGCAAGATCACACATTAACATTAGTGGAGGAAATACAAGGCAAAACAAACTGTTCTCATAAATATATTATTCTACTCTAAAATGAAATACATGTGGTATTGTCTCAGCTTGGGAAATTTAAAAGGAAGAAAAAGTCCAAATAACTACAAAGCGTCTGAATTGTTTGTGCATTTGTTGTTTTCAGCATGTGAAATAAGTTGTGTCTTTGTTCCGGCACTGTAAACAATTCCATTTAGCAGAACAATAAAGGGGCTGATAGCGGGGCCAGTTTTCTTTCTTTCCGCTGGATAGCTGTGTTTACTTATCTGTTGTTTAATTAAAGGGCCTCTTTTCTTTAGGCTCCCATTGTTTCAATAGCACGGCCGGAGTCCCAGCAGGGGTCAAAGGGTTAACAGCCGTCAACTGTGTCTTTTTTTTTTTTTTTTTTTTTTTTTTTTAAGGGGCCCCCACACAAAGGCACGGGTTCACCTGCAGCCCAGCCCGAGGCTCCCTATTGTGTGGCCCCATTTGAATTGATTATGTTTAGAGGGCTGGTTGTGATTGGTGGAGAAGGGCGTGGTTGATTGGATAGTTTTGTATCTTGTCAGCCAGGGAGCAACCTTGCGCGTGCAATCTGTCTGTATTCCGAGGAAGGTTGGAGACTCCACAGCACAGCGGCGCTTGTTCTCAGCCTCCCTGCCTGCCAGTCTGTGTGCCTCTACCTCTCCCTACCTCTCTCTCACTCCCTCACTTACTCTCTCTCTCTCTCTCTCTCTCTTTCCCTCTCCGCTCTGCTCTCCGCTCTGCTTCACTCCACACCGCGTGGCCCAGCACTCTGTTTACCCTGCCAGCTAAATGGAGTTTGTCAGGTTTGTCAATATGATTGATTTCTGTGATTTTGCCAGCTTTCTTGTGTGAAAAACTTGACAATTTAATTTGACCAGGGAAAAAGAGAAAAGGAGGCTTATTTTCTGTCTATCGTTGATGTTTTATCATTGTAATTGGTTAATTTTGCCATGCAGTTTGTATGAGGGAAGCAGTTATCCAGGGTTTACTTTGCCTGTGAGACACTGACAGTTTACAGGTTTGTCCTGATAGGAGGAATGCAGAAAGCAGGTGTCTTGTACATTAGATTTACTGTATCAGAATGTATTGCATTTCAAAGCAAGACTATATGGATTAGGTGCTTCTGTTTATCTGTGTACTGTGCTGTTGATGGTTTTGAGCATTTCACTTTTAGTTCAAGCAACAGTTTCTTTTGCTTTGCTTGTTTGTCAGTTACTGTATTAGTTACCTAACCATTTGCAATAAGTTTCTGACCATTTTACTCTGTTTGTTTAGTTTTGTTTACTTTTCTGATAGTGAGCTAACCAGTTAAGCAGGATCCGTTACTGTACTGTATGCTGTTTGAATTATGGAAAGTTCTAGGAAAAACACGAGACAGGTTTGCCTTCTTCTTTAACATTGTTGTTTTTCTCAGAAAATGATGTTATTGCTTTATTTTTTAGAATATTTCCAGGGTAAGGCATTTAAAATACGCAAGTTCTTTATCTTTTGCTTCACATTGGGTTTTGCTGGTTGTGTATTTTGTGATGATTTGTTTTTTTAGAGTTAATGAGTGCTGGTTAGACTTTGCTTGCTCTCAGGCTATGGCCTGGACTAATCCTCACTGTCCTCATGGTGTCACAGTGTATTAAGACAGGCTGGCACAGCTCTATATTTGACACCGTCACCACAAAACCACGTTAGACACACGCTGTCACTCCAAATGTCATCGCTTACATCTTCCTGAAAAGTTAGTGTGTGAATGTTTGTTCGTGCCTGTGTGTTTTTGTGTGTGTCTGTACTTGCAACAAAGGGATTGCGGAATACCTATAGGAGGGAAAGTTGTGGTCTTTTTTTCTTTTCTTTTTTTTTCACTTTTTCTGCTGTCAAGTTTGAGTCCTATTTGACAGCTTTGAGGTTTTACACAGAAGACAGCTATTGACTTTCTGTTGTTTAATGGCCTCAAGTATTTTTTATTACAATAATTTTTATTACAATAATACGCTCATGCAACTATAGAAAGGACTCACATGTGGTTCACTTTTGTTGTTGTTGTTGTTGTTGTTTTGTTTTGTTTTGTTTTTCTGTTTGCACTTACTTACTTAGCCCAAACTTTTTTTTTGCGTGCAATGTTTCAGCACCTTGCATCAGTGCTAAGAAAGCGGGTGCCTGAAAGAAAGGAGAGATGGAGGCGAATAGTGCAGGAGAATATCAGATGGTTGAGGAGGAGAAGAGCGAAGCCTAAACAGGGCAGTGTGCACCGTAATGCCGTGCAGCTGTGCCGAGACTCGCAGTTTGGGAGAGCTGGAGTGCGAGCTGATTGGGTTGACAGTTTGTAATCAAAGTTGATTTATTGTTCATTAGTAGTGCATTAGCCCTTTCAGGCAGGGGCGTTATTTGTGCAGTGGCCTGTCAAGGCGAGGGGCTGCCAGCACCTGTCATTTCTAAACCATGACATAGGCAACCAGATATTAGCTGTGTACCCGGAGAGGGGGGCACAGGGGGTAGCCGCCAGAGCCTCACGGCTCGCTGGGATATCCTTTACAGGGACGGTCTTCGCTTTGTACTGGAGCAGGCAGGCAAGACAGAGGAGAGACGGGGGAATAGTTTAGCAGTGATATAGTGAGCCACCAGCTGCTCTCTGCTGTTATTCCCTGGCTTTCCCGACTAAAACATGTTTTTACTTGAAAAAGCCTTTCATTCATTTTTGTTAAGGGTCATTACTGTTCGGAGTATGTGCGTCTCTGTTTCAGACTGAGAGATTACCTCTACACTTGAGATGCCATGTGTTTCAAAGGGTTGAGATGGTAGGATAATGACGAGATTACATGGTGTAGAGTATTTTATGGCAGAAGGTCTTTTTCACCACTCATCTCTGTCACGATCTATATATTTTTATAACAATAAGGGACGTGATGGTATTGACATGTTGTGCCTAGAAAATAAGGGCGAATTATTAGGGTTATGTGTGGACATAAACACGTTTGGCATATTCTGATTTTGACTTAATGCTACCTGACCTGCTGCTACTGCTGAATATCTTTTTCTCTATAATTGTATTAATTGGCTGTATACTTTATATGAGTCACATAACACAACAACATTAAGAGTGTCAAGAAGCAACACAATTTCTGGCCCTCTTGTCTGCCGTCATGGAAACAAGGATTAGCTTTGCATTGCTGGTGTGCAGAGAATAGAAACAATCTGCACGAGGATGTGTCAGCCATTGTCTTTTGACTACAGTTTCATTTGAAAGGGATTTTAGAGGCTGTGATCTTAATTAAATCTCAACTGACTCAAATAATACATCTAAAGACGTGCATCGTTGCGTAACTGTGTAGAGCTGGTAAACCATAGATCAGGGGCACGCAGTTTACCCCAACGGTGATCGTACGTTTCCGGGAAAGTAGTTGTCACCCTGAATTTGTAAGCCAGGTTTCAGAACTCAAACGCCTCGTGGCTGTGAAATACGCCCTTGGAGGTGTGGCTTGAAAGGTCAAAAAGAGTGACAGGACACTGAGTCACACGTCAAAATGTAACAAAGCACTTTTTTTTTGTGAACCTAAATTCTTTTTTTTTTAATGTTTGTGCTTGGAAATGCTCACTTCTAAAAAAAAAAAAAAAAAAACCCAAGAATAAATACCTGCATTAGTGTTATTTTAATATTACCACTTTAATATTAATAATGATTTTTTTTTTTTTACAAGAAATTACCTTGATTCTTTTATTGTAGAATAAAATCACAAATACATTTTTTGAAATAAAAATAGTATGCTATACTAAAACATGATGGTGATGCAAAGGTGTGTGTGTGTGTGTGTGTGTGTGTGTGTGTGTGTGTGTGTGTTCGGGGGGCGGGTGCCCTGTGTGCTCTCCCCTCAGCAGTGGTCACCTGCAGTGGTGGCTGCCTCCAGTGTGGGAAACAGCGTCCAGCTCACAGCTCAGCTGTTATTGTTGGGCTCACTCACTTCAGTTTGTTTGTTTAAACCCGACACTGGGACCAGCTCCGGTGAAAATCTGTTTGTTTGTAGTCGAAAAGTGAATTAAAACGCAATCTTAACTTTTGTTTTTACAGTTGCTGCAAATAATTTGAGCCCCAGCACCTTCACACCCCTACACCTAATTCAGAATATATAATGTATGGTAAATGGAGACGAAATGTTGCTTTGATTATCCTGTTTATCTGAGCTGTAAACATTTTTCAAACAGCTTGATTGTGGATGACGAGGAAGGAATTAAGGTCTTAGCACTCTTAACACATGTAGGGATGGGTAGTTCTGTCCTCCTTTTAATATTTTTTTTTTTAGGCTTTCTGAAGAATCTAGGATCCAAAATGTTTTGGGGTTTTTTTTTTTTTTACACAAATTATGTTTGTAACAATTTATATATGAAGATATTATTATTGTATTATATATTATATATTATTATTATTAGTATTGTTAGGGGAAAAGGTTATCGGTGTAAATATATTGAGTCTATTTTTTAGAGGGAAATAAATGCTCTCCACCTCAGAGATTTCAATCAACCTGAATGGGTAATATGGAATTAGTCTTTCCAGTCTTGTCGACGACTAATTATGTTCACACATCACTTAAGTACAATAGCTCCCGTGAAATCCTCATTTCGGCGACATTTTCATGCAGGAGATCATAGTCAGGATGGGAAGTCGTTTCCTTGTGCCACTGCAGGCCAAGGTAAAACAACAGCATCAAACGGACTAGACTCGGTGATTTCTCTAGGGCTTGTTATTTCTTTTTTACTTCTCCATTCCATTTGATGCCCCTCCAAAACAAGATGACCCCAGGGAGCACAAATGAAAATTTGATAATTCTCTTCTTCTTTTCTTTTTTTCTTTCAGCCTGGCTACACCTTTGCAGCCAGTGAAATGTCTGTGCCGATCTCACTGACATTCACCTCCTTGTCCCTCATTTCTGTTCCTCTTAATTGCCTCAGTGCCGGGGAAAGCGGCTATCTTACAACCTCGTTCACCTCCACTCCTTTTCACCAGGCTTTGACCTTTGACTTGTGATGGGGGGGGTGCTTGGGGAGCGTCTTCATTAACTCTAAATCAGTGACTCTCTAACGTTTTCAGATCTGCGGTTTGTGTTCCCTCATTAGATTAGCATTTTTTGTGCTTTTTCTCTTGAGTAGTGATGCACAAAGAGAAGTTGGCTTACTGTAGGTGCCCTTTAATGTCAAATGATTTCTATACTGTGTGTGTGTGTGTGTGTGTGTGTGTGTGTGTGTGTGTGTGTTGATGCATGGTCAGAGGTGGTGCAGAGAATTATGATATGAACGATCCCAGTCTTTGACAAAAAGGAATATTTTTTTGTTTTAAATTGAAAAAAACATTTCAATTAATCATGTTTCATTTTGTTTTTAAATACTTTGTTCTTTATTCCATATCAATTTTTGTACTGAATATACAATACAGGCACGTTCTTACTCAATATGGAAAATATGGTTTTGCTGCTCACATACAGTGTGTTATGTGCCTGTGTGTGCTTGTGACAGTTGCCACAGTTTAGATTTGTGAGTGTGTTTGTTTGTGTTTGGCCATCAGGCCTGTGCTGGTACAGTATATTGCCTCCAGTCACTCTGCAGCTGTGTGAGAATGTTCCAGGTTTGAAAGTTTATGTATGAGAGGCACCTGGAGAGCACCACACCTTTGTGAAATTCATAAACGTCAGCTATTTCTGGCATCCTCAGAATGTCCTCTTTTTCACACCCTCATATTGGTAGAGTAGATTAGAGCTGGGCTCAGTGGATCCCTCCAGTTATTAGCCCAGTACGAGTCTCCTTTTAGACTATCTTTAGATGGTGATATATTTTTGTGGATCATCTGGAGTCATGATGTTATCCAAAAGATAAGGGAGTGCACCATATGGGAGTGCTCTAAATGGCGACTGGCGTACAGTGTTTGCGTTAAATGGGCATGATACAGCGGCCAGGGCAATATTTTTCAGTTAAAGTGCTCCCTCCCGCCCTTCCTCTCAATAGGATCTAGTCTTAGGCAGATTTTCACTCCTTCAGCACAGGATTAAATGGTAGTAGTTACATTGATCAATAGGTTAAGAAGCATACAATCCCTCTTGCTGCTAATGACCTCAGTAGTAATGGGTAATAAAATGGGGGTCTGTAATAGCTTCTTGCTGGGGCTGTGCACAGAGGAAGCTGCTCTAGCTGTAGTTACAGTGAGCCAGATGCTCCTGACAAGGCGAAGTGTGAAACCATGATGAGATATACACCCAAGGTGTAAAGACAGTTACATTGAAGGGAACCTCAGTGTAATTTGTAATGAAATTGGCAGCTATTGAGAGCTGGTTAAGTGTGTAAAATCTGTGTTAACTTGGAGTTCGCTCTCCGTTTATTCACATCACACTCTATATAATATGGCATGACAAAATGATTATGTATTTGAAAATAAGACTAAATTTACAGCTTTAACACGGTAGTAAAAAATAGAGCATGACAAGTGTGGAGTCGATTTTTAATGCATGCAGTTAAAGTAAAGCTTCAAAAAAATGCGGCATTATTATTTATCCTCGGTGTGCGTGGGTGGTAAATGTCATGTTTAGACGGGAACTATATATCACATCGCGTATGGCGCTTGCATGTCAGCAAGACAGGGCTGCTTGGTTGACCTTCAAAATAGTTCATCAAAATTAGCGATGCCCAGAAAAAAAGACTTCCGTGGATAATGACTGTGAAATTAGGAAATGGGAGGCCGGGGCTATGCAAATGACAGGACAAGTCATGTGCAAAAGTCAAGATGAACTGCATATTAAGACATAATACAGGGGGGAATTAATATTGCATTTTCCTCCTTGCGCTCCTACGTCTGGTGCTGGAGATGAGAAATGTGAAGTGTGTGTTAGTCCTGGGTGGGACTGAACCTCCTTCACTCTCTTGGGGCTGGAAGAACACAGCACAGTGCAGTCTGGCACTGCTCAATAAAGTTAACGGAGAGCGTCAAAGCTGGTCTGTCCTATTTGACATCACTGCCCTTTCCTCTGTATTTGCAGTACAAGCTGTTCATTATGGCAGCGCTTTGTTTTTGTTTTATGCTACAGTGGGGAGAATGAATAAGGTGATATGCATGCAGGGTGTGTGTCAAGAAAAGCCCCTTAGTTACCGGACGAGATTTTTAACAGCAAAATTACATTCAGAAATGCATGAAAAATTCAAAGGGTGTCATTAGCTGTAAGGCGGCCACACAATTTGGGTAACCTTGGTAAAGACAGACTGTCACCCGTTATGTCCGCTCTATCAGCTGCTGACATCAGCCTGAGAGACACAAAGCCCATTTTAACACACACTTATGCACATACATACTAATGTAAATGTGCGCATACACAAAAGAACGAGCGCCAAAACATGTTAACAGCTGCAAAGACGCAGCACTATCAAGTACATCTTAGTTGCTGTTTGTCATCCCAGTGTCAAGGAAAGGAGCTTTTAATGGTATTGCACATCAAAGCTGTGAGTGGCAGCACCCAGACACACTCGGAGTCCTCTATGCCGCCGGAGCAATTAAGGGACCCTGACAACTGTGGGGGCTCTTTCAGTGTCACAACAAATCACTTGTTTTGAGGAGTCATGCACTCACACCTTTCTACTGGGAGTTAGTTAGAGGCCTGCATGTTCGTCACCATGGCCCCTCCTCCAGGCACTCTATATCTTCACAATAATAGATCGCTGTTGACAGCGTCTCTAATGAAATGTTCTCACATGACATGTCGTGCGTGTGCGACGAGCGAACTGCAGCTTTTTTGAGGCAATCTTTCACGTCCTCAGGTATGGCGTGTTCGCCATGTTGTATAAACGGCGAGCTCTGAGAAGCATCACAGCAGATGCAGATCACATCAGTGGGTGTTGAGGGGTTGTGTGCGGGGTCGGAGGATCGAGGCTGAGGTGGATACGCTGGCAGTTTACTCCACAGGCATGATCCACGCCTTGTTGTCTTGTGTCCTTTACCCCGCCTCAGTCTGGTGTGGTGTCATAACGGTTAGAGGGGTTGAAATGTGTGTGTTTGTTGGAGGGCATGTGCAGCTTATAACACATCAAGATGACAATTCCTAAAATCCAGTCAAAAGCAAGGGGCCATTTATATACAGTATATTATATAATATTTATATATATATTTATTTATTTATTTATTTATTTATTTTTTGTTGAGCAGTATTTATCCCTGGCAAGTCATCAGCCTTCATTTTTTTCCATATTTGACCAGAGTTTGTCAGTGATCTCCAGTCTTTCGCCTACTGCATGCTGGGATAGGCTTTAGGACTAAGCGGGTATAGAGGATGGTTCGCTTTATGTTTTCTGCATTCCTTTTGTACTGTATTAGTGGCTTTGTGTTTTTTGACATCTATCTGCTCGTTTTGTGTCTTTGCAGGTTCCAGTGTCAGTGGCTATGATGACACCTCAAGTGATAACTCCACAGCAGATGCAGCAGATCCTTCAGCAGCAAGTCCTGAGCCCTCAGCAGCTCCAGGTTCTTCTCCAGCAGCAACAGGCCCTCATGTTACAGCAGGTAATGTACACCTGACATTCATGAATAATGTTGTCATACAAGGCATCGCATGTTTCAAACGGTGGATGTCTAAGTTTGGGCTAAAAAAAAAAAAATCTCACAAAACCCACTGCTGAGTGTATATGAATGACAGACTCACATGTCACCTTCCTACCTCTTCTGCAGCAGCAACTCCAAGAGTTCTACAAGAAGCAGCAGGAACAGCTCCACCTCCAGCTTTTACAGCAGCAGCAGCAACAGCAGCAGCATGCGGGCAGCAAGCAGAGTAAAGAGGTAGGCTGACATCACTCCAACTGCCTGCCATTACCAAACCCTTTGGCCAGACAGAGCATGGAAGGCATGTGTGCTCCCTCCCTCAACCCCATCTGCTTCCAGACTGTGGTTAAAGCAGAGAGGAGAGGGGGAGAATCAAGTGCACTCATGCTTCTGATTAGCATGTCAGACTTGCTGGATAAATGGTAACAACTGACTGATACTGTGCTAAGAACACAGTGTCTCTTTTTCTCAAACCGTCTCCACATTAAATGTATAATATTTTATAGAGCCTGAGCCTCAGTCCATTGTTGTAGTTTTTTCTTTTTTCTTTTTTTTTCAAGTAAACAAGTGTCCTTTGCAACAAAGAAATGACCGTGCCTGGGAGCCTCATGTAGGACATAATGAAAGGCAGAAGGGAGAAAGGCAGCAACACGGAGCATATAAATCTGAGAGGCTTTTCTTGGTAATTAACATGGAAATGGCAGAGGAAGAGAAGGCATGTAATTGTGAGATATCAGTGCAGAGAGTGCTCCCAGCTTTGTTGCCTGTGTTTTTTTTTCCTCTCCCATCTTTTTTGCTCTCTCTCTCCTTCACTCCCTCCAGTACAGCAGGGCTTGCTCATAGGCAGCAGCTTAATGCGTGTTAATGACTGGAGGATACAGGCATCACTGTGGACAAAGCAAATTATTATTGTGCGGTCAGAACAAGTTCAAAGACAATCTGAGAATTTTTGCTCTTGTCCCCATTGAGTTCCATGTTTGGAGAGTAGCGGAAGTATAGAAAATTAAGCCCAATGTTAAAAGCACACACACACACACATCCACGCATGCACACACTCACACACGTTCGTGTGCTGTCGAAGCTCCCAACTTCAAAGTCGTAGCTCCCTAATTAATGAACTGCGGGCTTCAGTTTGGACAAGTTGTGGCGTGATGCTCCCATAAATCAACATGACAGCAGCGCTCCTCGGCCTCAGATAGGGCCTGTCACCAAGTCGCATCTGATGTAAACACTAGAGGAGCAAGGGAGAAAAGAGGGGGGAGGTGAGGGAGGGGTGGCAAGGAGGTGCAATTGATCAGTTGAATGGAGCATGAGAATAAAAGAAAAAACAACTTTTGAAGCATATTATGTATGATCACAGGAAATGGATGCAGCCTCGAGAGGCTCTCCCCCTCTGCTGATGTTTTCTTTCTCTCCCCATCGCTCTCTGTTTTTTCAGTCGCATTTCGAGCAGCCATCAAAAGACAGAATAAGAATTACGCAGTGACTCCCCTGTGGCTGCCAGACAATAACCCCCTGTTGTTGCTTTGTGCCTCTTTTATTTTAAAGACATCAAAATTTAGTTTTTCAAAGATCTTTAACTTTATATTTGAAGCTTGACAATAAAGGCCTGCCAGTGCCACTCTTTATCATTTGTCAGGGACTGTATTTTTCTCTCCCTCGTGCCACTTCTTGTTAACCTCTTATTTGGTCTATTGGGTCTGGGGTTTTTAATGTGTCTCCATGCTGGGAGCGCACAGGAGCTCCTGTCAGCTGATGGGACCAGAAGAAAAAAAAAATGGGAAGGGGAGAGAGTTAAATTCATTTGCAATACTCGATTTTTCTTTCTTCCTATTTTTTTTTCTGAAAAGCCACCCTCCTTTTATTTAGCATTTTGATGAAAGACATTGTTCCTTGTGAACTCCCACCCCCGTAGCACTATTATCTTTGTCTCAGGCTGTCAGGGAGGCGCTGGAGAACACCACTGAAATCCGCTGAAGACATTAGAAACTTTTCTCACACTGATGGAAGAGAAAAAAGAAACAACCACCTTTCATAAATAGGACAGATCAGAGAAGATCACAGGCCGCCTGCATCCCGAATTTTCCTGAAACCTCTGTGAGATCTCTATCATGTCTCTCTCTCTTTTCGCTCTCTCACTTTTCTCTTAGCTCATTTGGGGTTAGATCACACATGAGCCTGTGAATGAATGTGGCTACTCCTCAATTATGACTCTCTGCTACCACTGTCAAAGCGTCTCCCCCCCCCCGATTGATCCAATGAGACGACACTGCTCGCTGTAATAGACCAGTGCTGTCCAGAGCTTTATTTTTAGTGAGTCAGTGCAGGAGCAGCAGGCAGGGTGTGGGGCAGGAGGAGGGAGAGGAAGGGAAAGGAAGGCCGCTAGGCCCTTTGACAAGCCGAACGGGGGTGGGTGGAGGGGACGCGTTTTATCTGGCTGTTTCAGTGGTTTCAGAGCCGCCAGCAAGTGACCTGACAGCCACCTTGCACAGAGACCTTTTCTGTATGCACTCAATTGTGAGTAGTAAACAAAGTGGTGTATCCTGTGTTTGGTAAAAGGGTGCGGTGCACAGCTTGGCAGCCCCTGCACTGCTTTTAGTGCCCCCTCCGCTCCTCCCACCCTCTTGACAACTGGCCTTGTATACTCATAAACAGGCTTGGTATCCTGTTGAGTCTCGGGCATGCTTATTTTATCCTTATCTATTAGAAAATACAGAAAGTGTCGTGATAGATCGCATTGTTTATTTGGTAATGTTAGACATTTTGGTGAGTTGACTGCGGATTTGTTGAGAGCAGGGACTGATGGAAGGGTTAAAAGTAATCTCTCTCCTCTGTGCCCCTGTTATCTAAATAACATCTCTCATTTGTTTTGACTTGTAGGAGATTGGGGATATTAGATCATTTCCTTCTATTTATTATTCTGACTTTGTCTTTTTCTCCTTTCCATTTTCTTCTCTACTGTCATATCACTTTTTCACACGTTTCACTTACCAGAGCCAAGATTTTCCCCCTAACCTCTAAGACAGTAAAGACACACCAGCTTTTCATTAAAAATTCCTTGATGAAACAGACGTAGCACAGTTAGATCAACAAAACAGCTATCTCTCAGTCAGTCCACAGTATGTCATTGAACATTGCTTGCTGCGCTGGTTGGGGGAAGAGTGTATCCCTGAGCTCAGCGCCATGCCTGGGAGAGTTGGGAGAGTTGCTAGGGTGGTTATTAAGCACTTTGATTTAGTCACACGTTGTTTGCTGAATTATGAATGGCTGTAATTAAATTCCTGTGGCTCTTATTATGAATGATTAACTATGTTGTTTCATTGTTTGTCATTTGCCTCCCGACTCCTCGTTAATTAAGAAAGAGAGAGATGTATATTGTACCTGTCTTAAGTGGGCCCAGGCAAACCCACAGTAAAGGCAAAATTTATGAAAATTACACTGTGCTATTGTGTGTTAGCAAGCGCAAAATCCATTAACTTTGTGTTTTGTGAATGAACGTGTTGTTCTAAAGTGTTATATTTTACAACCTGAACTATGAACTCTGTGGCCTTTAACTTTTTTTCTTCCAAGGCATACATGAATCCAGTAATGTACAAACTTGAAATTCAGCTTTACATGTTTGCACTGGCTGTTATGCTTCAATATATATATATATGTGTGTTTGCTGATGGTGTGCCTCTCTCTATCTTTGTGTGTGTGTGTGTGTGTGTGTGCCCCCAGCAGCAGGTGTCTGCACAGCAGTTGGCCTTCCAGCAGCAACTCCTGCAGGTTCAGCAGGTCCAGCAGCAGCATCTGCTCAACCTTCAGAGGCAAGGGCTGCTCACAATCCAGCCTGGACAGACCGGCCTGCCACTGCACTCCCTCACTCAGGGTCAGTACCAAATATCACAGCACTGTACTGAACTACTAGCCTAAAGCACTTGTCAGATCTCCTGTCCATCACTCCTCAACTGCTCAACGGGAGCATTTATGGTAACAGAACACTGCAACAAAACTATGTCTGGGGATGATCCAACACCTCTTTTTACCTCCAATATATTTGGAAGTGCTAACATTTGTTTGCTGATGTAAAGTGAAGATTTGGCCTGCTGTTGAGTACACATTAGAGTCTGGGTTATAAAACAAAAAGAGATTAGGGTTATGCTAATACATCTGTTTATTGATATATTGGATGATCCTGGCTTTGTATTTAAAAAGTCCATATTGGTCAGTTGATTTCCGCCACCTGTTATTATGGGAGTTGTTCCCTGAACATAACTTGTGACTGTGTTTTTATAATAAGGAAAATTCTACTCACAAACCTGTTAAAAGCAGAGAAAGTATTCAGTTGTAGTGTAGGAGGATTTTAATCAACTGTCTGTAAAAGGTACAGTGACGCCTGCTAACACATCTAAAATCATTTTGACGAGAGCTAGCTTTCACTTGAGTCACATGATCATCATGAAGAAGAATGTTGTTTCACGGGTCTTTAATCTCTAACAGTTGTGAGAGAAACATTTGACTTTTTTGGCACACAGACGGTCCTGTTTATACTGATCTCGGTACAAACTAAACTAAAAGCCGCCTCACTGTAAAAATATCAGTATTCCTATGGGTCTTCACAAACATAAACCCCTAATAAGATTATTAAGTTTTCAGGTACCAGTTTTACCAGCAATCTATTTTAACACTGCAGCCTGTGTAGGTGTATATCTCTGTATATTCTGCTACTGTTAATGCCACAATACCTGTACAGATTTACTTAGTCAAACTGAACAATGCACCACTTAAGCATGTAACCACTGATCACTGATTCAGGACACACCTAATGTAAATCCTCACTCTCTCTAATTTACTAAGTGGCATCTCCTGCCTCTTACAGTACCATTGCAGTTTGATTCTCGTATGCTATGCTTTGTTTATTATCATCATCAACTTCAGAAGTAAAATATCCCACTGTTCCGAAATGGAGATAGTGTGATGTCCATGCTTTGTCCTTGAGCTCTCTGTGCTGTATCTGTGATTGGCATCCTTGTGGCAGTCTCCTTCAGCCTGGACGAAGACTGGATCTATTGTTCGTAAACTGCCAGTGAACTTGTCATTGTGAAACTGCCTGCTACTTGACAGGGAGTCAATACTTGTTGTTTGGCCAGGAAGTTTATTTCTTTATTTATTCTTTAATATTTTGTTAAGGAGTGGTCGCTTTGTGACAAAGACGGCGTCATAAGGGTTTTAGAACATGACACTGACTATTCATTCCCAGCTAAGACAAACAGTTTTGAAATAACAAGATAAGGGCGATAAAAACGGGAGTGTTTGGGGGGGTGCTTAGGTAATAGGCAAACACAAACACGGTTTGTACAGTGGTGTTATTGTTTGGACTGGGTATGGAATCACTCATCCACTCGCAGACGATTGCCATGGGCACAGGCGTGGAGCGCTGCCGTGTTGTGAGTGTGCTTTGCTGAGTTGCTCTGTGTCAGATGTCTGGCAAACACACACACACCCTTTGAGTAAAGCATTATATGGGTGATATGGCTAGGTCCTGTACTCTTGATGGATTTCACAACAGCCCCAGAACATCCTGTTTATACTATGCTCTCATCAAATACCTCCAAGGCATCTATCTTATCAGGAGAGTAGGTCTGTTGACTCTTTTATGCTCTGTTAGGGCTGCACGGTTAATATTGTTAAAATAGTGATTTAAATTATTATTTGCATTAACAAGGAGGATCCATGCATCACACAATATGCTTCGTTTGTCCCTAAGTTGTATCAACAAATGACAAAAAAATAAATAAATCATTGGAGCCTCCTACAGTGCATCACCATACCCAATAAGGTGTCATAGACATAATGAAGTTACAGAGGAAATATTTGTAGTGTTTTCAACACTCAGCAATGTATTGAAATGAATTGTACTCTAAACAATCATTTCCTGAAGGTGTGGTTTGAATCTCCCCATGTACAATTTGTGTTTTGTTTCAGTTTGTTACGACCAGTCGAACCTGGTTAGTTTGCCCTTGCAATCCATTGACGGTTAACTCTGTGCCTCCGACAGCTGTTACAACACTTAGGCTAGTGCTTCAGGCCCCCAGTTTGTCTTCCTATTCTACACATTTTCTGCTTGACTGTTTGAAGTTATTGATGACCTTTCTGTTTTCCACATCACTAAACTCTTTCATGCATCAGCGGGCCAGGCCTATGGTGCTCAGATCTAATCTGCAATATTCAGCTAGCAGTTAGTACTGCGTCGGAAGTGATGAGTTGATCTGCTCTGTTTCGGTCCCAGTGATTATGGATTCAAACTTGGGGGGCAGTAAATTGGAATGACTTTTTAACTGATGATTTTTATTTCTTTCATTTCAAAATGTAGATATCAATATAATTATTTTAAAAAGCCACTGTTATCGCATGAAATCCACTGTATCCTTTCTTCATGTGCTGAGACAATGAAAGGAACAAAAGGTTTTCAAATAATAAGGTCACTGTAGCACAGTAATTCAAGAAAACAATCCGCAGTTGTTTTTTTGGGTACTATGATGCAGTTTACAGCTCAGTTTTGCATCAGTCTCCCTCTACATTGTTGGCTGAGACAGACTACAGCCCATTTTTTTCTGCCAAAACGATGGACTGAAGGAATGCATTTGAATTACCTTTTCAAAAATTTGATAGCTCTAATTAAGTATAAACTTGTAGATAGCAGGTTTGAGTGAAAAAAAATTGCTCACATTATCTGGAGTATAATTTGTTTCTCTTCTCGTAAATTCTTTTGACATTAATGTTCAAAGTCTTGGAAGCGGCCAGACGGTATCTGTTATAAATTACAACAATGTGTTTGGGGAGGATATAACTCTCATAAATATAAATTTGATCCACCCCCCTCCTCACAAAAAGCCTGTCCTCTTGACCTGATAAGTGAGTCAGTGGTTGCTCGAGCTCACATTGCTCAGGTGTTGTATGTGCGTGTTTTCATGTTTATGCACATGCGTGGCTGTGTGTGTGTGTGTGTGTGTGTGTGTGTGTCAGAGGTGGGCAGTGTTTGTGCACATCCTGGCTAAATCGCTCACACTCCGAGGTTGCTCTGCAAGAGTGAGTGAGTGAGTGAGTTCTTGTAGCTGCACAACATCATTTAAGCTGTCTAGGAGAGGCCAGTGGGACAGTGACAAGACAAATTTGTTGGTAATATGAAAGCAAAGAATGTGGAGAGCCATGAAGTGCTCACAGAACAGCAGCACATCAGGGACAGCGGTGGGTAATGCAGCTGACCTGTCAGTGATTGATACATCCAGCAGAGGGCTACTGGTAATAGTTCCTGCAGCATTAGGGCAAGATATATTTCAGGCCTAAGGGGTGCATATCAGCAGGCCAGTGATTACGGCAACATAAACAGGGGTGCAGTAAAGGTCCCAGCCTGACGGAACAATAAACTAATAGCGATGTCACTGTCCCCCCATGGCACCGGCGCTGTGTGTGAGAAGTAACAGCTCGGTTTAAAGAGCCCGGCGCACTGGGGGCCATTTTTTATTTGGGGGATGATGGCCTGCAACTGATGTCATTATGAACCTTAAATCAACTTTCTGCTTGCTTGAACATGGTCACCTGGGTACAGGGGGACAAGGACAGGAAAAGGTTGAAGAGCTCGGCCTGTCTCTGTGCCAAAGCTACCTGCAGAGGTAAAATTGAGTTGGGAGGCCGGTGATCAATCAAGTGTCCCAACAACATACATTTTTTAGAGTGCTTGTCCGTATTTCCCAGTCGTAATGAGTGGAATAGTTGTGTTGAAAAATGGAAAGAGGAAAGATAAACCAATCCAGCATTTAAAGGATGGACAAACTGGGGACCCAAGAAAGAGGGTTTACAGATCATGTCATTATGTGTCCCACAGTAATCAAATGGAGAGAAACTCAATGCATTTTGTCCAAACACAAAATATAATACCCTCTGAGACATTTGTGTAATGATATTTTATTGTCATTTATGTGGAATCATGAGCCATAGCTGTTGTTGAGTTTGAAGAGGTTAGGGTTAGATAGGAGTACCGAGAGGGAAGAGGCGAACAGAGAGCAATAAAAGTACAGACTAGATCCAGAAAGAGACAGCCTGGTCCCACTCCGTTACCTCTCTCATCAGACCGGTCTATCCGCTGCGGTTTCATCTGAGTAAACAGCGGTGTCGGGGTCACCAGGACTGCTGGGTAATTGAGCCAGTGTGGGCCGCCCTGTCAAGCACATGGGCTAAAAATACATCGCCCACTGTCACCGGGCACCAAGTGGGGGGAAAATGATTGTTCCCGCTGTCGGAGCGCAGGACACACGCATCACCAGTGACCTTCCGCTTCCAAACCAGCGATCACAGAAGAAAAAAGAAACAAAAACAACTTTTGCTCCAAAGTCTCCTTATAGCATCAAATCAACAATGGAGCCTTTGATAAAATGTAACTGGAAATCAGCAAGCAATGGATTAGTATGCTATAACACAGGCCGCAGTATTAAGCATGTTTAGCCTGTCATGGACGTGCACTTCGATTAGGGCACATGAAGGCATTGAAGAGAATAAGGGAGAATACAGGCAGGCAGAATAGAGCGAGGGTGTTGAAATATTCGAATGAGGAAAGACGCTCCTTGGAACGTGGAAAGGTTATTGATTTGTCCTGTAATCATTTCCTGCTCTTTGATATGCAAACGATCTAGTGTGAATTTACAGCAATCCTATCAGACTCATTTCACAGTTCTTAGCCCCTGCTTCTCTCATGAGTCCTCCGCCTCATTAGGCCAATGTTCTCCATTACCAGCATAATTAAAATCTTTAGTAGCTTATCAAATTAAAAATATTTTTGCTGATCGTATTGAGATCTTCACCTCACAGTTATTTTCCACAACAGGAATAAATTAAGACTAAGCATTTTGCACACAATGTATCACAATCTGGTGCTTGAAAGGAGCACTTCTGGTATCTATAGAGCTGGTGATGAGAAACGGGGAGGGGGGATCCGGGGAATATAAACCCAAGTAGATAAGCATGTGCAAATCATCTTTCATTTGCTAGTGCTCATTTTGAGAATGGATTTAATTAATTGTAATGTTAAACGAGCGGTCTTGCCCATTTGCTCTGTGGTTAAATTCACCATATATCCAAGGGCTTCTTTCACCATGCTTAAAACATGTGGCTTATTTAAGCACAGATTTGAATACCCAATACAAATCCACACATACTCCCCTATTAGATCTTTCAGTATGCTATTAAAATCATGGTTACCCAGATGCAGTATGTTTTGACTCAAAATACAAACAGCCAAAGATTCTGCACCCGTGAGGGTTAATCTTGTTTTACATATCAGCTTTATCCTCATTTGTGTCAAATGAAAGCACAGTAACAGACACACCATAGATGGACACATATGTATATTGTGTGCCAACAAAGGCTGTCTTCTCTCAGACATGGAAAGTGGGGTGCACAAACACAGCATTATCCTTCTTCATCCTGACTCTGGCCCTGGGTGTCGGGATTGTTGTCACTCATAGGCAGAAAAAAAACACGTGCACTCCGTAGATGTGTCTCCAGCACACAGAAAAATGTTTTCTCTCTTCAAGGGATTTTTTTTTTTCAAAGGGCTGTGTGAGCTGCAGTGTGCTTGACTTGTTAAATGAGGTTTAAGTCTTCTGTGTCAATTGGAGGCGGTGCAGAGCTTTAAGTATTTTGCACATTAATGCGCTTTTGAGAATATTACCCCAGGGTCCTGTTTCTCAAGGAGGCAGGGGTGGGATGTTTTCTAGTGTTGCTATTGTAAACTTTTTGTTGTGTATGTTCTGCACATCTCTGTTGTTGAGAGAAAATGATGGTGATTATTCAGATTTCATGCCTTGTCTGGATGTTAATTATTTACTCTGGGCATGAAATTTGCGTGAATGCCAGGGATTTGTGTATACAAACACGCTTCAGATCACAGGAAAAATGGGAGGGAGAGAAGGAGGTGGCGGTGAGAGGGGCGCACGCAAGAGCTCTCAGTGCATTACCCTGTAGTGGAATATTTTCTAATTAATACTCGGCTTTGTTTACAGACGCTTTGATTTAATTAAGTGATGAAGAAGAGAGTTGGATTAGCTGTTAATTGATTTAATTATCCAATTTGTTTGTCTCAGGCATGATTCCAGCAGAGCTGCAGCAACTGTGGAAGGAGGTGACAAATGCTCACGTGAAGGAGGAGCACAACAGCAGCAGCAACAACGGCCACCGGGGCCTTGACCTGTCATCCCCGGCACCGCCAAAGAACCCACTCCTCAACCAGCATGCCTCCACCAACGGACAATACATGAGTCACAAGAGAGAAGGGTGAGTCCCTCCCTGTGCAAGCTCTTTTATATATATTTCTTGTTTTCTTTTCTTTTATTTGCGTGTGTCTTACGTCTTTTGCATGCTCTCACAATGAGAACATGGTTCCGTGAAGAGTCACAAGCTTAAAATTAAGTTTTTCAAAGTGCCGTTCCTTACGTTTCCTACAACTGGTAATTAAACTGGTGAAACAGTCTTCACTGTCGTCGTCGTGTAAAGCAAACAGAAGCCCCATGTGCCATATATTCCCATTTAAAATAGGAATTTCTCACAGGGCCTCAGTTGATGGACATGTCCCCATAGGGTTTGCATAGAGATTACTATTAATTTACAGTTTGTAAGTATTATTTTCATTAATGACACTTTTCTATATGTCTGGATGCAGCTGGGGATTTCATAGGAACACCTGGAAGGAATACAGGGATTTGTAGAATAGCACACAGTCGAAATGGAATCACCATACTATTAATGGGGGGGTCAGGGTATTGACCCCCTCCTGCTATTGTTTCAGTTGCACATTGGGAAGTGCAGCTGTGACTTCAGTTGCATTTCCTTAAAAAACATTTAGTTTGCCCGTGTCTTTTCAGAAAAGAAAAACACTTCCTTGTATACTGGGAACTTGTTGACATGTCGAATCAGCCAGTCAGTTCAGGAATAAAAAAGAAATAAAAAAAAAGAACAACAAGCTTTTATATGCTATAAAAAAACAAACCCTAGGTGTATCATATTTTCAAAACCAGGATGAATCATCTATGAAATGTGTTTGCTCTCTGAGCTATGTGTCTGGTCTTTAAGGAAGGAATTAATTTGGCATCTTGCACATTTGCTTGTTTTCTTGCACCAAAGCCTGATCTTTGAACTGCTAGTGAGGAGCCTCCAGGCACCATGAGCTCACTGCATAACATCTGACTTGTGTTTCAGTGATCAAAACCTACGCGTCATTATGAAAGCAATTCCGATGAAGACATGTTTAGCACAGTAAACCAGCAGGCCTTTGGAGGTGAAGAGGGGCTGCAAGTGGGGGCATGGGAGGTTGTAGAGAGGATCTGATTGACTTAGAGAGAAAATACTATGATTCACTGATGGAGAGATACAAATGGAAAGCAGCTATTTCTTTTCAAGCAGTGGTATCGGTTTTAAACAGATTCATATTACCTGTGCAGACTTATCCTCTTTACTGTATTTCAAAGTTATCTTCCAGCACAGACACTGGAGAAAAAAAAATAAATAAAAATGGGCGTTAGTTGCACCCACAGTTGACAGCATCCACAGGCTTCCAGTCCTTCATCCAGTGTCTGGCTGAATGTCTGGTTTTTGTGTAGTAATGACAAATCGCATGGGAGGATATTGACTCGCTCACTCTATCACACATTGTCGCAAGCAAGCAAACAAGGTGAACATCGATGGCAGGAAAAGGCAAGAACCAGCCTCAGCTGAGGGCTCCATGAAACATCGGAGAAGACATAACGCAAGTGCTGGCAGCCCCTCTGCCTCGCGCTGACTGTCAGAGATTAAAGAAGATGTCAACAGCAGTTTAACACAAGCTTAAGTGAAGACGGCAGTCTCAGTCTGAATATTCTCGCAGTATCTTAGATCTGTCAGAAAACCAAGCAGGTGATTCTCATCCAGCCCATCTGCTCAAGGAAGCTGTGGATTACCTACCCAGAGTTTCAAATGCGCAATTACTAAGAATAAATGACAAAGTGAACACAAAACATTCCTTATTAAATGCTGAATGATGCTAATTTAGATTCACACAACCAATAATCCTTTCTTGTGTTCATTTTGGAACACTTAAATCGCTATCAAAACTATCAAGAGCTTTGTTCCTCTCTTTTGATGATGCAGACTCAATTCTAATCAGACTCCATGGGAAGAAAAATGAAATATTATTAAGTATGATTATTCTAAGCAAAGCTCTGAGAAAACGTCTGTGTTATAATCCAGGGATTTGAATAATCAGGTTGAAGATAATGGGCTGGGCCGGCCTGGGCGTAAATAGAGAGCATCCACTCATCCTCCCAGTGCTGAACTTAATGAACTTTTAATTGATGCGGTTTTGCAAGTCCTTTTGTCATGCAACAGAAACAAGCCTCTCTGCTGATGGGCCTGTTTTCCCGACTGGCTTCAGATTGGTTTACAGCAGGCCCTAAGTACCATGTAGTTAGTTTCATGTGTCATATAAAATCTGCCCAGGCACAACGACGCCTGCAACTAAAACCTTAAGTGCATCCACAGGAATCACTCACCGGCTTTGCACTTCCGTCTTAAGGAAGGAGGAGAAATTCAATCACTGCCGGATTGACACACCAAAGATGAGGCACGTGTTCCTGCTTTTACTTGTCTCAAAGAACACTCTGGCAAGGCAGGCTGGGATTTCTGATTGTCTGAATAACATCCCGGATATGACCAGGACCTGAGTCACTCAATCTGTCAGCCTGTGTTGTTTCCCAGCCCACAAACTGTGATGCATAGATAGAGATATACCCCTGTGAGCCAGGTCATCTTTATTCAATGATTTGCTTATTTAAATGAAATGTGCCTGATCTGTATCTGACACAAATTCCCAATACAATGCTGCATCAGCTTTGTAAGGGGGTGCATCCTCACAAAGCGCTTGGCCCACTTTACTTCCCAACAACCATCAGTAACCACAGCTCGGGGACTGTAACACAGCAATCTGTTAAGGAGATAAATAATCAGATTTGGCACAGCACTCCCATCACTCTTGCCTTTCATTTGTCTTACACCAGAAAAAAGAAAAGATAATTAAATCATTTAGGGTAAACCATGCAGTGGCACAGAGAAGACGGGAGGAAAGGATCGAGTTTAGGGCCTAGAGAGTTAAAAAGGGGAGGGTTGCTGGCATGGATGGAGGATTGAGGGGGAGGACACAAGGGAATAGGCTAACATTAGTACCAGCAGTGAGAGACAGTGTTGTGACTGGCTTCACACACTGTGGCCAGACTCTGACCTAGCATGGTGGACATCAATCTTCCCACTTTTGCTGATAGATTGAGTCCATCAGCACACGATGCCATAGATCATGACTTGTTTATGGCCCAAAGCATCTCATCAAAAGAAGTGAGCTAGAAAACAACTGGCTAGCAGCTGTCGAAGTCATCTTTGTGTGCAGTTCCTCCTGTCTGTCTACACATAAACACAGTGCAACACCTGGAAGGTTTGCACACTTTCTGTCCGGGTCTATAGGCACTTTAATGTTCCTTCTCCTCTAAAGGGAGCTGATGACACGGTTTTCCTCATCGCTGTTACAAGATCATTAGAGTGTTCTTCCCCCGGGCTGCCTGACAATAATAACATCCTGACAGACCTGTCGTGGGTGCAAGTCAAATTTAACGCAACGCAGGGAACTGCAAAGCGGTTTCCTTTTTTTCCCCCTTCGAGATGTTCTCAAATGGGAGAAAACCCCATGAATCCTACACTCTTCTCCTATTACACTAATGTAGCTCATTTGGTGTAAATTCTGTCATTTACTACTGTTTAGCCATCCACCGTTTAAAAGGGCTCTTCTGCCGCCAGCCCCTCACAGCGCATTGTGCTTGCTGATTCCCAGCGCACTCCACATTTCAATATCTTATTAATACAGAATGAACCAACAAGCCTGCTCGCAAAGAATTAAAAAAGGATCTCTTTAAATTAAAAACCAGCGTTACCTTCACCAGTCCACACATTTCCTTGTTAAAAACTCATTATAATAGGTCTTCCGCCATCTATTTATTAGCTGTATTGAAACAGAGGTCTTAATGTGAATGCATAATTCATAATTGAATAAAAAAAATTCTGACTTTTGAAAAGGGGAGAAAAAAAGCTGCTAACCACATTCATATATGCTTGACTGCTTCCTAATTGCAATGCAATTATCACATGTTATGAACAATGTGAACTCTTAAGCAAGTAATTATAACACAAGGAAACCTGTGACGACCTTAAAAATTTCCTACTTGAGGTACAGCTTTACTAACATTGATACAAATGAGATTTTAATCCGAACATCAGCTTGTTTAATCCTGCAAAATTGGCACACCATGGTTAGATTACTTTCTTTTTCACTAATTCATTTTTACATCAATTTTTAAATCATAGCAGATGGGTGATTGGCTAAGCAATGCAAGATGTTATTTTCAGTATTTATTTTTCCTCTCTATCCTTAAAGACGTCCCCTGAAGTAGTAATATTAGACATTATCTCTTATTGAATATATGTATGTGAATGAGATTTTAGTGGTTGGAGTTATTCCCGCATGGCAGCACAACAGTTTGTAGTGTAATGAATCTCCCTCTCTGGCTTGTTGTCTTAGAGAGCAGGGCTCAGACTGGAGGAGAAGCAGCAGCGTTGCGCTCACAAGCCACCAGAAGCACAGGTGGTAGCAATATAGGCCAGTCCCCGAGGCTCTTGTAGCTGAAAGTTGTGTGTCTTGTATAGTGCCTGTGTCCATATGGCTGCCTGTCTTGCTCTCTTAGCAGACAGTGCCTCCACACAGGCCGCTTTCTCTCAACGCTGATTGTGGTTAGCTGTGGTTCCACGCCTCTCGCCATATGGAAGATGTTTGTTTTTCAGGGATGTTCCCGCTATTTAGACTGATTGTGCCATACGCTCCCCATAGATGCGTGCTTGTCAGCCCCTGGTGACATGGATTGGTCAGTATATAAATTGATACCAGGCGGGGATGTTTACAGTTTGTGCACGGTGTGAAAGTGCCTGATGCTTTTGGGGGTTTCATGTTGTGGTACACACTCCTCCAGGTGGGCTCTGGGATATGTTGCAGCAGGCAGCGCAGGAAAAGCAGCGACTGAGGGAGCCCCCCCCCTAGCAGTCTTGATCAAAGTGAATAGCAACATGGCTCAGTGATACTAAATAATTACATATTGATTTGGTTGCGCTTTCACAACATGAGTCCCGTCTTTAAGAGAAAAGCAAGCAGAGATCACGCAGGTACACTGATTCCACACAGACCAAGGTTCGCAGATCAAGTTGAAGTCAACATTTTGAAAACAACAGTGGAAACAACATACAGTACACACAGGGAGGTACCAACCGGCTTAGCAGGAGAAACCATCATCTGTGACCCCTCGTCATGTAATATGACCACAGGCCTGTAACCGTGTTTGTGTTCCAGAAAACACAAAGAAAATCAGTTTTTATGAATAACCTGTCTGTCTTTCTGTAAATTTCTCTTTTAGATCCACGCTAGAAGAGCCTTCCCACCACAGTCACCCTCTCTATGGTCACGGGGTTTGCAAGTGGCCTGGATGTGAGGCAGTGTTTGATGATTTCCAGTCATTCCTCAAGTAAGTAAAAGTCAGAGGTACGGTTCTGTCACAGTTTGTTTGTGCTCGTGTTGGGTCAATTACAAGTTTTGTGACCGCCTGTGACTCAGAGGCACTACAGGTGCAGCTGGTTGTTATTCCCGAGTGTGGGTGCCTGGGTTGGCACTTTCTTGACAAGGGTACTGTAGCGGGGTCTCCTTCTGAGAACGGCATGGGCCTCTAATTCCTGTGATAAGCGCAGTTCCCATAGTGACGGGGGCCGTTTTTCCCAAACAAACAACGGTAGGATGTTTATCTGTGGCAGCCCACACTTAGGGCGCTCTGCATGTTTGCCCTTGTCCCTGGACAGGGGGATTGGTGTGTGTCTTTGACAGCCTTGCTCGGCTCTTTGTGTCTTTTCTCAGTGGCTTATTTGTCTTTCCCTCTCCTTTCTCATGATTTACTTCTTTTACTTGTTTTTTTTTGGTTTACTGTGTTGCTTATTTTATTGAAGGCCCACACCTCAGCACTATGTTAAAATTAACCATGTATACTGTACTTAAAGAGCTCCAGCTAAGTCAGCATCATCTGCTGTGTAGCATCTTTCCAGTGTGAACGGTGTAACAGGTTTGACCCTGTCCAGCCTGACACAGGCCTTTGTTTTGCACCCTGTTTCCCCATCTGAGTCAGACCCCTGGTGTACTAATCAGCCCTGTGTGCAGTGCGCTCTAGGTAATCCAACACATAACAGCGCCATGGTTACGGAGAGGATGAAAACATCTGCATTGTGGCAGCAGATCAATGGCTCACTGTCACCCCGGATTAGTCGCACTTTAAACAAGATATGACACAATTCCATTATCCTAAAACAAGCACTCAGCGAACACACGGTTTCCTCACATACGTAAGGAGAGAAAGGTGCTGCAGAGAGACGCCTCACAGGCAGCTGAAAGTTTTGACTGTCTTTGTCAACATTTTGAATCCTCTTCATTTTTCAGTGTGCTTTAGAAAAGCTAGATTGTTAGTACAGTACAGTTTCTGTGCAAGATGAAAAAAGAGGCAGCCATGTATTTTTATTTTTGTTTAATAAACATCCTGTGACACGTACTTATTAAACCATGTATTGCACACCCACACTTTCACACACATATTTCAGCTTTGGGAGTGTCTCCTTAAATCCATCACTATTTATTGTATTCTGACATTGCCTCACCCTTTGTTTAGAGAGAGAGGGGAATTAAATTCAGTGTGCCCAGTAGAACTCTCCCTTCAAAAGTCTCTAAGTGCACTCTGCTATGTTTTTACAAGTGTTTTTATCATGGCAACATCTTGTTTACTTTAGTTGCCTGCTCAAACTGCTTGGAACATGTTAAGAAAACATTTGGGGAGAGTCTCCACAAAGCTGCCTTTGTTTAATAGCAGGCAAGAGTGCGAGCAGCTCACCGAGGTGTTAACTCTCAAACCCTTAAGCACTTCCACATGAAACCTACCAACTGATACTGTGGGCCTCCAAAAACAATCAAAAATCAAAAATAAAGAGTACATCAGGCATTATAATGCTCTTACAAAGGTCTCCAAAGGTTGGGAGAAATGTTGAAAATATAAGTGAAGAGAGGTGTGTGTGTGTGTGTGTGTGTGAGTGTGTAGTCAGCAGAACACAGTGTACTGTGTACCAGTGAGAAAGAAAGGTGAGGAGGACTCTAACGTCAACCAGATTTCAGCTCCACACGCCAACAGTAACAACTAACACAGGACTGAAATGTTGTTTTAAACTGTGTGTGTATTTATTCTATCTTTTAAAGAAAACATTACATACCTACACGCACTATCTTGATAAATACAAAGCACCAAGTCCCTGTTCCTGTTTTTGGGTTCAGCACACAGAAGGGCGGGGTTGGGTTCATAGCGGAGCCTGGTGTTTTTATGAGGGTCAAGACCCTTCTCTTCAGTGTCCAGTCAGAGGTCAGAACCAGTGAAACACTGCAGTGCCCTCTAGTGCTGCACTGTCTGTCTGCTGAAACCACAAAAACTCATCTCTCACACCTCAACTCGACGTACGTTATGCAGCCTTGTACCACTGCAAAAAACACAAATAAGCCAGACAGAAAATAATGTAAAATAAAATAAGTTCAAAAAACTGAAATACTTAAAGAAAGGTGTAAACATGAAATTAATGATAATTAAATTTAATACTCTATGCTATATTTTAATACTTTAATTACTTTTAATACTATAGAAATAATTAGAAATATGCATCAGAATTTTTGTCTGCATTTTAAATGTAAATACTCCTGTAAAGACCAAACAGTGAAGATGACAAACCTTCCTCAGAGAGAGCCTTAAGCTTTGGGCCCAGTCTATATAATTAGAAATTGTAAAGAAAAAAAATAATAGGCAAACTAACTGATATGTAAAAAGCAGACTGTTACAGGAATGTCTATTTAACTTGTTTTATTGTGGCAATTTACATTAGGGACTGTCATCCTGCCGGAGAGCTTTTAAGTGTGGCTTCATTTGAAGTCCAGAAAGTGACACATGCCAACGTTCATAGTCTCTCTCGATGTCAATTCCCCATATCCCCTGCTCCCGTGTCCAGACACTCCTCTCAAGGCTGCATTAGGGCCATTTGAATATTTCATTTCCTATTAATTATGCACTGTGACTCTCCATGTCATTAGAAGAAATAAAGTGGAATGTAACAAAGGATGAAAAGAAGCAGGGCACATGTCTCCTATGAACAGAGAAATTCCAAAGCTGCTCACGTAGGCTAACCTTCATTGAAAATTCAGTCTGTGCCAGTTAAATTGAAGTTGAAATGTCTTTACCTATTATTTTCTTCTTTGAAATTTAGTAAGATGTCCTGAAATGTTTACCAGTTTCATTTTCCGACCTACTTAATTAAATGGGCATTTATTTGACTCAAACAAATGGAAAGCCCAGAGAAGTCTGAATTGATTTCAGCATGGGGGTTATTGCCCACGCTTTCTTTAAATATGCCTTTTTAATATTTTTTTTTTCTCGCCACAATAATTAACTTCAAGTGCTGAATGTATATCACAGTCATTTTGAAAAATGTATTATCAAAACACAATAGGAGGACCTAAAGGAGGGAAGAGACCACGTTTCTCATAACGATTTAAATCATTCACCTCAAGGTTGAAAATACCGCAGCTGAACAGAAACCTTCACATTTCAAGCAGAGCACTATCAATTTTCCTTCCCTTCACATGTGTCTGTTTTCTGAGTGTCTGTGTGGTGTTTAATGCACAAATGTGTTGTCTGTACATAAAGCAATGGCATCAAATTTATTGGGCTATCATAACGCCAGCGCTGCCACTGTGCCTTCATAGGTCGACTCTGGCTATTTTTGATTTGCAGTAAATGACAGAAAAAGTGCATTTGAAAAGGCAGGCGCGTTACACACCTCTCTCCCATCAGCCGGCGCCACTGTGTGCACACAGACATGCCTTGTGACAGTGACCTACATGGTCACCGAAGATGTGATATAATTTATGATATATATAATATATTGGATCCATTAGCGAGCATAATGAAGTAGTGAAATGAAAGGGTATTTGTGAAATCAGTTCAAACATCCTGCTCGGATTATGATTAAATGATTAATGAAATGCCCCTGCATAAGCATTTTCAAACAGTAATTCATGCGGCTGCTGATAAAATTCCTCCAATCATATTTCCTTCACTCGTGAACCTTATCAGCTCCATTTTATATAAATCACAGAAAAAAACCCTGTCTGCTACCCGGCGAGCTACTTATTTAGATTAGTTATAAACGTACAGGAAAAGAGAACATCTTCCCTGTATAAAATAACCGTGCATAATTATATCCATAATTCAAGTTTGTGACAGATCCCATCTCCTTGTCCTGTTGTCCTCGGCATTCGTTCTGGCTTTATTTGAATTCTCTTAATTTTAATGACACAATTAACAGAAAAAACACCACAAAAAGGGCAAATACAACAAGGCAAAAGGAAGCTGGAATGAGAAGAAATTGCATTAGGGCACTGGTGCATAATTTAGCAAAGGAGTCCAACCTGAAATTCTTCAATCATCCCTCTTATCTGTGAGCTGTAGTTGGAGCAGACATGACTGCCATGAAATATTGAGTGTCATTCTTGTATGTTAAAAGAAGTATTTCTTCTGGTTCTGCAGATTTTGTATGCGTGATATTTGCAATACGCTGTTAGTTTTATGTTGACACTCATGCATAATATTTACCAAAATGTTACCACTTATTTCCTATGAATTGTGCTTGACTCGGTTACCAGATTACGTCATCAAACCACACATCACAGGACTTTTAGTTTCTTACATCTAAAAGGCTGCTGAAGGCGAAAGTCAAACTGACATCAGCTTTTTTGTGTGTTCTCTGTTTTTTGTTTTCCAGGCATCTTAACAATGAGCATGCCCTGGATGACAGGAGCACGGCCCAGTGTCGGGTGCAAATGCAGGTCGTACAACAGCTGGAGCTGCAGGTATTGTCTCTCAGTTTGTTTTGGCCCAAATATTTATGTGTCTTCTTCTCCTGACACTTCCTCAGTGTCTGCCGTACCCCTCCCTGTCCTTCTGATATCAGCCATGGGGTCAGTCATGGAGGGGGGGGGGCGAGCAGCAGAATAAAATAATTTTGTACATTTGCAAGTGATCAGTCATTAAAAATGTGTTATGTATGCATGACAGCCAGGAAAAGATATATGAAGGGCCCGGGGCTAAGTAGAGAAGATAATTACATTTTGAATTTTACTGGGTTTTAAAGTTATTTATGACTTTTAACTGTTTGGCACCAACAATAAAACACTTGGTAAAATGAATCGGCAGCATAGTGTGGATAGGAGCTCAATGTGGAAGGAAAACAGCCCACCGCAGAAAACTTAATCAGTGGTTTTAATACCATTTCCCCTATGTGTGATCTTTCTTTGTCTTTTTCTGCAAGAAAGAAAAATCTGTACAAAGTGTACATTAAGAATGCACTGATGGAAAAAGACATGGTTCACCGTCATTCCATTAGGAGGGCATTATAATGCCCAGTGTGTCATATGTGTGTCTGTGTATGGGTGGCGATGGTGGGTTAAATGGCCACTATGCTAATATAAGATTTCACTTATTATTATTATGAAACCAACCATTCCATTAAACTGCATTTTTATTAATTAGCTTCTGCTACAGTTGCAGGGCAAATATAGCAAGGATCGAATGTAATGTATTCCAGATTGTATGCAGCATTCTCTTGTGGCTCACATATTAGCCACATAATACCCAAAAAATGACTGATAATGAGTATAAAACAGTTGTGGTTTACAGGATGTTAACTTTAAACAATGAGAGTTCAGTTGCTCAAACATAATACCATGCCAACGTCCTGTTATTTCCGCTCTCGTGGTGTATTTACCAGAGAGGTGGAGCGAAGGTTTATCAGACACAGACTTCCTCTGCATGCAGCCTATCACCATAATTTAAGCTGGCAGCTAAGACGGCGCTGAGTTTTAGACAGGTAGAAAGGGCCTGTTATTGGCAATGAGGCGCAGTATCTTTTAACCTTGAATTGGAGACAGTAGTTAGATTGTCTGAAGTGCAGAGTTGTTGACAGCTTCCAAAATCATTTTGCTCAAGAGCAAAAAGATCAATGCTCATTGTAAAAGATGCCTTCGCTGCAAAGGGATGTATGGAATTAACACAAGTAGAGAAATAGATTTTTTCCCTTTTGTTCATAAAACATTGAATATGTTCTCTTTCTTCATTACAGCTAGCAAAAGACAAAGAGCGTCTGCAAGCTATGATGACACACCTTCATGTCAAGTCCACGGAGCCCAAAGCCACCCCACAGCCGGTGAGCAGCAACCCTGTCATACGTCTCTCTCTTGTTCCTCCCCCATCCTTTTGTTTGTCTTAATTGGCACACATGTATTCATTAATCCCTTCCTCCATCTTCTTATTTATCTGCTAAATAAAAACAGCTGTTCTCTTGAGGGAGGCAGTAAATATTGTTTGGACCACATCTGCTGACATCCGAGATTTAATTTGGAGTCGGTGATGAACTGGATGCACACTCTGTAACAGCCCCCATCTCAGCCTCAGAGAACCAGTGCCTATTTGGGCAGACAGAAAAGATGAGAAAACAATATAATGGTGATAATAACTGACATTCTATTTTATAAATACATCAAATTTATTTGTAGTGCTTTTAAAGGCAAAAAAGTTAAAAAGTGCTTTCCTGCCAGATAACGTAAGATATAAGAAACATTTATTAAAATACCCACAACAAATTCATGCTAACGCATGTAGAATAATCAAAAAAGAAGAAAAAAGATGAAACATTACTACATGATGAAACAATTGAAGCAATATATTAAAATTAGATATTTCAAGTAGGGGCTTAAAATAAGATATTCTTGGTTGAGTGATACGTAGATATAAGATATTGCTTACTGATGTTGAAAGAAACATTCTAAGGTTGCTAGCTGATGTCAAGGAGTGTCATTCCAAAATATAGGTGGTAGTAGCACCTGCTGATTTTGATTTTAATTTAGATTTTCTATGATAACAGATGAATCCTCATTTTTGGTTAACAAATTTGACAGGAATTACCCTCAGCCATCATTAAAAGTTATTAGTAAAATTAGATCTAAACAAAGGCGAATCTTGGGTCAAGGTGTAATTTATTTTGTCCAAGAAACGTAACGTTACAGTTTTTATGCATAAACATCTCAACAGCATTCGTCACATTTGATTAAGTTGTAGTTTCATTTTAAATGTTGTTTAAGTTGAGTTTGGCATCAAAGTCAACACCAGAATGAAGGTCAGTTAACATTAAAATCTTTCAGGATGAGAAAAGAAACAAAAATATCTTAGTGGTGATTCACCAAAGTTTTCTGCAGGTGAACAACTGAAATTTTTTAATAAATGTAACAGCAGATCAATTTATTATCTTCTTGACACATTCCAGACATCATGCTTATCACTCTTAATATATGCCATGCCATAAAGCCTACTGCTTAATCCCTATCCTATAGGGGCAAGGGCTTAACATATGGCATTTAAGTGTCTGCGCTATTTTGTCATGTTTAGGAAGGGGCCTCACCACCATATTTCAGTCTGTATGACAGTTCATTCAGAGAGCCAAATGTGGAAAGATCATTTTACTGCAGGGCGCGATTCTGAAATCACGCACACCCACACACAGATGCACAGTATATATGCTGGAGTCTTGTCTCTCAGCACACTGTGCAGCTTGGATCATTTATTTACAGTCGGAGAGGTGGCTATTGACGTGCAGAGGCTGCATGTGCGCTCCACACAGCGCAGCCAGTCAACATAAAGCGCCTGGAGATCGACAATAGACTGTCTGTTATAGCTGCGCCTGTGTCACACACACTGATTGTGTAGATTAGAGTGCAAAACGAGAGCTCTGACACAGGGACATTTGTATATGAAAAGTGGTAGGGGCTGCAGATAGCATCTTGAGTTGACTACCTCTCCTCTCTCCCCGGGGCCCGTGAGAATGGCTGTGTCAGAGCTCAGTGTTAACACTCTCAAGGGGGCAAGCTGGGATTTTTATTCAAATAAATAGACTTCCATTCTCCAGCGCCGCTTTGCCTGCTGCGAGCTGCTATGATAAATTTGCCTGGCTTCGGCTGGGTGAGTGGTGGACTTACACAGGTCAGGGCCCATGGCCCCACTGAGGCTTTAGTGAGATTGCAGCATCAGAGGTGGCCACCAAAAAAAACTGTCCTTTGAGTAGATGCAGAATGAAAGTATTCTCAGAGCTGACTGGAGATACAGCCACTCTGAAGAAACAATTGTGTTCTTCCAGTAATTGCTAGTTATGCTTTTCTGCTATTCTGTGCTGTGGCTTATAATAAAGGCATGTATAAGTAGCCAACTGTCATAGCAGAGTAGCACGGATGAATGTGCTGGTTTACATTTAGTTATAATTAAAGACAAACAAACTGATACTGTGCATGCACAACGTCAAATGAATAGGATTCATTTTATTCTTCTGAGGTGGGGGGTGGAAGGGTGGGGGGGCATCAAAACAAAATGCGCCACATTAGCAATGCGTGTTTCTGTGTGTGTATGCCTGTGTATGTGCGTGTTTGTATTTGCCTGTGTGTGTGTGTGTGTGTGTGTGTGTGGGTGTGTGGGTGTCTGCACTCTGTGTCACTAAGCATTCTTGTCAGAAATCTGACCTTTTACGCCATACATAATTAAGGAGGGACTTTTTGTTTATTTTCTTTAGCAGCTTGCCGAGTCAAAGCCAGTATAATTAGATCACCAATTACCATTTAATTAATTTCAGTATGAAGTCTCATTTTGTCTAGGCACTGGAGTGAGCCCAAATGGTGAGGCAAACAAAGGCAAGGCTATTACCAGCCTGTCTGGCCTATTGTTGAAGCCTCTCTGTGTTTATTGCCAGGGAATATGGATGAAACATGAAACAAAGCCTGCTAATCCACAGGAAGAGAAGTCAACACCGCAGCCCCTTTCTATTGATAGCATTGTGTCAGAAACATGCAAACCCAAGTGTGATTTATTTTGCTCATGATTTAGAATAACACGTCTTCTGCCACTGTTGGTGAGGATGTAGTCTACATTCGTGCATCCCAGCAGTAATCCAAATTATTTGGACAGACTCTGCCAAAAAGCCATAGTTCAGCCTCCAAAACATAAATAGACATTGTGAGGACTTGGACACATGTCTGTTAAAGTGGGAGAATAAGAAAACACAAATGTCACTCATTTTGGTGAGAGCAGTTTGAACCATAATAATTTAATAAGGTCTAATTTTTTGTTAAAAAAAATAAAAATAAAATTGAAAATTAATAATAAATAATAAATAAAACAAAACAAAAAATATTGTTATGACAGTACCGTGTCAGCACTGAATTCTGGGGATACCGATCTTGGATTTTTTCTATCTATATTATACCTGTTGGTAATGAGTGTTAATGAAATGTTAAATAATTGGAGGCTGAACAGATGTATGTTCACTTTCACCTGTCTGTCGTCGAACCCTCCATCACCTCCAAGGCATTATCAGCAGAAATCAGAGATTGTCTCACTTTTTCTAGCTCTCCATTTCTCTCACTGTATTTTCCTCGTCTTTCTTTTTCTCACAGTCTGAAGTCATGTTTAATTTGGAAACTGGCCTCCTTCGGCAAATTAGCAATTAGAACAATTTTGTTGGAATATGTATCTGTGTCATTAGTTTTCCTGCCAATTAATAGCTAGAGCAGGGGGTCAGGCCAGAATTTTCCACTTGACTGCTGCTCCAGTATGGAGGCTTGGCACTTGGCTTGGAGCCGCCACAGCTGCTGGAAGCCATGCTATACCTTTGGAGCACTTGCCATAATTAGTTTACCTTGTAGCCATTATTACTTAAACCCCTCCTCCTTAGCCCACCCATCTACACATGCAGGGCTCAGTGGTAAAACCAAATATTCTCTATATAAGACTGTCCATGAAAATACTGTGAGGCCATCCTTACCGCGGCCATTGTGGCCCTGATGATGGAGGTCAGTCAGATACAGTAGTTAATCATCAGATCACCTCCATAAGCAGCTCCTAATTAGAGTCCTCACAATACAATTTCAGCTTGTAATTAGCCCAGATTGGCTTCTTCCTCTGGCTGCCTTATTAGCAGGGCTGCTCAGCGGTAGGTGAGAATCACACTGTCATTTTTCAGAGCTGTCCGGGCCGCCCATCTTCCCTTCTCTACTCAACCCTCAGTAGTTACCATTCTGTGGACCCACAGTTGGTGGATGGGGGGTCCAAACAGGACAGGTGGGACAAAAGATTTAACAAAGGCGATGAAACAGAAAGCTGGAAACAGTCCTGACACGGCAGCAAGGGAGAGAGAGGGAGGGAGGAGAGAGCAGAGCGTGAAGAATAGAGGAGGTGGAGGAGCGGGGCTCCAGGGTTGTTTTCCAAACATTTAGCGAACGTTCATGGATCATCTCAGGGTCCGCCTGCAATTAGAGAGATGATATGCATAGTCAATGAGGCGTCTGAGACACAGGGATAATTAGAGGACTAACTGTGCTCCTGTCTACCTGTCTGTGTTTCTCTGTTTGTCTGGTCTTCCTGTCCTTAGCTCAACCTGGTGTCCAACGTCACATTGTCCAAATCGGCCCCTGAGGCCTCTCCCCCTCTGAGCCTGCCGCAGACCCCCACCACACCCACAGCACCCCTCACACCCCTGTCCCAGACCCACTCCGTCATCACAGCCAACAGCCTCCACAGCGTGGGCCCCATGCGACGGCGCTACTCAGAAAAGTACAACATGCCCATCTCTCCAGGTACTGTAGGATGAACACACATACTCACACTCTACACTCATCTGCCCTGCTCAATAACTTACACGCAAACCATATACACTGTATCTGTATATACACACAACCATGTAATCATGCTATAATTTGTGTTATCAGCCACTGATAGGACATTACTGTTGACACCTGATCACTTTATTCCATGTTGACACAGTTTGTGTTTGTTCCCTGTGTGCAGATCTCAGTCAGAACAAAGAGTTTTACATGAATGCAGATGTTAGGCCGCCGTTCACGTATGCCTCACTAATAAGACAGGTAAGGACTGTCTGACTCTGCTTGTTCTTTTCAATGTCTAAATTTGAAAAATAGGGCCTTTAACATCCTCCACCCTGCCAAGCCATAGCAAGAAATACAGCAGATATGCACTCAGCTATTTAGAAGTTCACAAACTACATTTGTTCCACTTATTTCTCTGTTCCTTCCATGTTAAGTTTTGAATACAATTTAGACAGAGGAGCAGATTAACCATCTTCAAATGAGTGCAAGAATGGTATGGGATTCAAAAAACAGCCACATATGACAATTGCATTTGATTAAGCATTTCAGTGGCTGTGATTATTACCAAATTCATTTCACACAACAGTAGGGATGAACCTGTTTTAAGATGGCCAGTCAATTATAGCTCGGCCGCAGTAATCTGGGATCTCAGGAATTAATCTGAGCCGGCCATAATTGCTGCCCTGTAATCTGCCTGAGAAATGTTTTTGCTTGCCCTTCATTTACACCCACAAAAGAAAATATATTCAAATCTGCCATTTTGAATGGAAAGTGCAGAAGACTTTTATAAACAGAGTAAGGAGTACACTTTACACGGACAGTTTATTTGCTGTTTTCTGTGTTTTTCTCAAGAGAACACACACAAACCTGCATGCCTCTTGTGAATTATTGATCACTCTGTGAAAGGAGCAAAATTCTAAATGTTTGTTTCTGTCACTGTTCCTCATCCAGGCAATCCTCGAATCTCCAGAAAAGCAGCTAACACTAAACGAAATCTACAACTGGTTCACACGAATGTTTGCATATTTTAGGCGCAACGCAGCGACGTGGAAGGTAATTTTGCTGTTCCTCCTGACTTCTTTAAACCAGAAGGAAACATTGTGTTGATGTTAGGGAGAATTAAATGATAGCCAGGCATAATATATTTATAAATGAACCTCTACCCAAACGCATACCAATACTCCACTTATTCTGTCTAAATGAACCACCTTTTAAACAAACATAAGAACCACATAGAAAAACCAAGGAGAGGAATATGTGCATTCTTGTATTAAAAAAGGGGGGGGACAATCTTCCTGTAATATGTGGGGATGTTCTGGTGGTGGGTGGCATTAGTTTAACATAGCAGTGCTCTGCCAGTGACTCCTGGCTGAGCCTCTCACACTCCCTTCAGAAGGGAACACTCTGTTTTCCACCAGGCCACAAACACACACACACACACACACACACACACACACACACAACAAAAACAAAACAACTAAATCTAATCTAAAACAACAGAAATGAGACATGAAAGTGAGATTTGAATGAGAAAGACAGTGATGAAGCACTGAAAGCCTCTCCTAAGCCTTAGCTGATCTGTCACATGCAGCTGGATGAGACCCAACACACACACACACACACACACACACACACACATACATAGGCTAGCGCCACTCTGCTCCACCCCCATCCTCCATCAGCTCCCACACTTAATGACATCCTTCCATAGGGGCACATTGGTGTTATAAACACTGGATTCCACAACTCTCTCTCTACACACACACTTAGTATATACACATGCACTCAGCATAGCTCCTGGAATAACAAAGCGATGATATATGCAGGTCTACTTTCATGCCTAAATGACTTGGATTGGACTCTGGATTTAGGTTTTAATAGCTCTTTTTCTCACATTGTAATGGGAAGTGCCAAGTCAAAATGACCAGAACCTTTTCTAGTCAGTGAAAATATTCTGAATAAAATGTTAGGTCTCTATAGCTCACTCATTACATTTGTACTGACTTATCAGAAAAGGCAGCATTGTGAATGATAAGAACAAAGGATGTCACTAACTCTATTGCCATGGAAACCAAGAAATATTTGTTTTGTTTAAGTCATTTGAAACTTCAGGACCATTTACTGCCAATAACATTCTGGTTTATTTATTGTTTTCATTCAGGTTTCATCCAGTCTGTCAAAATATTTCTTCTTTGAAATGACATTTTTCCCATGCAGATGTGTTTACTGCACTGATAGCAACCTTTTCCTTTCTCTCTTTGTTTTTACACCAACTGCAGAATGCAGTCCGGCATAATCTTAGTCTTCACAAGTGTTTTGTGCGGGTAGAAAACGTAAAAGGGGCTGTGTGGACAGTTGACGAACTTGAGTTCCAAAAGAGACGGCCTCAAAAGATCAGTGGGTAGGTTTGGCCTTTTGAGCCCTGACTAGCGTCTGTCTCACTGTTTACTGATGGAAAGACGCTGCTGCTACTGCTGCTGCTACTGCTGCTGCTTCATCTCATTGTCTGTGTGCCATAACGTCCAAAGTCCCTGCTTGCTTTGGCGTGCCTCCCCTTCATGCTTTCAGAAGCCTTTTGGTGGTGGCTCATAAGCCACAATGGCTTATTTTCATTTTGATCCTCACCCTCTCCCCTCCTTCCTGTGTCTGTCTGTCTGTGTGTCCGTCCTCTGTCTGTCCTGTCGATCACTGCATCTGCATCTGGCTGTCCCCCTCGCTGGTTTGCTTTCCCAGGGTGCCATTCGCACCAACCTTTCCCTGCATAAGTGCTTTGTGAGAGTAGAGGATGAGTTTGGGTCCTTTTGGACTGTTGATGATGAGGAGTTTAAGCGTGGCCGCCACATACAGCGAGGTCGCCCTCGGAAACACGCCGCTGATGAGAACTTTGACGAGCTGCTCGTACAGTAAGCACTTCCGCCTGTCCCGCAAACCCCAGAGGCCCAGCCCTACCTGCATGCTCCGCCCTCAGTGTTGTCATCATGCTTTTTGTGTTTAGCTCGCCATTCATCATGCTTTCGCAAGGTCTGTCTCCATGAACCTCTTCTTTCTTCCCATGAAATGCAAAATGTTGAAGATAGTTGTGTGGTATTGTCAAGTGATTGAACATTTTAGAACTATAGCCTTAATATCCACATTACTACACCGGTAATTGTATTAAGTTCTTATACAAAGTGCATTGATTTCTTTTTATGAAATAAGATACCGTAGCTGAGGAATGCATGCTAGGTGAGACATGAGTCTGTGGTTGTAATTTAATTTTTCTGTTTGCAGAAGTCCTGCCTTAGTGAAGAACATTCAGACCAGCTTGGGCTATGGTCCGACCCTCTCTGCTGCCTTCCAGGTAAAAATAAAAAGTGACTTCATCTTTAGCTGCCTCACTCAGTAAATAATAAAAGGCTCTCATATCACCAGTCACCTATTTAGGGGATGTACTGGTATGAAAAGAGTGATGGGCAACTGAGAAAGTGCTGACAACTCTCTTCCGTTTCACATTTAATGCCTCGGGCTTTGCTTTTCAGGCTTCAATGGCAGAAAACAACATACCTCTATACACTACTGCTTCCATTGGAAGTCCCACCCTCAACTCCCTGGCCAACGCCATCCGTGAGGAGATGAATGGAGCGATGGACCATGGAAACAGCAACGGCAGTGACAGCAGCCCGGGACGCTCGCCCCTGCCAGCTATGTGAGTGGCACACACGCTTTCTATCTCCACCGCAGTCTGTGTAAGAAAAGAGAAGCGAGGAAAAGAGTTTCAGCTGCTTACTCCACTGAGGCAGCAACACTCTAAATAGATTTAGACAGAAAATGATTTCAGTGCCCACCCAAAATGCTCTAAAATTACCTCTGATAATTACCGTTAGATGAAACAGAAACAATGCCGGAGAGGACAATAAATAAAGTGAAGAGGGATGATATTGGAGCGGTGTGTGGGGTCACGGCCAGAGCTGTGGCTGGCCTCCCTGCAGAACAGGAAACTCCACCTTTTCAAAGGAAGAAAAGCCCGGAGCCCCTCTGTTATTTTAACAGCAAGTTTATGAACTCTCCTTTATGTGTCCTGCTGTCTGTCTCAGGCCCGCCATAATCAGCATTCCAATTTGTTAAAATATTTACAAAATGCCAGAACACAGAGTGACGGAGCTGTTGGCTCCCACACGGTGAAACACAAGCTGCAACACCTTCAGAAACGCCTCTGAGCCGCTGAAAGAAATACAACACAAAAGCATAATTAGTCTGGAGGACATCATCCAAGATTCTCGTGTAGGAAAGTTGCGGTCGGCCTGGAAACCGCAGCTCCCCGTTCACTTGTTGTATAGGAGTGTCTGCTAAGTTGTTTGAAGCCTAAAATAATACAGCACACGCTGCATCGTTTCCAGATGTGGGGGCAGACCACCGATGTGCAGCACGGGTAGACTCAGGGATGGCCTCCTGAAATGTCTGAGCTTGGGGGAAATTCTGCCTGAAAACAAAAAAGGTGCAGTAATGAGCTCCTGGCCAAATGGAGGAAAGTGCCATCCTTAATCACTGTGAACATAGCTCTGAGCATGGCTGTGGAACAGGAAAGGCAGAGACAGGATGGGTGTGCTGGCCTAAAGGCAGCCTGCTTCTCCCTCTGCCCCTCTGCTTCTATCTTTAGGCTGATGGAGCTCACAAACTCTTTCTCCATAATTATGTCTATAAGCTTTATTCAAGCACAAAATGAGTTAAATCTGTTTTCTTTTGCTTTTAAAGAACTTTATTCTCTTATTAACAAAACATACCCAGTGTTTCATGCCTACGGATTGAGCATTAAATGTTATATAGTAGCACCATCACTGGAAGTCTCCTCTTGCTCAGGGAATAAGCGATAAACTAACATGTGCAAAAAATATCCCTGTTTTACTATGATGCTTTGGCACACGCTGTTCCAAATACAAGTTCACCACCACTGTGTAACAACATGTGTATTCCACATGTGCCAGTGTGCTGTTGGTTGACAGGACGCGGCTTTTTAGCACTGCGAGCACACCAGAGCACTTCTCTTTAAACAGCTAGACGAGAATCAGGTATCGAGAGACTTCTAATTATAAGCAAAGTTGTAGAATCAGCATGAAGTTCAGTAGCATAATAACAACAATTTCATGTCTGCCCTGCAGCCGCAGAGTCAGACCTGAGGCAACGGCACTTGTGGAGTTACTTTGATGTGAATATGATAGAAAAGCTGACTTTACTTTTCCCCCTTTTTATAATTTACACAAAAATATGTCAGCTCATTAGCATATGAGTATCTCCATCACAATAGTTGCAAATCACACAAGACGTCCTGGTGTGAATAAATCAAATGTGGGCTTTGGTGATGAAGAATGTGCCAGTTGTCCCTTGTTGTTGTAGTAAATGAGCCCGGTGCCTCATCCTGACACCGCTCCACCTCCACTACAGCAGCCCGGCACCGCGGGTTAGAGCAGCAAGTCCCCTGCAGCTGCTCATAATGTTTTTTGCTTTTTTCCCCCTCCTTTCTGCCACAGCCAGGCCTCCTCTCCCCCTGTTCTTTATTCCTGCTCTGTTTCTGTAATGAGAAATTTGGCAGATCTCATCTCTTTAGTGGCTCTTTTGCCCAGGCTGTGAGCTGGGGGGGGGGCTCATGTTTTTGCCTTGTTTACAAGTGACAGCGTTATTATTCTCATAAGGGCTCTGTTTCTTATCACAGTGTTGTGCCGAGTGTGCCGCTGCTGCTCTCCTCGCGCGCCTTTCCTGCCAGCGCTTTTCTTCCCTTATTGACACTTGGTTGAAAATATGCATTAATTCTGGAGTTTAAAGCATGTATGCCGGTGTCTGGTCGCTGTGTTTGCTTGAAGTTGATTAATGATAGAAGCCGGCTCGGGGTCGTCCTCTGGAGACCCGCCTCGCAGGTTGTGCATGTTAACGAGCAGGAAGGGGAACACACAGCGCGCCGCTGATCCTCCGCCACCAGGAGGCTGACAACGGCAGCCCACTCGCTCAGCACAGTCCATTCTCTCCTCTCCTCGTCTCACGTTGTTAATCTTCCTCATTTATCAATTCTAAGTGAATACCCTGTTGTCGGTTGCCATGAAAATAAAAAGCCTGCAGCTTTGCCGGGATTGGAATACCTCAAAAGAAAGCTGAAATTATCATCAGCACCAGTGAGGCCCCCACTCACAGGCTCATTGAAGCCAGACATTTGTTTTTGTTCCCCTGCTTCCTTTTTTTTTTTTTATAAACGGAATCAGCACAGGTCTGTATAGTTTTGTGCCTGTGTCTGTGAAAGGTTATAAAAAAAAGGATTTAAGAAAGTTAAGGATAGCAGTACTGAAGCTGCCATGTTACTCTCTTCTCCTCCTCCAGGCATCACATCAGCGTTAAGGAGGAACCACTGGACCCCGAAGACCACGAAGGGCCCCTCTCCCTGGTAACGACTGCCAATCACAGTCCGGATTTCGATCACCACAGAGATTACGATGACGACCAGGGCCACGACGACATGCTGTAAGGCTAGCGCCGCCCCTCCCCAGCCTCAGAGGCAGAGGCAGTCTGGGTCATCTGGGAGACAGAAACGCTCCGCAGATAACAAACACTGAACTGCAGTCTCAGCCACTGATGACAGTTCTCAAATGTCTCCAAGTTAACTTTTTAGTGCCATTACAATACATAGCAAGAACACACACAAAAAACACAGAATACGCCCCACATGAGGGATTTTTTTTCTGATTCCTTTCTACTTTTGATTCAAGTAAAGCTTAAAAAGTGAAAACAAACTTCATTTCTACTTATGTGTCGGATGGACTTGTTCGGTACGGGGCCGACGTGTTCGTGGTCAGAGACCCTCGTCGTGCAGCCAGGACGGACTGCGCTCGGCAGACTGAAAGAGGGGTTGTGTCTCTCCCCGCCCACCCCCTCCACTCCCTCTCCCTCCCTCTCTCAGACACACACATCTGACCACAAACTCACAAGAGAGAGGGAATGACTGACGTTTAATTTACATCGTGTGTGTGTGTGTGAGGGAGAGCGAGTGCGGACTGTTCATTGTCACTGCCTTCAACACTTCTCATTGGTTTGATTCCATCTATGGTGGGAGGGATGTTGTTTTTATTTGGGTGTATTTTTTGTTGGGGGGTGAGAGGTTATAGAATATCAGCATAATGTGTCTTTTCCATTCAATGCTGTTATTGATGTTGCATCTTTGTTTTTGGTTTGTTTTTTCTTCAAACTGATCAGACCTCATGCCCATGCTGTGGAGATTCTGTGTGGTCAGCACTCGATGATGAATGTTTATGATTTCCTTTCATGTTGTTCTTTTAAACACACACATGAAGCAGAATGTCAGATACCAAGTAGTATTTTTCTGTCATTTATTCCACAATCTTCAAAAAAAAGTCACCACTCTGACGTGTAGTCCCCCTCCCCCTTCTCCCCCTCCTCCTCTTGCTCATGAAGTCCATTGGCAATGCACTACTCATAATGAAGGCTCTCTCCACGCATCAATGAAGTTTAATTTAAGATGCGAATGAATGACAGAGAAATCATGCAGGTTATGATTTATCCTTATGAAATTATACTTTAAAACAGCCCCTCACGGCAGAGCATGTTGAGCTGCAACAGAATTTCTGATCACTTACAAGGGTTTTATAAAGCAAAATGAAAATGTCAGGTGTGCACCGGCGAGATAATGATTTAGACCAACTAATTGTGATTCCTGAACACAACTGTCATTGTTAATCAAACGTGTCTGCCTTTCCACACTGTAATTTCAATCAGTGCTTGAAGATAAACGTGCATTCCCTGTAGCTTTATTTGTATCACGCGCATGACTAGTTTTAAGTTTTAGTGAGTGTTAATAATTGCACACCGGATGAAATGCTCGTTTTCTTTCATCGAGGGGAAAAAAATCCCAAGACTTGCAATAAGACCTAAACATTGCACATTCCAGCATTTAACAGCCATCGTAAAGGGCCCAAACCTAACAGTACATGCCATTTAGGGAATGTGGATACCTCAACGTTCAGTGTCACCCAAAAAGCCAATAGTTGTAGTCCACAACATTGAACCAAGTGGAATCCACATGTGGTTTTGTGATGCAGCAACAAAAATTCCAGTTTCCGTAGGGAGTTAAATTTTAAAGGAACCATGAATTTCAAGACTGCAATCAACCACTTATAATTTTGTATTTATTTTTAGTATTATTATTATTTTATGTTTTATTTGGCTTTTTTTTTTTTTTTTTTTTTTTTTTTTATAGTTGTTGATGTGTTTTAATATCTTGTTCTGTGACTACCAAAGATAAACTACAAAGTCAATGTTGTGTGTTCCATGCAGATAGCAGATAAGGCCAAATATCTCTCCTCCATTCTCTTCCACCGGACGATCTCAGCAGCTGTGATCGAGCCGGTGGCAGATCGAATCGAGGAAAATGCTCCTCAAGCTGGTGTTTTCATTAATTCTTATAAAAAACCAAAGGAGTGTCTTGAACAGGACAGCTGCAGTAATGTTTGCAGTGACCAAAACTGAATGGGAGGTGCTGAGAGTCTGACTACATGATGACCAAATTAGGGAAACTTTTTGTCTTTGGGCCAGTGAGTGGAAAAGGGAGCTTTTTGGTCAGGAGCAGATTTGTGTGCAACATAAAGGGTATGTAGATAAAGTCGTTGAGGAAAAAAAGTATACTGGTAAATGGGAAAAGCTTTGCAGAGAACAATGTGAAACGGATTCAATACTTCAACTGGACCACACAATGATTCAGTGTTTCTCTTCTTTTATTCCTTATTCATTTGTATCCTTTGAAATGACTGTATGCCACTTTTTAGGGGTTTTAGCGTCTTTGTTAAGATTGGCAAGACCTTATGATTGTGTTTAGTTTCTGTCAACTTATTACTTTTTATATTAAAAAACACTCCTGTCAACTACTAAGCTGGGTACAAGGTACTTTATGGCAGTTATTGTTATTATTATTATTATTATATTTTTTAAGTTCACCGCTCATTAACTAAAAAGAAAAAGGGCAATCTGTGGTTTCCAGAAGATGTATTTAATATCCAGGCAGCTGTGGGATGGGTCAGTTATAGCCGGGCTAGGATCGTGAGAACAGGGCAGAGCTCGTCCACTAACCCCCAGTCATCTGGCTGGTTTGTTTGGTTCAAAAAGGAGGAAAAGCGCTGGTAGATTAGAACATTCTCAGCATGTGTAGCTTGACATTACTAAAGATAACAGCATGAGAAAACCGTTCGTACGCATACCTCAGTTTAAACCTATAGGGAATGATTCAATTAAATGAGAAAAAATAAATAAACAAACATTTCACTCAGTTATGGTAAATGGACTGTACTTGTATAGCGCCTTTCTAGTTTTCATACCACTCAAAGCGCTTTACACACTACATATCACATTCACACACTGATGGCATGCTAACTGCTCATCAAAGTAACTAATCATTCTCACACACACACACACACACACACACACACACACACACACACACACACACACACTGAAGGCACAGCCCTCGGGAGCAATTTGGGGTTCAGTGTCTTGCCCAAGGACACTTCGACATGTGGGCTGGTGGAAACCGGGTTCAAACCGCCGACCTTCCGATTGGTGGACGACCCGCTCTACCACTAAACCACAGCCGCCCTAGTTGTATGTCTCGCATGTGTAGTCTGATACTGTAGAGAGAAAAATTACAACAAAAAAAAGAGAAAATAAAATGAAATTAGAGCGTGTTTATCTTAAAGGTTTCATCCTTTTTTTCTTCTTCTTTGTTTTGCCAAACCAATCCAAACCTCAGGCCTTTTGTTCATTGAAATATCACCCAGCTGTGTGTGGCACCATTCATCCTGTCAAAGTCTGTTCTCTGATGTACTGATGGGTTGTTTTAAGGGCGTTCCAATATTAGGTTGTACATACATGTCCGTATAGCCTTTGTCTTTTCCTGTCCTTTCCCCTCTCTCTCTCTCTCTCTCTCTCTTTTTTTAAGATCAAAAAATACATTTGTGTTATGATGTTTGCTTTATCGCGACTGCTTTGTATTAACTATGAAATAGCTATGAGAAAAACTGCTGTATGTATTGGAATAGCAAACTGTGCTGCAAATGTATTTTACTTAGTAATCCTTGCTTTAAAAAAAAGAAAAAAAAATCACATCCTCCACGCAGACATCTGGGTGAGCTGGGCAGGGGCAGGCTGGGGGGGAGATTATCCCCGATTTTGGATTTTAAACTGTAATATAGAAAACAGACTTTTCTCTGTTATCATTGACCTAAGCATTTTGTACAGATTTTTTTCCCTCTTTGTGTTAATCTGTTTTTTGATACTTCCTTTTGATGGTCCAACCACTGCCTTCTGTGGCTGTATGTTAAAGATTACTGCTCTGAGAAAAGGGCAGACAGGTATATTTCCTCTACAAGACGGAGATATCTTGCATGACTAATCCCAGGGTCACAGAGATGGGGGGGGGGATATGGTTTAAGTGGTCAGTAATAATATAAGGGTGTATCAATCTAATGATATTTTGTATGAAATTAATAGGAAAAAGAAAAAAATATGCAGTGCCAAGATGTAAAGAATATTGTTAAATGCTGTCTTTTTTTGTTTGAAAAATTGATTTCACTCACGCATCAAAGATGTGTCCTTCTCATCCATGTCATGTAGGTAAAACACAGTTTGTTTGGCATGAAGATATTTATATTTTTATCTCAAGGGTCAATGTAAAATGAGTCGAGCAGTAGGCAGGTCAAAGGTTAGACGCTGCTGGAGACCAACGTCCTGCCAACTGCGGCCGTGTGGCATCAGATCGCCCAACATCACACACTGGCACCCGAGCTAAAACTATTGTTTCATCCATCACCAACCATCCAGCCCGCTGTCATTCCGTCCCGCTCTTTCTCCCTCTCTCACACCACACTTTGTTTTTTTTCCTGATGGAGGGGGAGGGAGGGAGGGAGAGAGAGAGGGGCAGCAGCCCAGGAGCTGTCATGGTGCTCTCATCCTGCAGCAGCTTTCTCTTCTCTTTGAAGATGTACTCTGTAGTTTCTTTTTCCTGTTTTTTTTTTTTTTTTGATAGAGAAATATTATTGCTCATCACTTCCATCAGTCTGTAATCTCCTCATCATTCCTCGTCTGTCTGATGCAGACCACTCTGTTGTAGTCAGTGGCGATGACTGACATGAGCATTCTAAACATGCAATAAAATGCTGGTTGTTCAGATCGTTTCCTCCAAGTCTCTCATTGTATCTGTTTTGTACAGTGTGGCAACACGGAGCTGCACATTTTTATCGTATCAAGTGTAACTGAACTCTAGTGATCAAAGAAGGACGGTGTAATGCAGAATTAAGTAGTCATCTCAAGTTTGAATACATTTACACTGTTTATTTTGACTTGCACAAGGAAGAGGCACTATTTGCAGCATTTATAAGGCTTCATAATGCAAAACACAGGCTTGTGTTTGGCTACTGTAAGGTCAATCAATGCATCAAAAGTTAAGAGACTACATGTTTCAGTTTTGATGAGAGCACCTTTTAGAACCCCTCTTAGTGCTGTTTTCCTCATTATTTTGGCCTGCAGAACAGTTTCATACAGACCTGTGTTTGTCATCTGCTGCAGGACTCTCAGCCTCAACATTAAATTATATCGTAATTAAAAAGAGACAGTTAAACTGTCTTTTCCTAACAGCAATTTAGGTAACTGCATTTGATAAGCTATAAATTGTAACAGCATTAAATTTCCAGAAATAATAGTGATATGGATTTGGTGACAGGAGCTAATGCTGATGACCAAGACTTGCGTTTTTACGATGGAGGCACAGGTCATGTTGGCCACTAAACAGGAGACAGAGATCAAGTCTAAGCACTTTTAATCTTGTGAAACAAGCAATTACAAATAGTTGCATTGATTTGTTAAAAAGCTTTAGGTGACATAAATCGTTTCTTGCTTAGCTTATTGCTGGAAAACATAAATGTCACGTGTATTATTAATTAAGGCCTCTGAAAGACAAGATTTAATGGAAACGATATAAAATCACAAGCGATCTTTCCGTAGGCAGTATTTTACTGGACGGTCAGGATTCATGTATATCCTTGTTGTTTTCATGACACTGATCACAAACTGGATCAGATAACATAAAGTTCGGGGAACACACAGTAATGGAAGGAGTTTGTGTTTAAAAGTCATCCAGAGCAGAAACATTCACATAAATTAATCTTAGCACAGTAACACAGAGAGGTATTAACATATGATATTATTATAGACCATAAAGGTGGATGAAATATTATGGGAACAGTGGGTCTCTGCAATGACATGATCAACCAATACTGGCCCTCAACACATAAATCTGAATTTCCTTGGAGACAATTGACAACACACCAGTGGAACTTATGCAAAACATGATATTTTGGTGCAGTTCCTTATCAGTCATTTTCACATTCAAAAGAACCTTGTAAATGAAACAAACCAGTGTTTAAATATGGTTCTAGTTTCTCTGATTTCTTTGAGGGTCAGTTCACAAAATAACAAACATTACCTTACCTGTGGTGATATAGCTGTGCAGATAGTGTGGGGTTCTTCTGCCCAGGTTTTAAAATGTCCACCTCTGAGATTTCTGCCTCAAGTAGTGGTGGGCGATACCACAAAATAATACCAGGAGCAGAATTGATACCGATACTAATGTACTATAATGTAGGGGAGAGGGCCACGTGTCACGACTTTAGAACACATCTGAATGCATTTTCACTACCACCGAATCAAACCAAACAAAAGAAAACAAGACTTATCAATCCGCCCAGCCCTAGCATCTATCTGTTGTGCTCACAGCAACGATATATTGAAAAAATCAGCATCTACATATTTTTCCAGAAACAAAGTTACCCCAGATAATCCACAGACCTCACTGTCAACTGTTTTCATTGGAACTACTTTCTGCTGAAGAAATAGTCCCTATGAAAACTGTTGATTGTGTGTTCTGTAAATTATCCAGAGTAATAGGGACACCAATTCTGGAAAGAGACGTTGCTGTTACGTTTTCGTGTCAGTTTCAGTCGACAGGGAAGATACGGTAGCAACTGTTATAGGAGCAGTTAGCTTAACGTTTTTCACAATAATTGAAGAAATGTGACAATGAGTTGTTTTTTCTGTGTGTCAACTTACAACAACCTGTATGACTGCATTGACCTCATCCATGATTTTTGTAATTTTTGTGGCAATTTTTCTGTTACTAATTTTCAGGGATGTAGCTAGCTAGCTAGCTATGTAGGAACATCAAGTGGTCGATTGTTTCTGCAACTGGCAGAAACAGCCTTCAGTGAACTCAACACCAGACCTGTTTTGTATCACTGAACAAATCGGAGATGTGGGCGGTGATATTATGAAAAGCCCAGTCTCACCAAGAACAGAAAAAAATATGTGAAAGGTTAGGCATGATAGAAAATAAAAATACTCTCAGTAAGTTAAAACTTTGGCTTACTTCTCAAAATTATGAGATACTGAGTCAAATTATTTACTTAGTATCATAACTTGGTATGCCATAATTGAGTTTGACTTGGTATCTCATAATTTGGACCTAGTATGTCATCATTTTGCTGACCCTATAACTACAACAGATCGCCAGTCATGTTGTTTAGTTCAGTTATTGCAAAAACAAACTGTTCACTTCATTCTAATTAAAGCGTGGCACAGCCTCATCCATTCACACAAGAGCTTCAGTCAAATAGTCAAAGCTGGCAAACTCCCAACATTGCAGCGAGGCAATTAGCAGTCCTGCAGTGTTTGTTATTCATGGTTTGATGTAAAATTTTGTTTATTAAGATGGGCTGCAGGCGCTGGTGTGCAATAGACCTGCTTGTAATTAGATTCCAATTATTTGTCTGTTTCTGATATTGTAAACTGGCACTTACCACATCAGTTAAATTGACACACTGCACTGCTTGGTTTACTCTGTAATTAAAATGTGTTCTGTTAATTAGATGATGACCACTTTATTCCAGGGCTCTTGTGTTTGGGCTCCTCGGCGGCTCGCTGTTTGGATCATGAGTTGCCAGACGCTTCCCTAATCAGCCCTTGTTTTGTTTCAATTACCACCTGCTGTTCAAAAGGCATGCCTCGCTGCCCCCCACCCCTGCATACACACACACACACACACACACACACACACACACACACTAAACAATACCATGAGGCCTGCTTCACTACCAGCTCCCACTCCAACACAACAATCAGTAATTCACAGCTGGGCCTGCTTTCTTCTTGTTTAGAAGGTACAGCTAGTTTCAAAGAGAGTCCAAGCAATTAAAAAGGGAACTAAAGGAAGATGAAAGTATAAAGGTACTTATCACATCAGTTAGCAGGCCTCATGTGAGTAGCCAATGGTAATTACGCTCATTGAGTAAATAGCTGAGATGCTCGGATGTCTCCTTCTCTTGGTAACAGAGGGTTGAGGGTGGGGGAGCTGCTGGATCCACTGATGGGTTCACTAACTGGAGATGACTAACAATATAATGCAGGTGCTGATGGAAACTGAATGTGGACGTACTTACTGCTGGTTACAGATGCACTCGCTGATGTTGTTTTAGCAACCCAAATCCCCAAACGTCTTCTCTGAAATCGTCAGTTTCAGTTTCACATGCGGCTGTTTTGTGTTGCATTTCATTCTCATTACTTTAGTGAAGTTTTACGTCAAGCAATAAAGTTACCGTATACAGTCTTTATCAGCGGATAGAGTCAACTCATTTGGTATGGAGATAGATCTGTAGACATGTAAGCTCATTAGCTGTTATGATTGCATCCATCACGTTTAGGACTTATTGTCCGTGTTGGCTTAAAAGTCATATAACAGTTGCCAGTTCAGTAAAGAGGCTCAATTGAAGAAGTTGAGGCCAAGTCAAGACTGATATCACAGTAAATACAAACCAACTCAAGACTAAAAGTGCTCACTTCTTTATTAATATGAGAAACTATGATCTGCCTGGTGATATACAATTTTTCTTATTGTCAACAAATCCCAAGAAAACCCAAACCCACAATGAATTGATCCTACTAACAAGTATTGTTTGTCTATCCAAAGCCTGATATATGTTATTCCTTTGTGCCACAGAGCTCCATTTTTGTCCAAAAACGATAAGAAACAGCTGTACAGAGCCTTTTTCAAAAAAAAAAAATGTACATCTTCAGTAGGAACCAATGAGCTTAGGCTTGAGTGCCACACAGACAGTATTGAGAGCTGGACTAACACATTGTTGGTTTAGGTCTTTTTATGGGATATATTGACAATAACAAAATAAATGATCCTTTAAGGAGTTTTGTTAAGAGATGTGGATCAGTGTACCCTCCAGCATCCAAATGGTACACACTACCTGACATACTACATAGAAACCTTCCTAGAGATGAAATCCCTTAGATTTGATTGGTTCTGGAGAGAAAGGAATCCTCAGATCAATAATATTACCCATTTTTAAAAACATTTTTAGGTGAAAATCGAGTCAACAAGGCTTGAGACTTGGGCTGCGGCCATGTCACTATCAGTACATAATGTACTGCATCATCACTTTTAACCTGGCGATGTGGAGAGGGTGTGGAGTGTAGAGCCTCAGGTCTGCTGTAAACAAAATAACTCCCATGATGAACTGCACTGTGGCCCTCACTGACCTGTACTCATGTGCCAGCATCCAGCATTACTGTAAGTAATTTGTTTGAATAATTGAAGAGATGCAAAACAACATGAATAATTACGTCTCTCTCTCTCTCTCTTGCACTTTGTGTCGTAGTGAATTAGCAGAGAAGTGGCTTCTCTGATCAGGTGAGGAGAAGAGTGTGTTACCAAAAACAAGGTACTGCGTATTTGTTTGGTTTCACACAGCTTGGAGTTAATGTTGCAAGACTGAAAAATGTTTTCATGAACTTTAACTTTTTTTTTTCAATTTTTACAATTTATTAAAAGGAATATTTTGTCGTTTTGATTTGATTTGTTGCTGAGAGTTAGATGAGAAAATTGATACCAATCTCATGTCTCATGTGGTATTTATCTTCTTATCGAACTATCGGAAAGAAAGCGAATGAATGTATTTCCCAAAATGTTGAACTATTCCTTTAGAACAAACTGAAACAAACTATTACACTATTTAATGTAACAATAACACCAAGGCCTTGTGGCAAATCCAACTGTCAAACCACCCTCAACCATATATTTAATACATGTAGTGATCATAAATTATCTACAACTACATAATCCATATTTTCTTAAATAAAACTGCACACAATACACAAGCTTTCATTTTATTTTTGATTAGAAGCATCACTCATGTGAAAATTCAAATTGTAGTTGTGTGGTTCTCTGACAGGTTTAGTTAAAAGGAAGTGCATTATTGTGAACTGTAGATAGCCTTCGTTGCCAGCAGTCTGAATTTCTATTCACTTCTCTCCTGCTCTGATTCCTATATGGGCTTTCTCCTCTTCCCCTGTGAATTTTTATGCTTTTTTTCCCCTCCTTCCTTTCAGAAAAAGCTATCATTTAAACATGTCATGGGTAGTGTTTACCTGCAGTGAACCTTGATTAAGAAAGCCTGTGACTTTACACTGATGCCCTCCTAATCTGTATGACTGGCATGCTAATTTCTCTGACGCTGCCATTCAAAACACAAACATGAAATGTTGGTTTTAGAACCGGGAGACCCGGTAGAGGGAATTTCAAGTGCTTATTCAAATATTTCATTAAAATGTAAATTTTTACAACGCTGTACGTCTAGCTGTGCACAAGGCATGACTTAAGAAGTTATGAAGTTATAACTGCATTTCTCTCTCTGATGCCAATTAACTGGTGGGAGGACTATAATGTCCTTACCTTGTTTTATCGCTGCATAATAGCGCGCCAACAAATGCATCACGTGCAACAAGAGTTTCAGGTATTGACAGCTAAGATTGGTGGACAGGAAGAAAAAAAAAAAAAGAAAGTCAAACATGAAGACTCCTGGAGAGTGGTGGCTAATCAATTCTCTTATCTTAACAAAGTGCAAATGAAGTGATTAAAATTAAGGTTATGCAAAAGGAAGGAGTGAAAGAGAATTGTAAATAAGTCCGACAGCCTCACAGCTGGCTGCTGCTGTTGGACATACAGGTTTAGATCAGACATTTGTCAGGACTAGAAAACAACCTGCTATAGGTACACTTTACTCAGGGTCAATATGGAAGCAAAGAAAGGCCATAATAATTTGGCTTTTTATACCTGATTGTGAAATTTAACCAACGTGTATTATTTCATGATGAAATTTAAATATTCAAATATTTTACTCAGAAAACCACATAACGTATGTGGTTTGAATTCCCCTCTTTCCAGAAGGTCTTTACAAGTTTTACAATTAAAGTTTGGACATTTGTTTAAAGTTTGTATTTTGGAGTCTGAATATGGCCGGTCCAATTTCAGCAACTTGGTTTTTTGACTTGGCTTGAATTATTAGTTGTGAAAATGACCAACTGAATTTGAGCAACATTTTTTTAAATAACCTTCTGCAAATGTCAAAGAGGGGAATTCAAACCACATAAATATAAATAGATGGTTTTCAAAGTCAATTATTTCAGTACAATAAATTCTGAGATATCAAACCCATAGACGTGGGTCCAAAATGACCCGTATAGCCTTTTTCAATATTTTTAGAAATATTTCAACATATCATATTCCAGGTAGTTCTCTCTCTTTTTTTAAATTTAGAATTCTTATTTACCCCTTTATTCAGGAAATGCTTTTGAAATATTACCCCGACTTTCCATAAGTGAGTAAGTTTCTTATGGAAATTTATAGCAACTTTTCATCCTTATCAGTAATATCTTTCAGGTATTTACAGTATTCACTGTGAACTGCACCTCATTTACTACATCATTTTACACAGCAAGACAATTTTACATTGATACATGTAAGTAGAAAATTCCTAGCTGTTTAACATATGGTTTACACATTGATTACAAATATGTTAGAGTTTCTGCGATTGCAATCATATCAGCCTACTTTATAGTTAACTAACATTACTGTTCAGTAGTTGTTTTAGGTTTATTGACATAACTATAACTTTGTAGCTAAGTAGCATATTTTAGAAAGACCAGTTGAACTATTTGCCACTAATAATTTGACGATAGGTACGTAATCATATGCACGTACTGTATATATATATTGATGTGCCATTTACAACATTTTATTGATTTTGTATTTATTTCAGTCAGTGATGGGGTAAGACTTAGAATCTGACATCTCAGATGAAGGCGACCCAGACTATTGCTAAATAATCTGAACAAATATAGAATATATGAAAAAAAGACACAAACAATTTGCTAACAGTGTTTCTGAGGGGGTTTTACCTTCCGCTTGAAATATGCTGCAGTTTGAAAGAACAACATTTGTTAAAGTCATGATGCACAGAAATTCCCCTCCAAGGCTTTTTACTTGTCAATCAGTTATTCATCATTTAAAGTGTATACTTGCCAGAAGATGTAGCAATGAATAAACAGTGGCATGTTGACTTTTAGGGTGTGTATCTGGCTGATATTTGTAGTTTTCCCACCTTGATCAGACACTTTAGCGACAAGAACCTCCGGGTTTGTATCGCTTGAGGTTCTTAACTCTCCCCTTTTATTTCTTTATTTATTCTCTCATTTTTAACTTGCGGGGGGAAGAAGACAAAATGGTTGCAGGTGGTGATGAAAATAAGAGTCATCCATCATTATTTATTAGGCATGAAAAAGATACACAATAATGTAATTTAATCTCTCAGCAGACAATTATTTCCACATATTGATAACGCAATGCGAAATGTGCCATGAATCCTAATATGATGTTTGCTTTTATTGGTGTATGATACAACCATAACAAATAATGTAATTGTATCAGGGAGAAAATGTGATTATTTGCACATGCTAACATTATAATATCAATCTGCCGCAGACAATGGTATCATATTATTTTGCTGTGCTTAACTAGTTACAATTTGCATTAAGTTATTATGTCTGGGTGGCAATAAAGACGGCTCTCTCCCTCTGGTCTGTGCTTTTCTTAGTTTCTTGTTACAGCTCTGTGAAATTTTGGAAGTCTGGTGTTGTCAGTCAAGTCCAACAGCCTGCATGATTTCCGATTTGAAGAGAGAAACTTTTACATGGAGTTTTAATATGATTTTCTTTTCTGCCCGTGAGCTATAGCCTTTATCTATTCATTTGCAGCTCCAATCCAAGCATAGATGACTATCCAGTACTCATCCAGGCCAGTCTGAGGTTAAGGAAGCACGACAATAGACACAATTACTATGCAAATGATAGTGCCAGAAACAAAAACACCTTTTCCATTAAAAAGTAAAATGCTTTAAATATTTGCATATAGGTGCACTGATTTGGTTATTCCCAATTTCAAGATGATTAACATTAATGAAGGGGCGGCTTGATGGACCGACTGTCAGGCCACATCAGGCCACCTCTGTTACCTCCTCTGTGTTTTGCATGGCGAAGCATTCACGCCATAGTGAACTAATGACCAAGTTGGCCCGTGTAAAATTAGACCGTGCATCTACACAAGTGTCTTCCTGACATTATGAGAATGTTTTATTGATGACTCATTATTAGCAGTCCAGCAGTGAGGTGAGTTTGATCCACCCAGAAGATGCAAAGTGTAATAATAATAATGCCTGCTTAATTATTAATATCCAAAACCTAATCCATCTCTGCAGAGAATATGTACATATTTTAGTGTCTCATTTGAATTTTTGCAACAAACACACACCTTAAAACCATTAGACAGCCGTGGTAATGACAAGTTTAAATGGGCTGATTTTTAAGAATTAATGTGTTATTGCCACTGTATGGCCTGCGCTGAAAGAAAGAGGTCTTCCTGTTTATTTTGTTTGATTCTGAAAGCGCGCAGCGTCCCACTGCACGTCCCACTGCACGTCCCCGTAGAGAGGCGAGCAGAGCACACACTGTGAGACGGCGTCATTCTGCACCGGAGGCTAGAGGAGTGTTTGCAAGTCATTAGTGGTTTGTAAATGATATTTGTTCCCATGTGACATATCATTTGAAATGGTTTTCTAATAATAACACCCACTGATAATAAAATAAGAGGGCCCTCATGTTGTGATTATGCTTTTCATAAATTTGGTTTTGGAAAAAAAAAAGAAAAGGAGGGAGACATTTCAATATGAATAAGTGCTCAATATGTTGATATGAATGTTACTCTCAGATGGTGAACATTACACTAATACTCCAAATGATAGCTCTGCTTTAAGCTCAGGTTCAGTTTGACCAGTGAGAGCGTTTCACACTGAGCTGGAAGAATTCTCGGAATAAAACGTTGCTTGTAACCTGACTCGGCTTTTTTGCAAAGAAAAAGCATCTTTCTTCTGATGCTCATTGCACTGTATTCTACAAGCAAAAAGCTTAAACTGTCACCTCCTTCCTTAATGACTCCTGACAAATACCCTGTCTTCCTGCTGTGCGTTTCCTGTTCGCCACAGCACAGAGCCGAGACAACTTGGCACAGGACGCAGTGTGTCTGGTGAATAGGGAGCCATACTGCCGCCATAACACCATTTGCCGTGTATTTTATGAAATGAACCAGCGGCTCGGAGATCAATAGGCCCCCGTGGTGAATACGAACAACGCTACTGGGTCCTTATCAGGAGCCTGCTGCCAATCTGTGGCAAGCGAAGCCTGCACCTTCCCTGGATACACCATTGGTCTTTGAAATTAAAGTTGACGCCTGTAATCCAGGGAAATGGTCCCTCTACTCTCGCTTAACACCGGTTTAGTTTCACCCCAGCTGATGATAAAGCATGACAGAAATACAGAGCACTATCTTCTTGCCGGGGTTGATAGGTTCTGCCAGCTTATCAGGAAACAGGCAGCTAACCTTCTTGTGCCTGGCCCGTGTACAAAGCTGAGGAGTCAATTTACAAAAGAAGCCATGCCGGGTGGCTTGTAAATAAAACCAATTCTTTCTCTACAGAAGACAAAAAAGTAAAAAGAAAATAACCAATTTTAGAACCCACCCAAAAGTGAGTAAATATATAACACAGGAGGCTAAGCGCTAGTGATAGAGTGTATTCATGTAAATCCGCCCAAGCACAGCTGCAGGAAATTGACAGGGATCTACTGGAGCGCGTTGCCTGTAAAGGGTGGGATTTACATGCCTAACTAGGGCTTAACCACCCTCCCCCGAGTTTACCTGTTACTCTCTGGCCTCTGAGCACGTGTCTGGATGAGCTAAGGTTGCACTGCTTATTTTTAATGCCTTTTCATCCCCCCTCATATCTGTCAGTCTCAGAAATGATCTCATAAACTCCACCGGGGCAACTCAGTATCGCAAAATTGGCCTAACAGCACATCAGGAGTTCTGTTTGTTTCCTGCTCTGGAGGCCTCCAAACTTTCCAAAGCAGCCATCAGATTAGCTAAAGTTAAAGCGCATGTGTAGAGCAGGATGTGACCGACACTGAATGAGGCTGTGAGGTGTGAGTGTTGCTGCAGGACTGCTTTATGAGTAATTGAGATCACATTAATGCATGTGTTCCTCCTGAGGAGAAAGTGCAAGTCTTTTCCTTTTGGACAGGATGTGGCTTTGGGCAGTTAGGGATGGTGGGCGTCGCTCCTGGGCTGCACAGCCCTCAGCTGAATCTCAGCCCCTGCAGGCAGATTCTGTAGACCGCTCATGGCAGTTTAGACTAAGCAGAAAAACTGTGTTTGGCTTCTTTTTTTTTTTCTTTTCTTTTTTTATGAAACTCTGTACACGTAGAGCACGCAGCAGCGAGTTTATGCCAAAGCAGTCTCAACAAAAACATCAAAATGTTTCATCATTTGTTTTTTTCCTCTGAACCTACTTTAAGATCCCTCCAGATGATTAAAAAAACACAAATAACTAGCACCAGTTCTATTAATGTTGTTGTCCTATCACACAGGAACCAAGCCCTGATGCAAAGCGTCCCTTTTTGCCTTGTGTGTTTTGTATTTTTCCCCCCTCTAAACAATGATTTTCAGAACTGGAGCCGCCGCCAATAAAATTAATGGGAGATTGGCTGAGTCCATACAGGAAGTGGGCTTTTTAAATAAACACATTGTTTCCAAACTAATCCACACCCCTATTGTTTACAGACGGGGAACTGGGCTGGGTGCAGACCAGGCCGGTCCACCCCGATTAACCCCGGTCAGGGCTACTTCATTTCTAAACAGAGGAGGAAAAAGATAAACCTGCCAAGTACTTCACTTTGATGTCATTTTAGGTCAGCATTAAAATCTTTTTTAATGTTTGTCCTCTAAATTAAATCATATTCACAACTTCTTATGGCAGATTAGTCAGTGATGTACAGTGAAATTTCAATTATCCTCCCTATTTGTGTAAGAAAATATACTATAATGCACAGTTCTCAATTTGGAATAAAACCATTTCTGAACCATTTTGTGGAAATAGCGTCTAAGCCTCGAGTCTCAACTTCTGTGGTGTGCTACTGACTGGAAAACATGATACTGTATAGCCTTTGAACATAGATACATGGTGTCTTTTCCCACGTTCAAGTCCACATAGTGTTAGTTATTAATAATTAGCACCTTAAGTTGTCCATCCCTTTGCAACATTCATTATTTGGGATGACCCATTGTGCTGTTAAGTTTATATTTTAGTCAGAAAGTGGAAGCCTAGCTTGCTAACGTTAGCACTGATTCCCACTAGACAACATCCACTTTTCATGCATTCCATTAGCTTCTGTAAACGTGTTCCTGAGTAATACTCAAAATCAAAGACCAACTGGAATCCACTACAGCGCTTGTTATTAGAAGTTGAAACCTTCGTGATTTTAACAAAATTAAACAACAATTCATTTGTTATCTTAAAAACTACAGTTCCCATGAAAATTTACCAGCACGGCAGTGTGGGTCCTTCTGTCATCGTAATTTGGTTTTTTGTCCTTAAACATGATATCTACCAAAACTCTCTTCTAAGGTCATTTTTTCAACTTGTAATTTCTCCCGTCTGAAAACGTCTACGCTGTTCAGTCCACTCTGTCCTGCTACTCCTGCAGACGTTCCGAACTAACTTGCCTGAGGACTCTTCTGTCAAGCTGGTGATGTTCAGCCCGCTTTGGTCTAGGGCTTATGTGGTGTTAGTTAAAGGGTGCTAAAAACAGAAATGTTAAATAAACAACAATATTAGATCAATTTTGAACCACACGACATACTGTTGAGAAATGCTTGATGCTTGCAGGCTTGACATATTAAAAATGTCTGTGTGATTTTGAATGAGGTTTTTCTGACTTCTGGAACAAACCCCAGAAGTTCTGGTTTCATTTCGGCTTACTACACAGGACACACAAAAAATCTCCTATATGGTCATTATAATTTTGACCAAATCCGTACACAAGTCAAAACAAACACCAAGAATATACTGTATATACATATTGATTTCTTATTAACAATGAATTTTAATTTCAGTTCATCTTCAAAATCCTATATCATAAAACATCTCATGATCAGAACATCTAGTTTTAAATGATCAACTATAGTAAATATTAACTTTATAGAACACAAAATGTCTTCTATTAGCATGCAGGGGCCCTTATGTAATGAATATACTTTGCATGATCAAATTATCATCCCTGAATTTGAAAAATCTGTGGATATCCAGAACCACTCTGTCAACCACTCTCACTTATCGCCTACCGCATCGATTTTTGTTTCAAATACTACCAGTCACTTATACTTCCATTTACATAATGTCCAATGAGAAAAGTTTGTCAGAGAGATTGTAATTCATATCTCCACTCTGTGCGCTCGCTGGCCCTAATACTTCAGTTAGCTACCTCACATTTACATTTCAATCAGTGATTACAGCCTCTCCTCCTCTCACCCCTCTGAAAGTAAATACGGGACTCCACTATCTCGGACTAAAATGCATTTGGTGGGACCAGAGGGATAGGCATGAATATTCTGTCTGGTACTATTTACCATGTGCTGCTAAGTGTCACATGCTGCAAATGCATCCTTTAATAGCTCACTGCTCTGTATACAGCGCAGCGTGGCACTAACACTGCCAGGAGCCTCAGACGTGCTAAAAATGTCTCATTTTGGCTTAAAGTGTCCACCAAATGGCATGTGACATGTTCTCTGAGGCGGCTGTTTAGTGTCCAGCACACTCAGCCTATCTGTACTGCTAATTTTGTTTTGTTTGTTCAAACCAACTGCCTTTTTTTTTTTTTCTTCTTCACACTCTCGGTTCATCTCATGGTTTCTAGAATATTAGTGGGCAGAAAATGAAACTCCAACATACGAGCCACTTCCTGCAAGTTTTCATACAGCTGCAGAGATTAAACACATCATTGTGGAAAAGGTCAAGCAAGTGGAAAATGTGTATTGTTAGTTTACTGTTGATCGCAACTGTGAAATGAACGTTTGACATGTTTGCTCCTTGGTGTTTTTGCATAGATGGCTTTAAAGGGCATAATAATAAGGGAACAAAATGCTGTGTGTTTTATAAAGCTGACACCCACACAAGCAGCTGCTGATGACAAATGTTGGGCTCCCTGTAGTCAGAGTGAAGCCTTGCACAGAAAGCAGGTTATATCTTCACTGTGTTGGAAGCCACTGTAGGAAAGTCTGCTGCATTTGGAAAAGCTCACTTCCATCTCCTCCACCACTAGACGCCTGCTGTCTGTTGACTTCTCTGTCAGTGGTAACCCAATACCCAACTTCATAGGGAAAAGTCTGTCAGTTGATGAGTCATCGTAAAGCTTACAATCATTACTTTTTAATTGCTCTTTGAGTGGAATTTTCTTTGTGTCGGCCCTGGCACAGTAAGGTTGGCTGGGAACTGTTAAGCTCAGAGGGGAACTGTTTGCATGTTTTCTTGTTTGCTTGTTTTGGAACAACATTGCAACTCATCTATCATACAGCGAGGAGGAAAAAAAAAAAAGAAGGGACAAATCATAATAATCACACTTTGCCACAAACTGCTCTCCCTGGCCTTCTGTTTTCCAAGTCTGGTTACACACATCTTGGCTCTGCAGAATATTCAATAGACATTTATAGGAAATAAATTAAGAGATGAATGCAAACCATATGGCAATCGGAGGTTTATTTGTAAAGCCCCTGCATCAAAGCTTTTTCCAGATCACACCATATTAGCTATGTTTTTCCAGTCCAGCAAAATCAGGAAGGTAACCACAGACTTTCCTGATGGGAAACACATGAGCGGCGGTCCGCTGAGACAAGGAACCTCATACATGGACGAGGCATCGTCAGGGAGCATCAGTAAAAACAATTATTCCCTGCATGTCTGGATGTCATATGTCACCCTGGGTTGACTTTAATATGAGGGGAGCGTGATGGAGCTGCGTCACTGCTTGGAGAAACCTTTTTAGCCTCAGAGTGAACCCCCGCCGCATTCCCTCTTCTTTGCATGTGAGGCGGCCTGGATGCCTGTACGGGGTGTGGGCTTGAAGACTGACTGGGAAGGGAGCCAAGAGGAAACGGCAGTGCCCATGGTATACACTTCCACCCCCGCATGAACACAAGAACCCCCCCCCCTTCCCTCTCAAGCATTTCATATAGGCCAGACAAGTTTACGGTTTGACAGCAGCAGCCCTCCTGCGTGTGACGGGCCCAACAGCAGCGGTCTGCCGACACACGGGGTGGTTTCTCCTTCTTCGCTGTTGATCTTGGGCTCACGCTGCACACACGCGGAGGGCCTGCCAATGTCAGACGTGGAGCACCACACCACTGAGAGTCCACAACTTTAACCAGGAAGGTTTTGGTTGTTTTTTTTTTGTTTAGTTTTTTTTTGCATCTTTTTCTGCAAGATGTCAAGAGCGAGCTTGGGTTGCGGTTGTTTCTATAGGGCCTCAAAGTCTTGAATCGGCATACGATGTAGGCTGTGGAAGGGTGTATGGGGTCATCTCTCTGTCATTCTTTTTTTTCCCCTCATAGATGCATATAAACACACACAGATAAATGCTCTATATGCTCAGAGTGATCAGAGCCCGCTGTGCGCCATCGAGCAGTTTACCTCAGGACCGACAGAAAAGCACTTCCAGGAAAAGAAAAGCCAGGGATTCCTGCTGAGGGAAAATGCATCAAAGCGCCTCACTTAAGGCTATAATTAGCCGCTGTGGTGTTTGAAATGTGGAAGAATGAAGTCTTTGGAGAAACCGAATTGTTTATTTATTTACTTTTGTTGTTTAAATTTTCCCTCCAAATGAGCAAATTTTTCTCAAGGCTCGAGTGCGCTCTGGCTTACTTAATTTGCTGTTTGTCACTGGCATTGTGTGCTGTGAGTTTCATGAGATGCAGAAACAAGCATGAGTGCCATGTTACAATAAGTGACATTGTTTTATGTTTATAGGAAAGAAACTGCTTTTTTCCCTGCCTTTCTCTTAACTTTCAGGTTATGTGACAGAGGGGGGGCGTCCTCTTGGCAGAGCAGAGTAAAGCAGCAGCTGTGGATAAATACAGTCAGTCCATTCTCTAATGATGTATGAAATCCTAAACTAATACAAATGTATGACCTGCCCTTCCTCTGTCTCCTGTCTAGTGATCCAGCCAAACCAGTGCCCCTGACGCTGGCCTATAGCACGCCACAGATGAAAACCACTGCCTTCAGAAGAACTTCAGTGTTGTCTTCCCTTGAGAGAAGGGAAAAACTCTTCTAGTCTTTCTGACACAGCCGCATCTGCTGACAGCTCACTGCTCCACCAGCTTTTCTTGAGTAAAACGATTTATAGATATTTAAAATTTACTGATGTTTTCATGCACTGTGTGTGGGGAGTTTTATATAAGGCATATTCGACAACCTGTTCAAAAAAAAGTCCCGGTTGTAAAATAACCCTCGGTGCCACGGATTCCATAAAAAGGAAAACATTACTAACAGCATGATCATTTTTTATGTATGAATGATATTTGCACAAGTCAAACTGTTTCACAGCTCCGGTTTAATGTGGAACTGTGCTTTAACTAAACATTGCTGTCAGAGCGCACGGGGACCACTGATCGGCTCACATGGAAGCGTTTCAACTCCGAGCAATCACGGCTCAGTTTACCCTGGCTACTCTATACGTTGCACCTTTGCAGCACCTCATCAACACGAGGAGAAACAGAGAATTCAGTCATTTGTGTTTGTTGGCAGCTGAGAAGCTGTCTCTCAATCAGGCCCGAGAGTGGAAGCGCGTCTGTCAGCGACAGTCTGGGAAACATCGCAACGTCCCCGTCGAATTGTTATCTGTAGCTTTATCAAATCGTCCCCCGACATGTTTCTCAGCAAAGGATCAAAAAACCCTCATCTGCAATATTTTTAGCACATGAAGTCAGGACTCCATGGGAAGCTGAAGAAAAAACCACCTCCACACATCTGAAAAAAACTAAAGATAACCACAGCACTTATAGACTTGATTTGAAGCAGGTATGCACACGCTGTCCAACAGGAAGATGTGTTTATAAATTGTCTCACTCAGTAATTCCGAGTTCATCTACAAAGGCAGAAGGCAGTAGCAACTGGTTGCCTAGAGAGGCCTGCCAAGCCTAATGATATTCTTGGGTTTTGACCAACTTTCCCTAAACATGGACAACAGATCCTTGGTTTAAAAATCAACACATTTATATTGTGCCATAGTGGAGGGAATCATATGTGGAGAATGGTGATGATAAGAAGTTTTAACATTTATTAACACTGAAAATCCACAAAAAACACTCCAGATGACAAGACATTTGTTGTGTATTCCAGCTTTCTTTTGTCTCAACTTTATATGTCTTATCACAGTTTCACATTTTCATAAGAATCACAATGTGCAACCTGAGAATTTAGTTTAACAAGAAGACCAGCCTGAAATTTAGCGCTCATTTATTTAGCGTTTATAACACCTAAACAAGGCAAACGAAGCTTCATGACAAATTCATGAATACTGATTCATCCCCCGTGTCAACTTTCATTAGCTGCTCATGTGATTCTGCTATCACTCATGATAAAGCAACAGGAGAGTGTATAATTTAATTGAGCCCAATTTTCAAAAAATAAAAGTCAGCAAATGCCACCTTAAATTGGAAAAGCCAAGACCCACAGTGATGGATGACAGTTGCGTGTTGGGAGTGATACTGTGCTTGAAAATATCTCAAACTGAGCGACAAAGTGTGTAATTCAGCATTCATTTTTTTTGCGCCTATAACTTATTGACTGACTCACTGAGACACTTCTGCGACTGATGATTTTTTTCAATTGAAGATTTTATCCAAATCTGGAACTATCACAATCAGCAGGGGGCATTCCTAAAATGTACTGTCACTCTTACCTGTTGCATGCCTTGCTCCATCAGTAAAGTACTACTGTCTACTGTTCTCTTTGTTAACGCACAAAGGTGGAAACTAGCCGGGCATGTTGAGTGGATAAAAGTACAAACTCTCTGAGAGGAAATGTGTGGAAGCATTTTGGATTCTACAAGCCTGATAATCAGACTGAATTGCCATTTCGTTTCTCTTCATTATTCATCGTGTTCATGTTAAGCAATTTTTATAGCAGGCGTGGGGGGTTATTTTGCTTTATTTTCGCTCCAACCAATCAGCAGTGAGTGATGACATTACGTCACGTGACTTCCCACTACCGAACCAAGTAGTTTCTGAAGGCGTCTCCTACAGACACTAAAGGGTACCATGTGAGTCTGTATACAACGCCGAGGGCTGTGACAAAACGCTGGTATATGACGCCCTGGGAATGAGAACGGGTTGGAGTGACCTCTATGACATTGTTATTATAAAGATATTGATTATAGCTGCTTTAAGGTCAGGCTTTGTAAATTGCAACTGCCTTAGATGTACGTAACAACATCAATTCCACAGTGTAGAATATTGTAGTATAGTTTGAATTAATTCCAACAAATTATATGTCAGCTCTCATTCATTCCAACTTGTTTTTTTGAAATAGTGATAATGTCCTTGGTCAAAGAAAATCATACAGTATATGAATTGTTAAATCAAGCAGTATTCCTCTTTCGGGATTTTAGTCCAGATAAAACATCTCATTGTGTATAACTGCCATTTACCTCACTGTCCTCATGCACTTATTGTCCAGCCAGTGTTGCTCCATGTTATCTCCTCTGTTTCATTTTCCCCATTTGAATTTGGTAATGCTTGAACTGGGAAATCATTTTTTTTCAATGAATAATGTGACACTCAGTGTCGCTTGAGTTTCACTTGATATAGTCTTTCTTATTTGTTCTTTCATTTGACTCCACTTCATTTAAAATAAAAAAAAAACAAGAGTTGATCCTCATCCTTACTTAAAATCCTCACATTAATCATCAGTTCATCAGATCACTTGTCTTTGTGTTCACCCGCTTCAATAACTCTTAGAGAGTCACCTCCAAATAATGCCTTCATCATACAAGTGCCAAGCACAGAAATCCTCACAATCCCCCGTTTCTTTATCCAATGTCAACAGCTGACAGTCTTTCAAAGTCGAGTGCAGTGTCAGTTTCAATAATTAAAGCTGTTTGTATTTCAAATAGAATATTTAATTTACAAAAAAGTCATATGTGGAGCAATAGCATTGGATGGACAGCTTTGTATCAATGATAGAAAAGAATAACCTCACCAAGCCCACCCCCCACCTGTGAAAGTCATTACATTTTATGATTAAAAAGAAAAATAATTGAATACCCCTGAAAAACAGTTAATATTGACATTTTTACCACAGTGGATCTTGGTTGCAAAAAACACAGACGATTCTGTTATTGTTGTATTCTTTAGATCAAAGGGGGCTTTAATGAGGCCATTATAAATACATCTGAAAATTCACTCTGATATTCAGCAAACAAATCAATACAGGATGTGCACCGTTCATTGGTCTTTTATTGCGGCACTGTAGGCCGTCGCTGAGGTACCACAGCATAATGAACAAAAACCGTGCAGGGCTTCAGCGCCCCCGCTGTGTTCAAAGTCAGTCATATTCAGTGTACTTTATAATTGAAATAAAGGTAATCTCTCCATTCCTTTGAGCTGCAGCTTACAATCTTCTGCTGTTGTCTAAAAGAAACATGCAGTGACCAGGTGGTGGTAGGAGTCCGTTAAAGAATGGTGGTGTTCTTCACCGACTGACTGACATCTCAGCCTCAAAGATTAGCATGGTGCATTATCAGATGTATCCATCTCCTGTACTGTTGGTAAATTTCTTTAGGATGTGCAATAAGCCATATGTTTCCTCATTATTTATTAAACAGCTATGGCAAAGTGTATCCCCAAATCTATATCCCTGTTACTCTTCTTGTTTCTAGCACGGTGACGGTTGATTAGGCCTCAGTACCCCTGTTCTTCACCACCAGCCTACTTTATTCCTTTGCAATATTGATGAGCTGCAGGCCCCTCAGTGTAGGAGCACGGCCTAAAAGCCCCCTCCTGGACCCCAGGCCTGCTGAGTGGGGAGGGGGACTGCATGGGCCACTGTGGGCTGCAGTGGGCAGTGAGAACAGATTCAAAAGATGATAAAAGAGAGCAAAATATTCTTAATAGTTATTGAATATCATGCCAGTTTATAGGCATAAAACTAGAGGTCAAAGATTAATAGATTTTTTTAATCAAGAAATTTAAACAAGGTGGCCAGGTAGGGTTGGGCGACATAAGTAGGTAGCTCTCCCTTTAATATCTCTGCATTAGACTCCTTTGGACAGTGTTGTAAATCAGGGGTGAATTGGACTGCTTTATGGCAGAATTAGATTTTTACAAGATGTTTGCATCAATGTGATGAAGTACCCCTATTAGTCAGGTATTTAATTCACTGGATTAACCAAATCCATTGTCTCTGTCCCAGAAATCATAACCAAGTTACTCAAGATAATCCACAGACCTTGTTGTGAGCAGTTTCATGTTGGAACTATCTAACCTAATAATTTAGTTTTTTTCTTGTCTGAAAAGGCTGTCTTAGTCTCTCTTTTTTTCTGTAGCTATTGCTAAATCTATTGTTGTCTCGCTGAATCCAACTGGTTGCAACAAGTCCAGGAAAGTTCACACAGAGTGATTCTGGGAAATGTGGAAAGTAAGATAAACAGAAGTAGCCATAAGTAGGGTAGGCTGTGGGGCAGTGTGCATTATTATGGAATTGTTTGACATGCACAACACATTTAAATGGACGGTTATGATCAAACCAAGTGTGTCAGATGGGAGATTTATGAGGTAAGTGCAGATCTCTGTTGGCCATTTAGCAATGAAACATAACACCAAAGCAACACTGTTAACAAGATATCATCAAGAACAATGCAACATGATCTTGTTTACAAGCTACAATAATTGGTAATCAGTGTTCCTGTATGTCCATCATAACAAGATCAGTTTTAGGCTACATCCACACTACTACATTTTCGTTTTAAAACGCATTCGTTTTGCTACGTTTACACCAAGCGTCCACACTACTTCTGTGTTTTCGAGCCTCGTCCGGTAACGCTGCTGGCCCCGTTTTCGTTTGAGAACTCCGTGGTTGCGTTTTAGTCTGGACGGGCAAAAACGGAGGCTTTTGGAAACAATGACGAAGACACCCGCGTTTGCTTCTCGATTGGGTCTCGTTATGCCCCATCACGTAAGCCTTTGACAGAAGAAAACAAACACAAAGCATGGCTAATTCAACATGGATAACGAGCCGGCGTTGTTGACCTTGTTGTCAATGCTAGCAGCTGTTGTGCAGTTAAATTCAGCATTTTATAATGCTACTACTCTGCCCACATGCGCAGGAGGCAAGCTGTTATTCGAGTGATTTGTGACAATTCCCAAGTTCAGCGGCATTATCAGCCCTACATTGAGAGCGGGTTTGGGGGAAGAACTAATGCCTGGTGGGATAATTTTATTAATGAAGTTGTGGTTCCTGGGGAATGGAGAGAAAACTTTCGAATGTCCAGATGTGGAAGGAGCAACAACAAAAACTAGCATGCGTGGATGTATTTACAAAGGTATCCTGCACGTTGTATTACCTGAGTGACGAGAGAAGACTCCGGAAAACTGAACAAAGTTATGACTTACAAGTACTGTTTCCTGGACGTTGTTGTCTATGATGGATTTGTTTTGATGCATCAATGTTTAAACGTTTGCTAGCAGCTTAGCTTAGCCTGCTGTTAGTGCGGTCAGCCATTTTTTCACGTTATTCAGCATCAGCCTTCAAACAACAATGTGTCATACAAACAGATATATATTTCTATAGTACAGCTGAGTCATTACACCCCAGAACCACAGACATGGTTGAGAGAAGTGATCAGCTTCCTTTCTTACCTACAGCACATGACCACTACAGTCCTCACCTCACTATTGTGCACTGCAGTATATAATAAACCTTGTTTGAAGTACATTAACCTGGCTCACAACAATGGTAATGTGCACCCTGAGGGGGATACCGGCGTTATTGACTTCCTGTTCCTGGAATGGTTTTCTCCTGACTGTTAACTGAACTCGTTTTAAGTTTGCAGGCATGTGTGGAAAGTGAATATATTAAAGACATATCCTACTATTTAATTGTATGAATGGGGATTAACTGTTGATTGCAGGGAGGGCTGGAGTACATCTGGGCCTTAGATGAGATGGTAGATAGCTGCATTCCTCCAACCCTACATCACATTGTCCTCTTGAGTTTCTTGATTAACTCGATTAACAATGTGATTAAAAACAAATCTAATTACACACATTTGATGTTACAAAAAAGATGTTAATTTTATTTTCAAGACAACATTTAACTTTGGTGCAATATCTTGATCAACATCTTAATACTGAGTAGATCAACTGAGCATTTGTGTTGTTTTTATAGTGGCGGCCTTTTCACACAGTTACACAATTGCACAGCATGAGTTATACAAAATCAGTGACACAGCATTGATAAAAACAAGACATTTACAGTGATCAATATTGTTTCATAATAAGAGCAGACCAAGAAAATCAGTTGGCAGTATTTGTGGTTGAACATGCACTCACTCACATAGGGGAATGTAAAAACACAAATACTCTTTTTCACTAAAGTACAGTATGAGCGTATAATGACATCAACAGGACCTTGGACAATTGTGCGCTAAATTTTGGTCTTGGGCATGTGCTTCAGAAGATCTAGATTTTGATCCAATACAAATATAAACATGTCAACGTGAGTGGCTACTGTGTGAGGAATACTCCAGTTATGTGATTAGCCGTTGCTTCAGTCTGAATGAGTGGACATCTATTTGTGCAGCATGAGGTCACAGAGATTGACTGTTTTCCAGGAAGCAAAGGTTCTTCATTTCATTGGGTCTTTAATGAGTAACATAATACAGAGGTGCAGCTATTTCACTGGCTGACACTTCCAAGTCTGTTGCACCTCTGACAACATTAACATTTGTGTTGGATGTTTCTCATTACACAGTGGACATTGCTACAGGCTCCAGTGATAGTAGGACACTAGTATGGTCCAAAATATGGTCCTACACTGACTTTTCAATTATTAAAACTTGGTTGCCAGAATTTGACATGTATCCAGTGTTGGGCAAGCTACTTGGAAATTGTTGTGAGCTAAGCTACCACTTACTCTACATTAAATGAAGCTTCACTACACTGAAGCTACCCCCCAGAGAAATGTAGCAAGCTCAGTTACAGCAGCATTGCAAAAGTATCTTACTACATAGAAGCTATTTTTATTTTTTTTACATTGAACCAATTTCATTCCAAGTCAATGTTATCTCAGTGATCAATAAAACTGTTCACTGCTCCTACTGCTCCAAAACCAACCGCATTTATTTTTTTCCCCCTTTCTGCCAACAGAAAATGAAATAAAACACGTGCTTTTAGAATGGAGTTTGGTTCAACAGTCTGTCCACTCGAAAGAGCGGTGAGCAGAGAGTATTTTAACGTTAATAATTAACATAAATTGATCTGACCTAAGTTCTAATAATGAACCTTGTAGGAAGTGGGGCTAAAACCGACCTGTTTTCTGCTTCTCAGCTCGTAGTAAAAGGTCACATAATAAGCACAAACGGCTATCAAAATAGAGACAGCGCCACAGCGATGTAATTAGTTTAAAGTAACTTCACATTGGACAGACTACGAAAATAGCGTGACAGATGTCAGAAATACATTACCTGGAGCTTCAATATGGTGTGTCAGGTTAGTCCACTTGGTTTGTTTCACTGAAAGGACACTCATCAACCCCTATTTCTTTATTTTTTTCTATATATAACGACGCCGATCATTGATCGGCAACGACATAACATAATTGTTTGCCTGACTGGCCATAGGATTTGGGCTCCTAATAGCTAAAAAGTAATACAGTATTCTTATTTTATGCTATTAAATTGGCATAGACCTCGGAATTTGCATTTACTGCCAGTCAAGTTAGAGGGGCTGCTTTCCCTCGAAAGGGGGCGGGGGCTTGACCCAGGGGCAAATTACCCGGATGCTCTCATCTCTACATACCACATCTGTGTATGACGGTGGCGTCACTTACTGATCCTTAGCAGTTTTATTTCAGGCCGCAACAGAAAGCTCCGATACGCTTGAGCTTCAGAAATGCTCGAGTGTACTCAAAATGCTAAAAATAAAATTAGCAATGTTTTTGTTGTTAATATTCCCATCACTTAAAAGCTGAATTTACCTTCTTCCAAAAAATGTGGTGCTACGTTATTAATGAAAATATAAATTATTATTATTTTAATAGTTCTGACATTATGTCAATGACGTCAGTCAAATCAAGTCAAGTCATGACGGCAATGACGTCAGTGTATTATGTTGCAGAGATATCTACTAAAATTAAAATGCTAACCTGATAGCCGCGTCCTCGTTCCAGCCCGGATTGTGTTGTAAAACCACTTGTGCCTCAAGAGGCCATAACTCATCGTAAAATACACCCGTCTTGGTTAGTCTTTCCACTTTTCCAACAATCACCAACTCTGGTTTGGTCGAAATAAATCCCTAATTCAGTGAGAGGTGAAGAATATTCTGGTTCTACACGCTGTCGCTGATTCTCTGATGCCCGACTTCCCTCTCGCTCCTCTCCCGCTTGACGCCTTTCCTGTCCCCCCGTCTGAACCCGCCGTGTCTCCGTCGGCCCCGGAGTCAGAGTCCTGGTCGGAGCCGCTGTAAATCACCTTGGTACTGTTTTCCCTGTCGTCAAACTGGCCATGTTCACTGGGAGGCTGCTGATCCGGGTTCCGTTGCCCGCTCACCCGGCTCCGGTTCTAGTGCCCATTCCGGACTCAGTCAGCTAAAGGACTGCTAAGTTAGCTGCACGGCTAACTGAGCTAACTAGCTAACGGCAGTTAGCAGCACTTATGACCTGATATGTGAAATGCTACTCCCTATTTTTTTTGGTGGAGAGCAGTCTCAATTCTTACATATTGCCCCTTTAATAATTTCAAGAATAAGTGACTACAACAAACAATGGAATTTATGGTTGTAAAGCAACTCCTGAGGGCTCTACCATTTATTACATTAGCAAAAATCATATTTAGAGGACCTTTAAACTAATCCACATATTGTTGAACCCTTGCCTTCAAATGTCGACTGCTACACGTGTTTGGTTTGTTTGGGTTATGACACTATTAACACTGTATGATTGTCTGTCCACTGCAATTTTCACAGTCCACAACTATTCACTGCATACCCCTACTGTGCAGACACAAACGGTAGCTTTCATAATGTCATCAACATTGCATTACATTACAGCATAACTTTTTGTCATTAACGTTTTTCTTTTTGACTCCTGAATGTCATTGGGGGGAAAAAAAAACAGTGTCTCATTTTCCAGTTTGCAAATTATTTCCACACATTCGGCATTATGTGATTATTCATGACAACTTAATCAGATATTTCCTTAAAGTGAGATACTCAAACCTGCATTGTATTAGTCAGTTTTATTTCCTTTGATAAATCTCTGAAACTGTTTTCAGTATTTCTATAATGGGATTCAAGTCACCTGAAGGAAAAAGCATTTATTTATCTTTTTCACTTCATTAAGACAGCTCATGTTGGTACTTAATGTTGTATATTATATTTTGAAAAGAACTAAATATTCATGAACCTTACAGCAATAAAGGGTAAATGTGTTTAAAACTTTGAAGTAGAAACCCAACCACACTGCTTTGGAAAGTAAACTTTTACACTAATTCACGCACTCAGAGCAAACAGATGAGGAGACAAGCTTCTGGGCAGGTTACATCCACAGAGCTGTTTATCAAAATAAGCAGCCAGTCCAGAGCGGTCAGCCTATTGATTTTCCTGCCAAATATAATCTGTTTCACCATCATAAATCTGTGTCTGACATCTGCACAAAGCCCCATTTTAGCCAAACACTGCCAAGTAAGGCTGTTTATTCACCGATGGCCTGATAGTCTCCATGACAACGCTCACTACAATTAGACAACTGTAATCCCGCCTTCAAACATGCACGCAGTTAATTATTTCAGCACAAAGTGAGAGGTGAAATGCATAGAGGGGAGATAGAGAGGCAACTGTGGAATCCTGGTCTGCTGCTGTCAATACGCCTCATGCAGCAGTGTGTGCGTGTGTGTGTGTGTGCGTGTGTGCGTGTGTGCGTGTGTGTGGATTCTGAACGCAGCACAGCCAGCCTTTAATGAGGACTGGACCAAAAGTAAATAATAAGAAATGAGGGATTAGATTGAGAAATCAAAACAAAGTGCACCCAGAAGTCTTTGTTTCTAGTAGGCATCTACACTGAATATACAAAATATTAATATGTTGTTGGTACACCAAAAAACATTATTTCTCACCTACCTCTAGTGATATCTAGCCACAGAGATATTTAGTTTTATTCGTCCAGCCTTTGGAGTATCTGTCTGTTTTTTGCCTCCACCCCAATAAAATAAAGGTGAATGGAACTTTTGGTGTTCAAAGCATTGAAAAATTGACACTTCAAAAATTCAGCAGCAACATGTCTTTCCGGAAACAGTGCCCCTGTTACTCTACATAATCCACAAAACATGACAACAGTTTTCAAGCGACTGTTTCTTTGGCAGAATGTAGTTCCAACAGTAATTTATTATCTCTCTTTCATAAAGTTGCTGGGCTTGTGAGAGACAGATTAAAAAAGAACAGTCAAAACTGATGCAGCAGAGGCAGAGATATCCTGACTTTTAGTCTCTAATGGCTCAAGCTCCAAAAACACTGGATCCCACACATCCCATAATGCAAACTGATTGTTTTTTTTTCTTTTCTTTCTTTCGTAAGACATTCCATGCCTGGTACATGTCCACATCAAACTCCATCAGTGGTGGAAACTAAGTACATTTACTCAAGCACTGTACTTAAGTACAATTTTGAGTATTTCCATTTTCTGCTAGTTTATACTTCTACTCCGCCCCAATTCAGAGGCAAGTACTGTACTTTTTATTCTACTACATTTATTTCATAACTTCTTTAGTTACTAATTACTTTGCAGATTCAGATATAGTAATAATAATAATAATAATACAGATACAGAATAATACAAAATATAATCAACAAATAAATGTATTATTATAGGTAAAGATAAGATCAGACACAAGCTACCCAGCACTACATAGAGTAGTTTAATATTAGCCCCACCTTTACCAGATGCAACATAAAGTGATGTACACATTAATGCATCAGTAATTATAATCCAACATTATAATACAAGACATTATTCTCAAATGGGCCATTCTACATATATATAGTATTTTTACTAAAGTAAAATTTTGAATGCAGGACATTTACTTGTAACAGAGTATTTCTACACTGTGGTATTGCTACTTCTACTCAGGTAAAAGAGTACTTCTTCCACCACTGAACACCACACTTCCAGTTTGCGATGCAGGAGTTACTGATTTGTTGTGTTCAAGCTGATAACATCATCGAGAGTTAACTTCTCAGGCTTTAAAAAGCTCCTCCACACAAGCCACAGAACACATTATACAACTGTCTTCAAATGACTAGTAAACGAATCTTCATGTGTAAAATTGGTGGAGTTCCCATTTAACGATCAAAATTTAAGGCTTCAAAATCCATCTCTATCTCCTTCTCTTCATCTCTATGTATATCTCCTTTTCTGTCACCGATATTGATTTATTAAGGGAAATTAATAAAGAATAATGTCTTTTACCTGGATTCAATTCATCTGAGTACTTCCTGAAAAGTGGTCCCTAACATTTTGTACATTCAGCTGATTGAGCATGAACTCCTCCATTTCCGAATTTCTTGTAGCTTGGTTTAAGTAAAAATCTGGAATTTGAGAAATGAAGAATTAATTGGTCTATTCTGCCAGTTAGGTTGCTTTCCCAGTTGCTAATTGTTCGTGCGCTCATTTTATTCCACAGAATAACGCACCGCATACTTTCTTTCCTCCCCTTCTTCAACTGTTGACTCAAGACAGCGCCCCTATTCCCAGAAAGCCCTCAACAAGCAGCATGTGCTCCTGCTCATACCATGTTAACAGAAAAAACTCATTTGCCATGTATTGTTAAAATTTTTATTAATAGCCATTTATGTCACTCAGCCAGGGCCTCTGCAGAAAAAGAAAACATTTGGGCCTTGTACAAATCTATCACTCAAGTTGTCAAAAAAATTTGTTCTCATGCAATATAAATAGGCCCTGAGTCTGTGGGTAGAGAGATGGGATCTGTTTCTGTGAGGGTGACGGGCTGGCTGTTTAGAGACTCCCAGTAAAACAGGTCATGCTGTTCACATCACGAATCCTCAATCACAAACAAATGTTTTATTTAAAGAGCCAAAGCGTTGTTTACTCCAGTCTGCTTACTCTCCTTCCCTTCTCTTCCTCTCCCACCCGGGCGCACGCTGTGTGTTCAGCACATTTGAATGCTGGAAGCATACTAAGAGGAAACAAAAACACTCCTGACAGGAAGCTCTACCCTGTCACGTAAAGGAACAAATAGGTAGGCATGTAGCTAAGTGAACAAATTGCGCCGACACAGTTTAATAAATGAAGCATTCAGGGAGTACAAATGTGTTAACCGTTGCAGAACTCGCAACTGCTGTAAATAACCTCAGCAGCGCTTGTTTGCTGAGTGGACGGGAGGGTAAATCTGAGTAAAGTACACAAGAAGTGTTGGCTTTTGCTGTATTTGTCACTGACAAATATGGGATGTTAATATGCCGCCGCAGTCTGCAGTATTGTCAGAATCTGTCAAGTTATTATGAGTCTACTGAAGGATCTCTGCCGGGTCACAGTCCCTACTGTTGTCCTATCGACCTCATCTGTGACCAACAGCCGATTCTATTGACAAATCAGCACAGAAGGTGTCTACTGTCAGCAGTACTCTATAGCTAGGGTTCCATAATTCATCAAGGTTGTCTCCTTAAAAGATAGTTCTACGCTTTCTTCTAAAAATTACATGTCAACTGTATACAACAAGTATGTTTTGAAAGAAATGCGATGCTACCTGCATTACTTTTAAAGAAATTTTATCTGAAAAAGTATCTGCAAAGTTGCAATATTCATACTAAACATATCAACAAAACATTCACTTTCATTTGTTTTCCTATATCTTAAAATATTTGACTGTGGCAGCTAAAGCATGATTAAAGGAATACTAAAAAATAACATTTGAACATATGCTGAACTATGCTTTTTTTGTTATTTTGCTGAGCGTTAGATGAGAAGATCGATAACCACTCTCATTTCTGTCCTTTAAATATTAAGCTACTGCCAGAAACCCGTTAGCTTAATTGGAGCTGGAGTCTTGTCATCACCGCATGGTTGCCAGAGGACACTCCAGGAAGTCCCTCCATTGTGCCAAGACATAGTAGGGCAGTTAACCATAAACCATGAAACCACAATTAGCAGTTTTTACACTTTTGTACGTTTTTGTACAGATAAAACAAACAAGATATAACATGCTAATTAGTGAGCTTTAGAGGGACTGGTAGGAAGACAGAGCCATGCTAGCTGTTTACCCCTGCTTCCAGCCTTTATGCTAAGGTAAGCTAACAAGCTGCTGGCTATAACTTCATATTTAAGACATGAGAGTGCTATCAGTCTTCTCATCTAACTCTAGGCTAGAAAGCAAATAAGAGTATTTCTTAAAATGTCAAACTATTTCTTCAACGTTTTAAGGTTAAGAAACGATCCTCATCTTGATTTAATATTGATAAATTCGACACAATAAAGGAGTTTTTTTTACTTTTTCAATATACAACAGCCACGATCTTTCCCTAACCTTAACCAAAGTGCTTCTGATCGAGGGATGAGGGATTATTACCAACATAACAGGTGTGCTCAATTTCGATTTTACCTCCAAATAAAATGGTTTTCGATTGTCTGGCTAAACTTTTGGATTGTTTAAAACCTGTCTGATATGACTGCTCATGTTTCATACCTCAACTGTCTTTTTTTCAGTGTTCTCAGAGCTCAGAAATTACTGGTGAGTACAATGTTATCACAATTAATAGAAATGATGGCCAAATTTATGAAAATAACACCCAAGTTGTGACAAACCATCCTTTAACCAGCAACAGAGCATACACAGCACTAATACCTGTGCTGTGTGTTCATGTTCAGTGAGTCTCCACTTTGTTGATATTCCTTTTGAAATACAACATCTTTCCATCTTCAACAAATGACATGCTACTCAAAAGCACATTAGAAGCGAGTGTTTCATTAGTGCGGCTGTTGTTGTTTTTCACACTGGAAGGCTCCTGTTTTGCATATGATGAGATGATTGTGCATGTGAGAGCGGGAGGGAATGAGTAGTGCTTAATGTGGTGGACAGTGATCAGTGCCCCCCTCCCCAGGCCATCTCATTTACATTCCCCCCCGTTTGTGGACAGAGCGCTGCAAATCTACCGCGGCTCCACGCTTCCTGCCTGCAGCACCCACCCAGTATGTGCGTGTGTGCATGTACTACTGCCAAGTCAGCCAAGGAGGATTTTTCACAGGTTAAAGCCTCTTAATGAAAACAGTTATTCTCATGACTAATTCATGAGATGCTGAATTATGGCTGACAAACAAGAGAAATTTCAGTATGACAAGGAAAATGAGGCATAAAGGCTGGTATTCTCAGAGCTGCGAAATGAGATGATTGAGGTAAGTGAGGGAGCTGTTCTTCATCGCCGTGTAAAATCTGACAACGCTGACTGACCTGGTCAAATACAGCTACATACTCCATCCTTGGGCTTTTGATGTGTTTGGTTCCCCTCTGATCGAAACCCCCCTAACAGAGAAAATATGTGTTTTTAGCTTCAGGCCTGGAAGACGGAATGAAAAGGGGGGCAGGGGGGATTTGGGTTGTGAAAACCCAGGCAGGGGTGCCATTCTGCTGGCCAGAGTCCGGCTCTTCACATATCCTCCTCCAGCACTCACAACAGCACCACACAGTGAGACAAAAGGTGAAGGATAGGCAGGTCAACACACACACACACACACACACACACACACACACACACACACACACACACACACACACGTTCAATACTACCCACCTTTTTCCCCATCTCCCTCTTCATCTGCCACTCTCTTCACTTCAACCCCCTGCATCCTCCCCTCCACCACCACCAACCAACCTGCATTCATTCTCAAGCAAGCAATGTGAAGGTTAACTGGCCTCTTATCCCGCCTAAAACAACAACAAAGGGAATGTGGAGTGATAGTGGTGCTTTTGAATAGTTCAAAAGATGTTGGCGTGCATAAACCCTGCGTCTATCTTGATCACAAAGGAGAGTGACATGAGAGAAAATAGCACTTCAAATGATGCAACAAGACAGTGGCGACAATTGGCGGGGGAGTTTTTTGCAAACTGTGCTCACGTGTGAAACAAAGACCCCATGACATTTGAAATGAATGAAATGGATAGTTTGCCTGAGCTCAGATCAATGCTGCAGGCGAAGAAGAAAAAAGAAAAGAAGAAAAAAAACCCGGATACAACACACTGAAGACTTTGTTTTTTTACTGCCTAATATTTACCTGCTAAGCAAACATGTCATAACTGAATTTTTGGGATCGCACTTCACATTCTGACAGCAATTGCTCTAGAGGCTGGGAGGAGATCTTCCCTCAGGCCATAAAACATCATTAACATTATTATTGTTTGAGTTCTTTTCCCCCTTTTTCCGTTAATTCAAAGGAGTTGTATTTACATGATGGATCTACAGTATTGACTGAATAATTTCTATACGGTGTGAATATGCAAATATAACTGCTCGAACGTTAGAAAACACACAACCCTATGTGCAATTATGTAAATTGTCTTTGGTTATTCATTCAGTTATTCACCCTTGTATTCGCTCATGCATTCATTTGCCATATTAGGGGCTGGCGGTGATGCCCTGAGAGCGGCAGGCTCTCTCCGCAGGCTCTGTGGACAGACAATGGGCAGGGAGAAAATCCCCCTCTCCAGAACGTGCTGCAAGTTGACCCACTCCCAGCACACAGCAACATATGGAGCGAGATTGCTTTGAAGAGGCCTGCATGGCTCTGCACACCGGTACACAACAAGGAGCAAGATCCACTGCACACACACACACACACACACACACATGCCTAGACATATGCACACACCCTTGACCTCATACACACACACACACACTGTACATAAGCACTTTCTTGTTTCCTGCGGTAAGTCGCACACACTGAGCTGCTGCACTCTCCGACAAATACAGTTTTGCTTTTATGTTTTAGATCTTTTCAGTAAATGTGAATGAAATGAAATTTAAAATATCGTCAAATCCCTGCTGCTATATATATGAAGAAAAATTTGGTTTTGACAAGCAATATTAGACACTAAAGATCACACTGTTCATGAGAAACACTGGTGTGGTAAATGATAGAGGAAAGAGATGCAACTTCTTCAAAGTAGATCAAAAAGTTTAATAGTTGAGCACCCTCAGGCGTGTTTCTTCAGTATTTCAGCCTTCATCTTAATGAACAATACTTTTTGTGCATGAGTAAATGTTGCCCTTCATGTTTTTATGCCATGCGGGGGTACAGTAAGCTCATCAATATGCTCCCCAATTTTTGAGAGCACATGGGTGAGGGTCATTGAGGATTGATTTCCACGAGGACTGACGTGAAAAATGTACGCATAATGTTCAGAACACATGGTTGTGATCAGACTTTTGACCTCCACGTAACCTGCAATCACTAATTTTGAGCTTGCTTCCATATGGAGAGGGAGTGTGGTATTAAAGGTGACATGCAAAAAAAAGAAAAAAAGAAAAGAAAAAGAAAGAATGCTTAGAAAAATAAAGTACTGGACTGTATTGTGTCATAACTGACCAGTCACGGTGAGGTATTTTCATTCCTGAGTAGCTTCACTGTATAATGTAATGGATGCTCAGGCATTACAGGTGTGTGTGTGTTTATGTGTGTGTGTGTGTGTGTTCAGGTGGGTGTTATTATTTCTTCCACCTCCATCTAGCTCTCCTGCATATAGTCCCATTCATTATTACTCATGCATTAAGACTAAGGTGGCATTGATTTAGAAAAGCAAGAAAAGCATAGCTGACATGTGGGTTTGCTGGCTAATATTCAGTCCAAAACCATGAAACAAAACCACAAAGTGATGTTGTAATGTAGCATTACACAACATATGCTGAGGCGATAGTCTGATATAAAGCGTTGCTGGAGGGTGAGAGCGCGTCCCGTTGCGACACCCAGGGTGACTTAGAGATATGTTTAGCGGAGGAACAAAGAGCAGGAAGGAAATGCAGAAGACACACTGAGCAAAGAAAAACATTTTCAAACACGACAGCAAAACACACCCTCCTCCAGTCTTCGGTATTAACTGAGTGAGTCAATGAGTCCAGCTGCATATTGGTTACTGACTTCATTACTGGTTGTTGAATGTCTTATTGGAACATCCACTGTTAATGTTTGTTATTTTCTTTCACACAGATATGTGTTCACTTGTTCCTGTCTCCATATGAATCATTGTTTTGTCATCTTCTGACGTACCCTGTAGGGCTCAGCTGATGTTTTTTAAAAGGTGTATTTCACGGTTTACATTTGCGTGGAAGCTGCTGATAATAGTCATATTTTATGCTGACGTGACAAAAACAACAAAAAAAGTCAAAAGACTGAGTGAGTGAGTGGCGTAAAAGCAGTGGAGAAATGTAAAAAAACGTACATTTACTCAAATACAAACTTGTGTTTCTACTCTACAACATTTCAGAAGAGAATATCGTACTTTTTACCTCAGTACATTTATTTGTGACTATACTTTACAAATTAAGATTTTACATACAAAATATCAAATTAGCTTGTAAAACTGGATGATTTGTTCAAATGATCAAATTAACCAAAAAATGTCTGCCACCCGGAACAACTGCAACAGTAAAACGCTACTTACTCAACAATGCATCAGTAATAATAATTCAGTAATTTCATGTAGTATAACACTCTCAGGGCACATTTTTATGCATTGAGCACACAGGTTTTATGCATGTACTTAAAATATCAAAAGAACAGTGTACTTTTCAAAACAGGACTGTTACTTTAACTGAGTATTTTTACAGTGTGGTATTGCTAATTTTGCATAAGTAGAGGATTTGAATATGTCCTCTGCCACTGTGTCAAAGCCTCTGAAACCCATGCAGACTATCAACAGACACTAACACTCAGAGAAATGACTTTAGCAGCTCCTAAAGGCAAAGTGAGACAGGTTTCAGTTCAGGTTTAACCAACTGACACCCCTCAAGATGTTTAGTTTGAACAGAGATCCCCCATCAGCAGTGGTGTCACATTTCAGTTCAGAACGCACAAAACAGACATAGTATGACAGAGTCCTTCTATCCAAAGTGCACCTCCTTGAATGCTAACAGTATTAATGTTTGTCTGTTCACAAATCACTATGGAGGTATGTGTGTGCTAAAAAATGAAAACCTACGTACGTGGTAAAATTGACAGCTTTTCATTTAAAACGTGTAAATACGGGCAGTTTCACTCATCTTGTAGGGAGTGCATTTTTCTCCCACAATAAGTGCAAGTCGTCCCTGTGCGTCGGTGCAGCCGCCACATGCAGGGCCTGAAACGCTCCACGCTCCATGTTTGGGTAAACTGCGTAACAAATTGGAGAAAAAAGGCTGGAGCCGGAGACACAGAGTAAACTCCCTCCTGGACAATACCATGCTGTATTATTAAAACAACAGCATAGGTCCCAGCATTGTAACCTGCTAAGATGGGGGGAACATGCTCATCGATGATATCAAGGTGACTGAACACACACAGAGCAGCGAGCCAGCTGCTGTTCAGGCAACATGGTGGGGCTCACGCTGTGGACTAGGTGCCTGGCTGCATAATTGGGAATTATTAAACATGGCTCTAGCAGCGAGGTGATCATGAAATTGTATTTTCAGTCTTGAGGGATGAAAGCAAGAATTAAAATGTTAGCGTTTGTTAGGAAGCGAGGAAAAAAAATTGAAGACTCTTGTCCTAAACCTCCCATGATTCAATTTCTTTTAAGAAACAAAGGAAATGCATTTGGACAAGCGGGAAGATGGATGATACAGACTGCTGTCGTAAATTGTGGATTGTTGTAAATTGCAATCTGGATAAATATTTCAGTGGCAACTGGACCAACATGATGAAATGTGGGGCGAGATATTGTCCATTTTTCTATTTGTGAAAGAAGCAAGCAGCTGCAAAGACAAGCTAAGAGTAAAGTGAGAGCATGACATGAAACGTCATTCTCTCACTTTAATTTAAAATATAAATTATTTTAGAAGTAATTGTGATGTGGATAGACCTTGTGTAGGTTACAGCATGGATGATTATGCAGCTATCCTCATTTATTTGTCGGTTGATCATGTTGAAAATTAAAACTAAACATTGTTAATATTTCATTTTTTAGCTCCATGAACTTGATCTTAAAAATACTTTTTTCATATATAGTTCTGCTCTATAGTCTATGTATAGGCCAGACAATGATCATTCATTCTAATGAAATGTTGCTATGATGAAAAATGTAAAATACATATCACAAATTAATACCACAAATATAACAACTTGTAATATATTTTCTAGTCTTTTGTGTACAAGAGCACCTATTTCTTGGGGTCACTGTCATTTCTAGCACACTGCACAACAACTAAATTCAAGAAGGTCTTGACTGAAACAGTCATGTGACACTGGAGCACATGGCTAAAGACAAAAGTAAGACAAAAGGTAAAATATGAAGATAAATATGTGGGCACTCGAGAGGGGTTTTATTCGTTGTCATTTCCAGGTGGCTCATATTTCATTTTAATGTAAAATACAATTCATATTATTTATTTTTTGTATGTTAAATGCTAACCCTAGGGCTGATGTTAGCATGCTAACATTTCATGGTATTTTTGTACAAAATGTTATTTCTACGACAATCAAGTCCACCGCTACATTTATTAATGTGGTGGAACAGACATGTGATGGAACTGACACTGTAAGTGCAATTTTCTGACAATGTAAGTGGTAAAGCTTCGTAATACAGAGTGGCTTGCATTGTAAATGAGGGTTTTTGTGCTACTGTAGTTAATGCTTGGGTTTTAGTTTTGTTAGGTTTACATTTTGAAGCTGCTTTATTTATTTATTTTAATTACAACTATCATCCAAATATCATTTTATACATCTGCTACGGTGAGTGAAATCCAAGACCAACAAGCATCTCCACACCACCTGCCCGTGCACTGTGCATTTAGTTGGGATCCCACCAAGGATGTATTGAGGTCACCAAAACATCAAAAAGCACGATAAATGGTAGAATGTAATGTTCTGTGTGGTGAATGAAAGCCTGAAAAATAAGTAGTTATCGATTGAAACTTGTTTTCTTTTAACAGAGTAAAAGTAAAGTAAAAACCAAACTAATTGACCTACAGCAAGAATAGCTGTCACTTCTGTTTTCTGCTGTTGAAGGCAAAACACCTGCTCTGAAATCATTAATAGGTGAGAATTGCCACATGCTTTACCCATAGAGAGCAGAAGCAGCTTTATTATGTGCGTTTTTTTTTCTTCTGTGGATTTACACTTGAATTCTCATTTTTACCAACAATAAAGTTTCTTTGTGAAATACATGCTGCTCAGAATCACTAAAAAGTTGACATTTCCACTACATCCAGTCTTTCCTACCATGACACATAAATTCCATCACACAACATATAGTGTTGTATAAAATTTATTAATAAATAATTTTTTAATGCAATTTTTGCTAATGGCAAAATTGTACACCTATGGTTAAAATAAATTCAGAGTAGATTACTATACTTAAGATTGTATAGTGTAAAAAAAATGACAGACTTCATTGAATGAAAATTAAGCTCCATTCCATTAAAACAATTATAAAATATTGTCTAATACTTTGACAATCAATGAAATGTGAAATCTGGGAAGTCAGTTTATGAGAGTTTGTAGAGCATCTTAAGGTGTCATATGATGTGTCTCTAATATCATCATAAAAAACCTGTTCTGTGGTGTTGTGCCAATGCTTGTCTCTGAATGTTTGAATAAAATGACAAAACATATATATTATTTAAGTGCATGCATGGTCAGGAATTGTTTCCAAACCAAAATAATACATTTAAATTAAGTTAAGGTTAGGTGATGCATATATTGGTAAATCTGCTGAATCTATGAATCATACCCACATTTTAAATACATGCATCAGACCACAAATGACAATTAAAAATAAAACAACCAACAACATTCCCCAGTTCAATCTAATATTAACCTAAAGTTTGCAACGGGAGCAAATCAGAAAAGTGTGACAGGCGACACGCGTCTTTGAAATGAGTTCATCTCACTGGAATCATTAGTTTGGAGCTGTGAGCATAACATTTTCCTCTATAGCAGCAGTTTCAAATCACAATGCAATAATATTTTCCAGCAGATTCTAAAATGATGTCGGAGGAAAAAAAACGGTGAGTGGCTTGATGTGGCAAAGGAGCAGAGGCTGTTAGTGATTGTCCTATATTGCTCATGCTCTCATGGATTACTTAATTATCAGCCCGTGCCGACGTTCTGCTCTGTTAATGGTAGGCAATATGGCCTTTACCTCACTTAAGGAATAAATTGTATTGCTCCATCTCTCTCCATCTTGTAACGAACACACCCTCCCACACACATATAAACATCCCTTCCCTCCTCTCTTCACTGCTCATATAGATCATTTAAGCTGGAATGGGATAGTTACTGAAGCAAAATCCCGATGAGATCCAGTGCTATTTCACAATAACAATTTCTTTAATTGGGCATCTCTGCCTATTTTCCCGCAACCTGTTTTATTCATCTTTGCAAAAATCAGGGATGGAATCCTCATTGACACATGCTGGGTTTATGATTTTGAATCATGAGGAGTGCAACTTCTCAGAGAAATTGCTATTGCCTCAGTGGGAAGCATTGTTGTGAGCAGAGGTTTAGAAGATAAAAAAAAAATTAAGTTAATCATGAACTCAGTCAGTCAGAGAGTCATGAGCTGTGGCAGGTGGCGGCTGCGTCGACATCAAAAAGAAAAATACACACCTCGAAGAGGAGGAAGGCAGGGCAAAGGATACTGAAGGTATCTGTGTCATCAGGAGGTCAGTGTCATTAGCAACTACAGGGCAGCAGTGCTGGACAGAGGCGGTGGGCTTTAGAGTGAAAAGGAAGAAACAGAGCAGCCTAGTGAGCGTCTTAATATTAGGCTGTTCTGGGATAGCAAAAACACACTATTTTATATTTTTATTGTGAGTTTTAACATTTGTCACATTTTTCCCATGTAAATATGTCTTACTGTAAGTTCTGAGTGTGCTGTGTCCCTCGGTTTCACTGAGTGAATGACAACAATTTTAATTAGCAATTCCTTAAAGCAATAGTTTGACATTTGGGGAAATTAGGGAGGTAGGTGAGAAGATCAGTACCACTGCCATGTCTGTAGACTACAGTAAATATGAAGCTACAGCCAGCAGCTGGTGAGCTTAGTCTAGCATAAAGGGTTGAAAAAGGGGAAAACAGCTAGACTGGCTCCACCAGCACCTCGCCTCTCTAGTTAACACGTTATATCTCGTTTGTTTAATCTGTACAAAACCGAAGTGTACAAATTACAATTTGTATGACCAAAATTACCATTTTACAGGGAATTACTTGGCAGACTATTTCTTAGAGGTGCTGGTAGTACTTAGTTATATCCCACCACAGGTTGGAACAAGCTGATACAGAATATACTATATGAGAAAGACAGTTTGGACTTTTCCATTTTTAAAGCTTCTTTAAGGGGAAGTATGGGGGAAACTGGATGTTAAAGGGTTAAATTGCCTCCTTAGAGAATATACATTATGTATATTCATTATCAAAGTAATTAAACCATGAGCTACTGAGTCACATTGTATCTGAGACAACAGCAGAGATGCCTGCAGTGTGTATCTACAGTAGCTGACCACACACATGCACCTACAGCACAGGGAGGGCAGCGAGGGAGTCTGACACCACTCTAAAGAGTCCCATTGACCTCATCATGAGTTGCACTCTCAACAGGAAGTCTGTTTCACTCTTTCACTCCGGTATACTGTGACCAGCAATAAGTCTGCTCAAACTGGCTCAGAAACCATTAAAACCTTGTTTGCCAGGTCGGTGTGTGTTTTCCCCTCACAGGCCTGTTTGGAGTAAATATCCGGAATTAATATCCACACACAGATCTTTTGCCAGAGGATTATTGAACATTAATTGCATTAGCATTTTCTCTCTGACAACAAGGTGGCTTCTTATCTGTGATCTTCAAACTGCGACTGGGAACTATTGATCTGGGCCATGTTGTCATTCAGATGATAATTAGGAGCGGGTGAGAGGTCAGCCTCCAATCCGTTTGAACATCTGGATGAGAGTTCCTCAAGGACAATTGGAGCCGCAGGATGCCGCCACTCTGTCGAGCCGCGTGTGTCTTTATGTGCCTAAGTCCATTATACAAATTGTCTAATTAATTCCCACATTCCAGCAGAGTGGCGCAACAATCAATGGAGACAAAACACTGGGAGAAGAGTCCAGTCTGAGCCCAGTGTACAGTTACAGTTGATGCATACAGAGCTGGAGGTGATGCACCTGCTGCAAGATTTAACTCTGACCTTTTTCTTTGAAGAAAATGACAAAAAGCTACAGTTCAGATTAACAGCTTAGTGGAGAAATTGTAAAGTGTAGTTGCAAAGCTAAAGCGAACACTACCTATTAGTACAGTGAAGGTATGACAGGTGTGAGTGCACATTTTATTTTGGGGCTGACTTTTTTGACCATCTTATCTTCCTAAATAGAACCCTATTAACATTAATCTATAAAAATTCTACACTAACAACATACTGTGAGTGTGCACAGCTGTAGAGGTGGTGCTATCACAGGTTAGCCTTATCTATAATTAAAACTGTATTTTAAGGACATGCAAATGGAGATATTAACAGACCTAACATATATCCTTCTCAGTGTGTTGGGGACAGAGTTCAAAAGAATTGTTTTACAGAGACCCTGCTTTGCAAAAAGTAGCTCAATGTATTCTTTTTCATGAGTAAATAAAGGTAATCTCCATGGGTGCATTAAATTCTGTCACCGCTGCATTTATGTTATCGTTAATGTGATGAATAATTCCGTTTGCACACTGCAAAAGTGCTTGCAGCAGAACTTTGGAAGAATCAACAGAAAAAATTGTGTAAGAAATTCCTAAATGGTCTCCTTCGGAGTGTGTAAGTGTGGAAAAGATCTTCGGCCTCTCAGCTTTTTGTACCAAGCCGTACCACTGCATGCTTGACCACTGGAACAATGGCTTGTTAATCCACACACAGTTCAAAGGAAACCAGAGAAGAGCAAGACAACAGATGCTGGTCTGGTGGAATTTTCTAAAAGTACAGATAAGCACTGGATATAAAAGAGAAGCGGCTGTTTTAGTCTGTAAATTATTATTGCCTGTAAATTGTAACATAAAGAGCCTGTGGTCCTGTTAGTCAGGCAGTATGAGCTGTTGTCGCTACAGGAAACAGCTTATCGTGGTTTCTGTTAACATGTTGCAATGTAAATGAACAGCTAAACTGTACTTGATCCAAATGTGCAAATGCAAAACATAAATGTAAATCAGTGTGTGTGCCTGGGGAGGATGCAGACAAACAATGCAAATATTGCCCCCTTGTGGTTCATGTGCACTCATGGGTGCTGTGGGAAGCTGGCAGCCATCTGGGACAACAGAGACACCATACCTGATATAGTTTGATTTCAAGACATAAAAAAAAAGTTGGAGCAGTAGAAGAGGTGCTTTTTAACTGAGTCTGAGATCATGTTGGAATTATGAGTGACATGAGGGGAAAATTGTGATTATTAGGTTTTGTATGACGTGGAAAATGTTTAGGAAATAAATTATTTCTTTCTGCAACCAAACCTCCAGATTAACTGCATTCCCTTCTCATTCCCACCTTTCTCTCTCTCTCTCTCTCTCTCTCTCTCTCTCTCTCTGTGTGTGTGTGTGTCCCTCTCTGCTGTCTCTCTCTCTTTCTCTCATTAGAGCAGAGTCAATTTCAATGTCACTTAAAGTCACGGCTGTAATTTATTGGCTCCTTAATACTGACGGACAAAGGTCGTGAGCAGCGCTGTGAGGCGTTCTATCAGGTTTATCTGTGCAGGTCATTAACCTTGACCTGGTGTAAATGCACTTCAGTCCAGGAAGCTCCCCTGTTTCTGCATGCACACGTTTCCATGCCCCCAAGAAGTTCCTCCCTGCGACAGCCACTCACTCCGCTGCCCCGTTAGCTCAAGTGCTTTAAACTTGCCTTAATTGTCATATGGCAGCCAACGCAGCTTTCTTAATTGATCTGACCTTTCACAGTGCTTTCTAATTTCCAATCCCGCTTTCATTGTTCCATCTGGCACTTTTAAAACGACATCTGGTTGACTGTACTTTACCCGGTGATCTCTGTACAGATATTTTTAAACTTAATGTATGCTTCAACAGATGTTAGTTTTTATAGGTGAGCGTGGAGCTAGACCGCACTCTCAACACCGGCCCGTGTCCATAATACTTCCCCTCAACAATTCAAATATTGACACCAGAAATTACAAGCCAGGTTGCCAGCAAACTCTATGCTATTATGTTGGGTTCCTTGTTTTTGTTCCCTATTAGCCAAACATCAACTGAGCACAGCCTTCTCTAATCACTGCCCATAAATAAAACATTAGCTTTCAGTTTATGAGCAAATAAACAATTTTGTTGCCATGCAGAGTTCAGTTTTGCAAATATCTCTGATGTCAGTGAGAAGGCAGGAATATTTGTTTAATAAATAATAAGCTGAATGTGGTCATTGTTAACCATGGACATTGAGAGGAGAGAAGCTCACTCTCTTGCTGTAGTATGGCTGCTACTCAGATCTTTTCCAATGGAATCCCAATCAGGAATGTTAAAATATTCCCTTCACTGTTAAGACCATAGCTTCATTTTTCTTCACTCAAATCATCTGAATAAAAAGCCTCTTTGCAGAACTGTTATTTGTAGATCAGTTCTACCGTGGGGCATCTTCTTCTCCGCACGTTTAAGCTGCCATCTTTCCTCCTCATACTGTACATAATCTTCTCTTTAACCCTTTCCCCTAAACTGCAGCTCTCTGGTTTGTCCTCCCTATCTCCCAACATGGACGACAATGTTGTGGACTTTCACTTTCCTCCCTTTGAAAACTTAATTTTCTTCTCTGACATTTTTCCAAAAGATAAATTTCTATAGCCTGTATTTTCATGGGGAAGTGCTCAGAGATGTCTCTACCTGCAGGCTGTTAAATTAGTGCCATATAATTGACTGATTAAACGCTTATTGATTGCTGAGATACGGATGATGGAGACAGAGGATATGGATACTCTTGCCCTTGCATTTTACACTGCCCTCCTTTCATGAGGAAGCATAATACACACTAAGCCAAAGAGAAACTGATCCCTGACTGAAAAAAATTCCTGACTGGTGTTACATTTTGAGGACTGAGGGTTGAACAAGATTGCTGAGAATTCATCAGGATTGTAACTTTTTCTGAGCAGCCACTTTAATAAATGCATATCAGAAATGTAATGTATTGTGTTTGTCCAATTTTCTGTCTATTTGATAACTAAATAGGGCAGGGTTTGGTAGTCTCACAGGGCTTTAGGAGACAGGGATTGACATGCGGCAGCCTCAAGGTCAGAGTCTGCTGCTCCCCTGAAAGCCTCCAGCCACTGATAGACACGTCTTCCCTCCTGAGCCGTGCTGGAGCGAACACACCGCAGAACATCTGTTCGCAAACAGCCCTGATGGAGCCGTACTGACACCAAACGTACACCCGCCGCCCATACCTCACCACCCAATTCCCCGGCTGGGGCCAGATGGCGGCCCGCGCTGCCGCTCCCTCCTCTCCTCGTCCAGGACAAATCATAAGGAAGAATGGCCTGCAGGTACCGCCCCAGGCATGCCTGTGCCACTCACCGCTGACCACCCTCTGGTGGCTTCCAATGTTCCCTCCTGTCAAAAGACAAATTGTCCAACAGACTGCTCTTTTATGAATTCACCCCGCGGTCCATTTCTCAAAAGAGGTTAAGGAAAATCCTTGGCCTGAGCTGCTCAACTTTGAGATAGAACTCTGTTCTCTGAAAAGTTAAGAGGCCTGGAGACAGAGCAAAGCAAGAGGTCCTGGAATGGGGGGCGACTCCCAGTTTCTCCACAATGGCACAATTGTTAATCTGAGTCCAAACAGCAGATACACCTCACTACCATCCTCTGTGTTCGACCTCTGAATTATGTGCTCTGCTGCCATCATAAATAGGAACTTAGGTAAGGAAGAAAAGAGAACATTAGAGAATCTATGTTTTGGAAACAACAATTACCAGACAGTTTAAAACAGTAAAGCAAATTACTGGAAAATAAAATACAGACTATTCCCATCTCTTGGCAAGTGTTTATTTAGTGTCAGTTTGGAGAAGCTAAACCTAAAATTTGAAAAGGATAAACACAAATGACTGAGGTTAACCACTAACACTGCTTCAGTTTCTTCTACTGTGCAAAAACACACACACAGACACACACATAGATATATGCACACAGACACACACATCAATCATCAAGCAACAACCAAAATCATCTCATCATCATAAAAACCAGTTGTTCTGTTCTGTGATTCAGCAGCTGCTTTTCTCTGGTTACTTTCATTGGATTGTGGGTTATTTCTCTGCGCTGGATCTCACTTTGAGAGATGGCTGGACTATTTCAGCGCTGAAGTCATCTTTTTACAGGTGACCCGGTTAGGAATGCCACCACAGATCAGGGATAAGTGTGATTAATCTCCACTGACATTCTTATGGCACCTTTTACAAAGCTTTTCATCTTGAGGCTGCACAGGAGAGATGTGTGGGAAACAATATATCTCTAATGACAGTAAAAATCTGCCTCATGGATTGCAACTGCAATATCTGCTCTGCTCATTTAGCCTTAGTGCTATTTTTGGGGTTACTTTAGGTTTGCTCTAGTTACAGTTCCCACTAATATCCTTGCTGGATATTCTGAGAGAGCTGTAGATCAAATAGATGAGATTTTCTTTCACCATTGTGTCATGGTGCAAATTAGGCTTTGCATACACGTACAACTGCTTGGATGTTTACATTATGCATAATGACTACTGGCAGCTTATTCTTTATGCTTACATACAGTATAAAGTGGGCCTAGGCAGGTTTTTAACAGGTCACAAGGTAGATCAGAATAGTGAAAACATACCCATTAATGCTTTGTCACAGTAGCACACTTTTAAAAAGCACATAAATATAATGCACCTCTACTATTCATTTTACTGGACAGGACTCGAGCCAGGAAACACGCTGAACATTGACCAAGCACTTTAAAACTTATCACAGACCAGCAACAACACTGAAAAGCTAATACTACTCATACAAGACGTATAGGGTGAGTTCACCCAAATCGCAAAACATGTTTCCCACTTACCCCTTGTGGTTTATAGTCATGAAGATAGTTTTGGTTTTGTTTGTTGAGATTGCCAAGATTATGGCTGAGAATGAATGGTATTTAATTAGCAGTGCTTAAAGCATCAGAAAACGAAAGAGTAAAACCCAAGAGTGACATGTCACTCCAGAAACAATGTCCCTGTTAACTCTGGATATACCTCAAAGTCAACAGTTTTCAATGAGAATAACTTTCTAAAAAAACCAAAAAAAAAACAACAACAAACCCCCCTTAGTAAAATCAAGTTCTGTGAAGGATCCTGAGTAACAGGGACATTGTTTCTAAAAAGAACTCTCATTGGTGCGTTACACCTTTGGTGGTCTAGTGAGTATTTACGGCAACAAGACAGTGTGGGACTCAAAATAAACTGTACTGTGTTCGTCATCATGAAAGAACATGTCACCCAGGGCAACTGTGTGGCTCATTGATATGCTCTTGATATCTTTTGAACAACAATGGAGCTCTATGGCACAGAGGAATAAGATATATCAGGCTTTGGCTACACCAGCAATACTTGTTAGTAGGATCAATTCATTGTTGGTTTGGATTTTTTCATGGGTTTGTTGACAATAAGAAAAATATAGAACATCACCAGACGTATCCTTTAAAGCACCTGTGACAGAATACGTATGTGGGAAAACCCAATATCAGCAGATCATATACTGTAAATCATCTCAGCTGTGTTGGGTTCTGATAATGTTTGTAGCTCAATGACACAAGTTCGGCCTCTGCATGATCAAACACTTCCCTTCCCAGAGCACAGCCTCCTGACCCATGCCAACTGCGCGGAAACATTTGAACTAATATTTACACCACTTAAGAAGTTCCTCAAAAAAGTGATCTTAATGAGTAGATGTGACTAAATATGGTAAGCTGCTGTATCGCCGGTTTGATATGAAACAATTCTGCTCTGCTATTTTCCTGAGCAACACTTCAAGTATGTTTACAGTAAAACCAGGGCCCTCCAGACACACCACACAAGAGTGCACTTGACCGTGTGATGCGCTCTCTGAGAGTGAGGTAAAAAACATCTTGAACTAAGCAGGCCCCTACGGCGAAAGATCTCCACCAAATTGCACTGGTGTTATTCATTGAGATTGCGCTAATTAAAGCCGTGCTTCATGGAAGAAGAGGGCGGGGGTTCTCAAAGCACTCACAAGCTTAATGGTGCAAAGACTTTCTACCTGATGAGGACATTCCTACCGCAGGTATGTGTCCCAACTGCCAGCAGCACTGCAAGCCAAATAGCAATTTAGCACTCAAACACAAGTGTTTACACTGCACTTTGACACTTCGACTTTTTTTTTAATGTACCTTGCTATTTTTTTATATTCAGTGTATATTTACATCAAGAGGGTGAATTTGAAAACTTGCAAATGGTTCGTTAAGCCTGCATGGTTTCAGCTGGAGCCCTCCGGGGCCACAGTGTGAGCTTGTCCCTGTAGAGCTGTGGCTAAAGCCCACTCACTGTCAGAGTGGAGCCAGTTGGCGCTGCAGGGAGGGCAGGGATAAAGGGAGGGTGCGGGTTGGAGGGGTTTGTAGGAGGGGGGCTGCTCCTCTGCCTTCAATCCCACATGATCTCACTGGTCCTGGAGAGTATATCAGGCAAAAGCAGCGTGATCATTAAATGCCCATGCTGCAAATCTTTTTAATTATTCTCCTTCCTCCCTAGCCTTTTAATGAGAGGAGTATCCACAGATAATGCGAGTAATTGGACAATGGGATTCACTCATTCAATTATTGACCACTGAATCTGCTCAAGAGCTGATGGGTAATTTTCATTCTCTGCTCTGGCTCCAGGGCTCAGCATTCAGCATCCTGCTAAAAAAACCCAAAGAACGCTCCTTCTGGTGGATTGTATGTTGTTTAAATCCATTTTTTGGGCTCCATCCAAAAAGCATATTACATTATAATTTGTTTGAACCATGAAAGGGTTAGATCTAAATACTGTGTGGCAGGCCTATCCATAAAATCTTGCTAAGTAACCTCTGGTATGCGATGCTGGCCTTTGCACTTAAACCACATATTGCCATTTTCAGTGGAGTCGCTATGTTGAGTAATCGGCTTTTGTTTGAAATCTATTGAAGTCAGAGATGAGTGTGTACCAGTCATTTTAATGGTCTGCTCTGAATCTGGCAGAACAATCCAGCTGCATTCAGAATGTCTACCGGAATGACATTAAATGTTCATGATGAGAGGTGGTGGTCATTAAAGGAATAGTTCGACATTTTCGCTCTCTTGCTGAGAGTTAGATGAGAGGATTGATAACAAATTTTAGACACAGCATGATTGCATACAAAGTAAATGGGACGATGTGATTAGATGCAAATTCACCCAGGCCACGTGAAGACTGGTGAAGACTCATCCGCAGACAGTCTGACAAATGTACAAAGATGAGAGGAAAAATGAGAGAGACCGGAGGAAAATAACAGAAAGAACAAGAGTTCCTGGAGAGTTTTAAGATCAGTCAGAGGCTGAGCTAAGCACAAACACACACACACAGGCACACTACCATACAAACAGCCGATACGTACGCTTCTATCTGGCTTAAAGCTAACGTGTAAATTGGCTCCGCTTTCTGTCTGAACACTTTCATTTTTGTATGTATTAAACAAACAAGATATAACGTATTAATCTGTGACCTTTAGAGGTGCTGGTTAGTGGATTTTTTTACCTTTGGACAGAGCCAAGCTAGCTGTTTCCCTCTGTTTTCATTCTTTACGCTAAGCTAAGCTAAGCTAAGCTAAGCTAAGCTAACCAGTAATTGGCAATTCACTAGCAAGGACCACACCATCAACACATGTGTTTAAATGACTCTTTAACGAAAGATTATGTGCGAAGCTTGAACTCTTGCACTTCTTCGGTCTGTTGCTGCGTTGCTGGGAAGCTTTGGTGGGGAATCCTCAGTAGCACCCGGGCACAACGGACCCCCTGGGACCCTACGGAGAGTAGGAAGGAGGGGAAAAATAGGAGGAAGAAAGGGGTGGGAGGGAGGGGTGCAGAATATGGCATCTCTACAGCCGATATCTCCAAAACTCGGCAACTCACACCAAAACAATCTAGATGCATAAATAGCACTACAGGTAAGAGGAAAAATATGTATTTTTGATTTTGGGGTGAACTGTCCCTTTAAGTAGCTATGCATATGAGGAAATAGTAGAACAATATTTTTTAGCCAATAAATCTGATCTTTTGAGTGTTCGGTGGAGGTAAATTATCTTCCTTCCACATCCCACAAACAGCACAGATCTCATGTAGGCCTACAGTAGCTTCTTTAGACAGGTGTGTATGTATTATCCAAGCTGACATGGGATTGCAAGTAGCAGAGTAAACACTGTTTCCAAGCTAAAAAAAAATGCAACTACTTCCCCCCATCTGGACCTCTGCTTAATGCTCAATTGAAAAAAGCCAGTCTCTGGATAAAGGACTTCTCCAGTTTGAGTGAATTTCAAACCTGAAGGCAAAATCTACAAACCACAGCGAAAACCCCAGAGTGGGAGAATTCCCCCACTGATCATCCAATTTGGCTGATAGCAGTGTGTGTGGAAAATAAAAAGAAAACAGGGAGAAGAAGCAGAAAAAAATATCTCACAGGAATCTTCCATCACCCTGCTTATTTGCAGCGGCCCACATTGATCCAGCACATTAATCATGAGCAGACAAACAGCATGTTGTGTCTGTTGGTAATTGTGACTCTCAACCATACTTAGCCTATAGCTACTCTCAACATGAGCTGATAAACCACTCTATTACTACAGCACAATGTAGGACACATTCCGTCAATGGCAGCTTGAGAGCAAAGAGCTTCCTGCAGCATTATCACAAAAGGCAGTTTATCTGTGCTCAGTAATGGAATAACACACATTCTACCGAGGAGAAGTCAAGATATTTTCTCAGTGGCATTGCTCTATTAGAAGAAACTGGTGGAAACATATTTTTACACTGCGAGAAAGAGGCTTGCTACTGCTAGCTTTCCAGCACGGCGCTCGTGTTAACAGCCCCCCCCCTCCACTTGTGAAATTCACACCTCCAGCTAGAATCATTATCATAATTGTTACCAAACACTGTAACTCCCAAGTTTTAATTGCAACACCATTAATTTCCAATCTGAATGATTCCCTTGTACAGACAATTTCATTTCCAAATTGACATCCCCACTTGATTTTGATTTTATATAAACACACTGATAAAAAATAATAATATCTCAAGGGCCAAATAGCGGGGGGGGGGATTTCAATATGGTTTAGAGGCAGGCAAATTGTATCAAGAACTAGTCACAGATACTCCTCCAAGGCTTTAAAACAAATATGCCCTTCAGCTGACGCGTTATCATCGTCTCCGCACTGCAAATAAACTATGCCTTGCCTCATTTCTTTTCAAGATAAAAGACCAGTCGTTTGGGCATAATGGTCAGGGCCAACAAAATGAAATAATAAACCATTCATTAAATCAAGCACACAAGTGGTAACTTTTCTAATAAAAGATTCTGAAAGTTTAATTAATAGCAGTCGTTAGCGCTCGTTTAAAACTTATCGATTTAAACATAACAATATGTTAAAATAATGTATCCTGCAACAGTCATCACCCTCCCTCGGCGGGGCCTCTGCTCACACCACATTGTAATCAACAGATTGTTAGACATGCATTTTCTGGGCCACTGACAAAGTCTGATGTATGGGGTCGAAGGGTGCGTTCGCAATCCATCCATTGCTGCAATTTATTATCTTATTTTAATTGTATACACAAACATTGAGGTGATTTAGGTGACATGGTGGAAAGATGAAATCCGTTTATATTAAAAGGGTTGCTCACCCCTGGAGCCCACTGCCAGCAACACCTTTCAATGACTGCTTTTAACAACATGGTTATTGTTTTATTGATCAGGGTTTTATTACAGATTTGACACCCATGTTATGTGTTAATCGAACCGCATATAATTTTTTGACACATATTTTACGAGATTATGACTGCAATTAATTTAATAACTATTATTTTTTCGGTGATTTCAGTCTTAACGAGGTTTGTGGGAGAGTGCTCCATTCGTCTTGGCCGTGTTGTCACTCATGCACTCTCCGGCACGGTGGCGCAGTGCATGACCTTAATGGAAGCCACGGAAATGGCCAATTGAGCTAGCGTCCGCACTCCCCAGCTCATTGCAGAGCCACCTTCTTTTGTTCTAGGAAGTGATATCACTATTAAGGAAGCCATTCATAGCCATATAATTCCTGCTTTCTACACTTAAACGCTCCGAGCTTATGGGAAAATTATACAACTCAGCCTTTGCTCAAAAGTACTTTGAGGATGTGTCATTTTTCAGGCAGTGTACGTTTAACCTGGGAGGGGGGAAAAAAATAACCATTTTCTGCAATGTGAAGAAGGATTAATATCTTTTCTTAAAACACAAATTATGCAACATTGGCTTTACACACAGTAAATCAGGAAAACATGGACGCCTGCTGACGGTACGTGGGCAGTTAAAGCAGGACTGGGGGACAGGGAACATAACAGTGTGTCAAGCTGAGATAAAGCTCACACATCTATAAAGGCAGACACAGAACAAGGCCACTGTTGGTCAATAGCCTCCATCTGTGTCTCCTCTCATCTCTAAGAAGTGCACATCTGCTGAACATGGCACAATTTATCTATCAGAAGAATTATTAATTAATAGTTCATCTCATCCTGTATAATTGAGGACAGATCTGGAATGACATTAGCTGTGATAATAAAGAGAGCGATACCTCCCGCCCACCTGAGCACACGGGAAAAGCCTCCTCTGCTCTGGTTCTTTGTGGCCTTGTCAGCAAATGTATTCTTTTGCACTGAGCAGTAGTTAACAACTTATAGGTTTGTCAAACCAATTTCATTCTTTTTAAATCTTCATAGCAATTATCTTTTTGCATAATCAGTTTCAAGACCTTGGGGGTCTACTGGGTCTTGTAACGTCTTTAAAATAATTGTTCAGATAGTAATTTGAAGTTTTGTGGAAATTGCTTAATAATCAGATCCCAAAGTCAATATTTGGCTGAGGAACTAAGTTGTAGATGGAAAAGACTTCATGGGGCTCCGACAGAAAAGAGGACCAGCTAAAAATAAAATTACATCAGAAGTTGGAGCCAACTGAACATAAAAGCATGCATGTGTGTGTGCTCGGATGTTAGAGTGTGTATATATGTATGTGTCTGCTTGCGCGCTCGGGCTAGCAAATATCCGCGTGCATTCACATTACACTGTAGTTCATTACTGTGTGTGTGTGTGTGTGACAGAGAGTTAAGCTGTACAGGTGCTCATCCAGGTTTCCGGAGACAATGTGCAGATAAAGTAGACCCATTTGAACTCGTTTTGATTTTCCATTTTAACACACCATCAAAAGAAACATAAAGTCAGAAAGATATCAGTGGGAATAAAGCTATATTATCATGAAATATTAACAGCTGTTGTGGACCTAACACAGCGGTTATCTACTTTGCAGCATTTGAAAGATATCCAACTTAAAGGGAGGGGGCACGGATTTTATGTTTGTCCCAATTACCCTTGTAATGAGATGTATCTGAGTCTGTAGTAATGACAGTAATGAGAAAGATAAAATGACAATGTGTAAAAACAGAGCAGGCATATCAATGACTCGTCAGACAGAGCTCTCCGTCTGATGTATACAGGGACAAAGGAAGTACAAGATCCATGATTCCCAACAGCAAGGACAAATAAAAGAAATACAGGTCGAACATGGTGCTCCCCTTGACTACCAAAGTATATATGAATCACTACCCTTATTATCACTCTGACACAGCAAGGAGCTTTGCTTTATGAATGCTACTTAAGGAGCATCTCATAATGTGCACTGACTAAACCCAATCATAATCTGTCTTGCCCAATAACAACAAGACAATGCTTTACAGAAAACGTCTGATGTCATATCATCATTACACTAATAGCAAAAGCCCAGGCTACTCTTAGCCCCACCCAATTAGTCATTTTAAACTGCTTATTGGTGAGAAGGCATCAATGATCAATTCAAGCATTTAGCCCGTGGAGCAGGGCTTGAGTCAGTGCCAACATTGATTATCTGAAGGAGCAAATTGGTCCGTAATAATGGGTATTTCTCATGATGCCTGTGTGAAGCTGCAAGGACTGTTCATTTTGTACAAATGCTGTACTGATGTTGGGTTTTCTTTAAATTCAGCATAAAAGTTTTTAAATTTACCATGTTTGATCATTGTTGATATTCAGCGTGATACAATAAGACCTCAGACATTAACAAACCTTTCAGAAATGCAAATTAAATACAGAATATTGACTGAGTAAAATGAAATAGATGGCCTGAAACCAGTATAGAAGCTCTGAAATCAGAGCAATACAGCCTAAATGTTAATAGAAAAAAAATCTATTTAGCCTTTTAGTGGGTTGAATAACTTCAAGGCTTTTGACGAACACCCCATGGATCATCAGGAGGTCCCAGGTGGGACTGTTGCCTCAGGAAACTCTCACTTCCTCCACTGTGGAGAGAATCCCCAGTTGGTTTAAGTCATATACTGTTAGACGCCAAAGAATCCAATTTACCCCATTCCCATACTTCTTTGATTTCCTTTGCTTTGTAAGGTCATTTATCTGCAATCTTAATTTGGAAACTGTGATTTCTTCTCTTTGTGACAAGCAGCAGGAGCTTCATCCCCCCCCTGCTCAGCTGTCATAAAGGTAGGCAGGTGTCCTTAAAGATGTTGAAAAAACTTGAATATAACAGACATGTTCAATTAGAGCAAAATTATCTCAAATATGAATTATTGTGTTCTTAATGGGTTGAGCAGAAACACTCCCCAAAGCACACAAGGTGAGCTCTGCTTTAAGGTACAACACATTAAGTGGATCAGAACAAACTGCTCCACAGTAAACTGTGGTAGTTAATGAAGACCATGGATAACTGCTGAAATGTATACTCTCAAAGATCTCGCCAAATGTGTTTTACCAATAGTAGAGCAGTCGGTCCATCAGAGAGGGATTCTTTGATTTCATATTCCATCTTTTCTCAAGCACAGCTCAGTTTCTCAGAGGTGATTTTTCAGGATTATCACCTAATCCTGTAAGGAAATAGCTAGTGAAAGTGTCCCCATCTCTTGCACTAAAGTTTACCAGAAACTTGATTTGAAAACAGATGGTAAAAGTCAGTGCTTCAATACAAAGAGTCCCTTGAAATGTTAAGAGTACCATTATCTAGAAATTAAAACATTTTATAACAAATTTAGACCATTTATAATCTAAACCAAGCTGTTAGACTGTTGCAACATTTTGGTTTTTCCTATCCTTGGTGCAGCAATTGTCTGTTAGCAGAACACAATTAACACATTTATGTGATGACTGATATTTACTTTCTGATGTATTAAATGTCTGCTGTCATTCATTTTTTTTTTTTGCAAATAAAGCAAAACATGACTGGCAAATCTTTAGGTTGCCCATCAGTGTTGTCTAAACAGTTGTCCAGGCATTTATGATTTAATAATGTACTTATTTATTAAGTCATTATTATTAAGTAATAATAATTCAAGCATGAGCATGAACCTGTTTGACAACCATATAGTCTCATTATTGAACGTATATCAAATACTCCAAATGTTTGTTTTCCCATCCTTTCATATTTTGTGCCTTTTATCTATCTGAGGACAATGACATCTACCTGTAAAAATAAACTTGGCCCACCAGGGTTAAGCATTTGTAAAAAGAAAGAATGAATATGACATCAAGTGTCGTCTTCCCTTTGTCTTAGCCAGCCTCAAGGTGACATGGGAGTGTGCTCTCATCACCAGAGCCAACTATGACACTTATTCTCTGCGGAACTCATTAAGGGGCAAAGGGGACCCATGCACCGGCAGCATGTTCAACAAACTAAGACATTTTACTAAAACCAAAAAAAAAAAAAAAAAAAAAAAGAACATCACAATTTCCATTTAATTCCACGAAACACCTGCCACGACCAAACACATGCATGGACTAAATGTTAAGTTGCCCTTCCAAGGTGATCCAGACAAGCCAGAATTAGAGAAAAAATACTTTCTGTAAGACTTTCACAGGAACAGGGGCGGACTGGGATAATAATTCAGGCCGCTGTATTAATGAATCTAACGTTTTGAATCTAACGTCAGTCCAGGCCAGTCTCCACAGTCACTCCATTCACAACAGACCTCGTATACTGCAAGCCTTTTGTTGAAATTTTTTTTTTCTGTTTACTGTTTTTGCCAGTAATATATTTTACTTTGAGTTGAAAAAAAATCTTTAACAGTTAAAAACAGTGTCTTCAGTTTCAAGAGTTAGTCAATTGCACTTCCATAATTAAGGAATAAATATTCATTTATATAATTTCTGTGCTCTGACTGCCTCTGGGGCCAATGTTTCGGGGCTTCCGCTGTAGTTAATGGATATCCAGGCCAAGACTTCCTCTTCCGTGCCCCGGTCATTGTTTACAGTCTGATCGATTAGCAATCTCAGAACCCATCGGCTATCGTCTCACGATGATTTGAATGCAGATACATTAAAAAAAGCTAATGAAAAGCTAACCTCTAGGGTTCCGAGATTGATAAAAAAAAGCTAAATCGTTGTCAGAGGATAACCGATCGTCCGAGATTGCATTTCGGCCAATGCGTTCCAGTTCCGCCTCTTTTGCTCTCCACATGGACTATTTACCTACATGCAACCAAAGCCCGCTCAAACATGATTGGTCAATACTACAAATGGAAACCAGAAAGCTTCCGATACCAAAATATTATACCTTGCCCACAGATTCTGCATTCTTATGTAGATATCTGTTTATAGAGATTAATAATCATGAAGCTCTGGTAGCTCTGAGTAACTGGAAATACTTCCACCTGACAGAAAAGAGTATAGAGGTATTTATTCCCAGATTATTTCCATGCACACACATCTCCTGCTTTCCTACATAGCATGATTACGTTTTATAAAACGGTGAATCTGCTAGTATGTTTTTTTTCTTTTTTAAACACCAACCACGTCCCTTGCTCATGATATCTGTAATTTAACAGCCAATCAGCTTGCCAGGCCACTTTCTCCGGGTGCTCCTGATGGCCATTCTGGGTCTGGGTAGGACATATGGGATGAAGGTGTGTAAATTGCATATAAGTTTCTGCTGCGGTGTGTTAAATATTTTTAAATTATAAATGAAAATATGTTAGATGTTGCTGTTTAACATTTCATTCCATCTTCGTGAATTCCCAGCAATCATTTGCTCTAGCGGAAACCTACATGCTAACACTTTAACACAATACACTATGTTGATCAGACAGCTAGCATTATCTAAAGTATTCTTTATCATTAAGGTTGCTAATCATTTAAAAACAGGTAAAAATGTCAAATACAGTAACTAATTCAATAAAACTGATTGGGACTGTGTACTAAATTGTAGCTGTATAAACAAAACAAGTACTTGCTGGAAGTTCAAAACTGTATGCTATATCATATTGAAAAATTAATAAGGACACATTTCTACCTTCAACTACTTCTCATTCCATCTTTCAACATAGGTCATGCTAAAATGTTATCATTGAGCAGCATTTAGTGAGGACACATGCAGAATGTTTGCATGCACCCAAATACTGACTTGATTTCTCACAAACTCCTTTAACCTAAACCAAAAATCTGCAGTTTTTTGATACTTGAGTTCATTGTCCCAAAGAAGTTGTGGTAGCCTCGAGGCTAATGGGAAATAAACATTGTTGGTGTTGTGTTGGCATTGTTTTTCGTGTGGATGAATTTCTAAAATCTTGTAATGCTATATGACTTTTGTTTTTAGCCCCCACCAAACACCAACAGAAAACTGACTAAAGCATATACATGCAAAGAGAAATTATAAAATATGATGATCCAGCTCTCCTGATGGAGTACTCTGCCTTAGTGTGGTTATAACCAAAGTATCATTGCTTAATATTTGTGGCCTCTCCACTCAACAACAAGCAAGATCCCAAAGAATTGGTAAATTCCTTTGAGGTTCACCCCTGAGCCACAAACAGCACATAAACACAGTAAGCCTAAAGATGCGATGAGAAGTAGGGGTGGATGTGTATGAGTACCTTTTTACCACTGTAAATAATGGAGTGGACTGTAGATGCAACGAAGGGGGTCAGAAAGCTTTCACTTAGATGTAGTGTAATTTGTAGCTGAACTTGAGCTGGCTGTCACTTCACTCTACATTAGGGAAAGCTGTAATGGGGGTGGAGTGTCAGCCAGTGCGACTTTTCTGCAGACACAGGGCCACACAGCTCATTTCACAGAGAACGCTTTTCCATGGGAGACAAATTAACCACGCAACCTGCTGAACCTCGCTGACGGCATGATTGACGTTGACCAATAAAACAAAATTTGCTGTGTCAGTGAGAATCATCACTGAGGCCTTTGGAAGAACACAAGAGCATAATCTTGATTTGTCTTTTCTCTATCACACTGTATCACCATCACAACACAAAGAAAATGAAAGGAGGAGGAAGAAAGAAAGCACTAGAAGCTCTCTGTGGAAGTTCTCTCCAGGAGTTATATTTACACTGAGTGCAGCATAGTGGGAGCTCAGTAGACAAATACTCTCACATCTTAATTTTTCAATTAGCATGGCTCTTGTTCTCTAAACATATGCAAACACAGTGGGGCGTCTATTAAAATGCAACTCTAGTGTTGAGCCTAATTAGAGTAAATTGGTTGGCTTGTATTCGGAGAAATTTGAATGCAGCTCACTATCCATGTTTCACCGCGTGTTTCGCCCCAACAAACAAACTGGCACTGGCTGCCTCATGCATATGTTCAATCACAGCCTTTAAAGAATGACTGAGCTGTTGTGTGTGCGTGAGTGAGTGTGTATCTAAATGTGTGCTGTGTTGTCTTTTCTTTACAATAACCGGTATCCAAATATTTTAATACAGTCTGAAAAACAGTGACTTTTCTATCTCCCATATTATCACTATCACATTACTATAACATAACAACATCTCTTTATAATGCATTTGTACAGGCAATTACAGTTTTAATGCGATATTTTCTTTTAGTATGTGATGCTCTGCATTTGACTTTGGGTTCATTATCACTTCATAGTGAGAACTAACTCAAACTAATAAAATGTTGCTGACTTTGTCCTGGGAGATATTTTAATAGGAGCGGATCTCCAGTATTTTTGCCAACGTCATTGGAACATTGGAGAGGCTTACAGTACAGCAGGCAGCAGGCCAAATGGACCCTGTGCAATGTAAAGGATAATTTGTCCTGGATGCTCTCTGCTTTCCCGAGGTAAACAGCTGCCTCCACAGCTAAGACGAGAAGACTATGTTGCAGCCCTCTGCATGAGAACCCAATCCCGAGAGCTGACGAGTGTATGAAGAAACCGAGCTGTGGTAACACTGTGTTAGACATTAACTCACGTTGGCCTCAGTTGTGTGTAGCCACATATTTTTGGCTTGAGATAATCAGGTTTGTCATACGAGGTGCATTTGTGATGCAATGGACCAGATGGCAGATGAAATGACTCTGGGAGCCGATGTGAAAGACAAAGGGAAAGTAAACACTGCTGAGGAGAGCTCTGCGTGGGTGAGAGGAGGTAAGTTAATGTGACTCAGGTCTTTGGAAAAAAAATCTGAGCATCAGTATTGAGTCATTGTGTTTCTTGTAAATCTGTTATGATACTGTACAGTAGCCAGTGTCTTGTTCCTGGCACTGAAGCAATTTCACAAGTCTACTTACTTACCACGATCTTGTGCAACATATTTAACTGCAGAAATTTGCAGAAAGTTGCAGTTTCAGAACAATTTATCCAACAAATCACATTTTGCAGCAATGAAACAAATGGATTTTGTCAGCCGCTTGCTTACATACATTCTTTAAATTGTGTAGATGGTTCCCTGGTTCTGATGTGCTGCAAATTTGTGTTTGCATTTTGATTTAAAACATGAAGTGAAATTATCGTCAGATCCACTGCTCCGAGTAACTGTGGTGTCTAACGAGTGAGCGTGGTGCAGTGAAACACTGGAACAAAACCTGAAAAATGCATAGTATGCCTGCAGGCCTTATTTCTCTATTAGCTAATGGTCATGGGCATGGACCAGCTTTACTTCTTATTTAATTCATTAGATAACCCGGGAGCATCACGCTGCTCCTCAGCTCAAACGTACGGAACTGATTTGAAGTTTGTTTTAACTTGTACTTCAAATACCAATCCCTGCCTTCTTTACTTCTCCTTCAATCACTGAGAAATGACAGATAAAAACAGACAATTCTAATGAGAGATAAAAGGAAACTTCAAGCTGACGAAAGGTGATAACAGGGAAGACAGTTTCTAACTGTTATTTCATAAGCATTAAAAAACAGCTAATAAAATCTTTAAAATGGCCAATACAGCCCTGAGCAACGTCCATTTGTATCTCTCTTTCAACAATTTAGGTAAGACAAATACAGTTTTTATTCGACTTTCAAAAATGTGTCCAGAGTGTGAATAAATCATTAGGCATTAAATGTTAAATAAAACAGAGAAAGGAATGGTGAATAATTCATTTTGAATAGGTGGTGAAAACATAAACAGTCTGCAGCCAGCACAATAATTCATTAATATCTATTTAAATCAGATGTTAACAAACAGATCTACTTTTGCACTCTAGAAATTTCCCAGCCTATCTCCACATTCTGTTGTCTGATTTTTTTGGGAAATTTCTTTAGCACATGTAAACTCAGCTCTTCAGGTACACAGAGTTCAACGTTAAGGTTTTTGCCTTGTCGGGCAAGTGAGTCAGAAATCTACTTGTCCAAAGTCAATTTTTACTTGCCCCTATACAAATTGTTTTATTTATTAGCGCTTATCAAATAACAACAAAAACTAAAGTTAACTGTCATGTTTACTCTTTATAAATAATAAAGTAAATTAATCAGAACAAGAACACACTGTGTCATAGATGCAAAGCAACAAACATTATTGCATATCGAAAATGGTATGACAATCCCCCCTCCTTCTCCCCAGAGATGGACTCCTTAACTGTGAGTGAGTAAATTATCTAAATTAACTTTGTCTTTACCCACCGCCATTTTCTCCTGAGTAGGGATGGGTATCGTTAGGATTACTATACTTATCTATACTCTTATCGGTTGGTTCTTTAGCGATACTTTTGTCAGTTCTTTTTCATTACTAATGAATTGCTTTTTAAAAAATATATTAGTTTAAAAAAAGAGTAAATTCAGAACAGGATTAGAATTGAATATTTTAAATATAACTAAATGTTGTTTCTAGAGCAGCAACAGTAAAGTTTACAACAGCATCACTATATAAACTAATAATATCTCACTAGAAACTAATCTAAAATGTCAGTAAAATAAATAGCCTAATATTCCTCACATCAAACTACTGAGTGATGTCTGTGTTCTTCATTCTTTTTAAACATCAGTCAGTATCAGTCCCTCCTCCTGTCCTCTGTCCTCCTCCCTCTGCTGCTGCTGTGATTCACTGCAGGTAAGTTACCGCTGCTAGAGGGAGATGGGGCTGGTTTGTCTCAGCCAGCAGCTAAGTTGGGATGCACCGCCCCACAACACTTCACGCCAGTGTCCTATTTCTGGCGTTTTTTTCCAGAGAAAAAGCAATGTTGGCCCAACTACAGATGTTATTTACCTGTTTGCTTGCTTGTCACTGTAGTTTTAACTATTTCACTTGTGCCTGTACCTACAAGGCAAAAATTAAATAAAGAAATAAACTCCGCTGCTCCCTGATTGTAGAATACATCCCAGCTCCCTTGGCAGCTCGACTTCCTGTCCTCACCTCTTACTGTCGCTGTCTCTCCTGTGTGTAGATCATTGACTATAATATACTTATGGTATGGTGTAGATCAAATGGATGAGCAGAGAAAGTTGTTGACGTGCTGCAGCGCGGCTCTTCCTATGACGTGCGTCATATGCCGCGCCACAGCGCTACAGTGGCAGTGTGTTTTCCACTTTAGACTACATACAGACAGCTTTGTTTTAGCTTGTTTGTAACATTTCACTAATAGCCAAGCTAGCTTGCTGTGCTTGTGTAAAACATGAGAGACTGCAGATTAAAATATAGTTTTCTACATGACATGTTTATGCTTGTGTATAATTCTTTTTTTACCACTTGTCCGATTGGGCAAGTGAGTTGCTACATTTACTTGCCCGACGTGACATTTTACTTCTCCCGGGCAATCGCGCAATCCTTATTGGTGAGCCCTGATACAGACGGTACATGTTGTGGTGGTTCACCCACCTTCAGTGCCACTAACCCTAATATAATCTCAATAGTCTGGTTTCACTGGAGAGCTGCAGTGTCTTGTGATGGTGTAAATGCTCTTTTAAAAGAAAGAAACTCTGGGCTATGTTTCCATGCAAATGTTCAACTTTGTGGGGAATGTTGACTTAAATTAACCTCCACTGCAACCAAGAACTAGCACAGAAAGCGTGGAAGTACACAGGATTATTGTATCGTATCTTTTGTGTCCTATTGTATTGAGGGCTTTCCACAAGCATATATGCAGTAGCCAGCCTGTGGGGAAAAGTACCCAGCTAGGGGGGTCCTGGGACATGCCCCCCAGCAGAAAACTTTGGCAGTAAAAGCCCAAATTTGGAGGCCTCTGGCACATTCTAATGCCACCATTTCATCATATACACTGATCTTAATTATTGCATATTTTAATGAGTTTGCCTACCCGATTGTAAACATAGTGAATTATTGTAAAGGAGAATTAGGCTTCTTGTGCGTTTTAACCCACACAGTGTGTAAATCTCCTGCAGCGTCTGTAGGAGGCTACAGACTAAGGGTAAAGGGTACCATGTGCGTTATGACAGGAGGGTGGAGAGCATATAATTTTTAAGGCTGCTACTCAGTCTTGTCTTGATTCTCTTGACAATGCTAGCACCCCTTTCCACCACTGCATTAGAGAGTGGCTGACACAGGCAAACTATCGCCATGTCAACTACTGTATATAGTGGAAGGACTGCTTCAGGACAGCTTGTTCTCTGATGATTTTCTTCAACATGAAAGAAGTCTGAGAAATATCTTCATCTTTTAGCACACTGGTCGGAACATCCCAGTCTGCCATGACATATTTAAAGCAAGGGTAGGTAAGTTAATGTTACTAGCAAGGGACAGCAAAAGTTTGAAAGTATCCAACCGAAAAAAATCCTACCCTCTTCCTTCAGGCCTCCTTCCAAAGCCAGTCCCCCAAAACACAGTGTGTACAGATAGGCAGGTGGGACAGGCAGGTAGGACAGCCAATCATTTTATTTGCCCTGAATGAAATAATTGAATGGGCATCATTACAGGCCTGCGACAGCCACAGATACCAGATTTTGTTTCATTTTTTTCCCAGAGCATTTGATTTATTGATTGCTGTCGTGATGTAAGGAGAATTTCAACTAATTACAAATAAATACATTACCTACCCTAGCTTTAAAGTTCCTCCACTGGGCTATGGCGTGATCCATGTCGAACTGCAGCTGCTCACAAAGCACTATAATATGGTTCTCTCCACAGTTCAGAAATTGCACATTTGTGCTCTTTGGGAGGCAGGTAGGGTCAAAGACCGAGAAGGCCTGGAGCACAGGGCAGGCCCCCTTGAACCAATTGTCCAGGTTTTTTACTAGCTCTCTGCTGTGGCTGTAGACCAATGTCCTAAGAAAGCGCATGATCTGAGGATCCTTTTCACCGTTGAGTTCTAAAGCTGAATATTCATCAGAGTTAACATGGTCAGTCAAGTCTTTGACAACATCATAGTTGGTCTTGATATCCTGGATCATGGGATGATTCAAGAGATGGCTTCAGACATGAATATCGTGTAGTCTTTCTTCAAGATCTTGGACAAGATATTCAGGTGAGGCAACAGTTTGTTTAGCATCACTAGTGTACCAACAAACTTTGTGTTGTTCATACACTGCAAAAGACCAGCTGCAGTAGCATCTTTATCTTCAAACTGCCTGAAAGTCTGGAGTAGTGGGACCAAATGTTGGCTGACAGTAGCAACAGCTTTGCCTATTGAAAGCCACTTTGTGCGGCATGCTTTCTGAACTTTAACATTGAGCTTTTTGATCCGGTTCTTTCCAGCTTCAATATCCAATTGTCTTGTGGTTTTACAGACCTTCACAAACACTGCAGAGTGATTTGGGTATTCAAGCCATTTCCAGGCCTGTCTCAAGGTCACTTCAACAACCTGAATGTATTTCACAAAGTCATTGGTGTCACCACATGCCAGTGCTAGACGGTGATTAATACATAGACAATGGTCGATATAACCAATGGAAATGACTAACTGCTCCATCACTGCACGCGGTCTGACATCTAAGCCACTAGGATACTGTAATACTTTGCATCCTTGACCTTTGAAATATGTTTGTCTTTAATTAACTGGCCTTAAATTTGTCTCATGTTTCTCTGGCTTTTTGGGCTTTGTTGAAAATTCTTTATTTCTGAGAGCCCCAAATCTTCTTCCAGTTCTAGCAGAGATATTAACTTCTTCTTCTTCTCCCTTGCCAAGCCAGTATGTAGAAATTAAAGAGTTGTTTGTGACTGTGTCTCTCTGTGTGTCCTTATGTGTGATAGATGTTTTATTGCACTCTTTTTGAAATTTGTGGAGGGTGAGAGGGTCAACCATTTTTTGAAGCTGGTCTTGCATTTTCCTTCCTTAATTCTGGACTCCTCAGTATTTGAAAGGGCAGAGCACACACCTGAGCAGGTGTAAGATGAGTGGAGAGTCTTACTCTTCATTGCTTCTGGACCTGCATGGTTCTGATGTTGCCCTGTCTGGTTCCTCTACCTGCCCCACATATTTGCCTAATTCATGTAGCAAATTATTGGGGATCTAAAGCTAAATCACATACTGCATCAGTAAAACAACTGACAATATTACACATTTCCATTTAACATGACATCAGTTCTAAATTAAAATATTATTTACAACTAGAAAAAAAACTTGAATTAGCAATGAATTAATTCTAATATACTTGATCAATTGACCAACAATTTTCTTTTTTAAGAAGCTTGTGAGAGTCTTGTTACTAACACTGAAGACGACTCTCCGCTCTCTATTCTCAGACAGATAGGAACATTTTTTCATCATCATGCTCGCATTGTTTTGAAGCAGAGGCTAATGGTCATACAATGTACATGCATAGAGAATCACAACTTGTTAATCAAAACTATTTTATTAGCATTAAAAATGTATACAATAAAGTAGCCCGCTGGACTTAAAGGTCCAGTGTGTAGGATTTAATGGCATCTAGTGGTGAAATTGCAGATTGCAACCATTTCAATACCACTCGCCTCACCCTCCCTTTCCAAGCATGTATGAGAAACTATATGGAGAGCCATTTCATTCAGAACCCCACCCAAACTGCACACCACCTATCCAATTACCAGACACCCACCACCTAAATTGCCAACATGTTCTCATTCCCAGGGCGTCATATACTGACGTTTTGTCACGCCCCTTGGCATCGTATAAACATGCACAAGGTACCCTTTGGCGTTAATAGGAGATGCCTTCAGAAACAATGTAATGTCATTTAAAACTTTAAAGTCAATGTTAACTTTTGGTTTCTCACGGGACACCAAACCCGGTCTCCTGGGTGAAGGTCCTGGGTTTGTTTGAACCATCCAACCACCCCACTTTCTCCTTAAGCGGACTTTGTCACTCTTTGTCACTCTTTACATTACATCACCGATTGGAACACATCGGCAAAACACTGTTGCAACTTGGCAATGTCTGCTCTCTGGGACAGTGCGAGATGGTCATCAAAAGGGAGCGAGGCAGTATTGGTAGATTTTGAAACTTTGGGCCCCAACTTATCTCTCTCTTTCACTGTGGGCACCAGAGAAACAGATTTTGCCTCTCTCCATGCTTTAAGGAGGTTAAGGTGGTAAATTTGCAATTTAAATACTGGTCCGAGTGTTCGAACTTCTCTTCATGTGCGTGACATGAACAAGGTGCCCTGGTCAGTCAGGATCTCTTTCGGGATCCCAACTCGGGAGATGACCTGAAACAGTGCCTGTGCCGCGCTCTTTGCAGAGATGGTGTGCAGAGGCACTGCTTCAGAATATTGCATTGCGTAATCCACCAGAGCTAACACAAAGCAATATCTGCGTGCACTCTGGTGAAATGGCCCGATGAGGTCCATGCCAATCCAATACGGGACTTCCATGAGTGGTAATGGGCGCAAAGACGTTCTCGGGATGGCTGGTTGGTTAACCATCTGGCATTCGGGGCAAGACGTCTCCCCGAATCCCAGGCCAATAGAATTGGGCCATTATCCAGTCTAGTGTCTTATTAAACCCCATATGGAAAACTGTGTCATGATTCGTATTTTCAGATGATTATACACTAATGAAAACATACTTACAACAACTAAATGTTACACACCGGACCTTTAAATGAGTAGTCGGCTGTTTGGCCGGCACTTATGGAGAGCTCTGGTACTGATTTGTCGTTTTATGTTGTATCATCTTATGTCCTTTTGTATTAATTTGAACTGTGTCCTCTTGTATTGTGTCGTATTGTATCGTGTTGTTTCAGATTGTATCGTGTTATGTCGTATTGTATCGTATCAGCAGATTTAGAATGTGATTCTGGCCAGTTAAACCAGCACTTGTTGTGTGTCAGTCTTTAGGCCTCTGAGCTCTTACACTAATGCATGCTGGGGTTGTGGTCTTTAAGTACTCAAACAATTGCATTTGTCAAATAATCAAATTTTACCTGTTGCTAACTGAAGTGTCTTTATGTATTTACCATTTTGTCTCTTGGACAGAAAGGATACAAAGTGAGGCTCAAGTCAGCGACTGGAGACTCGGTGCCTCTGCAGAAACTGAGCCTGGGGAGACCAGTAGAGACACAGAAGCTCAGCGGCCTACAGAGTGTGACAGCTCTTCTTCCCCTCTGTTCTCTTTGAAAATGTACCTGAGGAGATCTTCCTCTGCAGCATCCTCCACAACAGGCTCTCTGTCTTCTTCACAGCAGAGCAACATGGGAGGTTAGTGACACCAGCACTTCATCATACCCATCTGATGCCTTCTAGCTGCACACACAGCTGTTGTGGTCTGTTGCAAAACCCTTCTAAATATACACACATTGAAATTATTGAAGGAAGAGAATCTTGTGTTGAGTCCTCAGTAAAACTATTTTGAAATTAACTTTTTTATCCAAACATAGCTTTTCTACTGATGAAATAAACGATGATTAATATGCAGAATAATAATGCCACAGACCACAGACAGAATAAAGAATTTGACAAATTGCAAGCTTTATGCCTCACCATGCTGTGAGAATGCTTAAATACAGTTCATATAATCAATTATGAAAATGTGTGAATAATTTAGAAACTGAAACTACAGCAAAAAAGAGAAAGACTAATGCAAAAAAATGGCCACCAAAGTAGACTCGCTAGCAGTATAAGTGATTACACCACAGACTGTTTATGTTCTCATGCACTTCTATTAAATTAGATATAAAATACACATTTAGTAATGGTCACTAATTTTGATTAAAAAAACATGTCAACATTTTATGAAATACCCTTATTTGCTTTCTTTCCAAGAAATGTGAAAATTGATCTCAATCTCATGTCTGTGCGTTAATAGAGCTGGAGTCAGGACGTAGTTAGCCTAGCTTAGCATAAAGACTGGAAGCAGGGGGAAACAGCCTGGCATGTTCAAAGTTCAGAAATACATCTACCTACGCTTCTAAAGATCATGAATTAATACTTAATAAAGATATTTTCCAAAAATAAGCATGATTCTAAACAGAATAAATAGAAGTAATTTAGAGGATTGTGCAGCCTTGTAGGAAGTATGCCTTCACTACATTCTTTGCAACACAAGCGATAAGGACTTTCCTACAATATGTCTTCAGTGAGTAACTGTTCATGGTCAGTGTCATTTGATGATCTCATGCTTCATAGCACCCATGGGGGCACCATTTGGCAAAGGCTGCTGGGAAGACACATAGCATATTGTTTCACTGCAACCACAACGCAACTTAGAAATGCTCCTGGCAAGTATACAGAAGAGACCTCTGGTAATTGATTATGTCTCCAAACAGCTTTCTTGCTGAGGGATCAAGGCATGATTTCCTAAATTATGCATGTGTAAAGGAAGGAAAGAAGGCTTTTAAAATGCTACAAGATATAAGTGAAGAGCAGCAGCTCTTATAGCAGCACAGGTGATTTATGTCCCAAGATATGGTTTAAACACAATTCATCACACATCATCTCAAAGAGGTCACTGCAAACGTGTAAAGAGGGGAGGCCTACAAAAACTAAAAAATGAATTTATTGTTGAATAAATACAATAAAACAAACATTGTTTTCAATGTCCTTCCTGACTGTATGTGTCTCCCTCAGTTGACTGTGCAGGAATTGTCCTGAACTGTCTCTTCTGCCGGTTCTACGATATGATCCTCATGCTACCAGACTCCTGTGAGAGAGTTGCCAATCACTGCTGCCCCGACTACAAACAAGTCATCTCCCCAGTGGAGTCTACGCCCAGCAGTAACGATGACTCTTGCATGGACTGTGGTCTGCTCAGTTCCTGTCATGATGCAAATGACTGCCTGGAGTTGGCTATGGAGATTTCTGAATTATGCTATCACTAGTAGGAAAAAGGAAACCCATACTAATCACCAATCATGATAAAACAGTGGTTGGATAATCAAAGATCAGACTGTCCCATGTGAAGTTGAGGAAGGGCTACAACACAAAGAAATAGAAATAAAATCAAATAAAATTAATGCAATATGCAACATTTGTGATATTAAAATGACAAGAAATATATACATTATCCATCTGTGCATGCATGTGACCCTGTGTTTATATCTCTCCTGAATGTATGAATCAGTATTCAGCCAGAACATTTTATATAGCTGCTTTAAGGATGGATAGTTGATATGCATCCCAAACTGCCCTTGTAAATAAATATTTCTTTATCTCTGACCTCCTCCTACTTGGTTGTTACAAAAACTCACTATCATGACTGTAACAATCACCATTTACTGTAGATACTGAATGAATGAATACCTTAACAGTCTGACTAATGTAGTGTCTTGAATTTCAATTGTACAGTACCAAATCACTATGCAGCCAGGGAGCACTGTCATCACAAACAATACACTGGCCTTGAGGCCTGCGAATTCCATCGCTGCTCTGTTGATACACTGACACACCAACAAGCACTCCAGCTTCAACATGATAGTCTTTCTGAAGTATAGAAAAAAAGTCTTGAAGCCTGTCCCCTGTTGAGAGTGCCTATTTCACTTCAAGTGCCACTGGAAACACAGGAGCTGTTGGATATGGCATTTGTAGGACACTCGTCCTTGTCGCTCCCCTCGACCTCTGTTCTCAAAGACAGTTCTCTCAAGTGGTAGATCACTGTTTGGATCACTTCAGTGTGAAATATGTCCTTGTCACATAATAGGAAAGGGACACAGGAGCATGGCTGCTATGTCAGTGTGAGAACAGTATACAGGACAACATTGTACTTAAGCATCATCTGTCTCCCAGAGAGGTCAGTGTGAGAGCCGAGGCGCACAACACAGTGTTACTGGATTATCTTCAATTACCAAACATTTGTTTTCTGCCATTACATATAACGACCAAGAGAGTAATCTCACACTACAAATAAGGAGACTATTATAGTGCAGTTGTCAGAAGTACTGCCATCTCCTTTTCTTGGAGTTATACACTGTGGTAATGGTACAGTATTAGTACAGTCCTGAGACACACTGTATGAAAGCACATGGTATGGATCTGAACTGCATGGGGAATATTGATAATTCACTTTTATGGGTAAAGCAGACATACCATGAGCTATCATTGTACTTCATGTGTTCCAACTCTGTAGCTCAGAAATGGTTTATTCTTGAGTTCCTTTTGAATGACTACACTGCCCATGAGCCTTAGTGAGTCCTGCGGCGCCATTGGAAGATGTCACGTTTAGGTATGAAAAAGAAAAGATTGTGTTATACTGTAGCAGAGGAGTTAATTAGTCAGCAACCATGTCAGTGCTGCTTCACTTTGATTTCACTGCATTTCAAAGGTCTTAATTATGTATTTTACCAAATTATTTAGTGTTTGAAAAGAACATAAAGACAACCACAAACTATGGAGTGTTTCATATTGAAAAAGACTATGGCCACAACTCAGCTCTGTTAACATTTTGGTACATTTTTGTAAAGTACGTACATGCCAGTGTTTTATTAAAGAAAGTTGAGTTTTGAAGGTAACCCGTCACAATAAATATCATATAGCCTTTGTTTTTGTTTTGTTTTTGCATTCACAGCAGGGACTTTCTGAACCTATGACATGTATTGGCTTTTCAATTAAGAGCAGGGTATTAAATACATTTGTATAATATTCTTGTGCAACAATACAATTGTCATATGTGTTTAAAATGGAGAAAATTATTAAGCTAACATACACCTGATTATGTAATTAGCAGCTCACTTGGATCACATGGTTATGCATAATAGAGAAGAGGTATGCTTTGGTCATGAATAGAGAATAATACTGGGGTCAACAAACATAACAGCTACCCATCACCTACCAAAGCAAGTTAGCCAGTTGACGTCATGTGTTACATCACTGCTAACTAACGTGTAAAAGTGGGCATGACAATCATCAGCTTTTTGTGTTTTCAGGCAACTAACAGACTTCAAAAGAGGCAAAATACTCTATTGCATCCTCTCTGTAACTGCATCCGTCATCAAAAATGGTAAAAAAATCTTCAGTGAAACAACATATACCTATACATTCTAAATAAAAACAACATATTGCGATCATCAAAAAGCTGTTATTTACAGACATCCACGGCCACTGGACAAGGACACATAACCTGGTATATGAAACACAAAACCTCCTCCTCTGATACTTTGACAATACAGTATTTCTCAGCCTTCTTTCTATATTACATAAGTTTAGATTTAAGGAAGTATCCAATGTCTGTTACTAACTGTTAAACATGTTGGTAGATCTATGATAGCATGGGAAATGAAGGAAACTTTTTGATGAAAGGTCCATTTTCCACTACTACACAATTCAAGATAATATGTGACAGCAGAACACGGAGGACTTAAAGTATTTTTTTAAGGTAATTAACTTGTTAGGTACTTGATTATTACTGAATGTTAAAGTACTTTTCTTAATAATCTGTCCATGGTCTGTATGTCCAAGTGATAACCATGAATACGTGGATATATTAATATCCTGATAACATGACATATTGGTCAATATTATTACACTGGCCTAAGAACTGAGGCAAGTCATATTTAAAAAAATATTTTTCATATGCAGTATTTTCAAATAGAGGCTGAAAGTTGTTTGACAGGTAATATTAAAACCAGGCCGGAGCAGCTACACAGACAATAATCCAAATCCTCCATATTTTAATTATAATACTTTGATCAGTTGTCTTGAAAGTTGCAGTTTAGTCATACAAGGATTAGTCTGCATTCATCAGGAAATCATCAGCAACTCTGAGTGAGGCTGTTTGAGTCCTGTTATTTTATGAAAACCAGACTGAAATATTTTGAAAATGTTCCAGGTTCTCTTGGAATTAATTGCTTTTAAAGGAAAATGCATGTTTTTAATACAAAAACTTTACACATTTTTCACAAATTTATCAGAATCAGAATCAGAAATACTTTATTGATCCCAGAGGGGGAACTCTTTCGTTACAGCTCCTCACTATCACGTCAATGCACACAGGAATAGAAGTTCTAAGCATATCAAAATATAATACACTATAATACAGCTAAGATAAATTACGTACAAAGTGGATATAAGTATAAAAGCTAACTGTATATATATATATATATATATATATATATATATATATATATATATATATATATATATATATATATATATATATATATATATATATATATATGATACAATTTATATGTTCCTACTGAAAATTTAACTTAAAAAGTTAACTTTCTATGTATTTTATGTACTATTTTATAGGTATTGTATGGAGATAAATGTATTGTATGGAGATAAATGTATCGTATGGAGATAAATGTAAACTGTTCTGCACATGTATTTTTAGATGGAATTAGTCCTCTTACAGTACATGAATTAGGCTCTAAACTGTGACCATGTTAGACCTCCTGAAAGCAGCACAGGAGCTCAGACAGCAGTTCACAGACTAAAAATAAATAAATGTAGATACTGCACATGCTGTGCAAAATTGTATGTTGCGGGTTACATCTACAGGGAACACTGCTTGTGACCAATTTTCTCATTACCTGGTGCAGCACAATTACAAAGCTGAGTGCTCTAGCTGATACTGCTCCATAAAACCCATTGGAGGTCCTTTGTGGTTTTTCGAACATAAAGTGTGTCTGCATAAACAGATGCCAGTTTTAAAGCGAAAACATCTGCACATCTTAAACTTGCTGGATCTCTTTCAAATTACCTGATAGCTTTGGGAGTAGCATGGGCTTCAGGAACTCTAATGTTTTTTAATAACATCCAAATGGCGTGTCCTTTACTGGCCAGGTTCAGATGCTGTCCCATCCCGGCCGAGCGGATGTGGACAAGGTCAGGTGGTTTTCACTGCTGCACAACACATGCATGCACCTTAATGATTGCTCAGAGGATATTGTTAACCCATTAGCTTGCATACTACTCCTCTAGTTCGCAGCTTAATTCAAAACACTTGTATAGAGGGTCAAAAGGAAACTGTAATATTGAAGTGATTAAATGTGAAATGTGTTGTTGCTAGAAAAAACACTTCAGAACGCTGCGCGCCGCTCCGCTGTTGTGTTTAGTGACACAAGACTCGCATTAACAAAGTGATCTAACCGCGTGCTGCTTCGCCATGTTTACATGCATCTCTGCTCACTAATCGGATATGAGGTTTCTTCAGAGTTCAGACCCTGATCGCTTCATTAGTGTGAAGCTGCTCTTCCTCCAGAGCACACAGCACTAATACCGTCTCCCTTCAGACACAGCACTGCAGCCCAGAGTGGCCTCCCGAGGAAGCAGCACCATTAAATATTAATGCCATGTGTTTAGAGGGTTTTTATTTCAAACAGCGGGTTTGTCCGCATCTTATGTAGTGTTCCTCAAGATTAAGTCCATGTGGAAAATGGGGTCCCAAAGCTTTGTGTAGCATTGTGCCTTCAGAATAATTTAGGCCTGTTTTTCTAATGGTCTTTCTGTGTTAATATTGCCAACATTTTCACTGTGATTTTCTTAAGTAAATGGAGCATTTTTAAGTGGCTGAGAGTACTGCTTTCTGTACCTTGCAGCATGCAATGTACCTGTCACAAGGTGAAGAATGTTTGGGTGCATTTAAGTTGACGTCACTTCAAATATTTGATGCACGTGTTTCTCATAAGCCCCTTTTGCAGTTACACACATGATGCAGAACACTGTCAGAGCACGATGTCTAAGAAAATAACCTTCAGCTCCAACAACTTATTAGAAAACAGTAAACACTACAAAACACAGCTCCTCAACATAATTAGGTTCATACCATCACTTTTTTTACACTACATCTTTAAATGCAGCAGGACATGTCGAAATGTATTAAAAATCTATCAAGAAATTTGTCATCTGTCCTCATTTTTTTGTCATTTGTTCTATTGTCCTAGTTTACATGCCAATTTCACAATTACCCCCTCAAATGAACCTGACCTCACTCTCATATAGTGAAGTGGTGTGTGTGAGCATCATCCTCAATTAGGTCAGGGGCGTTAATAGTACAGTGGAAAACGAACACTCCCCACAACATCCTCCAGGAATTGCGCCTGACACTACTGACTCTCTTGAATCTATATTTGGGCCACGCGCGTGGATGTGTGTCACCCAAGACTACCGCCTAATCTCCGCCAGAGAAAGTAAAGTGAGTTGTGTGCCCATGGGCGGAGATTGTCAAGGCACAAAGGGAGCTCCCAACAGGCACCACAAAAACCAGGCCCTGGGCAGGTTTTTATGATACCTTTCAATCAGCAGATGATTCCCAGCTGAAATGACAGGTGATTTGACTCAGTCTCCAATTAATGACCTCATTTTAACAATTAAGAGCAGAGGAGGAAGGGGAAAGCCCCGTGAAAAGACAGCGAACAGGGCCGGGGGGCGAGTTTTGATGCCTCGATAGTACAAGGCGCTGCAATCTTGCTATGTCGAACGTGACTGGAGCCTGTCGTCCCGGCTCAGGTGACCTCTTCCTCCCTTAACCAGGTTGTGTCCTGCAGGGAGAGCACACACTGGTGATGAGCTGGCATTGGGATGGGAGGGTGGAAGGAGGAGGAGGAGGGTGTGGCTCGGATAAGGCAAAGGGGTGACAAGAGGGTGCCAAGGGGATGATGGAGTGCATCAAGCTGTGGGTGCCCCCCCCTTCCACCCTCTCTTGCCCCCACCCCCCACAGCATAGAGGAAATTAAAGAGCTGTGTAGCAGGAGGAGAAGAGGGGAGGAGGGTGGTGATTTAGAGCGTGGCGCAGGGGGGATGGGGACCCGGCGCATTGGAGTTAATTACTGAATAATGAGGAACAATTTATTGTGTTCTTGTTAGAGACATCAAAATGCTGCTGGATACTGCCTATAGAAAAGAACATGCCTCTCTCACTGTTTGTAAAAATGTGGTGTTTAGCCATTAAAATGCCCCAGCCTGGCTTTGCCTTACCTTATGAAGTGGGGGTGTTGCAGGTCTTCTGGGCTGATGAGGGGACTTATCACATTGTCCTTACAGACTTCCACTTTCCTCCAGGCCCTCTGGGTTCATACTAAAACCTAATGAGAACTACACTGACTCAGGATCACTCTGTTTTCAGGTGCTGATGATGTGTAAGCCATAATTGACCGTTCACTACGTTTATCAAGCTTTCCATTTTCTCAGTTCATTTTCAGTAATAACAGTGTCAGATTTACAGCTCAAAATTACACAGCTCAAAAAAAACGCACATTTCTTTGAAGCAATGGGTTCTTGATTTCAAACAGACAAAAGCAGGTTTCTGATTTATAGCCAGAAAACCGTTGATTTTACCCGGAATGACAACTGTCGCTAACATTAGCTCCATGAGTTGGTTGAAAATACAGTCTCCGGCTGACTTTTTAATGATTTTCGTTGACTCATATTAAGACAAGAAACCTGTGGTAGGGATCTTAAATATGCATTGGTGCTAAAAGACTCAAACTAAAGCTACAGGTCCCAGCAAAAAATCAGCCCCCTCACCTTGCAGTGCAGTTAGTCCCAGTATTATAAGTATGATAAGGAAAAATAAGATAAGATAAGATAAGATAAGACTCTTATTTCATTCTAACATAACCCTGTTTGGCTGCTTAATATATACATGTACCAATAAAGAGCAGGACAGAGCCACTAATATTAGCCTACACTGATATAGTAGCTTCCCTGGCGTCCACTCAGTGGGGAAATACTACACAGTGGATGTGCTAGTCATGAACGGGACTTTTCTGTTTACGTAAGCTGTAGCCCCACAAACTAACGTGATAGTAAGCTAATTAGCTAATAAATCCATTTTTCACACTTTTGTTGTTGTTTTTAGTTTTGGAAAGACTGAAAAAAAACCCCATCACCCTCCAAACTTTTTAAATGCCAAGTATCGCTCTTAATACAAACCCTGTGCACGCTGTTCGGCATGTAGGGAATTCCAAAGCTTGACAGGCTTGCTGTGCCGATAAGCTATAATTGGACGATCGCTGTTTTGATCGGGGTTTAGCGAAAAGTCAATTCTTTCATTTTTCACCGTCCCACTGCTGTAAATCAACTAACTGCAAAGTCATTCTTACTTTGCAGACACTTCCACAGTGTCACACCCATCATGTTCACAACAGTTATGAAATCCACATGCTTGCAGTACAGATTACCCATGCAAGGGACAGTTTTCAAGTATGCTTTCATGCTGCGGGAATTTCCTGCCAATAATTCTTTCATTATCACTGTAAATGTGACGCTTCCTCTACGATGTTTACTGCGTTCCTAGTAAAAGAAGGCCTGAATATAACTTCATTTATCTGGCAGGAAAGTGAAAAAAGAAACGTTGAATGCAACTTAACTATTCTCTGCCAAAGAAAGACCAACACTCTCCTCTCTTAACAGCAAAGTGTCAGACTTGCTATCAGTCCTTAGCAGAGTGTGAAGTATCCCAACTCTTTGATGTGTTAAATATGAAATCTGACCATAGAACAAAGCAGCTGTCAGCAACCAGCACGTGTCAAAAGCAATCCACAGCAATTATTATTGAGTTTCTGTCATGCATGTGTCTGCTGTGCAGACGCTGAGGTGTGTTACAGTATTGCAGTGCTAACAAAGACTTCAGACAGTTTTCAAAAACAAACACCACAGGCTTCACTTGTCTTCATCAAAAGGCTGCTGATGATCGTCTGCAAATACAGTCCGAGATGCACCTTTTGTCCGGACCACTTTGAGAAAAGAAATGATTTGCTGCAACACCATCAAAAGTGTTAGCCACAACACTGTACTGTGACCTAGAGAATATGACTTTAACTTTGTCAAAGGTTCTCCACATTAACAGCAACACAATCACTGGATCACAAATCACACACTGTAAGTTATGAGAGTTACATGCTGTGTCTCTCATGACATTGAGGGGGAAAGCGAGAAGGTGCTTGCTGAGTGTGTAGCCATGCTGTGTTGCCCAAATAGATACGTTCCATCTGAGAGTGATGCAGCCTTCGGAATGATCCTGCTAGACAGATGAGTGCTACTTGAATGTTAATGAGGGCTCCTTTAGACACGCATAAATTAAATGATTAGATGTCTGCAATCATGCAAGGTCCTTAGGTGTCCCCTATTTATGGCATTTGAAATGTAGCTGCCTTTATTTACGACATGTCTCCCCTGCACAGGCTTCGCCACCTGAGCAGTCTAACGCTTTCAAAAGACGTGTTTTTTAATGACCTGCAAATGAATCACTCTGGCAGAATCGTAAGAGAAGCAGAGCCCTCCCCCTTTTTGAAAACAAAAAGGGAAATTGTGCCATCCACTGAAAAAGCTTGCAGATGTCTGAAATGAAAGCCATGCTACAGGATGTGATGGATGCAGTAAAACGTATTTGTTTCAGAGATGCTGCTTATTGAAAGATACACTGTCGAGCCGCAGAGCGGGCCTCGGAGGACATCACAGTCTGTGAACGCAGTCACCTAACAATGAATCTTCTTCCTCCTCAGTTCACACGCTCTTCATTGTCGTTTTCTAGTTGCAAAAACAGCTATTTTCATCTTAATGATTGCATTAATTACAGCATAACTCATGTCTCTTGGCTCCAGTAGTGTTTTCCCTGTAGAAAACAGTGTGTCAAGGCTTCAACAAAGGAAGAGAACAGTACATATACTCACTTGGCACTTCATTAATCAACATAAGAAATCAGCATGGCTTGACACTTATCTGGCTCACAATGAATCTACTACTGTATTGTATTTTTTCTTTCATTCTATTATGAAGATTTTAATGAGATTTAGGCTGCATTTTCATTAATGTAATGATAAAAGAGATGCAGCCACATATATCCAAGTAGCTCAGTACGTAGACATAAAGCTGCATGATAGATAGGCAGCAAGTGACTGCTTTTCTATTGAACCATCAGGCACATTTTAAAGACTTCTCAGGGTCCCAAGAAGACCCTTGGGTGCACGGGCAGCAATGGTGAGAAACGCCTAAGCTACAGTCATCCACTGTCAGGCCGAAGTGAGGGCGTTTTTTGTGTTTTTGTGGTGAGTGTGAAAGAGGGAGAGGGAGAGAGAAATTTCTCTTAAGATTCACGCTTTTTTCCCCCTCTATTTATTAGGGTAATGAATTTCCGACTGCAGTGCCAGTTCCACTGAGCCTGCTTCTCGGCCTAATTCTCTGTAACATTTCCTCATTGCCGCTGGGGAACATTATATGAAGGCAGGGCTTACAATACCATCAATATGCCCAAGACGACAATCGGACGTCTCATAGATATTAATGGAAGTGCAAATTAAATCAAAGTTGGAGTGCAGCTATCGGGGCTATGATCAATGCCTTTTGCACAGTCAGATTTAATATGGGGTTTGTAATTTGAGTATCCAAACAAAATGTGCATCTTAATGGGAAAGATGAAAGTAATCCCACATGGGGAGGAAATAACACATTAGCTGCATTGTAATTAGAGAACTCGGAGTGCAATGTTTCCCCGGCTCAGTATTAATGTTGAATAAAAGCCTGATACGTTTACAATGTGGATACAGGATGTGGACATTTGAATTGTTTTTTAGACACCTCTTGAGATGTCATAGGAGGCATCTTTGAAAAAAAACAATCATAATTGTGTTGGGTAAATGCATTAGTATCAAACCTAATACAAACAACAACCAAAAGAAAAATACAGTGCTAATCCAGTCCTGTGACTAATAAAGCAGCAGGAACATCTGTGTTATTGTAGTCAGGGCAAAAATAAGGAAAGAAAAACACGTCAGGTATGTTTTGATTTGATAATGAAATATTTGATTTGATTATGAAAAACCCTGTGTTTTAAAGACAAGAAACTAAAAGGGAACACAACAGTGTTTCATACAAGTGCGTGAAACATGATTTTGGTAAAAAAAAAAAAAAAAGGTCCTAATAAAGCCTGATAGTGCATGTCACCTCACAAGCACCCCATGTGAAGTCTTAGACAGCTTTTCAATGAATAACACATGAGATAACAAACATTGGTAGACAATGATCCAGTGTCTTCAGCAAGTCAAGTGCAACACACACACACACACACACACACACAGAATCACATGAGAACACGAAAGACTAATTAAACTTGATGCAACCTCTCATGATCAAAATGAAACAGCAGTCAATAGTTGGTGACAATGCTTCTGTAAAAGATAAATAAATAGACATGAACTAATTTGCTTTGTCTTGTTGGTAATTTCTGCCTTAAAAGACCAGTCAGTAGTTTGACATTTTGCAAAATACACTTATTTGCTTTCTTTCCGAGAGTTAAATGAGAAGATCAATGACATTCTCACATTTGCATGCCAAATTTGAAGCTAGTTTTAGCAGCCAGTTTGCTTAGTTTAGCATAAAGTCTGCAAGCACAAAAAATGCCCACCTTACTGCTCATCTCTACAGCTCACTAATTACCATGTTATAGGTTACTGTATCTTAATTAATCCATACAAAAACCAAAATGTAAAAGTTGTGGTTTTACACAAAGCTAAGCTAACTGGCGGTATTTTCATATTCACCATCCAAACCAGAGTTATGTCAATCTTCTTATCAAACTCTTGGCAAGAAAGTGAATAACCGTAGGCTATAGCGGTATCCCAAAATGCCAAACCGCTGTTTAACCGCAACACAGCATACATTGTCAATAACAGATTTTTACACACTGATATTTACAGGTGTGTGCGTAAGGTCTCTGAAATGTCCTAAGAGCTGCAAGATACAGAGGCTACTGCATTTATCTTTTCCAGCTACTGTTTTTGTTCATCTCAGCAAAGTTAAAGACTTCCATGTATTTTGAAGCAAAACGACTCAATGTTTTGACTGCAATGCCGATCAGATTTTCCATCAAGTAATTAGTCAAATTAAATCGTCTTGGGTCATTAAGTTTGAAGTTCACACAACACTACCAGACCATATTAGAAGATAGCATGTTGACATTTTCCTTTTGCTGTTGCACAGTCCTACTCTGATGATAGCATCTGGGGGATCAACTCAATTTATAAGGGGTAGCATTTCATCTTCAAACACCTCACTGAGTGGGTAACAGGACGCTATAATCCATCAATAAAAGTGTATTGATACTGTCAAATGTTAATATGTCATCCATAAACCCTTGGGTCCTCTTGTCACCAGGATACAGCCTGTTCAGCAACACATATTGCCTCATTGTGTTGTTCGGCATCGACCCGGGTCTCCCTCTGAACGGATGCTGCTGTAAAATGTTGCATGCCGTGACAGAGCGGAGCATTAATCAAAGTTGATTTTCAGTGTGAGGGCGCAAGTGCCTTTTTCTGCTGGAGAACTGTTTAGCACAACAGCGCGATCTACAACAGGGTCCCACTCTTCAGTGTAATGGTAGCAAAAGGAGGTCATAAATAATGGATTCAAGATCACTTACACCTCATGAAGCAGGCTATGGCATTCAAGGGGGTATCACGTTTTGCTGCTCAAATTATAGATTTGGCGCTTTCTGCTGCAATTGTAAAGGAAAACAAGACCTTTCTAAGAGGGCTTTGAAAGAGTTTAATATGGTGCAAAACATGACGGCAAAACAACAGTTTAGACACTGCCACTGAATGATGATAGTAAATAGCTGGAAACAGAAGGATTGTGGGTAGAAGAAGCTTTTTAGTCTCAACTGTATTACAACTTTTTGCATCCCTTCTGGTAGACTTGGGGATGTAACCATCACTTTTATTGGCAGTAACCATCAAAATTAACCCCAGTGTGTGTCCCAACTTCACCATTATCAACTTGGAAAAATACAAAAGAAACTGGAATCTTATTTGTCTTCAGTAAAGATTTGGTCTGTTGATGCAAATGGATATTGCACTTCATCAACTATTGCTGCAGATTCATATTTGCACGTCATTGTCTCTGGACTTTATAAACACTACTCCAATCTCCTCTTGAAAAATGATGGATATAATTACATTTTTAATGCATTTGAAATGTAACTGTCCACTATCGAACCACATGTAATTGAAAATATGAGTATTTATTCAGCATTTCTTTGATTGTCTCAGCTCATGTTGAGCTGTTTGCATACTAGAATTGGAGAGGTGTTCTTATTTTATCACATACTCGTAAGACATTACCTTTAGATGATAGCAAATAATGTGATAACCTCTTGTTGTAACTTTCCGTACTTGAGTCAGTGCTGTAGCTGCCTGTCTTTATACTGCCCCTCAGTGGCAAGACAGGGAAATGGCCTACATAAGACAATTTGCCTTCATGTGAACAAATTTTGAAAGACCTTGCATGCACACACTGTGACAAACTTCTATATTTCACCATAAAATATGAGGATAAGAATCCCAATCATTTCTAATGTGCCAATGCAGCTGGAGATAAATAGCACAGAGCAGAGGAGATGATCAGATCTCACTCCATATCTTAATGGGATCCTCTCACACGCCATTCCCATTAATGACCAATCCCCCAATTATGTAAATCAGAGAACAGTCACTAACAGTGAGAAGTTGAAGTTGCTCACATAAACACCAACAGTATCACATAGCAGAGGGTGCTAATTGGCCACTACTTTTCATATAATTGCAGCGACTGGGGTCACGTCCTCGGCTAACCTCTCCTTTAAGTATTGTTTTTCAGCACACAAACAGTTAATGGAGCAATTAAGATGGCGCTCACAAGCACCACTTGTGGGGACCATTTGACAAGAAAGAGCCGGAGAGAGGCGGACTGGGATGCTGTAATCGTGCATATGGTAGGCTACACTAGAGTCCTGGACCAGAGGGAGTGGTAAGTCAAGATGCAGACAGTGCACAATACAACTCACTGGCATCCTATTCTGGTGTGAATGTAAACTAGTGGTCATCACTGAACCAGTCATTCTGTATTAGGTACTTCCTCTGTATTTTGTAATGACATTTAAAACTGTTGGGGCCAACATAACAAGCAGCAAATACAGCAGCTTAGATGTGCCGGCCTATTTGGTTATTTGAAAAAAATCACACGTATAGTCAGTCATGCACTTTTCATGTACTCATGCAAAGACGCCGCTCATTTGTTCCTCACAACACAAAACTCATTCAGTCATTCCTTTTATTATCATCCTGTAAAGCACCGAGAACTGTAGTTGTATCAAATAGTGCTATAAAAATAAACTTTTCAAGTATCCTCTTCCTTTTGCAATGGATACAATAAAAATAGATCAGTTTCTTTCAGTGGCATTTGAGACAACACAAACAGTCACATTTATCAAAATTGCATTCGATGTATAAAATAAAGTCAAGAGTACATACAGCAGAAATTGTGACTAAAAGGACGTGTTTGAAGGCATACAGTAGCAATGGTTTTCCTTTACTTTCTTGGACTTCACAGATATTTTATCAGACATGTTAGCAACTATCCATTGTGTGACAAGAAGACTGGCACCTGTTATACCTCTTTTTCAGTATTTAACATGATACAGTGTTTTTCATCCAACGTACAACATACAGTGAGTGTACCACAGTTATAACACACATGACAGCAAACTGAACCTAAACAGGACACACTGAGGACAAAAAGCGACACCATAAAACAGATGTTAACTGACCATAAATTGATCTCAAAAAAGATATTCAGTAAGATTTAGACTTATACAGCTGTGAATGTGTTAAAAGGAGATAATGTGAATGCCACCTATTTCAGAGACTAATCCCACGAGAGTGAAGAGGGGAAAAAAAGTTTTCATCTCTTCATCTACCCTCTCTACCACAGACTTTGCCCACCCTCTATGACTAAGTTATGCCCTGTCATGTAGTCGGAGGCGTCAGATGCCAAGTAGACCACTGCAGCTTGCAGGTCTGTCACTTGAGCCAGTCTACCAGCAGGGATATCTGACAGCCAGCGCTGCACCAGAGGCCTCAGACTCTCCGAGTGGATGAGAGGGGTGTCAACAATCCCCTGAAAAAAAGAGAGACAGAGAAAGAGGGGGAAGAAACCACAATGAAATCAGAAGGCATCACAGTTCAGAGCCAGGAGTGACAGCGTTGTTTCAGAGCCACCACTTTGGTGACAAAAATAAACCCAATTATCCTTTGAAGAAAGGGCATGGCATGGCATATCTGAGATTTACTGTGGGACTGGTGGCACTTAAATGACTGGCACATCTCAGGAAGAGCCCACGGGTATGAGGGGACGTCTGGCATAATTTGCTCAAAGCCTTTGGTTAAGTACTTATTATAAGCAACTCCCTCATATTCCTGAAGTGTGTTTGTGCAACTACTTTGATGTTGAGACAGTATTTAGGTGGAATTTATAAGAAAACAATTGTACTGCTTTTGGGTTTGTGACCGCACGTGCGTCTAATAGCTCTGTGCACCATTACTCAGTCACAACAAATGCAGGTCTCTCCACTTTTTACAGTAAAATATCACAGAGCTTACATTTAAATAAATATGTCAACACGCCCGCCTTTGCCTAATATGAGACGACTTCTGACTTTCTACACAATTGATGTGACAGTGACTAAAAGCTGTAAGACCTGAATCATTGTTCCATGTATCCTAGTGCCTTGATATGGAATTCCAACATTTGGATAAATTAGCACTTCCAAGGAGCGTGTGACACCTTGGTTAATATATTCCACCTCAATTATATTTCTCTTCAGCTGCCCTGTTATCTGGAACCTTTGCTGGCAATCAGAGGTACTGTTTTCCCTCAGCCAATTTTCTAGATAATGCAGCTTATCACCGCTGCGGCTAAAGTTGCCAATGGAATCAGGCTCCAGTCAACCTCGTGAGCGCTAATTGTGTCCCTTTTTTATGCATATTTACCGACTGTCACTTCAAAGAAATCAGTGGCCCATTGAGACACCCAGTTAGCGAGGGGAGAGAGAATTGCTTCTTTGCAAATTAAAATTAGCAAACAAGCTGTCGATAAATAAAGCTGAGCGTGGCGCGTGTGTGAGGGCTTTGTTCTGGGGCTGTGACTGGGCCTGGCTCGCCCGGTACCACTGGACGGATTTGCTCAGGGACGGCTGGGGCTAAGGGATGCTCCACTTAACACACACCCACCCACACACATACACACACCCACCCACAGCCCTTCCTGTGTTCTCCTCTTTTCTTCCCCCTGCTCAGCTTCACAGACAAATAGATACAAACAAGGCGCTATTGTTGCGCCGACACTTGGAGTGAGGTTGCAAATTTGATTCCCTAATTGAATAGAACAATTAGAGCAAGTATTTGGTTGATTCATCCCTCAAGACGTCATCTAATTAAGCACTGATCTATTGTTTGAGGACTTAAATTAGTGCATCATTCTCAAATGGGGCTCTTCATATGAAAGCAAACACACTAATCACCACTTTCTTTTGCAGCTCAATCCCTTACAACACTCAAAAGGTGGACCAGTATGTTTTGGCACAAAACAGTGAAAGAAGGTCATTAGACAGCACTTACGGTGAGATGCAGTTGACACGCACTCCTCTGTCAATCCATTCAGTGCCCAGAGTCTGAGTCAGTTTGACCACTCCGGCCTTGGACGTGTTGTAGGAAAGCTGCTTCTGGGGATGGGGGACTGCAGGGTAGAGGACGGAAAGAAAATCTGTTACCCTAAATGGACACAACGCAACGTTTTATAAAGATAACTTGTACTGCATCATTAATAATGGTATGTACTCTTGAAATTCTCAAGGAAATCATTAAAATATTTTTAGGAGTATTTTCAGAGAGAGAGAGAGAGAGAGAGAGAAAAAAAGACTAGCAAGTGTTCCTTTCTCACAAAAATTGACAACATATACATTTTATATTGCAGCTCATGCGGTTTCTTGTGGAAACTACATAAAAGCTCTTCCATTAGCTTCTGGGGACTCTGCGGATGAAGCCATGTAAAATTAATTGCTTATAATGTCCAGTTATGCTCTGTCCTCAGCAACAAAGACAGGGAGCCATTTGTTTGCCTTGACCATCACAGATGCTGCACACTGCATGGGATGCCGAGACAGGGGCTCATTTTCTGCTGGTTGATTAATCATCACAAGGAAGGCTCCAAGTTACATACAACTTTAGTAGTTAACCTCATCACCCGCCGATCTGACTGCCAAATAGCTTCAGTGTGAGACCGGGATGATAAATACCAGCCAGCTGTAGAGAGGCAGGGATCGGTCCTGGGGAGAAAAGGCTGGAGCATCCTGCACACATTGCTTGGATAAAAAAAAAAAGGAGACAAATGTGCAGGATAGAGGTAAAAGTTGGAAACTGCTAAAGAAATAAGATGTAAAGGGTGGGACAGCGGCACTGTGGCTGAAAGTGTGGTTGAGTGGGATTGTGTAGAGTGTAGCGAGATAGCAGAGGAAGGTAAGGTTGGGTTGGGCTGGGCTGGATAAGGATAGGCTAGGACCTCAGAGGAGCAGGCGAGGAGGAGCAGAGCCCAGGGCTTACACGCAGATTGAAGGTGAAATCCGACTTATCAGGACAGGAAACACAGCTCAAAATGCCTAACAGCACTAATCCTCGCTCAAGACCTGATGATACGGCCCCAAAATACCATTCAGAAAATGCCTTCATCCTTTAAATAAACCTGCATTGATGTTTTCGCCGTCTTAAAGAGCAGTAATCCCCAGAGAAGGGAAAAGGAGGTAGAAGGAGAGCATTCTCCAAAGCCCTCTTTAACATTCACCCTGCTACTTATTGCCCATTTCAAGTGGGAGAAAACATGCTCTTTATCAGGCACTCCTTTACATTTTGAATTCTTCAGAGTTCAAATGATGCACTCTTGTCCCAGAATGGCATGGCTGTGGCAATGTACGTTACTATGCTGCTGAGATCTGCAGGTGTGAGTGTGAGAGTCACAAATCCCTCAGTAAGGTCATCATGCAGCCAAAACACTGAGTTTGACCATATCAACTTGGATATTTCCTGTCTGGGTGTCTTTGAGCTGCTGGCCATTATTCAGAAAAAAAAAATGGTGGTTGATGGTCGGGAGTGTGTGTGGGTACACACACATTCTTTTCAGCAGATGGACAAAAAGCTGTCATTGTGCATTTTAATTGGGCATTTACGGCTGCTTTTTGGGCTTCCACTTGGCTAGAACAGGTCCCATCTGATTACACATTATGACAATATTATAACAGATGTCCAGACCAATAAAGTAAATTCCTGAAGGACTGTACGTAATGTGAGTAATTGATCATTTTTTTATGACGGCCTCTATTTACCAGCATGCTCCTGTTTTACAGATTGCCCCTGCAGTCGGGACTGGAGCCCATATGGCACAGCGGTTTACTGGCGATTTGACTATACTGCTGATGAAGTGTTGCTGTTCCTCTGGAGGAACCTGTTGGAGGAGGAACATTACACCAGTGCTGCGAATTACAAGGCTTTTACTAGGCTCTCACTAAACTCTAAGAGTGTCTTCCGCTGTTCAAACAAGGCTGCTGGCACAGGCCGGGGTTTTGCCGTTGCACAGGAACCCTCCCTTCCCAAGTTGGACCTCAGGTTGCCTTCCACATCCTCCAGACAGCTCCGCAGAGATGTTTATTATGATGCAAAACCGCCTCGGCGAGATGCAATCACAACACTTTCCTGCTATGCATACTGTACGCAGGGGTGGATGCATCTCCATAGAACAGTTTAACTGGGGTAAAAGTTGCAAAGAACAGAAGCTGGATAAAATGGTTTTAAATGTGCAGGTTCTCCTTAAGTTTTTCTTAAACATGAAAACTGCAGCTGAGTTTTTTGTCTTATTTCAACTTTGCCACTGTAATGATCCAAAGTCAGATATGACAACTTTCTGTCTGGTGATAAAAACTATTTAATGTGATGTGTACTCCTGCACATAGCTGTACAGCACAAATGTATTTAACTCTCCCTTCCTTCCCCTCCTCCTCTCGACCCAACTCTCCACGCCAAATGGAGAGATTAAAAGCAGACATGGAGAGGCTCCAGAGAGAAGGTGGGGGAATAGAATCATCACTCACCTATAAGACTGGCCATGGAGGCTGTGTTGATAATCTTGCCATATCCTTGCTTCAACATCACTCGACCTGCCGCCTAAGGCAAGGATTCGGGGGAAAGAGACACATTAAACACCTTATTATGCCACTGATATGCTACCAAAAGCCTGTGCACGGATCAACACAAAACAGTGTTATCCTGGGAGACAGAAATAGCGGTTAAACAACATCAAACAACATCTGGGGCACTTGAGTGGATTTTAAAGCTGTGTGTGTGTGTGTAATATATATATATATATATATATATATATATAAAAACACATTATTTACATTTTTCTCCTCTGTCTGGCATTCAAAAAACCTAGTCGAAGCAGTATGTGACTTGAGTAACATTTTTTTTCCTTCTATTTTTGAGTTAAACATAAATTAAGCATTTAAAAGTGTATCACACCAATACATCAGTGCAATATGGAGCACATAAACTGTCTCTGTGGTGGCCACAGTCTCTCTCACACACACACACAGTCTTTTACAGCAGGTGATACACACCTGACAGCACATGAAAGTCCCCCTCAGGTTAACGTTAAAGGTTTGGTCCCACTCTGCTAGACTGGTGTCTTCACTGTCTGAGTTCATGTTGATGCCGGCATTGTTACAGGCGATGTGGATCGTCCCCCATTTGGAGACAATGTTGTCAATCATCCTCTGGACATCATCTGCTTTGCTAATGTCAGCTGTGATCGCAATGGCATTGATACCTGTTTCAAAAAAACACGTCTGTTAGAATACTGTCTGTACATATTGTAAGACAATTGTGTATGACATAAGCAACAAATCCCAATGTGGCTTGTGACAAAAAAAAAAGAAGTTATGAAAAATACTATTAATTGTAATTTTTTTATGTGTAGGACATTTCATTCTTTAAGAAAATAGATTTAAAATCCCATATACATGGGTTCTGAGGAACATGTAGCCTATAACCTGACAGAGTATATCTTATGCTTTAGTATGCTGCCACCTGCTGGCCAAAAACTGACTACACTGACAATTTAGGATATTTGGCAAAAGTTTTAAGTGCACAAACCCAGTTTGAATGTATTCACATGTACACAAGCTGGTGTTCTACCAATTAATGCTTGAGTACTGAGAGGACCATTAATCAGTATGACATTTGATGAGTCTGTCATGCAATGACTGCTAAAAATCTAAAAAGCTATTTAAAAAGCTAATTTTCAACTTTGGACTTCTTGCACAATCAAGGCTGGAGGGGTGAAACCGTACAGGAAAAGCATAGAGGCCATGCAAAGTATTTTATGACCACTTGTAGCATCTTTGAATGTGCAATACACACAACCAAATTTAAACTAATAATTAGAGGATTAAAGATACACTCCCTTTTGGGTGCACAAAATGCGGCAACTATTGTCAAACACAGAGTTTCTGTTAGTTGTAAACCTACCATTTGCCTGTGAACTGAGCTACTAAGTTCACATGAGTTACAGAAATGGTGGGAACAGGATGAGGGTATGCAGCTCAAGTCTACATTTGTTGTGTTAACACCCTTTACCTTTAAAAAAGAGCTCTTTAGCCACTGCCTCAGCTTTATCTTGGTCCATGTCTACCACGGCCACCTTTGCACCGGCCTCACCCAGGGCATGAGCAAATGCTCGGCCTATGCCCTGCCCAGCACCCGTCACATAGGCCACCTTTCCATCAAGACGCAGCCGATCGAGGATGGGGCGCCCCTTGACCCCACGGAAAACTTCATCATCTGTTATTTTACTCTAATAAAAATAAACACAATAAGCAGACATGATCAGTGAGAATGATGCTACTACTAAGAGAAAATCCTCAGGGAAGGTATGATGACAGCTGTTTGACTCCATATCAGTACTGGCTCACTGAGGTCTATCGCTGGGGTGATCTAAACAGTACCTGTGTCACTGAGCACTCAGAGGCCACAGATACCCGGCGGATAACACTGATGCCATCTCTAAGAGGGATAATGACCTTTAAAAACAAGAAGAACATTGTGAAAAAAATGATACCTAAAAAAATATCTGTCAAAACACACAAGGTTTGAAACTTACCTGCTCCACACGCGGATCATTAGAGACAAACTGGTTGAAGTCTCTAAGCGCCAGTCCGTTATTATCTGTGGTGTCTTTGAGATAAACCTTGGCTTTGAACAATGAGTTATCTACACATATGACACCTTGCAATCTCAGCAGATTGTTGTCCAGAATAAAGTTGTAGTAGTTGATGTAATTATTCTTGTCTGCATCGATGAAGACCATGTCAAACTGCTCACCTGCAGCAGCCAATACCTGTAAGGGACAGAGTTATTAGAATACTAGCCATGTGCCCCACAGCTTAACTTATTAAACACCAAAAAAAGAAGAGTCAGTCTTAACCTTTGCCTGCTCTGATTATATGAAGCACCTGACAGAACACACAGTAACTACAAAATATGCATAAATGTATTATTAGTTTGCAAAATTGCCCACTTAATCTCCTAGAAGGATCTTTAAAACATGATCAAATCTTCTCTGACAGTCCTTCAATACTGACAGGGTTTTTTTTTTTCTGTCACCTTCAGGGTGTCCATGGCGGATCCAGTCTTGACAGTAATCTTCTTGCCATGTGGAGACTTGTCAAAAATGGGCTGTGCAAAGTCTTTGAGGTATGGCTCTAACTCGCAGGCAATTAAGCAGCCATCCTCAGGAAGCCCTTCAGCCATGGACAGTGCACCGTAGCCAGTGAACATCCCAATCTCTAGGACCCTCTTAGCTTGACTCATGTGGATCAGCATCTTCAGGGCCTGGCCTGCCAGACATACACCAGTTATCACATTATGGTAAACCAGTGAATATAATGGCAAAGAGCAGTACACATGTAAATGTCCAACCTTCAACATGTCCAGTGATGCACTCCTTAGGAAGCCGGAACATGGTTTTGCCCTCCTTGTGTACTTGATCCCAGTCATGGGAAATCGTTTTTCTACAATTAAAGTATGAATGAAACTATTAATAAATTCACCTCACACAGTAAGTATTTTTGGGCTATAGCTGATCATGTGTAGGAAGTCAAGGCATACTTATAAAGCTCTGCCAGAGGTTCACTTTCCTGTGTGGTCATTTTCTCCAGGTAGTCATCCAGGCCGCTGGCTATGGCCAGAGCCTTCTGCAAGTGACTTGTCAAGTCTTCTGGCACATTACCACTTGCTGCAGCTATCTCCTTGGCTTTTGTTAGGAGATCCACAAGGACTTCCACTGGGGTGTCAGGAACTGGGGGGGAATAACAACATGCAATGATACTTTAGTAACCAACTATTCCAGGCAATATGATGTAGGGCTGCAACTCTACATTATGTTCATTATCCAGTGATCTGATTTTCTTAATTATTCGATGAATTGTTTGGTCTATAAAAAAAAAAGAAAGTCAGAAAATTGTGAAAAATGCAGTTTCCTAAAGACCAAACGTGACGGCTTCAAATTGCTTGCTTTATCCGACAAAACTGTCCATTTATACCACCAGGCAAAGAAAAGAAGCAGAACCATACAGTTGATAAGCTACAACGAAGTAACTTTTGACATAAAATATTAATCGATTGTTGTTGAATGTTACCTCTAAATTACCTCTAAATTATTCCAAAAGCGACTAAAAAGGGTACGTTTCTTAACAGCGTGCTCATATGAACGCCACTCGACTTCAGACCGATAGATATGTACTTCTTACATTAGTGTATTTTCAGCGTAAAAACGTCTGCTTAAGACCGCGACATCCACAACTTTGATCTGATAAACGAGGTGCAGATATGCACGGGACTCCAGTGGAGTTTGGTCCCTAAAAGTTTTGATACGTGTTTAGCCCTTACGATATGTACTTAGACCCCCGCCACAACGTTTAAAAAAAAAAAAAAAAATTAAGCAACGATCTGTCTTACCTTTTTCGGCTGGCATGGCGAACGTTTATGGGCGTGACGACGTCGGTAGCTGTTAGCCACAGTGGGGCTACCTGCCGCTGTGGTGGTACAGTTTATGTTATATCACTGCAGCTATGCAAGTTGTTGAGCAAGGGGAGTTGCCGATAGCTTGCACAACGTTCATTATCCAACACGTGACACGTGCTCACCTTTTGGAGAGCGTCAGAACATAAGGGTTAACCCGCAGGGGGGGAAAGTGCTCACGTGGACCACAGGCGTATTATCAAACAGGGTCTCCGGGTTCAACCACAGCCTGAAGCTGTTCAGGGAGCATCAAAAAACATTTTTTTTTTTTGGGGGGGGGTTGATTTTATTAGAGCCACGTGACTGACCAGTTGGTTTGTGCCTGAAATGAGTGGTTAGATTAGACTGGTCCCAAAATAAGCAACCATTTAAAAAAAGAGAGAAAATATCACAGGCTACATAGCTGTGTTTAAAACTAAGACATTTAACATTTAAGCAAACACTTACTCTTTTATTGTTAGTATAAAAAAAGTGCATATGTCTGTCTTTTCATAATATCACCATAAAAATGAATTGTAAAAGCACCAAAACTCACATATCACCCTCTACTTATTACTTATTTTGTTACATTGTATTATTATACTGTACTATCATCATCAACCGGTAAACCCACTTGGTACTTGACACTTAGTTTATCTTATACTTATACCGACCTGATACTTAATTTATTTTCTGACCTGTTTTTATAGTGTTTTATAGTGTATCATATTGTTTGCTAGTACTTTCTCCTGTGTGCACTGACGTAAAGGCGAGCTACTGTAACAAAGAGTTTCCCTACAGGGATCAATAAAGTATTTCTGATTCTGATTCTGATTCTGATTTATGAATGGCTGCTTTCCGTTCAAGGTGGGCCAGTTTCAGGGCACTGCATTGTGCATGCTCGCTCACTGGCATGGTTTACTGGGACATCTAATGGAACGGAGCCATCATTCATTTAATTAACCACACCTGTGATTTCCTGCTAATGTCTGCTAAATGCGAGGAAAATCTTTGACTTACTTAATATTATGTGGAAAAACACTTAGGCTTAATTGCTAAATATTGGCCTCATACAGTTTTGTCTCTCAAGAGCAGCTAACTGTTCAATTTGTAGCATGTAGCCTAAAGCCGAATTATTTATTTATTAATTGGCCAATTGGAGGCTGCGGAACAAGCTGTAAACACTACATTGACATTTTGTCACCATAAAAAGTTATGGCACGCATGTTAGCAAACACTTGCTTATTTGCACATCCAGTATACATGAGCAACATTAGCTTTCATGTGGAGTTGTGTTTCTGTATGACAAATGAAAGTTCAGTGTTCTCTCTGCTTTTGTCTTCTGTTTTGGCTTAAGTTGCTAAATGTTCACCAGCTGCCAACTTTGCCTTTCTGCTGTTTGGTGCAGGGCATGTAGCTTACAGTCAGCTTTTTCGTTTAAAACAGTGGGACAAAAAAACCAAAACAATGATCCAAAATGGACTAAAATGCTCCGCAGAGCTGATCGGGACAGCAGTCGGGTGATCAACCTCTGTGGGTTTGTCGCTATGAGCGACACCTTTGACATTACACACATTTTATCTATTAATAAATATTGATTAGTGCAGCTTTAGCCAGGAGAAATAGGATATTCGAGAACATTTCTGAGAGGGGAGGTGGGGAGAGACACTGGCATTATATGGTGGCCTTGTTCTCCTTACCAATCTCATCATACCAGGTCAAAGAGAGCTGTTTTTATGTCTGGGTTCTCTTTTTATCTGTATTTTTATGCAACATTCGATTGAAGGCCACGCTGTATGCTGGCACCAAGCACTAGTGCACCAGCTGTGTCCAGCTAAAACGGTTTGATTTAAAGTGATTTCTAGCCCCCCCAAGGTTATAACAGTTGTATTATACCTTCTTTACGCTCACCATACCTTGATATCTAAGAGGTTATATTCATGTTAAATTTAGTATTATATATATAATATTCAAGGATTACAAAGAGACATATGGAATCAGATTGAGTTTACACCTTTGTACTATGATTCTGAAAACTGATTCATGCATGTCTGAATATTATTGAGTAGTCAATCTAATAGTTGAACAATTCTTTTTCCCAAAAGATAAGAAATGCACATGGTAAACACAGTTGTGTTTAGCAGGACGATTAGGGACAGCAACAGCAGCTGTCTTAGCACTAGAGTGGAAGACTTACTGAAGACATTGACCTCAGAGTTATCCCTACAAAGGGAGGTGGGGAGGGGCACTGGTGCACTGACTTTGTCCAGCTGATTTCAATTTGATCAAAAGTAATCTTCAAGCTCTCAAAAATGTTTAAAATTGTTGATATAATTCAGTCCTTGCATGTCCAATAGGTTCAACACATAGTAAGAACAACCAGCCCCAGAAACTTATTTTAACAGTGAACCAAATGTTTGTACCCAAAGGCATTGTGATTTCAGGGGAAGGGTCTGGCTGTTAAGTAGTCAAACAATCAGATTGCAATGATTAAGAGCACTCAAATAATCAACCAAAGCTTTTGTTTGATTTATTAACCAGCCATGTGTTTACGTTCAACCTCTTCTGATCAATATTTTTGAGATCAACATTGAATAAAATGACAAACACAAATAAAGGTTGTTTTTTTTTTTTACATGTAGGGTGGCACAGTGGTTAGTTGCCTCATAGCAAGGATGTCCTCTGTTTGAAAGTACCTGGTCAGCTGGGATGGTGTTCTTCCATACCAGAAATACATGCAGGTTAGAACTTTAAATTTCCCTTTTTTATCAATGTGATGGTCTTCGGTGTTGTACTTTTGTACTATAACTAGATGTCAGGGCTGCACAGACACCACATGGGGACCTCAAGAATTGTGACTGGTCGTCTTCTGCTGCTTGTTTGTCCTGCAAATTGCCAGTATAGACATATTTAGGGTGTGTTAACTGCAGCTTAACTGGGCGTGTAAAGAAATTTCCCTGATTCAGAGAAAAGTTGCATAACATGTTCTTGGAAAATGGTAATTAGCAAACTCGTTTTAGTTTTCAGTACAGCGACCATATCATGCTCAGGAAAGAAATTATAAATGACACAGATATTTAAAGGTGATCTGCCAGGGAGCAAGCAAACAATAGGCCAGTTTGCTTCCAACAAATACTCCCATTTTGCAATATCCTGGTATTTAGATTGTTGTATAGCAAACATTTGAACTGGTGCCATTATTCATGATCTAAATAGTTACTAAATTTACTTTGCTAGCTTACATTAGCATTAAGCTACTGTTAGCCATTAGCATGTCTGATGTTGAAATATAATCTAATTTAGATGCACTTCCGTCACTCTAGATTTGACGTCGTTGTCATGTGTCGCGTTGCGAGTGACGCAAAAAGACACTTCTATTGAAATCCTATTTGAGCGGCCAAAGCATGCGGACTAAGACGCATCTATAGAAATCCGATTGGAATCGCATTTCAAACCATCTCCAAATGTGGCTTGGATCCGATTTGCAAAAATCGCATTTCAAATGGTTTTTGGCTGTCCAGACTTTCTAAAATCAATCTGGATACAATCTGGATATGCCCAAAAACAGATTTCGGCTCGCAGTCTGAACAAGGCCTTTGACGCTCAGAGGAACTGCTCTAATATTAACCTGATCGTGGCTCAGTGCGTCTCATACAGATGCTAAAGGGTACGTTGTGGGTCACACATACATATTTCCTCCATTTATGTTTAATGGAAAAAGAGAGGTGAAAGAAAAGAATGAGAGAAAAAAGAAAACAAAGTTATTGGATAGGTTCTGCACCTGGGGTTGGGAGGATTCCAGCTCCCCTCAGCTTACAAAAATTCAGCCCTGTTAAACTAGCAACATACAAACTGCAAATCTCAAAACTACAGTTTAGGTATTGTGTTTTCACACATGATGGTTGCTCTGCAGGTTGTGGACCTCTCTGATCTCTTATGCTTAAAAAAGTCAGTCACACCTGTTGAAAAATGTCTGTCAAGGTTACAACAATGCTGTTTATCTTCATTCATACAAAACTTGACATTGTGAAGCCAAAAATGCTTTCACCCAACAGCAACAGCATGCAAACGCAATTGTAAAAACTATAATATTGGAGTGAATGGACGGCTGGAGCAGTTGCTCTGAGCGTCTAATATTGCTGCGGATGGTTTTACATTAGAGTTAATTGAAAGCTCAGTGCGTCTCATACAGATGCTAAAGGGTACCTTGTGCTTCACACATACATATTTCCTCCATTTATGTCTAAAGGAAAGAGAGAGGTGAAAGTAAACAAAGAGAAAAAAGAAAACGACGTTATTGGATAGGTTCTGCACCTGGGGTTGGGAGGATTCCAGCTCCCCTATCGCACAACGCTGTGATATCTGCGCTTCAGGCCCGCTCCCTTGATGGTTAGATCTGGTGCCTGCCCCGCTGTCACTGTCACTGAATGTTTTATAAGGAAGGAAATGCATTCATCAAGTTTGTAAGGCCTCAACAATCCACAAACTTACACGTTTTGTTGTAAACCATTGGACCAATGTCGATACAATTCAAATAAACATTTTAACTCTATGGCAATAGTAATATGATGTTTCACCAACAGATGTATGTGTTATTCTAATAACACAAACTCAAACTCAGCTAACAAAAAGTCAGCCCTGTCACACTAGCAACATACTAACTGCAAATCTCAAAACTACAGTTTAGGTATTATGTTTTCATGCTTGATGGTTGCTCTTCAGGTTGTGGACCTCTCTGATCTCTTATGCTTAAAAAAGTCAGTCATACCTGTTGAAACATGTCTGTCAAGGTTACAAAAATGCTGTTTATCTTTATGCATATAAAACTTGACATTGTGAAACCAAAAATGCTTTCACCCAACAGCAACAGCATGCAAACGCAATTGCAAAAATACTGATAGTGGATTAATGCATCGGATGTAAGTAATGTAATGCATTAGGCATTTTCAGGCGGCAGAACAGGTGTTACCTCAGAGTCACACAAAAATTGTGTAAGTGAATAACACATGTGATGACATGTGAAGCACACTGAAAGCAAATGCTCCTCCCTTTTCTCAGGGGCATCCTCTAAATACTACACTGTATTTAAAGACTCCTGGCGTGGGATTCTCATTATTAAGATTGTGACTAGCTCTGTACACATCTCTAACTCCCAGTCAGCACTACAACAATGGGTAAGGTTCATCTGGAGGACATTGATACTAAAGAAAAGAAAACTGAATATAGCTTAGTACGGGTCAAAGGTACCTGGAAGCGCAAACTGGGAAAGGAGGTCAATAAGGAAAGAGTTGACTGTGTCTCTGCTGCAAAAATGTGAGTATAAAATTGTTCTTTGCTGTGAGTAAAGTAATCTAAAAATCTAAATTGCTATAATTACAGAGAAAAAGTATCATGCAAGTGGCAAGTCATGGCAAGTACTGTATGATATGAAATGTCCAATTTGAATTCAAATCTTTATGCAGTGTGGAGGCAGGAAACTGAGGTAAAAGTGTATTGTAGCCTTTGGATTTCAGGAATCATTAGCCAAAGTTTAGTTAAAGTTTTCAAGTTAAAATATATTGCTTTAGTAGTGCGGAAGATTTGAAATCTATTGATTGCTCAGGAATGAAACATCTAGAAATGTATGAAGTCAAAATGGAGACTATAGTATTTGGCATTATAATTTTGCATTAATCAACTGGCATTCAAAAATGTAAAGTCCTCTCTGAGTCATTTTTTTTGGAAGAAGGCAAAAGAAGCAGTCACAGTATAGCTCAGTTTAGGCATTCTTCATTTCATTAAACTGGAAAGAATTGTGTAGGTGGTACAAGATGTACAATGAGAGGTTCAACAACCAGATTTAAGAAAACAAAAGGGTCTTTCTTCATGGTAGATAAATTACAGTTCCCCAATATTCCAGAATACTGATTTCTAGGACTATTTCTCTGTTTTTCTTGTTTTTCTCTTGTTGTTTCTTGTATAAGTGGGGTATGTACATAATTATGTATTCATACATTGTCTCTGGTGGGTGACCTGAGTGAGTCATTCTTTTGTTGTTGTTTTAGGAAATGCTAACTGGTATTGTCAATCATCTCTCTTATCCCTTATTGTACTTTTTTACTGTAAATTGTATTTTTATTTATTTATTTTTAATTAATTAATTTTTACTTACTTCTACTATTACATCTATCAATTTTATTTCATTTTTTTTAATTTAATCCCAGTTTTTCATTTCTTAATTCTATTTTTAGATTTAAAAAACAAATTATTAAAGTCTTTTTTACTTAAAGGTGGGGTATGCAATTCTGAAGAAATCCAATACCATGACAAATACCATGATATAGAGCAAACGACAACACAGCATGTAACTAACTTTAGCTAGGTTGTGGGTTAGCAAACAGTTACTGCTGCGAAACTAACATGCACAGAGGAGGAGTTTCCCAGAGCCAAAAAACCAGCTCCAGACTCACAACTCTCCTGCTACTATAGCAACATCACATCAACATCGAATGTCTGTGGGCAAGTCACTTAACGTTATCTGACGCACAGATCATGGCTGGAGTGGTGTTGTGTGGCTCGGTCCGAGCCACTTTGTTTATTTCCCATTTACAGAGCCAGGGCTGTGTACAAACACCAGGGGGGGTATAGTGCCTGGAAACTAAGGTTGACTGCTGATAGGAGAAATATTAGATCTGCGGTCTCCAGTGTCAGTGTCACATGCTCTGTCATCTGAACCATCAACACTGACCTCTTACCTAAAGAGGCTTTGCACCTCTCACTGTTTGCACATGTGCAAGAGGTTAACATGGAATAAGTCAATTTAGCATTTGAACAAACAATGCTGTCTCTTTCAGGAACAGGATTATGCCCTTATTTGAGTTAAATGGGTATCTACTACTGTAATACATTTTTATGCTGGTAAAAATGTAACACCTTCATTTGTACAAATATATAAAAGGTTGATTATGGCTGAGTTGCTGAATGCTAACTTTTGCATCATTTCATCAATATGGCCCTTACAGTTTAAAAATTCACCAATATGTACCCCCAGGAATTTGGTGAACTTCACTTTCTCAATAACCCGACCGTTTATTTTGATACATGTTGAGCAAAAAACAATGAAGTTTGTCTTGCTTATATTTAAGGATAATTTATTGCATTTAAACCATGTATCCACCTTAATCAGTTCCTCATTTAGATTATTTTGCAGATCATTTAGATTTTTATGAGATAAGAATAAGATCAAAAAATAATACTTCATGGAGAATGCTAGATAAATTCACAAAATCATATATATATATATATATATATATATATATATACAGATATAGAGTATGAAGAGGAGTGGTCCTAAAATAGATCCCTGGGGGACCCCATATTTGATGGTTCTTCTTTGAGATTTGTGACCATTTAGCTTCTGAACCAACTGAGCGCTGTGCCTTTGACACCATAATGTTGTAGTTTGGTTAGAAGAATTTCAAAGTCAATAGTGTAATGCAAATGTGTAATGCTTTTACACTATAAATGCTTTTGATAAATCAAGGAAAATTCTAATGCTGCAGTCGCCTTTATCAATAGCGTCATCATTTTTTTTCAATTAAATCAAGAATCGCCATGGGACAAGAATATCTAAGTAATCATTAAGGGGAGACACTACAGGTGAATAGGGTAATGATTTTAACTAATAGATATCACCATGAAACCCAGTTGTTTACTTACACTTCAAGTTTTCTGAAATTATATGTATAAATATGCAAATGAGGCATTATCCAATGCTAACTATTGGTGAATTTAGGAGAAATCTACAGACGCAAATAGACAAAGTGTAGTAAAATAAACACCTAAATGTGTATTTTGTACATTTTCTTTCCAATAATATGAAAGAAGCCCAAAATCTCAAAAGTGACCAGTGCATGAAAAAACAATGTTTTTGCCTGTAGTGTCTCCCCTTAAGTCTACTATACATGATTCTCTCCAATACTTTGGAGAGAGTAGGCAATATAGATATAGGTCAGTAGTTGTGCATATCATTTTTATCACCAGACTTAAAGACTGGTACAATTCTAGCAATCCTACAACAAACAACAACAAAGTAGAGAGAGATTAATAGAGTAAGCAAGAGCCTCCACAGTTTCATAGTAATAGCTTAAAGAATTTTGCTACAGATTTCATCTGCGCCAGCTGTATGGGACCTTTTCATATTCATAATGATTTTAGAGACTTAATTTCAGTCATGGCCACAGCTGTGCCTCCAGTGTTTCCCTTCCCTGTGTTCCCGGTTGTCTCCTGTCTATCTCTGCCTGTCTCTGTCTATGTGTTTGTTTGTGTGTGTGTGTGTGTGTGTGCATGGGTGTGGTCTCCCCTCCTGGCTCCCAGCTCAGCTCCTCCTGCACACCTGTCTGCTATCAGCTCGTCACCTCAAGTCTACACACACCTGCAGTCCATCATCTCATCACCTCTGCAGTAGCTCTACCCTGGCTCAACTCCTACTCCTTGCCAGATCATTGTTTCTACTATTGTGGTAGTTTACGGCCGGCCTCTTAAGTCTGCTTATGCTGTTCTTGTGCTTAGTTCAGGCCTGTGTTTGTTTCCTGTACCTCAGGCTCATTGCCTCACGCTTGCCTGCTTACCTACCTGCCTGTTTGCCTATCCGCCTGCTTGCTTACCTGTTATCCCTGCTGTTCTCCTGCCAGCTATCATCTCTTTTCCACTTTACCTCTACCTCCTGGATCATAACCTCACGCCTGCCTGCTTGCCTATCTGCCTGCCTGCTGTTATCTCCTCTCCAGTTCACCTCCTCTTCCCGATAGTTTGTAATAAAACTTCTGTAAGTTGGTGTCAAAAAGAATTAAATCAAATAATTTCCTTAGATATTGTCTGAAAGTTGCATCCTCTGGTTGGCTAATTTAGTTTGAAATTTTCACCTATGGAGATAAAATGATTGTTGAAACTGTTAGCAAGATTAGTATTGTCAAAATCATTGCTGGCATTTCTGGCAATGTGTTTGATTTTGGTGTCTGGAAGAAGTTTGTGACCCCCCCAACTGAGGAATGCGTTTTGAAAACCTTGTCCCTGACATTGTATTGAGCAAACTTGACAATAATTCTCCTTTTGGTTTGGCTTTCTCACTGTTGGGTTTTGGTCCAAGGCGATGGCTCCTGTTAATTTCAGAGTTGTGTTGAGATTCATTTTAAAAATGTCACTAATAAACTTAAGTGTTTTCACGATAGTTTTCTGGTACAAAAACAAGACAGTTCTGCCCAGAGTACTGCTCTTGTTCATCTAAGGTGTCCTCCAGATCATCATACTGTAATTTATGAAGTGTAACACAGTGTCTCAAGTTTTTCACTAAGGTTGGAATTTGGCCTGAAGTTACTCGTGTTATTAGAGAGCGGCTATACTTTGTCAATTTGACAGCTGTTCCCCCTTCAGGGGAAATAACAGACATGCAGAAATTCTGCTGTCGATCACTTTAATGGGTTTAGAAAGCTGTTGGCAGTACATGTAGTGAGCTTGAGGGAACCTGGACATAATGGTGGCAGTACCATCTTATTTGCGATGCTCACCATATAACAGTGAAAATTTTAAAATAGGTGTTGGGGCCTCCATAAGTACTGCCCTGTCTCAGGCCAGGTCTCAGTTAAAAAAACCTAACAGATTCCTGTTAGAAATAAGGTCATTTATTAATGTTGAGAAATACCACATAGGGCATTGTTGATCTGCTTATTCTGTGAGTTTTGGAGAGGAATATTTTAGTGTTTTGCCATGTTTGTTCCCTTAGGAAGAGAGTGGTCTGTTTATTCTTCTTCTAGCCAAAACAGGGACAAGGAGTTTTGGAGGCACTGACGTTTAATCTCTTAGTGGTGTTGGATGGCGGGGGGGGTATTCACTATGTTCTAGCTAAATGTGGTCCTTGAGACTCCGACGGGGCCTCTGTCTAATAGAAGAAGCATTTGAGAAACGGAAGCTGAAGGACCCTGTTCATATCAGCTGTTGTTTTTGATCTTTACAAAATGATGGTTTGGCCTAGTTGGAAGATAGGTTGCTGATATCTATGAACAATTTGATTTGGCTGCAGTTTGCCATATGCACTTTTAAAAGTTGTCATTCATTCTTTATTTCAAATGTTCTTTTTTACAATACTAGTTTTTCTATTCATGTATATTGATTTTCAATGCCAAATCCTAAAGTCACTGTTTTGTTTCCAGAAATTAGAAATAAGGCCTCTGACATTGGTTGTACATCTTTTTCACAAATATAGTATGTTGGTGTGTTGAGGGCTGTTGTATTAGACTGCATTAGTTTTAGCTAGCTGTACCTAATAAACTGGCAACAGAACGTATGAAGTGAAATTTATTGACAGAAACAGAAAAAGCACTTTAAAACAACATCTACAATAATTGGTACCCATGCCATTATAAGTATTTTTTCATGTGTTTTGTGTGGCAGCTATGAGAGCATCACAGAAAAGTGCACCACTTGGACAGTGGTCAGCCCCATCGTCTTTACTTACAAGGTAACTGAGACTCAGGACTTGCTGGACCCAAGCAACGACACACTTCTGCTGGGCCACATCACTGACCCACAGCAGTTGGAGGACATTAAAAAATCAAGCAAGCCAATCAAACGCTTTGTGGTCATTGACCAAGAAGTCTACAAAATCTACGGTCCCAAGCTAACTGAATATTTAGAGGCATACAATGTCCTGTACAAGATCTTGGCTCTACCCACCACTGAGGAGAACAAATCCATGGAAATGGCCTTGAAGATCCTAGAAGAGGTCGACAACTTCTCCATTGATCGCCGCACAGAGCCCATCATTGCCATTGGTGGAGGGGTATGCCTGGACATAGTGGGCTTGGCTGCCTCACTTTACAGAAGACGCACCCCTTACATCAGGATCCCAACCACACTGCTCTCCTACATAGATGCCAGCGTGGGGGCAAAGACGGGGGTTAACTTTGCAAACTGCAAGAATAAGCTGGGTGCCTACATTCCACCCGCCGCTGCCTTCCTTGACCTATCCTTCATACAAACTGTTCCTCGACGACACATCTCCAATGGGCTGGCAGAGATGTTAAAGGTGCGTTAAAGTCCCTGGATGTGGAATATTTACCTTAAAGCTGATACATACTGGAAAATGATAATTCCAGTATCAACGTGATCATCAGCTTATATCTGACATGCTTTGTAACAATATAAATATTATTAATATATAGGGCCCTATTTTAATCGCACAAGCTTAACGACAAGTGTCACATTGAATGGCTTCTACAGGAAATCATGTTATTGCCTGGATGGTGCAGAGCACGATGTGAACAAACAGCATCAGAAATCTGTAGAAAAGGCAGATGTCGTCAGCAGCGATATCAATGGAGAGAGTGAAACCTGTGATCAAAGAGCAAGGTACGTTTTAACCGTGAGGGCAGAAACCGGAAACACAACAAAAAACACAAATTCAGCTCAATTTCTTGTTCCGTTCTGACAAAACATATTTACCACTCAATGTTTTTATATATATATGACATTGCACTAGGGCTGGGACTTCATCGATTATGTCGGAAATATGTCGATTTGCGTCACAATGAAGTATGGCTGCACCCGGTCAAAGCATGGATTCACCCGGAGAAGGAGCTGCAGCACACCTCGCCCACATGTGAAACACACACAGAGTCTCCTGTTTATGTAGGTCTACTTATGCCATTGTTTTGTAAAAGCTTGTAAGTGCACCTGTTGGTGCCGATGTCATTCGGTGCCACGTTGGTTTCGAAAGGCAGCATCATTAACAACAGGGGGGAAATTAGAGCAGATTAAAGTAGTTTTGAGTGAGTGAGTAAACACTAAAATAAGGTAGTGAATTAAGTAGAATTAAAATGGTAAATAAGAAATAGCCTACTAGAAATAGGGTAATATATTAATTTATTCTTTCAAATATATTTTCAATAGACAGATATACTTTTTGTTGCAGAATAATGCCCTGCAGTACATACTTTGTTTCTTGTATTATGAAAATAATTGAATAAAATATTGAAATATTAATGACGAGGTTTTGATATTTATTTTGGGTACATTAATTGTTATATTAAAAAAATAATTTAGAAATGAGTTGTTCGATTAATCGACTAATCGAAGAAATAATTGTTAGATTAATCTATAAAAAGTCATCGTTAGGTGCAGCCCTACATTGCACTGTCTAAAGAGGTAGAACAGTGCAAACATAATTGATAAAGCACACTAGCCAATGCAAACAAAACATTAAGTGGTCAATTTGTTTTGTCAGTAAGAACGGAACAAGATATCGAGCTGAATTTGTGTTTTTTTTTGTTGTGTTTCTGGTTTCTGCCTGCATGGTTAAAACATACCTTGGTCTTTGATCCCAGGTTTCACACTCTCCACTGATATTGCCGGCTGGCGTTTCCCCAACACAGATAGCTCAGTGGTAGAGCACTGGCCTTTGGTGCAGGTGACTGGGGTTGGAATCCCACATTGGGCAGTTCTTTCTTTACGCCTCGGTGAGGCAACAATTGTAGCCTCGCCAAGGGGTTCATTGTAGCCTCGGCAGGCATTTTTGTAATGTGCCTGTTTGATGGTACACTATATTTGTGAGGAATTTATGGTCCACTTTGCTTTCCATATACATCCTGTTTACGCATCTCCTGCCACCTGTGCATCTTGTGCTCCAAAATACCACGAGCTAAGCAAAGGTCAGGAAAATATCAGCATAAGGGTCAAAGTGCTGCCTGCGCTAGTGCCCATAACGTATAAGAATAACGTGAAAGAAAAATCTTGTATACAAGCTACTCTAGATAAGTGGGTGGCAAAGCAATCATAGCACTGCAGTTTCACACATGCCATTTACAGTACAGTGACCAGTCCAGAAATCACCAAAGGGAAATTCCATTGATAGTAGCTGAAGTAGTAACTTACTACACTTCTTGACTCTGAGAGATGATGTGAAGTTTTTTAAATGTATTGATTTTTTGTATTTGAGCTGCTCATTTAAGTTTTCTATGCGTTTTTGCCGGTTCTTTGCAGATGGCCTTGATGAAACACAGAGGCCTCTTTGAGCTTCTTGAGAAACACGGCTGTATGCTGTTGGATACTAAATTCCAGGCTGACAACAGTGTATACGGATGCAGCTGCTTACAGCCTGCATCACAAGCAACTCATATAGCCATCATGACCATGCTGGAGGAGCTTGCCCCAAACCTTTGGGAGGATGACCTAAACAGACTTGTGGACTTTGGCCACCTTATCAGTCCAGCATTAGAGATGGTAATTGATCTCGTGGCAGACATAGCTTAACACTTGTATTTAAATCCTTTGTTGATCCATGCTATTGTACGTATACAGTATATTGTACATATATAACATGCATTTTATTCTATGTGAGTCTATAACAATCCTCAGATTGTATGGGGTATAAGGCTTTCACATGTTCATTCCTTTTTGGTGACAATTAGCCAAATCCTCACATCTTTTCTCTTTTTCAAACAGAAAGTTCTCCCATCTCTGCTGCACGGTGAGGCAGTGAACATTGATATGTCTTACATGGTTTATGTGTCCAAAGAGATTGATCTATTGACAGAAGAAGAAAAGCAAAGGATCATCAGCTGCATGGTGGGCCTGGAGCTGCCTGTCTGGCACGAGGCGTGTACCATGGAGCTCATACAGAAGTCTCTGCAGGACAGGCTGAAGCATTCTGGAGGCCTGGTCAGAATGCCTCTGCCTGTTGGTCTTGGGAAAGCAGGTAAGAATCACCTGAGTGAGACTGTCCTTACCAGAAAAGCAAAGCATTGGTGTTTTTGTGTAAACAGCTGAAAATATGCTCAGTAGCGAGCAGGAAGTAATGTAATGTTCTTTTCACTGGCCCAAAAACTCTTAGCGCCTTTTTAGGGCAGAAAAGTAATTTGTGTGTACTTGCGAAATACGTGGGGTTGGAAGCTTGGTGACATAGTAAGTATTTGTGGGGCTAGTTGGAAAGCTGCAGTGGTTCACAAGCAAACTGTTTGGCTAATTGCTAGTGCGATTACTAACCGGACAAAAAGTTACCACAGTTTATTCAAGAGATGTACTGTATTTGTACTGAACATAAAAATCATGCCACTTTTGTGGAACAGTTCATACTCAGAGGGGGGTTATATAAACCTTGATAGTGAAACACTATTTTGGACTCTCTGGCTCTCAATTCTATCAATGGTCAACAGTGTTGGTGTCAGTGGGAATTTGCAAACTTTACCAAAGTTGGAACTCTATGCAAAAGCTCAGCATGGATTTACTTTTCGTTTTAGAGTGTATTCATTTAAGGTGATTCCATCGAAATGAATTTATTTCCGATCAAAAAAATTGCTGTCGTAAATGCTGGTCTGAACAGGCCGTTAGGGAGTCACAAAGGGGCTAGAATGACCATACATGATGGCAATATCTCACTTTAATTAAGTACTTCTAGTTGGCTAAACATGAAAAAAGTGATGACACCAGATTAGCTTGTATTGGTCTTTTTTAGTATTCAGACTTCATGTAATATATGTACAGTACAGTTAAAGCATGTTCTCTTTGCTCTCCTTTCTTTCATTGCAGAAATTTTTAATAACACATCTTGTGAGATCCTGCACAGAGCTTATGAAAAATGGTGCAATGAGCTGAGCGTCTCCTCTGACAGCAGCTGTGACCCTTAACCTGCCCATACCACAGCTGCATCAGTTCAATCTGTTTTTTAAAAGAATGTGTTTACATTATTGTTCAAATTGTTGGGGGAAAAAAGTATTTGTAGTTGATATTATTCGCCTAATGTATTTTTCCAATATGGTAACAAAGGCCAAATGTAGAGTAACTATTCGCACTTGTATAGGCTACTTCTACAGGCTTCTGTCCAGCATGAGCAGGGGCGTAGGACTGGGAGGACAAAGGGGACTAGTATGCAGGGCCCTCATGTGAGGAGGGCCCACAAAGCTACTAGAATGAATAGCCATAGATGCGAGGAGGGGCCCATAGACAATGCCTATGTACAGGGTCCAGAATATTGTGCTACGCCCCTGAGCATGTGTTTTGAAAATCCTTTCTCTGTAAATGGTGACAATACCAGATGCTGCCTGCCTTGTCAACGGATTTTAAATGGGTTGTAAAACAGATTAGAAAAGAGCCGTTATTAACAGTTTAACACTTTTTTGTTTTCGATTATCATGTATGTAGCACCAGCTTGTTACAAGTAATGTAACAAGCAGCTTGTTATACTCTTGTTATGTTTGTCAAATGTACTTGTAAGTATGCCTCATTAAAGATTTTTACTGCTTATCAAACAGTGTGCCTGTATTTTAGCAATATAGACTCCCAAAGGTTATGGCATCCTCCTTACTTTCATTTCCAATGGCATGCATAGTATTCAAGCTTTTGAACAATAAGGCAAGGCCACTGTTCACAAATGAAAGTTAGACTAACTTAACATTAAGTTAAATCAACTAGGATACCCATTGCATTAAGCTAACATTTTTAACACAACCCTGATACTGTGAAAACACTACGATACTGATATATTGTATTACTGAAATTAATATTTTGATTATTATTTTGCTCCAGAGCATACTTTACTTTTTTTTTTTTTAGAAACTTTTGATAATTTTTGTGGGAACACTGAGGGCAGCTAACATCCAGGTTGGTCTACAAAAGGATGGCACTGTTGGACTACTCTGTTAGAACTGAAATAAATCTGGCCTAGTTTTTTTTTTTTTTTGCAGTGTAATTATGACAAACCATCATTGTTTTTTGCTGTTAGAACCCGTAACAATTAAGACTTATTCCCACAGTTATTACATGCAGCTCTGACAGTTTGGGCCTTGAAGTACTTTCAACCACATTCTCTGTGGCAAATTAATCAGAAGGGTCGTCAACATGGATATTAAAATCACCAGCTAAAATATTTTATCACAAGTAAGAACAATGGATGATAGAAAATCTGAGAATTCAGGCAAAAAACCTGATGTAGATCACACTTAATTTTAAAAACAAGTACCTCAAAACTACAGACATCAGTCTGGCATTTGAACCGTTTGTGAAACATTGCAGCTAAATCTCCACCACGCCCTTTAATCTGGGCTGACTGAAACAATCAGAAGATGGGAGGCACAAACATGACAGTCATTCCCAGATTTCAACCACGTCTCTGTTAAAATCATATCATAAAATCAAGCATGTTAGAAATGATAAAATCATTTAAAATGAAAGTCTTCCTAGAGAGAGCTCTAACATTAAAAAGACAGAGTTTAACTGCAGGAGATGGAGGTAAAAATTAAACGGTAGGGTGCAAATGAACCCTTGTTGGCCTTACATAAAACTTCCTGTTGCTAGTCTTGACCAGGATATTAAAAATGTCAGCAGAGGGTCCCAGTCCAGTAAAACATGTACTAAGTGGAACTAAAACAACAGAGACTAGCATTAGGATATTAATGTTAGCTTACAACTATTTCAAAACATGTTATATGAAGGTGGAACATTTTCGAAAAAAGGGGGAAAAACTGGTCAGAATAGAAACTAATAGCATATACAGTATGGCAGGAGAGACTAAAGAACACCTTTACATCAACAACCGTGACGAATTCAGTTGACAGGTCATGAACTCAATACCCCCCTCCCCCCCCACACACACATACACACCATACCACCAATGAACTCAATAACCCCCCTTCTCCCCAGCCCCTCCTTCTCTCTCTTACCTTCTCTCTCCTTATTCCTGCTGTCTCTTCCTTAACAATCCTTAACATGAATGTCACAGTCAAGTTCACAAAACAAGATCTCATACAATTAAATAATACAATATAAATAATAACTAAAGTGACGGACAGAGCTGGTATTACAATGTATTAGCACTGTGTGTGTGTGTGTGTGTGTGTATGTGTGTGACAGCAAAGGGTCTGTTTCACTCCCCGCTCCACCTCTCTCTCTCTCTTCCTGTCTTATAGGAGAGGATCATATAAGGACATCACTTTTGTGTGAATCCAGATAATCCTGATTACCATCACATTCACATTAGTGAACGTCTGAAAGACTAGACTGTCTGAACTACTGATACTGAATATCACAAAGCTTACGCGTCAATATCAAACAATGTTTTCAGCATCCCAGGGCCTCACATAGTACTGATGACGGATTTGCACAGTGATTAGATACATTGTGTCTGGGGCAGAATGAACGATGCAGTCCATGGTACGAACAATGCCTTTTATAATGTTAGCGGTGCTGTATGCAACATGAGTAAGATTATGGAACTGTATAGTATGCTGTAAGAAATGTTGTAAACCAAAGTGTGACATTTTTTTCAATAATTATGGATGAAAACAAAGATAGGGCAGACCTAAGAGCTGGGAAATTATTTGGGGAAGTTAACGAATGAGCTATGAGGTGACAGCATCCAGGAATTTGCTGCAGCAGGCCCCAAAAGTTACACCTACCAGACCAGAAACAAAAAAGTGGTGCTTCGCATGAGAGGCATCACACAGACACGTGAAAGCTGTCAACGGGGTACATTTTGACAGCATCAGAGAGCTGGTGGAGGGTTATTACAGCTCCGCAGCACAACATTGTGCGCGATGAAAAGGGGTTTATCTTAAAAACTCGACAGTCCACAAAAAGTTCCAGGGTGGTGTATGACAAAATACCACGGTCGAACTGTGCCCTTTGGTCATTTAGTGGAAAATGTCACACCTTGTTGTAATGCAGGAAACTGATTTTGATCCTAGGTTGAGAGTACCTTTTTCCTGTCTAATTGTAGGTCCTAGTGGTAGTGGAAAAACCTATTTTGTAAAAAGATTTCTGGAAAAGTGTACACATGTTATGGATGCAGTACCTGAAAGCATTGTTTGGATTTGTATCGGTACCAAGTTTTCTAAGAAAGGAGTCCAGCTCTACTCTGAGGTGATTCACTGTAGCGTAATAACCTCCTCTAAACCTTTGATGGTAGACCTTGCCCTCCGAGTCTGGGTATTAGGGTTTTTACCTCCAATCAATTTGGAGCTGTGTGGGTAGGAAATCTCCATCAAGGCCACCTGCCACAGCCCCTCTAAATCTATATGCTGCGCTAAATCCACGCTAAAAAAACTAAAACTTGTATTATTTTTTTTAAATCGAGGCTGGCGTTGGAGGGTAGAGTCACATAAAACCCCTCGCCAGACCTTTGATCCATAATGTAGTGACATTTTTTCCGGAGTAAGACGAGGAATGCATTCAGTCACTGTAAACAGCTCATCCGTATAATGTCATGTTTTTTATCAAACACTCCTCTTAGCTTAGATATTCTCACTACATCACCCTTCTTGGAATTAATTGAACTTATCTTTGTAACGAGGTTTACCGTACAGGTTCTGAACAACCTGAGGGGTGTTCTCTGACGTTACCTGCATAGGAGTCTTTTTTTATCGCTGAATGATAACTGTCATTGTAGCTTTGGAGCAGTTCCTGTAAGACATCTAGGTAACGCTGGTGTTTCTAGCTGTAAAATACCTCCACATTCTAGTTTTCAAAGTACGATTAAATCTTTCAATCACAGAGGCTTTAAGATCACTGGCTGTAGAAAAATGATTGATGCGATGTTTCTTCATTAGGGCCTGAAAGCTTTTGTTAAAGAATTATTTTCCTGCGTCCGTTTGCAACTTTTCAGGTACCCAGCTATCTTTTAAAATAGAGGCCTTAGTGACCTCGTCTCCTGTTTTTTTATTTTAAGGGCCTCGCAAAAGCCTTTTTTGTAAATACATCAATTACCGTTAATAGATAAAACATCATTATGTTCCGCCAAGGCCTGCATACCACAAAGATCTGCCTGAAACTGATTTAGAGATTAAAATAATCTTTGACCCGCTCAACCTTTACTTGACCGCCATTTCATCCTCTAGGGCTCTGTCGGTCCACACCGCCAAAACTGCCCAAATGTTGTGATGCATCAAAAGTAGGGATGAGCGAGTACACCATTATCTGTATCTGTTCCACCAACTAAATGATCTGTATTCGTATCCGTACTCAGAATGGGCAGGGCTTAAACCAGACGTGGGTGGGACTACATCGAATAACGTTGTGCAAAATTTGCACTTCAGGTATTCACAGGTTGTTTTTTAAGCAATGACACACATTATCAACAAACAGCGCATACAGAGTAAACACATGGTACACATTCAGTTTTGAAGAATCTACGGCGAATCTAAGTTTTTAATGATTTTACAAAACGTGTCAGACTAACTACTGAATTTTCGGTTAAACGTAATGTTTTTTGTACAGGCATATCCCAAGGTGTGTATACAGACAGTGTTCTAACAGTATCCAAAATCTCTTCTAGTCTAGTTATTTCAACGTCTCTGTTATAATTAACATTTACCTCGTTTTCCACGACTCGAACTAAAAGACTTTGTAACTCTAAAAAATAAAAAATAATCCTCTACAGCTCTAAAAACTTTTCTCACGCAATTGCCCATTTCTGTGGGTTTTATTCAAGTGAATTATTCAGGTCCTTTCCAAACTCTACTGCGTCTTCCAGTTTTTCAACCTTGTTGTTCTCTTCTCCAATCAGTGATTCAAAAATCTCCTTAATCCTGTCTAATACACAGGCTGTTGTTTTTAGTTCATGAAGGAGGGCCTCTATATGTCACTGGATGGCCGGGATAAAACGCCCCATCCAAAGTCTATGTATCAACTTGTCTAACTGGGTTAGGCAAAAATACTCAGGCAACTCCAGCAGGCATTCGTGGTGTTTTTGACTTCACAGCCGTAACAGATTTCTTCTCTATGTTTACTTAAAAAAGCACTCACCAAATCAACCACCACAGATTTCAGTATATCCAGAAATAAGGAGGACAACAACCCGTCTGGCTCAGCGCTCTGTTCTGGGTTCTGTTCTGCCGGGTCTGTCTGATCGGTGTCTGAATGATAGCCGGATGAGGCAGCGTCATCAGGAGGGGGAGGGCTGACTGGAAGAGGGGGTGATGATGCTGGTGAGGCGCTTTGTGGGGTCCAGCTCCCGGGTGAGGACGCCAGAGAAGGAGGCATATACGAATCCTAGTAGTCGTCACTAGTATTCTGGCCCCCGGCCTGCGGTGATGGCGGTTGTGTAAAAGGGAAAGACATTGTGGTTTTTCCCATTTGTGTCCGTCTCCCCCCAACAAACCCGTTATAAATGGTAAGAGGGGCGGGTGTAGGGGGTTTATTTATGGAAAGGTGAGGGAAATTTTTTCATAACCACATGATCCTTCCAAAACCGGCAGCGCTGGAAGAGAAACGAAATCTTTATGGCGCTTTCTTTAAGCATTTTCAACCAGGCATCGACGGGGAACATGGTGTGAAACACCCCACTTTCAGAATTAAAACGCTCGATGACAAACTGTCCAACGGGTTCATCTTTAGGATGCAAATGACAGGCCACATGGTGGTACCATTTACCAGATGGGGTAGTCTTAGTCTCCAGCTCTGAACCTTTTTGTATGATGTGCTCCTCCTCTTCCTCCTTCTCCTCCTCCTTTATCTCAAAACTGTTGCCGGGGTCTGGATCAATGTTTTCCTTGTTTTCCCAGCATTCCTCCCTCACCATTAACTATATAAAAATATAGCATGGAACTAAGTTGAATGAATATGATCTATGTAGGGAAATGCACAAACAAGAGTTTTCTGATGCTATCGTGCTGACCTGAATCATTTATTTCAATCAAATTCAACTGGGCTCCTTTTTAATTTGTTGCTCCCTCAATATTGTTAGTGACTGATAAGAATTCAATCTGTTTATGTGTGGTGGTGGTGCATGACAGAAAAAGTTTGAGAACCACTGCTCTATGTCATCCATCCATTCGCTGCACCTGCTTCTCCTGTGGCGAGCGGCGGGAGCCCGTTCCAGCATGCACTGAAAGATACACCCCTGACAAGTCGCCACTCTATCACAGGGCTAACACACACAGAGAAAGATATTCACACTTAGAGTCGTCCGCGCAGAGAGGTGACAGAGTTAACCACTGAGCCAGTGTGCTGCCCTAAACAACCCTATGAAGAAAGTTATTTAAACTGTATTACTAAAGTCTGTGTTGCATTATCTTAGGCTGAATAGTAAGTAAGCTTTTTTCAATGGTAGTAGCAAAAGAAAAGCTAAAACAAACAACTTTTGTTATATTTTTATGACTCTAATTATGAAAATTGTAATTTCATGCTGAGGACATGTGTCTTATCTTGAATAAATGTGATATGTGATATATATTTTAAGAATGCATTTTAATGTTATTTTACAATATTTAAAAGTGAAGTTGACAGTACAGTAACCAAAACAGCTGTTTTCTTCTGACACACAGTCTCATATATGGCATGCTGCCCCACAAATGTGATATAAATATTCATACAAGAACCCCAAAAATAAAATAAAATGTTTTTTTTGTTGTTTTTTTTTTACAAAAGGCACTATATACAATATATCAGCATCTCAAGTGTTTTCTTTTACAATATTGGCAAGATATAACAGACATTAACAACAAATGTCTCACATGGTATCAATCAGTCGTGTACAGACATAAAAAAAAGAAGATTCCCCTGTGTATACATCTACTCAACTTGGAGTTATGCAAGATAAAGATGAAATCAGTAGTTGATCACTGTCTACAAAGCAATTTTGGGCAAAGGCTGCTGTGATCCTTTGCTAGAATATAAATCACATTTTAGTTTATTAATTTATCAATTCTACATTTATTATAAACAAAGTATTATGATGTATCATGTCAGGACCTCTTTAGGTTTTACAAACAGGACCCAATTTGAGTAAAACTTTTGGCTGGTGGACCAGATATAATGTACCATAATACTTTTGTCATCTGTGGACCCAAAACAAAGCCATATTTTTCTTTTCTGTTCTTTCTTTCTTTTCTGTAACCTGACCAACGCTTTAAAAATACTGTATTACATTATCAATATAAGGTAATTTTACCCTATATTGCCAAACACTACTTTTCCTTCAATATGTCTTATTTGCCTTTACTCATCAAAACTAGTACACAAAGTACAAATTAAGTTGTGATGTCTGAGATCATGTTAGAATAAGAAAATATCAATAACTAAATAATTTGAGAAACCAATCTCTGAAGTACTGGTATAAATCTCAGACAAAATGAGCTCTCAGTGGATAAAAGAAAAAAAAAACATAAATGATGATAATAATATAATACTTAATAAAAACAATGTTTGATTTGTTATTTCTTCAAAATACATTAAGAGCATGGGGTGAAAAAAATATAAATTTAAATATGCATTGAAACAATTACAAATATGCAATAATATGCAATACTCATCCACTAATCGGAAGGTCGGCAGTTCGATACCGGGTTCCCCCAGGCCAAGATACTGAAGCCCATATTGCTCCCGAGGGCTGTGCCTTCAGTGTAGGAGTGTGTGTGAATGAGTTAGTTTCTTTGGACTGATGAGCAGTTGGCACCTGCCATCAGTGTATGAATGGGGTGAATGTGATATGTAGCGTGAAGTGCTTTGAGTGGTCGGAAGACTAGAAAGGCACTATACAAGTACAGTCCATTTACCATTGACTGAGTCAGTAATCTTATATTCTGTCTACAAGAAGTAAATCATTTTTTCTGGCATGTTTGGACATAACACTAACCTTTTTGTACTTTACCAGTGTATTTTCACATATGTATGCGATCTCTTTTGCCATGGACAAATATGAAAAACCTAGTGTATAATAACAGCAATCATATTTGTCAACTTGTATATGTTTGTCAAGTGATTCTGAACTGTCCATCTATACAGCATCAAGATTAAAACAATGTAAAAATACTGTGTACAATCGAGGAACTGAAATGTCACATTAAGTTCCATTATCCCCTTAGTCATGTGGATACCTTCAAGTCATTTTAAGGTGAGGTGCCTCATTGATGGGATGCCATACAGTAGCTAGAAAGTGTCAGTATTGCTCATGGCATTGGACAATGTTAACAGCCATGCTCCTTCTCCTCCATACTAGAGCAGGAACTGTGGTGGCTGCTAATGTTGTTGGAGCCATCTGGGGACATCGAGGACAGCAGGGGATCACTTGGGGAAACTGGCGACAGGGTGTTGTCCCTTACCAATTCCTTCATTTTACAGGTCCTGGAGTTTCCATAGGCGCCAGGGTCCCCAGCATCAGCAGGAATCTGGTCGAAGGTGATGGTGCCGTTGTTGAGGTCCAGTGTTGTCGGAGGGGACATGTCAGGAGCCGAGCTATGCTGGTAGAGATCTGAGGGGCAGTCGCCGAGGACAGGCTCCTGTTTAATGGCTCGGGCCATCAAATTCGATGTGCAGACAGATGAGGACGACACCACTGTAAGACCATGAGCACGGGCCTGGATCTCCAACTCCTAGATGATTATACAGATAAACAAAATGTGATGTAGACAACATATTTGCGATTTAATAAATTTAATGCTACACTGGGAAAGATTGTTATCAGCCATGCTAGCGGCTCTGTTAGTCCATTGAGCTAAATAGTATCGGAAGCACGCTAACATGCTCACTGTGACAATGCTAACATGCTGATGTTTAGGAGATATAATGTTTACTATATATAATATGTTCACCATATTAGTTAAACGTGTGTGCATACTAACATTTGCTAATTAGCACTAACACGCGAGTTAAGCTGAGACTGATGGGAACGTCATTAGTTTTGCAGTTTTGCAAACCAAAATATTGAATACATTGAAATTTTGACCTGATGGTGACGCTGCAGGATAAGTCAGGGGATCACCAAAGTTATTACAATTCATCATTTGGGGAACATGAACGTGTGTGCAAAATTCCATGCCAATCCATCCAATAGTTTAAGGTTGATTTATTTATCATTTTACAACACGAGTGTAAAACGATAGCTAGTTGCAGTTCCCTTTTTTGCTACTCACAAAAACAAACCAAAAAACCAAACATTATATACAAAAATGATATACAGTAGATCAGTGAATAAATAATAAGTCGTAAAAATAAAACTATTTTACATGGGGGAGTGCTGAGGATGAATTTAGCAGTCTCACAGCCTGAGGGAAGAAGCTGCTCTGTTGTCTGATGATCCGGCAGCGGATACTTCTGTATCTCTTTCCAGATGGCAGCAGGGTTAACAGGCTGTGGCTGGGGTGGGTACTGTCCTTTAGTATCCTCTGGGCTCTGCACAGGCACCTCACCTCACCGATATCACTGATGTAAATTGGTACCAATGATCTTCTGAGCGGTTTAAATCACCCACTGCAGAGCCCTCCTGTCCTGGGTTGTGCACAGCCCATGCCAGTTTGTGATGTTTCCAGTCAGGATGCTTGCTATTGCTCCTCTGTAAAGGTTAACAAGACTTTACCTTCTTTACCAGGGGGGAGATGTGAGAGGACCATGTGTGTCTTTGCCTCCTTTTTCCTAAAATCAATGATCAGCTCCTTGGTTTTGCTGACGCTGAGCAGTAAGTTGATCTCTGTGCGCCACTCTGCAAGATTGTTGATTCAATATGAAGTCTCATTGTTGTTTGAAATCTGGCCGACGACGAGTGTCGTCTGCAAACTTCACAACAGCGTTGTCTCCATGTCGAGGGCTGCAGTCATGGGTGTACAGGGTGAACAGGAGGGGGCTGAGCACACAGCCCTGGGGGGCTCCGGTGTTGGGGACTAGAGTGGAGGAGGTGTGACTGCCAATCTGAACTGTCTGGGATCTGTTTGAGACATTTAACTCAAAACCACAATTTGCAACTGCAACTGCTAACGTTAGCCTCAGGTAGATGAATAGAGGAATACCCTAATACTACCTGAATACGAAGCATCAGATGGCGGTTTGCGTGCTCCAGCTTCCTCTGTCTGCACTCAAGCTCCTTGGCTCTCTGCTGCTCCCGCTGTAGCCTCCTGATATAGTCCACTGAGGCCTTCAGAATGGTGCCCTTATTCCAGCGCATGTCTCTGGGGTATACAGAAGACAAAGGTCTACAGTCAGAGTCAGCTGACCAGCTGACCAAAACAGCACAGGATTCTTTACAGTCCCTCTAAGCAAATAAGCCATTACATTTTAAGGATACTTGGATGTGTGAAGAGGAGGACGTTACAAACAAAGTGAATGAATAAACAGACAGATAGATGGATAGCACATGCATTCATGAATACATACAGAAAAAATACTTACGGATCATTTGACTTGGGTATCAGGGTTCCCAACTCTTTAATGCGATCGTTGATGTTGAATCTCCGTCTTCGTTCAACTAAAAAGTTTCAAATAGAATGTACAGTAAGTACAGCAATCGGGTAAACCAGTCTTTGTAGTCTTTAAAAGTTTAATTACAGGTCATAAAGATAATGAAAATAAATCTACATTTTACAAATAAATCTACTAATTAACAAATTAAAAAAAACTGATTCACATTTTTAATTTCCCCACTTTTTTAAAAATGATTGTGAATAATCAGAAATACAATTCAAAAGAAAAAACAAGCCAGTAGAAATAAATGTCAAAATGTAATAATAATAATAATAAATTTCATACAACAGTGACAAATAATATTTGCAAAAAAGTCGAAGGTTGTTTTGGTATTTGATAGAAAACTTCTTAAACCTGTACAAATGCCTGGTTTCTCTGTAAGTTACCATTTTGCCATAGAACTACATTACTTAACCATCGAGATAATAATTTAAAAAAATAGCTATGAAACATTGATTCTATTTTGATTGACTCACTTAAGTTGTGGTTATCTTTCTTCTGTCTCTCTTTAGCAAGAGCACGAACTTCAGCCTCTGTGAAGCAAAGATAAATGTGAACATCAGTGCTTTGAGTTTGCGTCATAATTTAATTAATGGGTAATAAGGCACTAAGTCCATAAAATTAATGGAATTACATGTTAGTATTTCACATACTGTACAGTAAATCTGTTACTTTGTCTACTAGCACATTTTGAATCTTAATTTATCGTGTTATGCTGGATAATCACAGCCGATAAGAAATCATTTACGTCTTGATGGATTACAGTAGGAAATAAAGCTAAAATCATGTCAATTAGCTTCTCAATTTCTATAATTACAGTTAATTCATATTGTGTGCATTTAGTTATACACAAAATGCTATTTATACAGTTTCTGAAAATCAGATTGAAAACATCTTTAACACTTTATAAAACATAATCTCTTTAATTTTCTTCATTTTGCTTTGCTTACCTACTGGAAAGCCCTCTGGCCTTTGATAGTTTTCATACTGGCCACAGGATCCAGGCTTGTCCAGTACTTGCTTCATGCCAGGAGCTGGAGTAATTATTTGGCAAATAATTGGCTTAATAGTATCTTGTGCATTTCCAAATTGCACACAATATTGGTATTGGCCTATAGTCATGCCTTCTACATTTTAATGGAAATGTGCTGATTTTCTCCTTGATTAGGATTTAGTCGTGATTAACAAAATACATTTTTGTGGTAAATTTACAATATAATTTCACAAATACTGTTCAGTATAGTACAGTAAATCAACAGTAAAAAGAATAAACACTTATAATCCAGGATTATATACATTTTTCTCAGTAGTTTACCTGTGTATTCCCTTTTAATGTTGGACGGACAGGAGTTACTGATGGCGAGGCCCGGGAGTGGAAGTCCTTGGTTGCCGTACACATCGAGAAGGCTACCCGACACAGGGAGCTACAGAGTATTAAAGAAATTGTATTATAATGCATGCTTTAAAAGTATGACTTGTATATAAATTAAATTCAAAGACACATAGATGTCAACAGTAATAATTCTTTATAAACTTATAGAGACTTCTAATGTGTCCCTTTACAGTCATATTTACAATTTATAGTTTTAAAGAGGGGGTTATCTTGAAAAATTACCGGGTTGTTAATTTGGAGTCCTGCGTCCATAAGTCCAAGAACATCTTCATTGTAACTTGACTCCAAGCTAATAATATCATCAATGACATCATCCATCTGTATAGCACAAAACCACATTTGATTCAATAATTACAGTTTATCAGGGTATCTGAATGTAATGAAATGAAAAGTGTTTGGTAATGAGCAGGCGTACCTCTTTCTCACAGTTGGAGCTGAGGGTGAGCAGGGCCATGGGACTGTTGGGGGCGCTGCTGCCGGGCCCGGGTGGCATGCCGTGCTCAGGGGGCTGGCTGGGGCACTGGCTGCCGGCTTTACCACCCAGTGTGGTGGAAAGATACTGCCTCACCTGCTGCCTCTGAGCCTGCTGGATGTGGTACGTGGTGGGATTCTCCAGGTGGGACTGCACCTACGCGAGCAAGACGTAAACATTACAACTTTTGGATTCATTCTTTTAAATAAATATAGTTTATTATTATTATTCTTTTATCAAGTCTAGTATATGCCTGCGACGAGTTGGCCACTGTCCAGGGTGTGCCCTGCCTAAGGCCCGAAGTCACTGGGATAGGCTCCAGTCACCCGCGACCCCCTAACGGGGACCAAGCGGTAGAAAATGGATGGATGGATGGAAGTCTAGTATATGCTTTTTGAATTGTAGATTAGAAAACAAGGATTAAGGATCACAAATAATGACTGATCATAAAAGAAAAAAAACATCAATAATGATTTTTAGAAATACGTCATTATATTTAAAGGAAACATAAAATAGCAGTTTGGATTTTGATTTAAAATAATACTTTTAATGTGATGATGACAATATAATTCTAATAAGTAAAACCTGTAAATCTAAAGACATTTTAGATTCAGTTTTATGTTCGGTGCTTCCATTTTAAATCCAATTCATAAACTCACAAAGTAACCAAATGGAATCAAGTTGTACTGCTGTGTTGCAGTTAAATTACTGATCTCTATTGTATTATGCTGATCACTGGACCTGAAAACACCATTTCAAGAGACAACTTTTCTAGGCTGTTTGCAGTCTTGCTTTGGAACACTTGTTTTGTATATGCTAAGTTATGGAAATGTGTTTAAACAGCTTTTTCTCCTTACATTACAATTCAGTTATTTAAATTACAAGGGAAATGAAGGACCAATCTCAAATACGCAGTGCAGATTATTCTGACAGCATCATTCACCCTGCCACTGGCCGATTTTATTTACTTGAGACAAAAACTCTCCACAGAAGGGACACTGTTGAGCAGTACAGACGAGTCACATGAGCTATGACCAGTTAAAGTTCATGCAGCACCTAAACAACTCATGCAGCAATATAAAAACTGTATAAATATTTAGTTCCTGTAGCATCAGCGATTCTGAACTGTGTTTAGCAAGCGTCTTTAACAGTACATACTGTCAAAATAAATACTATTTCAACTAAGAAATTGAATATTATTAATATTCAGATTCTATTTCAATCCATCTGTTTTTGTTTTTTGGAATAATGTTAAAGACAAAAAATCAACCCATCTCACCTGATAGTGGCTGTATTCAAGCATCTCCAACATGTTATTTGAGTAGTAATTGCTAAAAATAATCTGCATACAGTATATAATCCCTTTATTTTGTTAGCCTACACTGTGGACAGTAAGCTAGCATGTGTAAATCTGAGAGCAGTCACTAGTCCTGCTTAATTTATCCAGGGCTTAAGGTTCATTAGTTATGCAAATTAAGAAATGGAGGAGGACACTGAGACTCATCCTCCTATTGCTGTGTTGTTCCAGTTTAACTATGAATTTATGTCTTTATAGAGCCCATTTGACGTCACCACCTTCAGCTCACAAAGGATTCTTTTTACTGGTTGGCCAGTAGTCTGCAAACTGAAGTTTGCTTAAGGCCAACTGACGTTTAATCTTTAGTTCTGCTCATCTAGTATAAAACATTATTTGTTCTGAGCACCAGGAACACAATTGACACCATTGTTTCACTACAAACTAGCCATATGAAAACCCAAATGTATGGTGTGTTTACCAACCCCTGCCATTTTTGGGATTTTTAGAGGTTAATTTCATTTAACGTCAATTGTTTCACAATCTTTACCTAGCAAATTCACATTTGCTGGGTAAAGAAGGTGAACAGCTTGATTTAGGGGGAAAGTATTTTCAGGCGGGTAAGGGTTCCAAAACATATTGAATTTGACTATTAAGAAATGGTTTTGTTCAGCCTAGGTTAGCTCTCTTTGTATTAGAAAGCATAGAGTAGCAGTCAAAAGTTTGTCTCCTCCAAAGCTTTTTATAGGCTTTGTTTTTGTCAATCAGTTGATCATGGCGCCAAGCACAGTCAATGCTGCAGGGGCCCAGAGGGTGTGGTGATTGTGGCCAGAGGTGCATGGTGGAACTGTAGCACTGCTTGAAACAGGGTGTGATCATGACCTATCAAAATGGTTCCCTACAAAAGCAGTGTAACATGCACAATGACGGGCAAAGTCATTAGTCCAGAGTAAATCATAGAACATATAAACTTTATCCCAAAAAAAGGCCAACTTGGTTGGCCAAATTGCTACATGCTAATATACAGTATGACACCTTAAATTAGGTCATCTTGGAAGAATTTAATAAGTTTAATGGTCCAGTGTAAAGAGGAGTTCAGTGGCATTAGGCAAACAGAACAGAACATAAGAGAAAGTCACCATTATCCAAAGTAATTATTGAGTTTCTCTGTTAAGAACTTTAAGCACCAAAGAAGAATTTGTTAGGAAATTAAGAAATTCTAAATGTCAGTGGGTTTATTAAGTGAAAATGAAAATAACTAATCACATTTGGGAGTGATTTGGGAAACAAAGGGAATAAACCGAGTATAAACCAATTTAATTTCCATTTTGGACATTTAGTGAGTATACCATGGTTCAGTGTCTTTAATGTGCAATTCAGCAATTCCTTCTACTATTACAGGAATGAAGCATGTGGACTTTGAATAATGCTCTTTGTCCATACAGTAAATATATAGCAAGGAATTTTAGGCAAAGTTCCTAGTACCTTTGCCTTGGGGAAAAATGGTTACTTTTATTTGAAAGTATTTCAAAGTTTCACAAATACTTAATGTTAAATTGCACAGAAAAAAATCTAAAATTGGTTATCTAAAAGTAAATTCTGTCTTTTGAAAATGTGCCTCACTCATCTAAGGTCTTACAGAAACCCCTTATTTTCAGACAAGATATGATATATTTTACAAAAATATCGTTCAGTATTTTCAAGCACACAAGTCTGACTTTTATGTGAATTTGATAAGATGTACAGTATAAACTCAAATGACTTTTCAGTATAAAAGAGAAAATGCCACTTTGTGTTTATTTAAAATGTTTGTTTAGGGTATTTTATTCATAATGACTTATTTGTTGCAAGTCTCATAGCAACAATGGATAAATTGTGTGTGTGCTTTTGTGCCACCAACACAATAACAGTAGCTTTTTAGGCTGTCATGAATACTCCACAGAGGGAGTATTCTGTAATTCAACTGTTGAGTATAATCGCCACATTAGCCAATTAGCACTCAAAGCATACAAAGTAGAAAATGTTAATGCGCTTCAATGAAAATTGATTGCATGCGTCTTTACTCATTATGTTGAATAGTAGCTATCCCCAGAATCGTTTTTTCTAAGAAACATTTTTTCTAAGGAATTAGGCTGCTTATCAGGATCCTCATGTGTGATGAAGCACTATCAGCCGTGCAGCTATTTATTACAAATGTCTGCCGCTGCATCTCGTGCAAGGCTGCAGGAAGACAGAGCTTCACGTCTTTGTCTGGATTATTGGAAACTCATTAGGTGCTGGAGACGTGAACATAAACACACGGGAAGTGCCCCCTGGATGGACAGAGCCTTATATGATAAAACAGAGGAAGCATTCTTTGTAAACTCATAGTAGAGTGTTTCTTTGTCTCCCCTCTGCAGTGTGGCCTTTTCCTTCAGCCAAACCTTTGGGTTGAGAAGAAACTATTAACAAGGGATGTATTTCATTTATCCCTACAGCAAGCCAAGCTCTCGCTTTATTCATAGACTCTTTGTGAAACAGAGGTTTATTACCTTCTCAAGGAGAGCACATGGGTCCATGTTTTAGATTTATGCCTTGAGGACCAGTAACATTTTAAGAGATAGTCGTCACTCTTTGACCCCTGAAAAGAAACAGATTCATTCATATCTCTCGACCAGCTCCACTGTTTCTTACTTCCTTGGTAACCAGCCACACTTGGGGGCAAAAGAGGGTGCTAAACATTTTCTGTGTGATAAAATTTAAGGAGATGGTTACCGCAGAAATAAATAATACGTAACAAACCCATACATGAAATAAATTCAATTAAATTTTATTTATATATCGCCAATTCAAAACAGAAGTTATCTCATTGCACTTTTCCTATAGAGCAGGTCTAGACCATACTCTTTATAATATTATTTACAGAGACCCAACAAATCCCACCACGAGCAAGCATTTGGCGACAGTGGCAAGGAAAAAAACTTCCTTTTAACAGGCAGAAACCTTGGACAGAACCAGACTCAATGCTGGGCGGCCATCCGCCGCTGCCATGTTAGGTTTTGAGAGAGAGAGAGAGAGAGAGAGAGAGAGAGAGATATTTTGGAGGAGGGGGGGTGGGGGAGAGGGAGGCACAATGCAAATACCACCTATAATTCTTTTTTTTTAAAGTAGAATTGTAATTGTAGTGTTAATATTAATAAATTAATTATAATAGGAATGACAGATATAGGAAAAATAACATCAGTATTAGTAACAGAGCCAATAACAACAACTGTAGTAGCAATTGTCAAGCAGGAACATGGGGGCAGCAGGTGGCCCACAACCACAGATCCAGTCTCTGCACTTCCGAAGACAGAAATACCTACTGAAAGTGACAGGAGAGAGGAGAGAGGAGAAACAAGAAGGCACAAAACTACGGGAGTGAGAAGATGTCGAGTTAGTAACATGCAGTAATGGGATAAAAATGCATACAGATGGAGAGGGAGAGAAGGAGCGAGGAAAGAGGTGCATCATGGGAAGTCTCCCGGCAGTCTAGGCCTATAGCAGCATAACTAAGGGATGGTTCAGGACTTACCCAAGCCAACCCTAACTATAAGCTTTATCAAAGAGGAAAGTCTTAAGCCTACTCTTAAATGTGGAGATGGTGTAAAAAAAGTTTATGGTAAATAATACTGTAAGGAACAAATAACCATATAAATCAGATCTCTAGTGAGAGAGATATTCAGATTGCTGAGGTAAAATGTTTTCCTTTAATGACTGATTGAATCCTAACATCCACTGATGTAATTTGTTTGCAAGGCCAAGTTGAGCGTGGCTGAAGGTGGCATTAGTTTGGCACATTAAGTGTTGATATTTCTTTGTAAAAGTATACATTTTTAGATTATGGTGGAGCTAGAGGACATGTAATGGGGGTCACCAAAACCAAGGTTCATAATACAGGGACCATAAACACACACATACAATTAAATGGAAGTCCAGGTCCATGGGCCAAAGTGTTTTCGGGTGCTGAAGGTCAACAATTTACAGTCGCACTCCCTTAATCAGGGGTTCCCGAATTTATTTTGTCTGATGTACCCCAACAGTCCAACTATCAGATGAGCACCACCTTCATCGAAACAACCCATCATGTTTGAAATATGGTAGTTTGAATGGATTTTAATTAGGGCTGAAACTAATAACGACCATTTTCATTGTCGATTATTCTGTCAGTTATTTTTTGGATGATAATTTATATTATAAAATGCCAGTAAATAATGGGAAAAGTCCATTGCGAGTTGCCAGAGCCAAGTGTGACTTCTTCAATTTGCCAACCAGTTTAAAATTATATCAAACAGAAGAGCAGAAAATCCTCAATGGATCCAAAGAATGTTTGGCATTTGTGCTCGACCATCTTGTTGATAGTGCTGCAGGCTCACTGCAAACGAGACTCGATTATATTGCCGCACTTAAAAAGATGATAACAAAACAAAGAAGGTTAGCTCCATGGTATAACCCCCAAACCTGCAAATTAAAGCAAACATCACGAAAACTTGAAAGGAAGTGGCGTTTCAACAACCTGGAAGAATCTCTTTTAGTTAAGGCAAGACAGTCTTAAAACATATAGGAAAGTCCTCCATAATGTCAGAGCAGGTTACTACTCATCATTAATAGAGGAAAATAAATAACAATAGTTTATTTAAGGATTTTCAGTCAGGATTTAGAGTGCATCATAGCACAGAGACAGCACCGGTGAAAATTACAAATTACCTTTTAATTGCATCAGACAATGGACTTGTCTTGTTAGATCTTCACTGATCATCACATCCTATTACAGAGACTGGAGCATGTAATTGGCATTAAAGGAGCCACACTAAACTGGTTTAAATCCTATCTATCAGATCGATCAGTTTGTACATGTTAACGGTAAGTCCTCCGTGCACGCCCAAGTTAGTCATGGAGTTCCACAAAGTTCTGTGCTTGGACCGATTCTATTCACCTTATATATGCTTCCTCTAGGCAATATTATTAGGAAACACTCCATAAACTTTCATTGTTATGCGGATGGGACCCAATTATAACTATTGATCAAGCCAGATGAAACTAACCAGTTAGCTAAACTTCAAGCATGCCTTAAGGACATAAAAACCTGGATGACCTGCAATTTTCTGATGTTGAACTCTGACAAAACTGAGGTTATTGTGTTTGGCCTTAAACACCTGAGACACGTTATCTAAAGATATAGAAATGTTATCACAACGCATTTTAATGCAGAAAGTCATACAATACTGCATTTTCCACTGAGAATAAAAAAATGTCCACTATTTTGTTTTTTACAAAAAACTTGTCACGTGACATGGACACAGGCCAATAGAAAACAATAAGACAAAAAACTTTTTGAAGAATTGAAGGAGAAATCATTAAAACTGATGGCCATAACATTAACCTAACTTAATAATTCAACAATAAGATAAGTTTTAGTTTTGAGAAATGTTGAGGATATCATTGAAAAAAAACCTTAACATGGGAATTAACAGTGAGGGAAATACTTCCCGACGGCAGGTCCTCGGTTCTCCAATGGGACTGATGCTCACAGCGTCTTATAGCGCTGCGGTCAGGTTAATATTGGAGTGAATGGACGGCAGTTCGGCTCAGTTCCTCTGAGCGTCTAATATTGCTGCAGATGGTTTTACATTGGAGTTAATTGAAAGCCTGGTGCGTCTCATACAGATGATAAAATAAATATTAAATATAAGCGATACACATTTCTTTTGAACTTCAGTAACATCCTCAAAAAGAGAGTTGTGTGAAATTGCCAGTTAATGTAGTATGAACTACTGTACATGTAAGACATGTATCCTTGGTGATTATGTTATCTAATATGCACTCATCTGCATCTGTAGGTGCCAAGAGACAAATGTAAACTGCTTATTAGCATATGTGTTTACTTCATGCCACTGAATGATGACATTTACAGCAAGCTATGGTATTATTAGATTAGTTGCAGAGCAAATCTGAGAAGATTACACTTTGTCCCAGAGGGAGATTTGTTTTCACAGCCAGTTCAACATCAAACACACAGGTATGACCACAACAACATAACAAACAAACACAAAACATAGAGTCCCCATGAATACATTCATATATCCCAGCACACAACATAGTCAGCGAGGCAGCTTATTCAATGCTGGAATGGCAGAGGGGACAAAACTCCTAATGAAGCGAGCTCTTTTCCATTTTAAGGTCCTGTATCTCCGTCCAGATGGCATTAATTCATGTGAAGTGATGATTAAGAAGGTGATCAGTATCATTTGCTATTGTGAGTGCTAGGCGTGTGATTTCTCTGTCATTCATAACTGCAAGTTGAGAAATCTGGGTGTGGGATGGCAGATGTTTTTAGAGGCAGTATGTGTGATGCTGGTGAGTTTGTTTTTGTTGGAGATTGTTAACACGGTGTAGATGCATGGGGAGCAGTACAACAGGATGGGTTAAAAAGCAGCAACAGGAGATGGGGTGCAACTGTGTGTGAACTCTTTTCCACTTTTCTACATCTATGGAGGGCAGATACAGTGTGTATTTTATACCATAGAGCAGCAGTAAGTTTTCTTGTCCTTCCAAAGATGCTTCCTTAATTTCTGCTCTAGCTGCTGTCATTTCTGATACTACACTCCAGCCCACACATCAGATAAAAACACAAGACATACCATTGGTAGAGCATATTGTCACTGAAAATTACAGACTGGACTTCCCCTGTCAGAAACCACTGTGAATGATGTTTCTATAAATCATCTAAAAACGTGTACAGTTTACAGCAACATCCCTCTTTTCTCTTTGTGTAAAATGTTATTTTCCATGACTAGCTTTCCGGACCATCAGATAATCAATATCATAAGAGGTGTGTGTGAGGAGATCAATTGGCAAAACACGTTGTTTATATTGCCAAAAGAGCGTGGTTGAGCTGAAACTAATGAACCCTAAAACTATGGTATTAAACCATTTAACTTGCTACTCTCCATGCAGTTGGTGAGCTGGTCTTGTTCTTCTGTGTAGGCAGGATGCAGGAGTTGCGCCCTGTGCTGGCCAGTGATTGGCTACTCAGTCCCCACAGTTTTAAAGCAACAGGTGGACTATTTAACAGTGGTTGTGCTCTAATTTGTTCATACCTCCCTCCTGCCTGATCTAACAACATGGGTGAAGGAGGTTTGGTGTATGTCTCCATAACTCACTACAGCTCTGTATCATGTTGTATTCGATGAGCCACGCCCACATTTGATTTAACTCCCTCTTGTAACTAAACCCTGATCACACAGTCCGTTTCCCGGATATACATCACATCACAAAAGATGCTCTAACTTCCGTTTCACTGTGACTGTAAACAAAACTACAGCCATGCTAGCAGCTCTGTGAGGCTGTATTGTATAAGTATACTTGCATAAGTATTGGACAAATTAAAGAATCAGGACTCACCAAAGACGATATTCACCCTGAGAGGGGCATGAATGTATCAATTTTTATGGTAATCCATCCAATGGCTGTCAAGACATTTCAGTCAAAACCACAAATGTCCACCTCATGGTAACGCTAGAGGAAAGGTCAAGGGATGAGCAAATTCAGTAGGCTTTGTCATCTGGAACCATGAACGTATGGTAAATGGTAAATATAATAGCCAGCAGCCAGTCAGCTTTACTTCAAGCGAGTGTAAAAACTTTTTTGTGAAATTTGAAGTTTTTTATATGTTTCCATTAACCTTTTCTAATGCGATACTTCAAAACACACATTAAAATATGTTGTTGGAAACACAGCTAGTAACACCCAGTTGCTGACACTGTTAGATTAAGTGTTGTCTCGCCTGAAAAGGAGAGCAGCCACCTAAACAGTACATTTTCAGCAGTGCAATTATGCACTGGTGTCAGGATGTTTAACTTAGGACTGTATTTTAAAGACAATTCTCTGACAAACAGGAAGCCAGTGTAAAGATCTGAGAACTGGAGCGATGTGATCCACTCTCCTGGTCTTAGTGACTCTAGCACCAGCGTTCTGAATCACCTGCAGCTGTCTGATTGATTTTAGAGAGACCTATAAAGACAGCATTACAGTAGTCAAGCCTACTGAAGATAAACACATGGAAAGTTTTTCTAAACCTGCTGAGATGTAATTCTTGATATATTCTTAAGGTGATAGTAGGCTGATTTTGTAATTATCTTAATGTGGATGCTAAACTTTAATTCTGAGTCCATGACTACTTCAAGATTTCTGGCCTGGTTTGTGGTCTTTAACGTTAGCAACTGAAGCTGAGCACTAACTTTTAATCATTCTTGTTTGGGTCCAAAGACAATCATTCTCATAGAGAAAGTTTTGGCACATTCAATCATTGATTTGATTGATTGTATTTACTCAGTACTTGTATGGGACCATTGTCACCAGGTGATATTAAATAAATCTGTGTGTTATTTGCATAATTAAGATATTTTGTTGTTTTCCATAATCTGTGCTAGTGGGAGCATGTAGATGTTGAACAGGAGAAGCCCGAGAATGGAGGCTTGGGGGACTCCACATGTCATTTTGGTATGCTCAGATATGTAATTATCGATTGCCACAAAGTAGTCCCTGTACTTCAAATAGGTCTAATAATACTCAGACTGAAACTTGTCCACTGTCTGTTAAGTGGATGTCATTCAAGACCTTAACAAGAGCAGTCTCTGTGCTTTTGTTTTTAAAAAGTAGCTTAATAACTGTAGTTTTCAGGGCCTGAAGGAAAAAGCCTGAGAGCAGTGTTCACTATTTGCAGGTCTGATGCCATGCAGTTAAAAACATTTTTGAAAAAGCCTGTAGGGATAATATCAAGACAGTAGGAGGTGGATTTCAGATGTTGCACAATTACAAGGTTTTGTAGCTAATAGGATCTACTTGTGTCATGCTACCTGAATTGCTTTTAAGTGGATGCAAGCACAACACAAACCCTATACCTCATATGGAGGAACTGACAGCTTGTCTAATTTTCAGAATTTTGTCAGTGAAGAATGAGACAAATTCATCGAATGACTTAATGAATAAAAGTTCAGGGGATACTGACACAGGAGAATTTGTCAGCCTGTCAACAGCAGCATATAAGGCACGTGCATTTTAATTGTTTTTGGCAATTATGTCAGAGAGGAAGGACTGCATTGCATCTCTCAGTTATAAATTATAAATGCAAAGTCTCTCTTAGTAGATGTCATAATAAACATGGAAATCTGCCACCTGCATTCAGCTTTACAACACTCTCTTTTATTAATTTTTACCTGCATGGTATTTCTTACTAGAGACTACCATTACCTTAGTGGGAGCAGTGGCATCAATAACATTTGTAATTTTAGAACTGAAATTATTGACTGAGACCCAAACGGTGGCAGGTTTGGAAGTTTTAGTGTTTTCAATGATATACTCTGTGCACTGAGAGTCATCTCAAAGACAACACAGGAATGATCAGAAAGAGCAATATCAGTCACCACTACCTTAGAAATGTTAAGACCCTTGGAGATAATTAAGAGTGTGCCCCTTATTGTGTGTGGGCTCAGTCACATGCTATGTCTCAGCATGTGATTGTCCATAGTTATCCTATAGATTTTGAAGAATACAGCTTGACATGAGGAATTTGACTGAAGAGCAACATATTCAAAAGAAGCAAATGTCCCATTAGACAACAAGTAAAGCTATTTGTCTATCAGGAAACTTCGTAAATCACAGAGAGTTGAGGCAGCTCAGGATGCCAGGGGTGCCAGGAGCCAAACCCAGCAAGAAAACCACCTCAGTACTCTGTCGGTCTCAGAGGCTGAGTCCAGTCTTGCTGCTTTGGTCTGAATCTGTGAGATAACCACACCCGATTAATTTGAATATAACAGATGGAAATTAAAAGAGCTGGGGAAAAAATGTGGCATTAGGAAATAAAAGTCCCCTGAAATAAATAAAAGTTGTCCTTTGAAAAAGATCCCTTTAGAAATAAAAACCGATTTATGTATTTCTTGAACTATATTGACTCATTTATATATTTACATTTATTTATATATTTATTGGCTCATTTATTTTTTTCTGGATTTATTACATATCCATATTTATTTATTTCATAGGCATATTTATTTATGTATTTATTTAATATTGACTGAAATGGCATTCAATAATATACAGGCTGGTACTGATGCTGGCAAGTGTCTCCAACTTTTAATATCTTCTATTTTTTTTTCAAAATTAAAGCGTAATTTGTTTAAGCTCTAGACGATAGGGAAGTATCAACTTTAATGCCAAAGTAAAGGACCTCATTTGCAACATTTATCTGGAGAGGGATGGACACCTTACTTTTTCTCTGTATTAATCAGCATCAGTGCTAATTTTGACAGATTAACCTTGTATCCTGAAAGATAAAGTGCTTCAGTATTTTTAAAACATAGGGGAGCGTTTGCTGAACATCTGTCATTTAAACTAATGTGTCATCCGCATAGTGTGATATAAATGTGATGTAGCCCCTATTGTAATAGGGGAAATCTGAGGACAGTTTCCAATTAATTGTCCAAGAGGTTCGATGGATATATTAAAGATTAAAGGAGACAGAGGGTCCCCTTGCCGTGTGCCCCGTTCTATGTCAAATAAATCTGAGAAGCCTCCTCCCACACATACCCGGGCTGAAGGATTAGCATACAGTGTTTGAGTCATATTGATAAATCTATTGATATATCTCCGAATGTAAATTCTTTTAGAACACTCCAAAGATATGGCCATTCAAGACGATTGAACACCTTTACAGCGGCCAGAAATAGCAGACCAAAGGCAGGCGGGATTTTACGTGTTGCACTCAGTATGTGTAAGAACCAGTAAATATTATCAGATGTGAGAAGTCCCCTGATAAAGCCTGTTTGATCCGGGCTAATTATTTTCCCAACCACTGTCTCCAGACTAAGACTTTGGAGACTTGAGGTCGACATTTATCAATGAGATTGGTTAGTGACGGGCACATTACAAGGGGTCCTTACTGGGTTTATGTATAACTGTGATCAGGGCTGCGTTAAGGTCGCTATAAAAAATGCCATTTTCGCTAGCATAATTTAGTGTTTCTAACCATACTCGTCAAAGAATATCCCAAAGTGCTAGGTAAAGTTCCACAGGTATGCCATCTATACCTGGCGTATGGCCCTTGTTTGTAGCTTTAACTGCATTAAGTAGCTCATCCAGTGTAATAGAGTCCAGAGTTTTGGTGTCCTCTAACGACAACGTAGGGAGGTCCAATCCACTAAACAAAATTGGTGAAGTCATCTTCAGAAGGAACTGAGCCACTTGTATACAGTTCTTTAAAGTAATACTTGAATGTCTCGTTTATTTCCTTTGTTGAAGAAACCACTCCACGTTTAGCACATCTAAATCACTGGTATGGACCTTTTAGCTTTTTGTTGTTTGAGAGTTAGTGCCAAAAGATGGCTTGGTCTGCTGCCTTTTGCATAATACTAATGTTTGGTTATATGGAACTCCACCTCCTTTCTTATGCAGTCTTTGCTCATAAAACTCAAGTTAGGACAGGTTGACTGAATAAGAACTGCTGCACTTATAATTAAATAAAACTGCAGCCAAGGACCTGATGTTTAAGGTAAATTTAGTGTGTTAAAAGAATTATTTGCCAATTTAGATTTATTTGTGAAGATAGACTGTGGCTGTCAAGTAATTTCTATCAAATCTGACAAATCTGCAGATTTAGTTGATTACATTTTGGTCTCTCCTATTACTTCTCAAAACAGGAATAGGATCATAAAGTCCATAAGAAGAGCCTGCTTCTGGGTGTTGTTGGGGGCCACTGTATGAGGCAGTAGGTCCATGCCCAATAGGAGAAAGAAGAGGCATATTGGGAAGTAGTAGAAGTGGGTCAGGCATCTTCTCTCCTGTCTGTGCTGGAGGAAGGAGAGAGCTGTTCTCTCTCTCCTTCTCGTCTTGCAAGGTTAGTGGCACAGAATATGCTTGGTTGGGGTGGAGGCAGAAGACGTGGCAGTGACCGGGAGTTGAATTTAATGCCAGCGTTAACCAGCGCTTCCATTTTATCAGTGAATCCCAAAAGGGGTGAGGCATGGGAGAGTGAAGGGAAGAGGAATTAAGAGAGTTGTTGTCAACACGCTGACATTAAGGCTGTAATAATAAGAGGGATTTTGACTTACACAACTACTGCATGTGTTGAGTTCCGCCATCGCCTTGAGGAAGCAGATTTTGCTCTCTTGCCTAATGCCCTTAGTAACAATTCTCTATAGCAAATAGCAGCTACGGCAGAGACAGGCCACTTCATTAAGAGGAGGAGCTTGGAACAAAGAGATGTCTTCTCTGCTACTTACCCTGTGGCTACAGGGTAACATTAGCAAGAATGTAACATCCTCTTCCAAGAATGAGACACACAGTCTGTGTGGGATTAGGAACATGCACTTGCTTAAGTGACAAACAATAGGGCTTAATTTAGCAGCAACATAAACACACAGAGCCTCATTATCATGGCTGGTCAGGGCCTATGCAATTAGCTAAGCTTGCTACAACAGAGTGAAACAGTAAAACGATTCAAACAAGATAATGTGTGTTCCTAACAAGCAGCAAGGACAACGGTCACACAGCACTATCATATTTTACAGATGTGGTGCAGTGCTAAAAAACAAACTGCTGGATTCTTGGATTTTGAAACGTGTACAGACATGTCCTGCTCTTTTCAAACCTCATCTTAAAGATTCTACTGGCTTCTAGAGTTGAGAATTGAGAACAGAGCTCTAGGTATACTCTGATGAGATTTAAACAAAAGGCTCTCTTAGCTCGGCTTCGGCTAAGTTTGAGACCTCAGAGTCTACCCCGAAAATCAAAGAGCACAAAGATGTAGCATTATACAGCTCAATGTGCCTGGAGTTTGAGGAAAAGGTCAGTGTAAACCACGAACGTTTGCACGTGGAGTTGAATCTGATGATTTTTAAAAGTCAGGGCTCTTCTGGGCCATGAAATAATATACGACAGTCTTTGATCCCATTCTTTAATAAATTCAAAGCCCCAATTCAGGAGGAAAATGTTTGGGATAGATCAATTATATGCTCTAATAATTTTAGTAAAAAAAAGGGGGATTTTCAAATAAATACTGTATACAGAAAAATAAGAATCACAAATACAGAATATGAATGAATAAAAAAATTGATTTGGTGGCAGCTCAACAAGCTGTGAATAACACTGACATATAAAGTTCATATGGCTAACGTGTTAGCAAACTGGATGCCTAGTTGTACAACAGACACGGTGCAACATTTGCATTCATAAGGTCCTGTTTCTGGCCATCTGGCGAAGTCCAGTGTTCACTCTCATTTTAGCTCTGTTTTGGTCAACAACTCTTGAGGGAAATATCTGGCTCTTTAGCTGCTAAATGCTCCACTATGTTCACCAACTAGTCGCTAACCGTTTCCGTTTCTGCCTGCTGTTTGGAATTGGGCAGGTAGTGTAAAGTTGTTTTTTTGGGCTTTTTCTATGAAAACAGCTGCCTGTTGCTTCTAAAAATTGTGTTAATAGCGGTGAGAGTGAATCAAAACTGTAAAGTTGTGGGCAGTGAAACTAATTCTAATGGGACTAATGGGTTGAAAGACACAAAGGCTCAGTAGAGCTGAGGGGGACTGCTGTCAGATGATAATTCTCTGTGGGTTTGTCGCTACAAGTGACCACTTTTCACATAGTCATTTTTTCCATTGTTAATATGAAAATATTGATTAGTGCAGCTTGTAGTGTTTGGAAACAGCAATAATGCTAAATGATATACATTTATATTGAAATATTGGAAATGAGCATATTATAAGATTTGACCCAAAGTGACCGCAATAAACATCATTTAAGTGAAGCTCCAGGAGCACAACAATGTTACTGATGTCAAATGTATATTATAATTGAAATAACATTTTCTAATATTAATTCAATATTTTTATGACACAGCTTTTGCCTATTTAGGTCTGACTGAGGATTTTATTTTTTCATCCAGTGCTAAAGTCACTACCACTGATGAAGCTCTATTACAGTCATTGTTCTATAACAGCCCTGATAAAATATAAGAAGGCACAGATGTACGCACAACTCAACTCCAAGGAGAACAGTTGCAGCACACAGGCAAGAAAACTTTGCTAGCATTGTACTGTGGAAGCACAAAGAAGGTCCCATTGTATAAAATAAAATCTTACTTAACACCTATTAAACTGTAAGAAAAAACAATAATAATAATTGAAAAAAGGGGGAAAAAAGAGCTAAAGCTTAAACCTGCATGCCATAACTGATTTTTTTTTTGCAATCTGGGGGCAGTGGAAACAAGTTGTGAACACAATGTTGACATGTGATAACCTTTTAAGTTGATATGACGAACTTAACAGTTGCTTATTTACACATCCAGCAGGTACGGAGCAACATTATCATTCATTTGGAGCCATGTTTCAGGCCACTTGATGATTTTAAGTTCAATATTCACTCTCTCTTAGTTCTGTTTAGGTCTCTACCAACTCCTGCGAGAAATATCTGGCTATTTAGCTGCTAAATGCTCCACAATGTTCAGCTAGTTGCAAACTGAGTCGGTCTGCTGTTTGGTGTTGAACAGGTAGTGTGGGTTTTTACAGCTTTTCCACTGACAACAGCTGCCTGCTGAAAACTACGCTATGAGAGCGGTGAGAGTGAACCAAAACACTAAAGTTGTGGGCCAGACAGCTAAACGATGAACTGAAACTCACTGTAAAGCTAAACCATAAAGCCGAGGGGAGTTGCAGATGCGGGTGATAACTCTGTAGGCTCGTCACTACAAGCAACCTCTTTCACATTGACATTTGATACATTGTTTTTTATAAAAATATTGATAATAGCCGCTTTAAAGATACATAAATACATTATTCTATTGTGTAAAAACAAAGCTAAACAGATTAGCTTCCTGAACTGACAGTCACTCTGCTAGGAACTAGGAGGCATAAAAATGGTAAGGATGGCAGGTGCGATGGCTACTGTGGCTTAAAGTTAAACTAACTTAAAATACTTGTACTGTTGAAGCTGATGTTTGATTAGTGTAGATTATCTTGCAGTATGCCAGTTTAGTATTTTTCTTAAATGACCTCAATATTCAACCTACTTATGAGCATTTGTTGCTGACTTATGAGTTGAGGCTGTGCTAAAACTCTGCCTGCCTTTGTCTTGATCTCTGAACAGGTTTTTCACTTTATTCTCACAGGGGTCAGAGGTAATCTGGCTAATTAAGGATCCCCCTCCCTTTTTGGACAACCTCGTCTGAGCTTTATGTTTTCACTTTCATGGTCCAGCATCTCTGCCTGGTACTAATGGCTAATTTTGCCATGCCTGCACGGCTTTGGGGGGGGGGGGGTCTTTTGATAATCCACAGACAGGTTAGGTTCAAACTGTCAAAAACTGTTTGCCCAGGAAACTGGGATTGTTGTCTGGACTCATTACTAGGAAAATGATACAGTATGAGAAAAAGTTCCTCCTCTTCCTGCTTTATTATAAGTGCAACCCTCTTTTAGAACAACTTGCAGAAGAGAAAAACATGTCTATTCCTATATAAACCTCAGCAAAATTATCTCACAGCACTGAAATATTATTATTATATATTATATAAGTAATTTTCTGTTTTGGAAATAGACACAAAACCACATGAAAATTGTAACACATGCCAAGTAATACTGTGGCAGGATTTTCATGCTGAAATGACTTGAAGTGGTATAGTGCTCAAGGATTATGTTACTCTGCTATCAATAAACACTGATACATCAAAGATGAAAATGGTACTTCACACAAGTCGACTTTGAAATTCCTGAGGGGGTAAAAACTGATAAATCCACTGATAATATGAAGTCAAGACACATCTATACCTAATCTATATCTAATGTTGATATTTAACTGTTTTTAAACCCAGTTATTTTTCCAGGATATGTGCAGGGTTCTTTCTCTTCCAAAAAGATTCTCATCTTTATATTGTCATGTTTTTAGGGCCCATTTGGTCATACCAGGAATTAAATGAATGAAAATATGTCAGTGTAGTGGAGCAAATAGGATTAAATGTGCTGAATGCCAAATGTCTGGAAACAGGAATTCTGTCAAGAGATAATCCCCCTATGGATTTAACACAGTGTCTCAGGAGCTGACACAGACGTAGGAATTTCTGAAGCCAAAGTCCATAATCATATACGTGGATATGTGGAATCAAGGATCCACATGAGAGTATCCACCACCATGTCGCCTACAGAATATTGTCACCCTTCACATCATGACTGCCGCTCAGACAGGTATACCAGTGTGTTTGTGGGCTTACCTTGAGAACTTCCAGGGGCTTCTGGCTCACAGCAGGCTGGCCGCGGGGAGGCGTGACATGGACGGTGGAGGTGTGTTGGGTGTTGTGGTGCAGAAGGTCCCTGGTCCTCCTCTCCCGGTCCTCCCTGCGCTCTTGACCCTGTCGATGGGCAAACACCGGCTGCTCTCGGATCCGGACCTGTGACGTCACGGCCAGTAGAGGGTGGGAACTCTGGAGGCGCTTGTAGAGGCCGTGCAGGTCCGGGGGAGCACTGAGGACCCAGCCCACCCAAGGGCAAAGAGAGGAGTGAGTAGTTAAAAAGACCAGGCAAAATAACATGCGGGTCTATATATGTGTATATGCATGGCCAGAGGCATTTTTCTGAGCCATCCTGAGTCAGTGAGCAATATGTCAACACAACCTTTTAAGCTGTTATGGCGAACTTGTTGTAACACACACTTGCCTATTTACACATCCAGCAGACACGGAGAGATTAATTTGGAGTCATGTTTGTGTCCACCTGATGAATGTAAGTCCAATGTTCACTCACCTCTTAGCTCTGATTTGGTCTGCAATAACTCCTGAGAAAAATATCTGGCTCTTTAGCGTCTAAATGATTCATTGTGTTCATCAGCTAGCTCCAGCTAGGTGCTAACTTATGCCATATGGTAGTGGGCAGATAATGAACAGCTGCGTGTTGTGTCTAAAAAAGATGCTGTTGCAAATGGTGAGACTAAACCCCAAAATTAAAGTGGTGGGTCAGAAAAACAAAACAATTAGCGAAACGCTCCATAGAGCTGAGGGGAACTGCAAAATTGGGTGATAATTCTTTCTGGATTCATCTCTACAATAAAGTATTTCTGATTCTGATGCCTTTCACACACACATTGTCATTTGATCCATTGTTGCATGCCGTAAAACTTCAATTAAAATCCCTTTTACTGGCGTGTGGCTACATGTTTGGACTAATAAATGCAGGTCTCAATTAGATGCCAGGTATGGTTTTAAGTTCTTTGGATGTATACAACCTCTTAGAGCTCACCAGGTTAGCACTTAGCTAGTTCTAAGCTGCTTAGATCACTTAATCAAAATTTAAACTTTTTTCAATGTGGACATGCTACATCATTAGATCCATTAGATTCTCCACAATTCAATTGTTCAGTTCATTACGGAAACCATGAGCACCAAAGTATAATTCATTCAGATTTACCAGCATGGCAAGACAGACAAAAAAAAGTGGTGACCTTTGAAGCAGTCATAAAATATGAATATGTGTCCATTCTTCGATAATTAACCCTATTTCCCATCTTTGCTGAGCAACGGTTTTGTGAGAAAAGATTTAAAGGCTTGTCCCATATAGATGCCTGTCCCAAATATAGGTCCAAATAAAAGTCTGGGCTATTAAAGTCCTGGCTATTAAAGGTGGGGTATGCGATTCTGGAGAAATCCAATACCATGAAAGATACCATGATATAAAGCAAACAACGACACAGCAAGTAATGTAACTAACGTTAGCTAGGTTGTGGGCTAGCAAACCGTTGCTACATTTGCTGCTGTAAAGCTGAACAGCTCAACAGCCAGAGAGGAGGAGACAGTTTCCCAGAGCCAGCAAGCCAGCTCCAGACAGTGATACTCACAACTCTCCTGCTACTGTAGCTAACATCACAACAACAGCATATCTTGGCAAACTAGAAAGTAAGCTGAATGTCTGTGGGCAAGTCATTTAACATCACCTGACATAAATCATGGCTGGAATAGTGTTGTGTGGCCTGGTCCGAGCTACTTTGTTTAGCATTTACAGAGCCAGGGCTGTGTACAAACGCCAGATTTCTTTCTCGTGGACCGTGAGGAGATATTCGTTGAATTTGACAAAAAAAATTACGTGTATTGGATTAGAATTGCATATCCCACCTTTAATTGAACTTTTACGGTATAAAAATATTGATCAGAGCAGCTTTAAGTCACAATTTGGGTGTTTTAACTCCAAATTACCCCTATTTTATTAGGAAGGAAAGGCAAATCCCTAGCTGAACTGAGGTATTACATTAATCGTTAATTCTGTTAATTAGCCCATCATTGGTGGCCAAATCTGTTTGGTAAGATTATTAGGCCTAAATTTGGTTTACCCTCCATACTCTGCCAGCTAAGAGTATGATTTGGGGGTAAGCTGATGTGATTATGTGCCACCAGACTTCCAATAACTGGTCTGTTGTGAGTTCTGAGGCAGTAACTATGCCCTTTGGAAAACACAATGCAACTAATCACTTCACAGCTTTACTCATGTGCAATATGCACAAAAAAATGTGTTCTGCTTCCACTACTCTCCTCCTGTCCATTCTGAGTTCACCCTTTCAAATTCGCAGCATATTTGAGCTGATAGCACCTGCACATCCCAAACCGAAATGGATCTGGCAGTGCACACACTGTCGGGATGAGGCATTCCCTGGGAAAATGATCCTTTTGATAAAACCACTTCAAATCCTTTCAGCCTGTGCAGCTGTGTGATAATCGCACTAATTAGGCTGGCATGTCAAATCTAGCCTCGGTCTGCAGCTATCGCTTCAGCATCACCAATGGCAACTCTCCACGACTAGCAGAGAAACTCAATGAAACTCAAGCAAGAATATACTATTCACAGAAATATTCTTTTCATTCTCTAAGATTCTTTGAGGTCTTGTAGATCCGTAAATCCTATACAAAAGGTGAGTCAAAGTGATCTGAGTACTAGTATTTCTGTAATATTCAACGTTTGTCGAGTCGCTCTCACTCTGACTGTTCATGCATATTTTTTCATTCTAAGCATTTATTTTCTTGTGTAAGGAAATCTGTTTCCATTGAAAAGACCTAAAGAGTAGTGAAACATAATTTAGTGTACAATTTATTTGTTAACTCTTGTGTTTTGTTGATATTGGCACTATTTCCTCATTGTTTGGGGCTACACCACTGCTGTTTCTGTTAAAATAATAACTTCAAAATGTAAATTTTTTTCTTTAAATATGTTTTTTCCTTTTATGTGCACATTTGATTAAGGTAACAAAATAAAGAAATTACCATAAAGAATTATTACACCAAATAAGGAATTACTACATTGTTATCTGTCTAAAAGTCATTCACATACAAAGAAATGTACAGTATGTTATCCTACATCTTTATATTTGGGGTCAATTAGACCCCAGAGAGATCTAAATTTCTGTTAGACCTCATATGAACAAACTTATAAAACTCAAATGTGGGATTTAGAAGGGTACTGTTGCATAAAAAGCACTGTCAACACCAATCACAGATCAGCACTAATCATTGAGTATATGCATCGTTGTATTAAAACATGTTTTACAGCTGACAGAACAGAAGCAAAGCATATTTTTTCAATTCAAAATCAGGTTTATATACAATTCTCATAAAATTAGGAACAGTTATGATGTATCAAGATGATTAAACAATGTTTAGTATGTTTTTTTAGCTTGGGGTCTCCAGGACTCCAAAAAGAACATTATAGGGTTAATTTCTGTTGTTGATCATTTGTATTTTAGAAAAAAAGGCAATTAATTGCATATTCAAAATGCATTTTCATTGTATACAGACATTGTGTGTTAACGCATTTGTGTCAACATTTGTCATGGTCTTGTCCCTAATGGCTTACCAGTGCAACATTTAATAGAAAATGTATTTTGGACACAAAATAACTGAAAGTGTCACAGTTTATTGTAATTATTAATTTACATTATTTCAAAAAATATTCAAACTTGCACTGGTATCAATAGCAAAATAATTAAATTTTATTTTTTATTTATATAGCGCTGATTCATAACAGAAGTTCTCATTGCACTTTTCCTATAGAGCAGATAACTGAAGGCTCTGGCTCCCATTCTACTTTTAGACTCTCTAGGAACCACAAGTAACCCTGCATTCTGGGAGCGCAGTGTTCTAGTCAGATAATATGGTATTATGAGATCTTTAAGATATGATGGTGCATGACCATTAAGAGCTTTGTAGGTGAGGAGAAGGATTTTAAATTCTATTCTGGATTTTACAGGGAGCCAGTGCAGAGAAGCTAATATTGGAGAAATATGATCTCTTTTCCTAGTTCTTGTCAGTACATGTGCCGCAGCATTCTGGATCAACTGGAGAGTCTTAAGGGACTTATTCGGGCAGCCTGATAATAAGGAATTGCAATAGTCCAACCTAGAATTAACAAATGCATGCACTAGTTTTTCTTCATCATTTTGAGACAGGATGTGCCTGATTTTTGCAATGTTACGTAGGTGAAAGAAGGCAGTCGTTGAAGTTTGTTTCATGTGGGAGTTAAAGGATAAATCCTGATCAAAGATAACTCAGAGGTTCCTTACGGTGGTGCTGGAGGCCAAGGCAATGCCATCTAGAGTAACTATATATTCAGATAATGTGTCTCAGAGGTGTTTGGGGCCAAGTACAATAACTTCAGTTTTGTCAGAGTTTAACATCAGGTCTTTAAGGCATGCTTGAAGTTTAGCTAACTATTTTCATCTGGCTTGATCAATAGATATAATTGGGTATCATCCGCATAACAAGGAAAGTTTATGGAGTGTTTCCTAATAATATTGCCTAGAAGAAGCATATATAAAAAGGTGAATAGAATCAGTCCAAGCACAGAACCTTGTGGAACTCCATGACTTAACTTTGGCGTGCATGGAGGACTCACCGTTAACATGTACAAACTGAGATCGATCTGATAGATAGGATTTAAACCAGCTTAGTGCGGTTCCTGTAATGCCAATTACATGTTCCAGTCTCTGTAATAGGATGTGATGGTCAATGTTGTCGAACGCACCACTAAGATCTAACAAGACAAGTACAGAGACAAGTCAATTGTCTGATGCAATTAAAAAGGTAATTTGTAATTTTCACCGGTGCTGTCTCTGTGCTATGATGTACTCTTAATCCTGACTGAAAATCCTCAAATAAACTATTGTTATTTAGAAAGCCACACAACTGATTGGCAACTGCTTTCTCAAGGATCTTAGAAAGGGAAGGTTATGGGTCTATAGTTGGCTAAAACCCCTGGATCAAGAGTGGACTTTTTAAGAAGAGGTTTAATTACAGCTACTTTAAAGGATTGTGGTACATAGCATGTTAAAGACAGATTGATCATATTCAGTAAAGAAGTGCTAATTAAGGGTAAAACGTCTTTAAGCAGCCTAGTTGGAATGGGGTCTAAGAGACAGGTTGATGGCTTAGATGAATTAATCGAAGTTAGTTGAAGAAGGTCGATAGGAGCAAAGCTGTCAAAAGATATATATCAGGTTTTACAGTTGTTTCTAAGGTTCCTGTGTTTGAAGATAAATCGGTACCGGTTGAGGGCATGACTTTTCTCTAATAGTTAAGAATTTTATTATTAAAGAAGCTCATGAAGTCATTACTACTGAGGGCTATAGGAATACGTGGTTCAATAGAACTGTGACTATCAGCCTGGCTACAGTGCTGAAAAGAAACCTGGGCTTGTTTTTAATTTTCCTCTATTGATGAGTAGTAAGCTGCTCTGGCATTACAGAGGGCCTTCCTATATGTTTTAAGACTATCTTGCCAGACTAAACGAGATTCTTCCAGGTTGTTGGAATGCCATTTCCTTTCAAGTTTTCGTGATGTTTGCTTTAATTTGCGGGTTATACCATGGAGCTAGCCTTCTGTTTTGTTATCTTCTTTTTTAGAGGGGGCGATAGAATCGAGTGTCATTCACAGTGAGCCTGCAGCACTACCAACCAGATGGTCAATTTGGGAGGGCCTGCGATTTACATGAGTACTATCAGAAATTGCGAGTTTTTGCCTAATGGCGTGTAGTCCAGTAATAGCAGTTCAAAAGTTATTAAATAAGAGTCTGGTAATGAAGGATCCTGTGGAAAATAAATGTTCAATTTCATTTAGTTTAGGTTTTGTCGTATGTGCTGTGCAGTGGTATGTAGACCCAAAAGCAGATGGACAGGAAGCGGTATCAGGGTGAAGTAGCCGGATGACTACAGTGTTTATTGGGTGGTGATATGCAGGCAAGTACAGGCAGACCAGTAATGAACAGACACAAGGCAGATAGGTTACCGGCTGGCAGTAGTGGAAGCAGGGGAGTGAGTCCAAGGTGGCAAACAGTTCACAAGGGAGCAGGCAAAATACAAAACTCCAGGATCCAGCCAAGGTCCAAGGGAGACAAAGAATCCAATACAAACTCACAGTAGGAATGCTGGGGAACTGGGCACAGAAACCAGGTACAACAAAAGGAGCACGAAACGGCGACACTCACAAAGGTCCAGAACACTCACATCAGGCAGGAAACCACCATACATTAACAACACCATCCAACACTGAAGAAAGAAAGAGACCCAGACTAAATACCCTAGGGGAGGTGAAACAATGAGACACAGGTTCAAACAATCAAGGAAGGACCAACAATCAAAACTGGAGGGAAAACAAAGACAGGAAGTAAAAACACAAGACACACAAGGGAAGGAGAATACTACAAAATAAAACAGGAAGTGACAACACCTAAACTACCACAGGTTTAGGGTTGATTTATAGGCTTGAGTTGAAGATGGCTGCAACTCCTCCTCCTCGGCCTGCCTCGAGGAATGTGAATATTAATATGGCTGGGCGGAGTGGATTCATTTAGGCTAACATATTCTTCATGACCCAGCCAGATTTCAGTAAGACAAAATAAGTCAATATGATACTCTGATATTAAATTGTTCACTAGTACAGCTTTAGATGACAGAGATCTGATGTTTAAGAGTCCACATTTAATTCTACTTTTTTGTTGTGCTATTTCAGCATTTTTGTTTAGGTTTTTATGTATAAATCCTCTTCTGTTAACTTTTGGTTATATTAATTTAAGTGGTCAGGGGGCAGACACCGTCACTGAGGAGTTTTGGGTCGGTAACTGCTCTGGAAGCGCAGAGAAGCGTGGACTGCAGAAGGACTGCAACTGTGCCTCCTGGTCTCAACTCTGAGTTATAATGCATTTAAATTTTTCTAAATAAGGCTTGTGCTGGTCAGAGAATGTGTTACCAATGGGTGATCCCTAGAACAATAAATGTAATGATGTGTGTCCAGCTGACCTCACAGCATTGGTCATGGCCATGATCCACGGTGATGCCAGTAAACCCAAATTTTAAAGCTTAAATTTTAGATGCATGACTTTTGGTAATATTTAGTGCATGTTGTTCTAAGTAGGTTAATTGCTGTTGATGAAGTATTGTAAAAATAATTGTTAGATCTGCAAAACGTCATTTGACTTTATTTTAATGACTTGCCTCATGAGTTGTGTTTGTTTCTGAATTTGCTACAACAGTTTATTATTAACCAGTTCACACAATCTGTCATAATCATACCACTGAACTCCAACTGTATGCTATATTGTAATTCTAACAGTGTTTTAGTGTGGGTTGATAAGCACTGTCCCCACACAATGTAGTGTATAACTGAAATGAGCTTCTAAAAAGTGACAGAAACACACACAAACGTAATAAATCACTGTAAGATATTTTGAACAGTAATTAGTGACGTTTTCAAATTCTGTTTCAAAATAAGTGAGAATGTGTGTGTTGACAGGACCTCGACCTAACATTCAATAGTTCCATGACACGTTTCTCTGGAAGCCTAAAGATGTTAAAAACACAGTTTATATTATTTTCATTTATATTCTTTAATAATGTATGTATGCATGTATATGAAAACATTCTTGTCTCAGCACAACTGACCAAAAAAGAAAGAGAGGAATAGCATGAGTCATGTTCTATGCCTATCCACTGCAGTTAGCTTGTTACTTGTATCTGTATTAGGAAATATGTATGTTAGTCACTTAAAATTTAAAACTAAATATCTACAATATCTAAATCAAATAAAAATTCAGGCTATAACCAGTTAGCTGACTCATAGCTGCACTTACACATGACTCAGCGGACTACTGTCAACTGTTTACTGCTCATGCTTTCCCTAAACAGGCAGAACACTGATTTGTTGCACCCATGGACACTTCCTGACCAAACAACGCCTTGACCTACTAATAATGTCAATCATGTCATATCCATGTTGAAATGATGTGCTTGAGTGAGTAATGAGTAGCAAAATCAGTCCCACTGACTTCTGTTTGTAAAATTAAAATGACCCTGCTGTCGACAAGCAAGGGCCTGTTGATTCTGTGAAAACCACAGAAAGACAATTCTCTACAGTCGGCATTCAGCAGAGGCCAGTGAAAATGATTACCATGCATTTGTAGCTCAGACACACAGCTGATGTGTTGCCAATTGTTAGGAGGTGGAAATGCATAAACCACTCATCCAGTCATTCAGTTAAACATGGAAAAGGGCATATGAAAACGAAGGAAACAACTTCTTTGACCTTAATATTGAACCGAAGAGACCAAAAAAATGATTTTTTCAGAGGATAAAGAAAGTTTCTTACCTTTTTATTTTCATGTCTGTCAGTGATTCAAGGGTCCCCACTTCACTATTTCTGTGGTTTGAGGAATTAGGTCCTTTTAAAGCACTTTACGATGTCAGGACTTCCTGGTGTGACACAATAATGTCTCACTTGCGAGTTGACACAATGACGAGTCCCAGATGTCTTGACTTTTGTGGTTAATTGGACATATTGGTTTAGGGAAGGAGGACAAGCAGTTTTGCAGCAGGAGCAGTTATCTATCGCACTCCAGTCACTGCTGCTGGTGAATGGAGGAAAGTGAGCGGTGGATAATAGAATATTTAGCGAGGTTTAGGTCTAAACACTATCTCAATGTCATTGACATCACTGTATTCACTGACTGTATATTATTAACCCATAAAATAGTTTATGTTCTCAGAATCCTATTATGCTCACATAACATTAGTGTGAGGAACTGTATTTAAAATGTATAGCACAATAAATATAATCAATGGATGTGCTTTTGTGTCTGCTTTATACACAATTTTATTTCACAGTGGTGATACCAGCACTGAACCACAAAACAAATCGTGATATTTATTCCACAGTGTCCTCATTCACCTCATTTAGAGAGCCTTGTCTCGTTTCTAGCTATGTCTTGTTCATGTTTGTATATATACACTGAGGGAGCTCAGACTCATATGAATGTCAAATAGGAATTATGATATAGGATATTGATTAATTTAGGGAATTATATGTTTATTTTCTGATTTGTTTTATGTACAGCAAAGCAAAGATCCCTGACTGCACTGCAAGTATACAGTTGGACAAATGCATGTGGAACATATGGATAATATGACTAAGGACTGACTTCAGTTTTTCCTTTAAAAGCCTGAATTTTCCAAGATTTAAAATGTAGCACAGCTATTGCAGCCACAGAAAACAGGAAGCGTGTGTTGTGATTCAACCTTTTCCATGCTGAAACTTCGCTCTAAAATTGGTGCTTTCTTTTTCAGACTGTTTCATCACCTTCCTCCAGTTACTGTTGAATACCTTCACAAAAGACTTCACAACACAGTAGTGGTCCTAAACCTATTTTTGGCAGTCTCTCAACATAGTCTTTCAACTTGTCAAAGGGTTTTCGGAGGTCTGGCATCCTGCTGAACAACATAAAACTCCAGCACGGGTTAGGAATCGTCTTGATTCAGTAACTTCAAATGATTTTGTTTTTTCAGTGCTGAAATATGTTTTGGGATACTCTACCTTACTTCTAATTACCAGCAAAAATCCCCATTTAGCACATCAAATAACAATAATACACAGCAAAGACTGTATATAAATATAGCTTGTCAGGTGTGTTTTGCTTCATACAGGACTCACTCGAAGAGACTATCCGTGTCTCTGCTTCATAACTGGGTGAAGCGTAAAAAATTTATTTTGCTGGTTGATGTGCAAGGATGCGACTCATTACAAGGCTAGCTGCACACAAAATGACAATTCAAAGCAACATTGTGTGTTCTCTACCCAGGATAATGAGTTATTCACAGGATCTAATGTAGAATAGTACAGATAATGCTTCCTTTTACTAATTCTCTAACCCATCAATCTGTGGTCTAGAAATGCACAATACCACCAGCTGAGACCTAAAATCACCTGAAAATAACAATCGGTTTGTTTCCATTTCCTTAGAATAAGGACTTTATATCTACATGGGAGTGGGTCCCCTTCTATGGAGGCCGCAATGTTGCACTGCCATCTTTTCTACAGTAGCCCAGAACGGACAAACCATACACTGGCTCAATCATAGACTGTATATAAATAAATTATTTACAGTCTATGGGCTCTATAGACGGCCTTTCACGTTTTTACGTTGAAGTGGCAGCTTGGTGGTAGTGCAGCGAATGCACCGGTTGGAATACGAAAGAAAAAAAAGTAGAGGTAAATGTGTTTGCTGGAGATTGCTAACCGTTTTGTTTTTGTGAGAAGTTTGAGAACCCACATTTTTACAAATGGAGGATCATCCTAATTATTTAACGCGAGCAGAAGAAGAATCCTCGTTGTCAAAGAAACGAAAACATGATGAAGCAAAACAAACTGCATAAAACAGGGATAAACACTGGTGTGGCCTTTCTCAAATGGAAAACGCTGATGAAGCACAAATGTTTTCAGAGTGACACAGAACTTGCCTGTTTTCTGCTGGACAGGTAATGTGGTCAGGGCATAGTTCAACACAGTACAACACAAGTAACCCTTTTCCCCGTTTCAGTGTTCACAAATATCTAATTGCCATCAGGATTGTATTTTTGCATTGCATGTATGCGCCAATCTGCATACATGCAATGCACCTAGAGTTTATCTTTATTTGGACCCAAAAGACCCGGTGACGTAACCGAGATCAGCCCACAGCTGCTGAAAATGATTGCCAATAAAAGTGTAACGTTAAACAAAAATACTTTGGCGCTCATGTCAGCCAACAACTAACATAATGTTAGCCAAACTTCACATTTTACAGACCTGGTGGAAAATATTTATGTATGCTTATTGCTAATTATTAAATCAAAAATGTGCACTGTCTATACCTGATAGTTGTTGAGCTATTCTTGATATACAGTATTTTGGTATGTTTGTCCAGGCGAGCCAACCCTCCCAGCACCCTAGGACGTAACAGAATGTTACAGGGGTCTGCGACTGTCATGAAGCACTTATTTTCTTGATGTTGCTGTTGTTTTGCCAACTATGAGAGACATACCACAACATCGAATCTCATGAAGGTAAAAACATATCAAATCACAGCTCCTGTACAAGAAATATGGCAGTAGATACAACGTATACGCCCTGAAAACTGAGGGGTGCCCCCCATACCTGCACCAGCCACATCAGACTTGGTGCAGACACAAGTCAGGAGAGGTCCAGGTAAGTGACAGACATTTGTTTACCTTTATTGTAGCATATTAACTAACCCTCATACTCTTGGTGAAATAGCATTATGTTCACAAAACTGTATAAAAACCCTAAAATAGTATATTAACTTTAATGTGTAATGGTCTTCAGCAGGGCCAGTTTTCCATGCAGCTGCAGTAGTTCACCATGCTTCTTCCAACAATAAATAGCTGCAATAAATAGCTGAATCAAGGTGCTTCTCAAGCAGGACCACAGGATTAAAGAGCACATTGATAAACACAGCTGTTAGTGTTCAAACAGATAAATGTTTCGACAGCTTATTCAGTCTTAATGCGAGTTGACTGATGAAGACCGAACAAGCTGTCGAAATGTCCGTCTGTTTGTACATTAAAAGCTGCAAGTTTATGATTGTACACCAGCATTTCTCGTTTTGTTCTCAACATCATTATTGTGTTCTTTTTTACATTAATTTTAGGTTCAAACTTGTAATTGTAGAGAAAATACAGAAATATAGAAATTATTTAGAAGAACAAATATAATAAATAAAGTAAAATGGGATAAGTAAATAGCATTTGGTTACATGCCTTGATGATGAATACACAGTTGTGTGAGTACTTGTACTGTATGAACATGCCAGAGGGCCTGGAAGGAAACTCAGTGGCCAGGTGTAAAATCAGTATCCTGTCCTTGGGGATCAGGGAACTTGTTGCCGATTCTCCAAACACAGCATCTTTGGATGACAAGTCAGCTAAAGTACCGTGCTGCCAAAAGATAAAATGCCAATATGCTGCACAACAGTACTCCCGGTTGTCATTCCCAGGCTCCCTAATTTGGCCTAATACTGTAACATCCCCCGTTAATGCCTGTGAATGCACATAAAACCTTCACGGCAGTACTGGGAGAAGTGTGGTAGTAGGTTTACACAGTTGGTTCGCTTCTGGCCACAGTATTTACTATCCTGGTCCGTAGGCATGTCCCTACAGTTACCACAAAAACACCATGGTACCCCTGGCACTCCAGCAAAAGGTGGGGCACCAGTGCCTGTACTGATGCATCATCAGGGCATCAAAAAGTAACCCTGGCTGCCTCACCAGCAGTTGGGTGGTGAGCTCCCTGTGCTCCTCCAGGCTCATCTCTTGAGGAAGTCTCGGAACAAATAAAACAAGAAAAACACATAAGGCTTTATAAGTGGCATGTTATTATGTTGGCAATATGGCAGTGGCACTGCAGATTAGGGTTTGTAGGCTGGCCCACATTCCCCCAATACATCTCGAACAATAACATGAGTTGAAAAAATGTCACTGCATGATACTGTTCCCAGTATTTATATAATCATTCAGTAGTCACTGACGTTTTGCAGGCATCAATTTACGTAACACTGCAATAACACATCAAACTGAAACTACAGACTACAGTAACATTGCTACGTGTAAAGCACAGAGCTAACGTACTATGTAAATACCACTTTGTGTTGTATCGGTATTGTTCATATCGTGCAGACTAGGTAGGAATATAATAAAATAACTTTAGGAATACAAACCTCTGTTACTTCTCTTCGGTCCCTTTGGAGGGCTTCCACTCTTCTTCTTTAGAAGCTGCTGCTCTGGTAACGTTAGCTCCTCTCCCTCATCTGAGCCTGATTGCTCCACCATCTCTGCCTCTCCCCCCTCTACTTCTCCCTCTCCCGCTCTCTCTCTAACCTCTGCTAACGCTATCTCGCTATCAGAATAAACGCCTAGAATACAATAGCTTTTTAGCGTTACTAAGCTAATGTTAGCTTGTATTAGCATGCAAAGCAGCTAGCTAACATTAGCAATCAAATGTTAATACAAGTACAACAAGTGGAACGAGTAACAAAAATATTCGCCATCTCACTGCACATATTGCTATGACCTATAGTTTTACAGACTGAATAACTAAATATAATTTCTAAATCGATCTATCTAAAGGAACCTGCAATGATGTCGTATATGACATCATTGCACGTAGCTATAGGCACATGACGGCCACCGTAGGTTCTGCTACACGCTAGATGCCACTAAATCTTACATACTGCTCCTTTAACAATATGTTAACTTAAAAGAAGGATTACTTACTGTGATATATCAAATTCAACACAGTAAAATATTGTAAAATAACTTCTCATCTGTGAAATGGTATTCCCTGTTGCATGGTTTTGGCATTTATTTCATTAGAACATCCGAAAGCAGCTCAAAAGTCTGGCATTTTCTATTATTGAACTGGCCAGAACCCGCTGCAATGGCGACGGCAGAGATGCATCTCACAAGCCGGATGTGGTATCTATGTGTATATATCTATGGGTTCTGGATGTCTCGTAGTGAATTCAATGGTCACATCTACCAGAGCGACAGACTAAAAAAAGACGGCGTACTGATATACGGTCTCAGTTTGTGTTTGTTGATGAGATTTCATTTGGCTACGAGAAGTGAAGCTACAGAAGTCGACTGAACACCGTGCGGGTTCTATTTCGTTCAGTCTGTCCCTTCCTGTAGCTAACGCTAACTACCTGTAGCAGCTGGCAGCAGATATCAGGCTGAACACAAACAGCAGAGGCAAATGAATTAGTGTGCAGACTTTCCTGTCTGTTAGGAAACTGATTATTAAACTGGATGTACGTACTCTACTTAATAGAATCATCTGGTACTGACAGAGCTGTATGGGATAACCTGTATTTTTTTTTTTGAATATGCATAATGATGGCAGCCTTGCAGGTGGTGCAGGTCTTTTGTTATTCCTGTTATTCTAAAATAGAAAGTTTCAATTATGTTTTAGTCACCCTGCATTTTGGAGGGTTCATCTAATCTGTGCAAAAACAGAAATGTAAAAATGAGAATTTGTGATTGTAAAAGGTGTTACATGCTAGCCTGTACCTATTTTTTGTCTAACCACAGTTCATCCATCTGCCCAACACTTGGGCACTTGTTTCCGACTACAGCACACCAACCTCACTGTGATGACATTAAGAGTCTGGGAAGTCAGTGTGCTTGGTATGGGGTTAATAAGAAATCTGGGATCATGAATTGTCCAATAAAAACTACAACCCAAAATTACTATCATTCATAAATATGACAAAGAGCTACAATGTGAAAAAGAAATGTTATTTGCATCAAAAATCACAGCTTCAGCGTGACTGTATTGCCTTGTCTTTTGGTTTGAGTTTCTTATTTTTGGTTTGCGAGCCGTAGTTTTTCTTTGCGCTCAGTTTTCTTTTGTGCTTCTCTTACACCAACATATCCATATAAAAATTTGAAAGTATTCATATGTGTCAGTTTTGGCATATATTTTAATGGCTAGGCTTTCATATATGCATTCTACAAAAGGTATGACATACATCAGTTGCACATATATGTGAAGTAGATATTGCTCTTCTATGCTGCATATATGTCAATATCATTTATGTAACTATTCAAAATTGTAACTTTTATATGGACATATACTGTATGTAATAATATATAGTTCACATATGACTAATACAAAAACCAAAAATAAATCGTTTTTGCATAAATGCAACATATAGTAGATTAAGATATCTTAACATATACACTGTATGTATGCTTCCGGTGTCACTATATGAAGAATATATTTGTTGTTTTTGTTTATAAATATACCATAACCATATGTTGTTTTTGTATGTGGACGGAGAGGGACGCCTCCAGACACTAGAGGGGTACCTACAGCATCGTAGTTTGAAGCATAGGGCCCCTGAGCAAGGTGAAGGTTGTATTTGATGCTTTGGGAGTGAGAACGGGTTACTAAGCTATTTAGGCTAACTGCCTCCAGCTCAGTACTTAACACAAAAACATAGTGGTATAAATCCACTTGTCTCATTCTTGGCAAAACAGCAAATAAGCATGTTTCCCAACATTTCCAACAATTCTGTGTCCCTCACCTGGAGAAAGTTACCTAAGCCTTTATATCTACCCACCTTGATTACTGCAACTCTTTACTTTTCAGAATGTTACAGCAAGGCTCAAAAAAGAGGACCATACCACTCCCATCCAAGCCTCCCTCCACTGACTCCCTGTTAGCTATAGAATTGAAAGTCTTGCTGTTTGTCTACAAAGCATTAAAGGATCTTGCCCGTTTACATTTTTTAACTCTGTTCTACATCACACTGTCGGAGTCCTAAGACTCCTTGCTGTCCCTAGATCCAGGACTACAGTAAGTGCTATGGCGACAGGGCTTTCTCAAAACAGTATTGTTTCCTTCTTTCTGCCTTTCTTTTTTCTCTCTGTTGATACTTTCAACTGTGAACTTAAGCAGACTTTTCTGTCTCTCTGTAGGAGTTTGTTGTCTCTGTGTGTCATATTTCTGTTTTGATTTTCCCTTGTCCTCTGCTTTCCTTTTGTATTTTTCTGTGCGCTATTAAGTACTGAGTCAAATTCTTGTGTTTGAATGCTACATAAATCAAGCTAAGTTGACGGTGTACTTCAAAGGTCCAGTGTGTAACATTTAGGAGGAGCTATTGGCAGAAATGGAATATAATATATAGAAGTATGTTTTCATTAGTGTTTAATCACCTGAAAATAAGAATCGTTGTGTTTTCGCTACCTTAGAATAAGCCCTTTATATCTACAGAGGGAGCGGGTCCCTCTGGGCAGGGTGAGGCGAGCAGTATTCAAATCAGTTTAACCACTAAATTCTACACACTACTCCTTTAAGGTCAGGTTTGAATATAATTCAAATGTATGACGTCAACTAGACCGTTTGATGTTGCGCTGTTTTATTTTCCTTATTTTCACAGGGAAAGTTCTGTTGTTCCCCTTATGTCTTTAAAATGAACATGAAATTGTTTAGGCTAATGTAACTTTATATGCGTTACCCACATGTTTCCACTCCTGCTACGCACTCTGCATATACAGTATGTATTCTGTACATGACAGAGTAGTGTAGAGTTCATCTGATGGTCGATCATGACTTCAGGGCAAGAAGTAAAAACTATTGTAACCATGATGGAGGGCAGAGATGGCATGGGAAATGAGCATAAATGTATAGGCATTCACACGCAGACAAACACACTAACATTCTTATTATATCTCATTCATTCCCCCAGGGAAGATTTTATCTCCGCTGCTTGGATGGTTGGGGTTTGGTTTGTGTTAGTGAGTATGCGCTGTTAAAAAGGACACAATCACTGATAGTTTTGGGTTGAACTTTGGGCAGCAGTACAGTCCCTTTGACTTTTCTTAGGTGGCTTTTTCTGGGGCTATTGCTATAGCTGAAAATGTTCACCAGAGGACGCCAAACACAAATGAAAAGCCAAACCACCATCAGTGTCAACTTCACTTTGAATTTCTTTTGTTGGTTTCATTAAAATATGAAATAGCTGTAACTCTGATTTTCACAACTGCTAATGATTTTCAGTAAATATTGTTGTTTGTCTGCTTGTAGGGTATGATTGCCTAGATTTCAAATATTTGTTCATGTAAAAACAGATACAAACCTTTTTGCTTGTGACCCCTTAATGTGAAGCAATGTCTTCTTGCGACCCATCATCAAAAGTTGCATGTCTATAAGTTTTGAGTAATTCAATTGAAGAGTGTTTCTTCCCCTCTCATACTGTGTTCGTATTAATTCATAAGAACATTTTTTAGAGGCCTGACAGGGTAAAACTACAGTATTTCACAAGAAAGAAATAGAAGAAGTGGTTTGAGAAAAGAAGCTGTCTGAAGCTCTCCTCTCTGCAGTTAAAGATTGCACAACACATCTACTCCACATGGTGGTACTCTAACAGCTTGTAAAGGTTTCACTCACTACTGGCAAGTGGCCACTCACTACTCTGGTGAGTGAAATAGAGGTTATGTGGAGCATAGAAACATAGTGCCTCGTGTTGCATAAGAAAAAGTCAATTAAATGAATCTGTTGAAATGCCATTAAAAGAGTATCTGAAAAGACTACCAGTAGGAAAGGTTTTTAATAAACATGATAAAAATATTTAAACTTGAAACAAAGAGAGCACATAAAGAAAAGCAAATCATTCTACAAATTTATGAATAAAGCTGAGACAGGTTTGAGCACAGCATCTTATTTAGTCAGATCTGTGGTGTCTTCTGTGGTGTTTTTTCACTTTTTACGAGTGATATATCCTTACTCAGCTTCCTGATGATGTACAATGTCTTTCCAGGTGTGTCCTGATTATCCAAAAACACTCAAAAGGTTGCGATTCTCTCACAGTGAGATCACATTCGGTTTCGAGGTGAGCAGCCAAAGGAAAAGTCAAAGTCATGAGACTTGATTGCCCAGAAACTACACATCTCAGTACAGTAGTTCTACACATCCCATACAGTCTGCCCTTTAGTTCTCACTGCACGATAACATAATTACACCAAAACAACATGAGGAGTCAGGACACTTCAGTCACACGGGGGGGCGACGCACATTGATTTCCATGCATAACCAGTTCTGAAAACACCACGGACATATCTGTTACATCGAAGTCTCCGGATTAAGTTGTGTTTTCCTTGTTTCCAGTTTTCAGTTATTATTTCCTGTTTTAGTTTGCTATACTCAGCTCTGTCTCGTTTCAGATGTTACCTGCCCTTGTGTGTCTCCCTCCTGTGTGATTGCTCTGTTTGACTCCACCTGTCCCTCATCACCCTTCCTCCCTTGTGTATTTGGTCTGTGTGCCAGTTCGTCTTATCTTAGTAAGCGTACCAGCATTTTGTTACCTGTTTTCCTAGTGTGAGTTAGACCTACTTTCCATGACTTAGACCCCGCCTTTGCCTTGTGTTTTGGATACCTTTGCCTTTGGACTGATTTCTTGTGTACAAACCCTGCTTTCTAGTAAAGACTTTATTCTCAATCTGCCCTGTGTCTATGAGTCTGCCTATTGAGTCCAGTGTCTGCTAGCGCCAGCACAGATTAGAATGTATAGATAAAGGGGAATAAATTAAGATAATTCAATTCAATTCAATGGAACTTTAACATTCAAGACAATGGCCATTTTTTATCCAATGCTGACAAAGTAGTATAGTAGTATAGTATTTCAGAGTAGAATAGGGAAACTGATGTAATTTCATTTTAATGCTTACATGATTATTTAGATTTCAAAATAGATACTGCTTGAATTTGTGTTAAAAGATGATTTTTGTTGTATTTGAGTTGATTTTCTTGATTTCACATAGTGTGCCTCAAACAGTTGAATATTGGAACCAATTTCATTGTTTATAGGCTAAGCCCACAATAACGTCCTCCAGACAAGGCATTAAACCCTTTAGTGGTTTTCTCTAGAGCACATTTTGAGTGAGGAAAAATTATTTGTACTTTACTCAACCTGATTAAGCCATATCTAGCACTGGGTTAAAGTTTACTGAAAACAATGCAGTTTTCAGAACCAGATATTTTCAGCTGCTTCCTTCCAAGACATTAGCTGCAGAGAAATCTGTCTTGGCGTGTGTCCTGATAGTGATGTTTTCACAGGTAATTACATTTTTTTATGTAGTTTAGTTTCAGAGGGTTTTCTGATACTTTTGTAACTGTGATGAATCTGTTACTCGATTGCATATTAGTTGAAATTATTACATTAATATGATTTTTTCTGCCATTTTTGTGATAAAATTTCAATGACAATACGGTAACTATTTAGGTAAATCCAGGCTGGTACTGCTCGTACCAGCATGTTGTAATGATCCAACAAGGTCAAATCTAAGCACAACAACAGCTGTGGACATGGACCACTGCACTCTGATCACTGGGGGTGGTGGTGCAACTTCTGCCTAAAGGGTGTATCTTAAAGTATAAAGGAAATACTCTTCTTGTGTTTGAATATAAGTCAGCGATGGTTTGTAGAAAACCACAAGAAGAGGATCCACTGGCCAAAAAAACTGTTGCACCACCACACAGATAAAATAAATCAATCTGTAGAACTGTCTGATGCACTGCATATTACATAACTTTCTCTTATTTTTACGTGACCATTAGTTAACTCTTTATTTTATTTTTATTATGTTTTTAAGTTTCATGTTTATGTGTGTATATATGTAACATTTTTTATTTATTGGGTTGTATATATTGCTCTTGTCCATAAAAAATATGCATTTAAAAATGTTTTACTTTAATGGAGACAAATCTATGTAGATTGTTGAAAGTATACTTTTACCATAAATCTCAATTGACTGTTTGCTAAACTCTTCCCCCTAACAGCAATTATCCGATCACAGCTTAGAAACTGTAACTAGGCACAGCAGGCCTGTCAATGTCACAAAGGCTTCCTCAGTCCTGTTTTGCCCATTCTGCCTCTCTGACCCTCCCTTCAGCCACATTCCCACTTCCTCAGGCTCCTGTATTTGCTTTGCAATCATTCTCCATCCATCCACCAGATGCCCTAAGATTTTGACACCTGTCCCAGTCACCTGACTCCACACCCACCTGCTCGCTTGTTTCTCATTCTCCAGTGACCCTGTCAGTATTTATACCATTGTCAATGTTGCTCAATGTACAGCCACCTGTACCTGCTTTCTTGCTACCTGTTCCTGACCTGCTCACCAGTCCTGCCGTCTTGGATTTGTTTGGCTGTTTGGACTGCCTTACCATCGCCAACTTGTAAGCCTGTTCCTGACCACTGCCTTCAGTAAATTTTCCTTCATCCTACCTGCTTGCCTTGTGTGTGTGTGTGTGTGTGTGTGTGTGTGTGTGTGTGTGTGTGTATCTGCATTTGAGTCTTCCTCCCTATGTTGCCTGAATTCACTAATCACTAAAATTTCATGTGGTAAAGCTACCAGCTAAATTACTGTAAACTGCATATGTACCATGCGAGAACGGAAAGCTTGACAGACGTAGCAACAGAAACTAAGGAGGGGTGGGGCTTAGTGGATGTTCACTTGTTTGGTAGAGGCCCATTAATAAAAAACAGTGTGGTCAGTTGGAAATAAAAGAATTGCAAATGTTTTTCCATTGTTTTTAACTGGCTGCAACCATAAATGGTTAAATTAAGCATGTGCTGTGATTACACATTTTACCCATTGCTTTAGATATAACTGTCACTGCACATGGATTATGCGTTGTATCACGAATATTTTACATATCAATATATTCCTGCCCTCAGTTTTTCAAGAAAGTGGTCATGATTTTTACAAGAAGACATGGAGGAAGGGTAACACACAGTGAAGAACTACTTAATTCATTCACCATGACCTGGAAAATACTAAAGACTGAAATGACCAAGCTATCAAGAAGAATGAAGACTGGTGGCACGAGGACAACAGCACAACAGCTGACCTGCTTAGAGGTCTGATGAGAGGATGAGATGGGACAGAGGGGTCAGTGCTCACTTATTGTTCATGTAACTTATTGTCATCCATACTTTGTTTATCTCTATAGCTATTCATGAATGCATAATGTTTGCTTTAAAGGGGAAGCATGGACGTTGGCAAGAGTTAATGTCTGTCAAAGCACAAAAGAAGATGACATTAACAGACCATCAAGGTCAAGGCTGATGGCAGAGTTAATCTGACATGCAGGGGGTGGGGGCATTCTGCAACTAAAAACTCAGAAGACAGGATGCACACTGACAATGGGCCAATGACTGTGGGACAGTGTGTCAGTCAGGGGCCGCTCTCAGGAGGGCAGACCTCTCTGTGTTAACATCTGTTCCATGAGCACAACATAATCCCCTTGTACTTACAATTCATAGTTTCCTCCCTCTGCACAAACAAGGGTCCCCTGACTTACACTGTTTGGATTCTCTGGTATTCTCAGTTGTTTAACTTGGGCTACAAATTTCTGGTTTTGTGTTAATTAAATAAAACAAATTTTGCGTTTTCTTTTCTTATGAGAGATCAAAATACTAGCATGTTAACATGATACAAATAAAAGTTTTGCTTATGTGGATCATACCTGGAATTTTGTTTGCAATTCCACAGAGCGTACTACACATATTTTATTCTTGAATATCACCAAGCAATGCAATGCTGTCTTTGTATTATCATAATGACAGTATAGCTTGTATGAAGTGTCATCAGAACAATAGCTAGTGGGCTAATCTCAGTGGGAGCCGAGGCCAAGCAGAGATTTGGTGTGCATGTGGGGGGGAGTGGGGATACTTGGTGCACACATGGCACAGGGGTGAGCCTAATCACAGGCTCGCAGAAATCCTCAAAAATGGGGAGGGGGATGGGGCTGTCCCTCGGGTGACTCATTTAGACTTCGAAAAAAGCATTTTGCGCCACTAACACACCCGGCCTTTGCCTTGACATGAAGACTCACCTTTTTTTTTTTTTTTTTTTTTTTTTTTTCTCTCTCCGTGTGTATGCACAGCTGAGATAGCCGAGGAAACGTCACCTCGTAGCTGTGCTGACATTTGGTTCAACTGGTTTATAATAAACTGGACAGTTTCATCCCTCCCATTTCCTTGCTGCTGCAGTGTCTGTGGATTACTGGGCTTTTCCATTGTTCAGCCTGCCATGAAGCCACAACACTCCTTTCCTTCCTCTTACAGCGTAGTCACTGGAAAATCTACAATATGTCAAAATGATAGATATAATGTTCTAACAAACCTGTGAACCCATTCTTGCAACTCACAATGACTCCTTTCTTTTATAGTATTCACAGTATTTTGTAAAATCAGATAGATAGATTTTTTTTTTTTTACAAAATGTACAAAAAATAAAATAAAAGCTTGGAATAGAGACTAAAAGTAGAACCATAACCTTTAACTCGAATGTATGGAATAAACACTGTACAATGATAGTGTTCAGTAACAAACTTAGTAGAGCACAGCAAGATGCAAGATTGTTCTTGGATATTAAAGTAGAATTAAAAGCACATTGAATATATGTATACTCCCAGATGTCTGTTAGGCTGGGTAATAACCCAGGAGGTTAAGAGGTAGCATAAAAGATGCAAAGGACATTCTGATAATAATAACGATAGTAGGCTACTTAAACCTGCAATATCTGCAGGCAAAATCTTCACATCTTCACATTTTTGGCCACTTGGGGGCAGTGCAACAAGCTGGAAACACAACATTAAAGTTTTACTACTTTATTAAGTTGATATAGCAAATGCGTTGGCAAACACCTTAGCGAACAGTTGCCTGTTTACACATCCAGCAGACACAGCGCAACGTCAGCATTCATTTGGAGTCGTGTTTCTGGTCAGCTAATGAATTAAGTCCATTATTCAATCTCCATGTAGTTCAGTTTTGGTCTCCACCAACTCCTGAGAAAACTGTCTGGCTCTTTAGCTGCTAAATGCTCCACTATGTTCACCAGCCAGTCACTAACTGTGTCTGTCTGCCATTTGGTGCTCAGCAGGTAGTGTAGGCCTACAGTGGGTTTGTCAGAGCTTTTTGTTTGCTGAAAATGCAGCTGCCTGCTGCTGGAAATGAGACTGATGAGAGACCAAAACATGAAAGTTGCGGGCAGAAAAATCGAAACAATTACTCTAAAATGCTCAAAGAATATTTTATTACACTGGGAAACAAATACTGGTCTGACTTCTGGCAAGATTATGCCACACTAGGCTTCAGGGCAACAATGTTGCTCAGGAAGCTGCTTGGTGTTTTACTGTGTACATACATTGTGCATCTGCCCTGTGAATAGCACAATAGACAATTCAGGCAAAACAATACTACAAATAGATGGAGAAAGTGTAGTGTGCATAGCCTATTTGTGTGAAGGGACAAATGCCCTAATTAATCCACACATGGGCTAGACTTGTCTGTTGCAAATGTTCAATAATGCAATATATATCTTAAACTATAACACATAACTAAGGATCATAAACTGATGAATGAACGTTTTTAGGTGTGCAAAAAGTGGACAATTCTACCCATGACAGTGTTTAATTTTATATTTATGCTTATTTCCACTGTCAGTAGTGTGCATTCGCAGCAGAGAGCGCTCCTCCATTGGCCATGAATGTCACACAGAGGGAAATTCATCTGTCCCATCCTGAATCTGTGGAAGGTAGCGGAGAGGCGGAGGCGGGGAGTGTGAATGGATGGGACTGACCGTGTGGAGTGAAACAAGGTTGTTATGCCGAACAGGCAGCAGCTTCCCCTCCTGGACTTTTCAGCCCAGTCTCCGATCAACTCTGCAGAACCAACTATTCATTCTTTTGAACCAATCTCTTATTCTGAAAGTCTCGGCTTTCAAGAAAAGAGGTGGATTTGTTTGACTGACCCGGTGCCGGCTGAGACGCTCTGCGGACAGACAATAAGTGGGAGCGATCAGATCACAACAAAAGACACAAGGTGAGGAACGTTTCATTTTCATACAAATATAACCATTTAGAGCTTATTTGGCATTTATTTTGAACCGTAAAACAATATCCGGACGTGGGATCACCTGTAACAGCTTTTCTGGCTGCCACACGGTTCGTTTTGTTGTCTTGCATTTTCAATAACTTACACACTGCTCTTATTTGGTAGCTACTTCAAAACGTGGTTTTCCGTTGTTTGTAGCCTTTAACTGATCTGTTTATGCACTCTTTCTGTCTTTTGTTCTTATTCCTCACTGCATCAATCCAAAACACCGCTCATTTGCTGTGTTTAAGTGTAAATGGATCCACGCCTCCTGTGAACTCGTGTATAGCCTACACTTCAGCTGGGTGTCGAAGTGTTGACATATCAACATGACTGCTTTGCTGCTCAGAATCTTGTATTGGAAATGTTAACGGCTATTTGGACAGGTGAAGCGCACTGGCAGGAGATTGTAGACACCACAGTGAAACATGTGATGATGCACCTTAAACTGAAAGAATGGAAAGAAAAAAACAAGAGACTGCACTTCCGTGCTGTTTTAAAAGTATAAAAAGATTCCTCTTTATTTTCTGGCTCCGCGGTCAGCTGGTCTGCTCTCCTCTGTGTGAATATCCTGTTTCCTGTGCAAAACAAACAATGGGGAGGCAGGCATGGCAGGCATATGATATCCTGTATGGGTTTTGTGGCACCTCAGACCATGAAAAATAGGAGTGTATGGTGCTGTGGTTGGCAAACAACAGGATGAATACTTTCACACAGAAATACTGTATATATCATTTCATTGTCATTCATTTGTTGTGACACACAGCAGGCCTGGCATGAGGAAACCCAGTGACATGAGGCGTGTGAGTGATACAGAACAAAGGCACAGGACTGGTTTGTATAGGTGACAATATTGAATTTGTGCCTCATGAGAGCAACATGTGCTGTCTCTCTTTCTCTCTTTCTGACACACACACACACACAGAGACAAACTGCAAAGGCAGCGCTGCTTTGTGTTGACTTTAGTCTAGGATGTTCAGCTGCTTTTAATGGGGTCAGCGCTTCCGATTCAATAAAGCTATTAACTGTCACAGAATATTCCAACGCCACTGCTCAGCTCGGCACAGTAAGGAGTTATTTGCCAATCAGGGTCCATTAAAAACCTTATCCATACAAAGCGGTCTTTGAAAGGCTAAACAAGATTAAACAGTGCATCCAGTCAACCTGGGGAGTGTGACCTGAGCTCATGATGTGTTCCCACCTCTCCTCAAATCCCCTGTTTTGTGTTAAAAGTTGGTCATCAGCATTTTTGTTTTTGTTTTTTCCCACACATCTTTATTATAACCTCTCTTCACGGAGATTTGAATGAGAGCATTTGTCAGTTAGGCTATATGATACTGTCGTCATGCAGGTTCATACAATTCAACACTAGTGCTAGAAAACACGTTCCTGCCAGACTGGTTCTGACAGCAGATTCCCTCCGCTCAGAGAGACCAAACTCTTGATCAAAGGCTGGCATATGACAGTTGAGAATGTAAATGAAAATCGTTGCAAGTTAAATCAATGTTTTTATGTAGGTAACAGTATGAGTTAACATAGGCCTACATACTGTATATTAAAAAATCAACCTTTTATCAAGAAGGGAAAAAAACATTACTTATAGAAACTTAAAGGGGTACTTCAGCGATTTAGTACTTGCACTTCCATAAAGTTGGGGAACTCCCAAGGGACAGATTAGAAAAAGGAATCATGAAAAATCTAAGCAGCAGAGGCCAAGTTCCAAAAAACACTGGAGCCTACAGTTTCAGAATCAGAAATACTTTATTGATCTCCGAGGGGAAACTCTTTTGCTACAGCAGCTCACTATCAGGTCAGTGCACACAGGAATGGAAGTACTAAGCAAAAAAATATATAATACACTATAATACAGGTCAGAAAATAAATTAAGTACCAAGTGGGTATAAGTATAAAATAAAATAAGTGTGAAGTACAAAGTGGGTTTACTGGTTGATGATAATAAAATGGTATAAAGTATAGCCCTGATGACATCATCAGGGTAAGACTTGGGAGCGCTCTCTCCATAGCCAGCAACCTTTTTCACAGGCTGTGTAAGACGCCTCAAGACGAGTAAACTGAACTCGATCTGTTAAATTAATGGAGCGCCCCTTTAAAGCGCGACTGTAACTTTTGCTGAATGGCAGCCACTGCTAAATGCTAAACTACTGTTAGCTAAACAGTAGTTTGGTATTCAGCTAAAATGCTAAGCTATTGTAACAGTAACACAAGTTGACAAGAGTCATAAAGTCAGCTAAGTGAATCAGTCCAGCAAGCAATTTTGCGTTTAAATAGTGTCTAATAACTGTCTGTACGTAGACCTGACATCTAGGCTAAAACACAGCCAAATTTGGGCTGTCAGTGAAAGTTTAGAGTTAGATGTCTAACCATAGCCCAAGTATAGCCTTGCCATCAATTAGACGGCTATTGAACATATGTACGTCTAACAGACAATAGAATAATAGCTATAGGATTCACTTATAGGATTCCAAATAATAGCTTATCGTCACTTTTGAGCGTAACTAAAAAAAAAAAAACACATCCAAATTTCTTAGTTAAAAGCCAGTATAAGTATAAAACTTGCCCCTCACAGGACTCAAACTTTTCATTTGTAAGAGGAAAAATGTGTTATTTCTTCTCTCAAAAGTTACATAGTCTCAATTTACAGAAAATTCAAGCAAAAAGATGCCACATTACTCTTTGATTGACAGGTGATATCTAGGTGCAAGGCAAAAAAAAACAGCAGATCAATGAGTGCTTAGCTGTTTCAGAATTGGAAAACATGGACGTTGTGGATTGGTACTTTAATATATGTAAACAGGCCTGCTGCTTGAGGCCTAATTCAGGGCCAGGCACTGGAGTGTTTTCTAGTTAATGTGTTTGTGGGTCAACGGTAATCTATAGGCTTAGCAGAGGAAATCAATTCAGATCCCCAGTCCAGAGGCGACATCTGAGTGAAGAGGCTGGGGCCTCGCTTGTTGAGAATGTTTAGTAAAATGATTTAGTCCAAAAAGTTCTATCACAAATGTCTCAGTGCTCCTATGTTTGTTGTAAATGTCCTCAGCCCTTCTAGTGCCTTCTGTAACATAATCCCTGCAAACATGTCGTGTGTCCCCCCCCCCCACCAAAGTTGTGTCAACAGGAATCTGTTCCTCAATGGCTGTGAACCAACTCAGCAGTGAACAGACACTACATCTCTTTTCCTTGTTTCATGTCTGTTTTGTCCCGTCAGACAGGACATCCTGAGTAAAACAAAGAGTCTGGCCCTTAGTTTCATGTGTAAAACACAGACATTGTGAAACATTGCCTCATTGTGTGTTTCAAAATGTACGATTCTTGTTACAAGAAAAACCACGTGCAAAGAGCTTTATGAGACAAAAATAGTGTTGTCTTTTGTTTGATTTTAAGGAATTTTATTTTTTTATTTTAGGTTCTTTTATGTGTGCCTGTAGTGAACATTGATGTTAATGGTTGGTTTGTGTGTTTATTTCCCTTCAGAATGCAGCAGAAAGCACTAGCATCAGCCCTGAAGAGTGGCTCTCAGCTGGTTGGTAATTCCTCTGGGAGCTGGTTTCCATATCATTTAGATGATGGAGACTGCATTAAAACAAGCTCCAATCTGTTTAAGGACAGAAACTTGCCAGTTTGCGGCCATATTCCCCTCAAAATGCAGCGCTCAAACCCACCTCCTTATAAATTATTTAAAGAATGGACACAAGGATGGATTTATAGGTTACCCATGTGTATCAGCGTCTATTGACCCGGGCGCTTCAGAGTAAAAGCCCTCTGTCCCGGGGGAATGTTAGTGGGAAATTAATCACAATTCCAACAGTGCATGGTTTATACCAGTACGACAACATATACAAATTAGGTGAAACAGTAGGTTGGTGATACATCATCATTTACCCCTTGTGAAGACAACTGTTTTAATGAAAAATCTGGAAAGAAAGCAAGTAGCAAACTTTTTTTTATGCTTCACTTTTTAACAGCAGTCTTTATTTGTGATCAAGTAGTAGATAGTAGCAGTTATGTTCAGCTTTGATAGCTACATAATATGATTCTCTGTATTTGATTTAAATGAATTAATGTCGCAAAAACATTACAGAGCAATTAAAGCCAAAACGTCATCTCACTCAAGTATGAATATTCAAATACAGCCGCTTATATGTTAATGCCAAGAATAAGCCTCAAGTCTTTCAAATGATTTTGGACGATGATTACATTGACACTTGTTTTATTTTGTAGATGATATTTCAAACTGAAGATGGTGAAATCATGATTCATGAAGGATACTTGAAGTATCCAGCATCAGTTTAAGTCTGCGACATCTCATTACAGAGCCAAAGTAAAACCAGAACATCCGGGTTCTGTTCCAGGAAAAAAACCTCATTCAAAATTACATTGGCATCTGTACTCATACCAACCACTAAAAATGCCGCCCTACGACATAACCACGCTCAACAGTATGTCGTGCAGTTCGCTCCATTTGTTTAGACAGGAATGGTACATTTTTAAAAAACAATGTCATTTAGTGAGTGTCAGAGTGCTCCAATTCCCACAAACCTAAGACCATTGCAGGTTAAAATGTAGGTTTTTTGACACAGCAGAGATTACAGTGAAAAAGTTGGAAAGATGACATTAGAAAAAAAAGTGTTGATGGATATCACCCTGTCTCCTAGAAGATGCTATTATATACAACTAATTTTCAACAACAAATAAGTTTTGAAGGAAACGTAATTCAGACTCGATTGAGTTTCCTATTAACATAATGACATAATGTTAATTAACGTATCTGGCAAGTCGCGAAATGTTTTCAGTTAAATGTTCACTGACAACATGGTATGGTGATAACGGTGCACTTTTTCAAAAAAGTCTCTTCCGGAAGTCACAGTTTTGCACTAAGTTGTTCACAAAGACAGAAGTATTTGTGTAAAGAATGAAAAGAGAGTTAGAGAGAGAAGTTCAAACCCTGGCTCCTGTCTCACCTACGCACACATGACCAGTTGCTGATGGAATATTTCATCCCAAAGATCCTCAAGGTTCTCAGCGTGCTTCAAAGGAAGTGCTTGTCGGATCGTCAAACAGCATCTGAAACCCCCTCCCCCCACACCTTTCCGACATGAGTACTGTGTTTTGGGATCTGCATCTGATTATTTTCCAACAAGCACGCCCACAATACGCAGTGATTGGCCAGGTGTGAGGAAATTAGAAAGCATTCAGGAATTGAAGTCCTCTTAAGCTCTCATTTTCCATTCCTCACACCACCACTTTTTGTGCGTACGAATGCAACACCATGAATGTCATTAAGGGGAGACTGAAAGAGTGCGCCGTTTTATCCCCATTTGTACCATTAATCGCGTCCCACCACTCACTGCGACAGTAGGCTTTTCGCGTGGCCTTTAGGAGCAGGTATAAACACTTTCGCCTAAAAATGACCTAGAACAGAAAGTTAAAATCTCTTGTTTTGTGTTTTCACCTGCAAAGTTACTGTATTTGAGGACATATACAATAACATTTTTATTCAGAATGGTTGTTGTGTCCCTCCTGATGATCACCATCTAGATTTCCTAGATAACCCAAATCTCAGTATTCAAAAATCAAAATACTGTGTGCTGCTGCACAGGTGGGCAGGTGAGATGTAGATCTGCTACCAGATCCAAGCTGGAGAACGCCTGCCTCCTGGTGGGTTCATCCACAACCTCGGGCAGTGGAGGTAGCCTTGAACCCAACAGATCTATTTAGCGTTACACTCCAGAGCAGAATATCCCTTTTGTTTGTTGTTCTCCTCCTCCTCCTCCTCATGTGTCTCTCAGACTGGGATGTAATTGCTGTGAGGCTGAGAAAATGAAAATAACAACAAAGCAAAGCCCTCTACCGCCCTTTTCTCTGTCTGTGCTGCTGTTGGCTTGGCCTACGAGGTTTTGGAAAGAGGATGCGGGAGCGGGGGTTGGTCTTCCATGTAATTATGCTGTTTGTGTGCCTCTCACCATCTCTCCATCCATCCCTCTCTTGTGATTGCTCTCCATTTCTTCCTATTTTCCTCTTAAATACACACTACACAGATCACACACACACACACCAGGAGAGCTCTGAGGTGATGATGTTGAGGAGATGTTTGAAAGTCTGAATGGTAATGACCAGTGTGTGTAAAGTAAAGGAGGAGGGGGCGGATGGAAAGGGCCTGAGCTGCTATTATTACTCTCTCAGGCACAAATAGAGAGGTACATGGTGTTGAGTCTGGAAAAAATCAACCGTGCTCACACAGCAGACGTACCCCACAGCCTCGGATCCACAGTGATCAATAGTGCTCAGTGCTTAAAACCCCATGTGAGTGTTTCACACGTTTTGTGCCAGAAGGGATGGAGGCATGGTAAGGAGAAACGCTGGAGACTTCTGTGAATACGTGATGCTTTGAGTCTCACAACCCCTCACAAAGTAATTTCCTGTTGAGTCGCTGTGCTAGATTTTTTTTTTTTTTTTCAAACCTTTCCTCAATGAGTTAATTTTGTTTGGGTTGTATTGTCAGTGGATTTATAGTGTGGGTGTCATTAGGGTGCGGTGTGGTAGATAATAGAAATGGAGGTTGTATAGGTGCTCACCCACTAGAGCTTAGCATTCATCATTAATGGAGTGTTATGTGAGCCTCCTCTATTACTGGATTAATACTGGAAACCAGCACCCCCACCTTGGCCGATTCTCACACACACATACACACTAGATCTCATACACCACTCGCCCTCCAACTCATATCCCCTGCAGTTTAGAAAGAAAGAAATCATCCAGCTGCAGTCACCTTCACCACTGCAGTTTGGGATGAGAAGGTGAAGGAGGAAGAGAAGCAGGGGAGGGGAGGGAAGTCATTATCACCTGCCCCGTGGACTGAAACCGAGCACCCCGCTGGTCCGCTCAGACAGGCCACTCTGAGCTCTGTAACGGGGACAGAGGGCTGTGGAGAAAGACTGCGTGTTAGCAGTGACATGGAGGAAAAATGTAGGTGCGTGGTGATATAATGACGAGGAAACTATGTTAGAGATAATCCCGTAATGCAATAGAAAAAGCTTTCTTGGATCTAGAGGTCTTTTCAAGGTTGCATTGTGCTGCTAAGAGGCTTGACTACTTCCTTTTGAAATACATGGGTTGTCCTATATGAGTGTGTGTATACCCTTTCACCACCCACTGTACTGTACTCTGTTGTATCAGCATGGATCATACAGTAGGATTGGTCACACGAGTATGCCCTCTCAAGACAACAACTTAGGTGCCTGTCAGCAACATTAGCCCCTTTAGTCCTAGTCAGTGGGCAGAAATGAATGATGTAAGGACAGTGTTTGGTGATACTGTGGACTGGCTAGAAAGCTGATATGGAGGTGGTGTGCACGGCATAGTTGTAACAGGTGGCAAGTACACTGGGAGGAAAGATAATACTGTATCCTCAGGGGAAGGCAGTGGTTGGTTAGACTAGGGAAAAGTTTTATATCATTGTAAATGTAGTATATTTGTTTTCTGGACTATTGGTTAGACAAAACAAGCAATTTCAAGATGTCACCTTGGGCTATGGGAAACTGTGATGGGCATTTTTCCTATTTTCTTTCGACTGGTCGATTAATCAAAAGGAATGATCAATAGATGAATGTATTTTGAAAATAATCATTTGTCGCAGCCCCACTTGACAGATTGGATAGCAAAATGGGTAAATGTATGGAAAAAAAAAACATTTCCACTTCACCTTTTTTATATTTCTTACATTTCATAGGCGTTAAATAGATTATTACTTCAAGTCAAGTCACAAACTACTACCATGGTTTAGAGAAATTTAGGGTTTTGCTGATATCAGTAATATTTATTTTAGTTGCTATGTAGATTTGATGAAGCCAGCTGAAGCAGTTAGGCCTTTCTCATTGCACTGTGGTTGACATTATGTGGCACGTCCCTTGAATAGAATGGGACCCCCTGTAATTTATTTAACCGTCCAGATGATGATGATCTGCGAGAATGGATAAAATGAAATTACTGACGTCCCCTGGTAAAACTAATTCTACCCAGATACGGCTTTTACAGTACATGTGTGGGTAACAATGATCTGGATACAGACTGCCTCAAACTACTGTTAGGCTGCCACTGTTATCAAAGAGCATCAGTAATTAGACAACACAAAACACGGTATTAAATGAAATATTTCACTGTAAAGTTAAAGCAGCATTAAATGTTTTGGGATTTGTTTTTGCCATTTGTTGGCAGCAATTAAGGGCTGTAAACACAACATTGACATGTCACATCAGTGTATACATTTGAAATGGCGGACATGTTAGCAAACAGTTATTTACACATCCAGCAGACACAAAGTATTGATTAGTGCAGCTTTAAGTGTCAATATGCATCCTCATCATCGTTATTGCCTCATCGCTCACCCTTTCCTCTTTTGTTGGATCTTCGCCTATTACTTTACCATAAAAACAGTGTTCTGTTGTTGAGGTCAGCCAGCGAGACTTTTTCTGCCTCCACAGCAACTCTTTTTCATTCCTCCATATTTGTACTGTTAAAAACTTAATTTGTTCACATGTGGTGTCTTTTCTAACTAATAAAATATTGAAAAGCAATGAGACATTGTTCCCATCTGCTATGTAGCAGCTGATTCAGAATGTGTGATGGTGTAGTAACAGTAAAAGTACTGAATTAGATATTCCAGCAGCAGTAAAGCAAGAACAGATGCCCTGTTTTGAGGATCTTTACTCTACTAGCGCTACCTACTTATAAATCCCCATTTGACTCCCAGTGAACTCACCCTCCTTTCAAATCATGGCACCTCTTGAAATCGCTCTAACAGAGCTGGAACTGTTGAGAGCTTTCCGCCCATTGAGAGCTTTTGTATTCATACAGCAGGACAAAAATAGAGGTTTTCTGCCTTATTGATGGCTTAATGCAACAGCGTTTACACTTTTTGTTTCAAACGTGATGTCTACTTGTGCCGCACAGGTTATGCAGTGTGTCCGTACAGCAGTAGAGTGCAGTTTTCAACATACAGTATCTGGATCAGTTGAGATGTGCAGTCTGCCCAGATAAGGCCATGTAACCAATCTAATTATCTAGTTAGTAAATTGGATTGAGAGTGATAAGCCAGAGGGTCTCATTACTGTACATAATCTAAATGCAGATATCAACTGCCAGAACTCTGCTAACTGCAGATTGCAGCCGCAAAATGGATTTTGGCACTTCAGTGTGTCTATATAGTATGTAAATGTATTGGTTTCATTGAAAGGAGGTAAACCTTTGCAGGGGTTTTAGTGTGATAAGGTCACCATTTCTGGTATCAGATTAAACCAGGCTAAAATAAATTATTGGTGTCAGACAATTTCCTCAGTTCTAAAATCAGATTACCAAGAGCCAATACGCAACATGTCAGAAATCAAAGTGAATATCCACAAATAGGATGTTACACCTTTATGGTAAAGCAGAACAGGGAATATCCTATGTTTTAGCCTTAGTGATGTGGCTCTAGGGATGGTAATGTTACTGCTTTGGTCCAGACTGAAACTGAAAGTATTATAGATTGCCATGAAATCTGGTTCAGTTATTCATGTTCCCAGGATGAATTGTAAGAACTTTGGTGATGCCTTTCTTTTTTATCTAGCGCCATCATCAGGTAGGTGAGCCCTCCATTCATGAAGAAATATCTGCAAAACGAATGCCATTCCCATCAGCCTCATCATCTGAACTTTGTGTTTAGTGCTAAGTAGCAAATATTAGCATGCTAACACACTAAACTAAGATGGTGAACATTGTATACAATATACCTGCTAAACATTAGCATTGTAGCATTGTCATTGTGAGCGTTAGCATGCTGATGTTAGGCACAGTGGTGCTTTGAGCTAAATGCTAAGTACAGCCTCACAGAGCTGCTGTAGACTTGTTTAGCTAAAGGTTGAGGTTCTGTTTTGGCTGTGTGGCTCTAAAAACTAGTGTTAATAAAGCTTAATATGAACTGTGACCTTTTCCTGATTCTCCACACACTCTCCCCTGGGCATCATTCACAATTATGGATGGAAATTGAACAGATGATGGTTTTAATTCATTTATATTTTTCCTACAAGGGCTGCAGCCTAATTCTTATGCATTTACAGTCTACCTCAGTCTACAACTTTGTGCTGTTGTTATTCACAGTGAATTATGATGGTTTGTTTCAGGACAGATCATTTATAAAAGTCATGAAACATAAAGATGGGAATGCTTGTTAAATATATAAATATAATATTACTTGGAACGGAATTCCCCACGCAGAGCGATCAGGTGCTGGTCGGTTGCAGGAACATAGGTGAAGATCAAAATGAATCACCGCACACTGAACCGGCTTTACTGTGGAGCGAACAATGCATTTCGCCTATAGCTTCACAGGTGCGATAAATACATACTGGTCACATGACTAATTACCACAGTCTTCATTTTTTCAAAGTATTTCAATGTTTTTCAAACGTGAACATTTAACAAAAAACATTACAATGATATTACACAAAAGAAGTGCGACCCAATCCAAGAGGGGGTCATTTGATCAACCGGCTCTTAAGAAGAGAGGACCTGAACCCGCTTCATATTTATAATTTCTTTCAGACACGATATCAGTTTAATACGTTTTTTTTCCCCCGCAATAATTTCACCCCCCACCCCCCTTTGCCTCAAGGCTCATTATAGCCCCTGAATGGTGGTGTTTCCTCCCCTCCCCCTTCTCTGCTTTATCTCTTTTGCTTTCTCTTTGTTTCATTTGGGCGCCTGTGGAGATGTCCACAATCGCCATTCATATTTACCATGGCTATGATATTGAAAATGAATGACACAGGCTCTTTATGTTCCTTTTTAAGAAATGGCTGGGCAAATCCGGGCACCCAAAGTCCCTCGGGGGAACATTTTGTCGCGGTAGATTGTGTGGGGCTGCTGGCTGACACCACGGCCTCTGCCCCCCCACACGCTTCCCCCCGCTCTGACCTCCTTCACTTCACAGCATCTGGTTTATACACAGACATGGTTTGTCATGGCCTGTGGCCTCCAGTGTGCCCCTGAGTGCCGTCCCGTACAGAAAGAGGAGCTGGCCCCAAATTCCCAGATGCAACCGACAAGCCAATAGGTGGATGGTGGCAGCTTGAAGCTCCCGGGCTCTCTTCTCTTTCCCTGCCTTCTTTTCTTTTTCTACCCCCTTCCTGGCGACACAAAGCTGGGCTTGACTGTACCGCCTAAACACACACACAAAGCTTTTCTGTCTCGCCATTGATTTGCAAAATGGAGCTTTATCACATGGTGTTAATTGGGTGTAATTAAGATGTCTTGTGGGGTTTTTTTTTAAACATGCAGTGACAATTTCTGTCAAGATGCATAATGGTAACCTCTCACTTACTGGCATGGTTGTCAAATCTGAAGGCCTTAGGGTAGACATTTTTTTAAAATTTGTTGTTCCTTTTGTGTAGCTTTAACACGCTCAAAGAATGTGCATAGGCGAGAATTAACAATAGCAAAAAGACAGAAGGCATGATATTTATTTTCTGGATACTCATACATGAGGCTTGCAGCAGCAAAGCCCATTAAAAGGTGGGACATGCTCTATGCATGACCAGAGATGACCCTCTTTTATTTTTAATGAACTTAATCTATTCCTGTATGATGGGTGACTACAAATCATCCTCCTATCAAATATCATGATTTCTGACAGCTGTGTCCACCTGCTCCATCTCTAACCATAAGTGACAGTCAGGAAGTTTGACAAGAGTGCAGGCAGGGTCCTATGAGGCAAGGACATTATAACTGGGAGTGAACAATCCTGCGTGTGTGTGTGTGTGTGTGTTAAGGAGTGTGTCAGGCATACTGCACAGAATGTCTTCCATTCAGCGCGTCAGCTGCAGTCTCAGTATGTGGCATAGCTCGTCAGCTGTAGGCCCGTGTGGATGACAGCTGTTTCCCTGCCCTGCTCAGGCTCTGTTACGTTCACTCGGAGGCCTTCCCTTTTAGATAATTAATCTACCACTGACTGTACAGGGTAATTGCCATCCCGTGTTGAAATTAGCCCAGGGACAGGGAACTGTGATGATCTTGGCAGCGCGGCCGCCCCTGTCATGCCCTGCCTTGTATTCTCAACAGATTCAGGCCTATTAATACTGAACTTCTGGGACGGAACAAAGCAGTGGGCTAAATTGTAACAGCCTACCTGTCTGTATTCTTATTAAACTTTCAATCCAGGCATCATAAGTGAAATGAGGCCCTTATATTAGAAGAAAGGGCATGACATTGGCTTAAAGATAATAGGAAAGCCCTCCAGACAGCATAATTTATCAAACAATTTCCAGCACTAAATGTATTTCCCCTTTTTGTATGCCATACTCGATTTCCCCATCTGCTGGCAATAAAGGGGCATTGCAGCGTGAACACTAAGTATGTCAGCCACTGCTGCACTTCCACAACAATTGATTGTTCTCCGCCTGAGGGGGAAAGTATAACAACAGCTTGAAAAGAATTAGCCTTTAAGTGAGCGCAGTCTTGTGTGCAGAACATGACTTGTGTAGAGAAATGGAGTGACACTAGAGTGACGTAGGGGAGGGTGACGGACCGTGGTGTGAGGTCATGGTGTTTACAGCCATGGTGCCAGGCTGGAGACAGGGAGACAGCAGCCATGTATACTGAGTTACATAGGCAATGGACGCTGCCTGTGATAAGATACTGCTCAGAAAAGCACTTTGCCTCCTAAACAGCTGACATATCTCATACATATACTCCAAAATGTTACAACACAGCTTTCTGGCTTCAGAGTTGGAGCATTTCAGTGTGAAATTGTCGATGTGAAGTCATCCAGGAGACAAAGAACCTTATGCGACCATTTTGAGGTTATTATGTTGATGTTATGTACACAAAGCTTAAAGCTGCCATCATCAATATTTTAATAATAACATTGGATCGAATTACTATGTGTAAAAATGAGTAAAAGGGGTTGTTCATAGTAACGCGCCCACAGTGAATTATCACCTGACTTTGCACTTCCCCTCAGTTCTGTGGAACATTTTAGCATTTTCCAGCTCATTGTTTTGGTTTAAAGGCCTGCATAATTACTGTTGTTGTCCACTCTCACTCCTCTCGTCACCCTCATTTCCAGAGGCAGCAAAAAGAAATGCAATAAACCCGCTGTACGCTACCTGCCCAGCAGCAAATAATGGACAGACAAAGTTAGCAAGTAGCTGGTGAACATACTGGAGAATTTAGCGGTGAAAAAAGGAGAGTGAATATTGGACTTACCTTTGTCAGCTGGCCAGAAATAAGACATTGGATGTGTTAACTTTACTGTTATGGTTCCCTTTCACCACCACTCTCATTAAGCCTGTTTATTAAACAGACAAAGTCAGCAACTGGCTAGTGAACACGGTGGAGAAAAAGACCTAAAGACCTCGATATTTCCCTCAGGAGTTGGCAGAGACCAGTAGTGAATATTGGAATTACATTTGCCTAGTGGATAGAAACATAACTCCAGATGAATGCTAATGTTGCTATGTGTCTGCTGGATGTGTAATTAGGCAACTGTTAGCTAGCATGTTCACCATGTCAACTTTAAGGTGATAATACGTCAGCTGTTGTGTTGTTCCAAGGCCCCCAAGTGGCCAGAAAATAAGTTAATGAGATTTTAATGAGAAACTAGAAGGGCACTTGGAGAGCGCTGACCTCCACCAAGGCCAATAGTCCAGTCTTCTATGATATGCAAATCTGCAAGCGCAACCACTATATATGTCTGGATATATTTCCAAAAATATTAGAATTACAGTATGTCAAAATATGGTTGTGCCTAGCTGACGCCTCATCATCTCAGCTGTGCATTAATTATGTACTTCTAAATTGGAAATATTGCATAAATAACATACATTTGTGAAAACACTTATCATGTACATATAATAATAATAATAATAATGATAATGATAATAATAATAAAACTTTATTTATAGAGCACTTATCAAAACAAAGTACAAAGTGCTTCACAACAAGAGAAATAAAATACCACAGTGAATGACGAAATATAAAGAAATAAAATACACAAAAGCAATAAAATAAACAATAAAATAAACAGCCAGTTCAGGTAAAATCAGGATATGCTTTCAGATAAAAATGTGTTTTGAGAAGAGACTTAAACGAAGACACTGACTCAGACAACCTAATTTTTTCAGGCAAGTACTTGATACTTGAATACTTGAAATATGTACAAGTATGTACAAATATCAAATCCTTAGACTAAAATAATAACTTGAACATGGCAGCTTGTTATAAAACAGTTATGTTTGTACACAAGGAACAAAATTCTTACTTGAGCACAGATCGGAAAACCTGGAATTCCAGATTAATCTGGAAAAAAATCCCATCCCTGGTTTCTTATTTCCTACATAGGCTTCCTGCTGCATTTGTTTCCACGATGTTTGAGGTGGCTGTTATGTTTTCTTGTATGTTTAGTCGCGACACACCATTTACTTTAATTACAACGGGTTCGCGCATGCGTGACGAATTCAATTAATTTTGCCATAAACACCGGTGTTGCAACTGACCTCTCATTGTTAACGAAAGTGAAAAATAATTTGTGTATCCGCCTCGTGATTCGGATCCACTCCAAAATGTAATGGGTTCTTCCTTTGCCCAAGCTACACCCTTCCACAAAGTTTCATGGAAATCGGGCCAGTAGTTTTTCCGTAACCCTGCTGACAGACAAACAACGGCACTGAAAACATAACCACCTTGGCGTAGGTAATTATGCACGATAATGATACATAGAAATATTATTAGTAAAAGATGCTAAAGAGAGAGTACTGAGACAGGGACACTTGTAGACAGAGGATCAGATAGATGCTAATGTAGTTAGCACAGACAGTTAATTCCCGCTTTCCCCTGGGATGCCCTCTCTGAGCGTATACTGCCACAGATTGATTCTAGCTGAGGTTGTTGCCCCTTCCTACATCTTCACCCCACCGAAACCCCAGTATAGAGCATGGAAATCAACTGGGATCATCTGAAGTCTGCAGGCATTTGGCGTGTGTGTGTGTGTGTGTGTGTGTTCACAAGAAGTGCGCATGGCTCTAGAGACAATGCCTGCATGCCCTTAACCACTCTGTTTTTTTGTTTTTTTTTGTTTGACTACACTGCATAGACTCAACTCAGAAATACTGTGCTGCCAGATGCATCAGAAACCCTGTATTTATTACCATTGTGGACCAGAACACGTTGCTCTCCTTTACACACGTGGCAATCATGTGTGTGATCAACAGTGGCTTGTGTCCACCATATGTTTGGCTGCCTCGCCCGCAGTTGCTCCAGGCAGCTGTGGCCTCGCGCATCTGTCCGTGTTTATCATGGTTAGCTGGTTATGATGCATCTATACCTTCAAAATGGGTCTCTGATGGTGAATCCTTCCCCTCTAGAAATAGATCCATCCCGTTCTTGCAGTGGTGGATTACAGCATGAATAGTATTTAATCATGTTAGGACATTGTTTACACTCCAGAAATGCTTTAAATGACATGAGAGGAATGAAATTGTTTCCCTAGGACGGTATAGTAACAGCGCATTTGCTGTGTGAGTATTATGTCTGCTTAAACTCTGTACATTATTATTCTTAATGTTTATTTGAATTTCTTCCAAACAGCCACCAGTATATGTTAAGAAGCTTAGAATATCTATTGTATTTGAAATAAAGAGGAGAATCATTGGCAAACACAGACAGCTTGGGATTTGCAACTAGAAAACAAGAATAAACAACTAGCCTTCCTCTTACCTCTAAAGCCAGGTAGACACTGTAGCCTATGGATTAATCCCGATTTTGGCCCCAAAATTGGTTGCCTCGTTTTCGAATCGGGACGAATTTCTACCAGATTTGTTGTCGTTTGATGATGCAGGTTGAGGGGTATCAGGACGCCCGAAAGATCAACGATCTGGCTCTCGGGTGATCGGTCGGATTTCTGGCATGTCAGAAATTTTTGTCTTTCTTGCAGTTTTAGCAGTTCCATGATCCGATTTCCCACATGGCTGCTGTCAAAACTTCCATTATAAACTATAGTGAGCTTGTTTTGATATTACTGGAGTAGTATTTTACATGTTGTGGCTAAAACTGCAGTCTTGAGACTGCTGTGATATGAAACTGAACTTCACTGCAGAACAGACAGACCAAAGTCTGCATCCTCCAGCCTCCATATTTTTCTTTTTTTCTTCTTACTTTCCCTTCATAGTAGAATTGCACAAAGTAATGCCACCTTTCTCTCTTTTTGTAGACATTGTTGAGGACACGGTTGTCTTGTTTGGGTACATTTAATTAGAATTGTCTATGGACAAAACCGACAGGGGGTTCCACGCTCGCATTCAGCATGAGCACTCACTTCGTGGCCCGTCGATTGATCCGGACAGTGTAAAAGGCGCAGGTTCTGGCCGTGCCGAAAGCCCAATTAAAAACGTGTAGTGTGAGTTATGCAGGACTATTTCTTAGTCCCGCATGAGAGTAGTATCAATCTTCCCATCTAACTATTTCTTGGCCAAGAGCAGTCACTTCCTGGTAGTCTCTGCTAGCTGCCTTGTAACCTCGCTGTGGTGACAAAACTCCAATAAGTTACTGCACAAGATACTGGTCGGTGGATTTTTTACCTTTGGACAGAGCCTGGCTGTTTCCCCGTTTCCAGTCCTTATGCTAAGCTAAGCTAACTGTCTCCTGGCTCTATATTTAGTGTACAGACATGAGAGTGGTATTGATCTCCTTGTCTAACTCTTGGCAAGAAAGCAAATAAGCATGATGCACAACTTTTTCTTTGAGATTACAGCACAGTACATGGATCCGATTGTGAAGATGCACATTCATATTCTTCGTTGAGAATTGCTCATAATCCCATTTTTTATACAAGCCCAATGTCACAGCTGCCTGCCACTGCTCAGTATAGCCAGTTCACTGCCTGCATAGGCGTGGTAATTGATATGTTCACTTCCAGCATGTATGCTTCGGAGCGGATTTACACTTACATGCATTACTGCATGCACTGAAGCAATTAGACGCATGACTGATCATGGTGGCCGCTAAGATTTGTTCATTTGTTTGTGTAGCGTAGGGTGACTGAGCACATACGAAAAGTCTTGTAACTGGGAACCGTTTGCCGCTGTCTGAGCAGCTCCACTACCACCTCAATAATAGCTGATGAGGCAAAAAATATCAGTCATTTGCTTTCCTTGCCATGTGTTTGGGATTTATTAATAAATCAATTTCAGGTCTGAGTCTCTAACCTGAAGTCTACATCTTTCTTCTGTGTTATTACTGCAGATGTAGGGGTCACAGTTTGCCTGCTCTGACACAATTGAGCTGATCGTGTCCAATGAAACAGCGCCGTGTTGACTGTGGTCACTTGAGCGTTCTTGGAAACTGGGGTCACATAAACAAACAGCAGGCTAGTGTTTCCAGATGAACTGCAACACGTCGCCGCTGAGAGCTGTTCCGTCTTCTTTTTCTTCTGCGTTGCTTTTCTCAGTATTCTCTGACTTATTTATCTGAGTCAGGTGTACGGCTTTGTGTGCGACATTTGCTTATTAATTGCAGCTGTACAAAGGAAGGCGTCCGCTTGTGGGTCACAAGCACGTGTCCTCTACATTTTTACATCAAAGCCTTTCTAAATGGTTTTCCCTGCACTTTTAGTTTTAGCCCTGTCAGTTCTGCCATCCCTGCTGATCCAAACAGGACCAGTTATTTTTAGTGTTCCTGCAGAATATAATGGGTGGAGATGTCTGGTCTCCTCAGGAAATTGCTCCCACATCCCAGACAAAGTGACAGACCATTCCCACACCCATTTTCAGACAATGAAATTGAAATACATGCTGAAATTAAACAATAAAATAAAAGATGACATCATTTGCCTTAGCTTAGCAAAATTGAAAAGAAGCATATTTTGGTGCAACTTCATTTTGTGATCTTTATTTTACAGCAGAGAAAAATCACAGATTGGACCAGCAAAACAAAACATTTTCACTATTATGTTACTGTGAGTCACTGAGGAAAGTATTTATGACTTTAGAGGTTGAGTGGCCAGCCAGAGTTTGTTTCCGTGTACGTTGTGTTTGTATACAAGTGTGTTTATGTGGACGGGAGACGGAGCTTCTGCAGCAGGGGCTTCTGCAGCAGGGGCCTTGTGGTTCTGCCCTGCCCTCCCCTGCACTCTATGAGGCAGTGTTTTGGATGGGGGCCCAGGACCAAGCCTGAGGCACGCTGCTCCGCTCCAGCCTCTCCAGAGCGCCGACTCTCACTGACATTACATCAGCTGGGGAGACATAGTAGACTGTGTGTGTGTGTGTGTGTGTGTGTGTGTGTGTGTGTGTGTGTGCTGGAGTGTAGATGCGCCTTTCAGCTTGTTGCTCTGAAGCAAAACAAAGTGGTCTGCAGATCATCTTTTTTTCCTGGTCCTGAAACTGTGAGGTGTCATCAGTAAAGGCAGAAAACTGCCTGTCGGCGATAAAAGGCAGCTAACCATGGCCGTGCGTATCATACGTGGAATGGAAGACCTGGTGGCATCGGGCAGCCAGCTCGTCTGGAGCCTGGCACATCAGACCCTGAGGAGGTGGTACAATCGTGGGCTTATGCCATGCAGACGCTTCCTAGAAGCCTGGTTCAGGATTGGAAAATGCTACCAGGTATGACAGCTCCTTTGAGCAATGGCAGCATAAATAATTTCTGCAAAAAGAAAGAAGAGTTTAAATATAGCAGGTTTTTATTGATTGCTCTTTTGACGGCATATGTGATTAATTACTGAGTGCCAGATGGATTTCCTTGATTATCCATTACATTTTTTTTTTTATGGCTTCGATTACCTATAAGTGAATCAGTACCTTTTCTCATTTGGCTCATTAGTGTATGCATGTGTTTATTTGTGTGAATGTGAGGAGGCACAGGCTGCCCCTTGGTGAGTCACAAAGCCTGTTTTTTAACAAGGGTCTCTCTCTCCCAGCACATATGGCAGTCATTAGAAAGCAGCATGACTAGCCGTTTGATCTCACTGTCTGGCTGAAGAGGAGAACTTTCAAAGTTGTCTTTGAAATGCATTGTTGCTGGAACACCTGAACGGTCTGCGTGGTTAACACATCCTACTTGCATGCCCTCTGTGTAAACTTGAAAGTGTTCAGGTTTCCTCTCTTTTTTGCTTTTTTTCCCCAGCATACTGCCATGTGAAAATGTCTTTGTTATTAGATGGCATTTGGAAAATGGTTTAAAACTGTTTTTCCATTACAGCTACTAGTTGCATCATCAAATCTGCAATCAGTTGCGTAATCTATTCTGTTACATTCAGATTACAAAGCTTTTTTTAAGGTACAAAAAGCTAGAAGAATTGACAAGGTGACACAAGAAAAATTACAATATTCATATCATTTCTCTCAGGTATGCAATACCATTTAAAAGCACATAAAACAAGAGTAGTATTCAGAACATTTACATAAAGTGAAAGTAGCAATACCACTATAAAATGACTCTAGTGCAAGTAAAAGTCTTGCTTTGGTGGTTGGCAACAAAATGTGCTTTAAGTTATCTAAAAGTAAAAGTACTCATTATGCAGAATGGCCCCTGTCTGTGTTATATTATTATATTACTGGATCATAAATATAGATACATTAACATGTAAGCGCTACATTCATGTTGTTTTTGGTCAAGGTGGAGCTAATTGTAACTGTTACTTATATACTTTTAATCGATAATGCATTATATTTTATAAACCAATCATATGTTTTGTTTGTAAAATCTCAAACAGAAAAGTAACTCATAATTATAGCTGTTAAATACAAAATATCCTTCTGAAATGTAGCAGACTAGTAGTATAAAGTAGCGTAAAATGAAAATACTCAAGTAAAGTACTTAAGTGCAGCAAATGAGGAAGTGTTACTTTCCACCACTGTGGATACAAGTATTATATGTCTACTCAACTCAGCTTGTGGTTATACCTAAGGTTAACGGGTGAAGTGGTAGGTTGTAGACGTGGTTAGAGCTGCAGGGTGGGCCCAGTTCAGCCTGATCAGGTCAGTGTGGCTGGGGGTCATGTGAAGAGAGTAACATTAGGGCTTTGGGGGGGCGGCTCCCCTACACAGCCGTGACGGCTCCCCTACACAGCCGTGACCTTTCTTTTTGTCATCGGGAACCTTGCTCTGAAGCCCAGGTCCTCTCCTCTGCGGACTGAGGGCAGTGATCTCCGTCAGCATTAGGGGAAAAAAACGGATAAAATTGTCTGGCAGCAGTGCTATTTTGTTAATGCAATTGTGAATATTCCACAGTAGATCCATATCAAAGTATATACTATCTTCATAGAGATTGTTTTTAAGAATTCAGTCAATGTTTTATGAATTATTTTAAAAGTGGTTGAGCATTAAGATATGGAGAACAGACTTGGACTTGGAGTAACATGCACAGATTTTGAAGGGGAATCTTAGATTCAGTGGTTGGCTGAGAGCTTAAAATCAGACTGTTAACTAAAGGCCTTTGTCCATTCCTCCATGTTTTGATGTCATTGCCCTGCAACAATGCAGCATTGATAGATGGGCTCTTGAAAGGATTGTGCTATAACAATTCATGAAAGGGTTACTATAGTGATTAATCCCAGATTAATCTATGAAATGCATGTAGTTAACAGCCACAATTATTTTCCCTATCAAGACAAATCAAATAAAGATGTGGTTTTCGTTGAGGTTAGCTTCAGTAGTTCTGTATTTTTCCTGTTTTTATCAGTGACAAAGACTCTTGCCTCTTCTGGACCACTGAGATGTGGAGCTTAAAAATGTTCTTCCTGTGCAGCTCACATCGGTAGAAGGAATGGGTATAGTGTTGAAATCTGAAGTTAGCATAATGGCAAGTTACCGTGGCTGCAAATTAAACCCTTTGTTAAGAAGTACAGCTTTACCCACAGAACCGTAAATCTCACTGAGGTTTAGGGCGTTGAAAAACAACAAAGTCGAAAAGTAGCTTGTACAGTATAAAAGTGAAATGACAGCTCTGTTGCGGTGCAGAGAACAATATGTCCTGGTAGACTGAAGTTTAACACCAGGCGAGAAGGCGTTTTCCCGCCCTGCGGCAAAGCTGGACATCAACATGACCCTCACTTTCCACCACAGAGGCCAAGCAGCTGGATGCCACATGTTTTTCGCTGAAGTCACAGAAATAAAAGGCGTCCTGGACACATTCCTGGGCAGCAAACAGCATCCAGTCAACAGGAACACACAGTCTTGGCATTGAGGTTCTGCCCAGTGTCAGTGAGATCAAACAGTAGTAAAATACTGCTGATGCTGTAACGTGAAAATAATATAGAAGGTTCACAGAATGATGGGCAAGACCCTTTTTCTGACTCACTAATTTCCCAACCATTAAAAAAGTATATTTGTAATGCATTAAAGCTACTATGTGTAGAATTTCAATGTGATCATATAGCATCTTCCAAATTTTTTCTGATGGAATAAGGTTTTGTTTGTAAAAAAAAAATCTAACAGTCCTGGTAAAAAATTAGGGCCTTTAGCCCACTCAAGGGTACTACTATGCACTGCTGTCTGCCACCGTCTCCTTTTTGATACTGCCACTGGGGGGCGCCAAAGTCAGGAATTTAAAAATTCATGTAGTGGCTTTAATTATGTGGATGTATTCTGTTATATTACACCTGTTCAACCAGACCTTGCCTAAACTGTGTAAACACAGGGAAATTAATAAAACAGTGTCACAGTCCACAATGCTGCAATACTTACAATTTCCTACATTATTTATTATAATGACTACTGAAGTATTGAGATTACGTTTCACCAACAGCACTCCAATAGATTGTATAAACACCATGTAATCAGAATTGGTACAAAGGAATTAAAAAATATTTTAAAATATCAGAATATGAGCCTGAATGTTGGCAGCAGCTTAATCTAGTGAAATATGACTAATATTCATCACCATACAATAATATTTCAACCTTGTCCTGCATTGAAAGGCGGTTCTGCTGACTGCAACAGAATGAATCTTAAAACCATCTTGAACAATACAGTGGGAATTTAATTAAACTATGCACTAGGACTTCATTGTCTTTTTGGTTTTGTTTCTTAACAGCAGAGGAAAACGTGGGATGATTTTCATTAGACCAGTGTTGTTGCAGAGGAAGGATATGTGGGTGAAACAGACGACAATAGCGTGTGTGGAGCCTTAATGGCAAAAGAAACACACAGTCTTTGTTTATGATTCATGGTGCACTTATAATGAGCAGATTTATGGCAGAAATATTCCTGCTGCACTATTTTTTACACTTTAAACAAATAAGGATGATGATCTTGCAATGACTTTGATGTTTTGGAGCGTGGGTCCCATGTGGACACTTGCTTGTGGCTCCTCTTACCTATTCATTTAGCACAAAGACAAACATGACATTGAGGTGAGTCACTGTTCAAGTCGAGAAAGAGAGGCAGCCATTTTATCCCCGGGCTAAAACAGTGGAAGCATAGCTTTGAGTGGAGAGGTGGAGGTGGAGACAGCGCTTTTGCAGTGAGTGTTGCAGGAATCGTCATGTTTCATGTTATCTGTCTTCCTCCAGATGACCGAGGGCCGTCTGTGCCAGGTTCACCTCCTTGATGGCAGGAAGCTGGAGCTGCTGGTTCAGGTAGTGGACACTTTCTGCTTGCCTCCTTAGGCACAAATTATGGTAAATGGTAAATGGGCTGTACTTAAATAGCGCCTTTCTAGTCTGACTACTCAAAGCGCTTCTTTATGCTGCATTCCCTCGAAGATTATGCTGAAGTGTATTGTTAATGATTGTAAAGAAGTCTTACTCTTATTTCCCATGGCTCCTATTTTGCTTTTATTTCTTGTCAAATTGACCTTGTCTGTTTAGGTTTTTCAGTGAAATGCTTTATGAATGTGTGTCACAGTTGTTTTCCACCTTCTGTCTTTTTTTTTTATTGTGTTTGACAGTTTCTAGAACATGACTTTTGAGTTAGCATACAAATGATCTAAATTAAACTCCTGTGTTTTAATCTAAACTTTCCAGCCCAAGCTGTTGTCCCGTGAGCTGTTAGATCTGGTGGCCTCACATTTTAACCTGAAGGAGAAAGAATACTTTGGGTTGTGCTTCATAGATGACACGTAAGTACATTTCTTAATATAATAGATATTTTAAAGACAAAAGGTGCAATGTCCTAGTGTGTGTGTGTTTTATTTTGTAACATTTTATTTTAATTAAAGGGATTGGTTGATTTGGAACCAATCCTTGTTTACAGAAGCCTTAAGAGAGAAAAAAAAGAATAGAGAAAAAGTACAATAGCAGTATTCCAACATATGATTTATTCTTTTATCCCTGCTCAGTGGCCAGAATAACTGGCTCCAGCTGGATCGTAAAGTCCTTGATCATGACTTCTCCAAGACTTCGGGGCCTCTGGAACTCAAGTTCCTTGTGAGGTGAGTGCTCTTGCTGCGAAAGCTTGCCAAATGTGGTTTACTGGTGTGCAGAAACATCAGCCTATACTCACAATTGAAAATCTCAATGTTTTACATGTTATACTGAGTTGCCGTTAATAGTAGAGGCCTATTTTGAAGCAAATTGGTGTTTTGAGAGCTTCATGGCGTCCAAGACTTGTCCTGACCAGCAGGTGGCAGCGATGCAACACAGTTTAAGTCATCTATTTCAAGTGAACCTTGCTGACCCAAAAAACTCTACACAGGTTTTATATCGAGAAGATCACCTTCTTGAAAGAGAACCCAACAGTGGAGCTGTTCTTCCTGAACGCTAAATCTTTAGTGTTTAATGTAAGTGTTTTTAAGCATTTATTTTCTAAAAACTTGTCTCGTATATTTATTTTTGTATCCTAGTAATCCTTTAGTTTCAGATGATTGCACACAGTAGTTGATTGCCTTATGAGAAGGTGCCTAATCCAACTATTGATCTGACATCATTCTACATGGTTGACTCAAAAGAAACAGATTTCAATCAGCTGGGGGTTGATGGTCAGATGATCAATATGTTGCCGATATATTGTTGTTCATACTATATGTCTATATTACACAAGACTTGCTAAGGCAACAATTTAAATGTCCATTGTTTTAGCAAATAGCATAAGAATAATATTTCCTAAAGTTTTTCATATATTTGTTATGACTTCATATTCATATACATGTCTGTAATCCCTCTGCACCAAGAACACTGACAGTTTTGAAAGTCTTCCAAGATCACACACTGTTACGTGTTATTGAGCTCTCAAGCGGATCTCAAAATGCTGCTTTCAAGTGTTGGACTTTTTTTTTAATATTTGGCAACGTTAATGACTCACTGTCATGTAACATATGTCATGTAATATGTTATTGTTTAATGCAGTTGTTTGTGTTTGTGTGTGGCCTTTACAATCATTATAATGGCTTTGAAAAGTTAAGCTCAAATTCAATCATTACATGGGAGTTGTAGCAGGACCAGTTATTCCAAGTGTTTCTTGTAAACAATTTGATAACATAGGTCAAATTGAAATAATACTATTCGTCTATTGGCATATTATTAAATGGTGATCAGAAATGAACCTATTAATATTAGGTGTGGAGAAAAATAAAAATACACGGACAAGTGTAAGGCAGGTAGTTGCTATACGCGGATTTGGGAATTTTGGAACCGTACAAGGAGCACGTGAATGCGACATGTGATCAAACGTTGCAGTGCAGTTTTTTTTCGCGGGGAGAGCAAACTGGTCACCATGGGAGACGGAGACTGTTGAACCTGCTTTCGGACCATACCACTTTACTGAGGGGGCTGTAGCTTCAGTTATGCTTCAATTAGGCTTTCTATGCACCAGTGCGTGTGTTTTGTCGCCTATACAAAGTGTCAAGATAACTCAGGTGCTAAAAAACAGTATTAAATACACTTCTCGGACAGTTTCAAACACCATATTCTCTCTGCGGCAGTGGTTCAGTCGGTAACGGTGGGACCGTGGTACGGGACGGGAAGATTTTTTTCAAGTCAAGTGTGTCGGACAGGCTGCACTTTGCGTGTGTTTTTAAAAAACATTTATTTATTTTTTTTACGACAGGAGACCATCGAAGTGGAAAGTGAAAATGTTTTCAAGTTAGCCGCATTCGCACTGCAGGTAAGAAAGCGTTTGTCGCAGGCTATCTAGACTGAAATGTCACTCACCCCAAATGTGAATGAAAACGATCGAGGGGCACGCAACATTTGAAAACAGTTGTCTCTTGAGGATGCTTTGGTCGGAGCTATTGTTAAAGAAACGGACCCTTTTATATTGATATTACCTTTTAAATTGAGCTTGTTCTTCCATGCAGTGTTTAACTTGAGTTATTGGAGCAAGTAAAATGTAGTCAAATTAAACGGGTGGATGTTTAGCGTTGATCGTGTATCGTTACCTTTGTGCAGATTATGCAGGTAAAAGTTCACGTTAGCTAACATTAGCATACTGGGCGATTTAGGGAGTGTTGCATTTTCTTATAATGCTTTTACTAACTGCATTATTTTCTCTTTTAGGAGACCAAAGGAGATTACATCAGGTAAGAAGTGATCAAAATTAAACGTCAAAGCCCTTAATGAGATAAATGTGTCATTTAAAACATGTTTTGAGTGAGCAATACAGGCTCAATTAGCTGGGAAGAAAAGTAGTGTCATTAAATAGTCAAGTACATCTAGAGATAAAATGTTTTTGACTTTGACTAAAGTTACATGTACTAACATCTTGATATGTTTGCTGTACTTTGAGACGGAAGCAGGGTTTGGTTTGTCAAGTTGTTTGATCAGTGCTAAGTGTATAAATGATGGCTTTGTGTAGCCAGTTAATGTTCAACTTGACTTGCACAGATTTTATTTTACGCTGGATTTCCCTCAGTTAATAATTCCCTTGATTCTGTTCTTGTGACATTGAACTGAACCCCCGCTGGCTTGCTGCCATCCACATGGTCCAAACGTTGCCTTTAAAATCAGAACGCTTTTGTTCTTTTGTCGTCATGTTTACAGTTTCAATAAAACTTTACAAAGGTAGTTCTTTTCTGACATATTGTGACTGCATCACCTCTTAATAAATGTCACACATCCTGACAAACAAGGCCTATGTGACACTTAATGTACAAATACATGGACATTGTGTACACAGTTTGGTCGGTGAAGCTGGTGGGAGACTCTGTACAAAACCTACATAATCTATTCACGAGTGGAGATAATGTTTTCATAGAGGGCCTTTCTCTCAGAGGTCTGATCAGCTGATAAGGTATGTTGTTTTTCTGACAGCCATAGGAGCGAAGGGCATTGGCTGCGATTAGTAAACACTGCTCTGCCTGAGTGAGTGACTGAGCAGGTTGAAGCAGCACAACCTGTGTGTTGTCCCGGTGCTTTGCCTCTAAAGGCCTCTCTGTCCATTATGTGAGCACAAAGATTTGTGCTCTGTAAGGAATTGTGTGTGTAAGGTTTGAATTGCGATGCTGAAAATGTAGTTTGACCCCTTGTCTAACCATTGCCTTTGTTCTCTTGCAAAAAAGAAAACAAAACTTGGCTGCATCTGCTTGTGCTAATTAACTGCCCAATTATTTACAGGCATGATTGACCTGATAAATGTTAATTATTATTTATTGCAGCTTTAGTGCAGATTTATGCCTCAGTGTTTTGATTTAAAACTGCTTTACCCTGAAGTGAAGTGTGCAGTCTGAACTCTGCTCATGTGGGTGTGGGGATGGGCTGTACTTTGTCCTGACATTGAAAGCACAATAAAAGACAACCTGCCAACAAATCTGGTCTGGTACAATCAGCGAGGATGGGATTGTGTCCAAATCGTGCTGTCTTTTTCTTTATTTGCACAGATGCTACTTTTCCCCTGCTCAGTCTAATTATGGTTTCAAGATATTAAGTTGGAAGACACTTAGAACATTAGTTTTTGTGTCATTTGACAACAACTATCGGAATATAATCTGTTTCCTTCTTTGGAGAAATGTGTAGAAAAAGTTGTTTTCCTCAAACTTCTCTTACTTGAACATAGCACTGCCCCCAATAGCTAATTATTTATGCATTACCCGCTGTCCTGTGGCAGTATTTCTCATTCCTGTCTGCAATGTCCTTTAGTTCTACTTCCTTGAGAGAACAGGCCTGGTAAATCCCCTCATAAAGCATATAAAATAAATGTGTCTCCTCTACACTGTATCAACAAAGGGCCCTGGAGCAGAGAGATTAGCTGTGGAGGAGTTAGGGAGACCTCCTTCTCCTACAGCCAGCTCCCTTAAGAGGGATGAGCCAGACCCACTGTCCAATGGTAGACAAGTAGGCGTCAGGAGGACTCACTGTAGTCATGTTATTGTGGTGGTGTGGGCCAACCCCCCCGCTGTGCATTGAATTAATGCAATGCATTGAATCAGTTTTCACATTGTAATTGTATTGTTTAGAATATTCCCTTTGCTATGTCAGTATTGCACTGCATCTTTTTCTTACCGTACTGAGGTATAATCCATAGCTGAATGCAACAAGTTACAACTCTTCTCAGGGGGGTTGATGAAAGGGATTGTGGACATTTAATTATGCCTAACCAAGCTGGGATTTGTTCTTATACAGTTGTAATCAACTTCAAAAGTGTGCCACAGACATTGTCTATGCCACTATATATATATATATATATATATATATATATATATATATATATATATATACTATATAGTATATATATATTAACTGCAAGTAATTTTAAATCAACTTTGGTTAAAACAATGCCAGTTGTGTTCTAACTTTATCCACATGAACCAGTATTACACTCATACAGTTAGTTAGTCCTTGGTTCCATTTGCAGGTGTAGCCTGTAGTTAGTGGTTCATTCACAGCAACAGGCTCTCTCATTGTGCTTCCTCCACAGTCACCATGTCTCAGCCCTGTGGAATAGCTGACACATGAGAATTATCTCTCCCACACTGGGAAGGCTGCACTGGGCTGGGCTGTACAGGGTGTAGGAATTGCCCCCACGCTGCAGGCTGCGGGGAGATAACAGACGTAGTAATGAATTCCAGATTGCTGACAGGGCAGCGCGGCTGCAGAGTAGATCACCCCGACAACGCCAGGCCCCAGCTCCCTATAAAATGTATGCCATCAAACACGCAGCGAAGTGCCGTGGCAGCAAAACCCAGTCAACCTAACAGAGGTAGCTACAGGGAAGAGTGATTCAAGTGCCTCCTGCCCTTGCAGCGGCTCACCCTTGTTTTTTTGTTTAGTAAGCTGGTTCACATAACTGGTTCATTATGGTTCTGTCCTACCATGTCAGCGGCTGTTAAATTCCATTATTCTTGAAAGCAGACGACTTAAATTGATGTTCATAAAAGTCAACGTAAGGTCGAATGGCCATTGGCCTGAAATCATTCAATACTTATTTTGTTATCTTGAGGTTATTGTTATAGCTGGTACAATACTTGAGGATGTTCTAATAGTTTATATTAAGTTTGGTCTGACCTACACATTTGAGTTCTGTCTGAGGCCACGGACTGTTTTGTAACAGCGCTGGGGCTCGTACAATACTTTTCAACACGGAGAGAGGATGCCAAGTGTTTGTGAATGGCTTTTGTTCAAATCTCCAGTTGACTGGCCCGCCAAGCCAGAGCCCTTTTTTTCCCAGCAGAAACTGTAGACCCAGTATTTGCTCCTACATAATGTTGGATTGGCTCATAGTTCGCTGTCATAGATCTTAACAGTGACAAACACCACAATTTGTCTGTACAGATAACATGGTCAGTTTCTGTGTTTACTACAACTCTTGAAGCCTCTGCTTAACATTTTTGGCAGAGTTTGTGGGTGAGACCAACTGTACCTGTTGCATCTGTCATGGTGTGATCATTGGCTAATCGATTCTAAGGTGAATCAATATAAAGTAGTTTACCTATAGTACATAGAATAACTGTGGAGTGCATTTCTGTTGAGAACCTGCATAAAATGGCTTTTATGTTTTTAAAAAGATTTCTCACCAAGCCCCTTAAAAGGCTCCCTATGGCTTGAAGGCCCCGCATGTGCTTTTAGACTCATGTCTTTCCAGACTTTTAAATATAGTCTGGCAAGACATGAGTGAAGCTCAAGTTTAGTCTTGGCAAGGAGTACTACTCTTTATACTGTAGATAAGAAAGATGAAAACAATATCCTGACACTGCACCTTTTCTAAAGGTTTGCAAACATGAATTATTGCTGCCATGCCTTAAGATAGAAATTCAAACCACACTGTGAAAGCACAAACGTGGAGAAATGTTCTCTACGCATTTTTAGACTTTGAGTTGAGATTCTTGTGTAAACATCTACCTTTACTTTCTTTGTGGTCCATATGCTGGTCTGGAGCACTCACTTAAAGTCATAACAGGATAGTATAGATGTCTAAATGTAGAGATTGCCATGTACAGGGGAGTTACTTGGACCATGATAACATGTCTCTCATCAATCAACAGTGTAATTTTGGTGCTTTGTTGTGTCTCTCCCAGCTCTAAATCATAGATGAGTAAATAGAAAGGACTTGTTATTGTGAATGAATAAGTGTGCAGTTCTTAAAGTTTGTATATGATTTTTTTTGTTTTGTTTTTCAGCGCTGAGACTGCCAGATCAGACCTGAAGCAGCTCCCAGTTCTGCCCACCAAAGTATTAAGGGAGCACCCATCTCTCAGTTACTGGTGAGTTATCTGAGCTGTTGAGGTTTCTGAAAACAAAGGGGGGGGGGTCACACACAGCCCTATAGATACTTATGGTTCAACCAATACCACAGCCCTTCCTCCATAATATACGCTTATAATTCAGCTGCCAAATCGCCTCAGTGGTCAAATACACCTGGTTATATAAAGCAGTCATTTCCCCAGAAGAGCAGCTTTGGGTGGTAAGGTGCCTACAGACCTGCCTGGTACTTGGCAGATGGTTTTGCCTCTGATGGGGGGACTAATTAATGCCTGGGTTGTGTTAATTACATTTGCCCATTAGCGCTGAGAGAGCACAGGGAGGTGCTGACAGCCACTGACTGTCTAAAGGATTGCTGTCTGTCTCTTCAATCCACACTGCTGGTTCTGCTCCTCTGCTAGCCCCTCCTCTTCTGGCTAAATGGTCATCTGGGGCTGCTGCAGCCTCTGAAGTCGATACATCAGTTTAACATCCAAATTAAAATGCTAGTCTTATGGTGCATGGATGTACACGTGAACACGTCTGTCTCTTTCTGTCTGTTAAGCCACAGTGAGTCTGCAGCCTTGCTATGCTATTAAAAGGGATAATTACAGTGGGAAGTAAATGGGATGCATTTGCAGGAGAGGTAGATGAGAGCCATCAGCAGGCCAGTAGGCCAGACTGCATTTTCTGCATGAGCAGACAGAATCTGTGTCAAAGAAAGGACTTTCTCACAATCCCTCTGAGGCTGGAATGTGTAACACTTGATGGATTATTCATTAAATGTTTATCTATCCATTTGCAGTGAGGACAAAGTGATTGAACATTACAAGAAACTGAAGGGACTGACCAGAGGACAAGCCATTGTGCAGTAAGTTCAGCACTACTATAATCTGTTTATGATTACAAATGATTTGAGTTTGGGAAATTAACTTGTGTGTCCCTTATGCACTACTGCCTCTGATGCCACAGTTCTCCAGCACCTACTGGCCTTCCTCTTAAACCTCATGTGTCTGCACTGTGGTGACTGTTGTTCTAAGAGGTGGCTGTCACATGCCAGAATGGGTCATTAATTAGAGGAGGTGCTCTTTGATTAGGCAGCCAGCCAGCCTTGGGAGGATGTCAGTCCTCCACTGTGTTTTTCCTGGGACTGTAACTCAGAGCAACCTTGGGTCATTTAGGCTTGGATGATTTGTGCCCTTGAACTGATCAATGGATTCTCCCTCACAGCCCTGAAACAAATCGATCAGCTTGCCACTGCGAATAACTGTGGCTTCTCAATGACTGTAGCTTAAAGCCCACTCTGTCTGTTTTACAACAGCCACCGGTTGACGGTGATAAAGTGTAAGTGAAAAGAATTCCTGTTAACCTGTTCCTCTTTCTCTGAAGGTATCTAGCCCTGGTGGAGTCCCTGCCGACATATGGAGTCCATTATTACCCAGTGAAGGTAACAGTGGTGCCCTGACTCATACAGAAGCTTAACCTTTGAACAAGCTTCTGTCAGCGTGCTGTCTTTTCTTTTTCTGCATCTAATCTAACACATCAATCAAACCTTAGTTCACTTAATTGTGTAACATTTTACTTGATGCTTGAATAATGAGGCCTTTTCTTGTTTAAAATCTTTGCTGCACCTAAAGCAGCAACACATGTATGTTACTGTAGGAATACACAGGACTATACTCTACCTGTTTGAGTGGGATAAGAGAATACAAACTGGCTTAGAACACAATTGCACCTTAAATAACTCAACATAATTAAGTCAAGAATCCAGTAAACCATTGTAGCACATCTAGCATGTCATAAGTGATTCCTCCAACTTTCCTTGCTTTTACACGCATCCACTAACTTTTTCTACCAAACCCTATTAAATCAAGGTGTCTGAGGAGATCAAACAGTGGCATTAAAATGACTCAGTCAGGCTTGCAGAGATTTTAAGGCCTCTAATGTATTTGATCTCTTCTTGTGTTGCTATTGCTGTGAGTCTAATGGGGTAATTGCTTTGGTAACAGGCCTTTTTTTTTTCTTTGTTTTTTTTTTCCTTCAAACTCCCACCAATAAAGCTACCCCTAATGAGTGGTGGTGCGATGTGTGTGCTTTCATGCAGGACAAGCAAGAAATACCCTGGTGGCTGGGAGTTAGCTACAAAGGCATTGGCCAGTACGATTTGCAGGATAAACTGAAACCGAGAAAGGTAGGTTGACCTCTTTTTACAGCTGCTCTCCTTGCCTTTTGAAAAGTTATTTTTTCATAACAAAACTCCACCACTTGTGACACATTTCTGTTGTTTATTTTTGTGTGGCGTTTTTCCTGATCCACGTCAAGCATCTAAGTATATGGGATTTCATATGTTTTACAAATTGTAAAGCCCTCTGGGACTAACTTGGGTGTGGGCTTTATAAATAAACTTGACTTGACTTGGTTTTCCTACAGAGTGACATTTAATACTCAAACAAGTAAAACACTTTAAATTTTTTAAAAGTTATTAGCTTTTAACTTCTTGTGGAAGTATGTACTACTGGGCACTGTTGAAATACTTAAATTGCTAGTTGAAAACACAGCTTTCATCACTGTGTCTCTTGTTAGCTGGTTAATGATCCATCCACACTGCAGATGGGTGTAATTAAGATCCTGGTTCCCATGCCAGTCAGGAGAAAGAGAAAGACAGATGGGGAAAATATTTTGGAGTATCAGTATGTGTCATGTGCAGTCAAGGCTGTAGGTGTAAGAGCAAATACCGTACACAAAACTATTAACAGTGGAGTGAATTGTCATAGGGATTATAAAACAGCTCAACTTGTACAACTTGAAGGGGAAAATGCTCAAGTACCTACGCACGACAAAAAAATAGTGTAGACTTGTCCCTTTCTGATTATATATATATTTAGCTTTATGGTGGATATTAAGCCAAGTAGCTTAATATCCACTCTCTACAGCTGGGCTCTATACAGACCAACTGGTCTGGACCATCATGTGCCCGTTGTGGCGCATCTGTGAAAAAAGTACTTTCAGTACAAAAATGTACTGCTCCTGTACTACAATGTTTGAGTTTGTACTTGTGTCTGTGAGTTTCCTTCCCTTTGTTTGAGAGGTATTCTTCGATAGTGTCCCAACCAAGAATTTCTCCCCAGCCTCTTTCATTAGACTCGTCATAGCTGTTGTTATATGCCAGGAAGCTGTTGACATAGCAGGGTGTGCTGTTACACTGAGCATTAATGGGCACAGCCAGAGTGCGTCTCTCTCCTCAGCCCTCCTAGTGGAAGGTGTTGTGGTTCTCTGTCGGAATCAGCAGGCCTCTGGGACTGGGCTTGGCTCTCTGCCAGCTGGGTGGGTGGGTGTTTGGAGTTGTGGGACAGCAATGAGGGCGTTGGGGTGCTGGGAGGGTTTAAAACTAGTCTCTGCCTTCTCCAACTCCTCCACACAAAGAGGGGACAGTCACATGAGAATCTCAAGAGAGTTTCCTGTTGTGGGAAAAAAATGTTGCCTTTTTAAATGACCTTTTTTGTCGCTCTTACTGATAATTGGAAGTGTTTGGCTACTTTCCTTTTGCCTTGAACGGAGTCCTGTATATCTGGTGAATATTGATAGTGCTTCCTGCCTTAGTTCAGAGCCCCTGTATTCAACCCTGCCCATCCCTCCTTACCCTCTGCCCAGCCCCTCTCAGCATGCTGCATTCATTATGGTAATCTATGTGTGTGTGTCTCTTGGGGGGAACACAATTGATCAAACAATACAAAACAATTATCTGTGTGGGGGGGAGTGGATTTAGAGGTAGTACTGGTGGGAGGTCAGCAGTTGTAAAAAAAAAAAATTATATATATATTTAAAAAGTACTTTTTTTAAGTTTGTAAAAATCATTTAAAGTAGTTACAATAGCATAATCTCACGTTATCTTTTCTACATGCATGCCAGTTTCATCACTCCTTATTGAATAGCCTGAAACTCAAAAGCTCACTCTTTAGTAATGTGAATATGCTGTCATTTCCATTGCATATAGATGAAGTGTATATAAGTACTGTTTAATGTAGATGGAGGGGACATAGGAGAAAAAGAAGATCCAAAATTTTATTTAGGAAAAGGATTAGACACTATTTAATATGAGAAACAAAACCAAAACAGTGCGATGTGTTTCCAGGACATACGATGGGATTGAAGCAGATGGCAAGTCAAGACTTAATTCTTTCCTGAATTAAACCAGGAGACTTTTCTGTCACTCTGTAATGGGACACTCTTTAAGACCATATGCTGGTCCACATGTATGACGAGCCAGCAGAACCTAAATAAATCTCCAGTTTATTATTGGGAACAGTGTCAGCTTTGGGGAAATGATGACAAGATATGAAAGACCTGAAGAATTGTAAAGTGTCTTAGTGAAAAAGAAACTGAACAGATCCTCTTCCTGGTCACTTTTATTTTAATTAAACTCAACCCATCATGAATCAAAACAGGATAAAGTTCCTTCCGGTGTGTTCTTGTTGTCAAGTTTTCACAACTTTATGCGTCATGTTGTGGAAACGTACAGTGTTTCCAGCCAGCCAGAGCTGGTATGTGACGTGTTATGTGAAGGGTGGGGCAGATCTTTTTCTGTATGGGTGTGTGAGTCAGGGCCTTTAACACATTTTCATCCATGTATGATTTTGCGGACTCGTGGCCCTGGGGGTCCTTGGGTTGTGGGTGTGAGCTGGATCTGAACAGCCTGATCCCATCTGAAACCACAGACATTTCTGGCTCACTTCCACCTGCCTGTAATGAGACGTTTGGTAAAAACAAGGGAGATGTAAATACTAAAGATACGAAGATGCAGAAATCCTGTGTATTCACTCAAATCACGAGTGTACTCTTAAGATGGCGTGTTTCCTGGTTTTAGTAAAATGGGGACTTTAGTTTTCTTTATCTAGGAGTTGCATTGATGAGTCACTTGCTATGTCAACTTGCTTGTGTGCAGAATGATTTAAGAGGACTACTTGCAGTCTTGAGATTGAGGTGTATCACATCCTTGAAATATTTAGGCAGTGGCTTCAGCAGCAGTCACAGGAGTCCTCCATTAGTTTCATTTATGTGCTGGCACACAGGTGTGGAGTTTCTCTAATAGGAGAAATGATCCAATGAAAGTGTGTGTTTATTGCCTAGACTTTTGTTATCTGTTGTTACAATGTAAATGATGCTAGGGATAGCGACTAGGGGGTGTTAATTGGTGTGGGGTCCCCTCTACAATGGGATGAGATTTTTGGAAGTGTCCTGCAAGCTGGTTCCCATTGTTAATTAATTACCACGCTCTTCATTTCAATGGCAGACTGACTCAGTAATTGATAAGGGGTGCAGTATTTGCCGGAAAGCAGCATATGGAATGATCCACCATGCCCACAATCACAAAGACAATACTGTTATACTTTGACTAGAAACCAAACATCAACATTCAGTGTCCTCATGGATAATAGCAGTATAGCTTAGGAGTAAAAAAAAAAATCTACTTCAAAATTCACACCCTATTAATGATTAGAGCATAGTAACAGATTCCTAACATGTTTGCCTTGGTGGGGGAGATGGTTATAGTACATTCTGCTACACAACAACGCTTTGTGTGGTATTTACAATATGAAAAGCAGAGAACTTCCCAGATGGAAATGGAGTATTCAGAGTCTGTGTAGGACTGATTGCTTATCTGTGAGTGACGGGAAGTGGAGCTGGGCTGAGATGTCTTCAAACAAGGAAAAACCCGGCCTAGCAAAGACTTGTGTACAACCTGCTCATCTGGTCTGACTAAAAAGGAAGTGAGCTGTGTAGAAGAGAGGGAGAGGGAGAGAGAAGGCAGTGCAGAGTAGTACAAAGCCTTGGAGGCAGCATGAGGTATCTGTGATGTCAGAGGAGGGGGGGTGGTTAAAGGGGCGTGGCTAGCTCAGCTGAAACTCTTGCAACACCTATCTGGCTCCAGACAGACAAGAGAGAGTATTGTTCGAAGAAGCTCTAGCCCTGTGGGAAACTCAAAGTCAAAAGATTCAATACAAACCCAAGAGAATTCAGCAGGGATTTGATAAGCGAAAAAATACCCTTCACGGTAAGCCTTGTTATTGTCTCCACCTACTACCTGTTTAGCTTTTTGTTTCTGTTTTAAGTAGTCAATGGGTTTTTATGTGTCATTTTTTACCTTGTGCTCCTCTAAATGTTCTCTTTAGTCTGGTGTTGTACGTGCTCTCTGTGATCTAGATACATGCACTCTGTCACTGTGTGAGCCTCACTGTTGTAAAGGAAGATATATAATGTGTTTATAGTTGGTTTGTTGAGTATAAATTATGCTCAGCAAATATGTTTGTCCCAGTGGAAGTGGAGATGTGTCAGTTTATTGTGATTTCTTACCCTAGGCACAATTTCTCACAGGGTACAAGATATATAATATGTTTTATAGTTTGGGGTAATTTTGGCTGTTACCTTCTATCAGGTAAAACAGTGGTTATACATTTTCTCCTACATTAATCTCAGCTCCACTGTTGTGCAGCGTCGAGAGCAGGCAAGAGTTGTTCACAGGCAAGTGCCTCCAAATCTGTTTAGTGAGCCCAGTATCAGTGGAGGAAATGTTTCATTCTGACATAGAAGTCTTGCCTCTGTTTTCCTCCACAGCAGAATGAAATGAGAAGCTGGCCTTCCGCCTGGCACGATTTTGCTCCCTGCAGTTGCAGCAGCATTATAATTGCTCCTGTCTTAGCCTGAACCTACACCTGACTGGCTGGCCCGCTGAGCCCCATTCACAGCTTCAGCTGTTACCTTGTTTCTGCTAATGTTGCAAGTTGACCAGAAAAAAAACTGTGCTAAAAGGCAGGCTGCAGTTGTTTTAATACCTGCCTCCCTGTTGTGTTGTTTTTTGGCAAGATTGATCCCTCTCGTATGTGAAGCTTCTAGCTTTTCTGAGCAAACTGATGCCAGTGTGTGTTTTACAGCCTTTGTGTATAAAATGACATTTCTGTTTATGTACTGTAAATCCACATTTAATCAATAGTCCTGTGTTTGCTTGCGTACTCAGTGATGTGTAATGTCTCTCTACTCCTCCCCCCCTTTCCGCCAAACTGTTTCTTTTTCTCTGCAGTTGTTTCAGTGGAAGCAGCTGGAGAATTTGTATTTCCGAGAGAAGAAATTTGCTGTGGAAGTGAACGACCCACACAGGTTAGAGAAGGCAAACCACTTGATCTATCTTAACTGATCTTAATAGGTCTTTTCATTGTTTTTGAAGTGTTCCCATTTTAGCTGCTGCTCTCTTGCTTCAGATGTCCTTATCCTACACCTTACACACTGCGAAGGGCATGTGCAGCCAGTGCACCATTTAGGACACTGTGTTAATATCTATGACCTGTCTGTTAAATGAGTGTTTTCCTGCTGTTTAAGGGCCACTTTATGATTCTAAGGTTGTTATAAGACCTCTGCTCCTCACACTGGCCTTTATGTGGCACTTACTAAATCCCACTGTCTGTTTCACAATGAGTTAGATGTCGCTGCTCTTCTCCTCTTCAGTAGTACACAAACATCCACAAGTTTAATTGGATAAAGATTTTGTAATAATTCTTTTCTAATATTTGTTTAACAAATCTTTTTTTAATTAAAGCCTTGTTTATCTACCATCAACTGTTTAGTTTTTGTATGAGGCTACTGACCAGATTTGCTTCTTGTATCAGTACTGAGTGTTTGTCTTATTATCTTTTACAGAAGAACAGTAACCAAGCGAACTTTCGGACAGACTGGTCTTGTTATTCACACATGGTATGCCAGCCACTCTCTGATTAAAACCATCTGGGTGATGGCCATCAGTCAGCACCAGTTCTACCTGGACAGGAAGCAAAGCAAAGTGAGTGTCTGTTTTCTCTTCACTGATTTACTTTACATTGTTCACATTTCCTGCCAACTCAGATTTAGTCAGAAACAGTATAATACTCCTTCTACAGTGATGCTTGACCTGTGTAGAGAGCTTGCCTCCTATCAAGTGACCCGCATAAGCGACCCACCTCCAGATCAGGGTCAAGCCTGTGTGTGTGAGTGTGTGTACTTGTACTTGTACTTGCATTTGTACTTGCTACATAGTGTGGACTGAAACACGGTTTTTACCTACAGAGTGAGGACATTTTTGGAAAGCGGGGACATTTTGGCCAGTCCTCACAACTTCAAAGGGCTGTTTGAAGGTTAAGGCTTGGTTTTAAGGGTTAGGTTAGAATTAGGTTAGGGTTAGGCATTTAGTTGTGATGGTTAGGGTAAGGGGCTAGGGAATGCATTATGTTAATGACGGTCCTCACAAAGATAGAAGTACAAGGGTGGGTGTGTGTGTGTGAGGGAGATCGCACAGGGAAAAGTTGATGCTGGCGGAACAAATGACTGACTGATATACAAAGTGTGTTTGTGTTCTCCACTGGTCAGTTTGTCAAGTTATAATGTCACCCTATTAGAAACTTAATTTTGGGTAATAACATCTTAGCATTTAACGGATTTTTCACCAGGCTGTAAAATGAACCTTTAGACAGATTAGCGCACACTAAGCCTGTCATGTCTTTCTGTCTGTTCTTTCAGTTTCCATATGGACTAGAGTTCTGTTTAAAAGGTTATTGTGCAAGTGCCACAGCCTGGTGTAACAGTGACTGTTCATCATGTGATGCACTGCCTGATCCGTGTCCCATGCCTTGTGTAAATAGCTTGGCAAACGGATATCCCCGGCCTCCAGGTTTAATGTAAATAGGTCCCAAGCTAGTAAACCTTATGTTGAGAAATTGTCGCGTCCTTGCTTTAAAAGGAATAGACCTCCTGTTATATATTGAACCTGAAGTAACAGGCAGTTGGATAGCTGAAATTGAAAATGCACAAGAGCTTGTTATTGCTCTGAGTGAAAGATTTTTATCACTCTGGTGATATAGTAGGCAGAATGGTATAATTGTAGTAGTAGTGCCTATTATTATGAATACTTTTGCCTTGTCTGTTACTTAAGAGGAAACATATTCAACTCAAAGTAAACTACAATTTGCCATATAAAATGTAAAGGGGTTTTTTATGACCTCAGCATTGAGAATAAATAGGAAAAGGCACAGGGTGTTCATAGCGGAGGTCCTTGTGCGAGACTTAAAAGTTGTCAGAATGCCCTGAAGATACATTTGTGGTCCATGTGTTTTTATGATGCATATTATCTGAGCATTGCAGCTATTTTGCAGTATGAGAGGTGTGTGATGTGCATTTCGTGGTGGAGCTGGATGAGTGTGTGTGGCTGCAGTCAAATGAGGTTATTCAGCCACTGTCTCCCTCAAAGGCAGACGGTCTGTCAGCGTTCATCCAGGAATAGAGTCCACACTGATTGATGAGAGAGCAGTGCACTTGGCGTACCAAGCATGCAAATGGAGCCGCCACTCTTAGGGTTTTCCAGTGGCACTTTTGGCTGCGCCGAGTCAAACCGTGCCGCGCTGACTTGCGTTTCCATTCCATTAGTTTAAAAACATTTCAAAACAAAATTTTCTGATTCACTGCTTTATTCTCGCTACACCACTCCCTCTCTTCATTTACTCTAATGCTTGCTCGACCACAGCTGCTCTCTCGCTCAAGACACACCTTCAAGTGGGTGGCCCTGGTGGCCGCGCTGGGCTGACGCACCGAGTCAAACGGAGTCGAGCCAAGCCAGCACATGTGTTTGGAAAAGGGCTATATTGCAGTGCGCTATCTTTAAAATGAAATACTCAGAATCCCTTCTTCACTACTCTTTTCCCTCCTCTTCGTCCCTGTTTCCTCCTCCTAACAGTCAAAGATGACCACAACCAGGAGTTCAGGAGACATCGCCATGGACCTCACAGAGATCAGCGCCCCGCGGATCAGTAAACTTTCCAGCATGGAGAGCAAAGACCAGCTTATCATGGCCAGCAACGGAAGCCTCATCTCAGCCAGTAAGCAGAGAGTTAATCACGTAATGGCTTCAGTTCCACATCAGATTGATGAGTGATGATTTATTGCTATAATTCCAGGTTCTGCTGACTCTGAAGTCAGTGAGGAACAGAAGAAAGAGAAGGTTGCTGAGTTGAAAAAGAAAGAAAAGGGCCTTCAAGACGCACTGACAAAGAAACTTGAGGAACTGAAGAAAATTTGCATGAGAGAAGCTGTGAGTGTCTCTCGTTCTGTTATTTTCCAGTGACGTTTAAAGCGTCCGCACTCAGCTGACTGTCGGTTTGTTGTTCTCATTTGCAGGAGCTTACGGGCAGATTGCCTAAAGAGTATCCCTTGGCCACAGGTGAGAAGGTTCCTCAAGTACGACGCCGTGTTGGGACAGCCTTCAAGCTGGATGACCTTTTCCCCTATGATGAGGTTAGTATAGCTAATGTTGTGTTTTTGTTGTGATATATTTCTGTCTGTTATGTTATTTAGTATGTCACACTATGTTGAAACACAGTTCTTACACCTTTGTGTTTGTTTACCTAGATTAAGATCATATGACATTTTGAAACGAGGATTAAGAGTTGAACGTGTTTTGAGGCATACATTGCATAATACTTTGAGTGAAACATTTGTTGTGAGTTGTAGCTGGTTTCCATCAACAAGTCAATTGGGAAAATTAAACTGAATGAAAGTATAAATGTAAATATGAATATGTCAGCACACTGAAAACGAATGTTTTTAGATAAATTCCATATTGTGTCTTTTAACTTAGAGATGTTTGAAGTCTGTTTCTCTGTCTGTTGACAGGATCTGTCTTTATTTTTGGGAAATTCCCTGTTAATTGTGTGTGTGTTGTATGTTCCCCTGTAGGACCCACATCTGAGGAATCTGGAGAGCAGGTTCGCCTTACAGCAGAAGATCAAGGAAGCAGCCCTCAAGTTAGCCAACGAGGATGACCTCTGCAAGACGGTGAAGAAAAAGAGGAGAAACAACTGTCTGGATGCAATGAGGAAGCTGGAGGATATTGAGAAGGAGATCAACGCCTACAGGATCAAGATAGGAAAGAAACCCACCCAGAGAGCCTCACTGATCTTAGCAGGTAAATATCATAAACAACTGCAGTGAAAACTCTAAATAGGCTATGCTTTGCTTGCATATCAAAGCTTGAAATTCATTTTTATGGACTATGAATTTTTTGATTTGACTATGAAGTGGTAATTGATTGAAAAGTCTCACTATCTATGAAAAGTGGAATATCAGAGGCGTCTCTGAGGACGTTTTCTCTCTTCTGTTATCAGATGATGTCAACCCTTCAGACCTCAGCTCTCTGTCTGACAGCCTCACTCTGGATGATGGTAAGTGCCCAGGTATGGCCATGCTCAGTGTGTGTTTGTGTGTGTGTGTGTGTGTGTGTGTGTGTGTGTGTGTGTGTTTTACTTCATCCTGCCCTATTTACTGCATTTTAGATCAGTTTTAACCAAGCAAACACTTTTATCTCCCAGATGATGAGCTCGCTTCCCAGAGGCAGCGGTCCAGGTCGGTTCAATATTCCCCAAGACCACACCACGCAGAAACTCTGAACATCCACTACAGCAAAGACAGACGGGCCTCTGCCAATGACCAGAATGCAGACAGCAGGTATACAGCTAGCATTGACACCCATGAAAGATATTAATATTTAAATTTTCAGTGTGTGTCTGATAGTTGTTTTTCTAGAGGCCCGAAGCATGGAGCTAAGTACAGACCTGTAGAGTAGATCCAGAGCTACATTCCTGTCATTCACCTCAATCCTCCTTCTCCTGCCTCTCCAGCAATCTCCCTCTTATCAGCCCAACGCACCGGCTTTAAAAATAGATGGAAAAGAACATGTCGCTGCCTGTGAAGGAGCAGACAACACTTCCAAGCTGAGCAGAACAGGGAGACATGAACGTGGCTCTAGGAACTTAGTTTAAATGGCAGCTACTTCATGACTGTTTACAAAATGATATGGGTGATGTGTTGCCCTCTGCATCAGAGATTTAAACTCATTTAAAACAGTCATAATGGTTGCTGTGGCATGAAAAGAAAGATCAATGGACTATGTAATGGAAGTCATTCAGGTGTAAGTGATGACTAAAGTGCTGCATTCAAGCAAACCCAAGGTGGGGTTTTTTTCCTTCAGTTTTGAGAGCAAGTGAAGAGAGGGTAGAGGTGTTTATCTCAATAAAAAGCTCTGCCCTGAAAACATATCTTATCTGTGTTCCAGATTAAATTACGACCAAGTCCCGGAATCACTCCACTGCAGTCACCGTGATGCCTTATCAAGCCACAGAAGCCCGTTTAAACCGGCTTCCAGACAGCCACGTGATGCCTGCAGCATGCCCCCTACCCCCCTCCTCACCCGCAATGCCTACAGCAGCACCCAGCTCAGGTAGGGCCCTGACCCATCTGTGTATTTCTTAATATATTCCTTTTTTTTTTTTCTTGAATATCTGCATAACAGCTCTTGTGTGTTTTGGTGTATATGTGAATCAAAACACAGCTATTCAATTAAGTGTTTTCCAATTGTAGATCAGAGGATGCTCCACAACATTTCCGCCAGCGTAGCGGTAGCCTGGAGTCCCAGTCTCAGTTCCAGACGGAGACTGAACCCCCTGTGCCAACGTTCACCTTCTCCCCAGCCCGACGCAGCAACAGCACCGAGGTCCTCGATGATGGCTCCTCCTATACAAGCCAGTCCAGCGTAGAGTACAATGTTTCCGGGAACCACACCCACAGACGCAGAGCTCGCGGCCGCCACAGAAAAGACATGTACGCCAACACAGGCAGCATGCCCAACCTGGCTCAGTCAGACACCCGCTGCTACGCCTACCAGTCTCGGGGCAGACCCACCACGACAGCCTACTATGTGACGGGTTATCCCAGCTACGCAGAACCAGAGCCTTACTCCAATGGAGTCTACATGTACGACAATGAAATGGAGGGACACTATAACGTCAATCCTTCGTACCACCCAACCCCAACAGCTTATCACAGCCACGATATGCACAGTCACTATGGCAACGACGAGATAGATGGCATGTCACAGAACCCGTACGCCACACTGCGGCCACCCAGGAACCGCCCGGTGCCCCGCAGCAACGAGCAGGTCAGCAAGAACATCCAAAAGGCTTTGGTGTCTGAACACTTGAGGGGCTGGTACCATCGCAATGCTGCACAGAAACAGGCAGCATACAACTATGACTACGACAGAGGCTCCCAGCAGAGCCTGGGCTATCAGACCATGCCTGCACCCTACAGCCACAACAACAGAAACACCTCCTACTCATCAGGTTAGATCACTGCACCGTATATTACAGTCTCTAGTGCATTATGTCGTTGACCCTTGTTTCACATGTAGGTTGGTCATTTGCTGACTTGCTGTACCAATTTTTCTCCAGTGTCCTCCAGTGGAAACTGGCACGGCCACGTGAGTGGTGGTGGTATGTTGGAATATGACATGCCCATGCACGCACCGCAGTCCTACTCTTACAGCACAGCCCCCTACAGCCACTCCGCCCACAACAGGTGAGGAAAAAAAACTTTGCCTCCACTCAGCTCCTTATCCAATAAGCCACTCCCTGATCCTCCTTATCTCCAGAGCTAAGTGCTAGTGTTTAATTACCTAGAATGGATGGCTACAGAAAATATAAGCAGCTATTTGGTTTTGTTATCCCTTACACACAACAATACTGTGGACTGATGTGTAGCCAATGTCACTTTTTCTTCAACTTCACCAACTTCAGTTAGGAAATCAGAAAATATCCATATGCTTAACATGACGGCTTGGTTCAGCAGTAGGATTATAGAATCTGTGCAGCCAGCAGTCAGTTCTTCCTCAGAGCTTAAGAGTGGTTTTACTCTCCTCCTTAACTGTCCACAGGCCCCTGCTTTCTTATAGATATGGCGCCTCCCAGCTTTTTAAGGGCTCCTGGCACAGCCCTGATGGCCAGAGGCGCTGTACCCTTTTCCCTGCTAGTTCTTCCTCCTCTACCTCCTCCCTGCCCTCCTCCTCCTTTCCCTCCTCCTCCTACTCCCCTGGCTGTCGGGTCAGGCAGGTGGCCTCTAGCCCTGCACAGCCACAATCCTCCAGAGGGCACAAGCTCAGTAAGGTGTCCTTTGTGAAAGGTAGTTCATAGTAAGTAAACAGCAACGGCCGGAGCCTGTGCGTTTGCTTCTTTCAGTTTGCCCGCAACGTGACTCCATAGTCTGCTTGTTGATGTTTTGAAGTGAACTTTGCATTTTTGAGATGTTTGACTGATCCTTCATTGTCATGTATGATAAGGTAACTGCATGGCTTTAATAAAAAAACAAATACAAAAACATGGCTGCCCTACTTCCTCTTCCAGCTGGCATATTGTCATCCAGTGGTCACATTTTTCTGCAGTGTGCCTTTACTGCTCAGATTTTTTTTGTGTGTGTGTGTCTTTTCCTCTGCCGTTTGCCTTCCTCTTGGCCCATGCAGAGGCTCCCTGCCCATGTGCTTCCATTCCCCCTTGACCTTTGCCCCCTCTCATGCACAGATGTCCCCCAGAGTTTGAGTGGCGGAGCTGTGATAGGATGGCGCGCCCTGCAGGGCCTTTAGAGAGGTGTGGTGCTGTTGCCTATCCTACTGACCAGGAAAATTACCCCCCTCCCCCCCAATAATTAAAGTCACAGCACAGAACAAAGGGTGAGAGACAAGAATGTAAAATTTCCCCACATGGTTATCATGGTGATGGTGATGTGTCTTTTTTTTATATGTGGCAGGGACTGACAGAAAGCTCCAAATCATTTCATTTTACTCTTGCTGATTTTTGCTTTATTTATCTGGGTGTCTTGTGGTGGTGGGAGAGCACTTGCGTGGCAGAGGGAAAAAATGTGACCCCTGAATATTGTCGCATTTGAAGGCCATGTGTGGGCTATGCGTGTTTTATGTCTGTGTGCATCTGCTGTTTTGTTGGGTGAGAATGTTTGACCCTGGGTTTACCCCTGTCTGAAATTAACATTAACATCCCTGAAACACATGAGGTAACTTAGTACATGAGTGTTTTTTATATTTCTTCTTTTAGTTTAGTTCCTGATCTTGGCACTACAAAGTTGAAATATGACAGGATGGTTTCGACAGCCCAGGGTTAATTCATTCTAAATTCCTAATTAACCAGTCACAAGCTACACTCAGTTTGCCACATGTCTAATGTGTTTCAATCTTGTATGTTTATTACAGATCCTACATAGATGTCAGCCAAATGGACCCACACATCAGTAGCCAGCACACTAACCTGGAGCCAGAAGAGCAGATTTACTGGCACGAAGACTCAAAACCGGGAACAATAGTGTAGTTGCCTATCTGTCATCGTGATGTATTAATTTTTTCACCTTGACAAGTTGTCATTGTGCCTTAGACTGCACTTACCTGTTTTTCTGTACAAGGGGATCCAAAAAATGGAGAAACTTAACTTCTGTGGAATTCAGCGCGTAAAGGAAATGAATGCAATTGCTAAACTGACCCACATCCTTGTGTTTAAATCATAACAAAACCCCATAGGAGCGTCTACATGTCTGGATTGCGAGTGTTTGTGGCGATGGCACTTGTGCACTAAAACTATACCAGGACCTGCTGTGGACTGTGTGATATAGCCAAAGGGAATGTGGACTAAACCTCCCCAGTGTTTCTGTGTAGAGATACCGGCTTCACAAACCAAGGACTAGGACTGTCTCTGTAAGAGGATACTGAGCCCCGATGAACAATGAGAATGACTCATCCCGATGTGCCACTTACACAAATGTATGAGCACTGTAACCATGAAGGATTGGACATGGATTGATAAGGACATTATCAAAATGAAGGATTGAACTCATTAAAAATGAGTTAAAAAGATGGCTACTTCCTGGACGATTTTGCAGTCACCAGGTCCAGTTTTATCATAGCATTGCTTGTAGCTACCACTGTGTTTCCTGTAGTCTTGTTTGTCATTTACAAAGTATTCAATCTATCTCACTGTCAGTACTTACAATACAATTGAGCCAAATGCTTCTATCACACCGTTTGAGTATTACCCAAAGTCGCCAACTTTGATATCACTGCCACATCTGATCAGTCACTGCAGGAACACAAAAAATCCAGCTTTGTTTTTTATTTTAACATGGTTATTTCATCCATGCTGGAAATCATGGACTGGTGCTCCCAATTTCTCTTAAGAGAATGAAGCTGTATGTAAATGTTGGTATTGTAAATACACTGGTTCTGTCTTTTTCTTTTTTAGAGCATTTTTATGTATTTGAAAAGCATGTAATATATAGTAAACAATTGTTGTTAAGCTGGTTCTTAGTAATTTGTATAATTGCATTTGTTTGCATTAAAAAAATCAGCATTTGAATCAGCTGTTTGGTTTGTAGGTCATTTATTAAAAAACAATGCACAGACTTTGAAACTTCTCTGGGAAATTTAATCAAAAGAAATAATCTCATCCCTCTCAGTGCAGGAAAACAAAGGATTTAAGTCCAAATCCATTAAATTAGGTAATTGAACGTCTGTTCAGCCAGTTCAATTAATGAAATGGGGTTTGAAGAAAGTACAAGGATTGTCACCACTTACAGAGGAAAATAGCTAAATAACCTAAAGTCTCAATTACATTTTATTGCTCTGATCAGGCTTTGTCACAGTGGCTTAGGATGGTGTTCTTCATCAACTGGAACACATAAATGTATTCTCCACATATAAATGGTTTGGAAACTGCTTATCTGGGGTGCATTCAAGGAGGCAGATACTATTACTGGCTACATCCCAATTTATATAATATATATATTTTATTTTTTTTACCTTGTTAGGATGAATGCAGAGCCGCAATTAGTCATGATGAGCGCTAATTATGAATAAACAATGTTTTTAGAAACGCTGTCCTGCTCCAGAGCTCCGTCGCTCTGCTGTATGGTCCCACCGCCTCACTGTGTTGCTAGGCTGGTTTTCTGTGTCCTTAAGCCATAAACCAACCAAACCAGTCTTTAAAACCTGTTCCCTTCATGATAGGCTATAACCCATTCTTCTGTCCTCCCTGTAAATGACAAGCTAGTGTTTATAGCACCAAACCCTCCCTGTAGAAGTCTGCTGTACATATGTATTACCCCCACCCAACCCCCAATCCCACCTCCTTTCCCTCCCTTCCTTCCCCAGTCGGCACACCACTACGAGTGTATCCTGCCACTGGTAGCCTCTTTAGGAAGGTTGCAGTTGAGCAGTTTTACTTGCTCGCCATTCCCTTCAGTGCTATGCTTCTTGAGCAAGCTCAGGGGAGGTCTCCGACACTTCCAGCTCCTCTGCTTCACACGAGGCAGTGAGAGAGGGGGAGTGCTCTCTATCCAGCTGTCTCCCTCTGTCTCTGTTCCTCTGCTGCTTCACACCAGCTGCAGCCAGACATCAGGCGAGGCTGTTCCAGCTGACACTCGACTACATAAACAATGGGCTCTTATGTGCTTTACCTTCATCTAACACACTACAGACAAAACTCTAATATGGAGAGCAGATTAGGGCTGGGCATCAAACCGTGATACTTTTTTGGCATGACCAAAATGTGTCCATAACACCGTGTATCAAAAACCCAATTTAAAGCTGCCCTAATCAATAAGTTCATATTAACCATGGATTAAATGACTATGTGTAATGTGAAAGGTTAAACCCACAGAGAATTATCGCCTGACTCTGTTCTCTCAGTTCCCCTCAGCTCTACAGAGTATTTTAGCGTCTTTCAGCTCATTGTTTTGGTTTTGCAGCTTCACCACTCTCATCAACCCTGTTTTTAGCTGCAGCAGGCAGCTGTTTTTGGCAGAAAGACTCTAACAAACCGACTGTAAGCTGCTTGCCCAGCACAAAACAGAAGACAGAGTTAGCAACAACATAGTAAACATAGTGTAGCATTTAGCAGCTAAAGAGCCAGACATTTCATCAGGTGGACAATAATACGATTCCAAATGAACGCTAATGTTACTCTGTGTCTGTCTGCTGGATGCGTAAATAGGCAACTGTCATATCGACTTTATAAGATGATACAATGTCAATGTATTTACATCTTGTTCCGCAACCCCCAAGTACCAAAAAATCACCTAATGCAGCTTTATAGTTATGCCAATTTTAAGTATCGTTTTGGTATCACTACTGTAACTTAGGTATCAAATCGGCACTAGTATGGAACATTTTTAAACAATACCCATAGAACAGACAGATGTCCCACATAAACAGCTAAACCCCACCATAGGGCTCAGCCAAATTCAGATTAAAGTGACTATAAATCACGTTGTGCTGTGGCTTTCCCAGGATCAGCAAATTTGCCTTGATCCAGGGAGTAATGGCTCTGACAAGAGGGTGAATAGTTGGATTAGCTGACCAGCCACATACATACAAGTCTCGTTCATGGGCTAACATGGATGACCTTCCATCAAGGAGGCAGTAAAAGCAGCGTGGGTGTATGGGAAGGTTGAAGAGCTCACATGCAAAGGTTACAGCGGGCCATCATTAACGTGTCACATGATCAGCTGTAGTGTAGGCCCAAGCAGCCGGATCTGCTGAATGACAGGCTGTTTGAGTTATGAGACTAGCTAACCAGCTTAGCCAGCCAAAAGCCAAAGCCTCTCGGGCAAGCTGAGGGATGGAGGGGTCAACCCAAAGGCAGCGCGCTGTCAAAGTGTGCTTGACCGAACACTATCAAGTATTGTATTATGCTAGATTACTCCCTGTCCCATGCCTTTGTATTGTGGAAACAACACAGGAGGCAGATGTTGCGAGTCTAAAGCTTGCACAGGGAGAACTGTGTTGTTACTTAGCAGCTAGTGCAAAAACAGTACACAGGTTTAGTTTTGTGTCACATCCACTGTTGCCTTACTGAAGATTTAGCTTTGGAAGCAATTATGGTTGTTTCAAAATGACAAGTTAGTTGAGTGTTGTTGATTCATGCAGAAACACCAAGAAAGGATAAGTGTTGTTTTGTACAGTGTCAGGGCGCTTCCTCTGCTGGATTTATTCGTCTGTTGAGGAGAAAACACTGAAGACAGACATACACCTGTTGGGTGTGCGGCAGCGCACACGCGTTGGTGGGATTCTCACAGCAGCTGCAGCAGCAAGAACAAGGGCCTCCACTGTGCCCTTGGAGACATGACTTTACTTGAGTTTATTGCCACCAGTGTTTGTGTTCACTCCTCCAAATTGCACAATATGGATGGAGATGAGGCACCGCAGGAAAGGACATAAATCACTACTGTAGCACAGAGAGGGAAAGCCCTGCAGCTCAAGTCAAAATAGTAGTGGAGAACCACCACTGAGGTAAACAGAAGGGTTCATTTCAAAAATACCATGCATTCCTTAATAACAAATGATGCTGCCTGAAATGGATTTGTCTTTTTGAAAGCAAAGAGTTAATATGACACTTTGTTTAAAAAGTTCTCTGAAGTGATTACTCTTTTTAATGCCCATCATCCTTATCTTAATGTTTCCCCCAATCCTTACACGCTGCCACTTAAAACTAAATAACAGAGCTTTATGTTCCAGATGGATTCTCGTTATCTGCAGTCAATTTCAAATGGAATCCAATAAAAAAAAATTAACAGCTGAAGTAGCTGACACAGCAACTAACTCGGGTTTGGAGGTGAATGACTGCAGATGAATCCACTCCGTCACTGTGCAGCGCTCAGCTCTCCACACTATAATCTACTGCAGCCCATTGATTAGCATTGGGGTAAGTGGAGAGGAAAGCAAAGTTAGCCAATCCATCACCCAGGGGGCACTGTCAAGATTAAACAGTCAGAGGTGCAGGAGGAATACGGATGGGCATGGGTCTTGACCTCACATTCCTTCAAAGTCTTCATTTTAATTACTGACACAGTGATCTGACTTGTGTTTGGAGTGACTTGTGTATTTCATGGCTCAAGACAAAGCAGGGCTTTCACTTTTGTCTGGCTCATTTTATTTGCGTGAACATGAGGTTGGTTGGTTTCCATTCAAATGCATACTTAAATAAACTGTTAAATTTTCTGTGAGTAGACATTATTCAGAAACTTGAAACAATCCAGCTTTTAGAGTAGCTTGGCAATGATGTGTGTTGAGTGTGCACTTTTTTTTTTTTTATTCTTTGTTACAAAGCAACACTTGCGTTGCTTTCACAATTTTAGTTGAGAGTAAACTGGCAGGACTGACGGCTGTTTCTAAGACTGATTAAACACAGATTTCATACCTCAGCTGTGTTGCACAGGAACACTGACACATTGCATAGCAGAGATGTGAAGCAGCACTGAGATGCCCTCATCACTGTTTAAGAAAAATACCCTGACAAGTTCTGGGTTGAGTGACAGATACCCTGAGGTAAAGATAAAGCCCTTCAGATTACAAGCTTTCTTTTCAAAACACACGGGTGAACACGCTGTATATGAAACATACTTTAAGAGGTTTAGACAGAGATTCAGAATTGTGTTACATTCAAGTCACGATCTTTGGCCAAAAGAAGAACACAGTCCAATCATTCCTTCAGTTTTCCCTCCAGAAAGCTCTGGATCTTTTGAAAGTTCTCCTCCTGCTGACCCAGAGCCTCCAGCAAAATGCCCATGGGTGACCTCTTCAGTCCGGCTCCTTCGATCTTGTTCTCCAGTTTATTCTTTATGTTGCGGAGGCGAAATGAAGCATGTGCAAATATCACTAAAAAGCAGATGGGGAAAGTTTTAAATGTTTGGCAAAAACAAACCTATAAACTTTTGTTCAAGTCAAACTATAATAACATCAGTCTTTGAGAATCTGAGAGGCTTCATTTCAAAACATGTTTCATTGATTATGAAATAACTGTGTTGCCTTAGGTTAATTTCATAATGCTTCAAATGCACCGATCATTACGCTCTAAAAATATATCTATTATGTAATAAAGGTAAAACTAATTATTTTTTTACATTAGTTTGTTACTTTTTTGCCAAAAAATGATATCGCAGTAACCAGGTATATATTAAATTTGTGCGATTCAACTTCTCTTCCCACTGCCATAAATGTCACTGTCCAACATGATCATCTTGAACTTACAAGCCAGAGGTAAAGTGATTGCAGACATAAACACCATGACGCTCCCCAGCATAGAGATTACGATGTAGCTGGCGACCATGACAGCGACCACAAACGCTGTGGGATTCTGCCTCTTAAAGTTGTTGATCACAGCTCTGTTGTCTCCGGCCCACACTGAACCCAGGAAGACCCCCGACACCACGGCCATGGCTGTGAACATCCCCAGAGGGTTCAGGAACCTGCAGGGCAGCAACACAAGACACGTGAGAGCAGAGGGGTCAGTTTAAAACTGCTCTGATACAACTGGAGCCCAGGCAGGAGCTCGTGTGTGGGCACTGGCTCCACCACGTGGTTAGATGTTGTTTGTACAACAAAATGACCCCTATTAGTCTCACAGGCTGTTGTCATAAAAATAGGATAGAAATAGGACCACAGATGATTAGAATTTTATGTAAATGTGAAATTATTCATTTTTCTCCATTATTTGGATGCATTTTTAAGAAATAATAGTACTAGTTTTGAGAATGGTGACACAAACAACAAAAATATTCATGCTCAAAATTGTGTTGTGTTCATCGTCATATCTAAAAGAAAGAAAGAAAAGCTCTAAGTCATTTAATCCATAAGTCAATCAAAAATCAATCTGTGTCTATTATGAAAATCGATGAATCGTTTCAGTTATTTTTCAGGCACAAACTTCAAACAATCTCTGGTTCCAGCTTCTCCAGTGTGAGGATTTGCTGCTTTTGTTTTTTGTCTTATGTGACAGTAAAGTGAATATCTTTGGATTTTGGACTGATGGTCAGATAAAACAAGGAATCCAAAGATGCCACTTTAGGCTGTGGGGAATTACAATGTAAATTTTTCACTATGTTCTGACATTTTATAAACCAAATGATTCATCGATTAATGGCGAAAATAAACGAAAACCGCTGCCCTAAAAACCAAAAAAAAAAAACCCTTCTTTTTCAAAGTTCACACCTGCAATAATTTAGTTGTGACACAAAAAAAATAAAATGAAAAATATTGTAGTCAGTGTGTTTAGTGCTCCAACGGTCCTTTACATCAGGACATAGATTTTCATCCACATCACACCTATTGTTGTACTCTCCCTGGCCAGACACCTTGAATAGAAAAGCTTTGTGTGACAAATCCAGCCTTGGCATGACTACAGTGATGTCATCAGGCCAAGTCCATGACCTCAGTGAGTGTGACCAAGGGCCCGTCTCACAAAGCAAGTTCCACTTACTCAGGCTCTCTTTGAGGTATCTGGCTTCACAAACATTGGTGGTCCTGGAAAACTGGTCTCACAAAGCTGAACAAAACAAGGCTCGCTGAAGGTTTATGTGATCAAAATGTAGCACGAATAAAGCAATTAAAAAGTGTGCAGTTATTCTTCCCATTTAAAGTAAAAGGCTAACCACCGCCTGCCACTAGGACACAGTGCACCTGTTATGTATTTGGCATTATAATTATTGAGTTTATAAAAACATTTTCTATTCAAAAGTTGCCACATAACAGAACCTGATAGATACTGGATTTTCGAGGTTGTTACTGATATGAAAGTTTCAAAAATGCGATAACAATATATTGAGCAATATAATTTTTTATTACATAAACACATAATATACACAAACATTTCTGACAAGGATAACTTAACTTCAATTTTTCAGGATGGTGACCAAGATATGCACTGAGCGGGACACTTTAAAGCTGAAAAATGAACTTGCTAATGTCCTCTGGTGGATAAACTAGTCAATGGCATCACTGTTTCTAAATGACCTCAAAAATATCTTTGGCATTTCTGTACTGCAATTTCTTGTTACTTATCGCCTGAGATAAATATCTCTGTGATAAGCTAATATCAGCCAATATATCTGCCCAGCCAATTTATAAGTCGGGCTCTACCTCATAATATTCACTTTATTACAGACACTACATAAACTATCTACCTAATATGAAAGCCATGTTTTATACCTAGAGTGGGGCATCGATTGTACTGCTAACATTTTCTGTATTTCCAATATGATAGATTGCCATGCAATGTACAGTCTCTCTACTGATTTGTAAGGATGTCATTCTAAACCTGCTCCTTGTAGGTTTGGCCTATTGCATTTGTTACCATGGCAACTGAGAGCTCCAGCTATCTTTGCAAACAAACAAAAAAAAAAAAAGGTTAGTTGCCTAACCTACCAGTGCTGCTTTGAGATACAGGCCCCTTGTATCCATGCTGTATCCACTGTGAAATGGTGAACACGAGTGAGGTTTTTTTATTTTTATTGGATGGGCTTGAAACCTCTGATGGGACCCCTCACATCGTCAAATACGTAACTAAGTTGTGCAACTGTCGCTTCTTCGTAGAATTTCTCACCTTACATCCCCATACCGCTACTGCCTGCTTTTTTACGACACATACAGCAGCTGATCAACCTCAACTTCATATTGATTATAGAGTCAAAAGTTCTGCTCCTCTGCATATCACACACGTGAACGTGCTGACACAGCAGAAATAGATTCTTCTTCATTGGAAAACACCTTGAGACTATTACGAGCAGAAGACCCTCAGGTGAGGGCTGCACTCGGTGCCTGCAGCTGTGTTAAATGGTCTGCCGCCATGCTTTCTATGTTACAGTTGTGTGAAGAAGAACGGTATGAGGAGACCCAGACTCATTAGAAGTTCAGTGAATGCAGATGACACTGTGATCGCTGCATCACCAGTTTGCAACAATGCAGAAAAACTGTAACACCTGTGTGAAAACTAGGTTAAAAACAAAAAAGAAAAATCAATCCCAATAGGACAATACTGCTGTGTTACGTGGGTAATTGTAAGCCTATGGCCAATGATGTGTTTGGGTGTTGAACACAGAGACACATTTTTGAGATTATGCACTGAACACTTTTGGCAATGCAAATGAGGTCCGTGCAAAAGCGGAAACTGGATAAAAATAACATGATATGGTTTTACGTTACACTAAATGTGTCAGCCTTGTTGGTTTAGGGTCATAACGCAAGACTGACTCACTGAGAAATGATCCAATACTGGACTGGCTCCCTAATCGGGGGAGTACAGGGGCAGCTGATTAAGCTGCTGTTTTTTCACAACTGTGCTATCTGCAGTGCAACAGCTGACTAGACAGCTTAGGAAGCCTTCATGACCATAGCAACAATATGTCATCCTAAGGCACAGTGGACAGACCATGACAGGGCATAACTATTTTTAGTTGGAACAAAGTGCCAACTAAAGCCAAGATATTTCCTTGATGAGAAATTTAACCTCTTGTTCCCTGATCTGATTGAATCTACCTTGTATGGAGCCATCAGATAATAATAGAGTTCTGCAAGCAGTTTGCAGCAGTCAAGGTATGTGCTTGTACTTCGGAGCAATGGAAATCTTGATTTTGGTTCATGAACTGTATAAGTCGGGGCCCCAACATTGCTCCTTTCTCTCTCCGAGTCAGTCTGTTTACAACAGCGCACTTGAGTACATCATGGGGGCCTCACGTGATCTTATTTGCATTTTAACACGTATAAATAACCAATGAAAAAGTCTCTTTCCTACGTGAGGTGCACAAACTGGATAAAAGTTCTCGACTTTGGTTTCCATGTTGAGATAGAAGAGACATGATAGCTGGCACAATGTCTTGCTATTCATTCTTATGGCACTCCTTCCAACTCGTCGCCACGTAATAGTATACATCCTGTCTGTACCCTCGTTTTAAATCTTTTTAAAAAGGAGGCTACATCTCAGTTTACACAGGGCAACAATGACGAAAACAATACACCAGAAAAGGTGACGAACAACTTGAAAAGAGAATACCATATAGGTGCGAACTACCAAATAAACACTAAACAGCTAACGTTAACGTTACTGTATTGATGTCATAAGTTACCATATGTAACTTACCCGACAATGAGGAAAACAACGATGGCCAAAGCCAAATAATTTGTTTGGTAATAAAGCAGGTTGCTGACAACTCTGTTGTTCCATTTCGCCAAATCTTTCACATCTGGTTTAGCGAATCTTTCCGATCCGGGGAAGAAGTCGTCCCACGGTCTGAGCGGTGTCAGCTCAATTTTAGCCATTTGCCTCCTGCTCCGTTTACTAATCTGACAGGACCGCAGAAAAAGCCGGAAAGTCGCCTGACGCTACAAACTACAGTCTCGCGAGAAGCCATTGGCAGCACGCGCTCTTAAATCCCGCCTTGTGAGCCTGACGAAATCCGACACTATTGGTCAGCAACCGCACGTTATCGAAACACTTCCTGCAAAGCTTCATGGCAGAGAAGGATGTCATGAAGTGACAACTACGTTGTATGTTCATACAATCTTCTATTTAGGTTGCAGGTCAGTTATATGTCTGTTATATTTGGTATGTTTACTTTGACATGTCGATGTTGCTCATGTGCTGGCAATGTGTGAACAGTGTAACAAGTGCACGCGGGCCGCTAAAGCTCGCAAGCATGACTTCAGTGACATGTAGCTAGCTCGATAAAAGCTGACAGACAAACAAACAGAAGCACATGACGGCGTTTTTGTTATTTGTACAGATGTGGAGCAGAATACTGAGTCCTCGAGTGTTTGGTAGAACAGGTTTCTATTGGAGGAGTCTCTTCACAATGCAGCTGAAGACCAGTGAGTTCCAGTCTCTGTTCAATGATGGACTGAATGGACTAGCAGGTGAGATGCAGCTGTGACCGGACACCTGCCAGTTATGGTCACTTACAACTCTGCTCTTCTTGACTTGTTTCCTACAGACATGTCAGTAAAGATAGTTTGCGGGAGAGTGTTTTTTAGAAATGAGAGAGCCATTCGAAGAAGAACTTTGAGAGGAAGCAGGAAAGTTAATATTTATGCAACCTGATCTGATTTTCCACAACTTACTTTGAGGATTTAAAAATAAAATATATTGCGAATATGTGTGAAGACTTTTAGAAACACTGTCTGTTATATAGTTTGACCACCAGAGAGCACTGACATGTTTGTTTTTCAACAGTAAACTGTCCCACTCAGTACAAATCTTGGTCAAAGTTATTTTAAAGGAACATATTTAAGGGCTCCTTATCAAAAACGTTTGTCTGTTATGTATTAATGTAAAAAAAAAATTAATCTGCTGATATATTGTTGTTTGATTTTTTTTGTAAATATCAATGTCAGAATCTGCGTCAAAAATCCTGTAGCGGTTAGGCTCTCCATGTCTCCAAATCTAAAGGCATATCATAAAGGCTGTTTAGGCCTAGTTATTGTTCTGAAAAGAGAATTCCCTTTTATAAAGATTTTTTTTTTTTTTTAGGTCGAGCTCTACTATTTTACTGTTTTGAGCTCTAAAAGTCTTAAAGGGGTACTCCAGCTTTTAAGGTTTGCACTTCCATGAAGTTGGGGTACTGGGCCAGAGGCTGATTAAAAATGAACAGTCAAACTCAATGCAACAGAGGCCAAAATATTCAGACTTTTAGTCCCCTACATTTCCCATAATGCAGCCGATAAAATCATTTAGAAATGTTTTTGTATTGTTAAATGACAATGGAATTCATTATCTTGGAACGTTTCTTCTCTGGCTCTGCCCCTCCAGGTTTAACTCAAACCAGTGAGATTGTTTATGCCTCCAGACACACTTCTCTGAAAAGTTAACCAACTCCTGTAAGTGTGCGTTTGTTCTTTCCAGAGGTGTTTGAGAAGCACCAGCATGAGCTGAGGATAGCTGGAGGTGCTGTACGAGACCTGTTGTCTGGGAAGCAGCCTCAAGATGTAGACTTTGCCACCACAGCCACTCCAGAGGAGATGAAGCACATGTTCCAAAGTGCTGGGATCAGGATGATCAACAATAAAGGAGAGAAGCATGGGACCATTACAGCAAGAGTAAGAGGCTGACCTGTTTGTGCAGGCAGGATGTAGCTGTACCCTGCTTTCACTAATCATTGTTTGGAAAGCTTCCAAACAACATGGAATCTTCCACATGGAATCAATTTGATCGATCTAATAAGTGGGTCTTAAAGGTGGGGTATACAATTCTAATCCAAAATGCGTCTTTTTGTCAAATTTAGCGAATATTTCCTCACGGTCCGCTAGCTGTCTGTTGTGTGTGTGCTGAAAACCACCATTCCAGCCATGATTTGTGTGTAAGGTAATGTTAAATTACTTGTCCACAGACATTCAGCTTCCTTTCTAGTTTGCCAAGATATGCTGCTGTTGTGATGTTAGCTATAGTAGCAGGAGAGTTGTGAGTATTGCTGTCTGGAGCTGGTCTGCTGGCTCTGGGAAACCGTCTCTTTCTCTGTTAGCTTCGCAGCAGCAACTGTAGCGACAGTTTGCTAACCCACAACCTAGCTAAAGTTACTTACATTATTTGCTGTCGTTGTTCGCTCTATATCATGGTATTTGTCATGGTATTGGATTTCTCCAGAATTGCATACCCCACCTTAAGTCTTGATTTAAAGATGTTAATGGATGGATTAGCCATCCTGATGGATTTAGGAGAACATTCCACAGATCAGCAGCCCAGTAACAGGAAGCTCTGCTTCTGATTTGTTAATTCTTGGAATATGTTGCACCTAATGAGCAGCGGTTGTGGGCTCCAACGTAGTGCCTCCATAAGGCTGGATAAATATAGAAATACTGCAATGTGCTAATGGCATAAGGTAGCTTTACCATGTACAAATTGTGACACAACGATATATTTCTGAGTGCCCTCTGAAATACTGCACTACCCACAAGTGAGAGAGAGTGGAGAGGGACATTGACTTAAGAATCAGGGAATATGTACATGCCACTCAGATTCTATCACAGCAGCATTAGGGCAGTCTTTGCTGTGCCTCTAGTCATCTGTGTTTTGTTTATTGGTCGTCTTTCATAGCTGCACAATGAGAACTTTGAGGTGACCACGTTGCGAGTGGATGTTCAGACAGATGGACGTCATGCAGAGGTGGAATTCACCACTGACTGGCAGAAAGATGCGGAGCGGAGAGACCTCACCATCAATTCCATGTTTTTAGGTATTAGTGTGTTTGTCCTCCACTGAATTAAATTAAATCTGTTGAGGAATCATAATGACTCATCTGTGTTTCCTTGCATTTTGGAGATGCCCAGCATGTGGTATCAGTTCAGGTACATTCAGGGGATATTGTCACTTATTTTATTAAATTTATTACTCTTTACTGTGTTTTTTGATGACTTTTCCCCCTCACAGGGCTTGATGGCACATTATATGACTATTTCAAAGGATACGAAGACCTGCAGAACCGTAAAGTTCGGTTTGTTGGCAGTGCTGAACAAAGAATCCAAGAGGACTACCTGAGAATACTGCGCTATTTCAGGTGGGCTGCCTCATTTCACTTTTAACGTAGTTTAAATATAAAGTGAAAATCATTGTTTTTATTCGTTTGATGTAAAAGCGCTTTGACCTCAATCATCTCATGTCACTCCAGGTTCTACGGCAGGGTGGCCCTGGAGCCTGATGACCACGAGCCTGAGACGTTGGTTGCGATTAAGGAAAACGGTCGTGGACTTGCAACTATATCAGGAGAACGGATTTGGGTGGAACTAAAGAAGATGGTTGTTGGTAACCATGCTGCTCATCTACTGGAGCTGATGTACAGTCTGGGACTGGTCCAGTACATAGGTGAGAGGGGAGGAAAGGGTTAGGCAATGAAAAGATTTTACATGTAATTTCTGTAGTAGAAAGCACACACAAAAGAGGAGCTGGTAACAGTCCATCCGGAAAGTATTCACAGCGCTTCACTTTTTCCACATTTTGTAATGTTACAGCCTTATTCCAAATTGGATTAAATTAATTATTTTCCTCAAAATTCTACAAACAATACCCCATAATGACAACATGAAAGATGTTTGTTTGAAACCTTAGCAAATTCATAAAAAATAAAAACCTGAAAAAATCACATGTACATAAGTATTCATAGCTTTTGCCATGACACTCAAAATTGAGCTCAGGTGCATCCTGTTTCCATTGATCATATTTGAGATGTTTCTACAACTTGATTGGAGTCCACCTGTGGTAAATTCAGTTGATTGGACATGATTTGGAAAGACACCTGTCTATATATAAGGTCCCACAGTTAAGTCAGAGCACAAACCAAGCCATGAAGTCCAAGGAATTGTCTGTAGACCTCGGAGACAGGACTGTATCGAGGCACAGATCTGGGGAAGGGAAATTTCTGCAGCATTGAAGGTTCCAGTGAGCACAGTGTCCTCCATCGTCTGTAAATGGAAGAAGTTTGGAACCACCGGGACTTTTTGTCATGTCTGGAGGAAACCAGGCACCGCTCTTCACCTGGCCAATACCATCCCTACAGTGAAGCATGGTGGTGGCAGCATCATGCTGTGGGGATGTTTTTCAGCGACAGGAACTGGGAGACTAGTCAGGATCGAGGGAAAGATGAATGCAGCAATGAACATAGACATCCTTGATGAAAACCTGCTCCAGTGCTCTCTGGACCTCAGACTGGGGCGAAGGTTCATCTTCCAACAAGACAACGACCCTAAGCACACAGCCAAGATAACAAAGGAGTGGCTACGGGACAACTCTATGAATGTCCTTGAGCGGCCCAGACTCGAACCCGAATGAACATCTCTGGAGAGATCTGAAAATGACTGTGCACAGATGCTGCCCATCCAACCTGATGGAACTCAAGAGGTCCTGCAAAGAAGAATGGGAGAAACTAGCCAAAAATAGGTGTGCCAAGCTTGTAGCATTATACTCCCAAAAGACTTACAGCTGTAATTGGTGCCAAAGGTGCTTCAACAAAGTATTGAGCAAAGGCTGTGATTACATGGGATGATTATTATTATTATTATTATTATTATTATTATTTATTTTATTTTTTTTTTCTTCTTTCATGTTGTCATGATGGGATATTGTTTGTAGAATTTTGAGGAAAATAATGAATTTAATCCATTTTGGAATAAGGCTGTAACATTACAAAATGTGGGGGAAAAAGTAAAGTGCTGTGAATACTTTCTGGATGCACTATATGGTAGAAACCTGAACAACAAAAAAACAGCTTTAAGTACTTCTCACTTTACTTACCTTTTACCTTACTTTAACAAGTATGCTTTTTGACCTATGGGCATCTGAGGGGGAAAGAGAGGAAGGGTAACATGAAACAAAGGTCACTGGCCAGATTCTAACCAGGAAGCCCTAGGGGAAAAAGATGAACTTAAACTGTTCATGACAAGATGGCAGTTATGACATTAGTTACCACTTCTTGGCATCAAGTAGAGAGTACTTTTTAATTTTAAAAGGAGTAATTTAAAAATGTTATTTTGGGAAATACACTCATTCACTTTCTTGCCAAGAGTTAGATGAGAAGACTGATATCATGTCAGGATGCTAAATATGAAGGCAGAGCCATGTGCCAATTAGCTCACCTTATCATAAAGACTGGACAGAGCCAGGCTAACAGTTTCCCCCTTCTTCGAAAGTTCAAGTAATAGAACATCACAACTGCAAACTGACAATTTTTACATTTCTGTTTGTGTATGAATTAAACTGTCAATTAGTGAGCTTTAGAGGTGCTGGTAGGTGGATTATAATTTTTTCTTTTAAACTTTGGACAGAGCCAGGCTAGCCGTTTTTCCCCCTGCTAAGCTAATCACCTGCTGGCCGTAGCTTCATATTTAACAGACAGACATGAGTGGTATCAATCTACTCCTAACTCCCAAAGTGTCAAACTAATTCTTTAAATGTTAACATGATTTGCACACGTGAACCTTGAGGCCATTGCTGGTCAAATCATTGGTAATAAAACATTGGAGCTGAGTGAGTGCTTCTATTGTTATTTACCTTTTTGAAAGTGTCTGAATTCTGATCATAGTTCTGCTTATCAATCCCATTTATAAGTGCTTTCTATGTAGATAGCTTTTTAATAAACTGGCAGGTGGGGGAAAGGGGTTTTATACAATTTAGTTGAATTAATCCAGCTCTGTTTAGCAAAACTAAAATCTTAGTGAACTTACATAACTCTTAATAAAAATTAGAAATGGTAACAACATGAAATGCTGCATATATAGGAAGCAACATGAATTAAATCACGTGACAACAAAGATGTCAGAATTGACAGTTGCTACTGCTCTGGAACTAGTTGCAGCATACCCTGACTAATATCTAAAATGATAAAATGGGAAAATATATCTGTGCTTACTAAACATTTTTAGTTAGGTCTTCCAATTTAAGGGGATAATGTATGCCCTCATACGACCCCTGTTAGAAATAAGTGTTTTGCAAATATTGCGTTTTGCCCATGTAGCTCAGTTTGGTAAAAATGTGCCCACTTGTTAGAACATCTTGTGCTTTTTTTTGTCATGGCTAAGTGGTCTGAGAGAACATGTACCCTGATATTATTCTGTTGTTTGCAAGGTACAGGCATTAGTAAGGGGGATCAATAGTGTCAAAGCTCAACAATTCTCAAGAATCTAACAATCTGGAGTTTCTAAAGGGCGAAAGATTCAATTTCCATCCGTGAGATGGAGTGGATTAAATAGCTCCTGACTTCTGTGGTACTGTGAACTCTGGTATTAGTCAGCACTAGACAGAGATGATTCAATGACCCATGATTATTTAACTCTTCTCAAGTTATTTTAATAACTACAGAAGACTTCTACCAGGATACTAATACTTCAGGCATGTTATTAACAGGATCCCAATAAAATGTATTGCAAATGTAACCAGTATTGTGGTCTTTGTCTAGCTTAGTTTATGTAGCTGTTGTTTAAAGTCAGTTCTGCTCATCCCTCCTGTCCCTGCTCCTCCTCAGGTTTACCTCCAGATGGCAATGTTGAAGAGATGAAGCGAGTGTGGCAGAATGCCAAAGACCACTCTCCCAAACCCATGACCATCCTGGCTGCTCTCTTCCACTGCCCAGAGGAGGTGGAAAAGATGGACATCCGACTGAAGGTGTCCAGGGAGGAGAAGAATCTGGCTCTGTTCCTGGTCAATTACAGACGGGAGCTCCGCAAGTGTGAAGATGAGCCGGACAGCCTCAAACCCTTCACTGACTTTATCATTGACGTAAGTTTCAGCCTCCTCCAGTTAGTCTGTAGAAACAGATGTCAATTGTTTGTGTGTTTTTATAATATTAAAGGTAGGAGAGATTTATAGTGGAACACTTACCAGAACAATGTGGTCATTGGTTTTAGCCAGTATTCAGTGTACATATGATATTGGCAGGCAGGATTATTCATCATAGTATGTGCATGTATTGTGTTATGTGCCAGTGAATGTAGCCAGTGATGGCTGATAGCTTAATTATCTTATTTTGAAGCTGAATGGACAGACACCTGTAATGCAGTGAGAAATCCCCCTTAAATCACTTTAACACTGTACCTGCAAGCATTAAGTGTGAGTGCATTTCTGGCTGCTAGATGAAGTTCAGTCATAAGACATGCTTTTTAAGCAAAAATGCCAAAACTTCACTGGTTCCAGCTCAAATGTGAATATTTGCTTGTATTCTTTGATAGTAAACTGAATACAGCCTGTTTTGGGTTTTGGACTGTTGGTCAGACAAAACAAGCAATTCGCCGATGTCACCGTGGGCTCTGGGAAAATGTGATCAGCATTTCCCCAGAGAACAATCAATCAATTGATTTTAATCAAGTAAAATAATCATCAGATTAACCGACTATGAAAGTAATTGTAGTTACAGCCCTACTTTGAATAAAGGAATCACATACTTCCTTGATCTTGCTGGGCAGTGGTCCATCTGCATCCATAACGCATATCTGAATGCAACATGTTCCTACCCTTACTAATAGGGCTTTGCGAAAAGCATTTTAGGAAATGTTTGTTATCACTAACTAGGATTGGGCTCTGATAACCAAACCAAAATGTATCTGGTTCCAAGGTGGTAAAATACTTTGATTTGTTCAGGTCTGGGTCTAACAAATCTCTTAATTGAATAATTGTCTCTGCTCACTTTTATTATTAGCAACAAGCAATTACCAGAACATTCTGGTAGTAATTTCTCTAAATAACAAGTATGTAATTTGTTTGGCAAAACTTTACTTTAACATGAGTTTTAGGTCTTTGATTGGCAAACATTTAAGTTTCAGTTCTTAGTTTAGTACTTTAACTTTTCTCAAAACAGTTGCAATCTTAACAAATATCTTAATTTAAATAGATTAAAAAAAGGATTTGAAAGGATTCAGATTTGGTAAGATCATTCAACACTGGATTTAGCTTCAGTAAACTTCTATTGAAACCCAACCCTGTCACTAATTGATGCAGATTTAGCCTTTGGATAGTGACCTGAATGGAGGGTGTGGCATTTTTCGGTTGGATACTTTGAAAATCTGATTGTCCTCTTGCTAGTTTCTCCAATGTTACCTACTCTAGCTTTGAAGGCCATGAAAACATATTTACTCACTCGGCTTGTTATAGGTGATGGCGCCTACTGTTCATTGACACACAGGACAGATTTCTATTTTTTTTTTTAATTTTTTTTTTTTTTAATTTCTGTGCTCTTCTTACTGGTTTGAATTGGGCCAGGCTCAGTTGGGAAAAATGTGATGTCACGAATTTAGGTATGTTTGAATCAAAATGTGATGACAGTAATGGAGTTGTTTGCTTATGGTGTCAGCTGTTGGCAATCAAATCTGATCAAACCACACCCTCAGTCCTGATGAAGCAGATTTGCTGAGTGTTACTAAATGTTCAACTCTAAATAGAGAATACCTATAGAGGTTTTTTTTTCTAACTTCACCTTTTTTTTTTTTTGTTGCTTATTTAGTCACAAATATTTCACGTTATAGAAAATAGTTAAAACCTAAAACCAATTTTTCAGGGGCTTTAATTCACACACATACTGTGTCTTTTCAGAGTCGGGAGCTGGATTCCCAGAGTAAAGTGTGTGAGCTACTAAAGTATCAAGGTGAGAAGAAGCTGCTGACTGAGCTCTGCAGATGGTCCATCCCTCGCTTCCCTGTGAGCGGTCACGATCTGAGGAGGATGGGCGTCACATCAGGCAAGGAGATAGGCGCCACCTTACAGAAGCTCCGTGACATCTGGAAGAAAGGTCGCTATCAGATGGACAAAGATGAACTCCTCAGTTACATAAAGCCTTGAATGAGCAGAAAAGCAAAGGTATTGTTGTGTGTCAGACAATAATAGTCTGGACACTGGACACTGTAATTGTGCGGCTCACAGGTATTAATTGCGCAGACTGATGCATGTTGTTGAGAAAGGACACTGCAAGACCTGAGACATGCATGAATGCACCTTCATTCTAAATTACCCCAGGGCTATCTTGTTCATCTGCATCGCCATGTAAGTTCTAAGAGATCACACACAATATGCTCTCAGCATCACAGCTGCCACCATGTGTCAAAATATGTACTGGACAATGGCAGCTGATTTAACCACAGGGTGTTATTACAGAGCTCTGCTGTTTATGCAAATTCTTTGGATAAACAGCTGATATTATACTGATGCTCAGCTAATTGAAATCTTAACTTTTTCACTCTGGGGAGCCCTGGTAGCTCACGTGATTGAGCGTGCCCCACGAATCCAGGTTCGATTCCAGCCCTTTGTTGCATGTCATCCCCTCTCTCTCTCTGCCTGCCTTTCCTGTCTCTCTCCAGCTATCGCTATCGCCCAATAAAGCAGAAATGCCACACACAAAAAAGAAAACTTTGTCACTTTGTCTCACTAGTTAGACTGGTGTGATGAAGGAAGATGAAACATGAAGGCAGGAATCTGATGAATAGTGAAAAAGTGTCAGGTCAGTAACTATAGAAAATAGTTATTTTCATTATTAAAATAAAACAATATTGGAAAGCAGACGTTTAGGGTTGATTGTTTTGGTTTCCTCTTCAGTTTAACTGCAGTAATGTATTTCTTTGCTATGTTTTCTGTAAAGAAACTGTTCTATAAAAAGGTTATACTTTTTATTGGGAAAAACTGACATGGTGATTCTTTTGTTTAAGTTAATGCACTGCAGATAGATAGATAGAGATACAAATAAAAAAAATTACAACACTTCTATTTCTTTGGCACTGTCAGAAATATGTCCTGTGCTGGAGTGAGGTTGCTCCTCCCTCTTGCAGAGATGAGGAGATATAAAGTCCTCTCCCTCTCCTTTACTCACGCCTCAGTTTGCACCTGGAGACTGCAACACTTGTGTTGGTTACTGGAAATTCACCCATTAAACTCCCACAACGATTTTTCTTTCTTTCTAGGAATTACCTTTTGATTACATTAGTAAGTCTAATTCCAGGCTGCCTTCTTACATTTGCTTTGTATTTTTTAAATGCCCCCACTTCAGCTGAAATGCTTATATAACGGTGTTCAACTACTCATTGCTGTATTTGGGGTGAAAGCATGGCGTGGTTCAGTGTAAATCTCAGTAACATCACTTTGGAGGGTGAGCTATCTGGGGATGAACTGCGAGATGAGCGCTTGGCTCAAGTGGAAATAGCTCTCCTGTCCATCATCTTCTGTGCTGCAGGAATCCTAAACTTCGGGCTCTTGTTGGTGCTGTGGAAGCGGAGGAAGCAGCTCTCTAGGATGCGCGTCTTCGTTTTCCACCTGTGCGTCGCCGATCTGGTGGTCACATTCTTCCAAGTGTGTCCTCAACTCATGTGGGACATCACTGACAGATTCGTCGGTCCAGATGTATTGTGTCGCGTAGTGAAGTACCTGCAGGTGGTCGGGATGTTTGCCTCCTCTTATATGATAGTGGTCATGACGATAGATCGATATCAAGCCATCTGCAACCCCATGGTGACGTTCCAGAGGCGCAGGGCGCGCTGGAACGGTCCGGTGTGCGCTGCCTGGTGCGTCGCTCTCATCGGCAGCCTCCCTCAGATCTTTATCTTCTCTCGGGTCGAGGTCGCTCCCGGTGTGCACGACTGCTGGGCGCAGTTCATCAAGCCGTGGGGACCGAGAGCCTACGTGACCTGGACGACTCTAGTGATATTTGTCCTGCCCATACTCACGGTGATCGTGTGCCAGGTGCGCATCTGCCGCACCGTGCACATTAACTTTCACATGAAGACGCAGCACGTCGGAGAGGCGGTCAGTAAGCCGCTGTCCTCCAGGGCCAGCAGCGTGGCAGGGGTGTCCAAGGCGAGGGTGAAGACGGTGAAGATGACCGTGGTCATCGTGCTCGTCTACATTATCTGCTGGACGCCTTTCTTCACCGTCCAGCTCTGGTCTGTCTGGGACGTCGAGGCGCCCACTCACAGTAAGATAACAGGGTTTGGGATCTTAAAACATATTAAAAAAAAATAAATAAATAAATAAAATAAAAAATCAAATCTGATTGTAATTACTGTACATTCTCAGCTGTGATGTGTTTAAATTAGAAGAACGATTGGCTATAAACTCCATCATCATGAGGCAAACTGACAATAAAAAAAAAACAATGTGAGACTTGGAATAAAATAAATATCCTTGGTAATTTACAGCATGGCAGATTTTCTCTTCACCTTCTGAGAGCAAGACCGAAATGTATTCTGACCCTGCAGTTTTCACAATACATATTTATTTAATAAAAATAACATACAGGCAAGGGTGTCATCTCCATTTAAACGCACTAACTTTGATACAAGTTGTACAATACATTAAGTCAGCCCTAGAAAGGTTACTGCTAGAAATGAAAATCAGGATAAACTGAGTTTAATCGATGACTATCCAAAATTAGAATATGTCCATAACTAGAAATTGCTCCTAATCTATTAAAACAGATCAAAATATAGGAATTAAAGGCACAGTTGAATATTTTTCTTATTTTCTCAGCTGCAACCTTCACCATCTTGATGCTGCTGGCCAGTCTGAACAGCTGTGCGAACCCCTGTATCTACCTGCTGTTCAGTGGGAAGATGCCCAAGAGACTGGTGGCCCTGATGTGTGTGGGTCAGCCCGATGTGAAGGAGTCCATTCAGGAGGAGGCCACCATGGTCAGCTCCCTGTACATCAGCCTCAAGAGCCTGTCAGACTGCAAATAGAAGTACTGACGCCTCGGACGCTTTTCTCACCTCAGGCTCTCATGGCTCTCTTCTGAGAGAGACTTACTGAAATCCTCTAATAAGTGTGAGGACAAACATCACCGCAGAACTACAAGTCCCTGTAGTAACCTTATATTGTAGTGAGACCACATTGTAGAAATGAACAAAATGAACACTATGAAATGCTTTCATGTGGAAACTCTACATGGAGTACCAGACACACCATAAATCTTTATAGGGATTTTACAGTGTAACATTATGTATGATGCAGTTGCTATAAAGTCCCTATTACATAACACATACTTCTCAAATATTAAAGGATTTTTTTGCCATGCTAGTGGTGTGGTTCTAGAGATGGCAGTCTGTCGATCAGTTGTTTCACCACTTTAGTCCAGACTGAAATATCTCAACTACTAGATGTATTGCCATGATATTTTTGTACAGACTTTCATGGTCCCCAGGGGATGAATCCTAACAGCGTTGATAATCCCTCGACTTTTCCTCTAGCGCTACCAGCAGGGCAAAGTTTTCACTTGCAAAATCTCAACATCTACTCGATGGATCGGCACAACATTTTGTACAGACATTCATGGTTCCCAGAGGATGTATCCTACTGACTTTGGTGATCCCTTAACTTTTCCTCTAGCATCATCATCAGGTCAAAATTTTAATTTGTGCAACACTTTGGTTTTTGACCAAATACCTCAAACTAATGGCCTTCCCATCAGCCTCACTAAACTAAGATGGTGAACATGGTAAACATTATACCTGCTAAACATCAGGATGTGAGCATGTTAGCATTTAGCTCAAAGCACCCAGTGTGCCTAAGTCCAGCCTCACAGAGCACTAGCCTGGCTGTAGACTCTTAGGTACTGTGTAGTGCTGACTAAAAAACTACCATTAGGCCCCGCAGCAGCTATCAGGCTACGCCATCATAAATCTACTGTGCCCTCCGACAGGCGACGCCATTCTCTAAGCCTGACCTAACGTGCCCTTTAGTTGCCCAAGCAAAGAGCAGATACCCTGCAGCTTGACCTGACCTTATATCTACATTGTATCTGTTAAAGCTAAACTTATGGTGGCATAAAATGGGACATTTTACTGTTGACCAATGAATCAAATTGTATTCGGGAATCACAGCACAATATTGATCAGGTTATTTTACCAGAAAGACATACATATTAACAAGAATCATGAAATGGACACACCATTTGCATAAAATGTTACTTATATTTCATTGCATGTAATCATTTTTGTCAAAGAGGTTTGCTGATCTTGTGAAATGAATAATAATTCTTTCTGAAATTCGTGTACGTACTGTGTGATTTCACTCAAATGTAAGTGTGATGTGTAATAGTGTAATAGTTATTATGGTATGTCCTTTTAATGTGATTCTTCTGTCTACATCTGCATATATGATTATATATATGATAATGGCAGATACTGTATCTGTTAGTTGTTAGTTAAGGGTCAGTTATCAAACAGATGGGCCCGTGTTTGTTAAATCTTAAGTATGTTCAGATTTGCAGCAAGATGCTCACTGATAAATGTCAATATGTTTACATTTTTCAAAGACTTTCTCTCAACCCCTAAGGAGTGATAATCTCTGAGGTGCTGCCAAATAAACAGTTGTAACTTTTCATGCGTCTGTTTTCTTTCTTCCCAACAGCACTGTCTTGTTGAGAAAAATGTCCCTTTGGATTTAAAGCTGAAATATTTATTTTCACTCTTGAAAAGGGCTCAGCCACACAGACTTCTGTGTGTCTGCAGTTTATCTTGTTTTTCTGCAGGCCTCTGTTTTTCTGCAGTATGTCACTTGATAGTTTTCTCATCTTCCATTTGAATAATGGGAATGTGAGAAAACCATCAGGTGACATTTTTCAAGGATAACTGCCATGTTTTGCCTCAGTGATTTACAGATGTCTTATTACCTGCAGAATGTCATTATGACTGAAGCTAGGTGAGAAACATGAGCAAAACTTGTCAAATGGCAAGTCTTTCAGTGTTCTGTATTGAATAATACATTTTTGTGAAATTGCTTTCACCAGGTTGCACAGACAAAAACAACCAGAAATCTTTCTGCAATAAGTGCTCTATTTTTCCCCTCTTCAGAGATTGAAACTTCTAAATTTTTATCTGCTAAAACAAAATTGTCCCTATGGATGTAAACGCACAGTATGTAATTTCTGCCGCTAGGGGTCTCTCACATCAAAACAATAAGAAAAGATGTAGTTTGATGACATCACAAAGTAGCGTGGGATCATGGGAGTTGTTGTTAAACAACCACCATTGTCGATGAAAACCTATCTGACATGACTCAGGCAGAAATCATGTTCACGGACAAGGTAACGTATTAAAGTTTTATTCACATTACGTTTAGTCACGTTCACCGACTTCCTTCCTCACTCTCTGACGTATCGCGTTTCCCCGGGAAGTTATAGCAACTAGAGGGGATAAAGGGGATATGACGCTATTTACATGTGACCAAATGAAAAGCCTTGAATAAAATCACGGATTTCTCTGGGTTTGAACATTGTTGGAAACATTTGGGATAATGTAAGTACACAGCTCGACAAAATATACAACATAGGTCTAGTCGTTTTTAGACATTTTAATGCGGAAATGTTATATGTTATACCTTTAAAGTTGAACACATTGTGTAACAGTAGCAAAAGAAGAGCCTGACCTTCAACACTAATGGAATGACCAGCCACCACTGCAGCATCCCCAGCAGCTGGACATGCAGAGAGGGGGAGGTGGGGTGAGATGCGGCTGACAAGTCATGGTATCATTCCTAATTTAAACTATGCAACATGCACCATATAGTCTTAATATTTTATTAAATAATTATATTCAATAAGAGGAATCATGACAATAACACTGTTTTTAATAAAAAAGATGCTTTAGATTACAGCCCGCAAATGACTGTTTTGTACATACGGGGTACCTCGGTAGGCACATGGCAAGAAGTAAAGACTTTCATTGTACACACACCTTCGAAAGGGGGAAAACTATAATAGCTACAGAAATCTTCTCAGTGTCACTCAATAATAATTACTTGATATATGGTATATGTCACTTAAAGAGAGTGTTGATCTGTGGGTATAAGGTATTAAGAGAACTGGATACGACACCGCTGCTCAGCCTCGAGACTGCTACAAAAAAAATCCATTGCGGCCCAAAAAGAATCTTCCCCGTAGACCGCCATTATCTAAAAGTCGTCAGTAAAACTGTTGACAGGACAAGTCGAGCTGCAAACAAGGACAATTATTAATCTTTGTACTATGAATTTTTAATCCATGAAGGTTTTATATTTGTAAAACTTTCCCAGAGCCTAGAAAAGCTTTATGTGCATGACATCATCACAGTGTAAAGACTAGTGGTTGAAGAAGTAATCCTTTATTTAAGTAAAAGCACCACTACAACAATGTAAGAATACTCCATTACAAGTAAAAGTCCTTCATTTAAAATGCTACTTAGAGTCCAGTATCCAGTTCTTTTAATACGTCCATGGTACCATGCTAGTGGATGCACAGTACGTTTGGAGCAATTCAGAGCGCAAGAGTTTCGGTATTCAGAGCTCCAGACTAACGTGTTACATTGGTGGCACTGGTGCGCCTAACTTTTTCATTAAGGTGCACCAGCACACAATTTAGATGCACCCAATAATACATTTTAAGCATACTGGCCATAGCCATAGCCATACTGGGCATAGCGGTGAACTGCAGTTTAGTGAGTGTGGTTTCCCACATTCATTAACAGACTTGTCTTTGCTATGCAAGTTATACAAGGTAATACATGTTTCATCAACAGCAAAAATATATAAACCTAAATGTTTTTGCAGTTAACTAGATTTTGGCACACCTGCGTAATAAGCCAGGTCACATAGACAATATATACTTTATTACAACATAATATAATGTTTCAATAGTGGGAAATGTCATGTGTATTGTAGGCTACTGCACAGCGGTGGCATGATAATGTTGGACAACGTCAATGACTGGGTCTATGACAAGGACTTCTTTGACTGGTGTATATAAAGGTCGTAAAAGCATGCTTTGCACATGTTCATAAATTGGAAATATTGGGGAGTAACTGGCTCAAAGAAAGCCCCAAGGCTGAAACGAATTAGTGTTCTTAGTGCTATCCAATTAAGCCTTCCGAATCTCCTTAGTGCTGAGATGTTTTTGTCATTCCATGTTTTGCATAGATTAATCGATGACATGTAGCAAAATGGTTATGATGTTGCTTATCTTAACTTCAGTATCGTAGAGAGCAGCTTTTCTTCGAAGAAGACATTTTTCTCTTGTCGTGAAAAGCGCTGGATATTCGCTTTTCATTTTATATTTAACTATCTGCTTGTAATCCCTCGGGTCCATTCTCTTACAAAGTTTGAGCCGATTAACCATCTCACCTCCTCAAATACATTTCTGAGGAACATTTCTGAGCTTGAAGGCTACATTTATATGTGGCTCTTCAGTAGTGGTAAGTACAATGGCCATCTTACCATTAACAAGATAGATTTATTGATCATTTAACAACACAGGGTTGTATAATGAGATTTTGTTTTGTAGTTCCCTTTATGCAACTAAAAAAAAATGTTTAATGACTAGAAGGGTTTAACATTATAATGAAGGGTCAAAGTGTATCTTAAAGATTAACACTTGGCTAATGTGTGATATATTAAAGTTACAACTAATATATGGATAGTAATTTTTTGTTTTGTTGTTTTGTTTGTTTCATTTTCAGTAACATGAATGTGGAAGTGTAAAGACTGTACTGCAGAGCAAACTACAAGATATCACTTATTGAAGCACTACAGGTTAAAACATGGCCACTTTGGTTGCAGACATCCTTATCCATGCACATATTCAATTTTTTTTTATCAAGTTTAGTCCTTTAAACAGAAAGTAATTATTGTAGGTGATTTCAATATTCATGTGGACGTTGAAAATGCCTTAGTACTGCGTTTATCTCATTGTTCGATTCGATTGGCTTTTGTCAGAGTGTACATAAACCCACTCACTGTTTTAACCACATCCTCGACCTTGTGGCATTGAAATTGAACATTTAATAGTCTTTCCACAGAGTCCTTCATTATCAGACCATTATTTAATAACTTCCGAGCTCCTATTACTGGACTACACACCATTAGGCCATTAGGTGGCCCACAACCAATCTGTGGTTGCCCCCGTGTTCCTGCTCGACAACTGCTACTGCAGTTGTTGTTATTGGCTCTGTTACTAATACTGACATTATTTTTCCTATAGCTGTCATTCCTATTATTCCTAATTAATTAATATTACCATTACATTATTACTATTTTAAAATTCTAGTTGGTATTTGCATTGCGCTTCCCTCTCCCCTCCCCCTTCCCTAAATAAAATTTAATTGAATTGAAGTGGAGTGTCGAGCATCAAAAACCTTTTTGTGGAACGCTCTGAAGCGGCACAGAGGAAAGCTTAGAGCAGGAGTTTTATCCCAAATCATCTAACAAAAGAAATCTATTTGGATCCAAATGTTGAACTGTTATAATTAGGAATGGAATGGTCTTAGTTTTAAATGATGTCTGAATTGGTTTTAACAGAGTTTCACTCCTGGATTTTTTCTATATGTGTTTTGCATTGTCAATTTAACAAAACTCTGTACACTGTAGAATTATTTTTTTTTACACTGCTGATATGTTATTTTAAATTCAGGCAGCTGCCTAGGTTGGTTATTTGTAGTGCTATATTGTGTTTCATTGGTAATAAATGAACTTTTTCACAGAACCAAAGTAGTGTGATTTGAATTTACTACACTGTGTGGATATTGACATAATCAGGTTTAGTAAGTCTACTTAAAATTACTAGCATTATAACAATGAAAACCAGTTAAGTAAAACAAAATTTAGTGGTTACCACACTTATTTAAGTCAGTTAACTTGGAACTACAAAGTATAGCTTAGTTTGTCTTACTAAATACAGTTTAATAATGGAGGTCCAACTGGTTTCATTTAGGTTTAGTCAGTATGATGATATATCTTTATGTTGACATTAATCAACACAGTTAAGTAAGGCAAAATAAACTGCATTTTGTTGAATTTATGTTAATTATGTTTAATTAGCTGGACAGTGACCTATTATATCCAAATTGAACAGATAATGTTGGAATTGCCTAATACAGTCATGTTGGTTGCACATAAGTAAATTATTGCCATCTTAATAATAGTATTAAATTATATCTAACATAACTTGCTTTGGTGGAAATTGTTGACATAACCAGCAAATAATTTTTTGTGTGTACCTTGTAGCCTATGTTTGAAGGGAAAAAACGAGACAAAAATGTTACTGTAGAACTGACAAATGTTACCAAGTGACTAACATTAGCCAGGCCTGTTAAGCATTATACTGAGGCCTTCAGCCTCTGTGAGATCATCAGCCAAACAAAAAATGCTGTACTTTCTATGTATTTTGTTATGTTTACACATCTGTTTTAACATGGAGATGGACACATTTTTCTGCTTAATAGTGTTTATAGTGGGAGTAAACATTCTGCGTAATTATAGCGGAATAAGGAATGTTACATGCCCATAGTCCCAGTATTTAATTTGTAATTTCCTTTTAAAAGGGGTGAATAAGAGACTATTTTATTTTACAGCCCCAACACCCTGTAACGACACTAATTACAGTAAGAAAAAAAATAGTTGAAAAGCAACCACTTTATTCTACAACCAACATCTTCTGTAATTACAGTGAAAAAGAGGATGAACAAGTACTACTTTATTTTACAGCCTGCATACCCCAGAATGATATTGTAATAATAGGACTTTCATTTCAACATTTTCAATGTTTTGACTTGATGGTAGGACACTAAAAATGAACAGCTATTACCTCAGCGCAATTACTATGCTTTTCAAAAATACATACATAAAATTGACATTTGTGTCATTTATGAGCTAGCTCGCCACACTTTACTTTTTACTATAAGTTGTCTAATAAATGTGAAAATATCTGTATTTGGCTCCTTCTGTTATATCTGCTGATATTACAGGCCATAAAAGTTGGTCTAGGTTCTCCTCTGACATCAGTCTTGATTGCCATATTGGATCCCAAAATTATATTACTGTAATATATCATAATCTTAAAAAAATGATTTAAAACATTTATGGCCTGTCAGCTGTGACATACTACCATTTAGCAACCATGATGTCACAAGAGTCTGAGAACACTGGCCCCAAAACTCGTTTACGGGCTTGTACCCTTATTTTGGAAGAATCTAATCCATCAATACCGTACAGGGTAACATTAAATAACATAGCGTAGGATGTAACTTGTACTTCTGAAAAAATTGTGGCATGTCTCCACCAATCAAGTTGACCATTTTGCATTATTGAGTATCCATTGGCTGAGTGAAACTTTATGACTTTATCCGAGGTTAAATACTAAGTCACATATTACCATGGAGACCCTGAAAAATACTGTTTTGAGATGGGAAGTACAAGTAGAATGTAATCTCAAGATCTGATTTAGTAACACATTTCCAAGTGCTCCAGTTCAAACTTGAACAAATGCATTGCGATAACAGTGGCTCTTCATGATTGAGGCTCATTTAGAAGTGGGAGGCATTTTGCCACATTGTAAAACACAGCCAAGAGATAAAATGCTCTAACAGGAGCCTGAGATACACTGAACACAACTCAAGGCAATCAAGCCATCTGCAGTGGTGATCAGCAGTAGGCAATAATCAGCAGTAATTCGGCACTTCAAGGTTTTTATGCAGCAATACCTTTCAAAAGTTTTAAAGAAAAATTATATATTTTCACAACTACATTTTTAACATCTGTAACAGTTTGTTTAAAGTTGAACAGACTGAGCATGCCCGGTGACGCAGTACTGTGTTTACACTGCTTTGCAATGATGAGCTGAAAGGAATAATCTTCAAATGGACATTTAATTTATATGACACAATGCACTATATGGCTTATTTATTTGTTTAATTTAGGTTTTGGATGACAATTGAGTACTGTGACACAGATGCATAAGCAATATATGTCTGTGGCTGCTGGCTACACAGACACAATTAGCTGGTAGGATGAATTCATTGTTGGTTTTGTTTTTTTTAATGGAATTCATTAATAAGAATAAAAAGATAAAAACAATCCCTGCTTAATTCTTTAAGATGTAAGTAAAATGTTGTCATGACTGTTAGGAATGATGACCAAAAATACCAAAATAAATAGGGTTTTATGTAAAGGTTCTGTGATCCACATGTAAAGCTAAATATAATCTGAACCTGCTATCACTTTCAAATTTAATGACAGGTCTTTAGACAAACACTATGCTGTTTTGCTATGTTCGCTATGTTATGCTGGTTTGTTTTCACCAGTAATTCTTGTAAATACTGGCCTATATTTTGAATTGTAATCAGATGAAAATGTAACTCAAACTTATGTATGTGAGCATACCTCAAAAATGTGGTCAAAAAGCGATATATTGAGCCTTGAAGATGATTCGTGTTCAAGTTCAAAATGGTTCTTCTTGAGCAGTTCAGTGTCCTGAATGTCTGAAATTGCTCTTGAAATAAGAAGCCACTCATACAGATTGCTTTTCAATTCAGGCCACCAATTTTCCATTCCTCGCATACACAAAAAAGTGCATTGGTTTAGATGGAACTGAGGATGAACTCATGCTGCTGTCAAGGTTAGAACAATTCACTGATTTCTAAATTAGTAGATACCTGTTTATTCAAAGCACATTGAAAATGATAAAAGCATGAAGTTAATGATTTAATTTATTCCACACAAGTCCTGTCAATTAGTCAAATAACTATCAAATTGCATGACCTGCTTGATATTCTCTTTCCATTTCCCTTGATTGCGATGATCCCCTAGTGGATCTTCACATTTAATGGAAAAACCTCCGACAGAAGAACATAGGACATGAACCAGAAAGTATTATTACTTTTTCAAAACACCTACATCATTTGCATCTGATGTAGTTCAGAAACTTAATTTACATAAATGCTTCCACATGTTCATGTATGTATATTTTTTATTTTGTGTGTGCATGTAAATGTGTCATGTCTCGAATTCTGAAGTTGTTTAATGAATTGTAAAACATAAGGGGATCCTCTCTGCATGTGAACTGCAACTTAGTAGAAATAACAATAGCTTGTAATGTTATGATGTATGATCTTGCTGCCATTCATACTTAACCCATTTCCCCCTTATTTTTTATGCTCTGCATTTTTGTCCCATGGTATGAGTCAAACAGAACAAACACATGTAGAGCGCATGTTGATCAATGTGTATATCATGTCCAGGAGGAATTCATTAGCATGTCATAAATAATCAAAATGCAATGAAATCAGATGCAATGAAATATGGCACGTTTCAATCACATTTCCCTATGATAATGCATATTTCACATATAAGATGATTGGATTGAATTATTTATACAAAAGACACACACCCAACAAGAGAGGTAAAAAGACCCACCAAAGCTGCTACGCTGCAGATGTTTCACTGAGGGGTTTTAATATTGTGCAAGCGTGAGTTTCTCATGAAACTTTTAAAGAGAGTGCAAAGATGAATAAAGCACTGTATAATTTATGCTCCTGACCCCAGTTTAATTAAAATGAAACAGGGCTGTGAGTTCATGATGGCTGCTAGTCCCAGGAATAGGTCTGACTCCTTATTATCTCCCGGGCCTGAGGGATGTGTCCATTTATCAGAGCTGCTGTTAGGCCCGGATGAGGCTTGTAGTGGTTCTGAGACATTTCTACTTAACGGTTTGAGGGAAGATAAGGTCAGTGACTGTATGTCATACACAGAGTGGTATCATGTTTTATTAGCTCTCACCCCCCCGTCTTGCAGTGGTGCTTCACATTGTTGCTTTAAATAATCGCCACGGTCTCAGAACATATGAGACATACTGGTTTTGAACTGCCTGTGGGAAGATTGAACATGTAAGAGTCTATCCATTCTTGATGAAAAGCTTTTAGTTGTAGTGAAAAACAACCCCTCTATCTAAACATTCCTGTTTCAGAAAGCAGGTTTACTACATGTAGCCTATATTCTATATTATAAAACTCATCTTTACTACATTTAGCCCAGTTTTAGAATCAGCTGCACCACAATCATCCTCACTCAGAAATACTCACTTAATCTCCAATGTGATATGATAACTATAATAGGAATGTTCCATCAGTGTGACTAATCACAATATGACAAATGATTGTTTATTGATCAGTGTCTTATATGTCTCCATAAAGATTAGGTTTATTTAAACAGTGATAGTATAATGTATGGTACATGTTTCAGTGCAGGGGAACTGTTGACAACCTGACAGCTGCCTTACTGTAATGTCCATACAGTCACAGTGCTATAAAAGACAATGTATAGATTTTATTCAGAGCTGATGATGAATCCTGAGTCAGTCGAGTTACGGAAGAGTTTCCCTCATCTCAGAGTTAACAAACTCAGAGTTTTCACTAAACCTGCTTTCTGAAACATGGATGTTTTGGCTATAGAAGTTGTTTTTTATTACAAACAAGAAGTGTTGTTCCTCCTTTAATCTGAAATGTCGTTGTGTTTTGTGAAACGTTGTGTTTTGTGAAATGTCATTGTGTTTTGACCCTCAGTGCCACCGTAATAAAGGCTAGAAAAGCAGCGTGGGTTAAAATAAAAACGCTCCGTTAAAATTTAATAATGTACTATGTTGCACCTAACTCATCAGTGGTGCAGCAAACTGGTCCAATTGAGGTCTGATTTTTAGGTTAAATACACCCTTATGTGGAAGGTCTTGCAGGGTAAGACAATTTCTCTGCAAAAACTGCATCATGAAGACAACAGAAAATTCCATGGCAAGGTAACTGACCATTTGCTAAGCTCCACCTCCCTTAGTTACTGTTGCTACGTCTGCCAAGCTTTTTGTTTGCATGCGGCACAATGAAAACAGTGGCAGATTTACAACTTGAAATATGTAGTAATTTTGAATAAGGTCTTGGTTTCAAACAGAGGTAGACAAAAGCAGGCTTCTCATTTCTAACTGGCAACCATCAATGTTGCCGACTAATTAAGCTAACATTACCTCCTTGAGTTGGTTTTAATGTTTTCAACGGACTCCTTTTCAAGCAAGAACCCTGTAAAAGAGGTCTCAAATATGCATTTTGATGGCTGCACACATAATATCGTGCTGAAAAGTTGAGGCTAAAGCTAAAAAGTCAGCATCCTCACCAGTTGAAGATGCGTGTTGGAGACATGGAAATAAAGATTGTATTACAGTGTAGAGCTAGTTAGTCCTAGTATGATAATTAAATGGAGTTGCCAACTCTCACGCTTTTGGTGAGAAACACTCATGCCTCATGCTCTCATGCTGCCATTTCAGCATCACGATTGGTCCATAAACATTACAGAGATAGTGTCAATTGACTGTGATTGGATAAGCAGTGCTTTGCACCAATCGCATTTCTGTCTGCACCTGGGTAGGATGTCACCTCCCAGGCTGGATAAAAACAACTACCAGGCTGCGCAGTGACTGGACTTCTTGACCACAGCAGAGCAGTGAGCTTTTCGACAGAAGACAAGCAGATGGCCAGATGTAAGTAGAATCAAAACCTTCAGACTATTAAGCTATGTAGGCTTGAACAGTGATGGCTATATTATATTTTAAGAAATAGTGACAGTGAGAGAAGCTTTTCTAACTAGTGTAAATAACTAGAGTTGCTAGCTAGCTACTTGTGGTCAATGATGAACATGAACAACGGTATAATGTCTATGACTTAGAACAGTTATTTTAGGGACATAACCAAACCTAATGATACTAGCTTTTGCATGATGAGGATGTACACGTGGTATTAGTGAAAAGACTGGAACATATTTATTTCACTTTATCCCAGATGAGTCTGTTAAAAGTATTTTAAGAGGAAAGAGAAGGAGAGAGACAACATAAATTAACTACCTCTATTACATAGTGAATATTGACTGAGGTGAATACCTATACCTATTATTTTTTGTCTTAAATTTGTACATAATTTAGATTTACATTTTTTACAAGTTTTTTTCTATTGATCACTGTCAAAAATCACTGTGATTGAGTATTTTACAAAATAAATGTGATGTTAAGGATGGTTCAGCAGGTTAACTTTTTACAGGCATTTGCATCTAACAGTGATACCAAGTGGAGGCATGGACACAGAGCTGTACTGACATCCTGATATTTCTTCCAGTTCTTGTAACTCAGCCAGAACCATCAGGGGACAAACAGCAGCAGCTCCTACACCTGTTAGGTTCACTTGTTTGGGAGTAATGTAGGAGATAGGTTGATTGGGAGATTGTTTGCTGCAGCGATGGCAGGCAAGCTGAGAGCTACATTAGTCTGTGATCAAAAACAACTTCCATCAACTGCAATGCCTTCTACTACAAGACTGATTCCACTTCATTAAAGAACTTTGTCTAGTAGCTGCATTTTACCTCTTGTCAGAGAGTACATTTTGTCGATTGAATATAATAAATATAAATAATTTCATTACCTGTCATGCACTGTTACATGCACTGATCTGCAGCAAACACAAGCTTCATCCATTATACCTTGGCTTCTCAAACTGACTGGATGACCCACTGTCTAACGTTAGTGTAGTGCGAGGCAATATTGATGCTGATCTTGGCAGAACACAAGAGAAAATATATGATCAATACAAGGACAGCATGGGGATGTTGAACCACACCTGAGTGTTGTAGACTTGGCGAGAACCGGAGCTGTGGTGTGGTACATCAATAAGACACAGTGATGAGTTCCAAATGAGATTCACATTCATGCATCAGCTTCATTTATCATTTTTTTCTACCTACATACCTGAAAGCCTTCTGATCATAAAGGGAAAACTGACTTTTCTTACATTGAACCCATCTGTTGAATGGCAGTCACTCTCTGTTTTAGTGTCACTAACATATGAGATCCATTCATCCTCTCTTGGTTAATTATACATAGACTATTCCAGCATTATGGAGGATTAATTTACCAACGAAGAAGTGAACAAGTGAAAGGGGAATCCCAGTATTATGTGCGTAAAATTACATTAACATGTAAAGTCTCAAAGTCTTTGTACGAGCACAAAGACTTTGAGAATGTGGAATTTTTACTAAACTGAATGCTCTAAACACCAAATAATGAAGCAATGAAATAATGGCAGCAGCTGCAGCTGCAGTGTCTTCTCTCTCATGATGGAGAGCAATAATTAGTCTCTCAAAGGTTCAGGAGTGCCAGCAGGCTTTTGATACTATTGAACATAGCATTTTATTAAATAAGACTGTTGTTGCGTATGGTTTCACATCAAGTCCCCAAATGGTTGATAGAGGTGTCCCACTATAAATATTTGTACTATGGCCACTGAGAATTCTTGATTCTGACTGCCTGGCAGATGTGGATTAACTTTTAGTAACCAGACAGTAAAACCGGACTGTGATGCAGGTGTTTGTTTGCCATTGTAAATGAATGCGCCCGTATTAAACTCTAATCAAACAGGAAAGACTAGGCGTTTTCAGCAATGCTCTTAAAAACACTTTCCCCACCAAGATTGCGTCCAATTACGTCACATAAGGGAGTCAGTTTCCCTGACTCTGCCTCAGCGCAACGTGCAGTAGGTGTTAGTGAGTCTGAGTGGTTGTAATTTAGTGAGTCTTTTTTCGCTACTTTTTCATTGCATTTCACCATTTCTCATAATTTTTAATGTTTGCTAACTTCTAAATTAGTCAACATAATGATTTCAATAATAAGAATCAATGTGTGGTTTGTATTTATTGTATTGTATTGTAAGGCAGCGTAGCTATCTCATATAACCCAGCTGATAATGACTAATATTAGCTAGCATTAGCATCTTATTTTGTAAAAACAACTATTTGATAAGGCATAACTGGTAATCAGTTTGCTAAAATAAGAACCCTGAAGTCTAGTTACATAGCTTGATGACTTTGCAAAGTTAATACACAGTTTTTATTTTACAGAATTTATTGCAGGGCTGCTGTATTAGACTGCTTTGGTGTACCTAATAAACTGGTAACTAAGTATTTATTGTAGTATAATGAATATGAATATATGAATATTCTATCCTGTCAATGGCCAATGGCGCTTTTTAGCCACAGGGTGACAGCATTGCCTCAACACTCTACACAATACAAGAAAGGTTTTACACATTATCTATATGTTGTCTCAACTTCTGGGTTTAGTCACATATGTACAACTTGTGAACTGCATAATTTGATTTTTCTACAGGCCTCTCTTGGCAGCCCTGCATTTCAACTTTAACGGCAGCCGAGCGGTTGTTCGGACCAGTGATGGGTGAGGTTATGTTATGCAGTTCAGTAACCAAGGTTCTGCAAAGGTAGCTGGGTAGTCCACCCTATCAAGGAGAAGCTATCATATGGTTAGCAGTTTCAATCAGTCCCTAAATATTATTTATTATTTGAGTCAGTACATGAGTCAACTATAATATCACTGAATGTGATCTAAAAATGTTTTTCCTTCCCCCAACATATGCATCAGCCCTTATGGACTTTCTGAGAGAGGAGTACCCCAGGTCACCAAAGACCTTTCTTCCAACTGGAAGTGGTGCCCAAGAAAATTCACACGAGTGCAAATATCCAAATTTGAGTAGTTATAACGCTACAAGGCGTTGCCATTAAGCTTTTTCTGGCAAGAACTGGAGTGAGGACAAGCAAGCAATAACGGATCAAGCGTAATTACAAGCTGCTTGTCCAAATATATAAGTAAATAAACTTGCAGGCTATAAACATTACAGCAGCAACCTGTGCTGCGCACTGACACATTGTGCAGCAAGTCTGAAAAGCCAACACGGTTGTTCCCCATATGTTTCACTTGAACGATGGGACAATATGTGATGAAGCATTTCACTTGTCTGACCAAAAAGTTTACATTAATGTCCTGCATGTTTCACTCTCAAGCTTTGAAGCTAGCGAACTGTTAGCTAACATATTAACCCAGCCAATGTTAGCCAGGTTCATTCATTCATTTATTACCGCAAACTGAAAACTTTTTGTGAGAAAAAGTAACTTCCAGCCAGGCTAAGCCAATGTGGCTTGCTAGCAAATTTGCCACAAGTTGACATAGCCAACTGCCCAGTAACATTGACTTAACATTAGCAAATATATGCTTAGTTAACATTAGGACTTACAGTTAGCGACTTCAAGTATCTCTTCAAGTTGGTTGTAGTCTTCCCGCCTAATTTCTAGCCACAGTGCATTTTTTTTTTCCTTCTTCCGAATTATAAATAAAGTGTGTCTATAGATCTATTCTTTTATTCCGATGTTGTCATTAACTTGCTGTCGGTTTGGGACAGCATCTGCACACGTCACATCAATCTGCATACCACATGTCAATTTATGACAGGGATGCACTGTTTATATTTTGACAGACAGACTAAATGCATAATTGGAGGAAAATGTCATGCATTTTGTGAATGTCCGATAGTCCGCCACCAACATTTTCGTCAATGAAAACAAAACATATATTTCATCATAGTTTTTATTATCAAAGATCTATTTCTAGCTCGTCAAAGTCTTGTCTTCGTCATGGAAACATGACGAAAAAGGTCGTTGACGAACATTTTTCGTCATAGTTTTGCGCCCTGAAACATACAGTGAAACTTCAATTCATTTATTTGCTTTTATTTGCTTTAATCACTGAACTCAACCTGCCTGTATTTAAACTAAACTAATGACACATATTCTGACTTTATGACCGCTTCAAAAGGTAGGGGAGTCACCACTTTCTTCCATTTCTCTTGTTTACCAGTGCTCATGGTTTCCATAAAATTAACTGAACAATTGAATTGTGGAGAAACTAACCAATCTAACGATGTGTAGCATGTCCATATTGACAAAAGTTTAAACATTTATATGTGTATGTGCGATCTAAGCAGCTTAGAACTAGCTCAAGCGGGTGACCCAGTGGGCTTTAAGAGGTTTTATACATCAAAAGAACTTCTATAAAAACCATACCCGGCATCTCATTGAGACCTGCATTCCACACCTGACGAGTGAAAGGGATTGGCATCTAGTTGGGGCTCTGCTTGTAATTGAAGTTTTACGGTAGTTAGCTAATATGTATAGCTAATATTCGCAAAATCTCCTTGGATGAGGGGTGAAGAGATTTCTGAAGAGCTTTGGTGCGGAGGCAGATTGCTAACATTAGCTAGCTAGCTTTGCTAGTGTCACTTACACTTAGCTCACCCTTATTTATTCTTTTTTTTCTAGTACCAATAAAAGTTTGATGTGGTCCCAGCTCTCTCAGTAAGCGTTGCATTGCAGAATTTACATAATGCTGTGCATTTCCTTTTGGACGCTGCTTTGCAGATGAACTCTTTGTGTTTAGGTAGCCAAATTGAAAATTTGGCTGACATCTCCTCCCAAACAGCCACAGGGTGACCATTAACAGTAACAACAATTTCAAATTAGAAATTAGTCAAGTTATTGGTTACATTTGAAGCTGGAAGCTTTACAGCCAAACACAGGTTGGAGATGGTGTCGTCTCTGCACCTGTTGGCTTTGTAGGTGAACTGGAGGGGGTCGAATGAGCTGGGCAGGGATGAGCAAATAAAGTCCTTCACCAGCCTCTTGAAGCACTTCATCACCACTGATGTCAGGGCCACTGGGCGATAGTTGTTTAGGCATGATAGCTGTTGTTCTTTGGCTCAGGGATGATAATGGACCGCTTGAAGCATGAGGGGACATCGGCTTGGGCCAAGGATGTGTTGAAAATGTAAACATAGAGGCTACTGTATGTGTGTTTGACATGAAGCCGGATGCAAAATAGCTAATTGAGGATTGCACAGTTTTAGTTGGAAGTATGCATTCTGAATGCTTTATAGTTTTAAAATAGTTTTAATTGGCATTTTCTTCTATTGACCATATACTGTACATTTGGTACGTCCACATACATATTTTTAAAAGTTCCAATCTTGTGTTTTGAGTTTTGGTGGTGTAGTTAACTCTTAGTTTATGTTTGTATTACAGAATGTACCTTATAGTCTTAACGATTCATGAATATAAGAATACATTAATAGATTAAATTTGTATAGGACATGTTTGTTATTAGTCATGTTGCAACTGCATGCAGGCCTAACCATTAATGCAGTATCTGTTTGATATATATCTGATCTTAACTGCATATAATGTTTTTATTCACAGTGCTTCACTTTTTCCACATTTTTTTAATGTTACAGCCTTATTCCAAAATGGATTAAATTCTTAAATTCTATTTTCCTCAAAATTCTACAATTCTTTTTTTTCTTTTTTCTTTGTAATAAATTTGCAAAGATTTCAAACAAACTTCTTTCACGATGTCATTATGGGGTATTGTTTGAACACATTACTCTGACGTGAACACAGCATAGCTAACGCTGGTCACTCACCAAGACACCTGCCTAGTTCTTCCCTGGTTCTCCTCACACCACAACTAAATTTCTCGCCTATAGCTGTTATTTCTTTGTCTGTTACTGGTTTCTTGGATGCCTAGCAGGCTCATAATTATAAGGCTGTGGTTTGTCATATGTGTAACATTCATAATATACATTAACAACCTCTTCAGTGTCAAAACTAACATTGGGATCCATATTTATTATTGTTAAACTTGACCTAGCTTGGCCGCTCTCCCTTATGTGACGTCACGTCCAATTCATCTTTTCTGTGGTGGACGAAAAAACTCCCTTACAAAAATGACTCCAGATGTTATTATAGTGCATATGTTTAAAAAAAAAATCTAGTTTCTACATCATTTTCCTACACGTTGATTCATTGGGGTCTCCAACCTGCAAGTTGCTCTTTTAAAAAAAAAAAGCTCCACACATACAGTCTTTCTATGCTAACTAACTCCTTTTAACTTGGCACCGTTAACCTAAACAGATCACACACATACACTTCTAATTTGGTCCTTAAAGACAACCACACACGGCCGAGAGAAACTTTAAAGCTCCCGCTTCACGTTTGTTTCTGACCACATGGGTTCATGCTCGTGCAAACATACACACATTCCTTTTGGCTCACACCCAGACCTCCACACACACACACACACACACACACACACACACCCTGTGTTCTGTGGTTTAGTATTTAGAATTAGTCATTGTGTGTTTTTGCTTTATTTATCTTCTTTAAATAAATGTTTGTGTATAATAATGCTGGTTTCTTTAATGTTGCACAAGAGTGAGTAATTTGCCAACCTCTTCTATGTTGAACTCCAAATCCTTCAACCTACTAGCTATTGGTGGTAATTCTGGTTATAGTTATTAATTTAATTATTAATCTGAGTTCCAAATTGATGGTTTAAAGGGTGCCCCCCTTTAACCATTGTAAATCTCAACAGTGGTTTCTGGTAAAGACCTTACAACTGGAATGAAGTGCATATCAAACTGAAGTTAAAGACTTCCTCATTCCTCTAAGGAACTTTAAACTTGCTGATATTTCTAATAATATTTGATTGTTTTAATTAGTGTGTGTGTGATGATTTAATGTGACTGGCTTATCTTGTTGTGATCTTCTTTGCACACAATTTGTTCTCAGGTCGGTCTTGCAAGAGATCTTGAGACTTTCTGAATAAATAAAGCTAAACTAACATGCATTTGCACTTGTTGGCTACCTGCTAATATAACAGCAATAATTTCACCTCATGCCTAAATGGTGGCACTTATTTGACTTATTACATATGTTAGCTAACAAGGATCGTGATTGAGCGTTCCTCTATGCCACGCAGCTGCGAACACTCCAAGGTGACACTGGCCGCACTGAAAACAAGCCAACAAAGTATAATATCAAATATATACGGTGGCCCAGAGGGTCAAAACACAACGACATTCACAAAACACAATATTTCAGACAATACAACGGCATTTCAGACAACACAACGACATGTCACAAAACACATTTTCACAAAACAAAATAACATTTTCGCAAAACAAAACAACAATTCGCAAAACACGAAAACATTTCACAAAACACAAAATCATTTTACAAAACATAACATTTCACTACCCTCAGCAGCGTCTTTGCACAAATCTTAAACTGACTTTGAAAGGATGGAAGAGGAGATTGAAATCATAAGAGAATGCTTTAACAAAGGACATGATGTAGCCTAATTCTTGATATGCTTTCAACATATCATGACATTAAAATGTCCGGTGGGACCCGAAAGCACACTTGAAAGAATTAGGACTGAGGAGACAGGGTGGCTAGCATCAGGCGATCAGAGCACGGACAGATGTTTGGATACAGAACTGGCTGACTTTAAAGCAGAAACATGGCCTCTGTGTTAAAAGGGAGAGGGTAATGCCAATGCTTCGTGAACTGAACCCCCTGCGTGTCGCGGACACGTTGTAGGCATGTAGACGGGTAAATGACAAATTAAAACCGTTTGAATGGGTTCTCCTGCAGAATCATGCTGGTCAAATGTGAACCAACAAACAACAACCCCGAAGTAATAAAAAACAACTTATATATCCAAACATCCCTGTTTCAGACTTCTGCACAGAAGTCCAAATAAACTGCTCGTCGGAGGAAGCAGCACACACACAAAGGTGAAACATGAGCAGAGGCTGGATTGAAACACCTGCTGCATGTAAATGAACACCTGTGCCTTGCGGAGCACAGCTTCATTAGCGCACGTGTGATCAAGTGCTTGTGTAGAGCTAATCAAACCTCACGCATTTAATGCTTGAGAGGACTAATGTTTCAAGAAAATCAATTTCACCGGTGGATTTCTGTTTTACACACCTTTCAGCATGGTCTTTTAACATGATACACATTATTATACTAAATATGTGCATTCATGGGTGTGTGGCACATATGGCATGTAAGCGGCATAATCGCAAGAGACACATGATATTGCTATAAGTGATTTACTTTTATAGGCACATACTGCACATACCTGGATGTTCAGTATGTGGTTGGCATGGCTTCTGGATAACCCCCACCCCCCACCTGCCAGTGCTCTATGGATAGAGAAATAATGATTGTTTATTGCTTGATAAAAACTGTTGGACTTTTCTATCCAAAGTAAGCAGCACTCTGCAAGTTTATGCATGGAAAGCCGTAACTGCTGGAAAGTGTCATGGGGTGGCATTTACATTACAGTCACACCAAACTGCGAATGATGAAAAGAGTGCTATTTCATTTGCATACTGACATGAAATACAAAACCAAGGAAAATATTCTCTGGTTTTCTGATAAGCAGCAATATCAAACATGATGTGGTACTCATCAGCAAGATGGCTTGATGTTTTTATTAATATAGTAGGACTTAGAACATATTTTATTGGCTCAAATTACCTCATGGTATCTACAAAAAAATGGTGATTAATCTCTTGACACATCTCTGGTGGATAATGATCTAACAGACTCCAGGGGATCGAAAGCCTAACAGGAATTAAAGATGTGTGAAATGAAAAAAATAATATATACCATTTCACAGAAATGGCCAGCTGTTCCTATGAAATCCTTCAGCTAACATCACTGTTGATGTTGTTGATTCCATCAACAACATCAACAGTATTCCATCCACAACATTCCATCCAGTATGGTTTCAATAACAGCTTTCAATAACAGTTATGGAATGAGATGATGCCTTTTTTATATCATTTTTTATCTAATATTTTGTAGATTTTTATGAATACATAAATGTGTCTTTATTTAGTTTTTTTCTAGAACATAATCATCACCACTGACATCATACATGTCACCAGATGATTGAAATATTGTTTTAGTTTCGAGTTTCGAGCTTACTCTCCCAACGCCCAACAGGGGCTCTCAATCTTTTCCATTTAATAGTAAGCAAAGATGTGCATGGGCTCGGAAAGGTGACGATTTCCAGATGTAATTGTCAGATTCAGGATATCCTCACATATCATCCGCACACAGACAGTCAAAACCTCTGTGAACCGATGAGATAGACACAGCAGCTAGACAAGGCAGAAGGGAGCATGTGGATCTTTTCGTCTTAATGTCAAAAGAGGTAATATTCAAGTCAAGTCAAGTCAAGTCAAGTCAAGTCTGCTTTATTGTCAATTCTTCCACACGTACATTACATACATACAGAGAATCGAAATTGCGTTACTCTCAGACCCCCGGTGCATACAGATAACACTAACAGTAGAGCCTAAAATCTAGATCAAATATAAAATATAAGCTAAAACTATACAATAGGGAATACAAAAAGAGACATAATAAAAAAATAAGATAAAATAAAAATAGGTTGACTAAAAGCAGCGCAAGGCACATGGCAGATAAAGTGCAAACCAGTGAACAAACAGTGCAGATAAAAAGATAGAGCTTATTTTAATTAAACTGACTGATGTTGTAGAATGGCGTCAGTTCCATGGTGAATGAGGTAGTGAGCAGACCAATGCTACACAAAGTGACTGGTGCATGACATCGTATGTCAGTGGAAGGTCCTGGGGATGTGGGATCGGGGGTTCATAGTTCAGTGGTGCCTGGGGCAGAAGAGGGACAGGGGGGCAAGTTTGGGAGCGAGTTCAGCTTCCTGACAGCCTGATGGATGAAGCTGTCCTCCAGTCTGTTGGTCCTAGCCTGGAGACTCCGCAGTCTCCTCCCTGATGGCAGCAGACTGAAGAAGCTGTGTGACGGGTGTGTGGGATCACCTGCAATGCAGAGGGCTTTGCGAGTGAGACGGGTTCCATAAATGTCCTGGAGGGAGGGGAGAGAGACACCAATGATCTTCTCAGCTGTGCGTTGCAGAGTCTTCCGGCAGGACGCGTTGCAGGCGCCATACCACACAGTGATGCAGCTAGTCAGAATGCTCTCAATGGTGCCTCTGTAGAAGGTGTACATGATGGGGGGTGGGGCTCTGGCTCTCCTCAGTTTGCGGAGGAAGTAGAGACGCTGCTGTGATTTCTTGGCCAGTGCTGCAGTGTTGTCGGTCCAGGAGAGGTCCTCTGTGATGTGCACACCCAGGAACTTGGTGCTGCTCACTCTCTCCACAGTCGCACCGTTGATGGTCAGAGGAACATGCTGAGTGTGCACTCTCCTGAAGTCGACAACAATCTCCCTCGTCTTCTCCACGTTCAGAGAGGGACTGTTGTCACTGCACCACCCGGCCAGGCGGCTCACCTCACTCCTGTAGTTTGTCTCATCTCTGTTGCTAATGAGACCCACCACAGTCGTGTCATCCGCAAACTTAATGAAGAGGTTGGAGTTGAGTGACGGTGTGCAGTCGTGTGTCAGCAACAAATCTTATTCATTTTTAGGTAAAAGTCATGCAACAGTCAATTTGTGGAAAAGCAGACTGAAATGTTCGTTAAAAGGGAGCTGCTGTGATTAAGTTTGTATGAGTAAATAAGGTTTGTAAGAATAAAAATGAATATTGAAGATTTGTTGCCAGATTTGTTTTAGCATCTGGACAGTGGAAACTCAAAGTAGAGGATAATGAAACAAGATATGAGCTCAGCTCCAATGTTTTCATGTTGGTCTTTATCCATTTGTCTCTCATCTTTTCCCTTTAGTGCTGAGAGAAAGGCCGTCTCATACCTTCTTGGGGCCTAAACAGAAATTGATCACCACTATTCCCTGCTTCAAAAAATATGCCTTATATATTGATATATTATATATAGCTCTACAGACTCTAGACTAAAACACAATAAATAAAGTACAGGGTCGTAAAAATGCCTTAACCTTAAAATAAAGCCATTCTTATCTGTTCCTAGCTATGAAGAAGCTGACAGAGTCCATTTGGAAAAAGAAAATTTTAAAATCTAATCTTCAAATGGACATGAACGTTCAGTGACAAAACTAGAAATACAATTACTGGAACATCAAAAGGTGGATGATGAAACTTAATTGTTGGCAAATTATAGAGAAGAATATTAAAGAAATATGTCATTTTGATTTACAGGAAATTAAGAAGGTTTAATGAATTGAAAAGATTTTTCTTTGATGACTATAGGAAAAAAACAGAGCCTTTGCAGTAACTGCAATTAGCACCAGCCCACATCCAGTAGGACTTTGCTGGGGCCCAAGCTCAAGTTCAGGGGTCAGGGTCAACAGAGAGGGTAGCAGGGGTCCCTTCTGTCACCAAGTAGGATACAATTTTCAGTCTTTTACATTTAATTTAACTTTTTATTGTAAAACATTTATACATTGTCACTGGCAGAGCCTGGCCACTTCGCGTCAACATTACATGATGTGGGATGCGTCATCTTGACAGTATATTGCAAGACAAACCTTTCACATGGAACAGCAAATTGGCTGTCTTGTCAACGTGTTCTGGGTCTCTGATCCCATAAAGAAAAGCTCTGTTGGCCAAAAAAATGTTAAAATTGTAGTAATAAATGTTCTGAACTGGAGCAAAGCCATTATGATTAAATAAATGATTGTATCATTGTGAAGGTTACCATTTTCAATCATGTAAACCTTTGCTTTTTATTTAAGCTTCAATGTCATCAACTCCTTCAGATGCTTCAGGCTTTGCAAGTGTTCTGAGGGTAACTCCAAGTAGCTGAACCTGCTAATGAGCAGGTTAGCTTCACTAATACTGTAGTACAAGCAATGCTACATTCAGCTCAACAAGCAGCTTCACTTTTATTTACTGAAATTTGAAATGCTGATGGAACATAAATGCACATTAGCTATAGGACCAGTTTAACAATAAGATGATGATCCTAAGCACAATGAGAACAAATGTTAATGAGGCAAAAACACAAAGCGATAAATCAGATACACACGTTGGCCATGAGATCAGATACCAAACTGGTAGAAACAATGACCTGGGGATGATTTCATGAATGACCAGGGGTGAAGTACTGCTGGTTTGATGAGCTGATGGATGGCAGGTGTGTCAGTAATCAGTCAGGAGTGCAGGTGTGCATGTAACCAGGTGGCAGGGAGAGAGAGTGAGGAGCGCCCAGGAAGCGGGGTTGGCGGTGATGCAACGTAGGGTGGCTTCTAGGTCCTGGTTAGCTCATTCAGATTGTCCGTTTGTCTGGGGATGGAAAGCAGAGGAGAGACTCACTGAGGCTCCCAGGGCTTGACAGAAGGATTTCCAAACTTAAGAGATGAATTTGGGGCCACAATATCCGAGGGAATCCCATGGGCTGTAGGGAGTTTTAAGAGAGCCAAAACATGTACAGCCTTAGAAAAACGAACCACAATAGTAAGTATGACAGTGTTACTTTTGGAGGGAGGCAGGCCAGTGATGAAATCCAGTGTAATGTGGGTCCAGGGGCGCCCTGGAATATGCAATGGGCAGAGCGGCCCAGCTGGTGGTCGGTGTGAGGTCTTTCCATGGGCACAGATAGTACACACGGTGACAAACACTCTGGTTTCAGCTTCCATAGTAAGCCACCAAAATGCTGCTTGAGGAGTGATAAGGTGAAGCCCATACCTGGATGGCAGGCAATCGGGACATGTAACCCCACTGGAGAAACAGAATCAGGTACCAAAAGTCTCTTAGGAGGACCATTACCAGGACCAGGTTGTGTTCGCTGAGCCTCCATCACCACAGACTCCCAAGTGACGTCTGTAACCAGACAAGAGGGCGGAGGAAGGGTTAGGGGGTGAGGGTTAGGGTGAAGTGACCAAAGAAGTGAGCCAGGCGGGAATTTAGTCGCTTAGCGGTCTGGATCTACACCAGGTTTTTGTGGATGAACCACACAATGAAATGATGTTCCACTCCCTCCAGCCAGTGTCTCCACTCATCCAGGGTAAGTTTCACTGCCAGTAACTCCCAATTCCCGACATCATAATTCTTCTCAGCAGGGAACAGACAATGAGAGAAGAAGGCACAGGGATGTAGTTTCTGGTCAGGGATCGAGCGCTGGGATAACACTGCACCTACACTTGTGTCTGAGGCATCCACCTCCACAATAAACTGACAGCTGGGGTCTGGCTGGATGAGAATAGGACCTGCGGTGAAATGTTTCTTGAGCTCTGTGAATGCAGCCTCCGCCTCGGGGTTCCAAGTAAAGGGAGTAGAAGGGGAGGTGAGCTGGGTGAGTGGTGCAACAACTCGGCTGTAGTCTCTTATAAAATCAGTGGTAGATGTTGTCAAAGCCAAGAAACTGCTGTAGCTGCCTTCAACAGGCTGGTCTAGGCCACTCTGCCACTGCTCTGACTTTCTCTGGGTCAGTCTTCACTTGCCCTATCTCGACAATGAATCCCCAGAAACTTACAGACTTGGTGTGGAATTCACATTTCTCCTTGGCATGGTCGGACATGGTGGGTGTGTTCCTGGAGGTTCTGAGAGAAAATGAGGATGTCATCTAGGTAGACAAACACAAACCGGTTAATGAAGTCCCTGAGGACATCGTTGACTCTTGACATCGTTTCCATTCATCACCCTCTCGTATCCTGACCAAATGATAAGTGTTCCTCAGGTCTAACTTGGAGAAGATAATAGCACCATGAAGGGACTCAAAGGCTGAGTTAATAAGAGGCAGAGGGTATTTGTTCTTAACAGTTATGTTGTTTAAATTCTGGTAGTCAATACAAGGGTGCAGGGAACATTTCTTGGACATGAAGAAAAAACAGCACAGAGGAAAGATGAATTATACCTGCTGCCATAGCCTCTTTTTCAGGGTGTGACAAGTTGTGCAACTGACTGGTGGGCAGAGGAAGGAGGTCAACGGCACAGTTGTAGGGGCGATGTGGGGGCAGGGACAGGGCCTTCTCCTTACTGAAAGCCTCTCCCAAATCATGATACACAGGTAGAACCCTGGATAAGTCTGGTGGCTCAGGGATAGGAGTTTAACACAGTTAAATGGTGCAGTGGCTAGGTACCGATACACAATAGAACGTGCTAAGCACAAAAACACTGCAGAAAGAGGACACAGCGATCCGTTACTTTCCACAATAATGCAGATCACAATTCACACAGTCCTCTCAGGCTCAGATACCGACGGGGCCAGGTACCATTCATTAATGGCTTCAATGGCAAAACTGATCCTTCAGGCGGCAGCGGAGGGAAGCAGCAGTCGTCTTCTCTCCCGTATGGAGAGAACGGGGCTCAGCAGCTATCCTTCTCTCCGTGAAATTAACAGTAAAACCTGAATCCTCCTTCTGCAGGTAGAGGATTGTTATATGGAAGATAATAATTAGAATCCAAAAGTATGTTCAGCAAACACAAAACAGTCTGTTCTGTCAGTCTGCTCGTCCAGTTAGTTAAGACTTTACCTAGGGAGTTAAAGTTCACGTGATGTGTCCCCTGAAGCAACCAAAGTTACAATGGAAAGACAGCGAGCGACTTGTATGCTCAGCTTTTATAGAGATGATGACGTCACGGCCAGAGCGCCAGGATTTCCTGCGCCCCTTTGGTGGCTCGTGCTGTAGGAATCCAAGGTCTGAGTGTGACTTAATGGCTGGTGGAGATTTGGCGCCGTTTCTATGAGTTCAGCTTTTTGGTTTTCCAAGGGTCTCTTCTCCACATGTGGTGAGGCCCAACAAATCCAACCAAGATGCATGAAGTCACTAAGTGTAAATGGGGTTAAAATGTTTTCTTGAAAAAGGCCATCACAATTAGATGCTCTTTAAATGTTTCTGCCTTTTGACATTCACCTGATCCTGCTCCTCTCTGAGCACCTGTCCCTGATTCCCTAAATGAGCCTCACATGCCCTTTATTCCCTCAGCATATGTACCAGACACACTCCCATTTTCCTTTGCCACTTCTAACCTGTTCCTATATTTTCCTAGTCCTGTTAAATCTCTATTTTCCATGGTTTCAATGGAAGAAGTGGCTAGAAGTAAGCTTACCCTTACAGAGACACCTGCACTTTTGTGCACATTTGTAATTATATTATAACTAAGTTTCCCCATTAGATTCAGCCTAAGGCCAGTCTATTTATTGGAAATCCAATGTTGCTCTTTCCAGAGTGTATGATTATGACCACAGATTCTGTTTTTATCATACCCGTTCTTCCAAACTTTGCTTTAAACTAGATGTATTTATAGCCTATAGGGAACTTCTTTCAAAACAGTTGACAATATTGCTCAGTGCAGTGAGAGAGAGAGCCCTTTGTTGATGCTAACCCAATTACCCATCACTCCTACATGTGTAACCTTAGGCAGGAAATGAGCAGAAGCAACCAAGTTTACTACAATAAAATAATCATATTTCACCGTACTCCTTTCTAAGAAGCAGGTTATACTGCTATATTCTTTCAGTAAATGTCAATTATCGACTTTAACACCAACTACCCTACACTGTCTGCTGTGGCTTATTTTTCTGGCAACTCACAAATTTTTCTTTGCTAGGTTCTCAAATTATGTGAATGACTCATCCTTGACAAGTTATGAAACACAGAAGACTCTCTATTTTCATGTTGCCTGATTGTAAATGTTGTTCACATTATTTCTTGTTGTCACAGTCTATCAAAGACGAGTAGTAACCAGTTTCCCGCAGGAGCCTGCTTTTTATTTTGTTGAAATTACAATTTAAAGAGGAATAGGTTGGATGTGGGGTGTACAGTGGTGTAAATAAGTGTTTGCCCCCTTCCTGATTTCTTATTTTTTTGCATGTTTGTCACACTTAAATGTTTCAGATCATCAAACAAATTTAAATATTAGTTAATTACAACAATTCCATAAAGATGAGTGGGCCAGAATTCCTCCACAGTGCTGTAAAAGACTCATTGCAAGTTATCGCAGTTGTTGCTGCTAAGGGTGGCCCTACCAGTTATTAAGGTTTAGGGGCCAATCACTTTTTCACACAGGGCAATGTAGGTTTGGATTTTGTTTTCCCTTAATAATAACAACCTTCATTTAAAAACTGCATTTTGTGTTTATTTGTGTTATCTTTGACTAATATTTAAATTTGTTTGATGATCTGAAACATTTAAGTGTGATAAATAAGACAAAAAAAGAAATCAGGAAGGGGGCAAACACTGTCTCACACCACTTTATGTCATTAAAAATGCTTTTATATTTTTTTTGATGAATGGCTAGAAGGTAATACATTGTTCTATAAGGTGAAATCCTCCTTCCTACATGTTCAATGTTTTGTCACCTGCTCCTGTACTGGTTTCTTGTGAATCTGTGCATCTATGGTTCATTGTACATCAGGTTGTTCACTTTTATAAAGGGACATTATGAACAATATTCAGATCTTATTTTTATATCTGTCATGACGTGTGGAAGGAAATTATTTAGAAAGTAAGGACAATGAGTGACAGCCTATAGAGCTGTGCGTCATCAGTGCCCTGACAGATGGAGCGGTAAAGATTCTGTAAATACTCCTTGCAACACTTTCTTTCATCTCCCTCCTGCATCTCTGTTGGTCTTGTTTTTTTATCTTGTTCACACACATTTCACATCCCACTCATGCACACATTACAATCATGACTGATAATCCTGATTAATATACTCAAATTCTTAGCACAAGTTAGTATGTTATTTCATTTTGGGATTCACAGCACTTTTGTCAATTGCTCTAGGCAAGATCTGTTTGTGATATGTGATAGACCTAAACACAAGCTGACATATGTATAGCCCTAAAACCTTTGGCACAGTGTTGCTATAGCAATGAGAGGAAGCATCACAAAGTATTGACCTTAAAGTTAGCACAAAAAAATCAGTGAACCAGAATCTAATGAAAACATACTGACTAACCTTTAGGTTGTTCATGCTTGACCATGCTTAACAACATCCCTTATTGACAACAACCTGTGCTAATCCTACAGGGAGAGAATGCCTGTCCTCTTCAATAAGCATAATCCCTTTAAGGGTCATGTTTAGGGAAAAACTAATTTATTAGAGTGAATGAGCGTTTTACACCATCAGATTGTCTTGAAGCTGTTTGCCATTCCCAATTTTTCACCTCTACAACCATAAATAACCTAGTATGAATAATTCAAGTGAAAGATATGCATAGCCACAGATTAATTCAAAGGAGTCAGTTTGACTAATGAAGCTGTCATCAAGTTCTGTGTCTGCCTGGTTCAGATAGACCGTGGAAGGATGAAAACATGCCAAACTCAGCTGAAGAAATCGATGGACAGCTTTTCAAGCCAGAAGTTTGCTTTCAAGCCAGCAATTCTGTGCTGGCAAGTAGTCTTGGAGTATACCCTCTGAAAGTCAATAAAAAACACAATTAAGGCAGGTGGTAGGGGCAGTGGAACAAAACACCCTATATCATATTGTCAAACCCTGCAGATGATAATGTTGAAACAGCCTATATCACACTCAGCAAGACAGAATGTATGGGTCTTCTTCGGGTAAGGTTTTAATTTAGTTAAAATTGTTGGATTTTGAAAACCTGAAGAAAGGAAATCATATTTCTGTACCACCTGAAGACATTGAAGTCAAGGACATGAAAACGCTGCACTAGACTAGCTGCACACGTGTGCATGTGCATGTGCCTAAATTTAAAAAGGGGCCCTTTTTCATCTCAAAAGATCTTTCTGTAAGGCTTCAGATAGAATAAAATGTTGAGAATCTCTTACCACTTGTTATACAAGACATTTCTTCATGCTTCTGTGGTCTTCAACTGTGCTTGATCAGGCTCCACTGAGCACTACTGCATGTGTCAAGAGTTCTTGCCATTTCCTCATACTGCAAAGGGAATATGAGTTTTCTCAAGCACAATTTCCCAGATGAATTGCTTTGTAAAATTAGATAGATAAGTAGATAATAATTAGATAAGTCAATGTCATAAAAATAGAATTATAATTACAGACATATAATATAATGCCTGTAATGTAATAAAATGTTGAACATATGACACAATAACATACAGTGATGTGATAACAGGACATCGGCCCTCACTAGCTTCCCACCATGAATACAGCCAATTGTCTTGGGTTAAGTTTGTCCCCTAAAAGTTATGTTTATATAATAATAATTTGCAACAGCAAATATGTTTTGAAAGAAATGTGATGCAGATCAGAGTATGTTTTTTTTCACAGGACAAGATGTGTTTTGGTACTTTTTCAATATTGAACCAAAACCACAATCTTTCCCCAACCCTAAGTGTTTTTGTAGCCTAATCTTAACCACACACAGGACACAGCAAACTCCGGTAAAAGTCCTGCACTTACTTACCATCCATCCTGATCATCTCACTATGATGTCTGTACTGAATGTTGTACAAGAATGTAACACCTCCTGGACTGGAAAAACATTGCCAATAAACATTAATTCAGGCAGTTATTATGTTACCGCAAAAACATTTTTGCAAAAAAAAAATTTGGTAGTAGATGTATGTAATTTGTGTTGGTCTGTTGGTTGGTTGCTTGTTTTGTCACTTTGGTCCAGACTGAAATATTTCAATAGCTATTAGATGGATTGCCATGAAATTGTGTACAGACGTTCATTGTTCCCAGAGGATGAATTCTAATGACGTTGGTGATCCCCTGAATTTTCCTGTAGCACCATCCGCAGGTAAAAGGTTTCATTTATCTTGTGAAATATCTCAACATCTACTGAATGGAGTGGCACAAAATTTTGTACATTTGACATTCATGGTTCCCAGAGGATGAATCCCACTGACTTTAATGATCCCCTGATGTTATCGCTAGTACCCCAATCAGCTTGACATTTTGTGCTTTTAGTGAAATATCTTCACATCTGTGGGATGGATTGCCATTAAATACAGACATCCATGGTCCCCAGAGAATAAATCCTAATGACTTTGGTGATCCCCTAACTTTTCCTCCAGCACCACCATGGCGTTCTAACTATTGGATGGATTGCTATGAAATCCTTTAAAATCTTGGGTTCAGACCTGTGCGACCACTGCCATCATTCCTGTTCCTCTCCACACACAGAGTCACAAGACATGAGATAAGTGGCTGGTCTCTCATGTCAACCACCAGGTCATGGGCTTCCAGTTTGTTCTGTGATGGGATTAATGATCCAACGCTTCTTCCTGTGATGTGTACCTTTCCTCATCACATGGGTGATACCATATGTACTATAATGTTTAAAGCGCCATAGAAACTTAAATGACTAAGAAGCTGTGTGGTCTACTGGGTAGAAAAGAGGTGGAGATTTTTTAACTAGCCTCTAATGGCTCAGTGGTTGTAAGACTGCATGAGGTGTACATTGTACAATGTATACGTGTGTAGATAGATGCTATTTCTCCACCAATCAACCATCACGACCACCACACAGATTGCATCTTTCTTTGTCGTGTCCACCATTTTTATGAACACAAATGTTGTCCTTGCAAAATTACACACATGCAATGGAATAATTAAAGCAGAAAGTAAAATACAAAATTATTTTCTAGTCCCAAACAACTATGAACCAAATGATAACATACCCATAAACTGAAGAGATCACAACAAGGACAGTTCCTTTTCTCTCATAATTGGAGTCTGACAGTTGAAGATTCATATAGAAAAGCATTTGGACTTGAAAAACTGCCTCATTAAAGATGGATCTTACATTCAATCTCTCCTTTTAATATTCCCTTATCTTACAAACTGGCTTTATTGAAAATGGAAATAGCTTTTTTTCTTTTCTTGAAGAAAGGCTGACTTAACCTTATTCACTGCTTATTTTCTATTTATATTTTGCAGCAAAAACAAATCACTCATTAACCAAAGTTGTTATATCAATCACTGAAGCATTTAACATATTGTAATTAAATTGTTATTTCTTTGCATAACTCATTTAGCACACTCTAGGAATGAAAAAAAAAAAATCTGGATCTTTATCTGACAGGTAGAGTGCTATATTTAATACTTAGTGCTCAGTGTGGTCTGTTTTTTAAATAAAGGTTTAAATTAAATGTAGGTGCTATATTAAAATGATATGGTATGAATGATGAATCCCATACATGACAGGGATCGGGTAGAGCAATAATGGGCTCATAGCTGCTAGGCCATCTGTTCCCTTACATTTACAGATGACATGCAGGTTGACGTGTACTCCAACAAATGAATTTACACACAGAGCAAGTCCAGTTTATTTTTTAAATTACTGATATTTTTTCATTAAATTGGAATCAATAACATGGAAATCTTCATAAGAGTCAAAGAAAATCCACAAAAACCACGGCCCACTTTTGTCTTAGTACAGAATACAGTGAGCTCTGGATGAACTGCTTTACTTTCATCTGAAGATAAAGGCCTTAAAGGACCATACCACTGATTTTGTAAGTTTTTGCCCCTTTGCTATGAGTCACATAGTACACAATATTACCCTACTTGAGACCTGGTTTGTAGCAAGTCAAATGGAAGCCTCCCCAACAACATAAATGAAATGTATTGGAGTCAGCAGTATATAAAATATATAGGATTTGTAGTCAAAACACTGGTATGGTCCTTTTAGGGGCAAAATCTTACTCCAATGTATAAAGTTTGTTTAAGATTAGGTTCAGCTGTACTCATCAACAGCATCTTGGTGCCCCATGATCAGGTATTATCAGCTGTATGTATGTTAGAGACTAACCTTATATACAGTATAATATACTGCTCTGTAAAAGAACAGATAAGAGTGCCCTCTAAGGGAAGTTGCTTGTCAACACCTCTAAATTGAAGAGCTCAACCAAATGAGCTTCCACATTAAAAGATGGTTAAAATATTGAATCATTTTCTTGAAGATGGAGCTTTTATCACCCAGTCGCTATGACCATATGGCCATAGACTTAAATCATTGAAATGAATATTACATAAAAAACATAAATATAAATTAAATTAAGATTCATTTTAAAGTCATTGTAAACTTATCATAGACTAATTCAGATCTTACTTACAATTTGCAACTATTTAATAGGTTCTTCTTGGATCTTTATATTTTATGTTCACTCTTGCAGGTTTGCTCTTTGTCCAGGAGATGTCAGTGCTGTCATTTAGAACAAGGAAACACAAGCAATGTACGGTTATGGATTGGACGGTGATAAGGAGTGATGATAATTTGAATAGGAGCCATTGGATAATTGTAAAATGGAATGGAAAATTGATCAGTAAGTATGATTATTCCTCCTCCTGAGCTTTAGTCATGATCTTGAAAACAACAAAGGATACAGGAACAACTGAACCACTTCAGATTAATATCTATCTTCCACTTCTGTTAGGCTTTGTAAAGGCACTGTACATCATAATCACACCTTTAATGTTATTTATTAAATGTAAGATAATGTCACTGATCATCTTTGCAATAAGACCCTGAGTTTTCAAGTGTGATCAGTGCGTTCTAATTATATAGCAACAAGCAAAAAAAAAAGTAGTGTAAAAAGACAAGATAATGTGATATTAGACTTCCTCTTTACTGTGACAGTTTAGTGGGTCTCGGTCTCAGCGGGGCTCAGTGAGGGCTCAGTGAGTCCTGGCCAGATTGATCACTGTATCTTTGTTGTGCTTAGTATCTATCTGCCATCAATCAGGCAGCGGTAGACACCTCCCAAGGTCAGAGCCCAGGTTGTCAATACTAGACATGATTCAGCACTTTGTCAAAAGGCAGCACCACCAGTGTGTCTCTATCAGATGCATATTTATCAAACTGCAATGATATACTGTAGCTGACAGATACAGAAGCGCATTTACTTAAAACACAATACAAACTGATCGAGTGAAATTCAATAGAATAATCTCAGCCAGTATGCTGGACTGTGGACCGGGATACACAGGCTTAGAATAATCAGCTCCTAGGATGGATGCAGAGGTGGCTCTGCTGCAGCTGGCAGGTCGAGGGGGCCACTTAGTGTACATTATTTATCCAGATTATTCACAGGGCTGCATTCAGCCAGCCACAGACGTGAGTAAGGAAACTTGTGCTGATCCTTTGCTGACCAAGCCAAATTCACAATACATGCAGACAAAACCAGTAAAGAAAAGCTCCTTATCCAGTCATTAAGTGACTCTGTGTGGAGGATGTGGTACAGATAATTTCTCATCGCAAATATGCCACAGAATGTGGTTTTATTTGGGGGGTTTTAACCACACCATTGCAAAATCTAACAACCAAAAAATCTCGGTTTGATTTATATTTTTGTGGAAGAGGTAATATTTGTACAGACATCAGTGGTCGCAGATTTGGCACTAGCAGAGGCACTGCAGGATGTGGTGTTTCTTGGGTGTATTAGAGTTTCACAGCTGTTCTCCTAACCTCTGGCGTCCTCACAGCCATCCTGCAGCACAGCAACAAAGAGTCTAATGACGCTGCTTCTACTGTCACTTTAGTCAAGCAATGGCTATGAAATAAAATGTGATGTGTGTGCGAGTTTGTTTGGATCTACAGTGGTTGCTGACTTCCTGGTCTTTATGTTTCCATCCATTGTCTGCATCCTGCAGCACCTGTGCTATGGCAGGGTGAGGGGGGTGGCCTTTTGTGAATGTCACCTGTTATGCATTTTCGTCCTCATGTAGGTGCATACCTCTGTTGTCATCTCTCCTGTGACATCAGCTGTCAATCACTGTCAAGCTACCACTGTCCTAGATGGTGATCAAATAACCTTAAGACACCTCATGTCCACCAACATGCAGGTATAACACAATGAGAACAGAGATAAGTGTATTGAGGCAGATAATGCAGAGTTTACATCATATTTTCTCTGCAAAACTCGATTTCTGGGCAGGATTCTGATAAACTCCCATAGAACCAAGCATGGGTCCAGAAGTATTAAGTTCTTATCAAGTTAAATCGCCTAATATCAACATATTGGGCTTTCAATACTATTCCCCAGCCACAGAAAGCTTGTACAGCCTGGAAGGCAAACGAGAGCAGGACGGGAGCACTGATGCTTGAACAGCATGGTGTTGTAGAGACTGCAGGGGCAAAAACAGGTTGCAGGAACAGAAGAAAATGTTTATCGGTTTGAGCACTTAGGGGAAATAAACAGCACACATTTTGTTGCAAAGCTTTGTCTAATAGTAACAACATACTGTAGTTAGCGGTGCTTGTGAAATGAAAGGTTCTGTAAATGGGCAGTATGGGAAAATGTAATGCTATTTAAATCTAAAAAAACCCTCTTATGTTCTATGTTTTCATGGTTAACACGGTTTCTAGATTTAAAGCAATAGTTTGAGATTTTGGGAAATGTGCTTATTTGCTTCGCTTGCCAAGAGCTAGACGAGAGGATGGATACCACTGAATATTACTCTACGTGCCAGCAGTCGACTAGCTTAGCTTAGCAAAAAGACTGGTAACGGGGGAACAGCTAGCCTGGCTCTGCACAAATACGCTTACCAGCCCAAAAGCTCACAAAAACCAAAGCATAAGAACAACGTGTTATTTTACACGGTTTTCGGTTTTACGGGGTTATGTGCCAGATTATTTCTTGGCTAGCTAACTTTTTTTGTACAGATAATTATTATTTTTTTTTTTTTAATTATTGTGCTTTAGATGTGCTGGTAGGCTTATTTTCAGTGGTGAAAAATACATTTATCAAGCACTGTACTTAATTTTGAGGTACTTTTACTTTACTTGAATATTTCCATTTTCTACTACTTTATACTTCTACCCTACTACATCTCAGAGGTAAATATTGTACTTTTTACTCCAATACATATATTTGATAAATGAAGTTACTAATAACTTTCTAGATTCAGATTAAAGATATAAAACGTAATCAACAAATAAATAAGACTTTATTAATCCCCGGAAGGAAATTCACAAGCTACCCAGCAGTACATAAAGTAATTAAAATGAGCTCCACCTTTAGCAGCTGCAATATTAAAGTGATAAACACATTACTGCATCAATAATTATAATAAAAACTATAATATACATTATTCTGAAGTGAGAAATTTTATTTTGGTACTTTAAAAGGTCCAGTATGAGGAATTAGTGGCATCTAAATCAAATAAATGTGTATAGCACGTTTAAAAACAACTGGAGTTGACCAAAGTGCTGTCCAAATTAAAGTCAGCGGCACAACACAACAATAGCAAGTAGAATGAGGGTGAGCATTTAATCATGAGCTAAAGGCTATTCCAAAGCTTTGTAGCTGCCACCGCAAAGGCAAACTCTCATTTACCCACTAGCCTTGATCGGAGAACAGTTAAAAACAATTGTTGTGAAGATCTAAGAGGCCTAGAGTTGGCGTAGGGGAAGAGAGGAAGAACCTTAAAATCTTGTATTTGAGAGGTAGCCAGTGCAGGGACGCTAGTACCAGTGTAATGCTGTCTCTTTTTCTGCAGGCGAGACAAAGAAGACTGGCCAACAACCAGGTACAGTGAGTTGCAAGAGTCACACCTTGAGGAGATTAATGTGGTGGAAACAGTCTTCATATTGTTGAGAGAGAGGATGGACCTAAGTTTGGCAATGTTAATTAGCTGATAGTAGCAACCTTTCACCACAGAATTGATCTGTTTGTCAAATTTCAGTGCAGAGTCAAAGATGACACAAAGATTCCTGGCATGGGCATGAAGGTTTGATGTCAGTGGCCCTAAGTGGCTAGCTATACTCCCTGTGGTGTTGGGGGGACCAAAAATAATCAGTTCTGTCTTGATATCATTTAACTGATGGCAGTTTTTTGCCATCCAGCATTTCACATCCTGAAGACAGTTAAGGATGGATGTGATGGAGTTGGAATCCCCCAGATTCAATGGAAGGGATGTTTGCATGTCATCCGCGTAACAGTGAAAGGAGACATTGTGCTTGCGTAAGATGGCACCTAAAGGGAGCATGTACAAAGCATTTAAAATAGGCCCTAAAATGGAAGCTGGGCTGGGCTGAGGTCTAAAGCCGGGCTGAGGTCTTAAAAAAATGGCACATTTACCACAGTCTAAAGACAACAGTAGGTCATTTGAGACTTTTTGAGAAGGACAGATTCTGTGTTGTGATGAGCCCTGAAGGCAGAATGGAATTTCTTCATGATGTTATTGTTGTCTAAATGAGACAGAAGCTGTGTAGACACTTTTCTCCAGTACTTTGGGACGGAAATTGTTTAGTTCTGATTTGTCAAGATTAGGCTTTTTAATAAGACATTGGACTATTGCATGTTTAAAACAGGACAGGACGGTTCCATTTGCAAGACTGCTATTTATAATAAGAGAAATTGTGAGACCTACAGTTTCCAATACTTCCTTTATGTATGTAGGAACAATGTCCAGGTGGTGGACCAGGTGGATCATAGGCGGGTGGTGAAATATTAGATCGTATGTGATCAATTTTTGTAGGGAAAAAGCTTCAAAAGTCCTCACAAATGGCTGTAGTCGGCACAGGACAGGTAGCAGCAACAGGGTTGAGAACTGAATTTATTTATATTGTAGCTCCTCTTACATGTTACACACTGGACCTTTAAGTATATTATGATACTACTCTTGTACTTTTACTTAAGTAAAATTTTGAATGCAGGACTTTTACTTGTAACACAGTATTTCTACACTTGCAACTTTTAGACCTGTAAAAGTAAAATACCTGAGTACTTCTTCCACCACTGCTTATTTTGTTACCTTTGTACAGAGCAAGGCTGGCTGTTTTCCCATTTCCAGTCTTTATGGTAAGCTAAGCTAACTGGCTGCAGCTTCATATTTACCGTACAGACACAAGAGTGGTATCCATCTTGTTATCTAACTCTCTGCAAGAAATTTCCTAAAATGTCAAACTATTACTTTAAGAGCCAGTCTCACGGTATAAAAAATTGTGATCTCCCCGGACAGAAACCATCAATTAATTAGCCAACCAAAATATTGTTCCTAAAGTCCTACAGTGACAACTAAAGACAAGATTGCAGTGCAGGAATCACATACGTATAATATGAATATCAAAACTGTTTGAAGATCAGCACATAAATCCAGCATTAGAGTGGACCATAGCAGGCTGGTGTGGATTGAGTTGTGAACAGAGGAGAAGAGCAAGTAGTGGAGCGAATGAAAATGACAGCTTCATGCCCCCGTCACCCTGGCAGAGGGAAGACTGATGAGCCGCTTTTTACCACCAACCTCTGTCTCCATCCGTCATCTCCTTTTAAACTGATTTGCTGGCGAGAACATGTCTATGTCATCAGCTACAGGGGATTTTACCACAACAAAGCTGACCAGATACAAATATTGCAGAAGTTTGCTCTCCTCCAGTGAACATGTCAACCATCCCTCCCTGCTGCGAAGCCACATGAATAAACTGATTTCCCGGATTTTCAAAGTCGTTGTGTAACAATCCGCTCAGCTCAGATTACACTTGTTTATTCATAAACTATGATTTCCTTCCCTCCTTTACAGTAATACAGAGGCACACATTTGTTGCAACAGCAGTGCTATCATTCTTAATTATTGATGTGCAAATATTACAGCCAGTTACCTGATGAACTGATAATCTGATTTAATTTCTTACTTAATACAATTGTATTGCATGACCATGGTCATCTTTATTCTATAAGGTGATGGCTGATGTGACATGTGTAAGTTTATTTTTGGTTTAAGAACAGTGCAGATTATTTATTGATTTTTCATGTAAAAACAGTAAACTCTTTGTTGGATATAATGTAATCAGTTTTAATTATATATGAGTTTGTTCATAATTTAGAGGATCTAAAGTGATCTTTGGGAAACTTGTTTAATAGCATTGTCGTCAGTGTGATGAAGCTGCCTGGGCCAAGCTCCCAATGTAAGCTTTATAGTTGAACCAACCTCAATAAATACAGTAAATATTAAAGCTGCCCTAATCAATAGTTTTGTGTTAACAATGTATTAAATGACTAAAGATATATATTATATACAGGTCTGGAAAAAATTGAGACCACTGCAAAATTATCAGCTTCTCTCGTTTAACTACTTATTGGTATGTGTTTGGGTAAAATTAACTTTTTAAAAATTCTATAAACTACTACGACATCATCAACAACCAGATGCTCACTGTATCCCTCTGCCAGTAAAGCCAGAATTGAACCCTTCTTTTTCTCACTCAAAACTTTCCTTTTCAACTCTTTTGGCATGGTCAATAGGGTAGTTATTTTTTGATACCAGTTACTTTTGAGGTACTACTAGCACTGTTTTTGCCATCCAGCTGGTCCTATTGCAAGAGTATAGTGATGACCACAGCAGTGGTTTTTATAGTTTTCCTCATTAAAAAAAGATTTGGTTCAGGTGATCACCTAATCAGTACCTCATTCAGTAGAATGAGGTGTGCCTGTGTTGGAATTCAACAGACACTGGAATGGAATGGCTGCCATACATGTAGAGATGCTGATTCAAGAAAAAATTGTCTCTTTTTCCAGAACTGTATATGTATATAGGGTATATCCGCTCCCTATGCAGTTCCCCTCAGCTCTACAGAGCATTTTTGCCTATTTGAGCTTATTGTTTTGGTTTTACATCCTGCAACTTTACTGTTTCACTTCACTCTCATCAGTCTTGTTTCAGGCAGCAGCAGCAGGCAGCTGTTTTCAGCAAAAAAAAAAGCTCTGATAAACCCTCTGCCAGCACCAAACAACAGACAGACAAATTGTGCGACTAGCTTGTGAACGTTGTGGAGCACTTAACAGCTAAATAAGACCCAGATATTTCTGCAGCATGTAATAGGCAACTGTTAACACATTTGCCATAACAACTTGACAAGGTGGTAATATGTCAGTGTTGTGTTTACAGCATGTTCCGCTGCCCCCAAGCCAAAAAAAATGCATGCAGCTTTAAATAATTAAATCAAATTTATTTATATAGCACGTTTAAAAACAACATGAGTTGACCCAAGTACAAATTAAAGTCAACGGCACAACACAACAATAGCAAGTAGAATGACATCAGTAGCAAAAAGGCACACAAGCACTTGCACTGAAAGTGACAAGCCAGAAACAGAATACAACTTGTAAGATCAATTTATAAAACTAAAATATTATAAAATACCTAAACCACTAAAGGACATTGAAAATATGTAGGTCTTGAGATGTGTCTTAAAAGTGTCAATGGAGGGTGAACATTTGATCATGAGCAGAAGGCTATTCCAATGCTTTGGAGCTGCGACCGCAAAGGCATGATCCCTCACCCATTAGCCTCAATCGTGGAACAGTTCAAAACAATGGTTGTGAAGATCTGAGAGGCCTAGAGTTGGAGTAGGGGCAGAGAAGTTCTGAAATGTGCAGGGGTGCCAGCCCATGTGTAATAAAAGAACCTTAAAATCAATCCTGTATTTGACATATAGCCAGTGCAGGGATGCTAGTACCAGTATAATGCTGCCTCTTTTTCTGGTACCAGTTAGAAGTCTCACTGCAGCGTTCTGCACCAGCTGCAGGTGAGACAAAGAAGACTGGCCAACACCAGTAGTCAAGCCTTGAGAAGATTAATGTGGTGGTAACAGTCTTCATATTGTTGAGAGAGAGGATGGACCTAAGTTTGGCAATGTTCCTTAGCTGATAGTAGCAACCTTTCACCACATAATTAATATGTTTTGAAGGTTTGATGTCAATGGCCCTAAGTGGCTAGCTATACTCACTGTGGTGTTGGGGGGACCAAAAATAATCAGTTCTGTCTTGATATCATTTAACTAAAGGCAGTTTTTTGCCATCCAGCATTTCACATCTTGGAGGCAGTTAAGAATGGATGTGATGGAGTTGGAATCCCCCGGATTCAATAGAAGGGATGTTTGCGTGTCATCTGCGTAACAGAGAAAAGAGACATTGTGCTTGCGTAAGATGGAGCCTAAAGGGAGCATGTACAGAGCAAATAAAATAGGCCCTAAAATGGAACCTTGAGGTACTCCACAAGTGATAGGGACAGTAGAGGAAGAGAGGCTGCCAATCTTAACAGAGAAAGTCCTGTCGGTTAAGTAGGAGGCAAACCACTTAAGGGCAGTGCCTTGGATGCCAACCTGGTCCTTAAGACGGTTTAATAAAATATAATGATCAACCGAAAAGCCGGGCTGAGGTCTAAAAAAATTAAAATGGCACATTTACCACAGTCTAAAGACAACAGTAGGTCATTTGAGACTTTAAGATGGGCATATTCTGTGTTGTGTTGCCAACATAGAATCTGCACTGAAGCCAGAATGGAATTTCTCCATGATGTTATTGTTGTCTAAATGAGGCCGAAGCTATGTGTAGAAGATTTTCTCCAGTACTTTGGACAGGAATGGGAGCTTGGAGATGGGATGGAAATTGTTTAGTTCTGATTTGTCAAGGTTAGGCTTTTAATAAGATGTTGGACTATTGCATGTTTAAAACAGGGGAAAAGATGATGGTGGCACAATATTTTGCTCTTGAAGCTTTGACAGATTGCTGATAATTAGCCAGACAGACTTTCAGTATCTCAAATAAAACCTGCAGCCTATCTTTTTTCCATTTACATTCTGCCTTGCAACATAGTTGCCTAAGAGCACGGGTGTCACTATTCAACCATGGCTGAAATTTGGCTTTAGGTTTTCTGACTGTCAGAGGGGCAACAGAGTCCAAGATTTCTCCACAGCTTGAATTAAACTTTGTTATTAATTGGTCTGTGTTCAGCTGAAGGGGTTGGGCCTTAATGCAGCAGAATGGAGACGAGGCTCTCCAGACATCTGAGAAATTACTTGCAGTAGATGTATTTATAGAGTGGGAATAACAAACAGGTAATTGAGTATTGGGGATGATGTGAAACAAGGTGGAGAACCTGATACACTGATGGTCTGAGACACCCAAATATTTTACATCCAGAGAGGCAATAGTCAGACCAAGCGTAAATACTAGGTCCAAGGTATGGGCACAGTTGTGAGTTGGGCTGGCAACATGCTGAGTAAAGTTAAGAGTCCCTAGTTCCAAGAAATTCAGCAGTGCTGGCATTTGATTGAATGTCCACATGAAAGTTAAAATCTCCAGAGATTAAAATTTTCTCCAAATTTAAAACAACTGATGATAAAAACTCAAAAATAAGAGAACTCAGTTAGGAAGACGGAATTCTGTTTGGGCGGGCGATACACAGTTATATATAGGACGGGATTTGTACCACCTGTTTTAAACATAAAAACCTCCAAACTTGTGTAAACATTAGTTCCAGTGGAAGTGCACTGGTGGCATTTTTAAAAAATGACTGCAATTCCTCCTACATGACCAATAAGCCTGGGTGAGCTGAAAAAGTCACAATCTGGGGAACAAAATTCTAACTGACAGTGAGGAACAGGAAATCTAGGAGGGTGGAGGAGATAAACTCATTTAGAATAAAAGTATTTTTTGAGAGAGACCTCACATTTAAGAGGGCCAGCTTACACTTAGCAACTGGTGATGGGGCAGTGGTGCATTTTATGTAAAGTAGATTGTTGTTAACCCTTTTAAAAGTGCAATGTGGACGAGGAGCCCTATCTGTGATGACTGTCTAGAAAAAGCTAGAAAGAGCTTTTTCAGTTGTGAATAGTATGCCACTAATAATTAGATTTTCCCCCTCCATTGATACCTTTAAAACCTGTCTAAAGACCCATCTCATTTCTTTAGTCTCTTAAAGATTTGAATATCCTCCCCTTCCAAGCGTGTAGGAGAAACTACGGTGGCCGTGAAACTCACGAACGGCCCCATCTAGAGCCAGTGTTTGGTTTATCCGTTCTGGGCTACTGTAGAAACATGGCGGTGCAACATGGCAGCCTCCGTGGAAGGGGATCTGCTCCCTATGTAGATAAAAACAGCTTATTCTCAGGTAATGAAAACAAGATTCTTATTTTCAGGTGATTATACACTAATGAAACATACTTATAAATATTATATTCAATTTCTGCCAATAGCTCCTCCTAAATGTTACACACTGGACCTTTAATTATCATTATGAAAAAATGCCTGTCCACTGCTGTTTGCTTTATGATTTCTCAAAATATTCTGTGCTTTTATTAATTGTTTTATTTTTGTATTTAATCATTATATTGTATTTTATTGTATTTTTGATCATTCTTGTGTTTTATTTAATGTGGTCAGCGTTTGTTGTTTTTATATGTGCTCTAGAAATAAACTGACTAGACACAACATAAACACCAAGATTACACCTTCAAAACAAGTTTGAGGTAAGCAGCACTGTCAGGGTTGCAGTTTCTTAGTAGCCCCCTGACTTTCAATGAAAGATGAGTAAAATTGGACAAAGATTAGATCTGACAAATTGAGCTGCTGAGGTTGAAAGAACAACATTCCGTTAGGCTCTGCTGATTAGATTTGTAGCTGTTGCAGATGGCTACTGAATGACTTTACTGTTTTCCCAGTAGAGCTGTTGATTGCCAATAGTTTTGCCTGATTTACCTAAATACAATTCCAGTGTAAGTTATTGACAGTTTAGACACCTTTGCTGTGTGCAGTTTGCTTTACCTCAATCAGTGCCATTTGGATCCACAAATGTGTGAAACTGCCTAGTTCTGCTCTACTATCAAGGTTTTTGGTAGCATGTTGTTGTGGCATCATCGTTTTTTTAAATTTTTGAATAGATGTACCAAGGTGTCAATAGCAAATGTGATCAGCTTGACAGGGATCAGTGGAGTCATGAGGTACAGTGAATGAAGCAAAGGGAGTTGAGGACAGGGAAGAACAGACCTGAGACACAATCAGGCAGCAGGGGACCCACCAACACCACCACACAGTGTGTCCTGCTGAGTAGGGGGTTCATGATCCACAGGCAAATGGGTGGAGGGGTTGCTGCATTGAGCTGATCAGACTTGTCTGGGTTCTGAATTAAATTCAAACAACACGATCAGGATCAAAGTGTAGATGCGGTGGCGGATGAAGATGCGGCAGCAAACAGCGTTAGCATGAGCAGAGTGTTAGGTTAAAATGGCCGTGTTGTGCACCTGCATGTACAACACAGCCTGATTATGACTGGATGTTACAAGTCAGCTGATAGCCACATAGTTGCTGTATGAGCCAGTGATTGTGAAGCATGAATGAAACAGCTGATACCAATTAAATAATGCAAGCATACCTTCAGTGCTCTGCCTGAACTAACAGTACATACATAGGTCCAAGTTGAACTAGGACATCGGCCTGTAAACTGTGATCGATGTTTGGATAAAGTTTGGATCCTCTTGCAAACAGTCATGTTAATTCTTTTAGATTATCGGATGCTTCTGTTTCCCACAATTACCAATTAGTACCACACAGAGAGATGCTAGGTTAGCATGTGCAACATGTAGCCTACAACCAACCAAATATGCAATTTTGCTTTTCCCCTAAAATTCAATAGTACAGTAGGCCTTTGTACATATAGGCTTTGTACATTGGCAAATGTGTTTCACTCATGCTGAAAAAGAAAACCAGTAAAAGAGTTGACTGGCAGAAGATCTACAAGTAATGATAGGTAGTCAGCACTGCAGTAGTTTAGGGATTAAGATTATTTGGTTTCCTGGCATGATTTCCTGCCTATGAATGCTTTAATTGTTCAGTCATGCTGTGATTTCCCCCCTCCTGCAGCACTGCCTTATGTATTGCATGAATATTGATGAGTCCAGCAGTTTTCTCACCTTTTTCCTGCTCTAACCTGTTTCGAGTGTGGAAGCAGGTAGCTCAGCTTCCTGTTCAAATCACCGCAGAGGGTACCCTCTGGATGACTAAAACAGAACACTTTCTGTCTTTTGGTGGAGCCATTGGGGATACAAGCTAAATTACATGTGGGCCAGAGTGAGATCACAGTGAATTATTTATGTGCTTCCTGCCCTGCCCTGTGCCCTGCTCATCTCAGTATGGCTTTGCAGGGGTAGTGGAGTCAGGCCAGGACATGCCTTCAAGCTATTATTACAACCTAGTGCTCCTCAGGCAGCTGTCATAGCAATCAATATGGCCAGGGTTTTACTGGTCTACAAAAGTAATACAGGGATGACGAGTTGAGTAAAAATTATGTTTGTAAAACACTGAGGTGGTGGCTTTACAAAGCTGTATCTTCATTTTTTTGTTCCGAGCAGGTGATGAAGTAATGGTTTCACTGCAGTTTACCGCCATCAGTCAGATTAACCATTTATAGCGTACAATTCAATTATTTCCTCCAGGCAATCCATTGCATTTCAAAGATCATTGGACAACAGTTTCCCCTATCTCTGACATTGACACGGATACATTGTGGAAGTGATTGGATTGTTGGATGTGGGTAAATTGGTTTGGCTGTGAGTGTTGTGGCTTCACAGCTGAGCTGGAGGACAGGTGCTGAGGGAAAGAGATAAGGGACAATGACACCTGAAGAAGATGATGGCTAAAGGGGAAGTCTTGGAATAGAGCACAACATGTATGTCTTCTCAAGACTACAGCTAATCCGATTACTGTCTCCATGCACTGTGGGATGTCATTTGAGTTGGGTGAAATAACAGAGCCCAGATGTACGTGACTCAGGCTTAGAGTTCTGTTTTGATGTCTATGTGATTTTCTTGAGGGGGTTTTTGCTAATAATTTATTTTGCTTCAAGGTATGAAGGTAGGACAAGACCCACAATGTTATTTCATCCTTGAAGGAAAATTTGGTAACACTTTATTTGAAGGTGGGTGCATAAGACTGACATGACACCATCATAATCATGACATGACACCTGTCATAAACATGAAAGAGTCTTTATTAAGGTTTATGACTGTTGTCATTAACTTGTCTTTGTTATGACAACTTGACATTAACCAAGACAAAAATGTCTGTTATGACAACTTGACATTTCTGAACCAAGAAAACATAACCTGTCAAACATGCCATAGCAGGCCTGATTATCAAACTTAAAGAAACTATTTAGCTTTATAACATTACATTATACTGTCATATGTGCTTGGTTTTGACAATGGCTGTCATGAGACCATTATAATTGTGTCATGAATAATTTCCTTGACCTCAAGTAAAGTGCAACCATTTGGACTTGTCATAAAGATGTCAGTAATGTTATACAGCCAGTTCGACGACAGAGTACAGTACCAAGGTGATTTATGGAGTTTCCTGATGGACAGATAGCTTTACTTGTTGCTAAAGTAAGGTTAGCTAACCTAACCACATTGGTGGTGGTTGAGGTGAGTTTCCCCCCTTCACTGTGAAGCACTTTGGGTATCAAGATAAAATGCTAACGTTATATAAATGTAATCCATTCCTATTATTAATATAACCGCTAACTGCTTCTAATTGTAACTGTTAGCTGCAGTTAGCTAGTTAGCTCTGTTAGACCTGTGCCGCCAGCCATACTATTAACTAGCTGACTCAGCCCCGGGATCCCAGGAGGCAAACCTAGCTAGAAAAACACTTCGGTACTGTATTCCCTGTCAAAGTGGCCACCATCAGTCTCGGAGGTTGTGTTTGGTTTGGTCCCGGTACGGACCGGGGGGAGTAAAATATAAATAAATATATATAAAGAGAACAGAGCAAAATGGCGGAACAAAACTGCTAGCAGAGTGCTATTTGATTCCGCATATTTACGTGTTTCAGGAAACAGGAAGCTAGGGAGGGACTTTTCGTGGATATTGATTGGCGATTAGCCAATAGCGCTGAATGTACCTCCCCCCGCCATGCAGGTAGCGTCAGCGTCTAGCTTCCAGTGAACATGGCCTGGCCATCGGGACCAGTCTATGACCGGTACGAACACAACCTCAGAGACCGACAGTTCATGAAGACTCCTTCCTGTTCATGACAGGTGTCGTGTCATGGTTATGAAGGTGTCATGTCAGTCTTATGCACCCACCTTCAAATAAAGTGTTACCGAAAATTCTCAGAATGGATGCTAACAAATGAACAGGTCTTAAGCAAGCCAGAGTAGATTAAGTTTTCACTGCACGGAGAATAGAAAATACAGCTTATTGAGCTTGTAAGACCCGGTCCAATTTAATTTAGCAGGCAAAAAACTATTTGCATGTACCTTCAGGTAAAATGTTGCTTTAGGGCATTATTCCTAAGGGCACGACCTGTCTCCTCATGACCACTTATGTCACAGGTTGCAAATATGTACAGTATATAACCCTATTGCCAGACAGAACATTGATATTGGATGATTCTGCAAACCCCCATTCGGAGATAATGTTTTGTGAAGTTCATTAACATCTTTTTAAAAAAAAATATGGTTTGGTTAAGGTTAGTGAAAGATCTTGACCATGTTTAAACTATGGTTAAATTATGGTTAGGGTTAGGCAACTAAAACACTAACATGAAATTTCGTGGTTGAGTGTAGTTTCTGCCTTGCTACATAAAGGGCACGCTACTTTCTTCACTGGCACTTAACGTTTGCACTGGACATAAATTACGCCACCTGCCCGGCACCAAACTATAGATAAAATTAGCGACTAACTCGTGAATTCATCAAGTGACCAGAAACAAATCCAAATAAATGCCAATGTTGCTCCATGTATGCTGGAAGTGAAAATAGTAAACTGTTTGCTAACATATATTATATAAAGTATATTATATACTGTATCACTATATCAACTTTACAAGGCGATAATAATGCAGCTATAATAATGTGTAATGCTTGGTCATACAAATCTGCGATTAAAGATTTAAAAAATACCTGCATACTGCTTATTTGTTTCCATTTCTTCTTTTCAGTGTAGACGTGATTGATGTTTCAATAACACATAGTAAAGATAAAGGTGAGAGTGCAAGCACACCACTAACTGCCGATATAAAGGTGTGCTCACACTTACCTTTACCTGAGGAAGACCATATGGGGTTGAAACTCTGAAACCAAGAAAAACCTGAGTCAAAAGAGGCAAATGTTGAGGACATTAAGAAAGGCCACCAGAACCAGTCTCAAGTACTGTCCTGCATCCAAGTATAGTATGTGTAATACAGCCATTTGGCTTACATATGATCCTCACAGCTTATTATTCAGTTTCTTTTTTGGTTCACTTTTTATATGTTTGCGATAATCTGTCAGATTCATGACATTAAAGAATGCTGTAGCTTAAACCAGTGGCTACATTTCTCTTCATCTGCACAAACAGCAAAGCTTGAGAAAAGGGACAAAATAGACAAACTAAAGCAATACTAAGATGGTTTCGTTTTGGAGATGCTGACAGTTTTATTTGTGTGCTCTAGTTTCTTTGACTGGCTGTCAGAAAATCTTACCTTTATTAGGCGACAACTCACATTGTGTTGAAAGTGAAATGTTCTTTTTGATCACTGAATTGTGCAGAGCTATCATATGTCCTAGCACAGTTAACTAAACATTTATTACAGCAAAATCCTTTATGGATTGACATTAAAGGGTCTAACAAAGAGTTTCTTAGTTTGCAGTTTAACTAAATGAGTTACAGAAAGTAAGAATAGAAAATAACACCATGTACTGTATATATCACTTCTAATTATAGAAAGTGTTTCATTTTCAGTTATTTTCACATCTTTGTAGAAAAAAATGCAGGCCTCTAAAGACCTATGTCACAGATCTGTTTTGAAAATAGCATTCACAAAATCTTCTTTAATAATTACCCACTGACTTCTAATTAAGTTGTTTTCAGCTGGTGAAGACTATAATTATGGAGTGTGTGTTGCTCCAAGTCGAATCTACATTGTTGTATAAAGAAAAGACAAAACAACACAGTCAATTCTCATTAGATCGTTTAACAAAATACTCACACTTCAATGGCCCAGCACCTTGCAAAGATGAACATTTCCAATATGGATCACATCTGCTGAATTTATTAATCATCTTCATCTAATTATGAATTGTCCTGTTATTTGTGCACTGATGTGAATTTGAATAAGGGAGTCACAGAAAAGTACGTGGTTTAGAACATCTGCTAAAAACAGTAATAAAACCTCACTTTCAAAATGTACATCTTTAAAATCCTCCTTTAGGTCTTTATTACCTCAATGGACACTGAAAAATGCTAAATGAAATGGTGATTTAGTAGTTTTTTTACACAAGTGTTTTCTACGGTGGTACTGAGGGTCAAAACACAACATTTCCCGTTTCCAGACTTGTCCAGAGTCAGGAAACGGGCAGGAAACACTGCAGATCCATCACAACCTGTTCATCTTCTCCCCTCCGGTAGGCGCTACAGAGCACTGTATGTCAAAACAACCAGTCACAAGGACAGTTTCTACCCACAGGCCATCACTCTGATGAACACTTAACACCAGTCACATAGTGTCAGGAACAATCCCTGTGCAATAATCCTGTGACAAAAACATCCAATGTAACTGTACATTTTTCTCATTGTTTATGTAAATATTATCACTTTCTAAATCTACACATGCTGTGCATACTGTATATACTGTCATATCCATCTACCTCATGGAAAAAAAAGTTATGATAATCTGTGATATGTGCTTAAGTCTCTCTCTCTCCCTGACCTATTTCTAACAACTTAACCATCTGAAAGTGAAAAATAGAACCATAGGTTATATTTTAATTAGACTCATTGATCATCATTATCTTAAAATTGAGATTATTCTCCTCCTCAGTTCTTGGTTTACTCTTTACTTTTACTCCTCTGAAAATTATGGTGAATCATCTGGCACGTTACTATCTTTTGAAGGCAGTTTTTAAAGATAGCCAGTTACTTTTTTAAATGTGGCATGAACAGTTCATCAGTGACTACCCTAATAACCACTACAGATCCATGGCCTAATTTGAAAAGTACAGTACATATGAATCTTGAGATTGCAATGAATCCATTGATATCGAACATGTCTAGATTACTGGGAAAGCGGCTAAATAATCGCTCCAAAATTGAACTGTCTTTACCGCAAGGTCCGTGAAACCTCAATGTCAAATGATTGCTTGTAATAACTTTTAGTAGCCACAGTATGAGCTCACCTTGTCTCACGTCCTTGGTAACGAATGAGGGACCTGTCACTGCTCCACTCGGTTCTGAAACTGAGGGCCATGTGTTCCATGATGTTAAGCTTTGCTAGGTAACGTTGATAGATATGTCATATGACATTGTACCTATGATGCTGATTAATTTATGATACTGATTAATTTATGTTATATGATGAAAATATGCTCCAAGCTACATTCCTGGCTGACTGCCTTCAATCTAAACAAATGCTGATATAAGCTTAAACCATTCTTAAACTGCGTTAGTTGTGCTCACCATTCTTTTGAAAGAATCAGTGAATCAGTTTGCTTTCTTTCTCTTTTTTGGTACCCTGATTTCCCTTTCTTGGGGAAAGATATGACTAACAATGCACTTTGGTGCTCCAGCATCAGCAGCCCCTAGACGCGATTAGTTGCGTTTAGAGACTAAACCTACGGACTAAACCATTTTGCACCTTTTGTAAGGGGAGAGCCTCCACTATTTTTTATTTTGGATACAAAGTTCAGTTTCTCAACCAACTTTAGTTGGTTCTAATTACTTAGAAATAAAAAAATAAACAAAAACAAACTTTTCATTCCAGGCTTTGAGGGCCCTCACGCCATTGGGGCCCTGGGCAGTCAGTCGTACCCCCACACACACACACACACACACTACAATGCCCCTGGTACTAACACAGGCCTTTGCTCAAATGCACATTCAGTACATATACAAAAGCATAGTGTGTGTGAGCACTCATACACACGTAACACACACACACACACAAGCAAGCAGGTACAGTAAGACCTAACTCTTTGTGAAGCCCCAGCTGACAGCTTATCCAATTACGGCTGTAGAAACACTGGTTACAAGGGAGTCAACTCTGAAATTGCCTGGTGTGATTCAACGTGGCCCACACGACTTGTGTAAAATTGACAGTGTGATTTCTGACTGGGCTCCCAGCAGAGATTACCTCCCACAGGACATGCAGTTTCAGAACCCTGAGCTGTGTGCCAGACGAGGAAGGTGAATATTGTATTGTAGGCTGTTTGCTTCTATGGCAGAAATCTTCAGTGAAAGCCTCTTAAAAGCAGAGTGATATTTATGAAAGTCATTATGTTAGAGATTGGAAACTGCAACATTCAGTGCATTCAGACTTAAATGTGGTTGTTGTTTATTTTGATTGATATAGTTTAGACTACTTGTTAAGGCACAAATGGTTATTTATCTGAACACTTTATTTAAAATGTTTAAGGGAAACTAAGATCATCCTGCAGCAATAATCATTTGGCCAAACAGTAAATCTGTCAAATCTACAAATTCCATGTCACAATGTGTCTGTTTAAGAAGCTATACTGCTTTGTAATGTACATACTGTACATGTGTTCTTCTTAGTCAACTTGCCAGATAAAAACAGTCCTTATCTGCCAGAGGGAACACCTCAAATTGACCATTGCCTCAGTTACCGTTGGTGTGGATGCCAAGCTTTCCATTCTAGCACTGCACATGCTTGAATGTAATATAATAACGGTTTTCCTTTTATTATATTAGAAAAGGCTTTCTGAATGAAGTCTAACCGTGTTTGGCAAAAGTAAACTTCAGCTAGTGCATAAGAGCTGGACAGAGCTGCTAACCTTACTCTAAATAGCATCCAAGACCAGCTTCCACCCAGGGGGTATATAGCCTACTACATAATAATGTGCTAGTCATGAACAGGCCTTTTGTAACCTATAACCCCACAAACTAATGCAGTTAGTTAATGATAGTCCTTGGCCTTCGAAGTAATGTTCAGTTGCTACTGTAGGTGGTAGGCTAGTTAGCAGGTCACGTTAATGATTGCAGCACTTATTAGATCAGATAAACAGTTATTAACAGTTAGTAATATATCCCTTACACTTTAGCTCTTCTGTTTTTGGAAAGGCTAAAAAAAAGACATAACAATCACTGATTGGCCAGTCACTATTGGGAGGAGGGGTTTACCAAATGGTCAATTCCTCTCCTCATCTTTTTACTCTGCATCATTACCTTGCAATTATATTATAATTTTTATTATTATTATAGACTGTTATGAAATGACAGTTTTAACCTGGCATATATTAATTCAACAGCACATCTTCTGGAAACTTCTCTAAAATATGAGTTGCTGTTCCAGCAGGCCAAAACTTCTGTCTTCTTTGGTAATAAATAGAGAATGTGCTTTGCTGTGAAGTTGATGTGCAGCGGGTATAACTTGAAAAGGCACTTTTTTTTTGTCTTTGTCAAAGTCGCAGTTGCCATGCAGAATTTTCATCAATTCTGACGCCCCTTTTGATGTGCCTGAAGCTTACACTGATTTGCTGTGTAGACGTTCCTCTCATTAGAAATTCTTTAAACTCTCAGCCTCAAATCGCATTAGCTGAGCATGGCAGAATCCCTGGTGATGCAACCCCACACAGTTACTGTATAAGTACACCTACTGCGCGCAGTGTAAGAGCTAGTTATCACTACACACCCTTAGGAAACAAATGAAGTGTGCTCAGGAAGTTGTTTTGCTCTCATCTGTTTACCCTCTCAAGGTCAGGAGAGTCAGACATGCATATTGATGATGGAGATTATAGGCCGTCCCATGCGTTGGTTTTGCCCCAGAGCAAGTGGTAATCGATGCGGGGAGAAAAACAAATTAGCTTGACAAAATGTGTGGCAATTTAATGCAATCAAAGCATGAACACACACTCATTCACACACAAACAGTCTATCAACTTGACCCCCCCCCAAATTATCTCTGCAAGCGTGAGAGTCATTCAAATAAATACAATAGCTAGGTTTTTCCTAGTTTTTCATCGGACTTTGTTTTCCATGAAAACAAAGTCCCAATAAATGTTCTAGCTTGCCAAGTCAATAATGCATGGAGCTGGGTAAATAATTGATCACACACATATTCCGTATACTTTCAGTTCTTCTGTGTTGAATAATTGAGGGGGGAATTGTTATCTTCTGAGTTACCTCTTGGATCCTGCATTCTGCTGAAGATGTTTTACACTTCCAAGTGCCAGTTACAACACGGAGTCCAGTGTTTGGGATTACAGGGCACCTCCCAGCTGGGCAGAGTTACATCACTGCTGCAGCCACAACAGACATGATCTGTGAATGAGAGCAGGTCAAATTAGGTAATGTGACATCAGATGCTGAAATCATATGAGACATAATTTACCCACTGATAATAGCATTTATCATATTCACAGCTACTTGACAATATTGTTTCAGTGCTCAGTTATATAGTTATATTGTGACATGGGTGCAATGTAAATGTCATATTAAATCACTGAATAATACAAAAAAAGAGATTCACTCCCAAAAAGACAAAAACACACAAAATAAAAAAAGGTCCTTGAAAACGAAATAAACCTCCGGATTAAGAATCTCACTACAACCACGACCCCTGCTACAACCTGTCTGTCAGACATTTTTCATCCAGCCCTAATTTCTGTTGTGAATTTTACTCAAATTAATACTGAAAAGGTGTCTTTTACATGTAGCTCCCGGCTGTGAGGTATGGAATGAGGGCTTGCTAAATTTTACTGAATTGTGAGAATCTCTCTTTTAGAGCATTTTGTATCTTCTCCAGATGTAGGCAGTTAATTAGCTCATCCAACTACATTTTCATAGTTCAGACAGTGTTCTTTCTGTTGATGATGTGAGAAAATGAGTGAGATGAGCTGTACTTACATTCAGTTCCGAAGTGTTGTTAATGATAAACTAAAAGGGGACACATTGAAAATGCCCAAATCTGTCTCCTTGAATTTACATTTATATACTACTAATTTGAAAAACAAACCTTTTACGAGAAACATGCCACCCAGATTATATGTTTGTTTTTTTTAAATCAACATATCTTACGTCATAAAATGTTCATACTGATCATATCTGTAAAATATAAACAAAACAACATTTTATTTGTTTTCTTAACAGTATCCTCTCTTGTAATACAATATCCACTCGTAGCAACTAAAGCATTACTAGTGTTTTTATGGTTATGTTTAGACCCTCAAAGTTCTCTTGGATAAGGTTAGTAAGAGGTTGCGGTCTTGGTCAAATATTAAAAAACTCCAATGACTTGAAGTGTGAGTTGGATGTGTTAACTTTATTAACATTTAAGCAAAATCAAAAAAAATTCTTAACCTTAACCACACACACACACAGCCACACAGGACTCAGGATGCAAACCCACGGTCACCAGTATCAAAGTCCTGCTCTTTGTATGCCCACCATATTCAAAAATATAGCACTTCCTTCAGTGGAAAACACGTTGCCACTGAATATAATCCAGTCAGCATTTACATTTCCAGGAAATCATATTCAAGGAAGGACTGAGATTTCAAATGTGGGAGAGATATCTGGCTCTCTCTTTGTTTTTGGAGTATTTGAGACTATGTAGTACTTTCATCTGAATCAGACAATGTCTAGCATTACTTGAGCTTACCATGTTATCATGAAAGATGTCCCTTGTATCTTCTTGCAAGTAATCCGTGAATGCAGGGTGAAACAAAAAAAGATAGCTGGTGACTTTCCGCTAGAAGCCCTGCAACCACATGGTTGGAGCAACGGTTTCGTCCTCCAAGGGATGCGATTACACAATCACGGCTACACGCGGTGTTCTCGCCGGTACTCTCAGCACCTAATGTTACAGATAGGCTAATGCAGGTGTCTTTGCAAGCTCCGAAGCTAGGCTAGCAAGGTAAGTATTCTCCCTTTGTTACCTCTAAAGTTTATTGTCAATGGGCTAAGTGCTTATGCTTGCAGTGATCGGCAAGCTTGCGTCAGAATAGTCAGTACCGGCTGTTTACTTTTTCTGTTAGTGGTAGACAAATTCTTATTTTTCCCTGAGGAGTGCTTTCACTTGTTAAAGTGCGTACCACCTTAGTTTTGATGAAAGAGCGACTGGCCCCCAGTAAATAGTTTTGCTTGTGGTTAAACCTTCTGTTGTGATTGCTGTAGAGGTGCTTCGTTGCCATACATTAAAGAAGGAAGTTATTCGCTCCCCGATGTTTGCTCGCTCATTCTGTAAGTTTAGTAGTGCTAGTTCACTAGTTTCTTGTTACTGAGGGACCCGTTCTCTTTGGCGAGAGGACAGGCTTGGACAGCGAGAAGTAGAGGCTTCGACCCATACTTCCGATACCTGTTCCCAGCGGTGTGTGCTACCCTCCCAGCCATACATTGAGGAACTCCACAGGTGCTAGCCAGACCCCAGATCTCTTTCTCACAACACCACCGATGGCAGGGTCTTGGCTTTCATGCAGAATGCCAGCAGTTATGGACTCTGCCAGATGCCAGCTGTGGAGCCATCGCTTGCCTTCATCACCTACTCACCCAGTCTCTCTTTACTTTTCCTCTCTGTTTGTTAATAAGAGAATAAGAGTTGTGTGGCTCCTTTAAGGAACAGGGCAGTGTGTAGTGAGTGTGTGGGTTGTTGAGCGAGAGAGAGAGTGTGACGGTGACTGCACTCAGAGCAGACAGGTGCTGGCAATCGGAGCAGAGGGACAGGTTAGTAGTGAAGTTGTCTAGTGGCATTAAATGTACAGTGTAGATTACAGTTTGCCCATGAATAAATGCTGCAGCTTCTCAATACCCAAGACGTTTCTGTGTCTTGCCTCCGAGTTGCTGGGTAAAAGTGAAGGGGGTTAGGCCCAAGGTTAGCATCAACTTCAGCCGTGGAGGAAAACAGTGTCTTCCTTGTGTCAAGTCTTCCCTGTGTTTCCCGACCACGGTCTGAAAGCTGCAGCAGGAACGGTTAACACTATGCTTGAGTTACCTCATTAAGCAGATCATTTGAAAAAATATTTTAAATACTAGTCAGTGATAAACTACTCTTACTAGCTATTTACTCGCAAAGCTTTTATTTAGATTTTACTTGCCAAAATGGGAGGGGGGGCTTTTAAATCACGATGTTACCATGGTAGAGGGCTCAGTGATTGATGGCTGTCAGCCAACGGCGATGGACGATGGCATCATTCATCGGCCCAACCCTAACCCCAATGTAAGCCAACGGTATGCAAATCCTCCCATATTTAGACTGTCCGGCTTTGCCTCTCCCTCATCCCTAGTGTTTCCAGCTGTTCTCCCCCTTCCCTTGTGTTTCTTGTTTGTCTCCTGTTGGTTTTTTTTGTGTGTGTGTGTGTGTGTGTGTGTGTGTGTGTGTGTGTGAGAGAGAGAGAGATCTGGTCTAGGCGTGGCCTTCATTCCCTCTCCTACATACCTGCAACCAACTACCAATCAAGCCTTGCTGCCAAGCCAACCTGCGAGCCATCCAATCATCCAGCTCCAGCAATATATAACCCAAGCTCTCCAGTCTTCTCCAGATCATCAGTTAACCTATGTGGTACAGACACATGGCCAAGTCTTCGGCCTGTTGTTTCCTTGTGCCTCAGGATCATGCTCACCTGTGTACTGTCTGCCTACGAACCTGCCTGCCAGTCTGTCTGCCTGGAGTTATACTCTTGTGTATTCGTTTGCCAATAACCAGTCTGCCCACCTAGATTCAACTCAAGACTGCCTGCCAAACCAGACAACACTACTGTGAGATTTCAGTCTACACTCAAGCCATTCTGCTATCTGTGTGTGAAATAAACTGTTTGAACTTTGAGTCCTCGTCTGAGTCCTGCTTTTGGGTCCTGAGCTTTCTTAAAACACTACATAGACGACGGCTGATATCTGCTCCGGTCCTTCTGTCATGTCAGTTGTGCCAAACGTTGTCTCATACCTATCCAAAGGGTAGCTCATTGGGTTAACCCTGGACTCCCGCCAAATGCTGGCCTCCCCAACTCCATGGCTAGTAGAGGCCATACTCCAGCTTCAAGAGGTTGAAGTACAGCCTTTTTCAGGCTGTTGGGTATGTAGACATCAGTAGTGCCACTGGGTCTCCGGTACTCGCGGCCATTCCAAGTTTGGACCAAAGGTCTAATTTTAGATCCAAGGTTGCACGGATCCAAGAAAGTCAGGTTGACCAGCCTCCTTGCTTTGCAGCCATGGAGGGACGGGCATATCTGGCCAGGGGCATCTCATTGGGTATGATCCTTTCATGTCATGACGATGCTTCGCTCTCTGGGTGGGGCAATATGGCAATATGACAGCACAGAGCAGTGAGGTGGCTCTGGACAGGACAGGAAGTGCTCTACTATATATTTGGCACTCCACAAATTCCTGCATATTTGAGGGCAGGCATATTCTTGTATGGTCCAACAACAAGTCAGCTGTCTACCATGTCAATCATCAAGCAGGCACCAGATCGACCCTGTCGGCTTTCCCAGCCTCTGGTTGCTGGAAGCCCTTTGTCTCCCCCCTTGAGTCTCTGGAGCAGTTGGGCTGAAGTGGTTTTCAGCAAAGATTGCTTTTCTTCTGGTGATGGCATCAGCAATGCGTGTGTCACACCTTGTCATTGAGTGAAACGTGCATGCACTGGAACTAAGATGGCACAGGGGTGGTATTTTGGCATAACCCATCATTCTTCCCAAAGACGTTTGCTCCGGCCCACTTTAATCAGGTCATTGAGCTGGCAGCTTATGACCCCTACTGCCTACAGGATAAGGAAGCTAATTTGGCAGAACTGCTCTGCTCAGTGAGGGCCTTGAAGCATTTTATACAGCTAATGGCTTTCGCTACTCTGATAACTTCAACCTGTTTGTCTGCTATGGGGGCCATAGAAAAGGGTGCCCTGGGACTTTCCAGGTGGATTATTGAGGATATTTAGGATGCATACAGGTCAAGAGGGCTGCCTTTGCCTCTTAATTTTAGGGGCCACTCCACCAAGATCATCTCCACTTCCTTGGCTTCGCTACAGGGGTTGCCTCTAAGTGAGAATTGCGCTACGGCCACCTGGTCTACACCATGCCGTTTTTACAGGGTCAATGTCGCTGCTCCCCATGCAGTTCCCTGCTAGATTTGTTCACTCGTCCAGACTTTAATCCCCTGAGGTTGCCAAACACATCAATGTTTACTCGATGTTTCTATTAATATCGACGCGATATTACAGCACATAAATATGGTTCAGATATTGTTGGAATCTGTAGACTCTCCGCTTCAGAGTCATTCTCACAAGATTGTATGTGACTCACACAGCGAGCTAGGAGGAAGAGAAGAGAGCTCTCATCTGTCACCGTACGTAATTGGTGGGTTTGTGTATCCTTCTGCATTGGCTGAAACAAACCAAATCGAAACTGGAAATCACTAAGGACCCCCCGCCCCCTTACACTGCAGAAAAACACTGCAGTTTTCAATGAGTTGACATGGAGAGGAAAGAAAAAGTCAGTGAAAAAACACAAAGGAGAAGAAAAAGAAGATGAGAGAAAATTGCGAAAAGGTAGATATTGAAGTTTTAGCAACGATTTTGGAGAGCAGCGACAAGTATAAGGGAGGAGTTTCAGAGACTTAAGGGTTTCATTCCAACGAGGGAGAGGATTACCAAAATAATAGGGATCCATTTGAAGATGGGTATATGTACTGTATTTATTTTACAAACATGTATTAGTTTCTGGCTCTGGGTAGTGGGAAAATCAGTAAAATTCCCCCAAGCTAACGTACTGTATCTCTGACCTATCTCTTTATCCAAATCACACACATTTAGGCTACTCTGTGATCTCCTTTTGATAACTAATGTAATATTTTTCACTTCCATGCCATTTACTATTTTATCATACTGTTCTGCACAGATGAGACTGTCTTTCACAGAATTGTATTTATTTATGTTTGTGATTTTATACTGAATGTGAAGTCTCTGTAGAGTTTTGAAATGGAGAGAGTATCCCCACCCCCACATCTCATTCAGCTGTGTTTTGCTGCTGTTTGGGGTGGACAGGTAGCACATACGATAAATTGGAATAGTTAAAGAAAATTAGCTGACAGGACACAGGAGAAGCAGTCAGAGCCTCACACCTCCTCCACATTCCTCTTAGGTGGGAGATGTGTGTGGGGGATCTGGAGGAAGAAAAGAGAAAAGGGGTGATAAGTTTCTTTCCCGAGCACAAGCACCTCCCCCACAGCCACCAGCATCCCATGTACCAGCGCCCCACCTACACAGCAGCCAGCTCCGCTGCCTTGGAAGACAGAAATACCTGGACACCGCTCCCCTAGTCTCCAAGTTTCAACCAGCTCGGGCACCAGCGCCACCTCAACATATACACCCCTCAACCTGTTCAAACTTTTTTCAAACTCGACAGCGTCGCAGATTTCTGGAGGCAGAATCACCTTTTCTTTGTCACTTCCATCACAGATCATACCACGGAACAGATACAGAGCAATATCTTGGAACCGTCATCTTAGCAACCCTGATGAGGATGTCCATAACTAAAGAAGAAAAAAAGGGCACAGCCGACCATGGCAAACTTTTCTGACTAAAACCCCTGATGGACACCATCAGAATGCGTGCAAGACATTTTATCATCCCCACAGAGACGTAGCTGTTGATGAAAGAATGGTCGCCTCAAAGGCTAAAACTGGGATGACGCAGTACATGAAGGCAAAACCCACAAAGTGGGGATTCAAGCTGTTACTTTTGTGAACCTAAGACTTTGGTAAACCCATTTCAAGCACCAACACAATTTGTCCACATGAGTAATAGTATGTTTTCACAAGAGATTTGAAGAATTTCAAAAATCGGACTTCGAACTTTTCATCTTCAGGGCCAAATTCTCTTCAGACAATGCTCTAGGACAAGTGGTGCCTCATTATACAGAGAGCTGAAGTTTTTCTGCACATTTTGATATAAAACACGTGGGTATCATGTTATGCAAGTGCCTTTAAAAAAAAAGAAGGTGAATTTCAGAAGATATGTAAAATTGAGAAAAGGCCCTCAGACCCCAGAGGGTTAAGTTGCCAACTTTAAACCTGTTTTATTGTTTCTAGTAAAGTCCCTTTTTATTCACCCTGTTCTGCATGAGTGCCTGTGTTTGGGTCCCTCCGTTGCGCTATATCTGAATTGTGACATGTGGCTTGATCATGTTTTGAGATAGTCAATAATTTATCTGTTTCAGTCTCAAAGCCTGTTGGATGTTTCTGTACATAATCTCACATTTGTGATATCTGAAAAACATTTGAGAGGCAATATCCTCTTTCAAATTGTGCAAAAAATACAGTCAATGCAGAAATCTATAACTGTTTTAGATACAGTTTTCACTGTTTTTGTCTGGAAAAAGTTCCAACTCTGAATCACAAGATGTGCAATACTGCCCTGTTTTTTCTTTGAGGGTGCTAAATACAGATGATTTGTTTCTTTGTAAAGGTCCCTGTGTTGATTGACAGCAGCATGGACAGGACATGACAAAGCTGTGCAGAAGAGTGACCACAGGGTTAAAGTTTAGAAGGCTTACAGCACACTGGCACAGCTGCTTGTCACAGTTTGTTTTTATGCATGTGCTGTACGAGTATTCCTGAATAAATGAACAAATAAAGTATTGTGTGTCTTTTGAGTGTGTGTATGTTCCAGCGTTGCATTTTGAGATTAACAGGAGCTTGAGGGGAAAATTGCCAGGCAGCTGACAGGTTCTCTCACACTTATTTTCACAGTCCATTTCTACACTTTCTAAAGTAATTAATTAAATGAAGCTACCTATGAAATTTGACTGAATATGACTGCTATCTTACTAGTGCCATCAACCCTTATGGTACAGGTGCTTACAAGTCTGCCTGTTTTCTTTATCAGTCACTACAATAGCTGTACTACTGCAGTAAAGTGCTTTATATAGAGCCATATTTGTCTATAATGTCATGCATTCAGGGCTGCCTGGCTCAAATCCAAATGTGTGATGCTAAAAGCTCTTTAGTCTGAGTTACATTCCTATTTAGAGAGAGAGGGAGTGTGTGTGTGTGTGTGTGTGTGTGTGTGTGTGTGTGTGTGTGTGTGTGTAATATCATCCTGATGATTCAGCAAGTGACACTGTATGTAAAATTTGTTGGCTCACCAATCACATAGTAGCACCTTAAGATTCACAAAATGCAACGTCTGCTAAATCACACTGGAGACTTGCCAAACATGGACTGAGTGATTTGAGCTGTTGTTCTATGGTTTATGATACAATAAAATACTTCTAAAAGGGGTGGAATTTATTTTCATGGCTGCCATTATCAGACAGTTTATGATCACCTGCTGCAGACCAGTCTCTGGAGCAGATACAGTAAGTACAGTACAGTACGGGGAGGACCTCAGGAAGAGAATCAGAGAAGGGACGGACAGACATGCAATAGATGTTGCATGTACATAATAGACCAACATAGTAAAATTACAGCATGGACAATCAGGATGTAAACATATCTATAATTTTGTAAATCTATTGTCAGTGATAAAGCTTATTAAAGTGTACTGGTGTATTCCCCCCATTCAGTTTTTTAAGCCTGACTGAAATTATATTGCTTGTTTTTCCTGCTACAATATATGCTCTCCTTTGAGAAACAGCCAGTACCCAAAAAAAGGAGATTTTCTTCTCTTCTTCTCTGTCTACGTAGTAAGAGAGCTTGTTTTCATACCAATCAACTTTAAATTACAGTATATTTGCATAAAGCACTAATGTCACCATTCTATCTTAGGCAGAGGGTCACACCAACTGAAAACCACAGTAGCTTCCTACTTCCTAAGTCTTATGATGCACCTTAACTTGCAAAACCAGCTACCAAACTAATAGTCACTGGAGGATAAATTAACACCTAATGTCATTTTGTGGGCTATATAGCCAATTTGCTAGTTGCTGTAGCACATTTAAACAGCTTTAAAAACTTTCAATGTCAAGAACAGTCAGTTTAGATGCTAAATATTGTGGTCCTTAACCTTCAATACCACTGATAAATGTTGTCTGTCCTTAGCTTAAGTTACAGTTGCCAGTGCAAATCTGTTTACTTTGTCTCTCTGTTTCCCTACCACAGCTCAACCTGCTGTCAAACACGGACACGCCCACTAAGAGGGTTGAGAGAAAAAAGGAGCACTTCTGGTATTTCCCCACCATTTTAACTGTCCAGCAGATTGTTTTTAGCACAGGATAAAACTCATTAAATAACACACAAGGTTCGAGATTTCTAAGCTCCGGTTAGATACACCACTTTGATTAATGTTAGCGTCCTGCCCACTTATTGTGAATGCCAAAGTACTTGCTAACACCACCAGTGAACGCACTAGAAACACATTATTAGTCCTCATTGATTCATGAGACCCATCTCCCAATTCTCAGTGCTGTTGCCGTTCTGTGGTCAGCAGCAAGTGTAAACAGGACAGATGCCAGGTGTGATTGTGTGTATAAATAGCTTCCTAATCTTGTCACATCTGTTTTCTTAGATACCAGGAAAAATGGTTGTTTTGCCTTGTCAGATCTCATTTGTTTCTGTTGTCAGTCTGTTAAAATGCACAAGTCTTCACTAAAATGACTATGTAATAGACTGGTAGACTTGTTACAAATTCAACTTTATATTATAACTTGTGTCAGTGGATTTTGTAAAAAAAAAAAAAAACATGCATGTCAACGTCACTTTTTTACGAGTTTGTCAAACACTCAATTATGGAACATGTGACAAGAATACAGAGATGTTGAATTTCAATTTGAAAATTGTGTTAATATTTGAAACACCTGATATTTCTTCTTCTGCAACTGCAATCACTGTTGCAGTAAGTTTTTGCAATGAGAACTTTTGTTATGAATTGGTGCTATATAAATAAATAACTTTTCTCTACAATGAAACTCAACGAAGGAGGAGATCTATTGTATAAACTGTATCAATAAGCAAGTATGTATGCAGAGCTGAAATCAAACACCAGACAAATGGCAATCTTTGTGCACTTTGTGATGTGTGTGGAGGCTATGAGTAATAACCCATGGCTCTTGAAAAGCGCATATGGATTGCAGTGTTTAAAGCCACTGGATTGTTTCCCTTTCTCTCACAGCTTGACTGATATGAAAAAAGTATTCAGTATGTGTTTATTGCTCAGCGTGGCTGTATTCTTAAAGAGTCATAAGAGCTGTGCTTTGTCTAATTGTTAGTCATTTCGAATCCATAAAGCCATGGAGTCTTTTTGATTTTAACTGATTCTAAAATTGCCTGAATGTATTCTAAAAGGGATATTTAAGCTTTTCCAAGAATACACTGTGGTCTGCTTGACAAACTATGCACCATTACTGGCCACCACGAGGGAGCTTTTAAGACACATGCTGCCTCTGTCCCTCGATCTGTGCTCATCAATATCTCCACTTACAGCATCGAGCTGCCATCATCTCACTGCAGAGCTGAGCCAGGAACTAAGAGCCCGAACATTTGCAAATGAAAGCCAAAACAAAGAACACCAGACAGTTTCTCCCTGCTTGTCTTTACCTATTTACAGTAGATGACTATTCAGTAGATACTGTCTTCATACAGCATGTGTCTCACTTTAAAAATAAAGACAGATCCAAGTACATTAGGATTTTATGATGTGTGCACTCCATGATGTCAGAGGTGGGTGTTCAGCTTTGCAGATTAGTTTTCAAAATCAGTTTGACAGATTAGCTTTGCTAGAGATGATTTGAGTTGTCACCCACTTTAATTGACTAAACAGAAAAATGTAATACAAATTTGAAACCCTAGAGCCACATACAAATTAACTGAATTAATAGAAAAGCACATGCAGCATCATTAAAATGTGAAGTCAATGTAATTTGAACATGGAAGTTTATTTTTGACCTCTGAGAAGCTTCCATTCCTAGACATCTGTGTCCATGTGAAGAGTGATGGCAGAATAAAGACCAGTGTACAGAAAACCTACTCACAGACCAATTCAGAAAAGATGGTGCAGAAGACGGCTGCCCTGTCTTGAGCGCTCACTCAACATAGCGTATTTCTTGTCTGATTTTGTTATGTATATTTTGTCTTTTTCACAACATGTGCACTGTGTGGTGGAAACTCAGTCAATACATTGTTAATAATAATATCAACTTCATTCATGTGCAATGATATTCTTGATCTTGTGTGATGCAGCATAGTAGTGACGATAGTCGTTCAAAAGTCTAGACTAAATAACCAGCACTTGTGCTCTTAATTTGGATATACAAAGAGTAAAGCAGGCCATGCTGTGACATCCATTAGATAATCAGAAGATCTAGAGGTGTACAATCAGGATTTGCTGTAATTGGTGTGTGGGGTTACTACCTGCTGACAAGATGTATAAATACTAAAAATTGTATGCTTGTGTGACCTCAGTCGCTTTGCAAACCAATTCAGGTCTTTATTGAAATCTATGAAGACCTTTTTAAAAAAAAAATCATACATACATACATAGATAAAAACTTGTCCTTCACCCTCCGCGGGTGGTCTCATCCTTCGAGCTTGGGTCTTCTACATGAGGCCTGGGAGCTTGAGGGTTCTGCGCAGTATCTTTGCTATTCCTAGTACTGCATTTTTCTGGACTGAGATGTCTGGTGTTCTACCAGGGATCTGCTGTAGCCACTGCTCCAGTTTGGGGGTCACTGCCCCGAGTGCTCCGATGACCACGGGCACCACTGTAGCCTTCACCTTCCAAGCCTTCTCCTGCTCTTCTCTGAGCCCTTAGTATTTCTCAAGTTTCTAACCCTGCAGTTATGTGTTGGATTGTCTCAGAGGCCTCTTTGCACAGCCTACACCTTAGGTCTTGTCTGGTGTGGTAGATCTGGGCCTCTATTGCTCTGGTGCTCAGGGCCTGCTCCTGTGCAGCCATGATGAGTGCCTCTGTGCTGTCATTCAGTCCGGCCCGCTCTAGCCATTGGTAGGATTTCTTGATATCAGCCACTTCAGTTATGTTCCGGTGGTACATCCCATGTAGGGGTTTGTCCTCCCATGATGGTCCCTCCTCCAGCACCTCTTCCCCATTGCCTGAGACATTCACTGAGCACGTTATCTGTTGGGGCCATCTCTTTGATGTTTTTGTGGATCTTAGATGTTTCATCCTGGATAGTGGCTCTCACACTCACTAGTCCACGGCCGCCTTCCTTACAACTAGCGTACAGTCTCAGGGTGCTGGATTTGGGATGAAACCCTCCATGCATGGTGAGGAGCTTTCGCGTCTTAACGTCTGTGGTCTGTATCTCTTCCTTTGGCCACCTTATTATTCCTGCAGGGTATCTGATCACTTGCAGGGCGTAGCGGTTTATTGCCTGGGACTTGTTCTTGCCATTGAGCTGACTTCTTAGGACTTGCCTTACTCATTGGAGGTATTTGGCAGTTGCTTGATTTTAGCCTCCAGCCTTTGTTTCCATGGTGGGTATTGTTTCTCATGGCTCCCATGGTTGCTCTTATAGCCAAGCATCTCGAGGATCACTGCTGCTGATGTGCATATCAGCTCATTGGTTTCGGTGATGGTTGTGGTAGGGATCGCGCTCAATGCTGCATTTACATCTTCTAGGAGCCTTTCTGATGGTACTTCACTTAGCTGTTGTAATTGGCGTCGGGGTTGCCTTGCATTCATTCTCGCCATGATCTTATCTTTCAGGTCAGTCGCTGAAAAAGACCAATGATGGCTGACACGGGAGCTGCATACACTTCCGTGTCACCCTCATATGCTTCTTATCTCCCCCGGTCAAGACAATTTATGAGACAGTGGGATTCTTGGGAGCCACGCAGCTGATCCCCACATCAGACCCCGTTACCCTCAAGGAAAATGAAACGATAATAACTGCCTATTCTAATCTCAGAACACACACCACTCAGTTTATTGGGACGAGACGCGATGTGTAAGCTTGGATGCAATATACTCTGAACCCCAGATGGAATATGCATAGAAGCCAGTGTTCCAGATTACACTGCAAAAATTTTACAAGCAAGAATCTACTGTGTTCTGGTTGGTTTTACAAGACCTGCCACCAATGGGAGCACTTCATGATGGCAAAATCTAGGAAACTTTCATTGGACTCACTGCAACCTGCAGTCCTACCCAGAGAATAACGAAAAATAAGAAATGAAAACTGGCTTCAAAAAACAGCCATCACATGTATAGACCAATGCAGCATCTATCATTGCACGAAAGCAAGGCGCTGCATTAACTTTATCTGAGAATAAAATATTTGAAAGAATTTAAAAGAAAACAGCTTCCACACATTAGCCTTAAAGTAAACCCTGACTACGAATCAAAACATTTGGGTTCCATAGTATTAGAAGCAAAAACAGTAGAAATGGGAACCAACTCAGTGCCCTCAAATATGGCATAGCCAAGATAAAAAATTAATATCAAAATCATGCTATCCTTTTCTGCATTAGCTACACCTCAGGTAGTTAGACTGCCAAACTCTGCACAATGATAGACAAAGAAAAAGATTTGTTTAAAGACATGTTAAAGCAGGTACCAATTCAGTTATGTCACAGCATGATACTGTAGCGTTGCGAGGCAAACAGGGTAGCCAAGAAACATGAGGAATACAAGGGGTTGGACCCACACACAGGCACAGAAACAGAGCTGGTGAAGAGCAATGATTTAATATCAAGTCAGCATACAAAAGGCTCACATGGATGGTCAAGCAGGCAGAGATCAAAAACCAGGAGAGCAGTCCAAACAAGAAAACGTAACCCAGTAGGGACTAAGCAAATAATCCAAAGTACAGAGGAACCAAACTAAGTCCAAAAACCAAGCAAGAAAGTCCAAAACCACACTAGAAAACACTGGGAAAGGCTGGAATGCTTGACACATGTGGTGAAGACAATCTGACAAAGAGACAAAGAAAGCACACAGACTCATACTCAGGTGAAGGGAGCTAATGAGACACAGGTGAAACTACTCAGGGTGGAGCAAACAATCAAAATTGGAGGGAAAAGAAAACAGACAGGAAGTAAAACTACCAGACACATGAGGGGAAAAGAGCATTTCAAAATAAAACAGGAAATACTCTACATAAACCCTCAAACCACGATAGATATAGATACAGATGTAAGATTTATTAAATCAGCTCAACCAGTAGAAATATCACACAAAACAGGATGTAGACCTGCTAGAGTACAGTACCCAATGAAACCAGAGGCTGAACAAGGTATTCTAAAAACAATAGAGGGACCATTGGCTGCAGGAGTTCTTATTCCTATACTTCCTACACTTCTTGTCATACACCCAGTGTAGACAAAGCAGACAAAACAAAGTACTGGCTCGTACATGACCTCAGAGCAGTAAATTAAGCAGTAAACTATGATGCAAAGATGCTTAATCCACACTCATTGCTGACAAATGTTCCTCCAACTTCTAAATATTACACACAGTCATTGAACTTTTCTCCACATTTTTCAGTGTGCCACTATGTCCCAGGTCTCAACACCTGTTTGCATTTACAGAGAGGTAATCAATATACTTACAGGCATTTGGCTCAAGGTTTTAAACACGCCCCCCATGTTTTTAAACAAGGTGTTAAAAGAAGATTTGCATGATTTACCAAATAAAGTCAGCAGTACTGTAATCCAGTACGTTGATTTATTTGTTTTCTCAGACACACAAGAACAATTTCATAAAGACTATCACTGTATTGCAAGAGCTGGCAAAAAGAGGGCATAAGGCCTCCCAGCAAAAACTACAGTATTCTCAAACTAAAGTAGAATACTTGTCTCCAGTGTTGCAAAATGGTACTAAGAATATTTCACCGTCTCAACTCAAAGGCATATCTAAAGCTCCAAAACCAATCATGGGTCATGAGACACTTAATGACATTCTGAGGATTAATGGGATATAGTTCTGACAGGATAGAGAATTATACATTAATCACCGCACCTTTAAGAAACATGATAAAAACTGCAGGAACAAACAAACTTCATGCACCATTAAAATGGACTGAGCAATAAAAATCCTACTTCAACAAGTTCCTGCACTCACATTACCGGAAATGATAAATCATTTCAATGGTTTGTCACACTGTCTGCAACATGCCACAGTTTCTGACGCAAATGACAGGGGTAGGTGAAAAGAAATAACCAATCGCGTATTATTCCACTGCCCTATCACCTGTAGAACAAGGCTTAGCACCTTGCAATCAAGCTCTAGCAGCAGCACATTTGACATATGAAAAAGCATCCTCTATTACTATGGGATATGATATCCAAATCCACACACATCACAAATCTGATAGAGAGAGGTACATTTGTTTTAACCAATCAAAGGTTACAAACATATACTCAATTGTTGCAATACCCAGATGTAACTATTAGAACATGCGCTACAGTAAACCCTGCCAATTGATTGAACTGATCTGAGTGCAACTCCTCTCCCTATAGCTGAACTCACATTTTCTTTTGTGGATGGGTGAAGTTATAACATTAATAGAGGCCATGATGCTTCCCTGGAAAATTGCAATAATAAAATGTCAAGCACATAAAAAAAATGGTTCAGCACAAACAAGAGGAAATAATGCAGCCAACAAGGCAGCAAAGTTTGCTGCCACTTCTGACCCAAAAGCTGGCGAATCTGACCAAATCATATGTTTAGCTGCATTTCTTCATTCCGCCACTGGTTGTCGAAGTGGTGTCCAGCAAATTATGTGGGCTTTGTGGATAATTGGCGGACTTTCTGGGGAAGACCTTGTCTGGAGAGACAGCATTCAGCCCACTTTGGAGCAGCTCTCATATAGAAATATTAGTGGACCTAAACCATGACAACCTAGAGTTGAGACCAGGAGGCAGAGTTGCAGTCCTACACACTTCTGTGCTTCCAGAGCAGTTACCCACAGAAGAATCCCATTTGTCTCATTATTAGATTTGAATGGCTTCTGTCAGAGTGTACATAAACCTTGTTCTGGTATATGGCATTGAAACTGAACATTTAATAGTCTTTCCCCAGAATCCTTCTTTATTGGACCATTATTTAATAACTTTTGGACTCCTATTACTAGATTACATGCCATTAGGCAAAAACTCCTACTCTAGATGTCTATCTGATAGTGCTGTAGCTAAATTTAAGGAAGTGATTCCGTCTGCATTTAATTCAATGGTGTGTCTCAATATAACAGAGGACTCCAAATCCTATTTCAGTCCCTCCCAAATTGATCATCTTGTTGGTAGTGCTGCATACTCACTGCGAATGACACTCGACTCTATTGTCCCTCTAAAAAAAGATAATAAAACAAAGGTTTGCTCCATGGTATAAATTAAAACAAACCTTGCAAACACTTGAAAGGAAATGTCGTTCCACCAACCTGGAAGAGTCGTCTAGTCTGGCAAGATAGGTTAGATATGGAAAGCCCTCCATAATGCCAGAGCAGCCTACTACTTATCATTAATAGAGGAAAATAAAAACAATCCATGGTTTCTTTTCAGCACTGTAGCCAGGCTGACAGAGAGTCACAGCTCTATTGAGCCATGTATTCCTATAGCCCTCAGTAGTAACGACTTCATGAGCTTCTTTAATACGGTACAGATTTATCTTCAAACACAGGAACCTTAGAAACAACTGTAAAACCCTGATATATATTTTGACTGCTTTGCTCCTATCGACCTTCTTCAACTAAATTCGACGATTAATTAATCTAAGCCATCAACCTGTCTCTTAGACCCCATTCCAACTAGGCTGCTTAAAAACGTTTTACTCTTAGTTAGCACTTCGTTACGGGATATGATCAATCTGTCTTTATTTACAGGCTATGTACCACAATCCTTTAAAGTTGCTGTAATTAAACCACTTCTTAAAAAGCCCACTCTTGATCCAGGAGTTTTAGCCTACTAAAGACCTATATGTAACCTTCCCTTTCTCTAAGATCCTTGAGAAACCAGTCGCCAATCAGTTGTGTGACTTTCTAAATAAGAGTAGTTTGAGTATTTTCATTTAGAGTGCATCATAGCACAGAGACAGCACTAGTGAGAATTACAAATGACCTAATTGCATCAGACAATGGACTTGTCTCTGTACTTGTCTTGTTAGATCTTAGTGCTGCATTCGACACCATTGACCATCACATCCTATTGCAGAGACTGGAACGTTCAATTGGCATTAAAAGGAACCGCACTAAGCTGGTTTAAATCTTATCTATCAGATCGATCTCACTTCATACATATTAACGATGAATCCTCCATGCATGCCAAAGTTAGTCACGGAGTTCCACAAGGGTCTGTGCTTTGACCAATTCCATTCACCTTACATATGCTTTCTTTAGGCGATATTATTAGGAAACACTCCATAAACTCTCATTGTTATGCAGATGATACCCAATTATATCTCTCAATCAAGCCAGATGAAACTAACCAGTTAGCTAAACTTCAAGCATGCCTTAAGGACATAACAACCTGAATGACCAGCAATTTTCTGATGTTAAATTCTGACAAAACTGTTATTGTACTTGGCCCCACACACCTCCAAGACACATTATCTAAAGATATAGTTACTCTAGATGGCATTGCCCCTGGCTTCCAGCACCACCATAAGGAACCTCTGAGTTATCTTTAATCAGGATTTGTCCTTTAACTCCCACTTGAAACAAACTTCAAAAAATCAGGGACATCCTGTCTCAAAATAATGCAGAAAAACTAGTCCATGCATGTGTTACTTCTAGGCTGGATTATTGCAATTCATTATTATCAGGCTGCCCAAATAAGTCCCTTAAGACTCCAGTTGATCCAGAATGCTGCCGCCAGAGCTAGAGCCTTCAGCTATCAAGCTCCTCTCCTGTGGAATCAGATCCCAGCTTGGGTTCAGGAGGCAGATGCCTTCTCCATATTTAAGAGTAGGCTTAGACTTTCCTCTTTGATAAGGCTTATAGTTAGGACTGGCTTGGGTGAGTCTTGAACCATCCCTTAGTTATGCTGCTATAGGCCTAGACTGCAGGGAGGCTTCCCATGATGCACCTCTGTATGCATTCTTATCTCTTTAATGCATGTTACTAACTCGACATCTCCTCTCTGCTTCTGTTGCTTTCAGCAGGTATTTCCACCTCCAGAGCTGCAGAGTTTGGATCTATGACTGCAAGGTACCTTCTGTTCCTGCTCGATAACCACTACTACAATCATTATTATTAGTTTTATTACTATTAATATTATTCCTATCTGTTGCATTTCACAGATGCAACTCTGGAATGGAGAGGACCGCTATCTCATCCTCCTGGGAAGCAAACAAAGGTGGCTGATAGCCCAAAGACACTTCAGAAAGGGGACAGACCTGTGCCAGCGCAGGTCAGGGAGTTGTGGTCGTACTCCACCCACACCAGGTGGGAACTCCAGGAGGATGGGTTAGTGGCTGCCTCCAAGTCCTGATTTGCTCTCTCCATTTGGCCATTTATCTGAGTGAAAACCAGATGACAGACTTACAGTGGCACCAAGGTCTTGACAAAATGCTTTCCATACCTGTGAGATGAACTGTGGACCTCGGTCAGAGACAATGTCTGACGAAATAACATGGATGCGGAAAATGTGTTGGACCAGGAGATCAGCGGTTTCTTGAGCTGGTGAGAATGACTGTGTTATCTTGAAATATGGGTAGACCAGTCACAAAATCAAAGGCGATGTGGGACCAGGGTTGACCAGGAACTGGAAGGGGACGCAGACAGTTTAAGCCGCCACCAAAATTGACTCGAGTAGTGATAAATTGCAGCTGATACTCAGGGATAGGCAAAACAGGAGGAGTGGATCCACTTAAGAACCCAGGAATGGACTGCGTCTGGCACAAACCAGTGGTTTGGGGGGGGGCGAATAAAATGGCGAAGTTTGCGAATCCTAGGAAACATTGCAGCTGCTTACGTGTATTTGTCATTGGCCACTTTGCCACTGCTTTGATCTTCTTGGGATCCACTCTCAACTGCCCTCTGTCAATAGTATACCCCAGGAAAGATACTGACTTCACACTTCTTAGCTTTAACAAAGAGCTGGTTCTCCAGTAACCTCTGCAGAACCTAGCAGACATGGGAGACATGATCAGACAGTGCTTGGGAGAAAATGAGTATGTCATCCAAGTAAAACAGAAAAAGTGGTTGAGAGTCTCTGAGTACATTATTCACTAGGGCTTGAAAGACAGCGAGGGCAGTCGTGAGTCCAAAAAGCATAACCAGATACCCAAAGGTGCATTAAATGCAGTTTTCTACTCATCCCCCTCTCGGATACAAGCTCGATGGTATGCATTGCTGAGGTCCAGGTCCATTTTTTCCATAGAGCAGGTCTAGACAGTACTCTTTATAATATTTACAGAGACGCAACAAATCTGAAACCTGTCCCTCTTCAACCCCTGTAGGCGCAGATTACTCCAGCAGCCAGGGACTTCTTGATGTACTTCTCCATGGTTTCTCTTTTGGGGTGTGACAGGTTGTACAATCTGCTAGAGGGAAGAGTGGCCCACGGCAGGAGATCTATGGCGAAGCCGTAAAGCTGGTGAGGAGGCAAAGACAGCGCTGAATACCCCCCCAACTCATGGTACATGGGAATGGTACTCTTTGGGAATGATAGTCAGATCCGGTGGTTCAGGAGCTGGGGAAGAGACAGCGCCCTCTGTGGGGAACAAGGCAGAGTTGAGACAATTAGCATGGCAAAAGAAACTCCAAATGCTGTTTCTTCCCTTAGACCAGTCAATATGCATATTATGAAGCATCAGCCAGGTGTGTCCCAAGATCAGGAGACCACGCAATGACCCAAACTGCCACAGTAGAAGCATTCCCCAGCCTGCATTTTCTGTGCCCATTCAGTGGAGGACAGGTGAGCATGGGCTCCTCTGAAGTGGTAGCGGCTATAGGGGAAGCTTCAGCCACATAACATGGAGAGTGGGCTCCAGCTGGTGGTGAAGGTGCTGAACGAGGTTTAGCTGGAGAGGAGTGCCCCCTCCTCTCTCAGCATCGCTCCTGTATACGGTTGTCCAGTCTGATAGCTAAAAATACAAGAGAGTCAAAGTTACTAGGTTCACCATGAGTGGTCTTTAATACTTCGTTCAACCCGTTTAAAAATACCCCCATTAGTGCCTCATCATTCCATCTCATGTCTGCAGCCAGGGTCCTAAATGTCACAGAATAATCTGCTACGCTTCTTGGGAACCAGGAAAAGGACCCAAATGCAGATGCAAAGGCAGAGCTGGTGCAGTTTTAATCATTTAATAATGAACAAAAAGGCTTACAATGATATCAGGAAGGCAGTGGTCAAAAACCAGGGAAGCAGTCCAACAGAGGCAAACAAGTCCAAATGAGCAAACAATAATCAGTCCAAAAATCCAGGCGCAGTCCAAGCAAAATAGAAATAATCTTAGAACTCGGGGGGAAACACAGGAAACAAAGGCCAGGACGCTTGACATTGAGACAAAGATGTTCTGCAAAGAGACAAGCGAAGCACACAGACTAAATGCATTCAGGTGAGGGGAGATAACGAGACACAGGTGAAATTAATCAGAGCAGGGCAAACAATCAAAACAGGCGGGAAAAGCAAACAAAGACAGGAAGTAAAACTACAAGACACATGAGAGAAGGAGAATATTTCAAAATAAAACAGGAGAGTAATCATGACACTTCTGTCACCTTGGCAGAGGTTTTGCAGCATTTCCCATGTTATCTGGGTGGTTAAACACATTGCATAGCATAGACACAAGTGAATCAAAAGCTAGTATATCCACTGGTTGGTTAGCATTAACTGCCGCTGCACAGGCCAAAGCTTGTTCTCTCAATAATCCCAAAATGTAATGTACCTTAGATTGATCCGTGGAGAAGGTCAGCAGTTGCTGACAAAACACTGTGGAGCACTGAAGTAGGAAGCCCCTGCATTTTCCAAAAATCTCTGGAGAAGGGCTCTGGGTCAGCGACATATGATTCCCTGAGTTGGTGATTAGGCAATGGAGCTGGTGGGGTAACAGGAGACTGGGAGAAGTTGTAGGAACAGACTGAGAATCTTGAGTGGTTAACATAGCAACTTGGGCAGACAACTGAGTCAATTGATTTAGCTTTGGCCAGAGAGTGTAAGAAGGAGGTATTCGTGTTATCCCAAGCATTGTCCTTGGTTAAAAAGAACCTTCTGGAAGAAGGAGAAGTTGGGGTCGGAATCTGCTGGGTCCATATTGGCCAGATTGTTCTGTTGAGTTTCACAGAGAGAGCTGGACCCAAATGCAAAACTCAGAAGGGTTAGTTGGACAAGAACACCATTTATTAGAGTTCAGAGGAGAGGGGGAATGATCCGGTAATCCAGTTGAGTGGAGAAGAGCAGCAGGCAGAGGGAATGGTTCTGTGAGTCGTGGGTGAATCTGGCATGGAGAGGAGGTTGCAGACAATGGAGACAGACATGTGGATTCCGGGAATTGTTTGGCATGGCGTGGAGCAGACAGGCAGGAATCTTCAACTGAAGGCAAACCTGAGCACAGGATAACAACAGGTCCGACAGGAATTCAAACACATGAGGCAAACACACAAGCCTAGGTTTCTTTGGCTGTTCTTTTACCATGGAGGTTAACTGATGATCTGGTGAACACTGGAGTGAGCCAAGGTATATAAACTGCAGAGTCTTGATTGTGGATGAGCCTCAGGTGTGCAGCAGGTAGTGTGGGAGAGTAAGCTGGGTGGTGATTGACAGTGGAATCAGGTATGGCACTCCATACCTGATTCCACAGACACACATACACACATACACACAAACAGGCAGGGGGAAAAAACCCAACAGGGGACTCACAGGAACACAAAAATATTGTTTAAAAATTCTATGTGGAATTTGCATTGTGCTACTGTAAGCTCTCTTACCTCCTGCTTTCTCTCTCTCTCTCCTTGATATTCAGAACTCAGAATCACAGGCTGAAAAATAACTGGATTCAATTAGGGGCATTTCAAGGCACTGATCAAATTTGGAGGTATGGATTGTATGTAGCTACTGCTGATCTGTTATGTCTGGTAATTCCTGAGGCGCATGGTTTTCAACATTGCGCAAGGAGGGAGGTAATCAAGAAGATAACAAACATGGGACTATGGTCACCTAAATTGCAGGCACTGGTAGATGTGTAACATGCATAAAAAACAACACCCGAAATGGAATAACCACTCCAGTTGGACATATACCAATGCCGTGAGGTCCATTTAAACATATAACAATGGACTATGTAGACATGATCAAACCAATAGAGGGAAAGAGGTATATGTTGGTCATAGAGGACAGATTTAGCCGTTGGGTAGACGCTACGCCAGCAAAACATAAAAATGCAGACACGGTGCTTAAATTCTTATGCAGAGAGGTAATTTCGATATTTGGCTTGCCAACTATGATAAGCTCAGATAATGGTTGAGAGTTTACTGGCAAAACAGTGAAAGGGATATACCAGAAATTAGGAATAAGACAAAGGCTAGGATGTGTATACCATCCACAGTCACAAGGAATGGTTGAGTGTGAATGGAACATTATTGGCAAAAATAACCAAGATATGCGCTCAGACCAAACTTAACTGGGTGGATGCATTGCCTCATGGCCTATAGATCAGGAACTCACTGAAAAACTAACACTGCATGAAATGCTTATGAGTCGACCCATACCAGCTCCCTCATACAGACATTTGCAAAAAGGTCCCACTTTAGATATTTTGGAAAAAGACTTTTGTAAAACAGATTGCTCAAGAAATCTTGTTACAGGAATAATCCAAGGAGAAGGAGCAAGAGGAGACAGAACCACTCCCCATTCAACCAGGAGATCAGGTGTTCGTATGGGTCTTTCGGGCCCAGAATTTAGGGACCCTACGAGTTGGTCCAATTAAAGGGCTCACCTACATGGTATCATCTCAACCACTGTACTAAGGCTCCTCCAGCTGAAGGAAATGCCAAAGATCAAAATAATGGAGAGGAGGATGGAACAGGAAACGATTATAACCAAGGCAGATTCATCAACTACACAGATGGTGCTTTAAGTGCATTAAGAGAACAGCTATCAGCAACTAGCGCAATGACTTGGCAAAACAGACAAGCTTTAGATTGGCTGCTAACAGAAAAAGGAGGGGTAAGTGCTTTTATAGGTGAATATTGTTGTACCTTTATCTACAATAACACAGCTCCAGACGGAACATTGACTAAGGCTATGGCTAAATTGAGGAGTCTTAGGAAAGAGATTGGGGACAATGCAGTCCTTGGGAAAGATTTATTTTCATGGTTGAAAAAGGCAAACAACATGGCTAATACTTGATGTTTTTCCTCTTATGCCATCAGAAGTTTTTTCCCAAGTATTGGCCAAAGGGAGCCAGGTACAATTTGTTTTTTACTCAATCCCCTCGCTATATTGGGAGGATTACTCTCAATATAGGAGTTTACTAGATTGTACGCTTGTACTCACAGACTCCCTCAGGATGAGGAGTCATTATTCATGGTCATCCAGTGGGTAACGATAGTTGTCCATAGAGTACTGAGCCAAGTTCATTGGCCTAAGACTGACTCTGTCACCACAGGCTAGATAAGTATTGTTTCACCAATATGGCATTTATTGGTCTTGAATTTTTTGAGTTATGTATTCTGACATTCTGCAAGTAGTGTATTTTAACCTATACGATTAAGAAGTATGGGACTTTTACAGTCCCAAAGGGGGGGATTCTGTGGTGGAAACTCATAGTCAATACATTATGTTTGTATGTTCATAATAATATCAGAATAATATCACCTTTATTCATGTGTATTCTTGATCTTGTGTGATGCAGCATATTGATAACCGTACACCTTGACTCAGAACATTGTGCCCTAGAGTCTTGTTTGAAGACAAACAAGTCTCAGGGCTATCATCCAAAAGTCTAGACTTAAACAAACAAACAACAGTATGACAAGTAGAGTAAAGCAGGCCATGCCATGACATCCAATAGATAAGCCGAAGATCAAGAGGTGTATGATCAGGATTTGCTGTAACTGTCCAGAACCACATGTCAAAGTGTCCTTGGGCAAGACACTGAACCCCAAATTGCTCCTGAGGGCTGTGCCTTTGGTGTGTATGTGAGTGTGTGTGAATGATTAGTTAGTTTCTTTGAGCTGATGAGCAGTTAGCATTGTGTGAATGTGGTGAATGTGATATGTAGTGTGTGAAGCGCTTTGCGTGGTCAGAAGACTAGAAAGGCGCTATACAAGTACAGTCCATTTACAATTTAAATTGTATGCTTGTGTGACCTCAGTCGCTTTGCAAACCGATTCAGGTCTTTATAGATTTCAATAAAGATCTTTAAAAACTCTGATGACTTTGTCTCCGAACGTTTGATTTCAACCACAACCGCCCATGCAAACCTTATCGTACAAAATGATAGGGAACAACTTTTGCTCATCAGATCATTGGTGGACAACACTTTTTCAGCATGTTAACTAAACTAAGATAGTGATCACTGTAAACAGGTAAATAGGTGTACATAACACCAGCATGTTAACTTTGTCATTGTGAGCATGTTAGCATGCTGACATTAGCATTTAGCTCATACTACAGCCTCACACAGTGTTGATTTAGCGACTTTTCAGACCTTCTTAGCGACTTTATTTCTAAAAAGTGACTAGCAACAAACACTTTCTCTCCAAATCTCTAGATTAGGATGTTCCTATAGCTTGTAATTATGTAAATAGTTAGTTTGATCTTGTAAATATTTAAATCGTTTGTTTGATCTACTCCCTCCCTTTGTAGATTTTTTTTATTGTTCTTCAAATATGTCCCAGTAGTGAGTTTGTGATTTTTTGGCAAAAGATTTCTCTATCTACCATTTTATATGGGGATGCATAAAGTTTAGTGCAACCACTAAACTTTATGCAAATGATGGCGTGATGATGTCATCAATATGCACATTTGCATATGACATCATCTGGCGACTTTTGGAGCTAGTGCTAGGTACTTTCATTGGAATAGCCTCACAGAGCCGCTAGCATGACTCTTCGCATCTTCTGGTGCACAAGCAGTGCAATAAGCTAAGATCAATAATCCTAAGTTAAATATAGTGTTTACAGTGAGTACGTTTCAAGGACATTGTCTAAAATATACAAGAAAATTGAATTGTGTAATTATGAGGGGCCATGGTATGTAATGATATGGGGAAAAAAAGCTGCATTTTGAAATATTAATTTTTCATGTCATTGTGACAATTACTTTTTCAGTTCTTTCTCGTAATGACTGTAAAATAGGCAGGTGGCAGACAAAACTGTATGTTAAAAATGACAGTACCTGTACAAAAAAGCCATGTTCCTATACATATCAAAATCTCAGACACACTTTAGTCAAGTAGCTTTTTGATTATCTATTTGCGCCTTTTTGCTGTCATCTATTTTTGGGATGAAGTTGATTTTGCCTTCTGTTCTCCTTCAGCTTGTGTCGGTCCCATCTCTGTTGCTCTCCTTTTATGAGAACTTTCAAAGCCGTCAGTGGGACACAAAGTGGAAGACATCATTTGAATTTCAAAGGCCTGACAGAACACATTGCCTCTATCAGCTGAGTAAAGGTCCTCTTGACAAGAAAGTGCCTTCAGAATTAATCATCCATGCTGAGAGTCCTCTTGGATAATGCTTCTGCCGGCAAGGAGGTGGCTGGAGAGAGCAGGCCAGACTCCATAAAAAAGCTGAAAACTTCCCACCCTGCTACCAGCCTTTCTGACAAAAACTAAACATGTGTTTTTTATGAGACAAACAACATGAGGTTATCTTTTTTTATTTCTAATTTTCACTCACATCAGTGTATTTCTTCTGTTTTGCAAAAGCACATCTTAAACTGTGTCATTTTCAGTGCACCCTGGGGAAACATAAAATGACCCATGAAAACACAAAGTTGGAGCTTCTCGCCTCCAGAGGTCTTGTTCGGGAGACATACGGCACCAGCGAGCAGCAGACAGCTTCCAGCCGTCATTGCTTTGAGCTAATTAGCCATCACTAATGTGAATCAGCTTCCATTCTTACTCACTTTGATTGGGGCCCATCCCCATTGCATCTCCATGGAGACAATGCAGTATTTATGGACTGTTGTGGGCTCCGCACGCTGAATGATCCCATAAAGGAGCATTTATGGCAGCTTACATACCTGCCAACACTCCTGTTTCTCCCGGGTTTCTCCTGGCTTTTCTCCCATATTTCAAGGCCATCTCCCTGCACCCTCACATTTTCTTGTTTCTCCCGGGAAACTCCCATAATTTGCATGGCCCTCAAACTTTTATTACTATTATGAAAACACGAATCCAAGTTTTGGATGTTTTTCTGACATCACCCAAGTTGCCAGATGGTCAATGAAACAATGAATGGTGTCGGGGGAGGGGTTTTTCAAACACTTACACAATACGACAAGCACTTCATTTAAAGCACATTTAGGCCCTTAGTCATCCTCAGATTAACTTTAAAACATTTGCTAAAGTGTTTAAAACATGATAATATGACCAATAGCATTGAATACATAACAGATACACTGAGGTGAATTGAAATTACGAAAGTCTTGGTTGGCTACACATTATTGTTTGTTTAATTCTCTACTCCACTCCAATTAGTTGTTTGTTGAGTTTAGTCTGATGAAATTGTGAATTTGTTAACTGTTCCTGTTGCAGCTGTGATGTTTGTCACATTTTAATAAAAAGAACATCTCATGGAACAAAAAGGCAGCTTTGAGCCTAATTAGCAGCACACAGAGGGAGCTATTTAGAATTAATTTCTCTGTTGTGTACTTTTATAACCAGTGTGTAACAGCCTCAAAATTAATTTATAGCTTTGTTGTGAAGAACGCTCACTCCCATCTTCAACAGTCATTGCCTTTCAAGTATGTTACATGTTACAGCCCTGCGTGCGTTGGTGTTTTCTAAATGTCAAATGTAGAGCTTCAGAGACTTAAGGTACTCATACTAACAAGTGGAAAACATGGAGACTTAATGAACCCGGTCTGTTAATATTTGAGACCATGAGACCTTATTCTGACAACTATTTTGTTTATCTTGTGGATATCTCTCCAAATTTTAAAGTCTGAACTGATTTTTGTTCTGTCAGTTGAAACTAAAGTTGCTTGAGACACTGACTTTGTATCCCTCTCATCATTCTCTCTCTCTACTCTGGGGGAGCGGGGGGCTCCTGTCAGGGGAATCAATCTACAGGACCAGGGAAGGGGAGGAATGACACAGCACCCATCGCTCACCCACAGCCTCGCTCTGCCCCTGACGGTAAGCCCTGCGATGATGGGAGGAGTGCATGACAAGACGGGGAAGAGGAGTGATGGGGTCTCTCCATCACAGCCAAGGCCCTGTCAGCACGTCTCAACCACTTTTTCTTCAACTTTGTAACCCCCCCGAAATAACTGCTTATAGCCAACCAGGAGTTCCTGCAGACGTCTATCCCTCTATGTTAATGAGAAAGCGGTTATTGGGGTGATCATTCAGCACTGATAAAACCAGACTGCCTGCTGAGATCTCTTAGTGGGGGGTAGGGAGGAATGAACAGCTGCTGATAATTCAGACACCCTGGTATTAAGCAGTGAGTTCCTCCTCACCGCAGCCCTCATCATCTGATCCTAAATCTAATTTACTGTTTAATTTCAATGAACTTTTCATTCTCTCAAGGCTGTAACTCAACTAGCTTGCACAATGTCCTGTACCCATCTGTGGGAGAGCAGATAATCATTTTAGAAGCACCATTATTTCATCTCTCAACATCTCCACCCTGGTGACTTTGAAAGCAGTATTTCAAGAATCACAGACGTGAGAGGACTCCCCATTTCACATATAAAACTTGATGTTTCACACCCCACCTGCCAGTAAGGGAAGGGACCTTCAACAGCTGCATAATTTTTGATAGGTGGATTAAAAAAATATGATGAATATTCTATTTCATGTGAAGCAACCTGCTGTTGGTATAGTGTAAGTAATCAGAGAGCCTTTTTTGCTTCTGAGTGCTTCTCTGTTTATGGGCAGCAGTCCACGAGCCCCAGCTGAATACTAAATGCTTATCAGAGATTGTGACAGGCCAGAGGCCAGAAAGCAGCACAAGTAGCAGCTGTGTTGTGCTCTATCAGGCCACAAAGATCCACAGAGCCACTAACTACGATTCCAAATCCAGCTCTATCACTATAGAGCACTTTGTGTCCCCTTGTACTGCCATTTCTCTTCATTATATCCACCCACAGACAGCAGAGAGTGGAACCACAATCTGCTGCTGATTGGCCACCATCGTTTATTGGCCTGGACAAAGAACCACCTCTACAGGAATCAAAGAAACATCAAAAGAGCCAACCAGAGCATGCCAAGCCTAAAAATACAGTTGAAACACAAATTAAACATGCCTGAATATCGCTGCCAAAACTCACATAAAATATCCAGAAGATGTTAATTTCATCAACAAAAATTTTTTGTTTGCATTTGAAAATGAAATGAAAACTATGACACATTTTCATCAAAGAATAAAACAATCTGCATATATCTGAATATTTTACACACTGAATATTTCTGATTAGTAAAACAATAAAATGATCCTCCTCTGCCCAAACGTATAGCTTATCTTCCAAAGTTGATTTAGCCACTTCTTTTTGCACCGATAAGTACCATCTTCACTAATATATGTCTCTGCTAGTAATGTAATGCTAACATTATGGGTTCTTGTAAAGAAAAAAGTAATTTATGAACAAGTCATCTCAAATCTCACAATCCCTACAAATAGCCAGGCCAGTATGGTGACGAATACAAAATAGTAAGCTAATGTAAATGTAACAACATCACGTTAACAGTGACGATAACATTACTTAAGGTTAACATTAACTAAAGAGGAACTCAACACTTGTTTTATTTTTATTTTTTGTTTTGCACAGTACACATAATCACATAGATTCTTGTTGGCATATTATGTTAATACATTTGATTTTTGGCCTACCGCTTTTTTTGCTCAAGATTAGCTTGGAGTTGAAAGTTCAGTTCAGCTGAATTTTGTGGCGTAATAGTCAAGACTCTGAGGTATATTTCGTACATTTACCCTCTCATCTGTGTTAGCAGTTGCCTCGCCAAGTATGAAAAACAGAACACTGGCTAACTGTAGCCCCAGTTTGTTCCTCTCATACATAGCTTCTGGTAACCTTAGCAAACCTTCACAAGAGACGACGTGGAGAGACGACGTTGTTCATGAACAAAAGATTTATTCCTCTGCAGTAGCAGTACAACATCTGGTTCTGCCAATAACTGTGCGATATTCAGAGCTTAACAAGATATTTAGGTCTGAAAAACAGTAACATTAATCAGGATAAACAGCATGGATATAACTATGTACTGGAATTTCACACAGACACCAGGTGAGCCTCTCTTAGTGGGCCTTAGTGGCTTAAACTCCCTGTCTTTCCAACAGAGAAACAGAGAGCCCAGCAGTAGCTACTCATGGCTGGTTAGCACTGACTACCTGCACTGTGGGACAGCACTATCCATGCTGCACTGACCAGTTTTTAGCAGTGGATTATGTTCAGAGACAACGTTTCTTTTTGTGAATAAAACAGTACAGTTATGTACCGCCCAGGAGTCGCAAGGAGGTGGTTGGGGTGGATGGTGGATGGCGTACAAAGTGCAGGACTGACTGTCACGCAAGAATCCAGGGTTCGTGTCCAGACTTCTGTGGTTAAGTTTAGGCAACAAAAGCACTTTGGTTAAGTTAAGGGAAAGATCGTGATTTCAGTTAAATGTCAATAACATAACCATAAAAAAGTAAAATAATGCTATAATCACAGTTAGTGGATAGTCTTTTGCAAGTTTGTCTATTTTGGTGGAAAACAACATTTGCGACAGTACGTTAATTAACAACATTTCCTCATTATGTTAATAGAAAACATAATTTGGTCGGTATTACGTTTCCCTCAAAACATATTTTGCTGTTGCAAATTAGTTGTATATAAACGGAATTTCTAGCAGACAGGGCTGGTATGTCACACACTACGTAGTCATGAGGCCATGCCAAACCACTACAACCTGGTATAATCAGGATGATTGCTAACCTCACAAAAAACACCTTAAACCTGACCTTCTAACCATGGTAACTGGATATAGTGCACATCAAAGATGGGATCAGCTGTAGTCTCAGAATGCTGAGAAGACAAAAATGAATGCACAATGAAATGAGACTAAAATTTTGCTGACAAAAATATCTAAATATCTTTAGTTTTTGTTGACTAAAACTAGACTTAAAACTAACAACACAACTGAAATGTGACCCAAACTAATACATTTTTGTTAAAAGACTAAAATAAAATAAAAATCAGGTGCCAAAATGAACATTGTATCCAGACAAGACAAGAGACATTCACCTAAAATGTTGGCAAGTTAGTGCGACAGTTACTAAAGGTCAGCCAGAAGATGAAATGTAAACTTATTTGATCTATTCCCTTAAGATGGATGTCAATGTCTTTATACTGTAAATACAGTCACAACGCAGTTTGTGATTAATTTGGAGGGAGGTATGTTTTATTCATCTTTGATTTCCTATCAGTAGAAGAAACACCATCACTTCATATGCAAATAGCCACCTCTTTGATATTAAAATTTAAAAAGACCTATGTAGTCTTACATATAGTATGCAGATTTATTAATTTATGCTATTTGGGTTGTGAATAGATACACAGTGGTGTCCTTTTGGACGATTCCCTGCTTGTGAGGTGGATTTAGATCTCCAGGGAAATGTAAGGCCTCGGGTCATAATCTGATGAAACTAGGCCTTAACAGTGATAGTCATTTTTTTTTTTTTGAGGTACAGTGTGTGTTCATCTATTTTAGGACCAATAAAAGGAAGTGTAAGAACCATCTCTGAAAGGAAACATTTTAGAAAAATATGGCCTTAGTTGAATCAGTTACCAGATGAAGCTTTCTATGTTGTCTTCAGCAGAATAAAGATTTTACAGACCCGTACACTCAGCTCACACTGTCAGTGGTGTGTTTCCCATCCAAATAGAGTCATACTAAATAAAGTTTGAGTATGGTAGGTGAAGGAAACCAAGGTGTATGAAAAGTCATACTAGTAATGTTCATTTGAAAAGATGTGGATCTAGTAAGTGGATTCATTCTTTGAAAACCTTCCTCATTTAACTTCCTTAAAAGAGAAAATATGAAGGACATCTGCTCAGGGCTGCACTAGGCTAATTAGAGGGTATTTTTGCTCTCATCATTTGTTTTCTTTGGACACACTGTATCTCTCCAAGGCCACCTCTACTGATATGCTATTTTTATTTCTTACACCCATTATTTGTGTGATTGTGGCAGCACGTGAGCTGGAGATATTCAACACCTGTGACTGCTCAAACAGCGTGAGAAAAGGAGATGGGGATGCTGGAACTGCAGGTGCTTGTCAGTCAGTAGCCTGGTTGTTGCTGAGAATGAAAAGTGAATTAATAAATAACTTAAAGGAGGAAGGGAGTTAGTACTGTTGTCACAAACCACGTTAATAATCAACTGTTCTAATCCTCATTTCAGTTCATTGGTGATTTCACAGTTTGCTCATCCAGTCTCAAATACAACAAAATAACAGTTTTTCCTACAGGGGGAAAAATCTGACTTTGGATCTGGAAAGTAGGACAGTCAACAGATGAGCAGCAGTTACAGTGTGTCCTTCCCTCGGGTAAGGAGGAGCCGACAGCAATAGTATTGATTATCATTGAGCTTACCTAGGTAATGCAGCTCTCCAGATAGTTTTAGTTTTACGTCCCAGTTACTCTACTCTACTATGTTAGCAGCTGTATTACCATCTCAAGAATACTGTCATAATAGTTAAATTTGATTGGTCTTTTAATTAAATTTTTGACTGGCAGCACCTAAATGATTCAATTATGCCAGTAAGTGAAAAATGTCTATTTACTCCTTTTGATTTTCTTATTTACACTGTAACATTATGGAGAGACACCTGAGACAGTGGTGAGCGATGAGCTACACAAGCCAGACTCCTGTGGGGTGTGGTGATGACAGGAGCATGATGAGACTGAGGCACCCCTGACTGTGCTGAGAGAGACGAGCACACACACACACACACACACACACACACACACACACACACACACACACACACACACACAGAAATTCAGACCTACCACAGTACACAGACAAATCCTATTTGTCACAGATTTGTGTGGGGGCTTTATTAATTAGGCCTGTGCTGGTAGAAAATTGAATTAGATGATTATAGTAAACAATGTATTTGGGATTCCAGTACGCCAGCTACATTAATCGTGGAAAAATGCATCGTCTGTTTTGATATAGCACAAGACAACCTGTCCAGACTCTATATTGTAAGTTGAGTGAGCTAATACTGTATGTGCCAAGTAGAAGCATTTTCTGAATGCATGATCTCTCTGCAAGATTGATCCTATCAGGTATTTAAACGACAGTACTACCCTTTCTTTGCTCTCATGCAAGCATACGCATGCACACAATGCTCTGTGTCATCTCCCAGCTTGTGTATGCTGTCTTTTTGTTCTGCTTGCCTCAGCAACCCTGGGTTTTCAAGGAGACACACTCCAGCTCTCTCCACAGAGAACTTTTCCCCAACTCTGGTTGTGAGGCAAACTTCTTGTTTTGCTGTGCATCACAATGGCACCATGCCCTCGTTTTTCCAGCCAGCTTTCCTCCGCAGAAGGATGCACATACACGCACAGCAGAAATACTCCCTCCTTCCACATGGGAATCCCTTGGTTACAGTGACTAATGTCTTGTCTGTGTCTGAACTGGGAATACTGACAAATATGGTGCAGTCAAAAAAAGTGGTATACTGCAGCAGTTAAATACAGTTAACTGTCTCAGAAGGGGAGCTTATATCCCATATGATTGTCTCTGAGGTACAGATCTCTGGAGTACTACATAAGGAATATGTACAATAATCCTCATAGATTGTGTGTTTCTTTAGAGCCACAGCTCTGGATAGGTCAGTCTAGTCAGAGATTGCTGGTTGCACCAGCCCTTCGTAAGTTAAACTTATGATGCTACAGACATGACTTCCTGTTTAGCTGCTTTTGATTTTGACAGCTCCACAGATATTTCCTAGAAACAACCTAGCTAATGTGTCAAGCTAAGAAATCGGTCGCACTTTATTTTACGGTACACTAATAAGAAGTAATAAGCCGTACTTTGTATCAAATTAGACCAAAACTAGAAATAATACGTTCTTTATTAGACAGTAAATTAACACAGTTATACCCTAATTAGACACCACACACCTAAATTATGGTGTAATTAGAAACCACATATAATGCTGTATTAGACCTAAAATATACTATACTTAGACATGAGTATACCAAATTATACTCTAATTAGAAACCAAATAGGAGATCCTAATGCACAATTAGACACCATTTTATAAAATCATAGTCTAATTAGAACTCGAATACAATGCTATATCAGATCCAAAATATGCTACAGTTAGACTCTATTCTACCCATACTACCAAATTATGCTGTAATTCACCACATTTAATGCTGCCAACATGGGCCTATGATAGCTTGATTAGACAACACAGGCTGTAGGCCTAATTAGTTGAATTTAATGCCATATTATATCGGGCATAATCTTTATAATAGTCAGACAAAACACCAAGAGCTCAGAGGACAACACATTTATTTGGCCTTCATTTAACACACTCCGATTCCAGTTAAGACATCAGACTATTTAATGCCGTATCACTATTTAACCCCAGTAACATTATGGAAGCTGCCAGGACATTTATTTCCCACTGTTAGACCCTTATTAGACTTTCTCAGAGGGTAATTTGCGACACATTTCAAAAGAACTGTGCCGTAAACTAAAGTGAAATCACATACGTACCTAACCCTAACCTAAAATACATATTAAAAGTTGCATTGGTGTAACGACGGTTTGCTGTTACTAGATCTCTAGTTAACAGTAAATAGTATTACTAGACGAAAATGGCTTATTATTGTACAGGGATACTGTACAGTGTGTGATTCTGCAGATGTGTGCAGGTCATTAAATCAGGCTTTGCATTAAAACGGTATAGCTCATTTGTCTGTCACATTATTGTTTAGTTTTTATTTGTTGATGAAAAATTTTATACATTTTGTCATAGCTGTAGTTTTCAATGGTTCCTTTTTAGTTAGTTTTAGTCTTGTTTTTGTCATGAAAAAGGTTCGTCAACAAATATTTTTCATCACAGTTTTAGTTGACGAAAATTAACACTAGTAGCATTGAATGAATGTTGCTGTTGTTTCATTATCAACACATTACGTGGAAATCTATCGGCTGACGTATTTTGATACATATACATTCCTCCGCTGTTTCATTACAAAATGGCATGTCACTTTGCCTCCATCTTTTTTATGCAAAGGTCACCTCCATTGGCATTCTGAGGCAGAAGTGCGTGAGAGAAATCTGTTTCCACCGAAGGGACCAAACACCCTGTGAAAAGTTCATTCAAATAATGGATTGCAGTCATTTCTGTTACATTTTTCACTTTGATTGTTTTTAGTTTCCCTGGAACAGTGTAAAGGTTAATTGCATAATTAAGTGGCTGTTACTGCCTTTGCTTTTGTCAGCATGTCAGGAGGGGACCCAAATTATGGGAAAGTACAGCATCATTGTTCCATTTCAAGTAAATTTAGGTAAAGACTGTACATATGAAGTAGAATATGACATTTTTTTTAGATATATGAAAGTATCTGTTGTTACATTAGGATGAACTTTGTTATGTTCAATAATTATTATCTCTTCTCAACCCATCTTTTTGAGAACAGATACATCTTTTTTACCCTCCATCCCTCTCTGAAAGCTGTGCTCCTTTCCAAGGCATCTGCTTCAGATACAGAAGTGTCTTTGTGACATTTTCTCATGTACAAGGTGCAAGGTAAATTATTTATCATTTTACAACACAAGGCTGTATAATGAAATTAAAATTTGTAGTCCCTTTATGCTACACCATATAACAGATAATTAAATTCATATTCAAATAGGGTAACATATCAAATAAAATGAAATAAAACAATATACATAAATAGTTACAATAGTTACATTGCCTACACATATACACCCAGGAAATAATTCTGCAACGCATTTTTTGAATTTGCGTCTGATGGAATGTAAACAGCAGATAGAGCCAGTGATGACAACATGGTTTCCATCTTAACATGAAAACTTCAACATTTGTGAGACAGTGTCCATCCAGTTTGCCTGCATTTGAGCACCAAGCATCATCGATGTAAACACAGAGTCCTCCTCCTTTCATCCTGCCGGAGTCTTGCGCTCCTTCACCACGGTCCGCCCGTCGAGTGCTTGATCTGGGTGTTCATGGAGTAGGTCTCTGTGAATATGTGGGCACAACAGTCTCTTACCCCTTCCTTTGCCAGATTTGAGTCCCATTTCGTCCAGACTGGACATTAGCCAGGAGCAGCCTTAAGTCCAAGCTGGGCCAGCATGGCTCCCATCCCGCCTGCCTGATCCGGTTGATCTGGCTCAAGGTCCGCTGCTCTTTAATCTTAAATTCCTTTTCCGATGACAACGATGATGTATTACTGTCATAGGTAATACGTGTTTCAGTTTTAAAGCTGAAAAATAACAGATGAAAAGCAAGAATGTAGCTTTTGAAGGATCTACAGGCTGCACACAGCATCTGCACGCGCAGCCATTGCCATAATCAAAATCTTCTGATCCAGTCAATTTAAACAATTTTGGCTTAGCCCTTTAAATCAAATCTAATCAGAAACCATTCACTGATGTTTCAGCAATAAAGGAGAAAAAAATAACAGATTAAAACAAAAATGTAGCAAAGTTTGAAGGAGCTACCAACCGCTGCATCTACATGCACTGCCGCCTCTGTCTCCTCCCCTCCATCCATCATTAAGTAACATGAATTGCATGTTGCCAGGCAGGTGTTAGAGAGCAGAGCAGCATTCCTACACAGTCTCAGTCACAGCCTGGAATACTGGAGTCACGAGGCTCAGCCACTTTTCCCAGCCCCAGGATAAAGCCTTAACACCACAGCTCAGACTGGTCCCATTCTGTTCCATTGAGTCCAAGGTCACAGTCCCATAGCAAGGGTCAAGGTGATAGGCTGGCAGCCGCCTGCCTCATGCATATGGATGACAGATGCTCCATCTGTTCCACTGCAGAATGCAAATACACAAGCCTCTTTCTCCGCTCTCTTTTTCTGCCTCAAAGGCAACCCTGACAGACCTTACATGGCATCAGTTCCACTTGTTGGTCGCACAGTGACAATTTATGCAAAACCATAATAGAAATGCAAGTCATTGCTGCACCAAGTCCTCAACCAACCAACCCCCAGCTCCACCCTCATACTTTCCTTCCTGATAACATTTATTGTCATCTTTGAAAATTAAAGCAAGACTACATCATTTGTATGCTGTTGCATGTTATTGCTACATTTATTCTGGATAAAGACTGTATTGTTTGGCTTGCTATCTGACATATGTGGTAGGCAGTCAAAGTATGACTCAGTCATGGCAGAAAAAGTGTTTTTTTATACCTTGACATATTCCAGAGCTGAGTAACTTCAAGTAAAGTGCTGGACCCCCATCATGCCAGATGTCTTTTTTATTTATTTTTTATTATTTAAGCAGTGTAGAGTCAGTCAGTTTCCAGGAACACTCTGCTCCACACTCACAGTTCCACACATTCACATTTGGATTCGCGCAGTAGTTGGAGGTTAAGCGCCTTGCTTGATGGCATCGGGGCCCCTTCTGTATGTTGCAGAGGTGGAAGTACAAATTACAAGTACTCACGTTACTGTAATTGAGTAGCTTTTTCATGTACTTTTTTGAGTATTTTTCAAAGTCAGTCATTTTACTTTAACTTAAGTTATGTTTTAAATATAGTAAAGTAGTTCGCTACATTTGTAGATCCATCCGTTACTGAGTAAATTATTTATTTTTGCTTTAAAATGATCAACGAAAAAAAAAAAACTGATTTGGACCAGACACCAATCAAATGCATCACATCAAAAATCGACCAACTAGATCAAAATGTCATGCATGCTTGTGTGTGTGAGTGTGTGCGTGTGGTTAGCCAAAAAGGGACATGTTTTATAATGATTAATCGATTATCTTATGTGTTATGTGAGGCAGTTTGTATTGGTAAAGAAATTAGGAGGTGGTTATACAAGGTTAGCCTTAGAACATTTTTAATTGTACATTTCTGACAAGTCTTTAATTTATACAGATGCCTTTGCCAGACAATAAATTAAGTTCTAACTGCACAATCATTTCCTCTCTTCCTTTTTCAGTTCATTGCATGGGATGCATGTAGTAACCTTGGCAAAATGTTTAAAATCTTTACTTTTACTTGAGTACAATAGTCAGCCAAGTAACATTACTTCTATTTAAGTAGGATATTTCAGTATTCTATACACATCTGGTATTTAGCATTGAAAACTAAGGCTGCTCTAAAGTACCAATGTGTGAGTTTCAAGAAAGTTGTTGCTAAAGAAGAGCTATACAAAACATTCTCTTGAGAAATAAATGTAGCCCTTCTGTTGCTGTTGTAATTCTGTGTAAAACATTGTGACTTAATGAGGGAAATTTTAGTGAGCCAGTAACAGTATCATGTTTGGTGCTGTCACGTTGTTTTTATTGTCCACCAGCATGAAACAATTCCATAACTACACTTTTGAGGTCTGCAGACATTGTGTGTACAATGTTGTGCTTTTTTAACCTATAGGGATGGCAATGTCAGTCAACCGGTCGTTTTGTACCTGACTGAAATATCTTAACAATTATTGTTTGGATTGCCATGAATGTTTGTACATTCATGGCCCCCAGATGATAAATCCTACTGACTTTGGTGATCCCCAGGTTTACATTTCTGGTTTTGAGTGAGATGTCTCAACTATTGGATGGATTGCCCATAAAATGTAGTATAAACATTCATGTCCCCCTCAGGATGTATTGTAATAACTTTGGTGTTGAGCTGTGTTTGGTGCTAATTAGCAAATGTTAGCATGTTAACACACTTTACTAAGATCTGTTAAAAATTCAGCATTTTAGCCTTTTCATTGTGAGCACGTTAGCTGGCAGTGCTAATGATGATGAATTTATGGTGGGTTCTTTTGTTTCTTTTCATGGGATTATTTGACACAAAGCAACAGCAAACTATATAAAGAGCCAAAAATCAACATCAAGAGGAGCTATTCTAAATTGGGAGGAATAAGGAAAATTAAATACATTTGGAAAAAACACCAAAATGTCTTGTGTTTGTGCAACTATATTTATCTTTTAGCTCTGCTTATTTACTGATCGTTATATATTTTTGCATGTGTAACTGCTCTGCGTAATCAGTGTTAGCAGATCAGCATTAATATTGTAATGAGTATGTAGTTGTTGTCGGATTTGTCATACAGTGAATTATGGGCAACAAATATTATATGCATAGACCAAAAAAAGAGCAAGACGGAGAGATGGTTTCTTTCTGAGAGCAGTATGACTTTATTTTTAATCAGAAGCAGTTTAATTGCCTTTTGGGGGAGAGAGCCAAGCTCTGCGACCATGGTGAGAGCTCATGCTGTTAGCCAGCCTGCTACTTGGTCCGTGGACCTTATGTTTGATCCCCATGAGGTCAGTCTTTAAGCTCCTTCTGTCTGAAGTGCCAGTCATGGGAGGGGGCTGAACATCTACACAATCCTCTTTTGCAAATGTGTTAAAAAGAGCTTCATTGTGCTCTGCCCACTGAGGGCCAGCAGGTGTAATCAGCACTTTTGTGTAGCATTTACAGCCGGCTTAATGGTTGCAGGCGTTTGCTATTTATCTAATACAATATGCAACCTCAGACTTGTTTGAACAGCTCCCTGGTACCACACATGGCTGAGCATGCTCATTTGTTTTCATAGTAGATCCAGTGAACAGATTACTTTTTTTGTTTTGTTTTCTGGTTTTGCTCGGTGGTGGTGGTATGGAGGAATAAAGACACTCAGTACAGATGTAGTATGGAGTTGGTGGTATGACCAGAGATGACTCTCCAGCACTGAATGAAAGTCGTTTGCAGTCAGGTGATAATAATACGCTCAGGACCGTGAGATCCAGGCCCAGAGAAGGACAAAAAAACCCACAGGAGTGAGGGTAAATAAAGGCAGATGAGAAGATAACTGTCCCTTTAGTTTAACAGACTTACTGTAAGTGCAACTCTTGAGAAAATCTGAGTGTCACTTTGACACTTTGACCTGCAAAGACAGAGTTGGAAAGTTATTTTCAAATTTAGTCTGTTACAGTTACTATTTACATGCTTCAGGTTGTAAGCATGACAATGCAGTGTGGGTAATACTTTATTTTATCCTGCTCTATTTAGCATTTATAAGCAGTATATAAACACTTACAGGAATAAATTGTTTGTAACACACTATAATGTAGTTGTAAATTAATATAAGGGCCTTTATTAAGTGATTATTGTATTTGTCAACAATTAAAACTGCTCTTATAAAGCATACATAACTGGTGTGTAAACAGTTCATAAATGCTAAACACAGTAGAACATAGCTGTAGTCATACAGTGTGTATTACAGTGTGTAATAAAGCTTTTATTAACTTCACATGTATTCACGTGTACACATTTTTCCCAGGTGGGTTAAAAACATTTTGTAAATGTGTTAAAAGTACATGAGGACATCTTGTACCACTGTATTATATTGTGTTATCAAGCATCCATTATCTATTTATACACCAGTATGGATACTTCATATGAGCAGTCATAGTTTTTTAAAACGCTTTAAAAAAGCGCTATTAGTGTGTTATAAACCATTTATTATTTGTTAATATACTTCTTATTATTACTAAACGAGAAGTGCTAACACTATGTGTGTGTATGTATGTTATGCAGGAAAATTAATGAATCTGACTACTTTCAATTTGGCTCCAAAGTCTGTAGATATATAATGAGAATCTGTATTTTGTATTGCTGTATTGGCATGACCGTAGATATATCAATATTGCCAAAGCAAGCTCAAGAAGGTTTACAGTGATTCCAAATCTAAGAACAAAGGGACAACAAAAGGGTTATACATTACTACATGGTAACAGTATATAACACAGTCTATAATACACAATACTATATGCATGTATACTGGCATAAACAGTTGCCTGTTTACACATCCAGCAGGCAAGGATGTCTAAGTCTAATATTCACTCCCCTTTTAGCCCTAGCTTGTCGAGCTAGCAAGTTGCTAACTTTGTCTGTAGTTCGGTGCTGGACAGGTAGTGTACAGTGGGTTTTTAGAGCTTTTGCTGAAAACAGCTGCCTGCTCCAGCCAAAAACGATGCCGATGAAAGCAGTGCCTGAACAGTAAAGTTGCGGGGCATAAAAAACAAAGAAACTATGAGCTGAAAGTCGCTATTAAGCTCTGTAGAGCTGAGGGGGACTGCAGAGTCAGGTGATAATTCTCTGTGGGTTCATCACTACAAGCGACCCCATTTTACATACAAGTAGTCATGATCCATTGTTAATAAAATATAGATTATAGCTGCATTAATGACTTTCCAATAGCTCCCTCCCAGAGCAGCTGATGTAATGCTCACTGTACATGACTGTCAGCACTGCATATAAACAATGATCTCAAATGTCAGAAATTAAGAGCTTTATGGAATAAAGTCCACAGTATGGCACATCACAATCTGCCTTTTACAATAGTAAGTCATTTTGTTTATTTGAGTAGATTTGGTAGGATTCAAATTGCAAATACTGTAGCTTCAGATTATTGAGTCTTAATTGAAGTAGATACAAATCTGCATCCAAAATGTATTTTTTTTCTTTGGCTGAATCCTATTCTCACATGCAACAACATAGTAGTAGGACAGTGTCACGCAATAATGTCAAACAAAGCAATGTTTACAACTGGAGTCTCAGCAGACATAATATCACACTGATCAGATTATATGGATTAAGGATGTGTTCGCACGACATTTGGTTCTGCTCGGTAAGTACGGATTTAAATACCCATAACTGCACAGACCTTATTTTGTTTTCAGTTTTTTTTTTTTTGTTGTTGTTTTTTACAAATGCAATAATGCAAACATATATAAACATACAGGCATAACTGTGGCTTTGCCTTCTGGAGAAATCCCCAAGCTTTCTGAGGACTAGCTATACATCAAAGTGAATACATTTCAACAAGAAGTTTGAGATTCCAAGTAAGATCCATTTTACATCTAGCATAAAGAATACAGACAAAAAAGATATTTTGAGTGAGAACACTCGAGATAGGAAGAGTTCCTTGTGGGAAATTCCCATCTTTAAAACAGCAGTTCTATCCGAGGTGCTGAAATCACCACCACGCTCTCAGGCTCCTGGAACGTGATTATGAATCTTAGAAGTGATTCCCACCAGAGTGTCCCAGAAAATGGACCATCCACTCACACATCAGTTTCACTCCCAACTTTACCCTGCAGGTGTTCAGTGATCACAAGAGGATATCCACTGCATTTACTCTATCAAGAGATGGGGGCTGAAGCAGAGAAGGCAAGAGCAGATTATCAGTTAGCTTTTGATATGTCTTTGAGGCTTTGAGGAATTTATTAATTTCATTGGTGGTGGTTTTTCTACTTTCTCCACCTCTTGATTTCAACTCCATTAATCCATCCATGTGAGTGAACAGCTGACCTCTCTCCCAAGCTTGACATGTCTTTGCAGCTCTGTGGGCAACAGAGGTAGAGCATCCCATGGAGAGCGCATGTTTGGTTACTAGGCAGATGTTATTAATATTTAAAGAAAGTGTTCTTGTGCATGTTGTGGTGTAAATTAACTTCTTCAGTGGTGCAAAGGCTGCACACTCTCTTGGGATAAGATGGGAGACTCCTTCGGAAGCAGGATTGTTCCTCTGCCATTGTCACACACAGTTGACAGAGTACAGAGAAACCCTCTTACTATGTGTTTGCTTATTCATATTCCAAAGCCCACAACCCTCAAGCAGATACAGTCAGATACGCTTCATCTTTTGGAGGCATGTTTGGCAGCGTTTTTCATTTGTATGCTATCTAGACATCTAAATTTGTATTTACAGGTAGGTTTGGATGAGTGTATATGGATCCCTTATTGCTGGATGCGTGACTGAAGGAAGACTAAGGGAAGAGACTGAGTAATGAAACACCTCTTAAATCTGTTACACGAGGAGAAGGCTGCTACACGGGAGGGGAAGGATGTGAAAAAAAAACAGGACAAAAAAAGAACAAGTGAGAAAGTGATCAGGCTGTCTAACCAATGTGAAGCTGCCAAATCTGCCCAGCGACTACAGTTAGTTTAGCGACCACCACCTGACTAACTGTCAGCTTGGTTCCTCCCTTTGACCTTCTCACCCTCAACCTGTAATGTCACTGTTCTTGTTGCTGGTAAAAGCTGGGTTGCTGTATTAGCTCCAGAAGCTAAATGCAGACAGACATTACTGTGTATCAAAGTGTAAGTCATATCACTTGTGCATATTTATAGAAAGAGGGAGACAAGAGAATAGTGTGGGTGCTCATTTCCAGAACATGTACCTGACTAGAGGTCTAATCAGGCAGAGTAACTGAAAACACCTCTGTGGGTGTGCAGAGCCTTTAATGGAGAAAAATGTATACAGATTGTTGAAACTGTACTTTTAGTGTAAATGGACATCTCAAACATTTTGTAGAGGCTGACAAACAAAAACAAACAAACTGTGAGGTCAGTTGAAAATTAAGTAATCATTTTTTTGTTGTTAGTTCTCAAAGGAGCTAAAAAATGCAAAAGTAAAATTAAATAATAATATGTTTTTTGTTCTTTTTTAATGGATGGGACATTTGCATGCTTATGCAACTTCTATCATAGCTTGTGATGGATTATTAGCAGGAGATGTAGCAGCATATCTGTGATTTGCACCAGCACAGCCTCAGGTAACAGATTAAAGGACAAATTGGTCCCCGCATCCTTTAGTCGCTCTGCCTTCTGTGCTCTGTTTCACTTACTCGTCTGTCCTCTGAAAATTAAATCAAATTTCATTCGTCAGTAAGGTGCATTTTAACCTCTGCGTTGGTGCATTATGAAGGAGAAATCCATGCTAAGCAGAAAAGCAGACACTTTAATAAGCTCTGGGAGGACAGTTTGCCTTGCCAGAGGAAATAGCAGCGTGAGCTCTGAGGCTAACTGGAGATAAACAGAAAAGAGAGTGAGGGAGAGGGAGGCAGAATTGGGCAGCAGATGAAGAGATCATCATCTTGAGGCAGATGTTTTGTAAAAGAATTCAGCCTCAGGAACATGGTTGGCGAAAGGTTTGGTACTCCCAGCCTACAGGGCAAAATGCAATCACTGAACAGTGGGCTAAAAATACAAAATATTTCTCACTAGTTTCATTTTCTCAACTGGGTACAAATTTGGCTGGAGTGTGTCTTTTCTTCTTCCAGTCCTGCCTCACAATGAGTCACACTAAATGAGAGTTGGGTGTGTGGTTCACTGAGGCTCCAGCCAGCCAGACAGCTAGTGAGCGCCTCCGTCTGCTCCTGCCTACTCCCGGCTGCATCACTTGGCTCGTGCTCAGCTGACTGTCAGTTGTCCTGACAGTCTGACGTCCCGGAGGCTCGCCAGCCAAATGCCACGTCACATCGGGCTCGGCCTCGCACGGGTCTGGCCCTCAATCATTTTCACACCCACATCTACCTCTAACATCACCCTCCCTCCTCCCCCTTCCACTTGACTCTACCTGAAAAAGAGAAACATTTGTTTCTCTCTCTGCTTCTGCAGTGTAGGCTAGGAAGACTGTCTGGTGCTGTAGTGTCTGCAAATGTAAATGCTGAAATTAAACAATATAGTGCTATTATTGTACACACAGCCTCCACTGGGAGATAATCCATATATGTTATCTGCCTTGAAACAAGAACTTCTACAGCTGCATATAAGCATTCTATTCTATTACACAGGCTAATTTCATTGATGTTTCTTCTTGTCTCTAAGTTGCCATAAAACAAAACTATCATTTAATTGCACCTGGCAGTCATGAGAGCAAAAGCTTCTGGTTCAATCCAGCTCCTGAGAGATTAAACTTTGCTGTAAATTTAGACACACAGAGCACACAATGTGTCTGTTGCTGGCATTCAGAGCCTCTTGTGAAGCTGGTTATATTATCTGAAGCTTACCATGCACAGTGTCTCATTCTGTGAGGAGATGACAAACCCTGATATACGACAGTGTTTAATGCACAAGTTAACAGAGGCGATCAATAGCAGCACTCGATAACCTGAACATGGAATGGTTGAAGCAAGAGTGTATCACCACCTGGGGTGATAGGGAGGAGGGGAGGTCTTCATAAAAAAAAAAGTCATAACAAACTGACAAAAAACAAACAAACAATGGCTTTTCAAAATAAAAATTAATTAATCTGCTTATAATCTGAATATATCAGATTATCCTGTCTGGGTCTAGATCAGAGGCTACCACCTAAATGAAGATTCAGAGCACAAAAAGATGGGACAGAAAGGGAGAAGATGGACATGATGTGGTGGATGAGGACACATACATTGTTAGACCACCCATGCCCGTCACACTAGCAAGCCTGATAATGACCAGTGATAACAAGAGAGATGGTGTTGTGTTATACTGTTGGCAGCAGGCAACAATAGTAAACTGACACTTAACCAACAAGCCAGACCAGCTACATTCTCTTACAAAAGCCAACACAAACCATCCCTAAATGGTAAAAACACAACATACAGTAGGATATGCATGCATAGCTGAATCAAAGTTGATTTATTCTCCCAAAAAGCCTTTTCTTTTGGTGTTGTTGTTGCATGTCTAACTTCAAAAGGGACTGAGAAGACTAAGCAACATAAAAAGAGCACAGTATACCGCCAGGCTGAGCGGACTAATAGATTTTCAAGATTATGAATAAATCCAGTGAAATATTTTGCATGAGCAAAGACAAAACATGTGTTAAAAAGCTTATGAGAGACAACAGATAATATAAACAGACAATGTTGCATAGCCTGACTGACAGAATGCTATTTTTAGCCATACATTTGCTGCCCTTGGAGCCCTACAGTAAATTCAAACAAGGGTAACTTTTTGGAGCTTGATGGGGGCGAGCCCATGTGTCAAGGCCTCTTAGAAAGCACCTGCTCATAGACCAACACACAGATATTTTCTGGCACTCTTGAGATGTTATGCAGGCTCTTGTTCTCCCAGTTATAAAGCTCTCAAGAGTAGCAGATCAAACAACTAGAAGTTCTGAGTGAGAAAAGACTAAGACTAGGTAGATTTCCAGGATGCAGGTTATAGAGACCTTGTTCTATACCCTGCCTGCAAAACCAAACCACACCTAAAGCAGCACCTGAAGTTCAAATTCATGCTTTCGTTTTAGAATGCAAAAAGACCTATGTCCACTATGACTTTTTGTAGAAGGCATGCTAGAAGTTCAATTCAATTCAATTCAATTGTATTTATATAACACCAATTCATAACAGAAGTTATCTCATTGCGCTTTTCCTATAGAGCAAGTCTAGACCGTCCTGTTTATGAGCAAGCATTTGGCGACAGTGGCAAGGAAAAACTTCCTTTTAAGCAGCAGAAACCTTGAGCAGAACCAGAGAGGCAGAGAGAGACAGACACAGAGAAAGAGGTTTTGAGAGAGAGAGAGAGAGAGAGAGAGAGAGAGAGAGAGAGAGAGAGGATTTCAGAGAGAGAGAGAAGGGGGGAGGGGAGAGGGGAGAGGGAAGCACAATGCAAATACCACCTAGAATTGTAATAATGTAATGATAGTGGTAATATTAATATTAATAATTTAATAATAATAACAGAGCCAATAACAACAATTGAAGTAGCAGTTGTCGAGCAGGAACACGGGGGCAGCAGGTGGCCCACAACCACAGATCCAGACTCTGCAGCTCCTGAGGCAGAAATACCTGCTGAAAGTGACAGAAAGAGAGAGGAGAGAAACAAGAAAGCACTACGGGAGAGAGAAGATGTTGAGTTAGTAACATGCAGTAATGGGATAAAAATGCATACAGACGGAGAGGGAGAGAAGGAGAGAGGAAAGAGGTGCATCATGGGAAGTCTCCCGGCAGTCTAACTAAGGGATGGTTCAGGACTCACTCAAGGCAGCCCTAACTATAAGCTTTATCAAAGAGGAAAGTCTTAAGCGTACTCTTAAAGTGAAGAAAGAGGTCCACATGATAGACACTTGTATGAAGCAGGTGAGCGATATGTTGATGACAGTTTCTTAAAAGATAAGCTGACGTTAACATTTCTTTTTCTTATTGTCAACAAACCTCAAAAACCAACAATGTAGTAGTCTGTCTCTCAATACTTTATGACTTCCATAGCCTGTCTGTGACTCTCATTCCCAAGCCCATTCATTCAAGACATACACTTATAAAAACTGGTCACAAATATATAGTTTCATTTTTAAAAAGGGCTAAGTAACAGCTGGGTATTGTAGTTTTTAGCAAATGTTACTCAAACAGGAGTAAATAGTGCTTCTGTTGGGGACTATTTTTTACTGTGTATCAACACACATTTGGTGTGCTATTGAGCAGGAATGTATATGTGGGGTTGACTCAAAACTACATTGACCATGTTCATGGCATTGAAGAAACAGGTCAGCCCGTGCAACAATATGGCTCATTGATTTGTTTTTATTAGTTTTTGGAAAACAATGATGATCTATGGCACAGAGGAATACACTAATCTTTGGCTACACAGACAATACTTCTTAGTAGGATCAATTTATTCTTGGAATCAGATAGTGGATTTCTGAGTATAGTGGCCAGATTTTTCTCTGTGCTCAGCTACACGATCAAGGATGTGGTGGAGAGTAGGAGAGCAGGAGAGTAAAAGTTACAGTGCAATGTAAGAAATTAATCATTATTTGATTTAATAAAAGGTAGCAGCAAACAGTAAAGTCTTCAATGAGACTTTGCTGCTCTATAGGAAAAGTGCAATGAGATAACTTCTATTATGAATTGGTGCTATATAAATAAAATTGAATTGAATTGAATCAAATTCAGCCTGCCTGTCCAACCTATTTGGAACATACATGTTCCATATTTGGAACAACCTCCCACAAAACTGCAGGTCAGTTTTGTGGGAGGTTGTTCCAAATATGGTGCATAAAAACTGAACGCTGCTTCTCCATGTTTAGTTTTGACTCTGGGGACAGAAGGCAGACCTGTCCCAGATGACCTGAGAGGTCTGGATGGTTCATAATGCAGCAGAAGATCAGAAATGTACTTTGGCCCTAAACCATTAAGTGCAGTAGTATTTTAAAATCAATTATTTGACAGACAGGAAGCCAGTGTAAAGGCCTCAGAACTGGAGTGATGTGATCCACTTTCTTTGTCTTAATGAGGACGTGAGCAGCATCATTCTAAATCAGCTGCAGCTGTCTGGTCGATTTTTTAGAGAGACCTGTAAAGACACCGTTACAGTAGTCGAGTCTACTGAAGGTAAATGTATGGACAGGTTTTTTCAAATCCTGCTGAGACATAAGTCCTTTAATTCTGGATATATTCTTAAGGTGGTAGTGGGCTGACTTGTAACTGTCTTAATGTGGTTATTGAAATTCAGGCCTGTGTCCATGACTACACCAAGATTTCTGGCTTGGTTTGTGGTTTTTAACATTACTGATTGAAGTTGAGCGCTGACATTTAATCATTCTTCTTTGGCCCCAAAAACAATTACTTGAGTTTTATCTTTGTTTAATTGAAGAAAATTCTGGAACACCCAAAAGCTGATTTGTTCAATGCACTTACTCAGGACCCTAGACCCCTGGTGACATTTTTATGTAAATTTGTGTGTCGTCTGCATAATTATGGTAACATATTTCGTTGTTTTCCATAATCTGAGCCAGTGTTAGCATGTACATATTAAACAGAAGAGGACCCAGAATAGAGCCTTGGGGAACTCCACATGTAATTTATGTCCACTCAGATGTGTAATTACCTATAGAGACGGTGTAGTCCGGTCCATTTTTTTTCACAATTAAGAATGACTTCCGGATGGGAGCCAAAATGTCTTGATTCTGAAAACAGTGTCCAGATGACTACGACTGAAACCTTTTCTATGATAATTACCTATAGACACAAAGTAGTCCATGACCTTTAAGTAGGATTCAAACCAGTTTAATACTGTGCCAGAAAGTTCCACCCAGTTTTCCAGTCTAGTAATATGTTGTGGTCGGCTGTGTTGAATGCAGCACTGAGGTCTAATAATACTAAGACTGAAACTTTTCCACTGTCTGTGTTTAAGTGGATGTCATTGAAGACTTAAACAAGAGCAGCATCTGTGCTGTGGTGTGGTCGAAAACCTGACTGGAAGACCTCAATGCTGCGTAAATAAGTGCAGAAATTATGAAAGATGCTGTCTGAACCATGCTCAGGTGTTCACAATATGTCCCGAGCATTTCCAAATCTAAACATTGGAACAAACACTGGTGTTTTCCATATGCAAGGCAAGGTTTTTGAGAGAGACATTGCCATGAAGAAAAAGGAGAAGGAAACTATGATGCATGTGCACTGAGTTCAGTTCACTCACTCACTCCTGCAATGTACGGTGTTACTGCCACAGGTGAACCACTGTATGTGTGCTGTCCATGGTGCTCAACCGGCTGCTGAAATTATGTGAAAAATCACAAAACCTAGAATCTGATCTATCACTAAAACTAAAGATGAACCAACCAAAAGTTAGCTGTACTTAAAATGTTCCTTGTTTACCAACATGCCATTCTTAATATTTGTTAAAATGCTGTTTGGAGCTGAAAAATGCACATAATTTCAAGCTTGCTGTAAAAGCACTGGTGTTGATTGGGAGCTGTATCACTTCTGGCTAGATATTCCACAATATTCTTGAGGCTTTAGTGTTGGTTGTGTGAAAAAGATGGTACATGTAGACATTCAAAAATGGCTGCAGTGACTTCACTCACTGGGGACGTTCCAACAGAATGCTCACAAAAAGAGATTAAATAGGCTGCAGAAATAATCATTACAGCTTGGATGACTTCATCCAATACATTTCAAAGATCCTCTTGATATGACCCCTGTAGCTGTTTGAGTAGGACAATACATAACACATAAAACCACCTACATCTCTGCACAGCAGCCTACTGAAAGAAAAAACAGTCCTGAGACATGCAGGCAACCTTGACATTTCCCTCTACCTTTACTGAAAGAATCGGTGTGTGTATGGGTCCAGCTGCACACAGCCTGTATCAGCAGCCTTGTTGCTCTGACGGGGCCAGAGCGGGCCATCTGTCTTCATCTCTTGCTCTATGGATGAGAACCAGAGGTGTACAGATGAGAGCTTTTCTCCCCACATGCCTCCTACCCACACTCCTGTCTCTTCAAGGGACACCAAGAGTGGCTTTGAAGGTAGTCAATCTTGCTCCTGGTGGACGGCTTTAACTGTTTCTACCCAACAAAGCGCATGTGCAGCTCCCTGCGCTATGTTGTTAGATGTTGTCTACCTGCATGGCATGGTAATTAGCATTAGGCTAATGTGTCATATAAGCAAGATAAAAGAATGATAGAAGCCATGCATATATGCGGCCATAGATGTTTCTAGTCATTTTCCAATGTCTCGAATCTACAATATGTGTGAAATTAGAGCCTCAAGTTAGTGTTTGCAGTTGAGTTTGCTTTGCCTCCTGCTGCTTACATGCAGCTCTATCATGTGAAGGAGTGCATTAAGACGGTGGGGCTTCAAAGTGAAGGACACTCATGGAACAAATCAATTCTATAGAACAGTGCACACAGCTTTCCAACAGGGCTGCACCAAGAAAAAACAGGCACTCACTGAGAAAGGTGTGTTTTTCACTATAAAAAGACACCACAAATGTTTATAAGAAATTTTATCACAGTTAAAATGATGTTCAGGCTACATGCTTTTTAAAATGGGAGGTTCAATGGAAGGTGGATTTGAGGGGAAGATTAGGTTTTGAGGCTGTGGACTGAAGAGCAATTATTCATTCAGGGGCTCTACTTCAGCCCCTTCACATCTCATTTTTGCTTTGCCGCAGTTGCCATGCACTTTGGGACGTGGCAACAGGCCTGAGCAGGAGCAGGCGCAGCACTTTCAGCTCCTGCATGTATTGCAACACTGGGTTCATAATCTCTTTGTCTCACCGCAACCACGAGCAAATGGATTCTTCAAATCGTGCTAATGCTTTACAGATGTCATCATACATGGCCGCACAAATGCTAATGGAGCCAGGATGCTTTTCAGCCTGAGCTCCAGTTTAATGTGATCCTTTATTCAGCTGAATTTATATTTAAAGGTCACTGCATGATATTACTCTGATGGCCTGTGCACATTTTTCGTGTGTTCTTGTGTGTGATTATGCTGCCATCTCATTATTTCACATGTAAAATCAATGACTAGTTTGAATATGGCAGTAATTAGGCACGTTACCAGTAGCTTTTAACAAGGAAATAGTTGCCAATGTGGTGATATTTGATGATATTTCCATTGATATTTTTCATTTGCACTGCTAAATGGAAGACAATGCATTACCTAATACAATATTGAATTATTCATAAGTGACAGAAAAGTGAGTGAGTGTGCTATGTTAAATAATGAATTATCAGTCATTTCCCAATAAAGCAAATGACAAATTCCACAAAAATATTATTACAATCAAAAAGTAGTAGAGTAAAATCTTGTGCAGGTCCAGACTTCACTTCAATATATTAAATTTTAAGTGGAACTCATTTTGTAATACATCAAGAGGTAAAATTACCCACCTACCATTTGTCCATAAGACAATAATGGTTGCCTTGTAATACTTTCTAGTTAAGCCTTGAGTGGCATGTTTGAGTTGTTCCAGTTTGAGATGTGCTATTACCTCCTCTAACCAAGATATGATCTTTACAGTAAGTCCTGCTGTGACACTGTCAAAGGCTTAGGATCAATAACTGTGCCACATACATTTTGAGAGGGTACTAAAAATGTCTGTCTGAAAATCCTCCCGACACACCCAAAATATATGACTCATGGTGCCTAGATCATGGCTGCATCAGTTGGAAAATCATAATGTACGCAAGTTTCAAGGAATGGATCACTAAAAAATCAAACTCAGGCAGGTTTACATTTACTTCTGAAGAATGGTCACTCAGTAGCATTCCATTAAAAATGGAGGCATATAAAGCTCTAAAGAAAAGCAAGTGCCAACCTTTTGATCATAATAAAGACTAACAAAGGAAAAAATAGCAAAATATTAACAGGGTTGGGTCGCTGCTTAATATCCAATTTTCACCTTTTCACCTTTCCTCTTAAGTAGCTACGGTTGGAAAACTCTTCTTATTCCACACTGTTTGACAATATTACACATAGCTTACTTATTATGTATTAGCTTGTTCCAACTCTTTGTTGAAGCTTTATCATTACAGAGGTAAATGTTTAAACCCAGGACACTTTTTTTATGGATTCATTCCATCAAATGAAGCAATTGTTCACAAACAAAACGCAACTATTTCTAAAATAATAATATTAAAAAGAAGAAATGAGGCCTAGGAATAAGAAAAACATTCAGAGCTCCCAAAAGTCTCGTTTGTGATCTTTTAGTGACACAAAGTAACGCATTGGTATATCATCCTTGTCTGAGGAGGAGGCTGAGAGGAGATTCCCCCCTTCGCCCCATGCCCCGCCGCCCTCTCCTGTCTTTGTTCTCATCACAACAAGCCCGGAGCAGATGGTGCTCTGCTTTGCTTGGCCGACACTGACAGACAGGCGCTCTCAGCCAATAGCCTTCTGAGGACTCAGCTGACTGGTCTGGACAGTGCCAGGTGTTTTGATCATTTTCCTTCTCCATCTGTAGGAGGAGCAGGCGGCGGCAGCGGCAGAGCGGAGGAATATCGGGGCGACAAAGCGGTCGGTGGTGGGTTGCAGCAGGTTGGAGATCTCTCTGCAGACCGCACCATGCCTCTCTCCGAGGCGCCCTGGGACTGATACACAAGCGACAAATCTCTGTTAACAACCGCCCGCTGAACCGCCTAGGATACCCCCCCTTGGCACAATAACATTGATCTTGTTTATTGTTGTGTATTGAGCGTTTATCTGGATAAAGGACCTGTGCTCTTGGGAACATCGGACTAGAATGCCAACAAGGTGAGACCCCTCAGGAAAGGAAATGTTGGGTTTCCACTGCTGTAGCCTGCTAGTTTCTTTTTAAACTGCATTTTGGTTGGAAAAAATATTGGTGATTTTTTGGTGATGCGATTGGCAGCCACATCATCTAAACCCTCAATCAAACGTTTTGGTAGTAGATAATTGTTATATTGATGTGTAAAAACCACGCATACTTTGTGAATATGTTTCCATTCACAACAGATTTCCTTACAAGGGCGATGCGATGTGTTAGGATATATTTAGGATGCAGACACACTCAAGGGCATGATCAATTTTTTTTTTTTAAATTTTATAAATGCAGTCTGGTTTGAGCCTATCGCTCCAAGCTTGAAATCTGTTTTGAATCCCTATTAGAACATTTCACCTTACAGCATATTTGATCAAATGTATCAACCCTTTATAATGCGTCAAATGGTATTCCACAGAAACCAAACTTTGATCTCGTTACGGTAGTTGCCAGCAGGAGCTGCATGCGGCGTGCGCAAGGTTGTGTAGCCTAAATGTGATTTGCATATTAATGTTAAAGTATGTCGGCAGATGTCTCGATTCATCCGTTCTAAGCAAAAAGTCGCTGAGTCTTCTTCGAGGGAAAGACAAGGCCCTCTGTAAAAGATGCTGTGGTGAGAATGGGGTTGCATTGGCAGGGGGTCTATTGTGGTTCACAAACGCTGCTTCTGTCGCTGCAGCTGTTGCGCTTTTGTGATGGAGACTGCTGACTTGCATCACTCAACTTTAAGCAGAGGGACGTACTGTAGAAAGGCTAAGATGATAAAAGGATTTATTTTTAATGTTTGAATGTAGGGTTTTGCTTGTCCTGTTCAGTTTCTGCCCACAGGACTCTATTTATGACCTATTTTAGCAACAAAGTGCTGAGAGTCCTCTTTTCTGTGGACCTCTGGGTCAAATAAAAGTGAGTGTTCGTTCAGAGACTTCACAGTATAATGATACAAACGGGAAAAGTAAAGCAGATTCAGTTCAACACTATACAGCTTAGTCTGTTTAGTAATTTTGCGATGGCTTATATAATATAAACTTTGTCTTCATTGGTGCTTTGGATGCTGTTGTCTCAGAGCAGATTTCAAAGCGAGCAGAAGGCTAAATCATTCTTCAAAACTGAATGAACAGGATAAAGGATGTTCACATGGACAAAGTACACACACCTACTGCATACTGAGGCACACAAACACACACACACAAGATGTCTATATTCTTTATAACTTCGTGAGGACATAATGTGACAATAGGGTCAGTGTGTTGCAGGCAAGTGTGTGTGTGTGTGTGTGTGTGTGTGTGTTTTGTGGGTGGGGTTGTTAGGAGACAGCAGGGCTTGTGGGAGGGGGCTTCACCCCCCCCCAACATTTAGGATATAAGGCAGGGTGAAGAGGGAGGAGTTGGGTTATTGAGCTCAAGCCTCTACCATTATTCCTATAAGAAGGGCTGAGGCATTAACCATTTGTCCTCTGTGGGCTACAGGTCTCAGAGACAACAGACGCAGTTCAGCTCACCCTGCCCTCTATTATCTCCCGAGACATCAATGTGTTTGCTGCAGCCAGTACAGGAGTTAGGACATTTTTCAAATGTGTCAGAGACAGAGAGACACCTGTGCTTCCCTTTGACTCTGGGGAACAGGGGTGGAGGAGCCCCTGGTGAGCGGCCCTCCATGGTCCTTTACACCCAATCTGGTGCCAGGCAACAAAGAGTGATCAGGCCCAGCTGCCTGCATTACAACCCTAATGGAGTTTCATACACAATCATTAATATGAAATAAAAGCATTCATGACCATCACATTCACAACACTCAGCAGGTTTTTTACTTGCTTATTTTACAGGTATATAGTTAGTTTGAACCTGAAAGGTAGGCAGACCGGCAAACCTAATAAAGGTAGGATGGAGGGAGCATTAATGGTGGTAGATGCTTTGTTCCTTGCAATGGAGATGCAGAAAATGGCGTGGGTAGAGTTGTAAATATAAACTGCGGGAGCTAGCATGGCTAGCGTTCTAACAACAGCTTCCGCAAAGTTGTAAATTATAAAGCCTCTAATCAAACCCTTTAACTTAATTAACCTCTATCACTGTCCTGCACTCGCTACAGACAAGCAGCATTGCTCCTTCTCTGCTGCTCGTATTATTTCGCCGTGCAGTTATAAAACAAGAAATATGAACAAACTACATAGATTTCTCAAATGAAAGGTCACCCCGTCTCTCAAACCTGCTGGATATTGGAGAGCCTCGCGAATGTCAAAGTTCAATCAGATTGAATTCTGTGTGAAGCAAAAGGCAGATCAATTTGTGACCGGAAGCTAATACGTCTTGCCCCGTTCTTCATACAAATGAATGGAAAGTGAAATCTGGTCTGATTGCACCATAAGAGGAGGCGGCTGTAGATCAAGTGGTAGAAGCGACTATCCCTTAATTGTAGCTGGTTGCAGGTAATTGTTGGTGGTTCAATCTCCAACTCCTCCTGTCCACAAATTAAAGTGTCCTTGAGCAAGACACTGGACCCTGAAGTGCTCCCCAAATGTATTGTGTTTTAATGGAAATGCACAGAGCTTTATTTCTAATAATAGCTGCCCTACCCTTTCCCTTTTAATCTGGTTCAGTTCAACATTTTTTTTAGCTAGAAAAACACATTTTATGGCTCTCTCGTAATCATTAACCTTTTGAATTACAGGTATATTCACATATATGAGAGTTTGATGAAAAACAGCCTTTTGCAACTGATCATAGTTAAAGATGAAGTTCTTTTTTTACTCATGTTTACAAACTATACAAACAATACTAATGTAAACTAAACATTTAACAGTATCAGAACATTTCTATAGTGTTTGTTGTTGTGTTGGTTTGTGCTTTAAAAGACCTGTCAATAGTGATGTTATAGTGTTTTAAATTTTCATGGCAGTGCGAAACTTTTATTTACATTTACACTGCAGTTTGCTCTTCTTACCATAATACCTTATTAGCCGTTGTTCCATCAAGACCTTCAGTCTACCACAAATCAAATCATTCAGCTTGAAGAGAGGCTGAGGATTTCCTCAAAGTGTCCATTGAGATCTTACGCTTCCAGGTTGAAGGTGAACTACTTTAAGAGGTGCAGCAATCAAGCTGCTGTAAAATCAATACCATGAGTGTTGCTGACGATGAAGTGGCCCAGTTGTCTCCAACCGGGGGAAGACCTAATGTGAATCATCCGGCATGTACATTGGCACACTTACTCATACTCACACATATACAAGCAATCCAGCGGCATGTGTGCATGTGCAACGCGGTGTACCTCTTCAAATGGTGATCTGTTTGTCATAATGTGTGTTACTACATAATTGCCCTACATATTTTCTATCCTTATGTCAGGGGAAGCTATCCATACAGTTATACTGGACACACAAATGTGACATTGATTCCTCTCTGTCGTGCTCTGGACGTGCGACCACAGTTCTTCAGGAACAATTAAACCTGCTATATGCATTGTTTAAAAAGTATGGGCTCATTTTTCAACTTCTGCTTATTTAGTGGAATGTGGTATATTAAATCCTTGGAGGGAGGGGGTGGAGAGAGCATCTTGACTCCTTCATCATCCTAGGAAAAAGATATAGTTTACATGACCATAGTCTCCAAGGGAGGTGTAACTGTTTATGTGTCTGCTGGAGTCTGATTGGATATGTGTTTCCCAAGAGGCTGTAATATGTTTTTTTCTCTATTTATTCTGGTGTTAAGATGGAGACAGAGCAGGAGAGGATAAGGAAAGAGAGACTGTTGAGTTTTTACTGTATATATTAGGTGTATTCATCTCTTCATTTAGCTTTCTTGTAACAGTACCAGTCTGTTCTCTATATAGCATATCCCCCCTTGCTGAGTTTCCTTGTCACTCAGGTTCTGCCATCTAATTCGGGAGTGTTTTTGTCACCTCAATTTCGTTCAGTTTGTGACAAGATGTGTTTATGGCTCCCTGGGGTTGTTTATCTCATCTGCTCCACCTGTAATTTGTTTTCCCTCATTTTTGTTGTGTCTTTTTCTATGTATGTGCAGATGAATAAACTAAAGTTCAAAGGCAAACCTGGGCCAGCTGGGTTATATGTTCGTCTCATAAGAGAGCCCTAACCAGTTTAAATCGCATTTTGATTTTCTCATGTCACTCTCAGTTCTTATCGCAGTCAAGGAAGGATTTCCTTGACGGAGTGTCCTCAGACTGACTTGGACAGGAATTTGAAAACTGATCCTTGGATATAAAAGTCACTCAGAGCGGTTCAGAGGGAGGCTTTATCTTGTGTTTGGAGATACATTCATTTGGAAAAGGGCTTTCACATCTTCCATCACTCACATATTAACCAAGCTTATTTAGTGGGCTGACAGGATTGGGAAAATAAACTTTGATACATAGAAGAAAATGATTTATTTCCTCTCAGCAGTACTCATTACAGACACGTTTTCTCTACTTCAGAAGAAAACTGTATGTTCAATCCCTCTCCTGGATAAAAAGCTCATATGCTGAGCACTTGGGTGACCTGGATGAGTGCAGTTACTGTCATTATCATACATTGGTACAATGTCATTTCATTACAACTTTATAGGTAAAATGGTTGTTACTGTACCACCTACAGAGGTGTTTGGATATTTTTAGGCATCTTTGAACATCCGGATGCCAATTAACAAGTTGTATTTCAATATCACTATTAGTGACATTCTCTCAAATGTAAATGACAGGGATCATGGCTGTCAGATGTGTTCAAAGTTGAAATGGCAGCCTACTGTATATAATCATATTAGTTTTAGCCATTGATCCCACAAAAAGGTTCCCAGCTTTGGAGGTGACCCATCGAATTAGGATCCACGGAGAAATGTTTTTAGCAATACTGGCCAAATTCAAAATAACACAAATAACACAAAATCCAAGGCCTAAAACAATGCTCTTTTAGTGCTGTTACTTTAGGGAAAAAATGTAAAAATCTACTATCTGGAACCCACATTTCTGCAGTATAAGAAACGTAATAATCAAGGAAAAGCAGGGTCTCCTAACAACATTGTGTATGTAGTACCTGCAGCCAATAAATATTCTTTGCCATTACACAATAGCAATGGACAGTAGGTGGTGATCCTTCAGTAGAAAATAGTTCACAATTAAAAATCTTCACATTGATAAAATGTCTATAGATTGTCAAGAGTAATCAAATGTAATTATTGGATACTTAGGGCTTGTGGGAGAAAAGTATCCATCAACAGCACACTCCATGCTGAAATTGTCTGTATTTAGTATGCATGCTGTCTGCTTTGAGTATATTTCATTTTGTCACTTTTCTAGTGTGAACGCATTATGTACTAAAAAGTCTATGTTGTGAACGTTTTTTCCCTCAAAAACTGTGGTAGGGTAATGTACAGTATGTGTGCCCTGTAGTAGGCTGTGTCTGTGACAGCTAGACTGGGTTTGGGTTTTGTATATTTGTGTCACCAGCGCCTTCATCCAATGTGATACTTCACCTCATGATCTGATTAGCTGACCTAATGATCATATTAGCAACCTGTTTTACTATAAATATGGACATTAGAAATTTGTTCAGTGAAAGCACATCCATTGAATTCTGTAGCTGGCATTGCATCAAGACTGTGATGCAATAGGTGCAGAAGCCCCTTACAAAGGACAAATTAATGAATCAATGGATGCCTAAATTTCATCTTAACAGTATTAAATAATTGTGGAAATATAATGGAAATCACCAGAGCATTGCATAAATAAATATTCAAAATAGTCATCTGTACATAGGCTCTCATGTAATGCAGCTGTTCTGCACAGTTGTCTGTTACAGCCCATCCATGAAAATTAAAATGCTCATTTGTGTAATTTCACCATAAAACCATAAGATGAACTTATTGCATTTTATCCAACCACAGGAAATTAAACTTTAAGGGGTACTGCCAAGATCTGAAATCTGAAGCTTAAATTAGCAGTAATAAGTTCATCTGTCGTTTCTCCGAGGACCACTGTGACTACCATAAGAGAACCTTTGATAATCAGTGGTCTTTCTGCTCCATTAACTTTGTATTGTTAATTAGCATCAATGCACTAACTATCAACTAACTGACAACGATCACCAGCAAAACCTAGCATGGAAAATAATTCAATATCAGAAAGAGGGACTTTGTGAAATTGATCATTTGGCAAATAATATTTTCAGAATCATTTGATGAATTTGAAACATTTCTTAAGTATGAAATTATTATGTATATGAATATTTATCAATATTAAGTTAGGGTATATGCAGGATGTAGGTAGGGGTGAGGGAATAAAAACTCAAAGATCAACTCAAAGACTAGGTGACTGAAAAGTAGGTATACTAATAGAAAATAAATGTGTCACTGTGTCTAAAAGATGATAAATTTACATATTCAGATTCCTGATCCATTTCTGTGAGTTTAGTGTTAAACACCTGTCCAACTTGTGAGTTCTGTGTCTTTGATTAGTAAAAGCTGCACTACAGTCACGCCTACTGAACACTCTAAATAACAAAGTAGTACGTAGTGATCTGAAGCGGTTGGTATTTATTTCAAGTATCCCATACACAGGTTCAAAGGTGGTCGTGGTTAAAACCTCTGGGTATTTCCTTTTCCTGTCTTCCTGCCTTTGGTGTTGTGTTGTTGAGTGTTCTTCCACCTGCTGTGTGTTTTAAGATTTCCTGTGGCTCTGTGTCAGGATGTCTCAGCTTTTAGTTGTTGTTGAAAAATCAACCGACAGGATGTTGACACTGATTAATTTTTCTAAGTGCTTATAGTTACATCAGAACAGCATTATTATTATTTTAAATTTCAGCTAACCCACTTTTTACTTTGACAAGTGTGTCATATTTTGTGTGTCCACTATTAAAGGGGATTAGAAACTCATAAATCTTACATTGCATAAACGGGAGCTCAGACAAAGCTGTCAGCATTTACCGAATGGGGAGTATCTAAGATTAACCCCATTTGTGGTAAATAGACGAAGAAGAATGTGAGCAGACAGTTATATATTAAATCTGGTTTACAATCTTGATGCATAGTATATTTTTAACATAGGTAAGGGTGACAATTGGTAGTATATATGCTTCAGTTACAGTACCCTCATAAACACATTTTATGAAAAAAGAAAAAAGTCTAAGCTAAAACAAAGCTAAATTATCATCAATGAAAATGCAGTCGCTTTATCAGTCCGACCAGACAACCCGAGAAAAGACAACAAAGCAGCATTCTTTAAAATGAAGATGTAAATTATGCATAGTGTCTTGAAAAATGTCCCCATTTTGCTGTTTGTTTGTTTTTGTTTGTTGTTTTTTTGACAGAATAATGCCAGAAACTTTCTTTGAAGGTAATTTTAGTGGGATGACTGTGGTTCAGTAGCATGGACAGAACAAGCAACAAAAATGTTGAAATAAAATCATCTTCTGTATTCTACACAACATTTTTGTCAATGCTGTAACAAAATAAAAATATTTTATATATTGTAATGGGACAGAATATTTAGTCATTGACAAAATTACAAACAAACACTAAAGGAATTATTTTTGTAATGAGATTACCAATGAATTAACAACACTCCTCTGTGCTGTATGTGTCTTAGATTCCACTGATAAATTGCTTTAAATAAAGTGCAAAGTGACCTGTTTCTCTCCTCTGGGTTTGAATCCAGTACACTGCCTCTAGCTAATCTCCACTTCAGTATCTCCATCCACTAAGCCTGACTGGTGCAGCAATCGTCACAGTATACAGTGCTATAGCTTAAAGACAAGCTACTATACTATCCCTGTTTCACCCATGCTCCGCCCTGTCCCATAGGGAATCCTCAGTATACATGTTCCTGTCTCCCTGGTGCTGTTGCCAGGCAGTTTGCATTCAGACGAATTAGTCAGCTCTCTTGTTTGAAAGCCTCTTAAGCGCTATCTTCTTAAGCTACTGTTGACCATAAAGCTGTGTGGTGGAGAAGGCCGTGGTACTGTGGTGCTGCCGTATGGCTCTGCACTGGTTGGAGTGCCTCCTTTAGTAAATAGATCTAAATGAGTAATGGGATCTCTTAAAGGTGCAATGTGTAAGAATTTAAGAGATTTAAGGGTTTAAAACATTCAAAAATTAACTAAAATGATCAACAGAATGTGAAGAAATAATATTTTGTCAAAAACGTATTGTGTTGCAGAGATATCTACTTAAGTTAGCATGCTAACCAGCTAGCCCTGACCCGTCATGACTCGTAATACCACCAATCCCGGCGCGAGAGGAAAGTAACTGGCGGGGCATTTGGTTTTTATGGGCAGTTCCGTGTCCCTGCTGCTGTTGCTAGCTTGGTGGTAACGTCAAAGCTAATTAGCATTTCGTTATTGGAATCTACAAAACTGCTAGCGGTAGCTGATTCTTGTAGTGTGGCTGCACCTGCTGAGTGACCATCCTCATTAGGTGAGCTTTTCTTGTTGGTAAACCACTTTCTTATGTCCATTTCCACAGAGGAATTCAATTGCCAATACTTAAACCAAGCTAGCCAGACACTGGCTGAAGTGACGCATCATACTGAAAAAAAACATACAAAACTCTCGAGAGGTTGATGACGTCACCCATGTTGTTAACACAACTCAAAACCAGTCTAGCAAATCACCAGCAAAGGCTGTACTTAGACCATATTATCAGAAACAGAGCCAGTTGGCAAGATAGTTAAATACAAGAGAAACATTAAGATAAATCACATATATATCCAATAACAACAATAAATATAGCCGCAAGCAGCAATTCCGGGGTGCAAGCCAACACAGACCATTAGAAGTTTAAAGCTTTTGATCTGAACCTGGTCAAATGTGGCCTAAACATGACAAAAGCAGTGAAATCTCCCTTTTTTGCATTTTTACAAATAGAAAGAAGTCTGATACGTGTTATGCCACGCACATATTTTGCCCTTGTAGTGCCCCCTATCGCTCAATTTCAGGGCATGTTTCAGGTTCGTATGTGGACATATCCTGGAAGTTTTGTGATGATTGGACAAACAATGCCTGATTTATAGTCTGATTTGTGTTATGCCACGCCCCAGTTTTTGCAGTTGTAGCGCCCCCTAGTAGTCAATTTGATGTTTCAGGTACTTATGTGGACATATCCTGTAAATTGTGTGATGATTGACCCAATGGTTGCTGACTTTGGTTTTTATTATTTATGTGCTGAGTTCATTGGTCAATATCTTGAAAACTAAATAAGATGATATCAAGCCTTATACAACTTTTGATAAGCTCCATCCATATATATGATAATATCAATAATAATGCTGATTTCTCCTGGGAGGGCCAAATATCACTGTATACTGAATACCACTCAGTACCTCAAGAGGCGATAGTCCGATAGCTCAGGCCTCCCCCCAGTTTCAGCTGTAAGATGTATTCAAGCAGCGAATTCGCTACATTACACAAGCTCTCTTGGCTTTTTTAGTCTAATAAATAAACAAAATAAACTCACAAAACTTCAAGAAAGGAAACATTTGTACACCTATTTTCCTTATTAAACAGAAAAGTTTCTCTCTTTTTCCGAACTAAGACCAGCTTAATTGCCTTATTAACTCATCATAAAACACACTTCATTCAAACTCGACAGAAATAAAATAAAACTCAACAAAACCGTCTTAGTTAGTCTTTCCACTCTTCCAACAATCACCAACTCTGGTTTGGTAAAAAAAAAAATCCATAATTCACCGAGTTAGATGTAAAAAATATTCTGGTAATGGCTTACTGAAAACAGCGTGTCAAGCAATTTTTGTATCTTATCACGTTTTATATTTGACATAGAGGGGTTGAGCTTTGACCAATGTCTTGTTTGTATCTTGTGTTTTTACCATATATAGAAGATAGCTTTTTTTTCTGGTCTCCACCTGTATAAAAAGGAGACACAGAAGGGCGTAGTGCTCTTTTTTGTTATGCTCTTTTTGCTGTTCTAGTCTCTGTAGACTAGACTCTTTTTATATTTGATTTTCTTTGTTCTTGATTGACTATTTTTGTGTGAGGTGGATAGGATTTTTATTTGTTATCAGTTAATAGAGCGTTATTAGAAGCCTTTTGCTTTTTTGCATAGAAGATTTTGATAATCCATATCAGATTTGTTAAGCTTTAAATAAAAACAGATTGTACACTCTACAATCGAAATACAGTTCCTGGTTTAGGACTCTTCTCTGAACGCCGACTGCGACAGCCTCACATCTGAAAAGTAGGATGCTTCTTGGGATAGGCTTTAGTAATTATTTGATGCTAAATTGTCAAATTGGTGTTGAACAGCTAAATGCTAAAATTGAATCCTCTCAGTACCACTACCTGATGCATGATTGAACAGTTATAGTTCAATTATATGATTTGTTGCTAAAAGTATTGAATAATATTTGACTTGTTGCTAAAAGTGTTGAATAATATTTGGCTTGTTGCAAAAGGTATTGAATTGTATTTGATTCCTTGCTAAAGATATTGAAGTGAATTTAATTGTTTGCAAAAGGTATTGAATTGTAGTTGATTTGTTGCAAGTATGTGAACTGAGGATTTGTTTTTAATTTAATTATAGTATAGTATTCATACACAGTGAGGTTTAAAATGTAATGTAGCACTGGCACTGGAATAAAAGCTGTCTATTGTTTGCCGGAATTGATGATTTATCTTCCAGTCACTGGAGTAAGTGTTACTGCCATATGGGCAAGCAGATGCCCATTGTACTTCCCAGGAGCTTGCATTCGCTGAACCAAGCAACTGGGCTAGATCAGAGTCTCTAGTCCTTTCCCAACCCTCTTCTGAATTCCCTATTTGTAGTCATAAGTCTTAGAGTTAAAGATTGCTGCTCAAAGTTTTGACAATTTTCCTTCTGTACCCAATCATCCTGGAAAAAATACGAGCCTGCTGAAAACTTTTTTTTTTTCATGTTTGCCCTAATTTCAGAATGTTGAAGACATTGCATTTAAAATGAAGATGCGCATCTTTTTTTGCTTTCTTTGAGGCATGGCACATACTAATGTCTCAAAGTGTTTGATGATGTTCGGAGAAGCTAATGATCCAGTCCGTATGGGCCTGTTGGATAGATGAAAGCCCTCAATGGAATTTGATCTGTTTCCAGTAGTTCAGAGCAGTGTTTTGTGCATGTATTGTAATGAGTTGAACTTGCATTTTCTCAAAACTGTTGATGCTGCACATAACTCGCAGTCTCACAAGGATAGTGGAGAAGCAGTTGTTGTTCTTAGTCAGTCTGTTGTCTTAAGTAATTGCTACATGAATGATTATGTGATAATAACTCAGTAATTGTTACATACAACAAGGCTAAGAGTCTACAGTTGTCTTAGCTACTGTGCGGCTGTACTTAGACACAGTAGTGCTTTGAGCTAAATGCTAATGTCAACATGCTAACATGCTCACAATGACAACGGTAACATGCTGATGTTTAGCAGGCATGTGTCATGACCTGCTCTGCTCCCTAGTTTGTTTTCCTTTTAGATGTTTTTCTATGTTTCCTGTTTTATTTTCTATTTATCCTCTCGTCTCAGTAACTTCATTTCATTCCTTTGTGTTTCCCTCCAGTTTTTATTGTTTGCCCCGCCTTAGTTCCACCTGTGTCTTGTTATCTCCCCTCACCTGAGTATTTAGTCTGTGTGATTTCACTCCTTCATTGTCGTTCATCTTGGTTTATGTGCCTATGTTGAAGCCAATATTTATTTCTTATGTTTTGGAGTGTTTTCTTAGACCTTGCCTGTTTCATGGACTTTGGATTTTCTGCCTGCTCCCTAATGGATTTGTTTGCCTGTGTTTGGACTGATTCTTTGGTTTTGACCTCTGCCTGTCTCTTCATCTCTGTACAGCTTTGTTCATTGACTTTTATTAATAAATCATTGAACTGCATCTGTTCTGCCTCAGTTGTTTGCGATTGGGTCCTATCCCTCGAGTTCCCTGTTATCGTCCCTTGATCAGCAACGCTGTGAATAAACAAAGGTGGAGGGGAGATAACAAGACACAGGTGGAACTAATTAAGGTGGGGCAAGCAATCAAAACTGCTGGGAAACACACAATGACAGGAAGTGAAGTTACTGACTCAAGAGGAGACATTGACATTGGCATCCCGTGGGGCCTAGTAAGGTTAAGGTATTTCACAAGATACATGAATAAGTAGATTTGACCTGTTGGTGGCGCTAGCATGGCTAAAAATACAGTTATGTATTATATACCCTCTTCATTATAAACATGGGGTACACAATATTTTCTGTATAATAACATATATCTTTTGTCTTTCTTTCCAGATTATTCTGCGGCTCCAAGAGCTTGATGTGAAATTCTACCCTTACTTTCAACTCCTGACCATTTCACTCAACTGAAAGACCTAATCAGAGGAAAGTCTGGTTGATGACTGCAACGCACTCTCTCCCAAAGTCATCTGCCCCTCCTCTTGTCCCTCCCCAGTATGGCTAGACGGAGGTTAGACTGCATTCTTCTAGGCCAAATGTTTGCTGGCCTAATCCTGGTAACGATAGGACTATCCTTCGTCCAGAGCAATGAGTGTCCGCAGCTGTGTGTATGCGAGATCCGGCCCTGGTTTACCCCCCAGTCCACCTACAGAGAAGCCATCACTGTGGACTGCAACGACCTTCGCTTAACACGTATCCCGGGGAACCTCTCCAGTGACACTCAGGTTCTCCTCCTACAGAGCAACTACATTGCCAGGACCAGTGAGGAGCTGGAGCAGCTCTTCAACCTGACTGAGCTGGACTTGTCCCAGAACAACTTCAGTAGCATTCGGGATGTTGGCCTTACCAATATGTCCCAGCTCACCACGCTTCATCTGGAGGAGAACCAGATCACAGAAATGCCTGATTATTGTCTGCAGGACCTCAGCAATCTGCAGGAGCTTTACATCAACCACAATCAGATTAACACCATCTTTGCCAATGCCTTCTCTGGGCTCCACAACCTGCTCAGGCTTCATCTCAACTCCAACAAGCTCAAGACCATCAACAGCCAGTGGTTTGAATCTACACCCAATCTAGAGATCCTCATGATTGGGGACAACCCTGTTGTTGGAATAATGGACTTTAATTTCAAGCCACTGGGCAACCTTAGAAGCCTGGTTTTGGCTGGGATGGATTTGACAGACATCCCAGGAAATGCCTTTGTGGGACTTGACAATCTTGAGAGCCTCTCCTTCTATGACAATAAGCTGGTCCAAGTTCCTCAAAGAGCCCTTCAGAAACTACCTAACCTCAAATTCTTGGATTTGAACAAAAACCCAGTGCACAAGATTCAGGAAGGAGATTTCAAGAACATGCTCAGACTGAAGGAGCTGGGTATAAACAACATGGGAGAGCTGGTTTCTATTGACCGGAATGCTCTGGACAACCTTCCTGAGCTCACAAAGCTGGAGGCTACAAACAACCCCAAATTCTCCTACATCAACCGTCAGGCCTTTCACGATGTCCCAGCCTTGGAGAGTCTAATGCTGAACAACAATGCCCTGAATGCCCTCTACCAGTCCACAGTTGACGCTCTCCCCAACTTGCGTGAGATCAGCATTCACAGCAATCCTCTGCGCTGTGACTGCGTTATCCAGTGGATGAGCTCCAACAAAACCACAGTCCGTTTTATGGAACCTCTGTCCATGTTTTGTGCCATGCCTACAGATGTAAGGGGCATGCATGTGCGGGAGGTTCTGCAGAAGAATTTAACAAACCAGTGCCTGCCCATGATTTCCCATGATACTTTCCCAAGCCACCTCAACCTTGACATTGGCATGACCGTGGACTTGGACTGTAGAGCCATGTCCCAGCCTGAGCCTGAAATCTACTGGGTGACACCAATGGGGAACAAAGTAATGATGGACACCCTATCTGACAAGTACAGCCTCAGCAGTGAAGGGACATTGAGAATTTCTCGTATCCAAGTAGAAGACTCTGGCAGATACACCTGTGTGGCTCAAAATTCAGAGGGAGCTGACACAAGAGTGACAGCTATGCGAGTGAATGGCACTCTGTTAGACAGCACTCAGCTTATGAAGATCTACGTAAAACAAACAGAATCTCACTCTATCCTGGTCTCCTGGAAAATAAACTCCAATGTAATGACCTCTAACCTTAAGTGGTCATCTGCCACCATGAAAATAGACAACCCACATATTACTTACACTGCCAGGGTACCTGTGGATGTCCATGAGTACAACCTTACTCATTTACAACCAGCAACTGAGTACGAGGTGTGCCTCACTGTCTCCAACATCCACCAACAAACGCAGAAGTCATGCGTGAATGTGACGACGAAGCAAGCAACCTTTGCTGTGGAAATATCTGACCAAGGGACCAACACTGCTCTTGCAGCAGTCATGGGAACAATGTTTGCAATCATCAGTCTGGCCTCTCTGGGTGTGTACATTGCCAAGAGGTGGAAGAGGAAAAACTATCACCATTCTCTGAAAAAGTATATGCAGAAAACCTCGTCAATACCACTAAACGAGTTGTACCCTCCTCTTATCAACTTGTGGGAGGCAGACAGTGAGAAGGAGAAGGAGGGCTCATCCGAGACCAAACCCAGTCAGGTGGACACCACACGCAGCTATTACATGTGGTGAGAGTTACTATCCAGTGGGAAATACAGAGACATGTTTCTTTCAGGAGCACAAATATACATACTTGCTTCTTTGTGTAAAAGTGAACAAAGTAATTTTTTTCTTTCATGTTTCCTTATTTTTTCTTTGGTTCACTCAGACTTGCTCTTTAAAGCAAATGACGAACCGAGATTTTCAGATCTTTAGTTTAGCATATTGTCTTTTTACCTCTCACCCGTTTTGACACACAATATGGCAGCTTTGTTTAGCTTCCTGGACTTAGTAATCACTGTGCTTTATTTTTAGTACTTGTTTTGATTAACACAGCATGAGCATTGTCACAGATTCAGCAAACGCGAGCAAAGGAAAAGCTGAAATCCAACCCATTTTTGAAATGTTTCTCTGGCAAAACTGTTAGAGACTGCCATCTTTCTTTCTCTTGTAAAGCAGTTTCACTGTTGACTGTTGTGCACTGAAATATATATATATACTAATTTGTCTATCAACTCAAATATAAGCTGACAAAGTACGTTTAGACTTGATATACTGTCTATTGAATAATGTTAGCAGTTCCTCTGTAATGTTGTATCAGCTATGATTTGATTAACTTTTTGTACATTAAATAACAGTATGTTTTATTTAGATTTTAAGTTTGCAGAGCAGCTACTGTAAACCAGCAATAGAAATATGAATGTTATGAACTAGGTAAATAGATGTAAGGCTTTTTAAATTTCTTAAATATTTCTTTTCTTATTTTGCTAGAATGTGTCTACAATCACTGGTTTTGTTGTGGTTTACACACACACAAACATGTTGTTTATTGAGGAGCAAATTAAATAAAATCTTCTTTCCTCATATTTTTTAAACCATGATTTTAACATCAAGTGTCATTTTTATAAAAAGTACATATAGTTAATTATGCATACTGTATATTTAATAAATATGCTTTGGACAAACAGACATTTACAGGTTGAAAGTAAAGGTTTAAGAAATTGTTGCCGGGAAAAATCACCTCATTAATGTCTTACATTAGGATTTTATTAATTTCAGTGTGATGAGCGAAGCGTAGGTGTTCAGTTACAACCTCAGTGTTGATAGAGAGAGAATAGAAGATGCAGAATGCAGTCTGTTTGCCTCTGAAAAGCAATTATCAAAGAATAATTTTAATTCTAGTATATAATTATTCCACAATATGCCTCAGAGTACATACAGTAACTTCAAAAACAAAGAAATTAGTCACTCAAAACCAAGAAAAGGGATATAGTGCCTGTATCTTTTGTTCACTGTCTGTTTTATTATACCAGACATACCTCTGCATCTCCAAAGCTTTATAAAAGAAGCAGCATAGGGAGTATAATGCAGCTGAGACAAGATCGAAGGCGATGGTGATTATGGATAATGGACAGTTACAGTAAGTACGGACTGCAGAATTATTTGGCACCAAGGAACCCTGCCATTAGCCGCCAAATGTTTCATATTCTCAGCATTTTATATTGTATGTGGTATGGAATTTACAGCAAGTCTGAGACTACAAATTATTCATCATTATGCCATGTTGGACTTTCATTTGATATAACATTATAGGTATCTTTTCATCATGTCTTTCAGTAAGATGGCATGAAACAACCATCTGCTTTCTCTGCAAAAAGTTAGACGGTAATATGTTGAGTTACTTGCAACCCATCAGTGTCTCTTCAAGGTCCATAACTCCACCACAATGCAAATCTCAATCTCAGTGGTTCACTGTCTAGAAAAGTGAATCTCCAGTGGGAGCCCAGAAGTTCTGTTTGTTTCTGATGTTGACTGACAGCTCTGAGCTTTGTGGCGCAATCAAACGATCTCTGTTTAGTCTCCCCTGACAATATGCTCATTCTCGTATATGCTCTCTCCTGTGAAGTATCCTTCACTGGTGTATAAACAGTTAATGAATGATCAGCAATATAATATAGCAATTGTAATAACATTTTTTTTTAAATAATTATATTTTTAGATTTTAAGCACTTGTTATTTTTAAAGTATTTATTTAAATACTTCTTAACTGTCATGATATTTGAACAAACTCCAACCACCATGAGATGCAGCTAATAGCTCTGTAAGAAATCAAGAAAGTTTTTTGTCACATACTCAATAGTTTTATTCCTGAACATGTAATTAGTTGACAAATTATAAACATTTAAATCTACTTTATAGACTAGTGTTATAAACCTTGTAATAATTGATTAGAAATGCTTATAAATTGCTTATAAATGCAAATAAAACAAAGTATTATTGATACACATTATAGATCTCAGATAAATGATATATCCCAGATAAAGATAAGACTTAGTCAAATCAGTTACTGGCAGTGCACTACTGTCAGTAGCTGATTTGACTTTGTGTGCATTGTGCACCAAGAAATGCTGCTGATGAAATGGGTTAAACGCTTTCTCATACTACTGCTTTTCTTAGTGTATAGAGATGTCAGGAGATGCTGCAAGGAAAATGTCAGTGAATGTCATGGACCACAGAGAGACCTGTGTCCTACGCTGAGAATGATGGACAGAGGAATGCAAAGCAGGAGTGGTCTGGCATTTGTTAAACCTGCGCATTGAAACTGCTACTTTGAAAAATCCACTGCTGTCCTTTTATCTGCACAGAACGGACAAGCCTTTATACTGTCTCAGTGGGTAGCCTAGTAACAGACCGGAAATCAGCTCATTGGGACAGCTATCAATGAAAGCTTTTCAAAGCGTGTGCTGGAGACTGCACCGTGTCCTATCCCAGTGGCCTGTTTCCATGACAACACCTCCCTCCATCCACCTGCGGGTACTGGCAGCCAAGTGAGAGAAGTCCCCAGAGCCTGAAATACCACTGACAAGGTCAACACCCCGCAGGTGGGAAACCACTAAAACATGATGTACGCTTTCAAAGGTGTGGAGCAAGAAAAGCTCCATCTTTGCACTGAAGGTGAAGTAGAATGGCACAGCACGCTCCTCAGCTGGCCTTCATGTCTCTTTTTCTTCTGTCATGCTTGAGGTGAACTATGTAAAACTGCAGCTGAAGACAGGATGAATACTGTGTGAGAAACAAAATGTAATTGTCAAACAAATGTCAAATATTTGCGCAGTTATTGTTTCAAGCATGGGACAATCTTAAAAATAATGCAAACAGAGGTTAGCCTTCAAGCAAGTTTCTAAGCTGGTGGTATGTTAATGGGGAGTTTGTTTTAGAGTTGTGACCTGTCTGCTTCTGGCCTCAGCTCTCTGCTTTGACAGGCGGTAGAGCGCCCAGTGGCTCACAGCCTACAGGGGGACGTTTTTTTTCTCAATTTTCAGCTGATTTCCAACACACCCGCTACAGTCGCTGAGCGAAATTAATCAAAATTTTATCTTTGTCTAGTGGGAAGGCAGGAGACAAGTCTGAGCAAGCTCCTGAATCTCTCCAGCCACTTAAAGCCTAAATGACTGAGTGCCTGCTCTAAGAGCTGAGGATAAACTAAAGAGATGGTGAAGGAGTAATTGAGCTTTGAGCACAGGAGAATGAATTCTGATTAAATCCAACTGTTAACCTGCATACGCTGCTGGCAACACTGCTTTTCTGCTTCTGATGCTGTTACGGTGGGAAGTTTCTAATATGCTTCTCACTGACCATTCGCTAAGCCCCCTAGTTACTGTTGCTATGCCTGCCAAGCTTTCCATTCCTAAACAGCACCTATGCAGCTTACAATGATATTTGGGGCAGATTTACCACTCAAATTCTTTTCTTATTTTTGAAACAATGGGTCCTTGATTTGACAGAGGTAGACAAAAGCAGGCTTCTCATTTCAGGCCTGGCTGAAATGACAACTTTCAATAGCAGATTTTTTCAGCTGTTGCTAGCTTATTAGGCTAACGTTAGCTCTATGATTTGGTTTCAAACGCTGTGTCCATCTCACATTTTAAGCTGACTTATTTAAAAACAAGAATCTGATAAAGATGGTCTTAAATATGCACTTGGTGACTATATATGATATCATGCTAAAAGACAGGTTAAAGCTAAGCCTATTTGGCTGCTTAGCATACATACTTGTTCATATTTTCTCACTTGCAGCTTCAAAGTAAAAGTTAAAATATTATATAATGTGTCTATTATACAATCGACATATGCGATCAATAAAAACACTTTTATATGGAAATCAATGTTATTAGATTCACAGACATAGGCATTTATATTTTTTTTTATTAAAAAGCAAAAGCCTGTCACCTTTGATACCATTCCTTTGAAACAAAATAACTTCTCATAAAGCCGAAACAAGTTTCACCCCACACAAAGTCACTTATGACAGCAAACCTGGTGATATTTTCCTCTTCCTAATTGACAGGTGCTTTTTCTCTCAGGCAAGATCACCCTTGGGTGGGGGTGGGGTGGAGGGTGAAGTGATGATATGACAACACTCCTTTTTTAGCTTTAGGGAGATTTCATATGTAGGTTGATGACTTGAACATATTTGCCCATTTGCCCTTTTTACAACCAAAATGATACTGTTCTCACAATTTGTATGTTTTGTTTAAGGCTAAATATTTTAACCCATTTTTCCTGCTGAGGTTCGTAGTTACAGAGAATTACACTATTTCTTCTGCACAGCACACCCTTGCACGAATAGTTCCAGTTTAACCCCTTTGAAGTTGAAACTGTAATTTCATTTTTAAAGAGCCTCTTCCAAAGCTGAGTGCAGTCATAGGCAGCTAAGTACATGAAACAGAAGTGAGAAAAGCAGAAAGCATTTCACTGCCTTTTGTAATCAACACAGCATTCAGCCTTTGATGGCTCTGAGTGCCCTGGCTCCTCACTACCTGTATTTGGACAATGTGATGAGCGCCACTCTTTGAGAAGAGATGATCATCAACAGGGTTCAACAGAAAGTCATCTCTCATAGATTGTTTATCCAAGAGAATGAGGAGGCATGCATAACCAAAGTTATCATGGCTCCTTGTTGGGTGCAATGATCACGCTGGCACAGCCTCAGTTATTTTCATTGTTCTAGGGAAGAGTGTATGTGTGACTTCACACCTCTTCCTGAGAGCAACTGGCAGCCCTGCAGAGGCAGCACCTGTGAGCCTCTTATTATTCCCAAACTCTCACACGTACAGATAAATTTAACTACTCGCAAAGTGCTTGTTACCCAGCAAGCCTTTGATGAACGACGCTGTGCAGAAGGTGGTGAAGTTGAAGCTCTTAGGTTTGCAGGACCTCCACCAACTTTTTAATGGAAGAAAAATGTAATTTGTATGTGATGTAACGTCAGCTCTGGAAAAAGTTGTATAATTAACAGAAATATGTAGTAGGACTTCGTATGGCATCGCTATCAATTTTAGCCACACTAACAGTGCCTCTAGGGAAGGCAATGTCGGCCAGTCCACCACTTTGGTTCAGACTGAAATATCTCAACAGCTATTGGATGTATTGCTATGAAATTCACGAGACATTCATGGTTCCCAGACAATGAATCCTAATGACGTTGGGGATCCCCTGACTTTCTGTCTAAGCAAGTCAAAGTTTTCACTTATCCAGTACAATATCTCATCATTTATCAGATGGATATGCACAAAATTATGTACAGATATTCATGGCCCCCGGACAATGTATCCTAATGACTTTAGTGATCCCCTGACTTTTCCTCTAACATCATGAAGTTGCCATTAGTGATTTTGAGTGAAATGTCTTGAAAACTATTGGATGCATTGCCATGAAATTTGGTACCAATATTCATGTTCCCATAAGGATGAATTGTAATCACTTTGGTGATCCCCTGAGCTTTTCATTTAGTGACATCATCTGGTCAAAATTTACATTTGTCCAAAACTTTGGTTTATGACCAAATACTAACGACATTTATTAGCCGCAGATGTACTTTGTGTTTAGTACAACAGAATATTAGCATGTAATTGCAAGCATGTTAGCATGCTGTTGTTAATCTTTAGCTCAAAGCACCACTGTGCCATATTACAGCCTTACAATGCTCTTAGTCTTGATTAATTATGTTTACATGAGTTTTCAGCATTGGCGCAGACCTTTGTGTCAGCACCTGCTGGATGTCAAAATATTTGATGTTTCTGAGAGGTGTACTTTCCTGGCAGTGTTTGAAGGAATGGAATTCCTTTCCTGGCAAGGTAAACACTAATCTATGCAAAGCTATGTGTATAGTGCCTTCATCATCTTACATTAGCTTTTCTATCAGAATGCAAATGGCTTATTCCAGGATTGGTCACTGAACAGTGGAAATGAGCATGAAAATGATGGTAAACAAATGCGTTCTCTGAAGGATAGGGGCAATGAGTTTCACCGGTGTCAACAAGACGTGAAATCTCTCATTGACGAGTGGTGGGACATCTCTCCGCAGCCTGGATCATTATTGCTTCTATACTACATACTAGCATACTGTGGTAAAAATCACAATAGAAGTGTGGAAACATTATCATTAGCATTTCAGTAATGTTAATCATCTGTTAAATGCATAATGAATTGTTGGACGGACTGTTCTGGGGTATTCTCCCAGGACCCAATTAAAGAGCTTCGCTTTTTGCCTGCAGCACACCATGTGTGAATGTGTGTTTAGTCTCACTGCTGACACAGAGGCTTGAAGCTCATTTCCATGTTCATAGCTCTTACTGTTACAGTTGTGTCTTTATTCAAACAGGCATATAAAGTGCTCTGTAGTAATGGAAGTCAAAATCCATGGGAAAAACTGGCTAAATTCCAACACAGAATATAAAATTGTACAGAGTAAACTAAAGACCATTTTAATAAGCACATGCATTCCTGTTTCAATTGATGGTGAAACAATAATACAATCGGAGGTGGCCTCACTCCATTACTTTACGGATTGCCTGGTCATCAAAACAGTGCAAAATGTTCTCTTATATTGATTGTTTGTGTGTGTGTGCACACAGTAATTGGCCACACATGTGCATGTGCTATATTTGTGTTTGTGCATTAGTGTTACGATAAATGTAAGCCATTAAATTTCCGTCTTGCGTAACAACATTTTCACTATGTTTTGGCCTGACCTTTTGCTGCCTCTGACTTTTCCTCCAGCCCCACTGTGACAATAGAAAGCAGGTCAGGAAAGGTCAACCATCTGTTGACTTACAAAATCCAAATGGGTCTTGCCTTTATGAAGCCCCTCATTTGCATTAGAACATGAGAGGCAGTGAGTGTTGGAGTGTTCGCACTGCCTTCTTATGTTATTAGGAAGATTGTGTGTAACATTTATGAGAAGGCAAAGTATCTCTGTGTCAAGATCTCAAGAGCTGAGACAAAAGACCTTGATTTTACTCTTCAGGCATTTCTGAGCTTAGAGTTTTGAATGGACTGGTCAGGATTGAGGCTACAGGTTTAGAAAATTTTGCTAGCTGCTAGGCACTAGGGATAGCAATGTCAGTCTGAAGGTTGGTTGGTCCATTACATTGGTCTGAAATATCTCAACAAATTATTGTATGGATTGAAATTACATATGGAACAGATATTCATGGTGCCCAGATGATGAATCCTCATGATGTTGGTGATCCCCTGACTTTTTCTCTAGTGCCACCCGCAGATCAAAGGTAACATATCCAGTAAAACATATCAACACTAGATGGAATGGCACAAAAATTTGTACAAACATTCATGGTTCCCAGTTGATGAATCCTAATAACTTTAGTGATCCCTTGAATTTTCCTGTAGCTGAGGTTGACATTTGTGGCTTTGACTGAGATGTCTTAACAACTGTAAAGACATTCATATCTCCCTCAGGATGACTTGTAATAACTTTGGTAATCCCCTGAATTTTCATCTAGCACCATCATCAGGTCAAAGTTTTGATTGGTTTATAACCAAACACCTACAAAACATTTCCATCAACCTCACCGTGTGTTTTGTGCTAATTAAGTTTAGCTAAACTAATATGTGGACATGGTAAACATTATATCTGCTAAACATCAGCATCTTACCATTGTCATTGTAAGCATGTTAGCAGCTAACTGTTTCTTGCCCCTGCCAATAGTGAATATTTGCTCAAGGGATCATATTCACTAGTTACTAGGTTGTTTTTTATACAAACACAATTTGGCTTCCATTGTTCAAAAGCTTTTTCCATGATGATGACACAACATTAATAAAAACATATGTTGTAATCATTCTCCATTGTGATTAGCGCAAACTGACTTCTCATAGACACACATAGAGACAGCTCAGAGAAATATGGAGCCAGTTTAGTTGCGTGATCATTACTGAGGAGGGGCTGAAAATGAGCAGTGAGTATTGTACACCACTGCTGACAGTTACAGAATCTACAAGGCAGAGACTGATATAATGGGAAATACACATTAAATGACGATGATCATGATGTGAAACCTGTGGCTTTGTACCTCTGTAATCCAGGGGCATCTTGTGTTGCTCATAACCCATGACTGACAGGTTGTCCTACTACTGGAACTGGGCCTGAACTGACCAGCAAGATTTAAATGAAAATGCTGTTTAACACTGATTTAATGTAGGTACCAGCTTGAGTTTGACAAGGCACAGTGAACATGTCTTTTAAACAAGGCTAAGGTAAGACACTCTTTTGTCTCTACACAGCACAAGTGGTCCTGCTGAGAAAGTGTTCACTGGTTATTAAACCCCATTTAAAACACAGACACTGACTCCTAGCCGGCTAAGTGGAAACAGACAAAGGGTATTGACTGGATTGGAAGAATTGAGCATCTTGAGAGATTCAACATGCTTGGCTGACTTGATTTGTTGAGGCTGTGCATTGATTGCTGGAGATTCCCTTTACTCTGTCAAACATTGTAAGACCTGTGTTATTCCATGTCATTCGAGGCGAGTGAAAGGAAACTGAATCACGAAATGTGATGTAACACGTGAAATCCTGAACTGGACCTGAACATTTGTAATCTTGTTTGTCATTTTATGCTAGTCATTTGATTTGATCATGCTGTATATTCTAAATCTTGATGAATCCAAATCACTATAATTTTAAGCAAGCCATATTGCTTTGTTTGGATGCTTATGTTAACATGAGAAATAAATGAATACATTTGTAAGATTTGATTTACAGATTTCTCATAGAAAATGGATGGGCTATGATGATTGCTGTCTCAAGCAGATCATCACTGTCACCACAGTATTATTAGTGGTGAGTTTCATTTTCCACACTTCTGTATGGTTCTATATATTTATTTTAATTAACAATGTTCTGCAGAAGCCCTGAGAGGCAAGTGAGATTTTTTTTCGGAGTCGGATCTAAATAGTTTTCTCTATTATGACCTAAGCACGGTGTAAAAGGTGCAAGGTGTAAAAAGTAAATTCCTTACCTTTTTTTTGTTTAATCTGCAAAACAGGTGGAAAAAAGTTTTTCCAGGTGAGAATAAAGGTTTTGCCAGGATCATTTTTCTAAGTTACTTTTTTTTCATCTGTGGAAACAGGTGAGGAACCTTAAAGTATTTCTCTTCTCTATTTGAACACCTTAAATGCTCACGTGTCAAGCATATTGTTTTAGAAGAAGTGACATGCATATCTTACTGCCAATAATGTGACTTGCAAATGAGTTTCTACAGGGTAACCACAGACTTATGGTAATACTGTGATAATGCTAACAGTATAATATAGAAACCATGTTTTTAATTTAAAGGTTAGCATTATGTTGAGGTGTGACTGGTGCAACACTGAGTTTGGAAATATTGTGGGTTTTTATTAATTAGTATTTCAGGCACTTTGCTGATTTACATGGCTTATTGGCTGCCTTATTTCAAATAATAAAGTACTAATTTCCATTAGACACATACAGTAATCCCTGTCAGGGTGACGCAATAAGGGGAATAGTGAAACTAACCACCCAGGAGGCCAATATAGGGAGGGAATCATTTTGGCTGAAATCATAGATTGACAGACTGAACTTTGTATCCAATATACTATCTGTACTGAACAAGATAAGACAACTTATAATCACTCCGTAGTGTATTTCATATTCTGTTAGGTAATGCCTATAAAGCCTTCCAAAAGGCAAAAAATTTACAAATATGACTAAAAATGGTCATGTGGCAACTAGAGTATAAATAAGGGTCAATAATGTACAGTATGAATTGTCTGATACTGTAATCAAAACTATTGACCATTAATATGCATTTTTTTGCAAATAGTAAAGTTAAGGACCATATGTGTTCTGTGCAGAAGCAGTCTAATATTTACTCTGACAGCTTAATGTCAGCAGTGCTAATTATTCACATTGCTGTCAGTAACATGTGATGTTCCACATATGTGTCTTTGCATCTCTTCCACAGCTGCCTGCCAGCTTTTGTGCCTGGTCCCTGAGCAATGTAAGATGTCAATGCATGGGGTCCTTATAAAGTCATCAAACATTTTGAATTCAATTTAGGAACCAAGTGTAATTCAATTTTCAACAATCCACTCTAGATAGCGCTTTTTATACTTTGCTGTCCACATTGATCTTAGTACAAAAGGTGCTTTCAGACAGCAAGTGGTTATTGCTACTGCACCACTGGTCCAATGTCAACACAACGGCTGCCCTACTGCCAAGGTAGGCGGCTATCTTGCTATCTGAAAATACCGTTACCTTTCTCAAGTATTGTGTAAAAAAACAAGTAATGGTTAGTTAATTAATTAATTGATGTTTTCACATGTATATCTACAGAGATTTGTAAAAGATATTAGATCAAGTTTCCTGTAGCTTTAAAAGCAGGGTGTCTGCAGATTCTTGATTTATTGTGCAGAACATGTACAGGTCAGTGATTTGACATGTTAGTCAAAGTGCATAGCCTGATCAAATACAACACAGAGATTTCTGAGATTAGACTGTACAGCTGACGAAAGGGACCCAATACACTGAAAAACTTTGGAAGCTAAGCTATCTGAAGCAACAATAAGAACCCCAGTCTTATCTGAGCTGTAAAAAGTTGTCCAGTCCAGTCCTTAATGGCAGTCAGACAATTGTACAAAACGGTCAGTTTGTCAGTCTCATCATACAGCTGGATATCATCAGCATAACAGTTATAAATAATAAGAAACACTAAATAAAACTTTATTTATAGAGCACTTATCAAAACAATTTTTTTTTCAAGAACCTTGGAAATAAAAGGTAGTTTGGAGATTGGAAGATAGTTTTCCAGGAGGGTAGGATCAAGCAAAGGTTTTTTAGGCCTGGCTGGACACAACCAGTTTTAAAGTAATCTGGGAGGCAGCCAGTAGACAGCAAGCTGTTCAAAATAATTAGCAAATGGGGCGGAATACAATCCATAACTTCCAATAAAAACCTAGTTGGGATTTTGTCCAGAGGGCTGGAGGATATTCTCATAAAAGACATGATGTCTGTGAGTTCAGGCAGAGTAACAGCAGAAAAATTGCTCTAAGAATCCCTGAGCGGGTGATCCACATCTAAAAAGGCAGGATTGGGGGTAATACCAGATCTTATTAACTCCACCTTTCCAGCAAAGTGCAAAAGAAACTTTCAGCATCACAATCAGCAGAGGCACACGGAGAGGCAGGGTTAACTAACTGATCCACAGTCTTAAATAGGAATCTGGGGTTGTGCTGATGGGCAGAAATATATGCAGAGAAATGACATGTTCTTGCATCCTTCACCATCTTATTATAAAGGAGTAATAACTCTTTCATAGCCTCAAAGGGGATTTGGAGACCTGATTTCTTCCATCTGCGTTCTGCTCTTCTGTATTTCCTTTTACAGCTTTGAATACTGTCATTTAACCATGGCTGTTTTCTAGTCTTTGAGTTTGGTCTATTTTTCAGAGGAGCTATGAGATCTAAGGTTGAAGAGCACAGGTAGTTAAAAGAATCAACCAAATCGTTGGTGTTGGAGGAAGCAGGAAACACATTGCCAGGAGAATTGAACAATGTACAGAATTTTGAGGTACTATGCTCATTAAGGGCACACATACTTAGAGCAGGATAATTCAGTACTAGCAGCCTGAGATTCACAATTAAAAGCAATGCATAAGTGATCAGATACAAACATGTCCCTGATTTCCACAGATGGTATTCTCACACCCAGACTAGGTCTAAAGTGTGGCCATGGGAATGAGTTTGGCCAGATACATTTTGCTGAAAGTTAAAAGAGTTAGTGACATTTAAAAAATCAGCAGCAAGGGCATTAGAAGACTCATCAACATGAATATTAAAACCACCACAAAGAACAAAACAAGACTGGATAAAAAATTCAGGGAGTTCCAACAAGAAGGAGCCAGCTGGTTTAGGGGGACGATAAATAATAGCAAATATGACTAGGAGTGGGCCACCAAGTTTAAACATGAGCACTTCAAAGGAGGAAAAATCATTGCAAGCTATAAGGTTCCATTGTAAATGCTTCCTATAGACAGTAACAAGGCCACCGCCATGACCACAGTCCCTAGAGCGGCAAAAAGCAATCATAATCTGGAGGGCATAATTCAGCCAGCTGACTGTGATCACCAGGATGTAACCAGGATTCTGTTAAAAACATGAAATCTAAATCAGTAGAAGAGATAAAATCATTTAAAATAAATGTTTTATTAGAGAGGGCTCTTACAATGAGAAGAGCAATCTTAAAAGTCTGTGTTGGGTTAGAGCTGAAGTTGAGACTGGAGGTAGGGTTCTGGCCCAGATCTTTATTAAATTATTATTATTGCCTTGTCAGCTGTGTCTGTTTCGTATTAAGGATCTATGCAAAATTACCACAGGAATTTTAAAAGTAGTGCTAGAAAATGGGAGTGTCCCTCCAGTGGAGAAAAGTCGTGCGTATCCAGGATGTCAAACCTGTTGGCCAGATACAGAAATGTTCTGCACCAAACACGCATTCGCACAAGTTTCAATATGAGGGGAAAAAATTGCTCTATCCTTGATGCTTTACAACTCCAATTCATATTATATGGAGACAAGAAGTAAAGTAGAGGGATGGGGTATAATAACAGAAAAAACTGGAGTCACTGAAACACAGCATAGGCACACTCCATACACACACGGTGTATGCGTTACTAGCAAGCTACAGTGCGTATGATGCTAGCTAGCTACACCTAATGTCTGTATATTCAGTACTGTTTGGGCCAAAACATGGAGTGCAACAGCATCCAGTGATCAAATTTGCAGCACACCTTTAAAGTTTTGGGTCGCACTTTCTCTACGATACACTAATAAGACGTACTTTGTATCAAATTACAACGAAACTGGAATTAATGTATTCTTTATCAGACAGTAAACAAACAAATTATACCCTAATTAGACACCACACACCTACATTATGCTGTAATTAGAAACCGCATATAATGCCGTATTAGACCCAAAATATACTATACTTAGACACTATTATACCAAATTATACTCTAATTAGAAACCAAATAGGAGATATACAAGATCATAGTCTAATTAAATAAAATAGTCTGCATTACCATATCAGATCCAAAAAATGCTACAGTTAGATGCTATTCTACCCTTATTACCAAATTATACTATATTAGACACCACATTTAATGCTGCCAACATGGGCCTACGATAGCTTAATTAGACAACACAGGCGAGAAATGGGTAGAGGTTAGTCGGTTGTACTGTAGGTATGAATGTATTTCTTTATTATATATAATATATATTGATATTTTTCAGATTATATTTGGGTGTGTAAACTACCTTCTACCCACTTCCCACTTGTTGTTACCCTCAACTAATAGTTGGTGTGCGAGCACCCGGGGAATTCTTTTGCCTGAACACCCTGGGAGAAGGAGAACAGGGTTGCAGTCGAATAGTCTTTTTTGCTTAGGAAGGTTCCTAACTTAGTGAAATGACCCGGAAGTATTTAAGTGGCAGACATGATAAGAGCTATTCCAATTTTCTAAATGCTAAGGAAAGGTACTTCAGTGCTTCCTTTCATATCTCCTTTAGCATAGAATACACTGGACCATCCTTTACGAAAGGAAAGGAGATAATGCGTGGGTCACATCTTTCACCCCGTCCAGGCGCTGTCTCTCCCTCTTCATCTCTTTGCAGTTTTCATGCATTAGTTCTGTGTTATTGACTGGGTAGTTGCTGTGGCTGCTTTGTCATACAGTATGTTGATGTTCAAGTTTAGGCTTCTGCTGTAGTGTAAAACTCAAATTGTTATCAAATTCAAGTTATCCTGGCCATTCCAATGAATGAATAAAAACATGAATATATCACGCACCATTTAGTATGATGTTATTATAATGACTAATCTTCTCTCATTACCCCCAACTGTGACTGACTTCCAGCTTCCCTGCCTGCATTCCTGTTTTTTTATTTTCATTCCAACCTTGTTACTGAAGTAATATTTTTCTCTGGTTGGCCACATTTATATTGCCTGCATGAAACAACAGGGTATAACACACAAGGCGAAATAAGATGTGCTTTTTGTAGTCCATCTTCGGAACATTGTAGTATACCATGCCAGACCCGTGTCAATAACATCCACCATCGCATAATTACGTCGCCTAGTGTGAGTGCAGTCGGATTCTCTTAGCACCGTGGTTGTCTTAGGTCCTAATGTTAGTGTTTAGAAAAAGACATAGGAGGGACTTTTTGACTGCAGCAAAGGCAGAGGTAAGTTTGTGCATTACATAGACAGATTTCAATATAATATTACAATTAGCTTAGCATGAGTCTTGCACATTATTTGCTCGTTCACAGGCGAACAACGAAGTGGAACGGCCCACATGTGAAGCACCAGACTCAAGCAAACCGCAATACACAAAAAATCACTGAGTGCATTTGTTAAAATACCACGTGTGTTTATTTAAGCCATGTACTAATATATGCGAATCTGTGCATAAATTATCTATGTTTGTCTAGTAATACTATTTAGGCTATTAACTAGAGATCTAGTAATGGCGACCCGTCATTACACCAATATTGCATTAATGTGTGGTTAGGGTTAGATATATGATTTCCCTTTAGTTTATGGTACGGTTTATTTTGTAATGTGTCACATATTAGCCTCTAAGAAAGTCTAATAAGATCTAACAGTGAGAAATAAAGATGGATTTCACTTTAGTTCACGGTACAGTTCTGTTGTATTGTGTCACGTATTAGCCTCTAAGAAGGTCTAATAAGATCTGCCAGTGGGAAATAAAGATGCAATGTCCTGGCAGCTTCCATAATGTTACTGGGGTTAGTCCTAACTGGTATGGGAGTAGAGCGCCCATTGAGGAAGCACGTATTGCTATGTATTACTACCTACAAACTCCATGGGACTCCGGAGAACATCCAGGCTACGAGGGACGTGTGAAGTAGCGACCAGATGTCCCCCGATGTGGTTTGACTTTACGGTACAGTTTGCTTCTAATGAGCAACAAATGACCCTGTAAGAAAGAACTGTGTTAAAGGCCAAATAAAAGTATTGTCCTCTGTGTTTCGTCTGACTATTTTAAAGGCTATGTCCGATCTAATATAGCATTACATTTGTCTAATTACAACCTGTGTTGTCTAATTACACTATCGTAGGCCCATGTTGGCAGCATTAAATGTGGTAAATTACAGCATAATTTGGTAGTGTGGGTAGAATAGCGTCTAACTGTAGCATATTTTGGATCTGATAAAGCATTGTATTTGATTTAATTAGACTATGATTTTGTAAAATGGTGTCTAATCGTGTCCTAATTGGTTTCTAATTAGAGTATAATTTGGTATAATCATGTCTAAGTATAGTATATTTTGGGCCTAATACAGCATTATATGCGGTTTCTAATTACAGCATAATGTAGCTGTGTGGTGTCTAATTAGGTTATAACTGTGTTTGTTTACTGTCTAATAAAGAACGTATTATTTCTAGTTTTGGTGTAATTTGATACAAATTGGTAGAAAAGTGTCAATATATGCAAGTCCCGAGTGTCAGTTAGGGCGAGCAGAGAAGCTTGCTTATGTTGTCGCTCTAGTTTTTCACTGGTATGCTGAGGACAGCCAGTAGAAAGGCAAAATGTTTTATAAAATAAAGACAGATTTTGTTTAGCTGTGTACAGTCTTGACTAATTTGTCTCTTAGTAAATTTCTAACAAACTTAATTCATTATTAAAACTCAGAGTGAAGCGCTAACTATGTTGCTATCCTCAGGTGGCTGATGAACCCCCTTGACTCTTCGCTTAATTGCTTTTGCAAAATCTTGTCATGTGAGTGAATCACACTGTCACTGCAGTTGCCTGGCAGCAGAGGAAGGCACCCAGTAGTCTCATGCGATGACTGCGACAGGATGCGCAAATGTGGGCTGAAGTCATCCTCCTGTGAATCGTGTTTTCACCCAAAAGTTTGAATGCAGTGAAATTTTGTTTGTTTGTTTGTTAATGCTTGATTCTTTCTTTCTTTCTCACGTTTTTTACTTTGATTTTAAAATACAATCCCTGACTTTTCTGGTGCTCTCTGTGACTAATCTGAGCATCTCTGCATCCTTGTTTGTTTCACTGCCTTTGATGGCCTTTGATGAACTCAGCGGAGGAGTCAGAAAAAGCCCCTTTGAAACCTCTGGAGTCAACTCATCATGATCATGCATACTCAAACAGACAAAGGCAGATGAGGGAAACCTTTGAAATTTCCTTTGTTCTCCACTGTCAGACCAGTCAAGAGTGCATCCACTCGGCCACTGCGCAGCTTTCCTCACAAGCTGGGAGAAGCATCGCAGCCAATTTGAGGCCAAGTCAATCAGCACAGTAGCAAAGGGAGTGTTGTTGATAATCTCCCCAGAGAACATGCTCTACCATGCCTTTGGTTCATTAACTCTCCAACCAATTGTAGTCCAGCCTCCTTTGTGTTGGTGTGTGTGTGTGTGTGTGTTTTCATTAAAGCCAAAGGATCCCTGTCAGTGGCACCCACGCAAGACCCCCAACAACCTGCCTCATCTGGAGCAAGGGAAGCTGTTGTCAGAAGACACAATGAGAACCACAATGTCAAATCAAAGGCCCTTTTAAAGGCTACAAGAAAACAAATGAACACATGTTAAATTATTCAATTAAGGGATACACCCAAACTTAACCTGAAATCTGTAAAATGTAAAATAAAATGATACATGTTTAGATTAAGCAATGGAAAGCATATTATTGCTCTAAAATATGTGGTACATGAGACACAAAGATATGTGGGAGGAATGGTTTCATGTCCCTAGCCCCTTTTGGAACATAATTCATAATGATAGAAAATGGGAAATTGTCATTTTATTCTAATTTCAAATAAGTTGTTTAGATATTACCATTTAGTTATCTTTCACAAAAAATGTTGTGCATTTGTTGAATGATTTAATCATTAATAATCTATTTCTCTACATTTCTCAAGTTCTTAAGTATGAGTTTGTGGATGTATGGCTTAGAGTGTGATACCTTTTTATCTCTATCTTGACAGGAACCCCCTTGAAACTGATGTTGATCTTTAGCCAAGCTAGCAGCATGACTCTAGGGACTGCAATGTCAGTTTGTCAGTTGTTCAATCCACCACTTTGGTCTCAACAACCATTTATTTATACTGTACATAAATATACTGTACTGTATATTAAATTATATGTTCACTGTTGAAAATTTGGATTCATTTGGGGGCATCACACAGGACACAATTCCCAACTGATCAACTAAAGTGAACTTGTTTAAATGTCTGTTGGAAGCACTGACTGTAGAGCACAACGCAACAGTTGAGTCATGAAGCCTGCATTCTTTTAGCACTAACCTCTGTTGTTGTCAAATCAGTCAAACTGTCAATCAGTTTGTTGTCAAATACTTGTACCATTCACTTCTAACACTGCAGCTTGTGATCGAGTATGCAATCTCTGAAACCTAGATGCAGGACTAACAACTGAGATCTAATTTTTCCCAAGGACAAAGATGGAGGCTGATTCTCAAAGAAAAATCCTTGGTCACCTGTGTGTAGCAGTCAAAATGCCAGCTGACAATGTGACTTCCCCCATCTGCCTCAGATAGCCACCAGAGAATAAACCACTGCATGTCACTTACACATGACAACACTGTAACACCATAGAAAGGTTATGGAAACCCAACACAACTTACTAAGTCTACTGAAAAAAGAACGACATTCCAACAAAATGACAATTCATTCTCCTCTCCAGAGACTCTTCAGTCATGTGCAAAACATTAATTTTTCACCAGTCTGGAATCATCAGCTGTTGTGTGACAGTAGACACCAGAGTTCAACAAACACAGCTGAATGGTGTAAATTAACTTCTGTGAGAAAAGGCCTTGAATCAGGACTCCTGTCTCGGGCCTTCTCACAGGCATACTCACATGGCCATGTTTTCAACTTTGTGTGGTCATGCAGGAAGTCTTATTCATTTGCCACATCTTGAGAAAGATGAAGAGTGTAAACGAGGGCTCCATTTTAAATGCAATTTCAAGTGTTTGGCATAAGATTTGATTGATTCCCTCTATTGTTCAAACATCTATTTCTCTTCATCTCTCTTGCTCAATATGCAAAGGTTCAGTTGTGGATTCAAAAGAGGAATACCAGTGATAACCACTTTGCCTAACTAGTCCTGCCATCTGCAGGCCATGTGCCATTACTACAGTTGTCTGAATCCACTACTGGACACATGCGCTCAGGGATGGCAATGAGGAATAACTGGAGATGTGAGGGCAAATACTGAGCAAAGAAAGAAAGAAGCAAAGTAAGAAAAACATTGCTGAATAAATGGGATAGCCAATTGGTGTGACACTGTGAGATTACTTTGATCGTTTCTAAGAAGTAATGCTCTCCAGTCTTACCCTCACAGTAGTTCAGACTAAACAATTATCTCATGCTGTGTTGTATTTGTCCTTAATGAGCTCCTGCCCACTTGGTCCTGAGTACGGCCAGATGGTCAAACCACACGATGCATAATTACAGTGATGTAATAATGCAGATACGTCACTAGAGGGTGCTAGCCTGTAATTAAACTGCCGGAAGCTGTAGCTTCTACAGCCATGGTTTCTGTACTTCCCAGCTGATTTGCCGCTGTTTCGTCGGAAATTTCGGATATGAATATTAACAGACATGTTGCGGATTTGAGCAACGGCCTCGAGAATGTTCCTGTTTCACTTGAGGGGAGTTCAGCTGCACTGACATTTCCTGAATTTCGGGTAACGTTACGTAGCATGTCTCTCTATATAGTTGAACCGCATGAGTCGAACACGTTGAGCTAAAGTTACAGTCGTCCGGTAAATGTACAGATATTTTAGCAACATAAACATCCGTTAAGTCCACCATTTTAGTAACCACTGCTACTTTTTGGATCAAAATAGGAATCCAAACTGATTTACAGTGAGAATAGGCTTTGAATCCTGACTTTTTCACTCTACATTCTCTTCATGTGATCTGGGAACAGATGGGCATACAGTAGATGCATCCAAAGAGCTGTAGGTCACCAGTGTCACTCCCCTTTATATCCCTCTGATAATAAATCAAAAATACATATTTTCCCTCTAACCTGTAGTGCTATTAACCCATCTAGATTGTTTTGGTGTGAGTTGCGGAGTTTTGGAGATATCGGCTGTAGAGATGTCTGCCTTTCTTGAATATAATGGAACTGCATGGCACTGGAAATTTTGCACTTTCATGTAGGAACTATTTAAAGTTCTCACATAAAACTGCACACAACAGGGTCTGTGGATTATCTTGAATAACCGGATCATGATTTCTGGAAAGAGACATTGCTGTTGAGTTTTTCAAATGTTTTTTTGTTGTTGTTTTTTTTAGCACCACAAGCTGAGTGCTATATTATATTCAAGAAAGGCAGACATCTCTACGGCCGATATCTCCAAAACTCTGCAACTCACACCACAACAATCTAGATGGATAAATAGCACTACAGGTGAGAGGGAAAATATGTATTTTTGATTTTAAATGGATACTATAGCCTGACAGATACTGATCATTTAAAAAATACTATAGTGATAATTTGACAGACAGTCATTTTGTAACATTTAAACCCATAGGACTGTTAAACCCATAAACCCATTTAAACCCATAACACAAACAAACAACAGCTTGTTGTTTTTAAAGAATTGTGACCACGATACATGTATGCACTGAGTTTCTGCCTCAAACATATCTTTGTTATTTATCAGACAACATACAGTATACACTGATACCAATATACAGTAAGCCAGTATCAGCCAATATATCAGTCTAGCACTAATAAATACCCACTCAAAGTTGTGAAAAACAAGAATTGTGGAGATATTGTGATGCTGCTATTATGTAGAACCCACAGGACATGAGACATGCTCAAACTTCAGAAAACACACGTTTTAAGAGTGAATATTAATTATGTGCTTTTCATTTTCACTGCATAGCACTACCCCCATGCAATATGTCATATACTGTATACAATAGCTTTAGGGGTGGGATAAAAGTCTCAGTTGACATGTGTTAGGAAAACATAATAGGGGGGAAAAATCATAATAATTATAAAGAATTTTAGTTATGATGCAAATTTTGAAAGAAAAACCAAACTCTCAAAGTCCTTCTTAAGCTTTGTCTAGAAAACCCCTGGCTGTGGCAAAAACTCATCAAAACCTAGTGGTTATCGACTCCATGAAATGAAATCCATTGTTTTACCAGCAGGTGGCAGCAAATCCTTCCATACTGCAGCCACATGTCTGACTACAGTTCAGGGAATCAAAAAATAACTGCCTCTCTACAACCAAAGGAGTTGTCCTAGTTAACACTCCTTGCTCATGATGCTCTAGACCTTTCTGACTGCATTATAATGCAACCAGTTTTTAAATTAATCCTAAAGACATACAAGTCATATCATTGCTGAATGTGGTGAAACTATAGGTGTACGGTAATGCGGTTGTTAAAGTAGGTTGATGGGTTTCAAGTTGGTAGTTACAAAGCATTCAGACATGTGCTCTAAAACACATTTCCCATAAATTGGAATTAGGCCTGCAACTAACAGTTATTTTAATTACCGATTTATCTATAAAAGTGCCTGTCACAGTTTCCTAAAGCTCAAGGTGGTGTCTTCAAATGTCTTGTTTTGTCTGATCAACCCAAATATATTCACTTTACTATCACATAAGCAGCAAAACTTCATAGTTGAGAAGCTGGAACCAGTGAAAGTTTGGCATATTTGCTGGATAAATTGACTGAAATGATTGATCAGTTATCAAAATAGTTGCCGACTAATTTTCTGTCGATCGACTAAAGGATGAATCAAATCATTATTTTAGCTGTAAATCAAAGATTTCCAGGAATTATGGACGTTTTGGCCTAATTTGCTTTTTAAATTTCTCTTCAACTGTTTTTGTTGTTTGTTTGTTTTGTTACTTACAGCTCTGTTAAACTTTGTTGTCATTTTTCAGTATTCCCCAGATAATATTCAGGGACCAGGATGCACTATTGACCCCAGTGAAGTCACCCTTCCTGGATGTTCCTGCCTGTCCCACTCCTGCTTCGCTGAGAGCTGCTCCTGCCTGCAGACACATGGGCAGGCATACGACAGCACTGGCACACTGCTGAACCTTAGCACAACAGACTCTGGTTTCTGCTCACCTGTGTTTGAGTGTAATGCCCTTTGCACCTGCAGCGATGCCTGCTGTAACCGGGTGGTGCAGAGAGGGCTAAGACTCAGGTTGGAGGTTTACAGCACCAAGAACAGGGGCTGGGGAGTACGGGCATTAGAGGCGATCCCGCATGGGACGTTTGTGTGCGAGTATGCAGGAGAGTTGATCAGTTTGGAGGAGGCCAGATGCAGACAGCTTGCCCAGAGATCTGAGGAAAATAACTACATCATTGCCGTAAGGGAGCATGCAGGTACGGGCTCCATCACTGAGACGTTTGTGGACCCTGCCGTGGTGGGAAACGTAGGCCGCTTTCTCAACCACTCCTGCCAGCCCAACCTGTTCATGCAGCCAGTCCGTGTGCACTCTGTGGTTCCTAGACTGGCGCTGTTTGCTGGACGGAACATTGAAGCACAAGAAGAGCTGACGTTTGACTACTCAGGAGGATACAATAACCAACCTCCCGTAGAGCTGCTGTCCACGCAAAGTGACGCTGCCGTACAGGCCAGGAGGACAGATGGACTCCAGAGGAAAGAGTGCCACTGTGGTGCCAACAACTGTGTTCGGTTCCTTCCGCTGGATTTATCTATTCTCAACTGAAATAATCTTAAGTAAAATTTCATCTCACGTTTGTTTTCATCTGAATTTCAAGAGGTGATTTGTTTCTGAATGATGGAGAAAAATTTTTTTGTCAAGCCTTCTGCCTTTTCTCCTGATTTTCTTTTAAAACTATGTCTATTTAGTTATGTCTTGATATATTTTCAGTTTCCCTGAAATCTTGGTTAATTCAGCCTCTCATTAGAACAAGACAATGCAACGTGTTAATGGCTCCATAAACACAATCAGCTGGATGAGTCATGTCTGTACCCGTCATTGTTTCCTGTTTACTCCCCGGTGTCTCCTGCTCTGCCACTGTCTCCCACTCAATGTAAGAGGATGCAATTAAAACAAAATCTCAAGGCAAGAAAAACATTTTTCTAAGAGTGTAAACTTGTTGACATTCCTGTCTGTTCTTTTACTTCAATCCATTTCATCTATCAGGGGTTGCTTGTTCTGTATAGGACATTTCCCATCAGATTTATGGTCTTGCAGCTTGTCCTGGCACATCCAAGTCCCATTTCTCACACACACAACACATGAATCTGGAAGGAGCAGAAACATCATTTGCACTGACAGAGAATGAAGGAATAGTGTTTAAGATGTTTCTTTTAATATCCACATAGGCTACAGAATTGATCTTTACACCATTTTAGTTGCCAAGACTTTTTGCAATAAGAAGATGTCACGTCAGTCAAAAACAAAACATTAAAATTCTCAGAGTAATAGCTCAACTTCACATTTCTTTTTTTGGCTTCATGCAATGCAGCCTCCCCGCTGTAGATATTCTCAGCTTCTCATCGCACTCAAACCTCAAGAGAGGTGGGGCCAATTAAAAAGGGCCAGGGGGTATTTTTTATATAGAAACAGAGTTTATTCCCCTGTCAAAGGAGGGGCGAAGGTGTCCCACTTTGGTGTGACCATTCTGAAATCAGGACCTTCTCCGTTCAATCTGCCCCGTTTCTAGTCTAGACCTGCTTTCATCTTATTAATATCCACATCTAGGTTAATTAGGATGGAGGCCGTGTTTTATCCAGAAATGGGACCAGTGCTCCAGCCACACTGGGGCTGAGAGAGACTAAATGGTGGTGGGGGGGGATGGAAGCCCTCTGCCGATCGGAGACCACTGTCAAGTTGATTGGTTTTTGTGTCACCCAGTGGAGAGGCGAATGGTGCGGGATGTTGTTGACCTATATTTTCTCCTCTGTGAGGGTTACCTGAAATTTTATTTCTGTTCAAAATGGGCTGTTCTTTGCATTGTACCTAATCTGATCTAGTTGGACATTTTGGGACATGCGCCTATTCACTTTCTTGCCAAGAGTTAGATGAGAAGACAGATACCACTCTCATGTTTGTACGATAAATATGAAGGCACAGCCAGCAGCCAGTTAGCCTAGCTTAGTGCTAAGACTGGAAATGGGGAAACAGCTAATTTGTAAAAATGAGGCATTGTGACAAATATTCCGGCACATAACCCCTCATAAAACCACAATGCGTTGTTTTTACACTTTGTATCATGTATTATTAAACAAATGAGATATAACATGTTAATTAGTGAGATTTAGAAGGGCTTGTAGGTGGATTTTGTTACCTGTTTTCCCCGTTTTTAGCTAAGCTAAGATAACCAGCTGCAAGCGGTAGCTTCATATTTGACATATAAACAACAAAGTGGTATCGATATTCTCATCTAATGGACAATACAGCAAATAAGCGTACTTGCCAAAATGTTGAACTATCCCTTTAAACTGGTCAAATTGCAGTTAAGTGTGATCGGACACATACAGCGGTTTATTTACATGAGCAAGGTGCATGATACACATTTGAGAGAAAGAACAGTCAGAACAGCAGTAGAAAATATAGTTTGTATAATAGATGCTAAGATACAGTACATTATCAGAAATGCTGTACTGCCATGTGGGGGAATGTGGCTGGAGTTTAGCTGTGGCCCTGAAGAAATCTAGGACAGAGATTATGCAGAGAAAAAAAAAACCCAGGCATTCCTCAAACCAAAGGATAAAAATGTATAGAAAGTTCTGGGTCAGGGTTTCTCTTTCCACCATCAGCTAAATCAGGTGTGCAGTGGTCTGCTACCAATAGATTCAACATTTAATTTGAAGACAAGAAGCAGCCCTTAGTCCTTCCCCTTTCAATTTGTGGCCGTTTTTGTTGTGCCTTTGTGATAAACCAGATTCCACTGTCCTTTCAACAAATCTACTACGAGTATTTAAAAAAAAACAGTCTCTCTTCAAATACACGTCATTTTTGAGTCAGATGTCCCTGGAATCCCTATGGCAACCGGCTATGTGTACAGGAGGTGCTTTGGACAGCAGTGGTTGGTTCAGAGGTGCACGAAGGCTGTTATCAAATCCTGACTGTTGAAGAGCTGGGCTGCAAATGAATAGCTTCTTTCCAGGATGGTCACCTAGCAACCACCAGTTAATCACATGAGGTGAACTTCCCCACAGAACCCCCCTCCGCACCCCCTTCGTAGAAAACATGTCAAGGATGCCTTACAATGCAGGAGCCTGTTATGTCGTTTTGTGATGGTATTTTGAGAGTGGTAACAGACAACAGGTGTGTCTCGCATCTCAATAAATAATTCTTTGAAGGAAAATAAATGTTTTTAGAAGGCTATTGTCCTCGTTGTTTGAATGGTATTGGAGGTATACTTGGTGACTTTGCATAGTGGTGGCTTCAACTTGAAAACACAGCAAAATGTTTGAAAAATTGGAACTCCCAAAAACTGTGATGTTTCGTACCAAAAACAGAGAGGCAAAAGATCGATACCACTCTCAAGTCTGTCCATTAAATTTAAGGCTACAGCCAGCAGTTGTTTAGCTTAGCTTAACATAAAGACTGGAAACAGCTAGCCAGGCTCTGTCCAAAGGTGACAAAATCTGCCTATCAGCACCCGTAAAGCTCACTAATTGACTCCTTATATATTGTTTGTATAATATTTTAAAGCTCCAGCTACATATTTACCGTACAGTAGAGAGAGTGGTATTGATCTTCTCATCAAGGTCTCGCGAGAAAGCGCATAATGCAGGTGGATGCCCCCCTCGTGTCCTGGATTGTTGACTACCTGACAGGACAGCATGGTCAGCAACACTGGGGCCCCTCAGGGGACTGTCCTCTCTCCCTTCCTCTTCACCATCTACACCACAGACTTCAGCTACCACACAGAGTCCTGCCACCTTCAGAAGTTTTCTGATGACTCTGCTGTGGTGGGATGTATCAGCGGTGGTGATGAGACTGAGTACAGGGCTGCGGTGGGGAACTTTGTCTCATGGTGTGTGCAGAACCATCTGCAGCTCAATGCAACAAAGTCAAAGGAGCTGGTTGTAGATCTACGAAGAACCAGTGACCCCGGTTTCCATCCAGGGGGTCAGTGTGGACATTGTAGAGGAGTACAAGTACCTGGGAGTACACATGGACAATAAACTGGACTGGACCAAGAACACTCAGGCTGTTTACAGGAAGGGCCAGAGCCGCCTCTATTTCCTGAGGAGGCTGAGGTCCTTCAACATCTGCCGGACAATGCTGAGGATGTTTTATGAGTCTGTGGTGGCCAGTGCTTTCCTGTATGCTGTTGCATGCTGGGGCAGCAGGTTGAGGGTAGCGGACGCTAACAGACTCAACAAACTGATCCGTAAGGCCAGTGACATTGTGGGGGTGGAGCTGGACTCTCTGACGGTGATGTCAGAGAGGAGGATGCTGGCTAAACTACATGCCATCTTGGACAATGTCTCCCACCCGCTCCATGACGTGCTGGTCAAACAAAGGAGTACCTTCAGCGAAAGACTCATCCCCCCAAAATGCACCACAGAGCGCCACAGGAAGTCATTCCTGCCTGTGGCCATCACACTCTTTAACTCCTCCCTCTAACATCACTGCAATACTTGAAATAATTGTGCAATATTCTCTGTTTAATGCTGCTGTGCAATATACTCTGTTTTCAGTTTAATATTCCCTATTTATTGATATTTATTCATACTTATATTACTGCTGTGCAATATCCACCGTCTAATAATCTGGTTAATCAGCTACACTTAATTTGACAGTACTCATTATTGCACTATTACTTATTACTTATATTATTACATTGTATTATACCGTACATACTTATCAACCTGTAAATCCACTTTTGTACTTTACACTTATTTTAGCTGTATTATAGTGTATTATATTTTGATTTGCACATCTCTTGTTTCTTACTAGAAATAATTGTCTTGTTGCGGACTTATTTTATTATTATTTCTATTTCTATTCTATTAGTACTTCTATTCCTGTTTGCATTGACGTGATAGTGAGCAGCCATTACGAAAGAGTTTCCCCTCGGAGATCAATAAAGTATTTCTGATTCTGATAAGCATATTTCCCCAAATGTCAAACTATTACAGCAATAGAGCCGAGATTATCCTAAGTAATGCAGGGAAAAACAATGTGCTGTTAATTGCCATTTGTGGCTTCAGTAAAAGTTACATAGCCTTGCTTTAAGAACAGATTTTGATTCTTGTAAATAGCATGTGTTCTGAATATGGGATCCCTTCGCCGCAGCCCCACTTTGATTTAGGCTAACAAGACTTTTACCTAAATGTCTTGCCAAGTGTATTTTGTAAGAATAAAAGATACAAAGATACAACGACCTTATACTTACGAGAGCCATACATCACGTTGATAAAGGAGCGAGACACTATTTAAGGGTGAATGACCAGTGGAGAAATTACAACTGGCAGTCCATTTGTTCAAAAATGGAGCACCTCTCTGATGAGGGAGCAGATGTCCTTGCCTTGAATCCTGCTGCCAAATCAAGGGGGAAAAAAACAAAACAGCAGCTATCTGCTGGGTCTCATCTGGCAAAGGCATTTCAAAGTCCAATTTGAAACATTTATTTCGACTCTTGACTTTGTTGTGATGTTGGCTAATAGGAGAAGAAATATTGGTACAAGTGGTAGTATTTCGAATAATTGGAGTTAATTACAACATCTTTTTTAAAGCATTTTATATGAGACAACCCTGACAACAGTCAGTGTCCGTATACTATGAAAAAACAAGAACTGTATTGACTTGTAGCAGAACCTATAAATTAATGAGATCTTCATGCTTAAATGATGAACTTATGGAATGTATGAAATCAGTTGTCAATGGGATTTTTCAAATTGGCTCCTCCCATCACAGATGTTAAGTTAAATTTGGCCCAGGGCACCTGCAGCAGTCTCAGCAGGAAGTTCTGAAGCCCTAAGAAGTTTGAAGGCAAATTAGGGTGAGTAATATTTGGAGCTTGTGAAATTATCACCTTTCGTTTGCATGTGAAATTTTTTAGCATGCATGTATGTGTGACTTTGTAAAAAAAGGTTTGCAGCTGTAGAAATATTTTGTGCATGCGTGAAAAAGTTTTGTGCACACAGATATAATTTGCACGTGTAAAATAGTTTTGCAGCTGTAGAAATATTTTGTGCATGTGTGAAAAAGTTTTGTGCACACAGATATAATCTGCACATGTGTAAAATAGTTTTGCAGCTGTAGAAATATTACGTGTAAAATATGTGCAGGAATATTTTCAACAGTGAGGTTTCACACACTCTGAGAGACGGACCCACAAATGTCCTATCTTTGAATGCAACACTGAAGTTACAAGCTACAAGGTCAGTTACAAAGCACGAAGTTTGGCCCTGTTGCATCATCTGTGCTGAGTAGCCAATCAGCACGTTGCCCACTGACCAGCCAGCCGCGGTGGGGCGTTCCAGTTCATTGGTATCATTGGTAAGTAGCAGTGAGCCTCTCCTAACTGTTAATGTTTTGAACTGTAGAAATACAGGTTTGGTGTTTTAAAACCACAGTAAAAGTGGTTTCTGACTCATACAGAATTTAGAGATGAACCGAAGAGCAAAAATATTTGTGCAGCATAGTTAAGCCCTTTTTGTTGGCTAGCTAATATTAGCCGCGATGCTATTGCTAGCATAGCCGCTAACTTTAGCCAAAATGACTGACAAAAGAACCACTAGTTAACCAATCTTTGGCTAGCTTTAATCATTATACTGGATAGGGTGGAACTGACAGTCTGGCTAGTTTGTTGTTGAATGTGTATTTAGCCTCCCTGTAAGTTATAAACCAATGGTTACAGACACTAAACAAACTTCATCATGAACAATCGTTATTTATGAGCTTGAATTGAACCTTGATTTACACATTACCTTTGTTCATATGATGCTGCTAATATTTAACAATAGTGACCCACTTGTGTAATGCAGGCACTACAGTGTAGATGCTTTATCTTACGTATTCATATATTTATTTTATATTTATTATTTGTCTTGACGACCTGTTAGAGCATTTACTGCATTGTTTTGTTCTGTTTGTAGGCCTGCTAGTTTGAACCTATACAGTCTATGGTTTGAACCCACTGTCAGTTTGCACACACACACTGACACAGTCGACGCTAACATATTGGTTCCTCTCTTAGACAAAGAGAACATCAATCCAGCCCTGATCCTGGAAATATGCATCATATTATTGTTATTAGGTTATTGTTATATGAAGCAGCTACATTTCATTGTATTAGATGTGTTTAATCATTAGAGGTGCAAAAAAGTAAATCAGCTGTAATATATTTCTAATGTGTGGATCTAAGAACAATTTTCATGCATGTATGCATTTTTTTTTACGTGCATATTATTTAATAGTTTGATACTTATGTCACAGACTGATTTAGGTAACCAGATAGGTTATAAAGTGTAGTGCAAGTGAGCCTAGGAGTCCTCCAACGCTACAGATCCTAATGGATTACCTGCAATTAAAGCAGCTTACAGAACATGTTCTGCAGGTTAAATAGGTGAGTTCAGTCTAGAGCCTCTTTGGCTATTCAGCAGGATTAGCTCAAACAGGAAAATGTAGGAACAGTGTGCAAAAACTCTACTGCAATGTGTCTCCACAAATCAAACACCTGGCAGATAATTTCCCCTGGCATATGTGTATGGTCTGGCATATTGATTATGCCGTAACCAAGGGGATGTGGTGAAGTGGTCCTTCCCTCTGCACAGCATCTGAATGTAGCTGGCTATTTGATCAATTCTGTTTTCCATACACAGCCTGTTGTAAGAGTCTGACAGAAAATTTATATCTGAAAGCGTGCACACAAAATGTTGTCATTATTATGTTATTATCACTAATACACTTTTTCATGCATCTTTGCATACAAGGTCCAATTGAATCCAAGATGCAGCACAGAATGTGAAACTTATTTTTCCTACATTGGTAACAAGTTATGGCACAAAATCACAAGGCCTAATTAGAATATCTCTGCAGATGGTCTAATCAGATTATTTCCATTGGGAATATGCAGGCCATTATACCAGCGTAATTGTCTTTTATTTTTAGTGAGGTAGAAATCTTTATACTATATCTTTTCACCTTATACTAGGGTGCCTTACCAATATTTGTTATCTTGCAGGCAAGATAGGAGGTGGGACCTCTCTTTTATAAGGGAGCATCAGCATGAATATCAACTAAAAGGCTGCAAGTTTAGAAAAATGAGGAACACAAAAAGTCTTAACTGTATCCTATTCTCATGTTGGCCCAATTCTTGCTCAATGCTTGACTGTGATCTGTAAAAGAAGTGCAAAAGAAGAAGAGGAAGCTTCTTTGAGAAACCTGCAGGGTCTCTTGGGGAAGGGTTAATAACTGTGTGGCAATCTACTCGTCCATGTCTGAATCCTGTGTGTGATCTGTGTAAACTGATACTCTTAAGCTTTGACTGTGCAACTGACTCGACTCAACAGGGACGTGATGTCATTAACGGACTGCTAATGATATCACGTCCCTGTCACAGACTCAAAAAGGCTGGCCGACAGAGAGAAGATAAAAAACTGTTGTTTGCATGACCTTCTTTTCACACTATGCTGGAAGGTCTTGTGCTTAGTAAGTCATTTTTGTTTGCCACACTTCACACCACAAAGTTCTGTCCTCCAGTTATGCATGTTACACTCATACAAGCCTTGACTCATTGCTCCAGTTGTAAGAGCTCCAATAATAGAGTTTAAAATGTCAAATGGAACAAATCTGTACAGAATATACAACTGTGGATGTGAGATTGTTCAAGTTAAAAGAAGTTATATCAGTATTCTACATTTTGATTGAAATAGCTAATAAGACATTATCTATGGTTCTTGCTCCCTGCGGCATCATGTCTTCAGTGGTTCACTGTCCCAGATCCAGAACAGCAGTAAGAGGCCACTAAATTGTTTGTAAAGTTATGGAGTTACAGAGCCCTCCATCTCTCCTTTTAACAAGACTAGACTTGATTTGGATTTTTGGAACTTAATCTCTGATATGAAATCAAGATTAAATATTCTTTCCAACAGGAATAATGCAAAGAGATAAAGAGACTCTTTGTTCCTAATATATTTAGCTCTATTCTGACATTTCTGATGAATGCGAGGACTAGTTTGCAGGCATGGCCCACACAGAGGACTATCGGAGCCTCAGACAAGAAAACTACCAACCATTGTGCCCACACATCTCTGCTTAGGGAAGGCCTGAATCTGCACATGAGAATACTTACGCTAACACATGCACAATGATGAATCTCACAATCTGTGCACCCACACAGATGGTCGCTACAGTTTGTCATCCCTCTGTCTCTGGTGCATTCCAAGCATGCAGATGCTGTATTCATTAATTTGTTAGTCATTTGTTAATTCTGTCAGGAAAACTGGCCCATGTCTCTAAGTCACCTGCAAGCCAGACTACCAATCGGGATGAATCACCTCTCCCTCCCGCCAAACTTGTGCTCTTGTTCATGACCCTTATGTGGGAAAGCAATCTGTCTCCACACCCGTCCCATCTCCCGACTATCTATATCAATGATTGTTGGCTGTTGCGGTCATGCATTGTGTGGGGAAAAAAGCCTTCTGACAGCAGACAAGCTCTTCAGGTTCAGGCAGGGTACTATAATAAAACACTGACCAAAATACCCAGAGAATAAAGAAAGCATTATCTTTACCAAGCTACAAATCAAACCTTTGTCATGTCTGACATCAGAATTGCTGCAATTCATAAACACAGCAGCAGTTGTGTCCAGTTTTAGATATATACAACCCATTTTTTGCTTTGTGGTAGAATGGTAGCCAGTCGTCTGTACACTGTATCCATGGCAACGGAGTACTCAGTGATCTGAATTCTACTTCACTTAATGTCAAATTTAACCAAAGCATGGAAATGCTTTTTGTGGAATAAAGGTTAGTCTCTTAGATATTTGATTTGACATCACTGCATTCAGACACACATGCTCGTATCAGACAATGATGCTCTGAGACATAGCACTTATCCTTCATCCTTCCTTTCGGATTCATTATGATTCAACAAAGGGACTAGCATAGTCTGTTTTTACACAAGTGGTTTTGAATGTACTTTTGATATAATTTTGTGATATAATTTGATAATGATGATCGACTGCATAACAAGTGAGAGTGTCAGGCAGTACAGAACGTGGCATCACATGCATAATGTGTTTTTGTTCCACTGCATCATACCATAGCTGGATTTTATGTCAGCACTAGGAATGCAGAGCATTAAAACATGAATCACAGTGTAGATGGGGTTTTTTTTGGCCTCAGAGTACTCTACAACATAGCAATTTGCAGCCATTTACATCTTAAAGACCTCACTGTGCCTGGTGAAAAGCAGATGTGGAATGTAGAAAAAGAAGAGAAGCACTTTTATGGTAATAGACACTTGTGTACCCCCACTTACTCCACTCTTATTATCCCTCTAGATAATGTAGCTAAGAAACCAAATTAACAACTCATAAATGGGTTTGGTTAGTACCACTGAGCCCATTTTAGGGATAAAAGTGCTTTTTCTCTTCCTGTGTCTCTCTTCCCCTCATTCATATTAGAGGTAGGAATGATTATGAATAATCAAGCTTTTACACATTTTCAAATGTAACCATCTACTGTATGCAGGCTTTCATGGAGAAATTGGAAGTGAGCCTGTTTTGGAAGAATTACTAGGATCGCTGTGAGGACGGTCTGTCTACACTTTATTTTATTCATATGGCAAGTTTGTGTGAGTCCAGTATTGTACAATGCTTCTGAATATTTCAGTACAAGTCTGTTCCAATTAGCTGAAAATGTCACAGTGTGATTTTAATGGGTCAACTGCAAATAAACCAGATCACTTAAAGTTGTGAGACTGAGGTTTCCAAAGGTTACATTACAAACTTGGAAACCCGGTGGTCCATGGGCAAAACCGCAAGATGCTATCTAGCTGTAAGTAAGGCGCATATCCTATTATTCCCTGCAATATTTAACAATAGTCTCTTTGTAAGAAAGAAAAAAAACATACAAACATGGACTCAACTAAACAGACTCCAAAGGCGTGTCCTCATCACAAACCTAGAAATCTGACTGCCAGTGGCCGAATCAGTGTTTCTGACAGGAGACTGCACACACAACTGAAGTCTTTATCTCATGTCCTTTCATACTTCGACATGCACAGCATGACCCCCTCTTTGTAAGGCAGTATGTGTGCTTCTGTTTTTGACATTATATACATGAAATAAAGTAGACATTGACAAAAACCTCCAGTCACATGGATTGTCATCATGTCATCATTCAGAGACATGTTCACTACAGTCCACAACGTGTGACACATCGGAAGGAGTTATTTGTACTTAGGAGTAAAGAGACATGCTGCACATGATCTAACAGAAGCTGGGAGTTTGGATTCTGTTCTCTCCCATTGCAATAATTTCATCACTGAAATGTCAGCTTCTGGGGATTCAAACAAGACTAAGAGTCTATAGCCACACGCCTCTGTGAGGCTGTACTTAGGCATGGTGGTGCTTTGAGTTAAATGCTAACGTCAGCATGCTAACATGGTCAATGACAATAGTGACATGTTTAGCAGGTAGCCTACAATGTTTACCGTGTTTACCATCTTAGTGTTAGCATGCTAACCTCTGCTAAGTGATTTGAGTTGCATCATTAAATGATGTTCAAGTCGACTGGATCAGGAGATTCTGACTATGCAACGGCTGCGGCCTGTAGGCTAGCTCCTTCACGCCCTGCTACGTTTTTATTTTTATCTGTTTTCTTATATTTTTCCGGCTTTATTGCTGAAACACGTATTACCTATTCATTGGAAAAGGAAGCCAGGTTTTGGATTAATGAGCAGCTTTAAGGGTCTTAAGTTAGTAGTCCCTTCATGCTACACACATATATAGTATGTGTGTAGCATGAAGGGACTACTAACTTAATTTCATTGTACAACCTTGTGTTGTATAATGATAAATAATAACCTTGTACCCTGTAATTAGCAATAAACACAAAGTACTGTACAGCTGATGGGAATGTCATTAATCTTGCAGGTATTTGGTCATAAACCAAAGCACTGGACAAATGTCAGGGGATCACCAAAGTCAGTAGGATACATCCTCTGGTAACGATGAATGTCTGTCTGTACACAATTTTGTGCCAATCAATCTAGGAGATGTTGAGATATTTCACAGGATAACACTGCCATCCCCAGAGCCATGCTAATATAGTTAATAAAAACACAGAATATTATTTTTTTAAATTGTTTTTGTGATTACACTAGTTAGAAACTTGCAAAATAAACCCATAATTTATATTGTTTTATTTTTACCTATGTGTTTTATTGAGATGTGTGCTCTGCTCGGGATTAATAAAGTAATTGTTTAGTAATTAAACTGCATTGAATAAGGCCACCACTTTCTCCTCCTCCAAGATGAAAACCTCAAGACAACAACGCCGCTTTGATTTGGAGTATACTTGGAGTTACTTATTATGAGCACTGCACGTGACAGTTTAAATGCCTAAAGAACTGCATTACCCAGGGAGCTTTGCTGCAGTATAAATAGTAACGAAAGGGGCGTTCCCTCAGTGACATGTGGAGGAGGTAAGAAGCGGATTGTTGCCGAGGACGCATTCAGCTGTCAGAGATAACGCCGCTCAGCCTGCTCTTACCTGGAGTTTCATTACCATGGACTTAACCGAGGATAGCGCTGTGGAAATTATCCTGTGCTGACCCACTTCTTTACGTTCTTGTCTCTCTATCTTTGGCGCGTTCTTTCATTTCTGTCAGGTAAAGTCCTCGTCTGTCTGTAGTTTTCCAGCTAGGGCATTGTTCATTTTGTCACTGAGCTGTAAGCATCCCTGTCAAGGAAGTAGCCCACGCGCTGTTGTGTTGCTGCAGCTCGTGCGAAAAAACCCCCCCCAAAAAAACAAAACAGAGGCGACTTGACATTTAATTCAGCTAGCAGAGATGTTTGTGTCCTATTTGGCATCTTGGAAAACTGTTAAATGTGTCACAAAACGTTCAAATAACTTATTGTGGCAATGGGCTGTACAGAACAAAATCCAAACTTTATGTAAGGTTAGTGTATGTGTCACAGTTGAATGGAGTGGTGTGGGGCATCTGCATCTGGGTAAATATGACCTTCAGCTTCATACGCACAAATCAATATTATAGAAATAAACGTATATTTAATGAAAAATGTCATATTTTGTGATTTCCTCCTTTAAGACGTTTTCGTTTGATGGTACATTGCTAAAGTCCAAGCTAAAATTATCTTTGTCAACAGAAACATGACAGACCACTCTTTGTGGTGTTGGGTTCTTTTACACAGCCTTATATTCTCTGTACCTGGAAACAGACTAAAGAGTGGGGACCTAAATTTAAGATGTATATGTATTGGTTTCACACAGCTAACAATAGCACAGTGCATAGAAAAACTTCATTTCGTTCTTTTGGCAGGAAGTTTTCACTGTTTCATTTCTGATAATTTGACAACTTGAATAAGCTGTAAAGTTAAGTACTCATTCATGGTATTTATGTCTTTTAGATTTATGCTTTAAATTGAAGAGGACAGAACCCATATTAACAAAATGCACAGGACACATTCATAGAAGGGCAAAGATTAGCTCTATAGCTCAGTTATTTCTATTTCTAATGTCTAATGTAAATAATATTAATGTTAGGTTATTGCTCCACAATTATTACTCATGGTCTTACAGTAGGTGGTGCTCTGAGGATGGGCTAAAAAACTTCACAACCAACCACCATCTCCAGCAGTAGCTGAATCAATGTCATAAAAGTAATGATAGATCCCCCTAGGTGATCATAATCGCTGCTGTTTACAATTTCTTTTCAACTATATCCGCTTGACAACCCATGTGTGCACGGACATGAAGCTGTAACAAGCAAATGTTTAGTATTTTACTTAATGAATGATGTATACGACTAATGGATTATCAAAATTGTCTTTGGTTAGTTTTCTGTTGATCACTTAGTTGACTAATTGAGTGAAATATTTAATAACGTTTCAAAGCGTGTGAGTTGCTGAGCTCCGCTCTATATGTATGTATACTGCTTTAAAGACCTTTTTGTTGTCAATCTTTTGCAGGTGTTGTCAACCCTGAGGAACCATGTCGGACAAGATGTCCAGTTTCCTCCATATTGGGGACATTTGTTCCCTGTATGCAGAGGGCTCCACCAGTGGATTTATCAGCACTTTAGGGTAAGTCTGCTTGTTTTTATGTGGGCTTTCATGACCCTTTCGCTACTTCCACGTCCCTGCTACCTCATGCTGCAGGATTCCAGGTGAGCTTGCTGGATGGATGGAGCTTCAGACAATATTGGCTGTGTTGAGTTGATGGGGCAGTATAATGGATGGACTCATATATGGATGGATTTAATGCCTCTGTTTGGGTGGTGGCAATTACCAAGTGTCAGCATAAACATTACCCATTGTTCCTCCACATTTTATGGTGAATAATAAGTGATCTGATTTCAGTGAAACAAAGGAAACCGGTGTTTTGAAGGGAAAAAAAGTTTTTTTTCCTGTTATATTATAGTCATATATGTACCTCTTGAACTTGTGAGCTAATTAATAGGAAGATTGACTGCAGTCAAATATCTATTTTCCTTAAACTGATGATTTTGTCTTATCTATGAATGCAGAGCAGTATACCATGTTCTACAGAATAAATTTGTCTTATTTGAGAAGTGGTGGATCCTGCAGTAGTCATTGCTCTCCTTTTGTTTCCTTGATATTCTGTGCTCAGTTGGTACTCTGGCCTCAAATTACCCTGTCTCTTCCTGTCACATGCTGAGCACCATTTATTTAAGTACTTGACGTCTTCTCTCCTCCATAATTGTAGGCAATGAGTTAAAAGTGCATCTCATTATGTGTAAATGGAGCAAATCTTGAATACAATTGACAGTCAGAAATAACAAAAGGCTAAAACAGGCAATCATTGATGTGAATGTCCCTGTCCATCATAGCTGACAGAATATCCAACATGTCAGGCTCCATTTTCTTGCATCAAGCCTGTCTCTTTCCTCTTTTTCGTTGCTATTTTCTCCCCCAGGGTGTTTGTTTTTCTTCTCCCAAGGTGAAAAAGAGAACAGCATCTGTGTTGTCCTCTCCTTTTTTAAGCACTGCAATCTTTTTCCTCTTATCATGTCTCTATTATATTTGCCACTCACCACAGGCCTTGCTGAGCCCTCCTCCTTGCCAGCTCTCAGAAATCATGCTCTTTCACAGTTTAGTGTTGTGCGTCACCCACCATGGCAACAAATGTGTGCACAGCTTTGAAGACTGCCACCATGACAGAGCTCGTTTGTCAAATTTCCCATCTCGTAATGTTATGCCTAGTAATCCCCCCCCTGCTGCTGTTAGCACTCCTGTTAAAGAGAAGAGGGCATAAGGACGTAACTATAAATAGCATTATTTTATTTGGTGTTGCTTTTGCTGTCAGCATACTGAATGTGACCCCCGTGAAACGGCTGCAACCACCTGGACCACTGCTTTCTCAGAGAGGATGCTGCCCAACGTCTTGATGCTGGGAGACTGAGATGTAGCTATGAAGCTGTATCCCAGCATGCAAGAGGAGGTTTCTTCTTGACCTTGGATACAGATGGCCTGTTCTTTTTGGACCTTCGCCTATTAGTGCATCAGTATGATCAAGGCTCTTCATTTCTATAGAGGAGATTCTCACACCATGTGCTTTCTTCCTTCATCATGACAGAGATCCTGCGGTGCAGTGTATACTGCATGAGCTATAAAAAGATGTAACTGACTCGACCGGCTAGAACATCCTACTGAAGTGTTGTATTTGTGCTCATCTACTATCTCATAGTATTCCCAGGGGTTTCCCCAGAATTCCGGGGTACGATGGTGCTAAGTTTAAAAAGTGTTTTACCAACATATTTTGTATGTTGTTCGGAGAAATTGCAAGACAAGGTGGAATAATGGTGCTAAAGTAGATCATGATGAGGTAGCGTTCTGTTGCATTTTTTAAGAAAGGCCCTGGTTCCCCTGTTGTTTACAGGTACACTGATAGATTGTACTATCACTTGTGCCCCAGATCAGAAATCTATAACCTCATCCTCTCAGTCCTTGGTTGACAACTTCTGCTACACCACATATTTCTTTTCATAATACTGCGGCAGGAATGCAGAGGAAACCTACCCATGCTCCATTAATATTAAAGGTGCTATTGATAACATTGATAACAGCCACTAGATGATGCACTCCCACTTTCCTCAACGCAGCCGGCAACATGGCTAGCTAGCCACAAGTATCGTCGGCCAAGTGTCTCATAATAGGGCTAATGTTAGACTGCTATATGAGATGACACCCTCAATAACAGTGACGTTTTGGGCCTAAACAGTACAATGAGCAGATTTACAGTAGTTCTTGCCACGTTGTTAATATATTGGGATCCCATGAGCTATGTTTGCACAGCCTTTTTTTAGTGTGGTGGATCGCACTCTTTCAGTGGGTAGAAGAGGTTTAGACTTTAAACTCAGGTGTTGGAGAATATTGAACACCTTCCTGTGTCTCCAATGTGATGTTTGTTGTCAATACAATGAAATATGTCTTTATCCTGCTATTCATGTGTTATGAATGAGCTGGCACTTATGATTAAATCGAGCAGTTTCTATATCCAGTAGGCCTTTTTCACAGTAGACATTTAGACTTGATATAGCAGGAAAAGCACAATAATTACTAATTCTGTTAACAATGGCTCTCTCCATTTAAAGGTGCCTTGTGGAGTTTTCTTATAAACAAACAGAGCTAATAAAACATTTCAAATTCGATTGTTTTTTCTTTCTCCAGCATTTTTTTATCCATGTGTACCAGCTAGCAGTCTTCTTCTCTGCCTTTGCTGGCACATCGCTGCATATCTTGGCATGTTACCGCCACTTGTAGATCAGTGGAATAGTCTGACACCATTGACAGGACTATGTGACTGTATGTCATCCATGTGCGCATGCATGTGGGTCCTCGTGTCTGTGCACAAGACAAACTAAACGGGGAGCCACTGATAAAACACCTGCTCCGTAGTGCTACTAATGGTCAAAAACTCCACAGGGTACCTTAGGTGTCAGAGTAAGCTAGGCCAGTTAGTGAGCGTTCACAATACCAGAACCCTGGAACTGACACATCTAAATGGAATGCAGCCATTAACTGATGTTATTAGATAGACCTGTGATTTTCCTGCTATGACATGTCAAAATGCTGTGAAAAAGACTTAGTGACCACGGTGTATAGTTTCTGGGACATAGTTGTCATTCTAATCGAATCTGTCAGTTTCTGTCTGTAATTGGAGACGTTGTTGAGAACAAAATTACCCGAGAAGAACATGATAGAAATCCAATACCTTACTTACTAAAAAGTAGGTGATTTTTATGAGATTTTGGAGAACTGACTTGAGGTACAAGAGCTGCATGAATTGGCAAAATAATTCAGATTGTGGGGTGGTTTCTGTTAGCTAATTTATTTGTCTCTTTAGCTTGTTGCATAATTCACAACCTGTAACCCAACCTATAGTTCATATATGGAAAATGAAAGCTTTTGGAAGGGTTATTGAGATTTAAAGTCTATTTAAGTTGTATGTGTCTTGAGTGATTGACTCATCATAATGATGGCTGTGTCCCCAGGCTTGTGGATGACCGCTGTGTGGTGCAACCAGACACAGGCGACCTCAACAACCCACCCAAGAAATTCAGAGGTAAGACCTCAAAATCACTCACTTTTCACTTAATGATATTTTAATGTCTATGGTATAAGTCAGGATTTTTGGCAGTTTAAGTGTACTATATTAAACATTATTTTCCCAATGTCACTGTAGTAGTTTTACTGTTCAGCAGTTTGGGTAAAAGTTATTGTTTTATTTTCTTCGTTACTTATTTTCTGACATAATCTTTGGTGTTCTTTCAGACGGGTCAGCTGTAGTTTAGAAGTAGAAGAAGAAGCAGGTCTGGAGCATTTGATTCCATAAAATTCAAGGGAAAAATAGGGTGAGGATAGTAAATCAGAAATGATGTAAAGAAAAATGCTTCACATTAACAGTGCTTCTACAAACTTATCCAACAATTTGATGGTACTTTTACAAAAAGTCTCCATCAAGTATCTGCTATAGGAATTCCTGCAGTTGTGGCCATTGCTGCCTATTTCAACCAAGACACTTTTGGAAAAACAGATTTTTAATCTCAGTGATGTTCTTCAGGTTAAATAAAGGGTAAATTTAAACAATGTTATCTGAAAATGAAAGAAAAGATAAGACAGACCTAGATAAGTGACATTAGTTTCTTGTATAGAAACTTAATACAAGCCTATAGTGAATCAGTATTTGATAAAAATCATCCAAACGAAGACTATACAAGTAGATAGGATAGTCACTGGCTTGTGTTTGTGCTTGTCTTTTCAGTATGCAGTTGTGTGCTTTGTTTTGTTTACTTTTTAATTTGGCTGCACATATTGTAGATTAATTCATTACTTAAGGGTTCGTTAGACGATTCTCTGTTAAGTAATTTGGGTCATACAGTAGTTTGTGTTGCAGGATATGTAAATAAATAAATAATTCTCTCCTAATATCAGTCTCTCATGCTGTTAGATCTTTACTAAAACGTAATAGTGGAGGAAGTGGCTGTGCTGGGTAAGAGCCGCTTTTGCCAGCTTGAAGGCATTTTTTTGTTGACAGGGTATTTAAAATTGTCTGTAACGATTTTGGTTCATGCTGGTTAAATATTTTTGGTTCAATAGTGCTTGCTCATTTTAAACCATGCATTCATGCTGTGACCCTCCCCTTCCACAAAAAGATACTTTACTGTGTTCAAATTTGGAGGCTGTGCAGGTCACTGGATTGAAATAAAGTCACTCTTGTATTCTTGAAACCATGTTGATGGTAATAATTATATTGGCATATTATCTTGTTCGAAACATCTATTTGAAAAAGGGCTTGACTGCAGCCATGATTACCTGGTTAGCAACAATGCCAGTGAGTGCTGTTGCATTCAGATAGGCTCACTTGGAAAGAAATGTCCTAAGAAAACATTTGGCACATCATTACACAACCAACTGCTGTCTGTTTTACACAAGACAGGATGGGTACATAAACTTGTGCAGTTTTTATGGCAAATTCTGATCCTGTCATCAGTCACTACAGAAATGGATGATCATCTGACCAGGTGACAACAATGGTAGCTAATGTAGTAGCCAGTGAGTGTATGAAATTTGCTGCCACTGTGTAACAAATACATTTCTAGATGTTTTGGCAGCTTTCTGAGGGAGGTCTTTAGTAAATTAAGAGTGAAATGACACCATTGCCAATGCGATTTCCATCTACTTTGAACAGTGTACTTTCCAAATTGATTAAATTCAATTGACCTTTTTTATACACAGGAAGCCTTGCAGGACCTTTTTAACATATCCCTGTCAATGTCATAATTGGTGCTCTGTCTTTCATCCTTGAGTGTAACCAGGAAGAAGATAATGCATACAGACTGACTGTGGAGGACTATTCTCTAAGATCCTTTTACCACAACATAGATTCATAGATAAATTTGCACATTGTTTGATATTATGTAACTTTTCTTTAGAGATTATTTGGGCCTGTATAGCTGTTTTTTTAAAAACTTGATCTAGTCGGTGGGCTTATTTTGGTCACAACCTGAATTGAATGTCTGAATCAGAATTCTGTAGACCAACCATGCTTAGCTTTTCAAAACATCTAGCTATTGACAGTCACAAGTAGGGAAGTGCTCTACTGAAAATATGTCTGTCAACACTGAAACATAAATTTGACAATAGCCTGGACTGGCAACTATTTGTTTATTTTACCACCATATCAAAACGCCATTTGCATTTGTTTAAAATGTGTCATTACCAAAAACTAAAGGTTTTTAATAGGCTGCTGAAAATGTCTGGCCCATCTACATATCCTGGTTTTAAAATCTGGCCCAATTGAATAGCCCTGCCCTAAGTCATAAAGTATAAATGTCCATCTTTTATTGAAAGCAGTTTAACTGTATATATGCTTACAAAGTAAGACATAGGGTGAACAGTTTCCCAAACAGAAGGCAGACAATTTTAGATTAAATTATTCTAGTATAGCAAGACTCAGTTTGTTATAATACACAGAGATTCTGGACCCAAAAGCACGACTCAAACAGAGAGTTAAAGTTTTTGGTTTATTGTACGAACAAGTTGAATGAGTAACCAGGTGTGAGGAGGGGAGCTCTGTGAAGCGAGGATGATTCCCAGGCTGAGGCAGACAGTCCTCTAAAAAGCCCAGTCTACCTATCTTTAAAAAAAAAAGCAAAGATTTGAGAAAAGTCAAAGGTATGTAGGTGCAGATAACCATCATGTTCAGTGTCAGCCAGTAAAATGTATACAGGTTTCAAGACATACAATGTCGAATGTCCCATGTACAGTAGACACTGCCTTAGCATAGGTGAAGGGGAGGGTATCAATAGTGATGGAATAAAACACAACCTTTTGTGAAACTTTTTTAACTGCTGTTGAGACTGTAGCAGAAAAGTGTTGAACTGAATAGTCATTTTTAGGTTGTATTATGTATTTTTATAGTGTTTTTATTGCGTCACAGCATATTTTAAGGTGTTTAATACATTTTTCAATATATTTTAGTCCAATACAACACCACCTCAAAGTACATTCTCAGAACATACCACAGAACTGACGATTCTGCATCACAGGTGTTTCTGTTTTTCTGGTCACTCAGTTTATCTGGAAAAAAGTGATTTGTAATGAGGCAGTTCTATTGATTGGTTTGTTCTGACAGCATATCAGGGTGTGCCATGTTCATATGATTTTGCGGTTCCAGTGAGTATGCACTGCTCGTTGGTTCACAGCAGGTGCAGAGTATGGCGGTTCATCAGAAGTGGGATTATTACACATGGGCTGCAGTCGCAAAGTTAATAGAATTACGTCTTGTGTCTTTTCCTAAACACTTTTCCTTGACTTCATCTCATGGAGGTCAAGGAAAGATGTGAAGGAGAATTCATGAGGATTTAGAAAAAGACAACCATGGTGCTAAGAGAATCTGACTGCATTTACACTAGGCTACGTAATTATGCAACGGCAGATGTTACTGACGTGGGTCTGCTGTGGTGAAACTACAATGTTCTGAAGATGGACCATGGACTACTAAAAGTACTTCTTAGATACTTCACCCCCTGCGTTCTTACCGTGTTGTTTCATGCAGGCTATATAAACGTAGACAACCCAGTGAAAAATATTACTTCATCACCAAAGTTGGAATTGAAATTAAAAAAGGAATATAGGCTCCCAGTCACGTTCATAGTTCGCCTATAGGTTTAACATATTGTTGAAAATTCGAAACATGTAAGCATATTAGCAAGTTATGGCACATGATGGAAAATGCTTAATAAGCAACAGTAACTTGTTGGTCATGTTGATCGTTTGTTTTCGTGAACGGCCGAATGGTGCATCGCTTTAAATGTTGCTGCCACAAGGAATTGTGGGACGGTATTATCTCCTTTCCTGTTGTAAGATGGTCCAGTGTACCTTATGCTAAATGAAATAAGAAAGGAAGCACTGAAGCACCTTTCCTTTGCATTTAGAGAATTCGACCATGGCTGCCACTCAGATACTTCTAGGTCATTTCAATCAGTTAGGAACCTTCCTAAGCAAGAAAACATGGATTTTCTCAGAACACTAACGTGACTTTCAGACCAAAAGACAACCTTGATGTTTGAACAACACGTGCCCTGCTGGAGCTTGATCAATGCATGACCACTAAAGGTGTAAACAACATTATTTTAAACAATCTTAGAGTAAGTTCATCCTGTGAAGTATGAAGCATTTCTTTGTTCAGTCAAACTGATGATCTGCAGTACTTAACAGAATTTACTTTCCGCATAACACGTTAAGCAAGTAGCCTGTTTTTACTAAGCTAACAAATTAAATCAAGAGCAAAATGAAGGTATACTGTAACACTTTGGAGCAGTGCAGGGTAGATGAAATGAACAAAAATAAAATCTCTTTAGTCTTTACCTTTTTTGAAGTAGCTGAGTCACTATTTAACACTCTACTGCAAAGGTGGGTCATATTAGGTTTCATGCAAGAGTGTAATTTTCACATCCGCTTTGTGAAAGACATCTACTGGGAACTGCTCGTGCCACTAAAGTTACAGTGTTAACTGAGTGGATTGTTCATAATGGGATGCTATTTGTGTGTTTAATGCACACACACTAAACATGACATCTTGATCTGAACCATTGAGAAAGGGGCATGTTAGCTGTAATTCAAATCGATGATTGATTTAAGTGATAAACATGAACAAGTGTGCAGATTCTATTTTCTCTGTTTGATAGAATTTTTATGCTGAAATTAAGATATGGATTCAGTGTTAAGACAAATTAATGACCTATGGCCTAATAATTGTGAAATTTGAATTTAATTTAATACATTTTAAAACTTTGATGTACAGACATCATGTCCACAGCATTGATGACTAATTTAAAGGGAAAATTCGGCACCTTTTTTATGTGGATGTCCAGTCAGTGTTGATGGTAAATGTAATCCATTGAAGCAATACATTCCTCAGTGCATGCTGTATTGACTGAGAAAGCCGAGTTCTCCTCAGTGGCACTGCCAGCAGAGCTGTGCCTTCAGCGCCTACATGTACCAGGATGCATTGCACGTGAGCTTCTCACGCCCACGCCCACCCAGTGGGTTTCCGTATTGAAACAAATGTACGTTGTCAAGCATATTAATTCCTGCAGTTTGACTATTTCTGTTTCACACATAGCTATATCGTTACCTTCAGGGCATGTCTATTAAGTATATTTACATAAAACAGCAACACACACACACACACACACACACACACACACACACACACACACACACACACACACACACACACACACACACCGGCGAGGATCGGAGCAGAACGGGCTTCCGTATAACAGCAACAACACTAACGCTAGCTGCAGTAATAAAGTTCCACAAAAAGCAACATGAACAAACAGTTACTGACATCCAAGCTTCTACTCTCGTTATTTACATGGCTTCAAATGAGGCTTAACGTTCGCACAGTTTCTCTTGACTGTCCCTCAATATTACAACATTAGTCCAACATCGCCTGGAGAACCACCCTAGCCTATAACGTTAGCTATTACTTTGCTGGCCAAAACATAGCATTATGTGACAAAAATACTCACTCCTCTCAGCCCTGCTGGTCTTGTCTGTCTTTTCCAGTTTATCTTCGGGATTATGAAAAAGGTCTCCAGCACACCTCTACCCAAGTTTGGAGTAAAACTTTCATGCAGGAAGAACTACTTGGCAAACTCTGCTTTCTCTGTAAATATAACATGCACTGAGGAATTTATTGCTTCAATGGACTACATTTACCATCAACACTAACTGGACATCCACATAAAAAGTGCAGAATTTTCCCTTTTAAGAAAGAGTCCATTGTCTCCTTATAAAATTATGCCTGTGGCTGCATGCCAAATAGTATTTGTCAACTGCATTTGTTAACCATCTATACGCTGTGTATGTTTGTAACATCTCTTTTTGGTAGTTCACACCTTCCTGTTCCTTGTTGATGCAATTTGTCTGTGGTTGCATCGGTTTAATTGATTTTCAAGACTATTCCCCTGTAGTTTTCAAGCACAGATGATTTGGCCTCATGAACTCTGTTAGCTGTTTTCAAAGCAATATGAGGCAACTGACTGTTTGTTTTTTACTAGTTCATTGCAGAAAGCACCAATCAGCAGATAATGTACCCAACAATAGAGTCCCCCTTCCCCTAAATCAATATTTTTTGTGACTCAGGTTCCAGAAGTGTTGCTAATAAATGCCCAGGATGACCATTCTCTACCATGATTGATGCACTAAAGTTACAAGTGCAAGCTATTACTCACTGTATTATCTGCTGCTAACTGTACTGGCCCTGTGCATTCAGAGGCCTATGTGCCAGATTTCGGCACCAGGATGAGTTCTATAGATTGGGTGAACAGCAGATAGGTAACCTTGTTTTATGGATTTAAACAAGACACTGCCTTTCCATTTGGGGATGCAAAGAAACTTCACCTGTCTGGTTCTAACTGAGCTATTCAAATCATATTCAAAGCTGTGGTTTAACACCATAAAACAGCAGTAACAGCACAGTAACCCTGCCTAAACTAAATGTGCTACTGGCACCTTTAAGTCATCCCATGACCATGAAAAAGCAAAAGTTAAGCTATGTAAAAAGTCTGTATCACAGGGAGCTATAGCACAGCATGTTAAACCTTACTTCTTTCTCTCTGATCTGAGTGGCTTGTGTGTGTGTGTGTGTGTGTGTGTGTGAGAGAGAGAGAGAGAGAGAGAGAGAGAGAGAGAGAAATGAGTTTACCTTTTTTATCTATACACAAAAGCTTTGAGAGATCAAGTGAGACTGTGCATGCAGGAGACCTTTGCATATCTCTGTGTGCTCAAAATCATCACTTTGTGTGCAGTAATATAACTCTGGCTTCGTATTGTCACAAATGTTCCATTCATCCAGAAAATGGGTAAATATTATACAATTATAGAGATGCCATGTTAGCCTAGGGTGTACATTTTCAGTTGTGCTACGTGATGCATCTTGTTTTGTTTATCACTGTGTATGTACTGTACTTTGCGAGCATTGCAGGAGTGCTGCCTATGAATGTTATGCTAGTTATGTCCAAAAGGATGTAAACTTTATGCTGTTTATTTAAGCAATATTCAATGAATCATTAAAAGCTCATAAAGTGTATATACTTTATACTTTGTATAAAGTAGTTCCCATGAAAACAGTTGACAGCATGTTCTGTGGACTTTCCAGAGTAACCAGCATATTGTTTCTAGTAAAAGACATTATAGCTGAGTTTTTCAGTGCTGTGTGTTGTACTGGGGTGGCAGCAGAAACCTCACAGACAGACAAATAAAACCAAAACCATTGTCATGACTAGATCTCACTAGACGCAAGTCAAGTAATGTTTATGTGTAATTTCTGTGAACCAACCCTTAAATTAGGTGTTTGAATCATACAGTAAATGTACATAAGAAGTTAGATATTATTTAAATGTGTCTTTAAGTATTAAGATTAAACATTATTGTTGAACATTATGCATCAAATGGCCAAACGAAATTAAACATTCATTCTTCACAACAAGCAGTTTTTCTGGAGGATATAAACTACTAAACATGCAGGGCACCTAAAACAAAATGTAACTCATTCTTGTATCAACAAAAAGGGACGACCAAAATGAGCTGCCCTGTTGTCCAGACAATAGACCAAATACTTTTTGTTTAAGAGTTTGAGTATATGTGAGTTTGTTTTCTGTATTTCCTTGTTGATAGAATTTGGCAGGTCAGTTTAAAACCTAAGCAGCAGTGAACTTTGTATGCTACAGCTTTAAATATCACCTGGGTCTGGAGCTGGTTAACAAGGCTGGATCTGTTATCACATCAGCATGTGAAGATTCAAATTATTGGATGTTTCCAGCTTTCTTTAGCTATATTTACAGGTGCAGTTCATCCAAACTACAAAACACACAAAAATGTATAATTTACCTCAAGTGGTATCTAGTCATGCACATCATCTTAGGACACACTGATGAGGAGATAAAAGGGACCCAGACACGACCAATGGCATTGTCAACTGTTTTGTATACATCACTGCTAATAAATTGCTAGTGTCATTCACTTCTTACAAACAAAACAGATCATGGCTGAGTAGACGTTTACCATGGCAAATGTAATGAAGATAAAGTAAATTAAAAGTAAATCAGGTGGGAAAAACTAGCTACCACGATGTTGGTGTTTTGTGGTGTTTTATAGAAGAAGGTACTGTTACAGTGAGATGTCTGGGAGCCAGTCTGTAAACTACAACAGTCAACAGCTAGTGACTGACAGACAAGATAGTGATTGTGACCAGTGGAAGAGCAGGGGGTGGATGGCCTAAGTGCCTTCTCGCGAGCTTGAAAGGGTCATGCATGAGGATTAACATGGAAGTAGTTTATTCGGTCATAATTTTGTGAAAACATAACTGTTTGGAACATACTGAGCCTATAGTTATACAGGGGAAAAAGTAGATTATGGTGCAGGAATGTTTTGAGAAAAATCTAAGGATGTTTTGACACATTTTTATCATGAAAGCCCTGTTGAAATTCATTGTATCTGCTATGAATCTGAGATGACCACTGTGTCAGTTCACAGTGAAGGAGCAAACTACAAACTGTCAGTAGTCAATGTCGAACTTTACAGTTCACATTCTACAATAAAGTATCTCTGAGATGGAGTAGAGGTTTATTTATTATTTGTGTGGCAACCTCTTCTGCAAGAAAAACATTTTTCTGATACCAGTAGACCTTTTTCACAGCAGGCAATTTGACTTGTCAAACACAGGTGTAATTAATACCATTAATGATGGCTGCATTCCATTTAGGTCTTACAGAGCCCTGCCATTGGGTGTATTAATTCTGGCATTGTTTATTGACACTTCAGTAAAATGGGGCCATCATTAATGTCATTAGATCCACCTGTGCTTTTCCTGTTATGACAGTAAGTCATCTTGACACCCGATTCCCAGTTTGGGTGTCTTCATGTTTTTCACTCCATGGTGGAAATTTGTCGAGTATGTGTGAAGCATCCTTGAGTCCCTGGAAGGCACTATAAAAATACAAGTTGTTGTTGTTATTATTATATAGAGCATACATTTCATACTCAGAATTTGGACACTTAAATAAAATGAAGTACAGTAAATATAGTGCACTAAGGGACTGATTTCACAGCCCTTAACTACCTGCTAGCTGGTCTGCTCACTTAAATGTGTACCACTGGTGTCACAAGAAGTACGGATTGTACTTCCTTGCTTCCTTGTTTAGCAGTCCAAACCAAGTTCAAATATTGTAGACTACCTACTGTTGCACAGCAGTATCAAGTTATTTTCTTACGTGACGTTAATGTGTTAGCCTAATATTTCACTTTCCTGTGTTGCATCATGTGTTTTTGTTTTTATTTGTCTTCTGGTGTAATATTGTGAGCAGTGTAAAACATAATTTAACAAATACAATAATTAACCAGCATTATTCTCTCATCAGCTTTGTGTTATAAACTTATCCTCTGCAAAATACCTCCCTTACCATGAAATCTACATACTTCCTGGTTTATTTTTTCTTCTTTCCTCCCCAACCCCAATTGCTCATCCCTGGCAGACAGATGTTCTCCCAGTGCCCCATTTTCTCCATTGGTCCTTGGCGTCCTCTTTCCCTGTCCTCCTCTCCTCCACCCCAAGCCCCATGATGGCTAATCCTTAGAGACTCTTGTGTTGGCCGCATTTCTGACGGAGGCTGCCTGAGTGGCTATTTTTACCGTGGTTATAGCTCATCAGTCCCTTGTACCAGTTAACGTATAGCTGTACTGTATGTGTATGAAGACGATGACTACTAATTAATTAAATCATTTTTAACATATTCATATCCTGTGTAGTGATTTTTAGTTGTACTGTTCCCTACAACATTTTCTTCCAGTTTAAACAGAGGATGCAGAGCTACACAACAAGGACACATTTGCATATTTCAGTCTTTCTGGCAGATATTGTTTGTTTTTAAACAGTATGTTATTGCTGGACAGCTGAGCAAGTAAACCGTGAAGACTAAATGTCTTGACTCAGTTAAAATGTGCATGTATGAGATGAAATGGGAAGTTTTGGCAGGAAGTTTGGGCTGACTGTGGGTGGGATGTCTGAAAGCATCAACAGTGCAAAATAGGTGACCCAGTAGCTGTCTCGGTTAATCCACAAAGTTTTTGTTGGTGTTGTTGGATGCCAAGCTTCATTAAAGAGGTTGCCACCTCTCCATTTATTTTGTATCAATGTTTTGTCATTTAGGAAAATATGTATACATTTATAAATAAATCACATGAAATTAATTATTTAATCCATGCGCAAATTGATTAGTTAGTAGGAACAGAAATCAGTTTCAGCATGAACTGCCCGTCATTGCCCTCCATGGCCAGAACCTGCTAGATGGTCCAGAATTGCCCTTGGGCAATCCAGCTCTTTGGTCCCCCACAGAGCAGGTGCCTGCTCTGCCCGGTTGGTAATCCCACCTTGATGCCCTTTGATGGCCACACCACCAGATCTGCACCACTTCACGGCCTATTTTCACATCATAGGGCTGAGTGGAATAATGCATTTCACAATATTTTGGCCTGAAGGAAGCACAAGAGGAGGGCTTACAGAGGGTTCAAAGTGAGAAGGGTTTATCCTGTGGGGAGCATGAATGTGCTCAGTAAATTTCAATCCAATATTTCCATTAAATTTTGATATTTCTTGTCTAGTGCAAATTTTTGCTAGAGGATAAGGTTACCACAAACATTTGGATTTATTCTCTGCATATCCACAGCAAATTTGATGGCAATGTGGCCAGAAGTTGTCAAGACGGCTTGCCAACATTGTCATCCTTAAGACTTGCCAGAGTCTGCTAGACGGGCAAGATTGCTCTAATTCTTACCTCTAATATTGATAGGGTATTGTATAAAGGGAATCTCAGAACCTCAGGAGAAGATGGTCCTGTACCATTTGTGCGTATAGAGTCAAGGGTCAAGTATTTTAAGTATTCTAAAGTCAGTTTATCTAGTCTTGTTTTTATCAGAATTTGTTCAGGATTTACTATTTTCTACCCCAAACTGCCACACTGAATTAGGGGTGGGCGATATGGACAAAATCTTCTATCAAGGTATATGTAATTTTATATCATGGTAACGGTATATATCACAATACAGTAATTGATCACGCGATAATCCAGCCCTGATTTGCAAAGCCTGTCCAGAATATATAGCAGAGAGCAGTGTTTCCCGTAGGTTGACTGCTTCGGGGGATATAACTGTCAAGGTTCATAGACAACAATTGTTTTTTGCTAGTCACCATTATTAGCTTAACCCTATGGCATTTTATACTGCATACATTAGCCTAGCGTCTAGTGGACTTTTCCTCTATTAATAGCTTAACAAATTACATATTATTTATACTTTTTCTTACTCACTGCATCTCCCAGAGAAAGAACACCACAAGTTTTTCAGCTTTACATAACATAACGAGTTGTCGTCAACTCAAGTTCACTTCACCTGTCTCTGCTCTGCTCCGCTCCCTCTGTGTGTGCCCCGCCCTCGGTGAGCAGAGAAGAGAAACTAGCGCAAATGTAAATGACAGCAAAACGCAGTAAAGACTCGCACACTGAGCTGAAGTGAAACGAGTGCACAATATTTAGTTTCTTTCTTTCGGCGGGTCCCATTAAGGCAATGGTAGGGGAAACACTGAGCTCCCGCAAACGGCATTGTGAAATCTCTACCAGTGGACACATTTCTACCATTGCATAGTATATACCATAATGTCGCCCAACCCTACACTGTATCATATATACTTTAAATTTACACTCCATTTAGCCTTATAGTTGCACAAGTTCTCATGTTGTTACAGTAGTGATCATACAAGTGGCCTGCTATTACTGATAACATAGTGAATGCCAAAGTGTTAACGTGGAGTATTTTCCCATTACTAATATTACCAGTGGACCAATTTCCCAAGACGTTGCTGTTGTCTTTTGAGTTGCACCTCTTTAAGATGAGGTCTAGCAGTCTGGTATTTGTTGGGAAAAACTAATACTATTTGATGAGGTTTGGCTCTAAATATATACCTGTCTCTTCTTGTCTTCTGTCCCCAGACTGCCTTTTCAGGCTGTGTCCTATGAACAGATACTCAGCACAGAAACAGTTCTGGAAGGCTGCAAAACCTGGAGGCAACAGCACCACTGACACAGTCCTCCTCACCAAACTCCATGTAAGTGTCCTCTTCACCTTAGTTTATCTGCTCTTTGACTTAATCGATTAGTGTATTAGTGACATAAAACTACAGTCTTGTATTTATGTAGAAAGTGTGTGTAGCATCATTCTTTCAAGAAATGGTATTTTTGAAAAACGACTGCCCTCTGATAACTGAGTGTTTTCTTGAGCAACTCTGTTCCCTGCTCTGTGTTTTAGCATGCTGCTGACCTGGAGAAGAAGCAGAATGACTCTGAAAATCGAAAGCTGCTGGGAACAGTCATCCAGTATGGAAATGTCATTCAGGTGCGTTCAGGAACCTATGAGATAAGGTGCTTTGGGTAATAGAACTGCAGAACACTGTGTGCTTGATATTGACTATAATTCTGTTTTAATCAGAGAAGAGTTTTAAATAATTGCTACAGCACAAAGGTGTGTTATAAAGCTGCCTGTTGTAATGTCTTGCTTTGCTCATTGCCCAGGAATGGTTTGGACACAGATATGAGATCTTCTGAAACCAAGAATGGTCATGCATTCATGCTCTATGACGTACGCAAGGGAGACAGTACATACAGTGTAGGATGTCCTAGTTGCAATGAACTGTCATTCCAGTAATGCAGTGAGCACTAATTGGTTCCTGGTTTGCCATAGGAAATATTTTTAAACATAGATTTTTAAAAAAGTCCTTGCAAG